>NC_053038.3:337591058-338848558 GCF_002575655.3 Aegilops tauschii subsp. strangulata
CATTTTCGCCGGGAAGCAATATGGTTCGAGGTAGTGGATTTGGAGAGCCCCTATCATGCATTTCTTGGCCGACCTGCTTTGGCCAAGTTCATGGCTGTGCCCCACTACGCCTACCTGAAAATGAAGATGCCGAGCTCGAAGGGGATCATCACGGTAGCCAGCGACTACAAGAAGTCCATCGAGTGCGCCATGGCCAGTAGCCGGCTAGCCGAGTCCCTCGTGGTGGCAGAAGAGAAGAAGATGTTGGAACGGGTTGTGGCCATGGCCGGCAAGCAGCCGGCCTTGTCCTCCAACCCCAAGGATTGTGATGCGCAGGGCTCCTTCCAGCCTGCAAAAGAGACGAAGAAGATACCTCTGGACCCGGAGCACCCGGAGAGGTTCGTTGTCATTGGGGCGAGCTTGGACAGTAAATAGGAAGGCAAGCTCGTCGACTTCCTCCGTGAGAATCGAGACATCTTTGCATGGTCCCCAAAGGACATGCCAGGTGTCCCGAAGGATTTCGCCGAGCACAAATTACATGTCCGAGATGATGCGAAGCCGGTCAAGCAGCCCCTCCGCCGACTGTCAGAAGAGAAGCGAAGAATTGTGGGAGAAGAGATAGCCCGGCTCCTTGCAGCCGGCTTTATCATGGAAGTGTTCTTTCCAGAGTGGCTTGCCAACCCAGTTCTGGTTCTGAAGAAGAATAACAAGTGGCGTATGTGTATAGACTACACTAGTCTGAACAAGGCCTGCCCAAAGGATCCGTTTGCCCTGCCACGGATTGACCAAGTGATAGACTCCACAGCCGGATGCGAGCTGTTAAGTTTTTTGGATGCATACTCAGGGTATCATCAGATCAAGTTGGACCCAGCTGACCGCCTGAAGACTGCCTTCATCACACCCTTTGGAGCTTTCTGCTACCTGACAATGACATTCGGCTTGAGAAATGCCGGTGACACTTTTCAGCGTTGCATGCAGAAATGTCTCTTGAAACAACTCGGCAGAAATGCCCACGTCTACGTAGACGACATTGTGGTGAAGACAGAGAAGCGCGGTACCTTGCTGGAAGACCTGAGAGAAACATTTGCCAACTTGCGCCGATTCCAAGTCAAGCTCAACCCCGAGAAGTGCGTGTTCGGAGTGCCAGCCGGCCAGCTGCTAGGCTTCCTGGTCTCCGAACGCGGCATTGAGTGCAACCCCGTCAAGATCAAGGCCATCGAGAGGATGGAGATTCCCACCAAGCTGCGAGATGTGCAGAAGTTCACTGGCTGCTTAGCCTCCCTGAATCGTTTTATCAGCCGACTAGGGGAAAAGGCTCTCCCCTTGTACCGACTCATGAAGAAGTCCACTCACTTCGAGTGGAATGATCAAGCTGACCAAGCCTTCCATGAGTTGAAGAAAATGCTGACCACTCCGCCTGTCCTGGCTGCGCCAACTGAGAAGGAGCCCATGCTCCTCTACATCGCCGCGACTAGCCGAGTCGTCAGCACTGTTGTTGTGGTCCAGTGCCCGGAGGAAGGCCGAGCCCAGCTAGTCCAGAGGCCGGTCTACTATCTCAGCGAAGTACTATCCAGCTCAAAGAAAAACTACCCGCACTACCAAAAGATGTGCTATGGGGTGTACTTCGCTGCCAAGAAACCGAAGCCCTACTTCCAAGAGCACCCCATCACGGTCGTGTGCACTGCCCCGCTCGCCGAGATCATAGGCAGCCGGGATGCATCCGGTCGGGTGGCCAAATGGGCCATTGCGTTGGCGCCCTACACGATTTTCTATCAACCCCGCACCGCCATCAAGTCGCAAGCATTGGCCGACTTCCTCGTCGACTGGGCCGAGACCCAGTACTTACCGCCGGCTCCCGACTCTACCCATTGGCGGATGCACTTTGACGGGTCCAAGATGCGCACCGGCTTGGGAGCTGGCATCGTTTTCACCTCTCCCAAAGGCGACAAGCTCAAGTACACGCTGCAGATCCACTTCGCCGCCTCCAACAACGTCGCCGAGTACAAGGCGCTCGTACACGGGCTCCGGCTAGCCAAAGAGCTTGGTATACGCCGGATCCTGTGCTACGGCGACTCAGACTTGGTGGTCCAGCAATCATCTGGCGACTGGGACGCCAAGGACGCGAACATGGAGAGCTATCGTTTCCTCGTCCAGCAGATAAGCGGATACTTCGAAGGGTGCGAGTTCCTTCACGTGCCAAGGGCCGACAACGACCAAGCAGATGCCCTAGCACGGATCGGCTCCACCCGACAAGCCATACCGACTGGCGTCTCCCTCCAGCAACTCCTCAAGCCGTCCATCAAGCCGTCTCCAGAGTCGGATTCCATCTTCATACCGCCTGCGCCAGATACAGTCGGATCCGACTGGAGAAATCCCGCAGGCGGCACGGGGACTTCGACGACTGGCCCGGGGACTGCCGTAGTCGCACCCGGCCCGGGGACTTCAGAACCCCGCTCGGGGACTGTAGCAGTCGGCCCGGGGACTGCAACGACACAAGAAGCGGTGGCCGACTCCAATGCAACACCCAACCCACCCACCCGAGTCATGGTGGCCACATTAACAGAAGAAGAAGTCACAGTTCCCTCATGGGCCCAGCCCATCCTCAAGTTCCTAGTCAGCAGAGAGCTGCCGGCTGACGAGATCTCAGCAAGACTAGTGCAATGACGAGCCGCAACATACACAATAATCAACAGAGAGCTTGTGAAGCACAGCGTCACTGGAGTCTTCCAGCGTTGTGTCGAGCCAGAAAAAGGAGTGGCAATCTTCAAAGACATCCACCAAGGCGAATGCGGCCACCACGCAGCCTCAAGATCCCTTGTGGCCAAGGCTTTCTGCCATGGTTTCTTCTGGCCGACTGCCTTGGAGGATGCTAAAGAAATAGTCAAGAGCTGCAGAGGATATCAAGTTTTTAGTTCCAAGCAACACCTGCCGGCTTCTGCCCTCAAGACCATTCCCCTTACTTGGCCTTTTGCCGTCTGGGGACTGGACATGGTGGGCCCTTTCAAGACAGCCCGCGGCGGCCTAACACATCTACTGGTCGCCGTGGACAAGTTCACAAAGTGGATCGAAGCTAAACCGATTAAGAAGCTGAACGGGCCGACTGCCGTGACATTCATCACCGACATCACAACTCGGTACGGCGTGCCGCACAGCATCATCACCGACAACGGCACGAACTTCGCCAAAGGAGCACTGGCATGTTTCTGCGCGACGCAGGGCATCCGACTGGACTTAGCGTCCGTTGCCCACCCGCAGTCAAACGGCCAGGTCGAGCGAGCAAATGGACTCATCCTCTCCAGCATCAAGCCCCGACTGGTTGTACCACTGGAGCGATCGGCCGGCTGCTGGCTCGAAGAGCTGCCGGCTGTCCTCTGGAGTCTGCGCACTACACCCAACAAGTCAACCGGCTTCACTCCATTCTTCCTCGTGTACGGTGCCGAGGCTGTCATCCCAACAGACATCGAGTTCGACTCGCCTCGGATCACCATGTACATGGAGGAGGAAGCCAAAGAAGCAAGAGAAGACGGCGTCGACCTACGGAAGAAGGCCGGCTGTTAGCCCTCAGCCGGTCCGCCATCTACCAGCAAGGGCTGCGCCGCTACTACAACCGCAAGGTCAAGCCAAGATCCTTCCAAGAGGGCGACCTTGTGCTCCGGCTGATCCAGCGAACAGCCGGCCAGCACAAGCTCTCGGCCCCTTGGGAAGGCCCCTTTGTCGTCAGCAAGGCACTCGGCAACGACTCCTACTACTTGATCGACGCGCAAAAACCAAGAGCACGCAAGAGAGACGACTCCGGCAAGGAGTCGGAGCGACCATGGAACGCAAACCTCCTAAGACTATTTTACAGCTGAAAAGCAGTATGTATCACGCTCCCCTTTTGTATTAAGTACAAACCAACAGGCCCCCCGAAAAGTACTCGGGGACTGCCTTTTATTTATCTATGAATGACGAGTGTCATATCCATGAATGTATTATTACATTTTGAATTTTTGTCCGGCACCGGGTTCGACTAGTCGGCCCGGGGACTGGCCACCTTGAGCTATATCAAAAGTTTTTCCTAAAGTCAGAAAAGTAGTGCGCCGGCTCCCGATTCCTTTCTTGTTGAAAGTCGCAGCTCAAAGAACTGACTGTCCGACTAGCAAGAGGAAAGACAGAAAGGACGCCCACACGAAAAACGGCTAAGGAACAATGAACCTATATAGCAAAGAGACGGCCTCCAAACATGCCTGCCGGCTACCAGAGCAGCCGGATGGCCGGCTTCCTAAAAACCTTAGCTTTAGTCCAGCAGAGCTAAAGTACTTCCCCCTCCCCAATCGGCCAGGCACTCCCCCGGCTACAGATTGCAGAGCAACTGTTTGACTAGGGAGGCGACAACCAAGGGAGGGCGGCAGAGGAAAAAGCAGAAGGACAAAAAGCAAAAAGTACATGGAAAGGCCAAATGCATAAGTCATATATATACATAAAGCCGCCAACAGGCCGGCAACAGACATAAGTTCGAATACACCCAGTGGGTGGAATTGTGCGAATTTAACCAGACATTGTTCTAAAGAGTAACAAGACAGGAAAAGCAAAAGACGGCAGACTAGGGCGCGACATGGAGGCCGAGCTGGTCGGTGAAGGCAGCCTCGCCGGTTGAAGGAGTGGCCGACTAGCGGGCCCCGGCTTGACCACCACCTGCGGCAGGAGGCGTGGAGGCGCGCGACGTAGTGCTGGAGGCGCGGTCAGACTGAGGCTGGCCGGCTACTCCACCAGCCGGCTCGGCGTCTTCACCCTCCTCCTCCTCCTCTTCGCCCTCATCGCTGGAGTCGATCTCCTCCGCCGAGTCCTCACTGTACGCCGGGTCCAGCCCGAACCACTCTTCCGGCTGGGCGACTCCATTGTCGTCCACCTCATCGGCGAAGACGCTGGTGTCGGTGTAGTCGGCGATCGCCGAAGCCCGCCGAATGATGGCCGGCCGCGCCGGCTCCAACTCCGTGTCGGCTTGCTGCCGCCAGGTAGCCAGCTGGTCCAGGCTCAGGCCAGGATACCAGGCCTTGACGAACTCCAGCGCCCGCCTGGCACCGGAGCGAGCCGCCGACGCCTTCCAAGCCTCGAAGCGGCCGACTGCCACCTCCAGCCAGTCGACGGTCCGACTGGGGGTGCGAGGGACCACTTGGCCGGGCCAGAGGGCGGCCAAGACCTGCGCCCCGGCACGCTGAAGCCGGCGGAGCAGCCGGTGAGCCGGCTGGATGCGAGCCTGGATCGCCAGGAGCTGTTCCTCCAGCGAGCGGCCGGCGGTTGGCGAGATCTCAAAACCGGCCTGCCTTCGCGCTTGGCGACGGGCCTCGATGGCCTGGTTGGCGGCAGTCGAATAGCCAGGGAAATACTTTGCGCGAAGAAGAAGAAGAAAGGAAGAAAAGAACACCAAAATCAGAAAACAAGCCAAAGTGGCAGATGGCAAGAAAGGACGGAGAGGTAGGCGGCTTACCGTCAACCAGATCTTCGATCTGGCCGTAGCCAGAGACCAGAGTCTGCCTGGCCTCAGCCCAGCCAGCCGCCTCCGTCTCGAACTCAGCTTGGAGAGTGGCTTCACGATCCTGCACAGCCTTCAGCGCCGCCTTGTGGCCTTCCTCCTGGTCGGCCAGCTTCTTGACCAGGCGGTCGCGCTCCTGCACCAAGGCGGCAAGCTCGGCATCCTTGGCACGAAGAGCAGTCTGGGACTCCCCCAGTTGTGCCCTCAGACTGGCATTGGCCACTGCAAAGTCGGAAGAAGAAGAAGAACAGTAAGAAATCGTCAAGGAAGATCCGACCCGACTGCTCAGCAGTCGGCCCGAATCTCGGGGACTACACCCAGTGGGTGCGCTGACGCGCCCCCACATGAGATAAAGATCAAGTCACGTACCTCAGCTCTCAGTAAGGTCGGCGGTCTTCTGAGTTAGCTCCCGAGCCTGGGAGTTGAAGGCGGCCGCTCGAAGGTTGTGGTAGTCCTGCAAGATGGACAGAAGACCGAAGTGAGAATAAAAATAGCAAAGGCAAATCCACCAAGAAGTTCCAAGCCGCCTGCTCAGCAGCCGACTCGGAACTCGGGGACTACACCCAGTGGGTGCGCTGACGCGCCCCCACGGAAGAAATCAAGATCAAGAAGAAACAAGACGGGAGTACTAACCCGGATGGCCGCCCGCGTTGCGAGGAACTCGTCGGTGAACTGCCTCAGCGCCGCGGCTTGGCTTTGGAGCCGGGTCCGGACGTCTTGTGCAGCCACGTTCACTACGGCTGTCCCTCCGCCTGGCTTCCACCCCGAGGTAGCGTTGGCCGCCTCCGCGTCTCGGGCCGACGAGCTGGAGCCCACGGCCGGCTGTGGCTCCGACGCGGCCTTCTGTGGCTCCGACGCGGCCTTCCCCGCGCGCCGGCTCGGCGGCACCCGGGCCGCCACCTCAGCCCCCGCGGCCGGCTCGCCCTCCGCCGACTATGCAGGCGGCGGATTAGGCTGGCCGCCTTGGGCCGCCCCAGTTGGCGGGGTCGGCTCCGGCGCCTTCTCCAAGATGATGACGTCGTCGCCGCTTCCCCCCAGCCTCGGCTGGTCGCCGCTAGCTCCCCCTGGCGAGGGTTCCATGTCCCCAGGCGCCATGACGCACAGCGGGGTGACCATCAAAACCTCCCCCGCCGCCGCCGTGGCCTCAGCCTCTGCCTGGGCCCTGGCTGCGGCCTCGGCGAGTGCCTTCGCCGCCTCCTCCTCCCGTGCCTCCGCCTCCCGTGCCTCCTGCTCCTCCCGCGCCTCCCGCGCATTCCTTTCCGTCGCCTCCTGGAGGTCGGCGCGGGGGTCCACGCGGCGGGTGGTGCTCCCAGAGCCCCTTGGCGACTCGACGACGGAGCCGGCAGCCGCCCGCTCAAGTGACAACGGAGCTCTGATCATTGAAGAAAAAGACGAGAGTTCAAGGACCACCAAAGAAAAGAAAGAAAGAGAGTACACAAAGAAAGATTCGGACTTACACCGACACGGTCTGCGGTTGCTTCACCACCTTGCGGAAACGAGCCGCCTTCGCGGCCGCCTCCTCCCGCCTGGTGGCTGCCGCCCCGCCTCTGGGTTTCTTCGTTCGGCTGCCGAACAAGCCCTGGGCGGCGCGACGCTTCTGACCTCCACCCCGAGCAGGCTGCGCGGCGGAGGAGCCCGCGCCGCGTCCAGATGCCGGCTGGCGGCGCGGGACGGCTTCGGCTTCATCCTCGTCCGGCCAGTCGTCAAAGGTGGCAGTGAACCCGGAGCCGCCTGTTTCGCCGCCGGCTTGGCCTCCGCCCGTCTCGACGTCGTCGTCCATATGGACCGCCCCCAGGTCAGGGTCCTCCAGGTCATGTTCGGTCCAGTTGGGGACGAAGCGGCGCTCCGCGTCTGACCCGCCGGCCGGCCGAAGCAGAGGGCTCTGTCGAAGAACAAGCCGACTAAGTCAGAGTCGGCCAAGAGATGCTCGGCAACAAGGCTGAGAGAGAGAGAAAAAGACACAGGGAGAGCATACCATAGGCGGCGGATTGGCTCGGCTATACGGCTCCTTGCCGAACTGCCACTCTTCGGTGAGTTTGCAGTTCGCAAGGTAGTTCACCATGTAGGCGACCTCCTCGTGCGGCATCTCCTTGGTGCACATTCGGCTCGGATCGAGCTGGCCGCTCATCTAACAGATCAGATGACGCCGGCTCTGGAGCGGAAGAACCCGGCGCGTGACGAACGCGGCCAGAAGGTCGGGCCCCGTCAGGCCCTCCGACTGGACCATCACCCGCAGTCGGGCGATGGCGGCGTTTCCCGCCGGCGACAGCGTCACAGCCCGGAAGGACCACTGGGGCAGCCTGCCCCCCGGTGGGCCGGCTACGTAAGCCGGCAGGTTGATGTAGTCGCCCCGTGGGGCGATGTTCCGCACGTAGAAGTACGACTTCTGCCACTTCTTCACCGATTGGATCAGCGTGATGACGGGGAAGGGGTTGTCGGCAGCCGATCTCCGCGACGCGATGAAGGCGCCAGTATGAGCCGGCACGCCCTTAATGCGCGTGCCCAGCTTCGACTGGAAGAACTCCCCCCAGAGCTCAAGGGTGGGGAGGACGCCGAGATAGCCCTCGCACAGGGTGACGAAGGTGGACAGCAGCACCACCGCGTTGGGGGTGAGATGGTGCGACTGGAGCTGATAGAATTCGAGCCAGGAGCGGAAGAAGGCGCTCACTGGCAGGCCGAAGCCGCGCAAGAAGTGCGAGCTGAAGACCACCCGCTCGCCCTCCTGCGGCCTTGGCGAGATTTCCTTCGCCGGCGCGAGGCGGACCTCCACTTTGTCCGCGCTGGGCAGCCGCCGCGTGTTGCGGAGGAAGTCGACGTGGTCGTCATGGACGTTGGAGCCGTCCCAATCCCCGCCAAGCTGCTCTACGGTAGGAGGCATGGCGAAAGCTAGCACGGCGGCGGAGGAGCGTGCGGTGGAAGAGTGTGGCGGCGAGGCGCTGTCGCAAGAACTGGCAATAGGAAGAAGACGGTGGAAGTAGGAGGAGCGTGCGAGGGCCTGCCGCCCTCCACCTCCCCCTACTTATAGCCTCACGAGGCCGAAGAGGCCGGACGTGGGGGGGACGTGGGATTAACTACGCCCACTCCCCCCACGTCTCGCGATTATTGCGCATAAATGCGAGCCAAAACTGCCGCACGGAACGTGCGGGCAGTTTCGGGATACAAAGGATCCGCGCCTGGGCCGGGGCGCGGCCGTGGCGGGCCCCCTCCCTGCGGCGACGTCCCGTCACGCGCGTGGGCTGGCAGGCTTTCCGGCCACGTGGTTCGCCGACAGCCCGTGGCCGGCCCGCGGCCCGGTGCACGTGCCAGCGGGCTCCCGCCCTCCGACTCCAGAAGATTTCGACTCAGGCGGCGCGCCTGACCAAGGCCGGCTCCCAGCTGCCGGCTTGTCACGATAGGAAGCTGATCGAGCTTCTCAACCCCCACTCCACCTCGAAGCCCGATCAGCTTCGGGGACTACTGTCGGAGTAAATGGCCACGGGTAGCCTAACCGACTGCCCCTGGTTCTTCTGAAAAAATTATCAGGCCTTCGGGCCTCCAAGCACTCCGAGCATTGGGCCGCCTTCCCTGGCCGGCTACCTCTGAAGCCAACTCCCGGAAGGCGACCCAGCCTCACCAACTCCTCCCCAGGACGACTACGGGGTGGCCGACTCCAAGAAGCCGGCCAAGAACGACGCCGACTCCTAGGAGCCGGCCGACACCATAACCACCAAAGCTGTTCCCACATAACGGCGACACGACGGGGTGTGGCCACAGTGCGGCCCACTACCCCCAAAGCCCGAGGTGGGCATGGCTACAGGAGGCCGTACGGGACGGCCGTCTCCCGTGCGGCTCGGCACTGTAGCCATGCTGGCCTCAACGTCACCCACGACCAACTCCCGTACGGCTCGCGGGGTCCCGCCCCCTTCAGCCAGAGAGAGGCGTGAAGGCGGCCCGACCTTTCCCGGTCGGCCAAGAGCGTAGCCGGCCTCCAGAAGCCGGCTACTCCCTTCCTCGAAGCAGGAGCCCCATTAAGGAGACAAGACGAGGTAAGGCTACAGTGAGAGCCCCCGAGGCGGCCCACTGTAGCCACGCTTACCTCGACAAACCCCTCGTCATCAGAGGCGCGACTACAGTAAGCAGCCGCCGACAAGACCCTAGGCGGTGGGGCCAGCCTGTCGACCAAGTAGCCGGCAGCCGGCGGGACCCACCAGCCGGCGGGACCCACCAGCCGGCGGAGAACCGGCGAGCATAGACACTGACGGCTGGGACCAGAGCCCAGCCGGATTACCATTGTACCCCCGGGGGTAGGCCTATATAAACCCCCCGGAGCACCCATGCAAAGGGTTGGCCTCTGAGCATAGTTGGCTTCCAAGCATAGCATACACACCATAGATAGAGGGAAGCAAGAGCTAGCCTTGTTCTTCTTCCCCCTTGATCCCAAACAGCTCTAGGAGCGATTGTAGCTACCCTTTCTCGATCTAGTGATCATGCGGAGACCCCGCAGAGCAGGACTAGGGGTGTTATCTCCTCGAAGAGCCCCGAACCTGGGTAAGATCCGCCGGCGTGCATGTCTTCGCCTCATCCCGTTTCCGGGCACCGGCGACGTTTTATTGGCTCCCACAATGATAAGCCATCCCTTGGCATATGTCGCACCAACCACCCGACAGATGTTGAACCTGGTAGTTCTAGGGCAAATACTATGGTTTAGATTTAGATGTTGGTTTTCAATAATGAAAATCGGAAGGGGGAAACCCTTCTTTTATTGAAAAAACAACTACCTCCGTTCTGGTTTACTAGTCCCCATCGTATTTTGGGTCAAAGTTTGTCCACGAATTTTACTTGTAAAATGTGAATGGAAAACGAGATTTTGTTATACCCAAACAAGGAAGGACTAGAGGGAGTGATTGCTCTGACACAAACGCGACCTCTCATAGCGCAGGCATTGAACCAGCGCGCCGGCCAAGAGGGGCCCACTCGCTGCAGGCCCGACTAAACACGCCTCCTCACCGCATGCAACCGGCTTCAGACTGCCCCGCCTTCTTCATTGAATCCGCGCGTGTGCCGGCAACACGTCCTTTCGCGAGCTGGCCGGCATTTTAGAACACAAAAAATGACCAAAATATAACTAATTACGCATGGCCTTGACTTGTTGTGCTCGCACTGGTAGCAGGAACTAGAGGTTTTTCTTTATTTGTAACTGTCCTTACATTTCTTTTGGCTTTGAAGTGAATCATGGTTGTGGACATTATGTATGAATGTGCAGATATCTGTGAACATGAGTTTGATGTGGAAGTTGAACTTGGAATGTCGGGCTTGCGTGTGAACTATACCATGTCCAATGCTTCATCTGTTATTGTTTGGAAAGTAATTGTTGTTATTACATGACCCGAAAAAAAATATTTCATGCCACATCAGTAGATGCACGGACATCACAACAGGCATGCTGACTAGATAAACATTTGAACCTAGCTATTATGAAGGAAATTTTGTATTGACAACAGTTTTAGATAGCAGGAGACGCCTAGCCTGCTCTGCCTCTGCTAGCTTATTTCTGGCTTCTTCCATCTCTTCTTTGGATTGGGTGAAGAGAGCATCTAATTGCTCTTTTCGCTTCTTCGGGAACTCAGCTAAATTCTCAAGGGCTGTTGCACGCTTTCTTTCAGCCTTTACTAGAGCCACGAGGACACGAACAGCTGACGACTCCACCTGGCTTGTGTGTAATCTAGCATCATCTGGGAATTTGCACCTTGTGTCTAATCTAGCATCATTAGGGAACTGGCACCTTGTGTGTAATCCAGCCTCATTTTGGAAACATGATCTCGAGGTTGACCATACTTCCCTCCTCGCAGGAACTGCATCCTGACATGAAGTTACTTCTTTTTTAGATCAATACTCAGAGCAACCCAGATCCATTTAGTAGAAGCCAGATAAACAGAACTCGGAGAAGTGAATTCAAAAGAAAAAAATATAAAAACAGACTACAAGGTGAGAACACCCACTTCCTACATCAAGCTAAAAACAAAAGCATTAGGACGATTAAGACTCTTCTTATTACACATCGAAGAACATGCGGCTTAAGAGAAACAGAAACTACAACATATACACATCGAAGAACACGAGGCTAAACGAAAGTAATTGAAAGGGTGTTACTTACCAAAGCTCGTTTTACAGGTTCGGTGTAGCTCCTCTTTAACTTGCCACGCTCCTTGAAGATGTCCCCAATATCCCGTGTTTGCTCTTCATTGCTCCTCTGCATGTTTGCACTCGTGGTTTTAAAATCTCAACATGGCAAGAAAAATATACTACTAGTAATACTCGCGCGTCTTGTGGGCAACATTAAAGCACTCGTCTGCCATGTTAGAGCATCTCCAAAACAACCGCAACGCGCGGCGCTTTAAAAAAGCGTTTAAAGTGCTGAGATCGAGAAGTAGAGATAGGGAGTAGAGACTAGAGAGTAGAGGATAGTTCTCAGCATAGATAGATAAAAAAAAAAGATAATTCAACTACTCCTCGTCGTCCGACTCCTCCTCGATGATGTCCTCCTCCGACAACTGACTGTAGGCGTGAAGATACCAATCGTTGTCAGATTCCCGGGGCGACGCTGCTTGTCAGGACCCCGATTCCAAGTCACATCGATCTAGCCAGTAACACCTCATATCACTTTGCGGCCTCACGCACGGTATTCCCACGGGTGTCGCCTTACCATGGCCCGGGACCGTTTGCGCCTTTTGGCTCACGTATATGATAGTGTCGCTAGCATCCATATGACAGAGAAACCGGGCCGACATGACTAGTCGTGAACCCAAAGTGGCACTAACTTACGGGGACAGGCATACATGAATCAACATCGAGGATGTCGGTCAGCAGCGTGTGAATCCGGGCTGTAGCACTGGGCTAACAGGACTCCGGGAACCCGGGCTGTAGCAGGCTAGGCAGGACTTCGGATGTCACCGCGTGACATTTCCCCGAAGGGACAGACATAGGAAGGAAGTGAATCACATGCCGGCCAGTCAAGTGTTCCGGAGCAGTAGTGCTGGGCTAGCAGGACTCCGGTGAACCGGGCTGTAGCGGACTACTATGGCTCATGGAAGCACAAGACTACATTTCCCGATAAGGGAGGCTACCAAGGATAAACAACTAGGTTGTCGGATCCCACACATACCAAGCATTTCAATCATACACACAATATGCTCGATATGTGTATATACAACATGGCATCACAACATAACTCTACAACTCAAGTATTTATTCATTAGGCTCCGAGGAGCGAGATATTACAAACATGGGTCTCATGACCCAACAGTCAGAGCATACAAGTCAAAGCACATGCGGAAGCTTAACATGTCTGAGTATAGACATCTACAAATGAAAAAGGCCGAGAAGCCTGACTATCTACCAGATCCTACCGAGGGCACAAGATCGTAGCTGAGGTATCAACCTAAACGTCGAAGTCCACACGGAACTACTAGCGAGACTGACGTCTCTCTGCAAAACATAAAATAGGCAAACGTGAGTACAAATGTACCCAGCAAGACATACATCAGAACTAGCTACATATGCATCAGTATAAACAAAGGGGGGTGGTGGAGTTTGACTACAGCAAGTCAGCTTTGACTCAGTGGCTATCCTAAACTATGACTGCCAGTAACTATTTTGAGGTGGCGCACATGAGTCCACATATTCACCATCTCAATACACCACTATGGATCCGCTCCCGTCTCCCTACGAGAACGCCATCCATAGCACTCACGCTTATCTTGCGCATTTTAGAGTATCCACTTTCACTTGTCTATGAACTGTTATAGGCAACCCAGATGTCCTTTACCGCGGACACGGCTATTCGAATAGATAATGTTAACCCTGCAGGGGTGTACTTCTTCACACACGCTCTCGCCACTTACCACCATGTACACGTCGTGTATCTCGGCAACCTTCAAGCGGAAGCCTGGCGAGGGAGTCAGCCACGACCTGACTAACCACACAAGTCTCTAGTCCAGGTTTATCTCCTATTCGGGCTCCATCCGCAAGGAGATCCGGCCGGGGTGTCGCTCACAGCCCCAAACGATGTGTACAGGGTTCCAAGCCCACCAAACGGGCGACGCTTGGCATACCCGGCCACGGTGCCTAGTCTGTCCCAAGCCCACATGTACCGGGTGCCACTTGGTAGACTACTAACACTACCTACAAACACCAGAAACTAGTTGCAACTCCTGGACAGAGATCATGTTGATTAATAAGTCGAGAGGGGACGAGTTACCGGAACCCAATGTGTGGTAGTAACTGTTCATGGATCACAAACACAGAACTCAGTTCCTGAGAACGGCTTGAATGAGACAACCCACCATGTACTCCTACATGGCCTCTCACCACTACCTTTACCTAATCGTGTTCACACACTTAGCTCTCACACAGTAGGACATGTTCACAACTTTCCAATTCATCCCCGATGAATCAGACATGACACAAATCTAAGCAATAGCAGGCATGACAAACAAGCATGAATGAGTAGGCACATCAGGGCTCAAACAACTCCTACTCATGCTAGTGGGTTTCATCTATTTACTATGGAAATGACAGGTCATGCAGACGAAAGGGGTTCAACTACCGCATCATGTAACACTTGAATCGTTGTTGTCATAATGTAGTAAAAGAGAGCAGGAGCGAGAGAGTGGGATTATATCGGAATGAACAACGGGGTTTTGCTTGCCTGGCACTTCTCAAAATAATATAGCTCTTCATCGGTGTCATCGAACTCATCGTCGGAACCTCGTCTACTGAGAGGGGACAAATACCGGCAAACAAGGAAGAACACAATCAATGCAATGCAACAATATGATGCATGATCATGACATGGCAATATGTTGTGGTTTGAGCTAATGCAACTAGAAACGAGATTAAATGAAGTTGGTTTGAACCAAGGGTTCAAATTCAAACTCCATATGTGCTTATTTAAATGCCAATTATGCAAATTGCCATATACAGCAACTTAGGTTGTTCAAACATGCATGCAAATGGTACAGATGGATAGATTGGATTTTTCTGATCATTTTTCATATATAACTTATTTCATTCTGAGCTACGGTTGAATTTCTATGATTTTTAGAAGTTTCAACTATTTTCTGGAATTTTCTGAATTAAAGAAATAATTTAAGATTTATTTAAATTCCAGAAAAGGATTACTGCGTCAGCCTGACATCATCATGACGTTAGCAGGTCAACGGGGCACGGTCCAGGTCAAACCTGACAAGTGGGACCCACTGGTCACTGACCCTGTGACATTTAGTGTCACAGACAGGTGGGTCCGGTCAACGACCACGTCAGCGAGGTTAACGCCGACGCGTGGGGCCACTGTGTTTAGATTAAACTTAAACTATTTTTGTTAGCTGGTTAGTTAGGAAGTGGGGCTCGCATGTCAGCGAGCCAGGGGGTTACTTAGTGGGTCAATTAGCCGCTAATGACGTGTCCACGTCATCTAAAACGGCGGTTAGCCGCCGGTGCTAATCAGGACACGGCGGGGTTGCCCGTCCGGCCAACTCCGGCAACGAGAGGTCGCGCAGCCGGGCGCGTTGGAACGCCCGCAGCAGGGCGCATCCGATGGTGGTGGTGGCTGGACCTGGGGTGGTCTGTGGCGGCGGCGGCGACAAGTTGGGCGGCGGCTAGTGTTCGGGTGTGCATGGGGTTGCAGCTACGGTGCAGGGCAGGCCTAACGGGCGGGTGATTCGAGCTCCTGGAGACTCCCTGAGTGCGTTGACGTGCTCGGAGGCGAGCTTGCACGGCCGTAGCCGTGGTGGCGGCATGGCCGGAGGCGAGGAGCTATCGGCTCCGGTGAAACTAGGGCTACGCGGTGCAAAAGAGGCGGGGAAGAGAGGGGTTCGGAGCAGGAGCTCACATCGATGCCGAAGAGGAGGTCAGCGAGCCCGGGGAGGTCCTGGCAGCGCCAAATCGATCGGAGGTGAGCTCGGATGCCCGAGGTTGAAGACGAGGCAGAAACGTCGCTGCAGTGCTCCCGCAGTCGAACGGACTGGTGTAGACGATGAAGGAGACGACGCCGGTCCTTCTGGATGCTTAGGCAAGGTGAGGGGTGGACGGTGGCCACAGTGGTTCTCGTCGGGGGCGGCGGGCGCGTTCGGTGAGGAGAACAGAGGAGGGGGGAGCGTTCGGGGGAGAGAGAGGGAGAGCCAGACGGCTCTGGGGGTCGCGTGGCGTCGTCCGAACGCGTCGAGGAGAAGCCAGGCAGGCAGGGAGGGAGGAGGTGGCCAGGCGCGTGCCGGTGCGGGGTGGCCACACGCCTCGCGTCCTTCTAGCGCGAGGTGGGAGACGGTGGCGGCTCTGGTGGGCTGGGCCAGGTAAGTGGGCCACTAGGTGGGCTGCGCAGATAACCTCAGGTGGGTTTTCTCTCTCTCTCTCTCTCTCTCTCTCTCTTTTTCTAATTCTTTTCTGTTTTTCTATTTCTTCTGTAGTGTGAGGGCTTTATTAAAAATACTTAGGCACACTCAAAAATCATGAAACTTGCTCAAGCCCACTGTTTGGAATATATCCAATAGTAAACATTTAAGTTTATGATTATTTGGACATTTAAAATACTTTATAGCATTTAAATGTCCAAATGCAAATAGAGTATGATTTAATTCAGAGCCCAAATAGGTCATGGAAAAATGTGCATCACCTTTGGTTACTGTTTACAGCATTTTCCATAAATGATGAACATTTTTGAAAGCCATTTGGATTTACTGAAAAATATTTTAGGTGAACCTAGTGAATTCCTTTGATGCGAGGGGTCTAGGCAATCCCCATTTCAAGTTTCAAACAAATATAGACATGATGCATGGATGCTTATGAAACTAATTGCAATCAAACTCTAGGGCTGTGACAACTCACCCCCACTAAACAGGAATCTCGTCCCGAGATTCAAGACGCGAGGTAAGAAGACAGAGGGGGTACAAGCTAACATGATCTTCATGATCCATTGCTTCAGATCGATCTGGGCGTCCTTCCTTTCAAGATCTTCATCCAACACGATGACGACGGATAGGAACTCTACCGGAATCGATCTTCTCGAAGATCTGGCAACTCAAGATCAACTCTTAGGGTAAGATATAAAACATCTCTTGAGCTGAGACACGAAACATACATTCGGGGGGATGGGGTGTAACAGATGACGAAGGTCCACTAGGTAGGCAACAAATCCACGCTCGATCATGACGTAGCGAGGAGTTAACTACCATGATTCCACAACGGGGCACCTTGGGGAAGGTGACTCGTAGATTTTTTCCCTTAGATGGCAAAAAGAATTATGTTTGATGTCTAGATCATTGAAACTCTTTAACCAGCCTAAGGCAATCACAATCGGTCGTTTGGCGGAATTCAAAGGAATGGCATATCTGGATTCGAATGGATGATGTGGACTACCTTGTTGAAGACAACACGATGGATGATTTTTCTTATCATCGGAAATGGATGGGACCCATGGTAGGACCACCTCTGAAGATGATCCTGAACAACAATTGCTGGGAAGGGCAATCCAAGGGAGATTGGCACAAGGCGGTGCAAGCTGGGAATAAAATGCAAATGTCGGAAATGTTCCAACCATCATATCTGCCTGAGATTCAGATCTGGTTGGTGTCAGGACATTCCAGACTCATCAAGTCCAGAAAGAAAAATGAAAGTTTGCAACACAAATCGACGAGATGACGTTGCGAGATTCTCGGGGAGTGAACTACGATAGCAAGCTCCAAAATATGAGTTGGTTCTGCTACATACATGTGAACATGTTGTCCAAGACAAGAATGACCACATAGTAGTCTTATAATAAAACACTATCGAGTTCAGGTTAGGATCCATCATCAAGGATTTCAAAGTCTTTACGCGCGCTAGACTTCTTTTCCTTGAACAAGTCAATCAGTGGCTTGGGGTGCTAGGGAACATATGGAATGAAGGTTGCAAGTCTCCAAACCACAGGATACTTCGCACATATGCATGAATGACTTGGGATGATTCCAGAGGAAGCAAAAACAAGCTTTCTCGAATTCACGGCGGCAACTTGCATCGATTGCACGTGAACTTAGAGGAAGTTGCTACTTTCATCCAAACATATGCTTCATGAACAGAACACGAAGATAATGCTTATAAAGTTTCCAATACTAGCTGGATGTTCAACATGAATCATGGAGAAGGTAGCAGTTTTGCTGATGGGCTCAACAACAATTCATCCAGGTTTCCATGGAGATGGAATTTCATAATTATGTGAACAAGTGATAGCATTGGTCAGACCCAAAAGATATAATGGTGTATGCTCGAGGGATCAACCACGAGTAAGACAACATTATGAACATCACTGGTTCTGATTTGATTTGATGATAGCCCATACTCAAATCAAAGTTTTGATACAACAATAGGTCCAACAACTGATCACAAGGACCAATCGATGAAGATATTATCTTTCTTCAACACACACGCACACACACAAAAAGATATCCCCTAACATGAACTAAGTCAGACAAGCTTTTATCTTCCAACTCTCCAAGTTGTTGTTTGGCTTAACCAACTAGCTCAGGGGTATGTAGCACAGGTTCTTGGAGAAAGAGTGGTTTATTGGAAAACCAACTTGATCATGAATTCAACATATCGGCCAGGGGACAACCTGGTGGTACTTCCAAGAAGATATTTGGAAAATCACGATCCACCGACATGTTATTAAGATCGAGAACAATCTTGCTTTTCAGGGCAAGACGATGTGATCAGGAGAGTGATGGATTACACAATCCTAACTCATTGATCGAAGGGTGCACCAGAAATATGGACTAGGAAGCACGATCAATCTTAGAATGATAAAACAATAACCAACACGCTAAGAATGAGTTTATTGTCCATTAACTACCAAGCAACGGGGTTGCTAGGAGTATTGATTTCACACATCACAGTTTACTTGTCGCATTCCGGTTACAACAACATGGGACCGAGGAATGAATAATGATGGCGAGAAGGATCACGGTTTCAAGAGTTCATAGGAGGTTGTGCAATTCCTATGATATTCCTGACATAAAGAGGGCAACACTTCAGGGTAGAACAGAATCAAAAGCTTGATTGGCATTTTGATCTGCGGAATACAACTGCTTTGACCCAATCCTAGATATGGATGAGGTACTGGAGTTTGTTTCTCCTAGTCATTCTGAAATAGAACGGCTCGACGGACCACAAGAATAATAAGCATCGATAACACGAATGCACAACTACTCTTGACTATCAATTGATGGACGAGGGTCAGAATACAACTAAAGAGGGACAACTCAAAGGAACATATAACTTTCTGAGTTGTGGATGCATAGATTAGTATGTCGAATCAAGTTCAACAGGTTTCTTCCGGATATCCCATGTAGAGAAGGTAGAACCAACAGAGTCACAGCATAGAATCGAGAACTCGTCAAGAGCACTCTGGTTGTGATCTTTGGGTTCAAAAGAACTTCTGCCATAAGCAGTTCATGGTATTTGGAAGAAGGAAATACCACGGAACTCGAGGACTATCGCAAAGGTTACTAATATCTTAAGGGAACTAGTAAATACTAACAACATGAAGTAGGGTGAATCTCGGGTTCAAAAACCCAGGAGTAGAATACCTACTACTAAGTAGCATCACGGGATGCTTTCGGGAATGATGGCCAGAATCATCACACTAGGAATATAAAGCATTGCTAGATTACTAGGTGGTTCTCTAGGATGCCTAGGGTCATAATACTAGCTCCAACATATATGTCAAGGCAATGGAGTACCTCAACTCGACGATTAGTGTGGTTAATCTGGCCCAAAGGAACATCGAGAATGGACGGAAAGGATTTGCAAATGCATCAGACTATTTAGGAACCTGGGATGACTCGGACAGCATAACGGCTGTAAATGCTCAAAAAGTTTTGAGGCATCCTGCAAATTGGTGGCATAACCACTTAACATCACAATATCAAGGTTCTGAGACCAGCTATGAACATACGGAAGTAGTAGGAACTGAACTGAGGCTTAAATTGGTCAATCCTATAAGTCTACAGATTAGTAACACGTGATCCTGATAGAAAGATGAGAAGCCTAGTTCTTAATCCCCGTAGAAGAGAACAGGATCACTCAGATCAGAAGGCCATAAGGTAAAGGACTAAAAAGAGCCTTACGTTCCCTTCCATAATCAATTCCCCTACATAACTAAAGCATTTCTAGACACAACTTCGACCAGTTTGGCTTGGTACTCCTACAAGCAGTCAGGCTCTGATACCAAAGCTGTCAGGACCCCGATTTCAAGTCACATCGATCTAGCCGGTAACACCTCATATCACTTTGCGGCCTCACGCACGGTATTCCCACGGGTGTCGCCTTACCATGGCCTAGGACCGTTTGCGCCTTTTGGCTCACGTATATGATAGTGTCGCTAGCATCCATATGACACAGAACCCGGGCCGACATGACTAGTCGTGAACCCAAAGTGGCACTAACTTACGGCGACATGCATACATGAATCAACATCGAGCATGTCGGTCAGCAGCGTGTGAATCCGGGCTGTAGCACTAGGCTAACAGGACTCCAGGAACCTGGGCTGTAGCAGGCTAGGCAGGACTCCAAATGTCACCGCGTGACATTTCCCCGAAGGGACAGACACAGGAACAAAGTGAATCACATGCCGGCCAGTCAAGTGTTCCGGAGCAGTAGTGCTGGGCTAGCAGGACTCCGGTGAACCGGGCTGTAGCGGACTACTATGGCTCATGGAAGCACAAGACTACATTTCCCCATAAGAGAGGCTACCAAGTATAAACAACTAGGTTGTCGGATCCCACACATACCAAGCATTTCAATCATACACACAATATGCTCGATATGTGTATATACAAGTCACAACATAACTCTACGACTCAAGTATTTATTCATTAGGCTCCGAGGAGCGAGATATTACAAACATGGGTCTCATGACCCAAGATGCAGAGCATACAAGTCAAAGCACATGCGGAAGCTTAACATGTCTGAGTACAGACATCTACAAATGAAAAAGGCTGAGAAGCCTGACTATCTACCAGAGCCTGCCGAGGGCACAAGATCGTAGCTGAGGTATCTGTCACGACCGGATTTTGGGATATAAATTTCCAGAGAAACAGCCTGTGTGCTCACCAGCCCCAGGATTTCTGTTAGCCGATGAGGCACCAACTTGATACAAGAATTCCAAGCAAGTACAAAGATATGTAGTACAAGACCATTTAGGCCTAGGAGTACAACATTTGGTTTGCTAGTGGTTGATGGTGGAAGCGGTCTGTGGTTCATCTGCGTCTATGGGACTCCATTTCCCACAAGAACAGCTGACCAGGATAACTCCTATCTTCACGAGGCTGCAAAAGTCAACACGTAGGTTCCGAGGTTGTCACCACAGTGCTCATCTCCAAGCGAGGAATCTGGCCAAGACAATAGCCAGGGACAAGCCAGTGAGTACGTTTGAATGTACTCGCAAACATTAAGAACACGGTTATAATATATATCAAACATGCTCCGGGTTAATTAGATGATCACACGTCTGTCACGAAATATACGAAAGGCCAAGATGCACACATGTGGTTAAAATAATTCAAAGTAAAATACTGGGTGCCAAGCGAGTGTCTGAATGACTCCTCGAGCGGAAAATGCGGAATAATAATGCGGGTTCCAAACGAGTGTCTGAAAGACTCCTCGAGAGGAAAATGCAGAATAATAATGCCACAGTCGGGCGTCGAGGCGACACCACATAAAGGGCTTGCAACAGAAAATAAAGACCGTGCATGCCACAGTCGGACGTCTGTGCGACATCACATAAAGGGCTTATAAGATAATAATCACAGTAAATATCCAGGAGGTAGAACCAGCCCAGGGATACTCCATCATATACATAAAATAAAAGGTTAGTCCAAAATAATAAAGATCACAATCCATACGTGCCATACTCATAAACAATATTTTGTGCAGTCGTTTCTCCATCCGAAAACCGATAATTTAGTCAAGCCGTATCTCCATCCGAATACCGTTACAGAGTTCTAGTTAAATCGTTCTCCATCCGAATACCGTTACTGAGACTCAACTCAGACTGTGGTTTTTACTCAAGGACATGACTATCCAACAGGATATATCCTCTGCAGAGGGAGTACCATTCCCCACGAGTAACGGGTTTACTTAGTCCCTCTGGACTAATTTCGTCTACGGTCTTTTGATTGAAAACACGCCTGACCTGCACACACCAGCTTAACTCACCAGTGTCTGGAATCACCCACGACACCTGCCAAGCAAAACTCTAAGTGGGGAGGCTACAACCTCGACGTAGCATGGGATCACAAAATTTATACCGCGCGCAAACTGGGGAGCTACCCCTTCGGCTACAACCGAAACACCCATGCCCCCGGACCGGATGACTGGCTTTAATCCATGGCCATGGGACCCTCATCACGGCCTCTCTGTACGGTGTGTGCTTTGGAAAGGGGTTGACAACCTACTGAACCATACCCTGTCCCCTGCAGGAACAAGTGGTGGTACCAACAAAAGGAAGCTATTGATCAAGACTCGGTCTACAACCGACTCAGGTGGTCCAAGTATCCTCCAACAATATTACCACTAGTGAAATAAATCACCACTCCTCGAGCCTCACCATGCTATGCCGGGCATACTCGTCTCGACGAGGGATTAGGGACAAGCTCGTGTCTACCCAAGACCACGACTTTCCCGGCTTCCTACCGGTGTGCAAGAGAAGCTCACGAGGATGATCCAAAACAGTAGTGTATCCATTGCTGACCACAAAACAACCCCAAGGTGCACTCATGCACGAGACTATATCGGTACATAAACTACCACATACTCCAAGTCACAAGGTGTTGTGATCGTATCAAAACACCACAACAAAAATATTATGCCAGAGTTCAGAAATGCTTGCCTTCAAGAGTATGCAAAGGATGTACTTTTGGAAGCTTTCCTTTTCCTCCAAAAATCCTATTTTGCAAAAATACACAAATACAAATATTTCAAACACAGTACAAAAAGTTGTCTCAAATATTTTTGAAATAAATCTTAAAATAAACTAGGTGAAATTTGAGAGGTGTAGGAGAAAGAATCAACTCATTTGGAGTTTTATTTTAAAAGTTATAGCCAGTCAAAGTTTGGTCAAATCTCTGTTTTTATTAGAAATCAGAAAAAGGAAAACGCTTCGAGGGGAATACGCTTACGCAGCAGAGAAACGCACGCGGAGTTTTGCGCCACCACTTAACCAGAGAGGGCGGACGCGCGGGCCACTGACAGTGGGTCCAGAGGGCCCACTAGTCAGGTTTGACTGGTCTCCCTCTCCCTCCTTTCTCTGTGCCCGAACGGTGGCGAGGCTCCGGCGGTCGCCGGCGACGAATGGCGGCTCCTCGAGGGCATCTGCGGGCAGTGTTGGGTTGGCTAGACCGAGGCGATCCTCTGGGTGGTTGAAGGGTCGTCGGAGGTGGAAGGAATCGCCGGCGGCGAGCTCCGCGGCGGAGAAAAGCTACAGTGGTGAAGTGTCTATAGTGCTCTGGTGGTCTCCGACCGAAGTTGGGTAGCTGGGCAGCTCTGCAAGACTACGGAGAAGTTCTTGGTGGAGCTGTATTGGCGAAAGGGTGGCCGGCTGCGACGAATCACGCCGGAGCTGAGCGGCGGCCGAACCGGCCGGAGTTGGGGAAGATGGCCACTACGGGTCGATCAACTGCGTGGGAAGCTCTACGGGGAGTGCCTGGTGTCGCCTGAGTGCTCGGAGGGGCTCGGGGTTCCTTTATATAGGCGCTCGAGGTCGGACCATGGCGGTAGAAGATAGGATCGCCGGCGACAGCCGTTGCTGTAGTTGCAGGGCATCGTGGCGGCGACGAACGTGTTCCGACGAGTGGGAGGATAAGCACGGCCTGTGCTCTGGGGCAGCTGGCGTGCGCTGGTGGTTTGGGCGGCGCCATCCATGGAGGAATCCGCTGCCGACGCTGGCGTGCTGCCAAGGTGGCGCTGCAGGGTGCCAGGGAAAGCTTGGAGGGTACTGGAGAGAGGGCGAGTGCGTGGCGTGGTTCGGCAGGCGAGCAGGGGTCAGAGATGGGACGCGACGAGGGTGGCAGTGCGGCGTGTCGGCGTAGTGCGCGCGCGTGCAAAACGTGCGCTCTGGGCACGCCCAGAGCACGCACGGCATCTGCTCGACGAAATGCCAGCGCGCTCTAGAGCTCGAGGGTGGGGCTGGCACTGCACAGGATGGAGGTAGGGGTAGCAAAGCACTCAGTGGACAATGTGGATAGGTAAGGGGTTCCAGTCCACAATGCAAACCGGAGAGCTTGCCAAAAATGACTGTGCACACCAGGTGTTCGACAGAAAGCCAAGTGCACTTAGGCAACTCTTGGAGTGGCCAAAATCTCCAGATCAGTGTCTCCTTAGATGCAGGAGATGGTGGTAAGATTAGTTTGGCAAAAACAGAAAGTTGATAGTGCAAGTTTTGCAAAACTCCAGTTTTGGGCAGAAAGAAAAAGGGTTTAGAACATGCACTTCAAAACCTTCAATGAGCCCAATCTCCTGGTCTTCAGAGTTTGGTAGGGAGGGCTACAAGTAGGAAAAAGCTCAGGGCTACTAGAGCAAAGGAGAATAAGGTTACAGTACAAATCACCAATTCGGACCAGAATTCAAAAGAGGCTGATCCACTCACATTTTCCAAGGAACATCACTGGGTTTTTGCTTGAAGATGAATGGTATGCATCCACTGACATTTGCAAATTTAAATTCACTATTAAATAATTGTTTTATTGTAGAGGGTAATCAAGTCCAACAATACCTTTGAAGGTTTTTCCCACTAGAGGCATAAAATCCAAAATCACAAAAGGTAAAACTTGACAATTGGAAAAGTTTTATTTCCTGGCAACATTTAAATAAATAAAACAAGGCCAAAATTTTGGGGTGTCACAGTATCAAGCTAAACGTTGAAGTCCACACGGAACTACTAGCGAGACTGACGTCTCTCTTCAAAACATAAAATAGGCAAACGTGAGTTCAAATGTACCCAGCAAGACTTACATCAGAACTAGGTACATATGCATCAGTATCAACAAAGGGGGGTGGTGGAGTTTGACTGCAGCAAGCCAGCTTTGACTCAGTGGCTATCCTAAACTATGACTGCAAGTAACTCTTTTGAGGTGGCGCACACGAGTCCACATATTCACCATATCAATACACCACAATGGATCCGCTCCCGTCTCCCCACGAGAAAGCCATCCATAGCACTCACGCTTATCTTGCGCATTTTAGAGTATCCACTTTCACTTGTCTATGAACTGTTATAGGCAACACAGAAGTCCTTTACCGCGGACACGGCTATTCGAATAGATAATGTTAACCCTGCAGGGGTGTACTTCTTCACACACGCTCTCGCCACTTACCACCATGTACACGTCGTGTATCTCGGCAACCTTCAAGCGGAAGCCTAGCGAGGGAGTCGGCCACGACCTGACTAACCCCACAAGTCTCTAGTCCAGGTTTATCGCCTATTCGGGTTCCATCCGCAAGGAGATCCGGCCGGGGTGTCGCTCACAGCCCCAAACGATGTGTACAGGGTTCCAAGCCCACCAAACGGGCGACGCTTGGCATACCCGGCCACGGTGCCTAGTCTATCCCAAGCCTACCTGTACCGGGTGCCACTTGGTAGACTACTAACACTACCTACAAACACCAGAAACTAGTTGCAACTCCTTGACAGAGATCATGTTGATTAATAAGTCGAGAGGGGTCGAGTTACCGGAAGCCAATGTGTGGTAGTAACTGTTCATGGATCACAAACACAGAACTCAGTTCCTAAGAACGACTTCAATGAGACAACCCACCATGTACTCCTACATGGCCTCTCACCGCTACCTTTACCAAATCGTGTTCACACACTTAGCTCTCACACTGTAGGACATGTTCACAACTTTCCAATTCATCCTCGATGAATCAGACCCTACACAACTCTAAGCAATAGCAGGCATGACAAACAAGCATGAATGAGTAGGCACATCAGGGCTCAAACAACTCCTACTCATGCTAGTGGGTTTCATCTATTTACTATGGAAATGACAGGTCATGCAGACGAAAGGGGTTCAACTACCGCAGCATGTAACACTTGAATCGTTGTTGTCCTAATGCAGTAAAAGAGAGCAGGAGCGAGAGAGTGGGACTATATCGGAATGAACAAGGGGGTTTTGCTTGCCTGGCACTTCTGAAGATAATATAGCTCTTCATCGGTGTCATCGAACTCATCGTCGAAACCTCGTCTACTGAGAGGGGACAAATACCGGCAAACAAGGAAGAACACAATCAATGCAATGCAACAATATGATGCATGATCATGACATGGCAATATGTTGTGGTTTGAGCTAATGCAACTAGAAACGAGATTAAATGAAGTTGGTTTGAACCAAGGGTTCAAATTCAAACTCCATATGTGCTTATTTAAATGCCAATTATGCAAATTGCCATATACAGCAACTTAGGTTGTTCAAACATGCATGCAAATGGTACAGATGGATAGATTGGATTTTTTGATCATTTTTCATATATAACTTATTTCATTCTGAGCTACGGTTGAATTTCTATGATTTTTAGAAGTTTCAACTATTTTCTGGAATTTTCTGAATTAAAGAAATCATTTAAGATTTATTTAAATTCCAGAAAAGGATTACTACGTCAGCCTGACATCATCATGACGTCAGCAGGTCAACGGGGCACGGTCCGGGTCAAACCTGACCAGTGGGATCCACTGGTCAATGACCCTATGACATTTAGTGTCACAGAGAGGTGGGTCCGGTCAACGACCACGTCAGCAAGGTTAACGCCGACGCGTGGGGCCACTTTGTTTAGATTAAACTTAAACTATTTTTGTTAGCTGGTTAGTTAGGCAGTGGGGCCCGCATGTCAGCGAGCCAGGGGGTTAGTTAGTGGGTCAATTAGCCGCTAATGACGTGTCCACGTCATCCAAAACGGCGGTTAGCCGCCGGTGCTAATCAGGACACGGCGGGGTTGCCCGTTCGGCCAACTCCGGCGACGAGAGGTCGCGCGGCCGGGCACGTTGGAACGCCCGCAGCAGGGCGCATCCGATGGTGGTGGTGGCTGGACCTGGGGTGGTCTGTGGCGGAGACGGCGGCAAGTTGGGCGGCGTCCGGAGTTCGGGTGTGCACGGGGTTGCGGCTACGGTGCAGGGCAGGCCTAACGGGCGGGTGATTCGAGCTCCTGGAGACTCCCTGAGTGCGTTGACGTGATCGGAGGCGAGCTTGCACGGCCGTAGCCGCGGTGGTGGCATGGCCGGTGGCAAGGAGCTATCGGCTCCGATGAAACTAGGGCTACGCGGTGCAAAAGAGACGGGGAAGAGAGGGGTTCGGAGCAGGAGCTCACAGCGATGCCGAAGAGGAGGTCAGCGAGCCCGGGGAGGTCCTGGCGGCGCCGAATCGACCGGAGGCGAGCTCGGATGCCCGAGGTTGAAGACGAGGAAGAAACGTCGCTGCAGTGCTCCCGCGGTCGAACGCACTGGTGTAGACGATGAAGGAGATGACGTCGGTCCTTCTGGATGCTTCGGCAAGGTGAGGGGTGGACGGTGGCCACGGTGGTTCTCGTCGACGGCTGTGGGCGCGTTCGGTGAGCAGAACAGAGGAGGGGGAGAGCGTTCGGGGGAGAGGGAGGGAGAGCCAGACGGCTCTGGGGGTCGCGTGGCGTCGTCCGGACGCATCGAGGAGGAGCTAGGCAGGCAGGGAGGGAGGAGGTGGCCGGGCGCGTACCGGTGCGCGATGGCCACACGCCTCGCGTCCTTCTAGCGCGAGGTGGGAGACGGTGGCGGCTCTGGTGGGCTGGGCCAGGTAAGTGGGCCACCAGGTGGGCTGCGCGATAACCTCAGGTGGGTTTTCTCTCTCTGTCTCTGTCTCTCTCTCTCTCTTTCTAATTCTTTTCTGTTTTTCTATTTCTTCTGTAGTGTCAGGGCTTTATTAAATATACTTAGGCACACCCAAAAATCATGAAACTTGCTCAAGCCCACTGTTTGGAATATATCCAACAGTAAACATTTAAGTTTATGATTATTTGGACATTTAAAATATTTTATAGCATTTAAATGTCCAAATGCAAATAGAGAATGATTTAATTCAGAGCCCAAATAGACGGTGCTCCCGCCTCCGGTTGTCGCGACGATCCTCGTCGGTGATAAGCCGCGGTAGAGGCGCGAGCTCCTGCGCCTGCTCCCGCATTGGCATGTTGGGGAAGTTCAATGTTCTATGAGGCCACCAGAGGCGCCACGCCGCCGCATCGTACGCGCGGGCGGCCTCGTTGGCGGTGTCGAAATTGCCGAGGTCGAGGCACATCCCGCGGAACCGGATCTCGGCGGAGAAGCCGCCGGAGGGGCGCGCGCGGACGCCGCGGTATCCCCAAGTTTCCCGGCGACGCGGCGGCATGGTGGCGCGGCGGCGGCCAGGCGAGAAAGAGCGGGGAGAGAGCGGTGGCAAGGCACAGAGCGGGACCAAAGTAGATTAATACATATTCACCGATCTCATCAAAACCGCCAAAAAATTATAATAACTACTAGCAATGTGCCAATGCGTTGACACGCGATCAAAGTAGATTAATACATATTCACCGATTTGATAGAAAAAAAGTCTAGTTTTGAAATACGTATATCACTAAAAATATGTTATGTTTCACTCAAAATATATTCCTTTGGCGGTTTTGATGAGATAAGGGAGGAATGATGTTGGTTTCAAGATTCGAGAAGTGGTATATGTCTAATTTCTACTCTTACTAGCAAGATGCCCGTGCGTTGCACGAAACATCAAGATCTTGTGGGAGAAAAGGATGAACGAGGGAAGGCCTTATCTGCAAATGTGGAGAGGAGTGCGGGTAAATTGCCATAGTTTCCTTCCTATCCGTCAGATATAAATCGGACGCCCTATATTGCAGGATGGCAGGCCCACCATCATCACCAACTCTGTTTTTTATCCCTACTCTTATAAAAAGCATAGTCGGTGATGATCGTGTGCCTGCCATCCCGCAATATAGGCTGTCCGATCTATATCTGACGGATAGGAAGGAAACTATGGCAATTTTGCAAAAAGATACCCACACCCCTCTCCACATTTGCAAATAAGGCCTTCCCTCGTTCATCCTTTTCTCCCACAAGATAAACTACTCATACAAATGCATCTTGATGTGTGCAACGCATGGGCATCTTGCTAGTTCTAAAAAACATTCCATCATTTGCCACACTACTGGTTGCAGATGAAAAACCTACCCAAGCAAAGCGCGATACAGGAGCGACACACAATTACAAGCTAATATTCTGTTGGACAATGGAGGCTATAACCAATTACTTTTACGGGAACAATAACACCCAGGAAATTTGAAGGGTGGGTATGAACAAAATTGGAATTGCACATGTACTGCTAAGTGATTCAAAACACACATTACCAATCGAGGAGGATAACGATGGTCACGGCGGCCTCTGTGAGTCATGGTCGGCAACGGGAGTCAGTTCATTGTCCACGACGGTGGTGATTTTGTGCTTGGCGTTGGCTTCCGGGAAGCAGATCCGAGACCGTGGAAGATGGTGCCGGGGAAGAGGCTCCGTGTGTGTAACACCCCGCATGTAACTTGCCATATTTGTAACTCCGACTCTTGCCATTTCCGGCTATGTGATAGGTTTTTTCCCTCCGTTGTTGGGTTTTGTCTTTCGTTTTGTATTTTGTCATGTCATGCATTTTCATATCATATCATCATGTGCATTGCATTCGCATACGTGTTCGTCTCATGCATCCGAGCATTTTCCCCGTTGTCCGTTTTCCAATCCGGCGCTCCTATCTTCCCCGGTGCACCCTTCTAGTTTTCTTTCGTGTGCGTGTGTCAAACTTTCTCGGAATGGACCGAGGCTTGTCAAGTGGTCTTAATATACCACCCGGAGACTACCGGTCAGGTTTCGTTCCATTCGGAGGTCGTTTGGTACTCCAACGGTTAACCGGGCCTCCGCAATGTCCATTTGAGTGTCCAGCAAAAACCCCCTCCAAAACCAGCCCAAAGCCCACCAAACTCTCTTCCATGCTCTAGGTCGTTCGATCACGATCGTGTGGGCGAAAACCGCACCTCATTTGGAGTCTCCTAGCTCCCTCTACCTATAAATGAGTGGGCATCCCAAAAAACGAAATCTCAGACGAAACCCTAACCCTCTCCCTCCGCGCCGCGCCGGACGCGTCCGCCCGCGCCGGACGCGTCCGCCCGCGCCGCCCGGCCAACCCGCGAGCGCCACGTGGCCGCCTCCGGCCTCGCCCCGCCGCCGGCCCGCGGGGCCCGACTCCGGCCCCCGCGGCCCACGCCCGCCGCCGCGCGCCTGCCCCGCCGCCGGGCGCCGCCTCCGCCGCGCGCCTGCCCCGCCGCCGGGCGCCGCCTCCGCCGCCGCCGGCCATCGCCATCGCCACCGGTCGCCGCCGCCACGAGCTTCCCCGCCGGTCCCGCGCGCTCGCCGCCCGCCACCTTCCCCGCCGGAGCAGCCCCGCCGGCCTCGTCCTCCCCCACCGGCGCCGCCGCTCCCTCTGCCTTCCTTCCTCCTCCCGCCGGCGACGAGCTCGGGATCGAGCAAGCCTCCTCGATCCGATCTGGTATAGCACTGTTCCCGTTGACTTTCCCCGAGCTCCGTTTTTTTCCGAAGTCTTTGAATTCCATCAGCAAGTGCTTGTGTTCCCGATGCGATAACTTTGTGCATGTAGCTCCGATTCGCGCGTATAATATGTCAAATTGTTCGCCTCGTGATGCTCTTCATTTTGTTCAATTGCATCTTTTTCATTAGAGGTCATCTTGATGCCCAAATCTTCGTTGGAAGAGGGCTAGTTGCTGTTAATCTCTGGTTCTTAACAGAACTTGGAGATTTGTCATTTTTGTATCATTTATTCTGTGCACCTTTTGAGCATGAGCTCTACATGTGTTTTGAATTATGCCATGCCATCTTTCCAGTGGTATAGTACATGTATTTTTGTGATCTATGTTTTGTAGATATAGTTGTAATTGATCCATTCCTGCAATTGTTTGCAATTTTAGAGTACCATAGCATGACTCAATCTTGCTCTACTTTTGCTATAAAATATTTCCGACAGATTCTTAACATGACATGCATTTTTCCCAAGCTTATTGTAGTTGATCCATACATGCTATGCAATTGTTCTTGCCATGGATAGCTTCACAAACATGCCATCTTGCTGTAGGTATGCTTGGGTTGTCATGCATTGCTCTGTAGTGAGTGCATCAAGCTCACAAAGAGTCCTACATATTAATATTTCTGCCATGCTCTGTTTCTGCTAAGTCTGAAACCTGATAACGAAACTTGCTATGTTTACATGCTTGCCATCATATCTTCTGGCCCTTTTTGGCTTATCGTCAGTAAGGGACTTTTGTAATGTGCATTTAGTAGAACACTACCATGCCTTGTTTTGCTATGTTAAGTTCCTGTAGCATGTTGATTTCGTGCTCTGAACATTGCTACCTGATGCTGTTTTCTGCCATGTCCAGTTTTTCCACCAAGTCTGTGAACCTGTAATCTTTTACACTTTTGCCATGCTTGTTTGAGCTTGATATGTTATGAACTAGCAGTAGCTCAGTGTTCATCTTTTGTCAAGCATCTCCTGTAGATTACTTCCATGTGCTTTGTTGCTATGTTGGGGTGCTGTAGTATTGTTACTTGTTGTATTTTAAGTGCTATCTTGCTGTTAATCGCAGATTAGTGTCATTCTTGTTTTGCTCGCCATTTGCAAACCGTGCATCCGATTCCGGTGATCTTTATATCGATTTCGACCGAAATCATCTCATCTTTCCAGTGGCATGCTTGGTTTGCCAAGTTACTGCCATGTTCATCATTTTCCTTCCGGAGCACGCATACGCATCGCATACCATATCTTGCATATCATACATGTCTTGCATCATGTTGCTTGTGCATTTCTCGTTGTTGATTGTGGTTCCGTTTGTTTGTGTTCTTGTCTTGGGTAGAGCCGGGAGACGAGTTCGTGAACGAGGAACCTGTCGAGTACGCTTACGAGGATCAAGCTTTCGACAACTCTGAGAATCTTGCAGGCAAGATGACCACCCCTCGAAATCACTTCTATCTTTGCTATGCTAGTTGTTCGCTCTATTGCCATGCTCGCTACCTATCACTTGCTATATCATGTCTCCTATTTCAGCCATGTCAGCCCCTAACCATCTTTTCCTAGCAAACCGTTGTTTGGCTATGTTACTGCTTTTGCTCAGCCCCTCTTATAGCGTTGCTAGTTGCAGGTGAAGTTGAAGTTTGTTCTATGTCGGAACATGGATATGTTGGGATATCACAATATCTATTATTTAATTAATGCATCTATATATTTGGTAAAGGGTGGAAGGCTCGGCCTTATGCCTGGTGTTTTGTTCCACTCTTGCCGCCCTAGTTACTGTTATACCGGGATTATGTTCCTTGAGTTTGCGTTCCTTACACGGTCGGGTGATTTATGGGACCCCCTTGACAGTTCGCCTTGAATAAAACTCCTCCAGCAAGGCCCAACCTTGGTTTTACCATTTGCGACCTATACCTTTTTCCCCCGGGTTTTCTAGAGCCCGAGGGTCATCTTTATTTTAAACCCCCGGGCCAGTGCTCCTCTGAGTATTGGTCCAAACTGTCAGTCGCCGGTGGCCACCAGGGGCAACTCTGGTCTGGCCTATCGGAAGCTTGGACAATCCGGTGTGCCCTGAGAACGAGATATGTGCAGCTCCTATCGGGATTTGTCGGCACATTCGGGAGGCTTTGCTGGTCTTGTTTTACCATTGTCGAGATGTCTTGTAAACCGGGATTCCGAGACTGATCGGGTCTTTCCGGGAGAAGGTTTATCCTTCGTTGACCGTGAGAGCTTATGATGGGCTAAGTTGGGACACCCCTGCAGGGTATTAACTTTCGAAAGCCGTGCCCGCGGTTATGTGGCAGATGGGAATTTGTTAATGTCCGGTTGTAGATAACTTGTCACTTGACCCAATTTAAAATACACCAAGTGCGTGTGTAGCCGTGATGGTCTCTTCTCGGCGGAGTCCCGGGAAGTGAACACGTTCTGTGTTATGTATGACGTAAGTAGGTGTTCAGGACCTCTTCTTGGTCATTGCTAGATGACGTCCGCTCCATTGCTTCTCTTCTCGCTCTCATTTGCGCAAGTTAGCCACCATATATGCTTTTGTCGCTGCAGCTCCACCTCTTTGCACCACCTTTTCCTACAAGCTTAAATAGTCTTGATCTCGCGGGTGTGAGATTGCTGAGTCCCCGTGACTCACAGATACTTCCAACACCAGTTGCAGGTGCCGACGATGCCAGTGCAGACGATGGCGTCGATCTCAAGTGGGAGTTCGACGAGGAACGTGGTCGTTATTATGTGTCTTTTCCTGATGATCAGTAGTGGAGCCCAGTTGGGACGATCGGGGATCTAGCATTTGGGGTTGTCTTATTTTCATCTGGATTTTGACCGTACTCGGTCTATATGATTGTATTTTGGATGATGTATGAATGATATTTATGTATTGTGTGAAGTGGCGATTGTAAGCCAACTCTTTATCCCATTCTTGTTCATTACATGGGATTGTGTGAAGATGACCCTTCTTGCGACAAAACCACTATGCGGTTATGCCTCTAAGTCGTGCCTCGACACGTGGGAGATATAGCCGCATCGTGGGCGTTACAAGTTGGTAATCAGAGCCATCCCCGACTTAGGAGCCCCCTGCTTGATCGAATCGCTGGCGTTGTTGAGTCTAGATTAAAAAATGTTTTGAGTCTTAGGATTATATATATCGGAGAGTAGGATTCTTTTACTCCTCAGTCCCTTCGTCGCTCTGGTGAGGTCTCCTGACGTAGAAGTTTTGACTACTCTCTCCTCAAATTTCACTAAATTTTTTTTTAGGATCACGCGGGTATCTTGGAATCGTTCCGATCGATTTGTGACGAGAACATTGTTCTTGGTGCCTCCTGTCATTTAGGGGTTGTGGCAGTGTCCCGGGGAGTTGAGCTCCGAGGTGTTGTCGTCACAATTTTATCGTTGCAGTTCTGAAATACCTGAGTTTCGCCGACATCGAAATCTCTTTTATGCAGTTGTTGGTGAGATCACCTCGACGCCACCCAGTACTGGGGCGGGAGTTCGGGAGTATTGCCATAACTTGCATAACGGATGTTTTTCGAAGGTTGAGGTAAACGATTTCCAAAGGGTTCTTGGTTATGTGTTGACGGATGGATACAGCTGGATCTAGGGATTGCTAGTTTGGGTGATATATATTTGTGTCCCCTGTATCCCCTACACCAGATTGCATAACCAGAAAGTTTCGGGAGTTTATAAGTGGGAATTCAAGTAGCCTTAGGATTTCTTTTCGACAGATGCATGATATGAGATTGGGGTTCGACGTCTAGTGGTCCGCCTGTATACGGTTGATTTTACAGTGGTCTCGTTGTGTCTTAAAGAGTCCATGGCTTTGCCGACTCGGGGACGCTTCGTATGTCATGTGCACAGCCTTGTACATGATGGTGCTGTACGATTGAGCCCGTGTGGGCCCCACCACGAAAACTTCGGACGAAATTTCTATCATATGTTTGTTCCGGCTTATTCTGCAAGCCAATACTTTGTTTTATTTTGTGTTTTGGTATTCGAGTTGCTTCGAATTCAGATGCTCATTCCATATCTTTTTCAAGTGGCTTCTCTACTTATGGAAATGTGACGATTTACTACAGAACTCATTCGTTCATCTTCGTGCGAATGTTATTATGAAGACTATATGTTGCAATTTCTATCCGTTTGATTCTACTTATCTTTTGTCTATCAAGATGCTAACGGATGTCACCCTCTTCAGGATGGCTCCGCCAACGCGTCAGAATCCGGATCGAAATGAAGGGAGTCAAGCGATCCCTCCGCCACCACCTCCACCTCCGGAGGCATGGCAATCAATCATGGCAGCCACCAACGCCAATGCTCAGATGATTCTGCAACTCTTGCAAGAACGTACTCAAGGGCAAGGCAATCAAGGCAATCAAGGTCAAGGCAACAATCAGTTTCACTTTGCCACTCTCAACCAGTTTCTCGCAAATCAGCCCAAGTCTTTCAGCTACTGTGCGGAGGCCACGGATGCCGATGATTGGCTCGTGGACATCAACAAGCATTTTGAATGTAGCAATGTCAGGCCTGAGGACTTTGTCAAGTTCGCTTCTTTCCAGCTCAAGGACCAAGCTGCTGATTGGTTTCAACAATACAAAGATTCCAGAGGAGGTCGTGTGATCACTTGGACTGACTTCTGTCGGGACTTCAAAGCGCACCACATTCCACAAAGTGTTGTTGAGAGCAAGCGTGAGGAGTTCCGCAATCTCAAGCAAGGAAACATGTCTGTGTATCAATATAACATTCAGTTTCAGAAACTTGCTCGCTTTGCTAAACAAGACGTTCCTGATGAGAAGAGCATGATCTATCACTTCCGAGGTGGCCTTAAAGAGGATCTGCAGTTAGCTCTCGTTCTTGTTGAGCCTACTCAGTTTGATCAATTCTACAATATGGCACTGAAGCAAGAGGCTGCTCAGCTCAAGTGTGAGGCGTCTAAGAAGAGAGTCAGGGACGCCGTTCAGTCTTCTTCTTCCTCACTTGTGTCAGCTAAGCAACAGAAGTTCTGGTTGCCTCCTCCTCCTCCGTTTCGTCAGCCTTACCAGCAGAAGAACAAAGGTGGCCATGGTTCTTCAAACTCTTCCAACTCTGGCTATCAGAACAAGTCTCAGAATCAAGCTCCCAAGTCCAATGCTCCTTATCACCGTCCACTCTCAGAGGTGACTTGCAACAAATGTCAGCAGAAAGGTCACTATGCTAACAAGTGCTTCAACCAGAGGCGTCTTCCTCCTCCTCCTCCTGTCAGATCTTCCAGCAATGCAGTGGTCAAGCATAATCCAAAGTTTGCAAAGGTGAACATGATGAATGCAGCTCAAGCGGAGGAATCTACTGATGTGATAATGGGTAATCTTCCTGTTAATGATATTCCTGCAAAAGTTCTTTTTGATACTGGTGCATCGCTTTCTTTCATTTCAAGACCTTTTGCATCCAAGCATGAATTGCTTTTCCAAGGATTGCCTAGGCCGTTAGCAGTTGTCTCTCCGGGCAAATGCATGAACGCAAGTTCCATGGTTCCGAATGTTACCATCAAGTTGGGCGATTATGCATTCCAGTCTTCTCCAATTGTTCTTGGCGACTCGGATATTGATCTTATTCTCGGGATGGACTGGCTTTCTAAGCACAAGGCTCAACTTGATTGTGCTGCCAGAGAAATTCAACTGACACACTCGTCTGAGGATGTGATTGTTTTTGCCGCTCGTCATGAAACCATTCGGTTTTTCTCTCTCAATGAGAAGGGCGAATTGGATGCCATCTCTCAAATTCCAGTCGTTTGCGAATATCAAGATGTCTTTCCAGAAGAGCTTCCGGGTATGCCTCCGCACCGGCCAGTTGAGTTCGTTATCGAACTAGAGCCTGGTACTGTACCCGTTTGCAAGCGTCCATACAAGCTTGGACCAAACGAGCTGAAGGAATTGAAGAAGCAGCTCGATGAACAAGAACGTCTGGGTTTGATCAGACCGAGTTCTTCTCCATGGGGTTGTGGTGTTCTTTTTGTCAAGAAGAAGGATGGCACGGACCGACTTTGTGTCGACTACCGTCCATTGAACAAGAAGACAATCAAGAACAAGTACCCACTTCCCAACATCAATGAGCTATTTGAGCAACTCAAGGGCGCTAAAGTTTTCTCGAAGCTTGACCTTCGTATGGGTTATCATCAGATTCGCATTCGTGAAGAAGATATTCCCAAGATAGCATTCAGAACGAGTTTTGGTTCCTATGAATATACTGTCGTGTCTTTCGGCCTTGTCAATGCTCCTCCAGTGTTCTCGCGGATGATGAATTTCATCTTCAACCCCTATACCAATGAATTCGTTCTGGTGTATCTCGACGATATCTTGGTTTTCTCCAAGAACAAGCAGGATCATGCCAAACATTTGCGATTGGTGCTCGACAAGCTCAGAGAGTATCAATTCTATGCGAAGTTCTCCAAATGTGAGTTTTGGCTCGATGAAGTTCTTTTCCTTGGTCACATCATCTCTGCCAAAGGCATCGCTGTTAACCCCGAGAAGGTGTCCGCAGTTCTGGATTGGGAACCTCCTCAAAATGTCAAGCAGCTCCGCAGTTTTCTGGGTCTTGCAAGTTATTGCCGAAGATTCGTTGAGAATTTTTCCAAGATTGCAAAGCCTCTTTCCAACCTCCTACAGAAGCATGTGAAGTATGTCTGGTCTCCTGAGTGTGACGTTGCTTTCAACACTCTCAAACAGAAACTAGTCACAGCTCCTGTCTTGACTCCTCCTGATGAATCCAAGCCGTATGAAGTTTTCTGTGATGCTTCTCTCCAAGGTCTCGGTGCTGTGTTAATGCAAGAGAAGAAAGTTGTGGCCTATACCTCTCGACAGTTGAAGCCCAACGAGAAGAACTACCCCACTCACGATCTTGAGTTGGCGGCAGTTGTCCATGCATTGGTTACATGGAGACATCTCTTGTTGGGAAGACAAGTGGACATTTTCACTGATCACAAGAGTCTCAAGTATATCTTCACTCAGCCCAATCTCAACCTCAGGCAGACTCGATGGGTCGAAATGATTCAAGAGTACAATCCGAGTATCGAATATACTCCAGGCAAAGCAAATGTCATTGCAGATGCTTTAAGCAGGAAAGCTTATTGCAACAGCTTAATTCTCAAGCCGTTCCAACCGGAGCTTTGTGAAGCTTTCCGCAAGCTGAATCTCCAAGTTGTTCCTCAAGGCGTTCTTGCCAACCTCATTGTATCTCCTACTTTGGAAGATCAAATTCGTGAGGCACAACTCCTTGATGCCATGGTAAAGAAGGTGAAACGTGGTATCGACAAGGGTCTTTCCAAATACAAGTGCTACCGCATTGACGACAGAGACACTTTGTTCTTCGAGGACCGGATTGTGGTTCCGAAAGGTGATCTAAGGAAAGTCATAATGATCGAGGCGCACAATTCTCTCCTTTCCATTCATCCTGGAAGTACGAAGATGTATCATGACCTCAAGCAGTCGTATTGGTGGACTCGAATGAAGCGAGAAATTGCTCAATTCGTGAATGAATGTGATGTCTGCCGAAGAGTGAAAGCAGAACACCAACGACCAGCTGGTCTCCTCCAACCTCTTGCTATTCCGGAATGGAAGTTTGATCATATTGAAATGGACTTCGTGACTGGATTTCCCAAGTCCAAGCGCGGAAATGACGCTATCTTCGTTGTCATTGACAAGCTCTCTAAAGTGGCTCATTTCCTTCCTATCAAAGAATCCATCACAGCAGCTCAGCTGGCAGAGCTCTACACCTCCAGAATTGTCTCCTTGCACGGCATTCCACAATTGATTTCTTCTGATCGTGGAAGCATCTTCACCTCTAAGTTCTGGGACTCCTTCCAGAAGGCCATGGGCACTAACATTCGCTTCAGCACAGCTTTCCATCCCCAAACTAGTGGCCAAGTCGAGCGAGTCAATCAAATTCTTGAAGATATGCTCAGGGCTTGTGTCATTTCCTTTGGCATGAAATGGGAAGATTGTCTTCCATATGCTGAATTCTCCTACAACAACAGCTTCCAAGCGAGTTCGGGCAAAGCCCCATTCGAGATTCTATATGGCAGAAAGTGCCGTACTCCTCTCAATTGGTCAGAGACTGGTGAACGCCAACTTCTTGGCAATGACTTAATCACTGAAGCTGAAGAAATGTGTAAAGTCATCTGTGATAATCTCAAAGCCGCGCAATCGCGCCAGAAGAGTTACTATGATAGTAAGCATCGTGATTTGGCTTTCGAGATCGGAGACCATGTCTACCTCCGCGTCTCTCCAATGAAAGGCACTCGTCGCTTCGGTATCAAAGGGAAGCTTGCCCCTAGATACATGGGTCCTTTCAAGATCATTGGCAAAAGAGGCGACCTCGCCTATAAACTTGAGCTTCCTTCCAACTTCGCGAACGTGCACGATGTGTTCCACGTGTCACAGCTCCGCAAGTGCTTCAAGACGCCTGAGCGCACTATCGACTTTGAAGAGATTGACCTCCAAGAAGATTTGTCTTATCATGAGCACCCCGTTGCTATTCTGGAAGAAACTGAGCGCAAGACTCGCAACAAGTCTATCAAATTCTTGAAAGTGAAGTGGTCGCACCATTCCGACCGGGAAGCCACCTGGGAACGTGAGGACCATCTCCGTTCCGAATATCCGGAGTTCTTTCAGTCCTAGATTTCGGGACGAGATCCTCTCGTAGTGGTGGAGTGTTGTAACACCCCGCATGTAACTTGCCATATTTGTAACTCCGACTCTTGCCATTTCCGGCTATGTGATAGGTTTTTTCCCTCCGTTGTTGGGTTTTGTCTTTCGTTTTGTATTTTGTCATGTCATGCATTTTCATATCATATCATCATGTGCATTGCATTCGCATACGTGTTCGTCTCATGCATCCGAGCATTTTCCCCGTTGTCCGTTTTCCAATCCGGCGCTCCTATCTTCCCCGGTGCACCCTTCTAGTTTTCTTTCGTGTGCGTGTGTCAAACTTTCTCGGAATGGACCGAGGCTTGTCAAGTGGTCTTAATATACCACCCGGAGACTACCGGTCAAGTTTCGTTCCATTCGGAGGTCGTTTGGTACTCCAACGGTTAACCGGGCCTCCGCAATGTCCATTTGAGTGTCCAGCAAAAACCCCCTCCAAAACCAGCCCAAAGCCCACCAAACTCTCTTCCATGCTCTAGGTCGTTCGATCACGATCGTGTGGGCGAAAACCGCACCTCATTTGGAGTCTCCTAGCTCCCTCTACCTATAAATGAGTGGGCATCCCGAAAAACGAAATCTCAGACGAAACCCTAACCCTCTCCCTCCGCGCCGCGCCGGACGCGTCCGCCCGCGCCGGACACGTCCGCCGCGCCGCCCGGCCAACCCGCGAGCGCCACGTGGCCGCCTCCGGCCTCGCCCCGCCGCCGGCCCGCGGGGCCCGACTCCGGCCCCCGCGGCCCACGCCCGCCGCCGCGCGCCTGCCCCGCCGCCGGGCGCCGCCTCCGCCGCGCGCCTGCCCCGCCGCCGGGCGCCGCCTCCGCCGCCGCCGGCCATCGCCATCGCTACCGGTCGCCGCCGCCACGAGCTTCCCCGCCGGTCCCGCGCGCTCGCCGCCCGCCGCCGGCCACCTTCCCCGCCGGAGCAGCCCCGCCGGCCTCGTCCTCCCCCACCGGCGCCGCCGCTCCCTCTGCCTTCCTTCCTCCTCCCGCCGGCGACGAGCTCGGGATCGAGCAAGCCTCCTCGATCCGATCTGGTATAGCACTGTTCCCGTTGACTTTCCCCGAGCTCCGTTTTTTTCCTAAGTCTGTGAATTCCATCAGCAAGTGCTTGTGTTCCCGATGCGATAACTTTGTGCATGTAGCTCCGATTCGCGCGTATAATATGTCAAATTGTTCGTCTCGTGATGCTCTTCATTTTGTTCAATTGCATCTTTTTCATTAGAGGTCATCTTGATGCCCAAATCTTCGTTGGAAGAGGGCTAGTTGCTGTTAATCTCTGGTTCTTAACAGAACTTGGAGATTTGTCATTTTTGTATCATTTATTCTGTGCACCTTTTGAGCATGAGCTCTACATGTGTTTTGAATTATGCCATGCCATCTTTCCAGTGGTATAGTCCATGTATTTTTGTGATCTATGTGGTGACTAGCACAAGCATGCAAAGTAGGTCCCGTAATATTTCTGATTTCAGGGACTTGGTGATTTCTCTAAGTCCTAGTCTGCTGTAATTTTGTTGCCATGAAAACTTGATGCTACAGAGAGATCCATGCATATTTTGGAGATGTTAAGTAGGGATTTTTTGTAGATATAGTTGTAATTGATCCATTCCTGCAATTGTTTGCAATTTTAGAGTACCATAGCATGACTCAATCTTGCTCTACTTTTGCTATAAAATATTTCCGACAGATTCTTAACATGACATGCATTTTTGCCAAGCTTATTGTAGTTGATCCATACATGCTATGCAATTGTTCTTGCCATGGATAGCTTCATAAACATGCAATCTTGCTGTAGGTATGCTTGGGTTGTCATGCATTGCTCTGTAGTGAGTGCATCAAGCTCACAAAGAGTCCTACATATTAATATTTCTGCCATGCTCTGTTTCTGCTAAATCTGAAACCTGATAACGAAACTTGCTATGTTTACATGCTTGCCATCATATCTTCTGGCCCTTTTTGGCTTATCGTCAGTAAGGGACTTTTGTAATGTGCATTTAGTAGAACACTACCATGCCTTGTTTTGCTATGTTAAGTTCCTGTAGCATGTTGATTTCGTGCTCTGAACATTGCTACCTGATGCTGTTTTCTGCCATGTCCAGTTTTCCACCAAGTCTGTGAACCTGTAATCTTTTACACTTTTGCCATGCTTGTTTGAGCTTGATATGTTATGAACTAGCAGTAGCTCACTGTTCATCTTTTGTCAAGCATCTCCTGTAGATTACTTCCATGTGCTTTGTTGCTATGTTGGGGTGCTGTAGCATTGTTACTTGTTGTATTTTAAGTGCTATCTTGCTGTTAATCGCAGATTAGTGTCATTCTTGTTTTGCTCGCCATTTGCAAACCGTGCATCCGATTCCGGTGATCTTTATATCGATTTGGACCGAAATCATCTCATCTTTCCAGTGGCATGCTTGGTTTGCCAAGTTACTGCCATGTTCATCATTTTCCTTCCGGAGCACGCATACGCATCGCATACCATATCTTGCATATCATACATGTCTTGCATCATGTTGCTTGTGCATTTCTCGTTGTTGATTGTGGTTCCGTTTGTTTGTGTTCTTGTCTTGGGTAGAGCCGGGAGACGAGTTCGTGAACGAGGAACCTGTCGAGTACGCTTACGAGGATCAAGCTTTCGACAACTCTGAGAATCTTGCAGGCAAGATGACCACCCCTCGAAATCACTTCTATCTTTGCTATGCTAGTTGTTCGCTCTATTGCCATGCTCGCTACCTATCACTTGCTATATCATGTCTCCTATTTCAGCCATGTCAGCCCCTAACCATCTTTTCCTAGCAAACCGTTGTTTGGCTATGTTACTACTTTTGCTCAGCCCCTCTTATAGCGTTGCTAGTTGCAGGTGAAGTTGAAGTTTGTTCTATGTCGGAACATGGATATGTTGGGATATCACAATATCTATTATTTAATTAATGCATCTATATATTTGGTAAAGGGTGGAAGGCTCGGCCTTATGCCTGGTGTTTTGTTCCACTCTTGCCGCCCTAGTTACTGTTATACCGGGATTATGTTCCTTGAGTTTGCGTTCCTTACACGGTCGGGTGATTTATGAGACCCCCTTGACAGTTCGCCTTGAATAAAACTCCTCCAGCAAGGCCCAACCTTGGTTTTACCATTTGCGACCTATACCTTTTTCCCCCGGGTTTTCTAGAGCCCGAGGGTCATCTTTATTTTAAACCCCCGGGCCAGTGCTCCTCTGAGTATTGGTCCAAACTGTCAGTCGCCGGTGGCCACCAGGGGCAACTCTGGTCTGGCCTATCGGAAGCTTGGACAATCCGGTGTGCCCTGAGAACGAGATATGTGCAGCTCCTATCGGGATTTGTCGGCACATTCGGGAGGCTTTGCTGGTCTTGTTTTACCATTGTCGAGATGTCTTGTAAACCGGGATTCCGAGACTGATCGGGTCTTTCCGGGAGAAGGTTTATCCTTCGTTGACCGTGAGAGCTTATGATGGGCTAAGTTGGGACACCCCTGCAGGGTATTAACTTTCGAAAGCCGTGCCCGCGGTTATGTGGCAGATGGGAATTTGTTAATGTCCGGTTGTAGATAACTTGTCACTTGACCCAATTTAAAATACACCAAGTGCGTGTGTAGCCGTGATGGTCTCTTCTCGGCAGAGTCCCGGGAAGTGAACACGGTCTGTGTTATGTATGACGTAAGTAGGTGTTCAGGACCTCTTCTTGGTCATTGCTAGATGACGTCCGCTCCATTGCTTCTCTTCTCGCTCTCATTTGCGCAAGTTAGCCACCATATATGCTTTTGTCGCTGCAGCTCCACCTCTTTGCACCACCTTTTCCTACAAGCTTAAATAGTCTTGATCTCGCGGGTGTGAGATTGCTGAGTCCCCGTGACTCACAGATACTTCCAACACCAGTTGCAGGTGCCGACGATGCCAGTGCAGACGATGGCGTCGATCTCAAGTGGGAGTTCGACGAGGAACGTGGTCGTTATTATGTGTCTTTTCCTGATGATCAGTAGTGGAGCCCAGTTGGGACGATCGGGGATCTAGCATTTGGGGTTGTCTTATTTTCATCTGGATTTTGACCGTACTCGGTCTATATGATTGTATTTTGGATGATGTATGAATGATATTTATGTATTGTGTGAAGTGGCGATTGTAAGCCAACTCTTTATCCCATTCTTGTTCATTACATGGGATTGTGTGAAGATGACCCTTCTTGCGACAAAACCACTATGCGGTTATGCCTCTAACTCGTGCCTCGACACGTGGGAGATATAGCCGCATCGTGGGCGTTACAGTGTGTCGGCGTTCTGGGAACGGGGGTCCCCAGACTTGCCTGCCTGCGGCCTGTGGCGTGGCTCTACCAGTGGCCCAGTACGTCCCGTCTTCATCAACCAACATTCAAGACCCTCACGAGGGGCCAAGCCTCGCGGGGCGGACGACACAAGGCCTCCTCAGGAGCGGCCTCACCAGGCAGGCTCGCGAGGAGGCGGAGAGATCAAGGCAAGGGATACCTCGCGAGGTTCCCGAGACGCAAGCCATGACGACCAAGCCAGGCGGGCGCCAGCCCGCGCAGTGTCCTAGTTTCCCCTTTGGTGCTAAGGGGGCAAGCGCAGGCGCGGAGTACCGAGGCAACAGGCAAAGGTTTCCATATTGGTGCAACAAGACCAAGACCAGCAGGACGGCAGGACGGAGGTCACCATGGAGGCCAAGACGGCGTCACCACCAGCGCCTTTGGCAGGCGAAGACCACCTTTAGTCAGGATAGCTTGTACTAGTTGTCCCCTTTCAAAATGGTCGTTGTTGGATCCCTTCCCGCTCAATACTTGGGAAGAGGACCAGGGCCTCTATAAATAGGGCTAGCCACCACAATAGAAGGGATGGATCGATTCCTCCCCAAGCAAACAACCAAGCACAAGAACACCTCTCCTCGCGAGGCTATTCTTCCCTTGTACTGTTCATCATCAGCCCAAGAGGCAATCCACCACCACCACACAGGAGTAGGGTATTACACCACAACGGTGGCCCGAACCTGTATAAATCTTGTGTCTCTTGTGTTGTAAGTTCATCGTGTTAGCTTAGAGATCGCGGCGAGGCTGAGGGCGTGTTTTGGTAGGGGGAAATCTTCGTGCGCACCCCAGTGTTCGAACCTCAAGGGTTTTGCCGGAACCCGATATCCGACATTTGGCGCGCCAGGTAGGGGTATGCCGGAGCTTCTCCATCCGTCGACCCGCTCTCCACCGACACCGTGCTTCGCCCTCATGGCGGACATCGCGCATCCGGCTCCAGCGGCCGGCGCCTGCGCTGGGGCCAGGGGGCTCCGAGCCTTGGTCCCCGCCTTACGGCAGGTGCAGTGGCCGCACAAGTTCAAGCCAGAGATGCCGCCGCGCTATGACAGCATGGCGGACCCGCAGGTTTTCCTGCTGGCATACGAGGAAGCCGTCCTCAAGGCCGGGGGCGACGACAAGGTCATGGCCAACTGGCTTCCCATGGCCCTCACTGGCGTACCGCGCGCTTGGCTGCTCAACCTGCCGGCGTCTTCTGTGGCCTCCTGGGAGGAACTCCGCGACCTCTTCCTCGCCCACTCCGCAGCGTTGGCGCCCCCGGTCGTCGTAGCTCTCCTGGGCGGCTCGCAGGCGCCACCCTCGGACCGCCACGCCAAGCCGTTCTTTCGCCAGATCGGCGCCGCCCTCACACGACAAGGAGCTCCCCCGGGTTGGGTGGCGCCCAAGGCTGACCTGACCTTCAACTCGGAAGATCACCCCGTCAACACCGCCTACTCGGGTGCGCTCCGATGCTCTGCACGCCCACCATCTGCCAGGTGGCCGTCACCAAAACCCTCATCAACGGCGGTGTAGGCCTCAACGTGCTCTCGGTCGAGGCCTTCAACCTCCTCCATGTACCGCTTTAGCGGCTCCGTCCCAGCAAGCCCTTGTCGGGCGTCAGAGGCGGTTCCTCCAGTTCCCTGGGGCAGATCCGCCTCCCCGTGACCTTCAGCACCCACGACAACTACCGCACGGAGCTGCTCGACTTCGACATCGCCCACATCGGCCTCCCGTACAACGCCATCCTTGGATACCCTGCCTTGGCTCAGTTCATGGCGGCAACCCATCCGGCCTACATCCTTATGAAGATGCCCGGGAGCAGCGGTGTCATCACCATAGCTGGAGATACCAAGGAGGCTCTGTTGGCGCTCAAGCTGGTCCTCAAGGCCGCCGCGGCGGCGTAGCCCGCCAGCGCGGACGCCTCCAAGGCCAAGGAGGCTGCAAAGACCAAAAAGAAGCAGTTGTTCACTCAGGACAAGGCGGAGACCAAGCAGGTGCCAGTTGAGGAAGACGGGTCCTCGGGAGCCACCTTCACCATAGGTGCCAACCTCGACCCCGACCAAGAGAAGGCGTTGGTGATGTTCTTGCGCTCGAACAAGGAGGTGTTCGCGTGGGAACCCAAGCAGCTAGCTGGGGTCCCAAGGGAGGTGATTGAGCATCACCTGAATGTGTGCCCCAATGTACGCCCCGTGAAGCAGAAAGCGAGGCGGCAGTCCACAGAGAAGCAGGCCTTCATCGTCCAAGAAACCCGCAAGCTAGAGGCAGCATGTGTTATTCGCAAGGTTTGCTACCTCGAATGGCTGGAAAACCCCGTTGTCGTGCCAAAAAAGGGAGAAAAGGAGCGCATGTGCGTCGACTTCACCAACCTCAACAAGCCTACCCTCAAGATCCATTCCCGCTTCCCCGCATCAACCAGATCGTCGACTCCACCGCCGAGTGCCACCTGCTGTGTTTCCTGGATGCGTTTTTGGGTTATCACCAAATCAAGATGGCGGTGGAAGACGTGGAGAAGACAGCCTTCCTGACCCCATGTGGAGTGTACTGCTACACTTGCATGCCGTTCGGGTTGCACAACATGGGCGCGACCTTCCAGCGGCTGATGCACATTGCCTTGGGTCGGCAGGTCAGGAAAAATGTCGAGGCTTACGCCGATGACATTGTGGTGAAATCTCGGGAGGCAAGGACCTTGATCCACGACTTGGAGGAGACCTTCGCGAGCCTTCGTCAGGTAGACCTGCGGCTCAACCCGGAGAAGTGCGTGTTCGGTGTCCCTTCTGGCAAGCTGTTGGGCTTCCTCGTGTCCCACAGGGGGATCGAGGCTAACCCGGAGAAGGTCAAGGCAATCGAAGACATGAGTCCGCCACAGACCCTCAGAGAAATGCAAAAGCTCGCCAGTCGCGTGACTGCGCTAGGACGCTTCATCTCAAAGCTGGGGGAGCGCGCCCTGCCGTTCTTCAAGCTGATGAAGAAGAAGGGCTCGTTTGAGTGGACATAGGAGGCCGACCAAGCGTTTCAAGACCTCAAGAAATATCTGACCAGCCCTCCCGTGATGGTGCCGCCGCGCCCTCTCGAGTCCCTAGTGCTCTACCTCGCCGCCACTCCCTACTCCGCCAGCACAGCCCTGGTGGCGATTCGGGAGGAACGCTAGGCTAAGGCCACGTCCCGCCCAGCTGCGGCCTCAGCCGGGGCGACACAAGACCAGGAAAGCCTCGCGAGGACCACGACAACGGCAGCAGGGGACCAAGATCAGCAGGAAGACGCCCCCGGGGTTGAAGAGGCCGCACCAAGCAACCAGGCGCTGGGGGCTCCATCGTCTCAGGAAGCACCTCAACCTCCAGAAGACACAGGCCACGTCAGTGCACCCACCCTCGTCGAGCATCCGGTGTACTTCGTCAGCACGATGTTGCGGGATGCAAGGGCACGGTACCCCATGCCTCAGGAGCTCTTACTCATGCTCCTGGTGGCCTTGCCTAAGCTGCAGCACTACTTTCAAGGTCACCCCATCAAGGTCGTCTCTGCCTACCCATTGGAAAGGGTACTCAGGAGCCCCAACTCCGCCGGGAGAGTCGCTGAATGGAACATCGAGCTGCAGGCGTTTCAGTTGAAGTTCAGCACAACCAGGGTCGTCAAGGGAGCCGTACTTGCTGATTTTGTGGCTGAATGGACGGAAGCACCAGGGCTCAAGGCGGGCGAGGATCGGTCTCTCCCCTAGGAAGTGAGGCACCAGACGGTTGGGTCATGTACTTCGATGGTGCGTTTTCGCGGCAGGCCGCGGGGGCTGGAGCAGTGCTTATATCCCCCACTCAAGACAAGCTCTACTACGCCGTACAACTCTGTTTCCAGCAGGGCTCGAAGATCTCCAACAACATAGCAGAATATGAGGGCCTCATAGCAGGCCTGAAAACTGCAACAGCACTCGGAGTGAAGCGCCTCGTCATCAAAGGCGATTCACAACTCCTCGTCAACTTCTCCAACAAGGTGTATGAGCTGAAGGACGAGCACATGGAAGCATATCTGGCAGAAGTACGCAAGATGGAGAAGCAGTTCTGGGGGCTGGAGTTGCAGCATGTGCCCCGCGGCAACAACCAAGAAGCTGATGACATCGCCAGGAGGGCGTCCCGACGGCTGCCTCAGGAGCCTAGCGTTTTCGAGGAACGACTCTTCAAGCCGTCGGTGGCACCATCACTTTCAAGCACGGCACAGCCTCGGGAAGAACTTCCTCAGCCACCTACCACAGGAGCCCCGACATCTGGCCTGACCTCGGGAGCGCGCCTACTCCTGGCGCTAGAGCTTGAGGAGGGATGTTGGACCAAGCAATTCGAGGACTACCTGATGCAAGGGACGCTGCCAGAGAAAGAGGAGGACGCGGAGCGCGTGGCCCGGCAGGCCACGGCCTATTGCATCCAAGACGGTGAGTTATACCGGAAGCGGCCGAATGACGTTTCCCTACGTTGCATCTCCAGGGAACAGGGGAAGGAGCTGCTGGCCAACATACACGGTGGAGATTGCGGACACCACTCATCGTCACGGACCCTCGTCGGCAAGGCATTTCGCAGTGGGTTCTACTGGCCTACGGCACTCAACGACGCGACAGAGCTGGTGAAGTCCTGCGAAGCCTACCAATTTCATGCCAAGCAGATCCATCAGCGAGCTCAAGGCCTGTATACCATCCCGCTCTCGTGGCCGTTTGCAGTCCGGGGGATGGATATCTTGGGCCCATTCCCTCGAGCGCCTGGGGGCTACCGCTACCTCTACATCGCCATCGACAAGTTCACCAAGTGGGCGGAGGTGGAAGCCGTCCGCACCATCCCAGCCGGGTCCGCGGTCAAGTTCATCAAGGGCCTGGTGAGCCGGTTTGGGGTCCCTAACCGCATCATTACCGACAATGGTTCGCAGTTCACCAGCAGTCTCTTCAAAACATATTGTGCTAACCTTGGAACGCAGATCTGCTACGCTTCGGTGGCGCACCCCCGGAGCAACGGCCAGGCCAAACGCGCCAATGCGGAGATCCTGAGGGGCCTCAAGACCAGGACATTCAAGAAGAAGCTGGAGGCCTGCGGCAGGGGCTGGCACGACGAGCTCCAGCCTGTGTTGTGGTCCATCCGCACTACCGCCACCAAGCCAACAGGCGAGACCCCGTTCTTCCTCGTCTACGGAGCAGAAGCGGTTCTCCCTCACGAGGTTAGGCGTCGCTCCGTGCGGGTCTTGGCGTTTGATGAGGCGCAGCAGGACGCCATGCGGGGGATGGACCTTGTGCTAGGGGAGGAACACCGCCGTGAAGCCACGCTACGGGCGTCAAGGTACCAGCAGGCGCTGCGGCGGTATCACTGTCGCAACATTCGCCCCAGGACGCTCGAGGTAGGTGACCTCATCCTGAGGCGGGTGCTCTCCAGGGAAGGGCTGCACAAGCTCTCACCCATGTGGGAGGGCCCGTTCAAGGTCGTCCATGTCTCCAGGCCTGGCGCCGCGCGCCTGGAGACTCCGGATGGGGTACCCATCCCAAACGCCTGGAATATCCAGCACCTCCGGAAGTTCTACACCTGAAGAAAGGCCCAGTGCCTGTGAAGAAGGCCCGGTGCCTGTGAAGCTCGTCGCCCGAAGAAAGGCCCGGTGCCTGTGAAGAAGGCCCAGTGCCTGTGAAGCTCGCCACCCATGACACTCTCACGTAAAAATGAGTGGGGCTGTACACACCCCGGAGTCTCAGGAGTGCCACCCTTGGGCCTTGGGGGCTCCCTCCCACGCCCAGTGGTAGCACTTAGCTCCGCGCTGGTGAGAAGACGTCGAAGACTAGACTAGGTGCCGGACGCGGCTTTTCATTTGCTTTCTGCAGTTGGCTCGTTCTTCCTTGTTTGATCTTTGATTGAAGTTGCTCCTGATGTTCTTTGCCGGTCCTGTTCAATCGCTTCTTGCCACCATTTTCTATCTTCATCTCTTGGTCTGACATGCTCTCTCTCGCAAGCCTCACGAGGGGGCTGTGCGGGCGCCCTCACGAGCCTCTTTCTTCTGATTTTCGCGAGGCTCTCTCGTCTGAGTTCGCAGCAGGAGCACCCCTCTGAGTCCGTGCCCCTCAGGCATCGCGACACGAAGCACCGGGCCATGGCAGGCAGCCCTTGCGACCAAGGATCGGAAAACGATAGTCTCTCAACGAGTTTTTTTGCAGCTCTTATGGCGCCCGGCGAGGCCTGAAGTAGGCACTTCGCGAGGCGGAAACTACTTCAAACGTGCCAACCTAAGTTGTTCCTACACGTAGACACTTAACAACGACGCCATGACATAGCACAAGAATAATAAATGCAGCATGTTAACTAGGGAATCATAGTTTGTTGCACGCCCCACGGGGCCCCATACTTGTCTCTCTCGATGCAGGAAAGAAGGAAAAACAAAACAAAAGAAACACACGCCTCGCAGCAGCTCGCAAGGAGGGATCCATGGCGTCCTCCTGAGCTCAGCCAGACTCCGCCTCGCGCTTCACCAAAGCGCGGCAACGGGACGACCCGCTGCCGCCCTCGAGGGGCATGGTCGCGTGGTGGTTGATCGTAGCCGCCACTGGAGGAGCTGCCACCCGAGGAAGAGCCGTCATAGCTTGACGAGCCGCGGTCGCAGCCGAGAGCAGGTTCGCCTTCACCCTCATCACGACCGTCGCCAAGACCGAGTACCTCGTCGCCGTCGTTGTCTTCAGGGCAGCACCCAACACGGCGGTCGTCTTCTCCAAACACCCTCACATAGAGGGTCACGTCGCCATCATACTTGAAGTGGAGGGTGCACCGCCTGCCCAGACCACGCGCGCAGGCGAACGTCTGCCAGCCTCGGGCCAGGGCTGCGTTGCCGGTGATGGAGACCTCCACCACGACCCAGGAGGCCCTGCTGCAGCAGCCATCCGCCTGCAACCAGAGCCTGCCTGGGCCAGCGGCCGGCAGCTCGCCGACAAAGGAGCGAGGGAGCTGAAGCCAGTTGCCGGCGGGGTTATCCGACCACACGACGAACTCCGGCAGCACCTCCGCCGAGTGGAAGCGCGGCCGGGGAGGCCGCGCAGCCACAGCACGCCTTCCCCCACCAACCGGACTGCCTCGACATGGGCGGCCACCACAACGCGAAGGGCCACCGCCGCGACCGCGAGAAGCCACGGCAGGGGTCGCGGAGTGCTTGCGGGGGCGACCGCACCCACGCTTGGGTGGAGGAGATCCAGGCCCTTCCTGGCGAGCCTTCCCCTTCTCCGCAGCCAAAAACCACTTCGCGGGCGCCATGGGGGTGCTGCAAGCAACAGGAGCGAGGGAGAAGAAGCGAGTGGAATGGGAAGAGATGGGCGATGGGGGCTCTCCCCCCTCCCCATTTATCGCCTAAGAGAGGCCAACCGTTGACCTCCATGATCACAGGTAATGATAACCCTTTTTGCATGCAGCAGGGACATGTCAAGTCATGCAGTTGCCGAGGCAGCGTAGGGAAGCGGAGATGCCCACGTCCAATCAATCACCACGCATCAACCAAGGCCGCAGGCTGTTGGGGCCCGCGACGCTCCGCACTTGTCCTTTGGCTTCGCCGCTAAGCCAAGTCCGAGCGTGCCTTGGGCCCGGGGGCTACTGTCGGTGTTCTGGGAACAGGGGTCCCCAGACTTGCCTATCTGCGACCTGCGGCGTGGCTCCACCAGTGGCCCAGTATGGCCCATCTTCATCAACCAACATTCAAGACCCTCACGAGTGGCCAAGCCTCGCGGGGCGGATGACACAAGGCCTCCTCAGGACCAGCCTCACCAGGCAGGCTCGCGAGGAGGCGGAGAGATCAAGGCAAGGGATACCTTGCGAGGTTCCCGTGACGCAAGCCATGACGACCAAGGCCAGGCGGGCGCCATGCGGGTGCCATCCCGCGCAGTGTCCTCGTTTCCCCTTTGGTGCTAATGGGGCAAGCACAGGCGCGGAGTACCGAGGCATCAGACAAAGGTCTCCATATAGGTGCAACAAGACCAAGACCAGCAGGACGGCAGGACGAAGGTCACCATGGAGCCCAAGACGGCGTCACCACCAGCGCCTTTGGCAGGCGAAGACCACCTTTCGTCAGGATAGCTTGTACTAGCTGCCCCCTTTCAAAATGGCCCTTTTTGGATCCCTTCCCGCTCAATACTTGGGAAGAGGACCAGGGCCTCTATAAATAGGGCTAGCAACCACAATAGAAGGTACGGATCGATCTCCCCGAGCAAACCACCAAGCACAAGAACACCTCTCCTCGCGAGGCTGTTCTTCCCTTGTACTGTTCATCAACAGCCCAAGAGGCAATCCACCACCACCACACAGGAGTAGGGTATTACACCACAACGGTGGCCCGAACATGTATAAATCTTGTGTCTCTTGTGTTGTAAGTTCATCGTGTTAGCTTAGAGATCGCGGTGAGGCTGAGGGTGTGTTTCAGTAGGGGAAATCTTCGTGCACACCCCAGTGTTCGAACCTCAAGGGTTTTGCCGGAACCCAATATCCGACACCATGTACCACGACGACGGTGGACCGGCTCCAGTGCGGCGTACGAGGTCATCGATGAGGCAGATGCGCTGCGGTGGACGAGTGCGCCGATGTAGAAGGGGAGGAGAACAAAGGCTGCGGTGCCGTGGAGAAGTCTATTTTGCAGTGGGGATAGAAAATGGGGAGTATTCAGGTGTACTACTCTAGGTGCCGGGGTGGGGTTGGCTGGTTAGGGTGAACCTGAAGTTATGAAAACAGCCCCTACCAAGCGTCATCCGTAGGCCTGTTCCGAAGGCTATGATGGTAACTTCAAACTGCTCGAATCAGGGCCACAGGAGATTTTCCCGCCGACCTCAAAATTTTGTGACGCTGAACTCCCCGTGTGGCGTGTTGGGTGATTCGGCTAAGCAACTAGCGAGTAGTACTAGTAAACTCTGCATACTAGGTTTGACCAAAGTCAAACTTCCTAAAGTTTGACCAAGTTTATAGAAAAATATAAACATTTACCATAACAAATATGTATGTTGTGAAAGTACATTCAATAATGAATCTAATGGTATTTATTTGTTATTGTATATGTTAATATTTTTTGTTATAAACTTTCTGAGAGTTTACAAAACTTGACTTTGACCAATGCTAATACGCGGACTTAAATAAAAACGGAGAGAGTACACATTTGTTTTCTTAGTTTGTAGTGACTTAATCATTTGTTGAAATTATGAAATAAATATATTAGGCTACTGACTTCGAATGTAATGGTCTATGCAATTCAATAGTTACAATCATTTTCGAATTGCAAGATGTATACGAGGTCTATAGTACTTCACAACATGCTCAAACTCACATAATCCCAGTCAAATGTGAATCTAAATGCATTTCATAGTTATTACTTTGTAGGATGCAACAAAACCAACCATAACTCTACATCAGCCATTATAAAAGCAACATTTTGAACATATCCCAATGTGTGAATGAAACGTGCAGAGAGAGCTTGCGAAGATGGAGCAGATAGGGCAGGAAAGATTGTATGTATGTGGACGAGAGATTAGGACACAAACCTAACAAGACAGAGAGCGAGAGATGGAGAGAGAAAGAGAGAGGAAGAAGTTAGGTCTGTGAGAAAGATGGAGACATGTAATATACGTGAGATGCGTGTGCATCCGGATTATGTACACGTGGAAGGAGAAGAGACAACATGTTTGATGAGAGAGCTGGAAAAACATGGACGAGAGGGGAAGGATCTCGTGGGTTGAGGGATTGATAATTTTGTGCGGGGGAGAGAGGGATTGGTAATTTTGTGCGAGAGAGAGAGGGTGGGGGGAGGAGTCAGTCAGCCGTCGTCACATCATCCTGCTTGCAAAGGCCCCGCATTTTCTAGTGCAGTGTGGTCGCCATCTTCGATCTCCTTGATGCCCTCTTTGAAGATTGAGGTGTTGTGCATGCTGGGGTGCAGAGAAGCACAAGCGAGAGTGGTCGCCACATAACCTTGGATGGGGATGAATTGTGCGCTCGGGGGAGGGGGTGTGTGTGCTGTGTGTGTGTGTGTGTCAGATATTGAGAGAAAACAAACCTAAGGAGAGAAATGTGTGTGTATGTGACGGAAAGCTACATGCTAAACAGGGTATTCACGAAGAGATTGTGCGTGCGAGATAGAGAGTGATGTGCGGGCCTTGAGGTGGGCAGGGGCCGGGTGAGGGTGTCAAAATGTGTGCATTGATGCATGTGTTACATGCGATCGTGCGAGGGACGGACGAATCGAGAGAGATGGTTTGTGTGTTACGGATGCTCCTCTCTCTCTCTCTCTCACACACACACACACACAAGTAAAATAGAAGACCGTTCTCTCATGTATACACAACGTATCGGCATCTGTCTATGTCTCACTCATGCATTGTCATTTGCACATTCACACCTCTCTATGTCTGTATCACACGCACACCGTCTCCACATTTCCCTTCTGCCACGACACACATATGGACACATACACACGTTCTCTCTCGGTCACACACACAAAATCAGTATTAAAAAAACTAGGGCTCACCTAAAACGTCCAAATCCAAATAAACACGAACTGGAGCTAAATTCAAATATATGGAAATATTGTAGCGTCAAGAACTTTTCTAGGAAAAAGAAGTTGAGTAATATTCGGGGATTGTTTTCACACACACAAAAAGGTTCGGTGGATGTCCTTCAAGCGCGACACGGTGACGCATCGTTCGATCGACCGCGCGGCCGCGGTTCATGCGCTTGCACATGATTCCGTATCATGGCTGTGGTAACTAATAAAAGCGCTGCCTAAGTCTAATGTTTACGTGTACTAGTACAGTTTTCTATTAAGTTTGACCAAACCTATATAAAACTAAACTAAGCTCCCATACACGCACTCATCAATATGCCGCTGCCGCCGTTGCGCATGCCGGCGCCCGCCTGCTCCGGCCAGCAATTTCTCACCCATCACCGCCGTGTCGCCGCCATTCCTGTGCCATGAAGCCGAAGGCTCGCCCGCTCACGTCGTCTGCAGTCCCTCGTCGCGATGCTGCCGCACTGCCAAGCACACGAGCAGCTGGTGGAGCTGCGTCTATGCACGCAGCATACGAAGAGGAGGACGAGCGCGTGCTCCAGCACGCCGGCGAGGAGGAACTAGCTTGTCATTGTTGTCTCCGCACGCACGGAGGAGGCGCGCATGGTGGCTGTCGCGGAGGAAGCCGGTCGCGCGCGCGTCGAGCCTACAAACTGGGTGCGAACGCGGAATCTACCTTCGAGACCTTGAATGTCACGTGGATCCTGCAATCTGAAGGAGCAATTTGGGTCAGTCGACTCATGTCAGCCGTTTGATGCAACATGGATGGCTAGAAGGGCTTCTTCAAACTCCGACATTGATGCATGGTTCATCTTCTCATCCCGCCACACGCCTAACCGCATGCCGCCGCCGCCCCGCCCTCCCCTAAACCACCTGCCACCGCGATGATCCCCCCACCCCCGCCATCCGTTTAAACCCGGGCACGATCCATTTTTTCCGGCGAACTGCATTCCACACCCAACACTCATAAATAGATCATGGGCACCCTTTCACCCTAATATGGGGTAGCTTCTCTGCTGTCTTCTTCCTTCACTCCATCGAACTTCTTCCACAAATCGACTGACCCAAATTATACTACTGGTACGAACGTATTAAGTACATTAGGAACACGAAGATACGAGCAGTAGTACCAAGTGCAAGAAGAACAGTAGTAAGACATAGTACTAGTACTACTGTACGTACGAAAGAGTTCAAATAACGAGAAAGAACATAAACATAGTTCTGCTGGGGCCTCAGCACAACAAACCCTTGAAAATAAACTAAGCAACTAGTTCGCTCGACACTGCAGTAGAACCAGCATGAGCGACGGCACTGCCACCTACTCGGAGTCCGAGTCCACGTCCTCGACTTCGTCCTCGTCCATCTTCCTCTTCCTTTTCGCCGACGCTTCTTTGCTTGAACCGGACACTGGGCTCTGCTTCTTCATCCAACCCTTGTAGATATTTAAACAAAGGTAGGCATCCATTGCTGCGTACAAGATGTTATCTTCATCTAATGTCTTCGACTCCCATGCATGATGAAACTCGTGGTGAGGTTTCTTCAGTTTAGCTTATGAAGGATCAATCATGGCTGCTGCCAGGGTCAGCATTGAAGGCTGAGAGGAGGACACCAGGCTTGCCTTCTGGGGATCGAAGGGCTGGCCCACAACGAGGCCTATCCGACCCAGGACATCCCTGTCGTTCCTAAAGTCTACAGTAACGAATTTCACTCTTTCGTCCTTGAGGAAGTTCTTAAAATCCTGGCACTCAACGTCGGCATGGCATATGTGGTAGACAAGCACACGTTATGTATGCAAACCTAGATCACGGCAGGCTTCTTCTTCTCTGCCTCCTTTAGAATCTTCTCTCTTTCCAGGACTGTGGTGTACTCAACATCTAGCCCAGCGACCCACTCATCCGTTGAACTGTTGAACATGCGTCGGAAGCGAGCAAGGCATTCCTTCACCGTCGCAGATCCATGTGTGTAGATCACGATGAACTCATAGCCAGTGATGGCTCTAACCTGGTACTCAGTGGAGACCATGGAGATTTGGGAGGCCATGGATATTGGAGGAGGTTTAGGAGAAGTTGAACTGGTGTAATGTGAAAGGACGGGACGACTGGGAGCGAACTGTTGTAAGGTACTATACTAGTAGAAGACGGGGACGAGTAGGGCGTGCGAACGGCGTGGGGTTGCTGGCTTGCCCGATGGATAAACGGCTGCAAGCCCCCAAAGAGTTCTCGAGAACTATGCGGGACCCACTAGATGTCATGTCTACTAGACCCATATCGTAGGCCTGACGGTATAGCTTCTGCCTGTTCGCACGCCATGCCGACGCGTGGATGTAACTTCACTTAATTCCATCAACCGTCGCGCCTCCCAGGACCTTCGCCTCCCTCACGCAGTCGCGCCCTTTGAGACTTTGACCGGCTATAAATGAGCAATTTTTTTGCCTACTCCGCATGCATGATACTCTCTCTGGTCCTTTTTACTTCCGTCAACCGTTTGCAAAGTGTTTGACCAAATTTATACTAAAAATATCAATATCTACAATACTGATTATAATGAGTATAAGAACTACGTTATATAATGAGTATAAAAATATTGATTTGACATTGTGAATCTTGATACATTTTTCTATAAGTTTGGTCAAAGTAGAGGTACATTAACTTCAGAGAAAACTTAAATGCACAATGCAGACTAGTTCCTCCGTCCAGGTGCGTGCCATGTCCTATCTTGTCATCACAACAAGGCTAGCTATTAGAGTACTACTACCTCCCTTCTAGTTTAAAGGGCTCGATTCAAAAATTTCACCTACTCTTAGCAAGATAGAGGTGGTGGAATAGTTTTTGTAGTCTACAAAAGTACTCAACTAATGCTGTCGTTCTTCACAAAAAAATGTGTTTACCAATGCATGCATGAACACTAGTTACTCTAACCCCCTTTCTTCTTTAATTCCTTGCCACATCAGCATGTTTGCTATTCCCGTGTGCATGATACCACCTAAGATACCACCATTATGGCCAGCCTTAATCATCGCATGCAATAATTTAGTGCACCTTCAAATATGAACATGTGTGGGGCGTGTATGCTTTTTATGACTTGAGACTATACCTAGCCCGGCATGCAAGATGACTTATTATGCACCGTTCCCCATACCTGCAGGAAGCCCGTTCGTCTCCAAATCTTTTCCTCTCCATGTGTGGAAACAGTATGCCTGCCAAACTCTCCTTCTCCCTCCGGCGGTCCCACCACTCCATCCCGTGTGGAAAAAATCTGCATGCATGACTCTCCTCCCCCCGCGCTCGTCCAATCCGTTGTGACCAGCAATATTCCACCCCTTCCCTCCCCCATAATTTACTCCAACAAATATGCCCTCATAGCTGTTACGTTAATCACGCAACATATCTTTCGGGACGCTACTTCAGTTACTTAACTGTACGTGCATTGGGTCATTGACATATGGGCCCAACAGGGGTCAGGCCCATATGTCAGTGACGCAACTGGACCTGCAGTTAAGTCAGTGCAGCTCAGTCCATATCTTACGTAGGTGTGTCATTGCTCACTATAAATACTGCGCCTCCCACGGCATTCGAAAGAACGCTCACGTTCATCGCTATCTCCTCCCCCTCCCTCTCACGTCGACCACCATGGCATCGCCCCTCCCAAGCCCTAGGCGCCCCTCGCTGCACCGCCCGGACGGTCACGCGTTGCCGTTCCGTTCCTCGCCGCCACTAGTTGAGGAGGGCGCGTCGGTGTTCCACTCCTCGCCGCGACACGTCGAGGTGGACGCGTCGGTGTTCCCAATCTCACTAGCACGCGCGTCGGAGGACGCGTCGGCTCCCCGCTACCAAGAGAAGGCCGCGCTGCCCGCCGAGCCCCCCAGCCTTGAGGAGCTTTGGAAAGAAATGGATGTCGCCATGTGGGAGGCCTTGCCGCCGGCAGAGCACGCCAAAATAGAGGCGGAGAAGAAGGCCGAGGAAGAGAAGCGCGCCACGGAGCAAGCTGCCTGGCAGGTCTATGTCGCGTCCGAGAGAGTCAGGCAATTGGCTCTTTAGCAGAAGGCTCATGCAAGGGCCATGAGGGTGGCGGAGGACGCCCGTGCCAAGCCCTGAGTGCAGTCGGGCCCAAGCGCCTCATCTACCCTTAGCGATACGTGCGCCGGGTGCATGCTTCCAGCGAGGAGGAGTACCTGTTGGCGCCGGATCACCACACTGGTGAGATCGCGCTCGCCTGCCGGCAAGCCACCAATCAGCACCTTGCGAGTTGCGAGGCTGAGGAAGAGGCGTTGTTTCGGCGCGCTGGGAAACGGCCGCACACCATGGCACTCGTGGCACGCCGCAAGCTCTCCTGCGAGCGTCGTGGCTTTTAGTAGGAGTATAATTTAGTTTTGTAAGGTGATCTCATTAGTTTTGGGATGCAAATGATAAATCCCGAACGTTCGGAAATTATTAGCGTCCTTAATTAAGTATGTAAGAGGGAAAGTTTGTAAACCTTGTGTATCCGTACGCATTTTGTAAGTAGGTGCATATAGCACAAACTTTACTATACACTATCGCACTACACGTCTCTCTCTATATATGCTTGTGGAGTGTGCTACTCCCTCTGTCCAGGTGAATAAGTCATCTTTGGTTGTGCACCGTGACCAAGAAGGAGGGAAGACTTTATACACCTAGACGGAGGGAGTACTACTATTACTTATGTACGTGCAAATGCACGTTTTAACATTACGATGCGGTTTTCGTAAAAGTAGAAAAACAGCACTAGTCAAGCTTGTGAAACGATTCAATGCAAAATAAATGCAAAAATGCTCATTTGATTGTTTACTTTTAGCTTCCTTCTCTATGGTTATTTCTCTGTCGTACTTTGTACGGAGTATCTCACTAGTCGGAAAGGCATGCAAATTCCCAAACCGCTTCCTACACCCTGTATCGAATTTTTTGCCTAACAAGTTGTGCCGTGCAATTGGAATTCCAACTTGAGTACTAGTACTACTAGTAGGAGTACCAGGGGCCAGTTCGTTTAGGCTTCTATATTAGTAGTAATCCCATTACTACTAGCTCTGTCCTGGTTTATTGGTCCCCATTGTAATCTATGTCAAATTTTGATCATAAATTTAACTAATGAAATGTTTGTGCACGTCACATGCACTAACATTTTATCAGTTAAATCTTTGGTCAAAATTTACCACAAATTACAATGGTGATGAATAAACCAGGACATAGGTACCAGTAGTAGTTTAGAAACCCAAATAAATGAGTGAGGCGCCTTAATGTTACTCTCCACTGTGACTAGTCTTATCGGAAAAGCTGGGGAAGAGATGGCTTATTTTTTAAGCCGCCAAAAGAACTGGCCCTAGGAGTAGTAGCTAGGGATACTAGGAGTAGTAGCTAGGGATCGAGTGCGCAAGATGAACCGGAGAAAGGAAATGCAGAAAGATGAAATGCAAATAAGACGGAGGGATGTGATGGTTGCTTGTCCGTTTATTTTTACCAGGCCACTTATTACTGGCAGTGGTTGGGTTTTGTGATATGACGGCTTTATTGCCGCGCCACGAGCAGGGTGAGACTCCCGTGCAGCGCCGCCCTCTATACTTGTACTACATCAGTCGTGGTTTATTTGCCCCTCATTGAATTTGACTGAAGATTTAACTGACAAAATGTTAGTGCATGTCAACAAAAACTATATCGTTGGATTCGTATTTGAACATAGTTTTCAACAATATAATTTTAGGTGACATGCATCAGCATTTATCATACTATATATAATGCTAGTTCAATTTTTGGTCATACTAATCTATAGTAGTAAGGTGCCCGTGTGTTGCACGGAACAGTGAAATGCATTGATCGGGGAGTTGTTTATTTTGACAAAGGATGTGGGGGTCATCTCATGTGTAACGGGTATCGAAGGTTTCTTCGGATATTATTTCATCTCTAGAGCTCACAAAAATCTGAGTGAAATAGATAAAAAGGTATCTTTTGCAAACAAAAGCGTTCAACTGTTCAACCTGCATCCAAAACTTGTAAAGAAATAACACTTATTGTGCTTTGCAAGAAATGATCTTTAAGAATTAATTTTTGAGTATCAATTGTTATACATGTGGGGTATAGATGACATGGCACTTTCTTATAGTCAACAGTTGTGTATACTATTAAGTATTAACCATGCCCTTATACACCTAGATGGAGCGATTAAATCAAGATGACTTGGAAGGGGCAGAGGAGATGTAAGAAATGGTTCATAGTAAGTCTTTCACCAGTACTGTAGTAAAAATTCATACAAGGAAGATTCTAGACTAAACTATAAATGGATACACTTTTATTCATGCGCGATACTCTAATAGAGCAAGACATGCATGGAAGTCTCCACATGCTTAGACAGCGGATTACACTGAGAGAAGACTAATGATCAACATTTAACTTGATAATGCGTATGCCCAGGTGAACCTCCTTGGAGTCCCCGTGCACCACGTTGGGGGGTAAATCATACCATGCGTCTTCCATGTCCACATCGATGGGAAGGTCCCAGCTCTGCACAGTCCTAGTCAGCATGACGGAGCCGGTGTCGCCGCCCACGTACCTCGGAGGGGTAGTAACAGTGAGCACGCACCCGTACATCGGCCTCGTGTCAGTGTTAGCATCAGCGGCGTCGCCCCTGACACACACTACAGAGGCGGGCGGCGGCCTGTGTGGGCCTCGCCGGTGCCCACGATCAAGAGGAAGACGCTGCCGTCCTCCTCCGAGACTAGCAAGCAGCGGTGATCCTCCAGCGACTTCAGCATGGTGAACGGGTAGCACATCTCGCACTTGATGTTCTCCGCCAAGGGCCAGTTGTGACCGCTGCACGCATCTGTGAGGTGATGCACGATGTCCGCCGGCGAGCCCCAAAACGACATCGGGCACTCATAGTAGTAGACGAAGGGCTCCTTGGAGGTATCGACCAGGCCGTCCATTGTAGGGGATGTTGCGCCAGTTGAATATATGATCAAGTTACTACGAGATTTAATCCGAATAAGCACAAAATAAATCATGACGGCTATAACAGAGATTAAACTAATCATGTGGACTAGCATAGTAGATGAACCGATAGAATCTAGTAGGATACATAGTAGAAACATGAATTCTACCACGATTTCAAACAGGAAGGACAGAAACACATACGGTGCAACGGGAGCAGCACCGTTGGTGTTCAGGTTGTCACCCATGTCGTTGAGGAAGAGGTTGCCGAGGTCGGGGAAGGAGTCGTCATCGGTGAAGTCGTGGCTGCCAGCAGTCGCGAGAGTGCGCTCCCCAAATTTCAACAGCGCCCGCCGAATGGAGCGCAGGAGGGAGTGGTTGTAGGGGACATGGCGGCCGCCGAATGGAGCGCAGGAGTAGCACACGAAGCAGTAGATGGTCTCCTCCCTAAGTCTCAATCTCTACTCTTATCTCTATCTCTACTACTCTTCTTTGTTTTTTATAACAGATCGAATAGTACTGCGCTGTCCGCTGCATGCCCGGCTGAACACGCCTCCTTGCTGTCGGCGTTCTGGGAACGGGGGTCCCCATACTTGCCTGCCTGCGGCCTGCGGCGCGGCTCAAGTGGTGGCCCAGAATGGCCCATCGTCATCAACTCAAGCTCAAGACCCTCGCGAGGGGCCAAGCCTCGCAGGGCAGGCGACGCAAGGCTTCCTCAAGGATGGCCTCACCAGGCAGGCTCGCGAGGAGGCAGAGAGATCAAGGCAGGGGTACCTCGCAAGGTGCTCGTGACGCAAGCCATGACGATCGAGACCAGGCGGGCGCCGGCCTGCGCAGTGTCCTTGTTTCCTCTTTGGTGCAAAGGGGGCAAGCACAGGCGCGGAGTACCGAGGCATCAAGCAAAGGTTACCATTTCGGTGCAACGAGACCAAGACCAGCAGAGCGGCAGGACGGAGGTCACCGTAGAGCCCAAGACGGTGTCATCGCCGGTGCCTTTGGTAGTCGAAGACCAACTTTAGTCAGGATAACTTGTACTAGATGTTCCCTTCAAAATGGTCGTTGTTGGCTCCTTCCCGCTCAATATTTGGTAAGAGGACCAGGGCCTCTATATATAGAGCTAGCCACGACAATAGAGAGGGGGGGAGAGTTCTCATCAGATCCAGGGGCGATCGAACTCACCCAAGTAGTTCACCGCACCAGCCCAAGAACACCTCTCGCGAGGCTGTTCTTCCCCTGTACTGTTCATCATCAGCCCTTGAGGCAATCCACCACACCACACACTGGATTAGGGTATTACACCACAACGGTGGCCCGAACCAGTATAAACCTTGTGTCCCTTGTCTTGCTCATCGTATAGATTAGATTCATAGCGAGGCGTTGGGACGTGGATCGGTAGGGGGAAGATCTTCGCGCGCACCCCAGAGTTCGAACCTTAAGGTTTTTGCCGGAACCCGATATCCGACATTTGGCGCGCCAGGTAGGGGTGTGCCGGAATCTTTCTTCCGCCGTCTCGCGTTCCAACCGCTTTGTCGCCTCCATGTCCGGCGACCCGACGGCCAACACCGACCGCTGGGCGGCATGGCCTGCCCACGCCGCGCCGCCTGCCCAAGGTGACCTCAACCCCGCGCCTCAGGCAGCCCGCGCTCCGCAGAACGCTGCGGGGCGCGGGCGACACGATCAAGCGCCGCTTGCCCTCACCCCGCGGCAGGTACGATCAGCAGCAAGGGCCTCAAACCACGCCGCGGCCACAGCACCGCACACCCGACGGGAGCAGGCGAACATGAAGGCCGCGCTCACGGTGGCTTGAGAACTGCTACGATGCAGGCTGCAGGAAAGCGGCCACGACGTGCTGCTGGAGCGCGTCGCTGAGCTCCTGGATGCCGCTGCTTCAGGGGCACCTCCATTCTGCGTCCAGCTTCCACCCCAGGCCCCGGGCGGATCACACGGCGGGCCCATCTGCGCCCGTGCACCCTCAGCCGTACTTCAAGGCTTCGTCAACACCAGCTCGACCATCAACGTTGGACGTCCAACTGTGCCAGCACCGCCCCTGGCAAGCGAGGGCATGCACATCGCCGCTTACGGCACGGGCGGGCCGCCGCCCTTTCGCCCCCAAGCTGGTGCTTCGAGCCAAGGCGCGTGGAGCATGGCGCACTACGGCGAAGCTTTCGGGGCGGCAACCCCGGAGGCCTACGTGCCCCACATGGTGGATCGGGAATACGCACTGGAAGAGGACCACGGCTCGTTTCTCGGGCCAGGCTGGGAGGAAGAGACGCCAGAAGCCGAGCCCTTTCAGGAGCCTCAAGGAAGCGTCACCGACCGCGCTGGCGGCAGCAGCTATCAGGTACCGCTAATTCCTCAGGAGCAAGCTTATGCTAAGCATGGGTCGCAGGAAGTCCAGGTCACTGCGCGGAAGGCTGCCCCAGTGCGGTAGCCTCCCACCCCTCAGGAGGAGGGCACTGGGGGCTGCAGGAGAGGGGCCGGGAGCCAGGCCCCTCCCCACGGCGCGCGGAGCAAGGTGTTCCTCGGAGATAGGCCCTCTGTTGGGGAGGTGCCGCAAGGCCTGCCCCTGGCAGAGGACCCGTGCTCGTCGGGGGAACCGCTGGCGTCCCCTTTTCCCCATTTGCGTCGTCCTTGGTTTCCGGTCACCGTCAATGGTGGTCAAGGGTGGCACAAGGCAGGGCCCTCATCTGGCGATATGAAGCAAGGCCGGTACCTGTGAAGAAGGCCCAGTGCCTGTGAAGCTCGGTGCCCGTGACACTATCACGTAATAATGAGTTGGGGCTATACACGCCCCGGAGTCTCCGGAGAGCCGCCCTCAGGCCTCGGGGGCTCCCGCCCGCGCCCAGTGGCAGCACTTAGCTCCGCGCTGGTGAGAAGACGTCGAAGACTAGACTAGGTGCCGGACGCGGCCTTTTGCTTTTGCTTCCTTTTATGTGGTCAAGCTTTCTCGTTTCGGATCTAAGTTGAAGTGAATTTGTGTTTGCGTATGCGGGGAGGGGTGTTTTGTCTTATTCGCGTGCTTTCTCGTGTTCCGGTTTCTGCTCAAGTTGGAATTCGCACTAGCTGCCTCCCCCTCGCGAGCCCCTCGCGGGCAGGGCTGGGCCCAGCACACACGCGCATGCCGTCCCGTGGCCGGCGCTCGCTCTCGCAAGGCTCTTACCACATGGTCAACAAGTCTCCCGAGGGACCCTCGGAGAGTCGCCACAAGCCTACTCGAAGCTCGCCCAAGATAAAGGTAAAATCACAGCTACCAACTCATCGTAGAGACCATAACATCATACGGGCGCCCATTCGGTGCCATCCTTGATAACGCGTGGACAACAATCCTTTTTACATGAGGGGCTTCCCCTCCCAAAATGCTCTTACAACCTTCAGGGCCACGCCCAAGCTTTTTCTGCACAGGATAAACAGCAGGGGGCGTAGGATCAATCAGACATGTCGCTCACCGCATCCTCTTGGTCGTCTCCAGAAACGTCACTGGCGCCACTGTCGCTGTCGCTGGCCTCACCCTCGCCGTCGTTGGCACCGTCTTTGCTGCTATTCACCACGTCGCCTTCATCAGCAGTGAAAACCACGCCGTCATCATCAGAGGTGAAGGCCCGGACAAGTGCATCCACGTTGTCCTCCACCCACCGCGCCAGGTCGCCTCGGATGGCCTCAGGCACCGGGGTGATGGCGGCGTCGAAGTCAAAGTGGGGGTCGATGTTCTGAAGATGGCTGAAGACACGGGAGAATGCCCGAGCGAGCAGGCCGCGGCTCCTTTCCTCGACAAGCTGACGAGCCCTCTCAGAGCGATTCTCCAGATGCGTCACCACATCAGTGAAGAACTGGACATTACCAGCGTAGTTGGTCACATGAGGCTGCTCAGCGGTCGCGTCACAGATATTGCCCAGGGCCGTGTTGGCCCTTTCCCTGAGTGTTCGGAGCATGGGGCCATGCATGTGCTGCAGCGTCTGTCCCTGGCGAATCTCATCTTCGTTCCGCCACGCAACAGACTTGGTGTCATCGACCCTCCGCTGGAGGAGAAGCAACTCGGCGCAGGAGGAGGCCAACTCAGCCTGCGCCGTGGCTAGGGCGGCTGCGGTGGCCTCGGCACGCTGCATCGCCTCGGTCAACTTGGCCCTCAGGGCGGCAGTCCTGCCTGCAGCCTCAACCTTGATCAGCTCCAACCTCTCGTCGTTCTCGCGCTCAAGGGCCGCGCGAGCTTCCGCCACGCGGCGGTCGATCTCTTCTTGGATCCGGACCTCCCGCGCGCCAACGTCGTCCTCTGCCTGGGTAACCTGGCGCTCCCTCGTCTCCAACCGCTCAAGATCGAGGTTGCGCTCAGCAGCGTCAGCGCTTCCTCGCGCCTCCGGAGCTCCTCCTCTTCGGCGGGCATCCCCTTCAGCGACGCAAGGGCCGCTTGGCGCAGCTGCACTTGCTGCTCCAAGGAATTGCACCAGGCTTGGAGCTCCCACGCTCGCTCCTCCGCGATCTCACGACGCCGGTCTGCCTCCTGAGCCTCCTCAATGGCTCGGGAGCAGGCCTTCCGCGAGGCCACCAGAGATGCTTCGGCCTTTGCGTTGTCAAGATCGCGCTGATGACGCGCAAGGCTGACGGCCACCTTCAGCTTGCGCCGTTCTTCAGCCAGCCGCAGGGCTTCGGCTTCAAGACGCGCATCCTCGCCTGTGAGCTCTACACCGAGCTGGCTCACCGCATCCGTCACCTTCTGGAGAAACTCTTGGCGGACAGCACTGCGTTCCCGCGCTCGTTCGAGCACGTCGTCGATGTTGTCCTCCGCCGCAGGCGCTGGCGGAGGGCCCTCAGGAGATTCGTCCCCTCTCGGCAGGGGGCTGGGGGCTGGTGACCCTGCAATCTCCGGACGGGCCCCGCGAAGGAGCCAGCCCAGCGCTGATCTGTCACCAGAAGCAGAGCCGAAGATCGGCTTCAACCATTCACCGTCCACGGTCAGAGGAGGAGCCCGGGGCAAGCTGATCACGTCCCAGGCCAGGTCGCGAAGGATAGGCGGCGAGTACACGGGCTCGAGGCACCGTGCGTGCCAGCTCGCCTCTCCAGACGAGTCCACGTCAGGGACGGCACGTAGGCTCGGGGCGCTAAAGGCCAGCGATGGGGGAGAAGCCTGAGGAGGTGGCTTCTCAGCTGGCTCCGCAGGCTTGACAGGAGATATCCTGAAGGGCCACAGTCAGCGAAGGGAACAGCGAATAAGGAATTACAAGAAGGAGGGACTTACTCATCCATGGCGAAGTACTTCCTGTGCTTCAGCGGGCGACAGGGGCGATCACTGCCACTCGAAGCCTCTTTCCTCTTACAGAGGGCGTCGAAGTTTATGCGGAACCGACCCAAGCTCTTGACATGAGGGCTGGTGCGAGGCGTGGGCGAAGGAGCACCAGGGCGGCCTGCCTCAGGGGCGCCGGGCTGGGAGGACCTGTCAGGTGCCAACTCTTGGTGGCCTACCGAGGCCTCGGGGGCTTCAGCCTCGGGAGCCGCAGGTGGCGGCCCTTCATCAACGACTGCCTCGGGACAGGCTTCGCAGGCTCCAGAGGATGACGCCTCGGGAGCCTCGCGCGATATCGGCATCTCGCCACCAGATCCCCCAGCCTCCAGCGATGCTTGCCTCCCTGCACCACCTCCTGAGGCAAGATCGATGTGGGCGACGGGGGGAGGAGCCACGGCGACGGGATTTTCGCGGGGCCCCACGAGGTCAGCTGGGCACAACCCCCATTCGTCGAAGCGGGGCATCTGCCTCGTGAACTCGGCCCTGCTCGAGCAAAGATACAAGAGGCCGCCCCCATGCCGGATGCTTCCTAGAGAGGGGTCGCCAGTCAAGACCTTCAGCACCTTCCTCAGTGTTTCAGGCGCAAGATCCCCCTCCTGGAGCCTCATGCGGTCTTGATGCCCAGTGAAGGTCCACATCGGACGGGAGTGGCGCTGGAGAGGAGTGATGCGGCACTGAAGGAACTCCTTCACCACCTGGGGCGCCATCACACCAAGCGTCCTCAACCTCTCGAATCGGCGCCAGCTCAAAGCGAGCTGGGGGCTTGCGAGCTCCTCGTGACCCCAGCCTAGATTGGGGATAGCAGGCAATGTCGGGTGCGCGAGCAGGGGGCTGGGCACCTCGACATCCACGTACAGCCACCGCTCTCAGAACCCGTTCATGGAAGGAGGAAGGCCAAAATCAATCCCCGAGGCGGCCGTCTCTGGCACGGCCTGGAAGCTCACACACCCCGAGCACTATGATGGGTCGGTCAGGCGCAGGGAGAAGAAGTTTCGCAGGAGAGCAACGGAAGGAGCAATGCCCACCATGGCTTCGCAGACGAAGACGAAGACAGCAAGAAGAGTAATGGATTGGGGACCGAGATGCATCATATGGATCTGGTAGTGGGAAAGCACCGCGTTGAAGAAGGCAGAGAAAGGAGGTACCAGGCCCGCCCAAAGGGCGCCGGCGAAGAATCGAACCTCTGTGAAGACCCTGTCGAAGGAGGCATGGGACGCGGGCCAAGCCGTCGTCCTTCCGCACTCATTGAAGCTGGAGGCGGGGGCGGAGCGGACCTTGTCCAAGGCTTCCGGATTAAGTATCAGCGACCGGTCGACGGCGGGCGCGGCTGCCGGAGGCGAGCTGGACGAAGGCGCGGGCCCTTCTCCTTTTTTGTTGGAGCCATGGCAACGGGAAGGGGGCAGAGCTCAAGATGGATTGGAGGCAGAAGCAGAGGCTCAGGGAAGAAAGGGGAACAGGAAGCACGCAGGCAGCATGGAGAGAATAACCGTGTACAGTTTCGTGGCCGCCTAGCCAGGTGGATATTGGGGGAGCATGGGGAAGCGGAGACGCCCACGTCCAATCAACTGCCATGCGGCGCCCAAGGCTGCAGGCTGTTGGGGCCCGCGGCGCTTCGCACTTGCCCCTTTGCTTCGCTGCTAAGACAAGTCCGAGCGCGCCTTGGGCCGGGGCTACTGTCGGCGTTCTGTGAATGGGGCTCCCCAGACTTGCCTGCCTGCGGCCTGCGGCGTGGCTCAAGTGGTGGCCCAGTACGGCCCATCATCATCAACTCAAGCTCAAGACCCTCGCGAGGGGCCAAGCCTCGCGGGGCGGACGACGCAAGGCTTCCTCAGGGACGGCCTCACCAAGCAGGCTCGCGAGGAGGCGGAGAGATCAAGGCAGGGGTACCTCGCGAGGTGCTCATGACGCAAGCCATGACAATCGAGACCAGGCGGGCGCGAGGCGGGCGCCGGCCTGCGCAGTGTCCTTGTTTCCTCTTTGGTGCAAAGGGGGCAAGCGCAGGCACGGAGTACCGAGGCATCAAGCAAAGGTTACCATTTCGGTACAACGAGACCAAGACCAGTAGAGCGGCAGGATGGAGGTCACCGTGGAGCCCAAGACGGCGTCATCACCGGTGCCTTTGGCAGTCGAAGACCATCTTTAGTCAGGATAACTTGTACTAGATGTTTCCCTTCAAAATGGTCGTTGTTGGCTCCCTTCCCACTCAATATTTGGGAAGAGGACCAGGGCCTCTATATATAGAGCTAGCCACCACAGTAGAGAGGGGGGAGAGTTCTCATCAGATCCAGGGGTGATCGAACTCACCCAAGTAGTTCACCGCACCAGCCCAAGAACACCTCTCGCGAGGCTGTTCTTCCCCTGTACTGTTCATCATCAGCCCCTGAGGCAATCCACCACACCACACACTGGATTAGGGTATTACACCACAACGGTGGCCCGAACCAGTATAAACCTTGTGTCCCTTGTGTTGCACATCGTATAGATTAGATTCATAGCGAGGCGTTGGGACGTGTATCGGTAGGGGGAAGATCTTCGCCCGCACCCCAGAGTTCGAACCTTAAGGGTTTTGCCGGAACCCGATATCCGACACTCGCCTCCATCATCACCAAATGAGTATTTTATAGGAGTAGGAGTAGAGAAAAACCGAGTTGGTGATGATGGTGTGCCATGCAATGCACGGGCATCTTGCTAATTTTTTTGCATATAATTCCAAACACCACGTAGACACGGTCTTTGACCATTTTACAACTATGTTAGTATCATTGTTAGTGGTCAGCCGGTACAAGTTATAGCCCCGGGTGTTTTAACCTTTTTTTAGTAATGATATCTGGCGATTGTTCGGCACGAGCTCAATCCTGGCGAATCCCATGTAACCGTCATATTCCCATCCGACGGTGGCCTGTTTTTAAGCCATAGTATTTGTCAAAACCGCCACCCTTACACACGTACTGTAACTGCGTCGCGGGCGTTTGCAACTGCCATGTCTCCCAGCGAACGTTTGCTGGGGATTGGAGTTAGCACCGATGGCGGGTCGTAGTCGTTCCATGCTCGGGCATTGAAGTTTGTAACTATTTTAGATTAGAATATACTACTCCTTCGGTGCTAGTAGTAGAGAAGAGTCCTACTCCACTACTACTCTATGCAAGCAAGTTAGGGCATAGTAGTAGGTACTGTAGGGAGTACCAGTACTGTGATCACTCAAGCAAGTTGTCTGGCATCGATATGACCCTACGCTGCTGGTATGTGTCTCGTAAGTCAAGCGGCGTGCTGTAGTCATCATCACCTGTCCCCTTCCCACAACACATATTCGCTTCTCCATCTTTGTCCGCACATAATCTCGTCCAATCTTCCATCCCCGCTAAGGAGCCTCCCTGCCTCGTCCGAAGCCCAAGCACTAACAATGGCAGAACCGAGCAGCATCCGCCGAAAGAGTGGCTGGAATTCGCTCCCCACAGAGGTAATCAAGCTCATTGTTTCACGTGTGTACAATCTCAGTACCATGCCGCTCTCCGCGTCCTCGTCGGGCTTGTACCGTTTACTCAAAGCCCTCAGGTCGGAGATTTTTAAGCCAGCTACTTGCTTGCTGATGCCGCCTGATCTTCAGAAACGGTGTGTCACGCAGCATAACGATCGTAGGGTGGCGAGCATCAACCCCCTTGACTGCGATCTGATCTCCGTCACCCTCAACTACATTAACGGTATGTACTGGGTTGGCATGAACACGTCTTGGATGGTGCTCGTCGACGGTCGTGGCAGCTGGATGCTCGTGGAGGTCTACACCCAGCAATTGATCCCCCTTCCTTATGTTAACACTGCACTGCTTTGGCACCGCGGCCCAGAATACTCGGAATCTTATAGTAGCCAAAATGATACCAAGTTTGATTTGCTCAAGGTTGTAATCTGCCAAGTGCCCACAAGATCTGCGAATTATAAAGACTTCACACTAATTGCGTTCTTGAACCGTGGTCTCGCCTATCTGACAGGTCACTGCGGTAAGTGGATAAATCTACACGTCCATCGCAGGATCATACATCCTCCATGGTTCTCTGATGCCATTGAACACAAGGGCTTCATTTACGTTGTCGACTCCTTCTATGGCTGGACGTATTGCTTGCCTACTCCAGTCATCGCTACAAACGGCTGTTATAGCAGTATGTTACTTTCCTATGTTATCATGATGGCTTGCTTATATTACTGTCAACATTTACTGAAAAAATATGGATGCTCATAACATGTTGTTCTTAAGATTGACTACATCAAGAGCCCTTTTTTATTTGACTCCAACTTGATATGATGTTGTAGGCCGCCTGGTGTCCGTACCCTTCTTAATCCCATAACCTTTCAAAGAAAAGCGGCATGGCAGTTGCAGGTGGTTCCTGGCTCGATCAGATGATCATTCGCACGCACCGGACGTGTTGTTTCTCGGAATACAATCACAGTCACTGCAAGGTTTTGAGCAGGATCCCAGCTTCTCTGGGCCTTCAGGAATTTTTGACTGGAGGCTGGTAAATAGCCTTGGTACACTCTCTCTGTTTGTCAGACTGAATTATCCGATTAACCAGGAGATAACCGACGGCAAGGATCATGATGGCAGCGCGGTTTCGTTCATCAGGCAAAACTGTGTGTACACAACGTACCATGCGTCTCTGCATGCACCATACCCTCATATGTGCCACCACGCTCTGTAGCCCAAACTAGGAGAGAGGGTCGCAAGTATCAGACTTCGACCTGCTGGCTGGAGTTTCCCCCGTCAGGCACCCATCTGGTTCAAGCCGTTAGCCAATCTCCACAGCTTAATAAATAGTAACGTCTAACTGAGCCAGTTAGTTAGATGCATACACTTGGTGTAGTAGGATCTTTATTTAGTTTGATGCATACACTTGTTCTTTTTTGGTAGCCCTTTTGTAATGATGGCTGATGTTTGGTTTGGAAGAGAGAGCTGCATCTTCACTCTTCTGGCCTGCTTACTGCTTCTGTTGCACCCCCAGCCCTGGTTGCTGCTGCTGCTGTTTTCAATGTACAATCAGTAGTATATTTCGTCTGTTGGTTGAATAAATGTGTTGTTAGAACGACAAACACAATGTTTTGGAAGTTGTTGCACGGTTCGATCCTTTAGTGCCCCGTACCGTACGTAGCGCATACTATTTTTCGTACGGAACACATTTTCCACATGTTGATAACATGCAGCCCACTGATGAAGGCCCAATAGAGGAGCCCATAATTAACTGGAAGGGAGGCTCTGACATGAATCCAGCCCAGGTACATGCTCATGGTCCCCTAAACATAAATAAGTAAATAAATAAATAAAGCTAAATGCTCACGCACCAGTTCTTTAAATTCATGATTTAACAGGAGGATATTATTTCCTATGATAGTGTCGTTACATTCAGTCGATATTATTCTTAGGCAAAGATAGCGACCAGTCTTCTTTCTCCCAGCATTTTCTTCCTGCAACCAGCAGACCCATGCAAATCGTAGTCAACGTCGCAAATAGTTCTGGTCTATTTTTATTTTTCAATAAGAATGTCCAACCCAGCCCAGCACATTGGCGACAACACTTTATCCTCCGCCTTGGTGCGCTCACCGCGGCACCCGACGTCCAGCCCTGTCAACATAGTTTTTTTTCGAAACAGTCCCTGTCAACATAGTGAATCAAAAGAGGACTATAGTTGTGAGTATGATAGTATGGACCCACCAGGTCCACTCCCGAACATAAGCAAGCGCCTCTTTTACTACTCAGATGCACCCCTCGTTTTTTACTCTAATCCACCCTTCTGATATTTGGGACCCACATCATTTTCAACGTATAGTCATTTAACGACAGAATTGCACAATTTTTTTGAGTAGTAATTCGGAGGAGCAGGCTATAAACTGGGTTGTGCGGTTTCTGTGGCCCGTCTAACAACATGACCAGCCCAGCAGTTTTTTCTTTGGGAAAATAGGTAGCCCAGTATTTCTTTTTGAAGAATACCCAAGCTAGACCTATTTTTTTCTCCGACTTACTGGGCTGCAACTTTTTCAAGACGAGGAGGGATGCATTCCGGCCTGGCCAAAGAGTATGGTCAATGTCTGTTAAAAGTAATATCAAAGGGGTTGAAAATTCCAAAAAAATTATAGCAAATGGGAGATTAGTTTCTTTTTTTGTTTTTGTTCTTCACTGATATTTTATACTCCCTCCGTCCCAAAAATCCTGTCTTAAATTAGTCTAGATACGGATGTACCTAATACCAAAACGTGACTTGATACATCCGTATTTAGACAAATCTAAGACAAGAATTTTGGGACGGAGGGAGTATTTCATTGGATTTGACATGACATAGTACTAATTTATTTTTAAATTTGTTTTAGTATGGCTACTAATTTTTGGATTAAGAATATTTTGTTCCCCAGCAAAAATTTGCGAATTTTCAAAATTTCGCACATATTTAGTTAATTTTTTAGCCCTGGTATTGACCAGAAAATGGGCAGCAATTCTAAAAATGGAAAACGGGCTGCAATAAATTCCATATGAATTAGAAAATGAGTAAAAGTTATAAAAATAATAGCAAATGGCCTGTACACGGCACAAATTTCGAGGCTCACTTGTTTACGCAAGGCTTTGTTAGTCAACACACGATTCTAGCAGCAGTGACTGTTGGATGTCCATCCAACGGCCGACGTGCTTCTTGAATATCTGATCTTCCTGCTCCATCCGCCTAAACTAGAGCCGGCGGGACTGCCTACTCCCTCCTCTTGTGGCCCGCTGTGATGCCGTGCAGACTTCCCCGGCCCACCCTACTCCCTCTGCTGCCTGGCCGCACGCAATCAACTGCCTCCTTATTACGCGAAAAAAATGATTCCTCCCACTGACATCTGGGGCGCACCGGTTGGGAGGCTGACCTGTGGGCCTACTAAGTTGACGCGTACGCAGGGCTTGTCAACTTAGTCAACAAACGATTCTAGCAGCAGTAACCGTTGGATTTGAATCGAACGGTCCTGCTGCTTCTTCAATCGTTGCTCTTCTCACACCGGCCGCCCAAACCAGCGCCGGCGAGACCGCCTGCTCCTGCCTCCAGTGGCTAGCTCTGCTGCCGTTGAGGCCTCACCGCCTCCTACTACTCCCACCGCTAGCCAGGCCCTACGGCGACGGCAGCCTCACACCATAGCCGAACTAGTGAACCCTCGTACTCCTCTCCGCGTGGGCATCCACTGCCGCGTCTTCCCCGGCTCCGCGTCGTCCCCTTCCTAGGCCTCGCCTTCATGCACCGCCCTGGTGCTCTTGGCGTGGCGTGGTCAACATGGTCATGAAACGACTTCCATCGGACATGGACTGTACGTGGAGAGGCTGACAGCTGGGTCCACGGCCGCACACAAGGAAATGCCTCCTTATTACGTGCAAAATAATGATTCTTCCAGCTTACATCTAGGACCCACCGGAAGGGCCTCTGTATTTCGCAAAAAAAGCGTTCCCCCCACTGACATGTCGGACCCACTAGATATATCTTCGCACGCAAGGAAGTGCCTCCTTATTACGCACAAAAAAATGAATACCCCCCTGCTAGCTGGGACCCAACATAGTGGGATGCTGACTTGTGGGCCTACTAAGTTGACGGGGACGGAGGGCTTTGTCAACTTAGTCAATATGAACGATTCTAGCTCCAATTATTGTACGATGTTCATCCAACGGCCGTAGTGCTTCTTCAACCTCTGGTCTTCTTGCTCCAGCCGCCCAAAGCAGCACCGGTCGTGCCGCCTGCTCCTGCCTCCCGTGGCCGGTTGTGCTGCCGTGGAGGCCTCACCGCCCCTACTACTCCCACCGCTGGACAGGCCCTGCGACAACAGCAGCCTCACACCGCAGCCGAACGAGCGAACCCTCGTACTCCTTTCCGCGCGGGCTTCCACTGCCGCGTCTTCCCCGGCTCTGTGTTGTCCCCTTCCTAGGCCTCGCTGTCGTCCACCGCCCTGGTGCTCTCGGCGCGGCGTGGTCAACGTGGTCAAGGAACGACTTCCATCGAAAGAGTACTGTACGTGGAGAGGCTGACAGCTGGGTCCACGGCGGCCGCAAGGAAGTTCCTCCTTATTACATGCAAAATAATTATTCCTCCACCTGACAGCAGGGACCCACCGGACGGGCCACCATATTTCGCGAAAAAAACGTTCCCCCCTGACTGCTGGGACACACCAGCTACATCTTCGCACGCAAGGAAGTGCGTCCGGGCAAAAAAACGATTCGCCCCCCTGACTGCTGAGACCCACTAGCTACATCTTCACACGAAAGGAAGTGCCTGACAGTTGGGACCCACCTGGCCGAAGCGTACGTAGCATTGTCATTCTGGTCACGAACGTGTACGTACATACTGGTCGATGTAGAGGTGCACACGTGTCATAGTAGAGGCGCGCACGTGTCGTAGCAGAGGCGCGCACGTAGCATGTACACGTACGTACAACGCGCAGGGTGCACGAAAGAAAATACGGACACGTACGTACATACGGGCGGGGTCTCGAACGCCTACTCGCGCATACGTATGGCCAGTGCTCGTGTACATGGCTGGGTCGGAACGGAGAAATATCGTCGTCGTCGTGTTCATGGGGAGCCAACCGGCTGGGTCGAAACGGAATGCGTCATCATGTTCATCAGGAGGGCTTGGACGGAATAGCCAATGGAAAAGAGGCCTGGTGTACCGCACAACGGAGGAAACGGCCTTGTGTTCGTCCGGCCACATTCGAAACGGGATCCTGTTCATCGGGAGGGGTCTGGCGTACCGCAAAACGGAGGAAACAGACTTCTGTTGGACCTCCTACGGTCGAAACATGGTCTTGTTGATCGGGAGGGGTGTGGCGTACTACAACACGGAGGAAACGGACTTGTGGTGGAGCGCTACGGTCGAAACGGGGGTCCTGTTCATCGGGAGGGGTGTGGCGTACCACAAAACGGGACTCCACGGGATACTGTTCATCTCCACCGTCGACCTCCTCCAGCCTCCACGGGCTACTTTTCATCCACCGTCGACCTCCTCCAGCCTCCACCTGCGACTGTTCATCCACGGGCTCCTGTTCATCCAGCCTCCACCGTGCGCTACTCCACCGGCTACTGTTCAACCAGCCCTCTCCACGGGCTCCTGTTCAACCACCCCTCCACGGGCTACTGTTCATCCAGCCCTCCACTGGCTACTATTCAACCAGCCCTCCACGGGGTCGTCCTGTCCATCCAGCCCTCCACGGGTCCTGTTCATCCAACCCCAACCGGCTCGATCGATCGGGGTCCTGTTCATCCAGAGGCAACACCTCGGGGGTCCTGTTCATCCACCCCCACCGGGAACTGTTCATCCAACACCCCCAGCAACGCTCACTGTTCATCAGAGCCAGCATCGATCGGCTTCAGTTAGCAGCAGTAGCGAAGGAATTGCTCGATCTGGTTCTGTTAAAAGCCATCGATCGATCGCTCGGGTTCAATAACACGTAGCCTGCAGTGCAATCGCTCGAGTTTAGTAGGCGAACGCCTCGCTCGGGTTCAGTTATAGAGCCCAACGCCTCGCACCCCCGCGCGTGCGTGTACGAGAGAAACGCGCAAACCTCCGTGCATTGCTTGGCCCCGACCACCCACCGTAACCGGGAACACCCTGATATTTTCCTCGCCCTTGCTTCTACCACGGTTTTTTCAGTCATGGACGGCCCAAAGAATGTCATGCAGCTGTGTCTTCGGCCTGCCCAGGACGAAAAGCCCATTTTCTGTCATGATTTTTTGTCATAGAAGTAGGAGCCCACCACATCTATGATGATACCGGGTTTTGTCACAATTATCGTATTAGAAGTGTCATAAGTATGACAGAAAAAAAATTCGTTCGGCTCAAAATGTCACGGTTTTTTCTTTTTTTTGTAGTGAAGGGTGTGTGTCTTAAAAGAAGGATCCAGATAGATGGGTGTTTGTGCGTGTCTATATGTGTTTGTGCACGTGTGTGTGAGAGAGGGAGTGTGTGTATGTGGAGAAGAGAGACCACTAATGATGGAAACCTAGTAGGGAAGGGGGAATGGTGTGACATGTGTGTCAAAGAGAGAGAAAGGCATGTGTAGTAGCGGGATAGCATGGGTGCGGGCGAGGAGCGAACTATTTGGACGAGACATCGAGTGTGTGTGGGAGAGGGGTGTGAGTGCGAGAGAGAGACCTAGCGAGGGAGAGGGAGAGAGAGAGGAAGAGAGGGGGGGGAGAGAGGGGCCGTTTGTGTGCGGAAGTGGCATATAGATAGGGAGACAAGGTTGATGTTGTTCGAAAGTGGCCTATGTACGGAGATGCAGGGGAAGCGAGTCATTGTGTGTGTGATAGAGACTTACTGAGAGATCTAGAATAGATGGTGTAGAGAATAACATGCGATATTGAGAACGATGATATGTTAGGAAGATATGAAAGAGTCATGACATATATGTATATAGGGAAGGAGCTGGGGCGGGTCCGCATGTGGGAGAGATAGGAAGAGGAGAGTGGTGCAAAAGGAGACAAAGGGTGCTTGTTTGCAGTGGGGGTGGTGAATGAGGTGAGTGTGTGAGAACCACATAACTAGGGAGATAGACGTTTCGGGCGACGTTTTGTGTGTATGGGACAGATACACATAGTGCTTGTGCTTGAAAAACAGAGATGCTGGGAGACCTAGAGAGTGGGGGAAGAGATGTGTGGATGCCCGAGAGACAAAGTGATAGAGTCCTATATTGGGGTCCAAACTTAGAAGAGAGGGAGGGGTGTTAATGTGCTCCTGTGTTTGTGTCCGGGGGAGAGAACGACTTGTGGGGGGGACGGGGTGGGGGGCTTCAGATAAAGAGTGAGGTGTCTATATTTGAGAGACTTTAGCGTAACTGAGGTATATATGCTCAATAGTGTGTGCACTCATGGTTTATCAATTTGTTTCTCAGTTTGGACTATGAGATAATGATACTTTTGAACTTGTGTGATATACTTTGCAGTACCAGAATCACAAATCTAAGATTGGAATTTTGGAATTCAACTCCATCATTAGCTTTTGTAGTTCATTTATATGGAGGTACAATTTTTAAGCTGGGATTTCGTGATTTCAAATTCATATATCAAACCTAGAGATATACACATAAGGGCATGTTCAAACCTTATAATCATCCACTTTATTCATACACATACACATATTTTCTTTTGTCATCATATTTAGGATAAACACATTTGGAATTTCATTTGAATTGGACCATATGATGGTATTTTCTTCCACTAGCTCAATGGTCCATATTTGAATTGAATGGACAATCCAAGTTTCGAGTTGGAGATAATGATTTTCGAAACTTGCACTTTTTTTGCGAGCAAAACAAATAAATTCTCGGCCATGATATCATAGTCGGCCGTACAAGAGCAGAACACTTAATTTCAGCCGCCAAAAGCTTTCAAACTTCCCGCTCACAACGAAATATCTCTCACCCGAAAGTTTAGCCCTGCAATATTCCTGTTTTACCCCTGCCACATGAACGAAAAAGGGCTGCTTTGGTAACTCCATTGTTTTCCCCTCTTTGCCCCCAACATTCTTCCTAGAGCCCCTCCCCTTCCCCTCCCATCCCCAACCAGGAGAAGCCGCTGAATCTAGTCCTCCCCCACAGCGGTGGACCTCACACCCCGTCGGATCTACCTTCCGCACCTAGGAACCCCCAACTACCAACTCACCACTTCACTGGAGCCGCTTCAGCGACTGGCTTGTCCACCACTCCAGATCTCCTTGACCGCCATCATGGTCCACCGCACCGGATCTGCTTCACCAGCGCCCTCGTCCACCACGGTGTAGGCCCTTCACCTACTCCCTCGTCCGCCCCATCGTTGGCCCTTCATATAAGCCCTCGTCCACCGCAACGGATCCGCCTCACCGAAAGCATTGTACACCGCGCCGGATGTGCTTCATCGACGCCTTCGTCCACTACACTGGACCCGCTCCACGGACGCCATATTCAACTCCAGCGGACCTGCTTTACTGACGCCGCAGCCTCATCAGGTTATTTCGATTTGTACTCCTTCAGTTTTTCTCTTCTCATCTTTATCGTGGAACTGTTCACTTACCATAGATGAGGTTTCTTATATGTCGACAGGCACCACAACCGAAGCACCGGAGCCGCTTCAGCAATGGCGACAGTCAGCCCAAACTCAACCACAACGCGAGCACCATCGACGATCCTTAGCTATCAAGCATGACAACGATACGCATACGCCGCCGAGAATCAGGTACTATTATCCTATGGCCGGTGCCTACGTTCACTTTCTTAGCATAAGCACCGCACCATTGAATTTCTTCACGACATCATTCAATTTTTCATGAGACGCGTTATTCTGCTTGCACCTATAGGGCCATACTTCTGGCAGTGAACATGTTACATGTGCTAAATTACAAACTAGTGCCCATATAGTTACAATGCTTTTGTTTTGTCCTAAGTATTACTGTACTTCATAGATATCACGGCATACTATTTTACTTCTTGCATGCTATATTTATGATAATGGTGTTGTTCTGATGCCACCCATTGGCTACATCAGACTGCTTCATGTTCTCTATGCGTAATTACAAATCAGCAAACTAGCTTGTGGTTCCGCTACATTTTGTTCGTTTTACCCTACATTTTCTGATGCTAGCTATTACATCACTGCTCTGAGCCTCTGTTCATTTCTTTTTTGTGCATTCTTGATCATCCCAAGTTGCATGACTAATTTGATGCTTCTATTAATTATGGAGCTGCCAACCCCATCAAGCAAAATATTTGTTCTTTTGGGGCTGGCACCTCGAACAAGCATAAAAATAGAGTGAAGCACATATATAGTTGTCTAAGCACACACCCTTCTTTCATTAGTTTAGATGAACCATTGATGATCAATTCGAACCAGTGCATGCAATTAAATTATATTTACCTAAATAGAGGGTGCAGAATAAACTACAACTACTAGATTTGCAACCACGGGATGTGGATGATAACTTCAAAAAACATTGCAATAGCAGCGACGCTTCACAGCAACATATGGTAAGCCAATGTGTTTTAGTACATGTGAAATGTAATGCGTGTGGGCTGCTTTCTTGGCTTGTGCCCTTAACCTATAATCATACTGAATTACAAATAGTTCAGTTGTATGCTTTGCTGTATTGCTTAATTTGAATCCTTGTTTGTTACTAGTTAGGCTATACCTGAGTTGGCCAATATGTCAGCAGTGCCTGCTGTACTATCGTAGAGAAATACATGCCTAGTTCATTTGACTTCTTAACTTTTCCTATGAACTTCATCACAAGAATGTCTTCGTAGTTTATATGAGGTCACACTGTTAAGTGCTTTTTCAGATTATTTCAACTGCTTAGATGCCTTGGCAACTTAAATATAGCGGTGGTACACCGCCTTTCAACTAGGGATGTCAACTGGGTCCCGTTTAATCTCGATTAAAGTCCACTAATGGTATGATAGTTCAAAAGAGGTTTTGTATTTTGAGGAAAATGAACTAGCGAGCTAGCAAAAACTAACTAGATTGGACTAGCGGATGCCATTTATTTGCCACTTACATCCCTAGTTTCATCTTACCATTTTAATTTTTTTTCGGTTGATGCTGCTTCGAACCATTTAAATATAGATTACCATGCACGGCAATAATTCATATGCCGTTTACCATGTATGCTTACTGCCTCGATCATGCAATAACTATCTCTTACTTATGTCCAGCGGAATCCTTTCAGGATGCCGTTCACACAAGACATAATGTACAACCCAAGAATCTATTTGTGGAAGCAGTGCACCGTCCATGTTACCAGATGGTAGCAGTTCAGAGGAAACACTTCTGGAGAGCAGTCTGAGCACAGATATTATAGTTCTCGAGGGTCTACTAGAGGCAGAAAGAGATGGTGTGGCTGCTGATACGTCCATTTTGCATCATGCTTTTATACCGATATTTATTGCATTATGGGCTGTTATTACACATTATATCACAATGCTTATGCCTTTTCTCTCTTATTTTATAAGGTTTACATGAAGAGGGAGAATGTCAGCAGCTGGAATTCTGGACTAGAAAGGAGCAAATATTAGAGATCTATTCTGCACAACTCCAAATGTCTTGAAACTTCACGGAGAATATTTTTGGAATATATAAAAAATATTAGGCGAGAAAGCACTAGAGAGGGGCCACCTGCCATCCACAAGGGTGGAGGGCGCGCCCTACCCCCCTAGTGGTCCCCTCCGGTCTTGTGGGCCACCTGGCAGGCCCCCAACGCCCATCTTCTGCAATATGGTGTGTTTTGACCTGGAAAAAATCAGAAGGAAGCTTTCGAGACAAAGCGCCATCATTTCGAGGCGGAACTTGGGCAAAACCAATCTAGGGCTCCAGCGGAGCTGTTTTGTCGGGGAAACTTCCCTCCGGGAGGGGGGAATCAAAGCCATTGTCATCACCAATGATCCTCTCATCTAGGGGGGGGGGTGGTCAATTTCCATCAACATCTTTACCAGCACCATCTCCTCTCAAACCCTAGTTCATCTCTTGTATCCGATCTTTGTCTCAAAACTTCATATTGGTACCTATGGGTTGCTAGTAGTGTTGATTACTCCTTGTTGTTGATGCTAGTTGGTTTATTCAGTGGAAGATCATATATTCAGATCCTTAATGATAAGAATACTCCTCTAATTATGAACATGAATATGCTTTGTGAGTAGTTACGTTTGTTCCTGAGGACATGGGAGAAGTCTTGTTATAAGTAATCATGTGAATTTGGTATTCGTTCGATATTTTGATGAGATGTATGTGGTCTCTCCTCTAGTGGTGTTATGTGAATGTCGACTACATGACACTTCACCATTATGTGGGCCTAGGGGAAGGAATTGGGAAGTAATAAGTAGATGATGGGTTGCTAGAGTGACAGAAGCTTAAACCCTAGTTTAGGCGTTGCTTCGTAAGGGGCAGATTTGGATCCATATATTTCATGCTATGGTTAGATTTATCTTAATTCTTCTTCTGTAGTTGCGGATGCTTGCGAGAGGGGTTAATCATAAGTGGGAGGCTTGTCCCAGGAAGGGCAGCACCCAAGCACCGGTCCATCCACATATCAAATTATCAAAGTAATGAACGCGAATCATATGAGCATGATGAAAACTACACTACTGGAATCAGCTAATTTGCCATCTGCCAGCTCTTTGCCGGCTGCTAGCTGACGGCAAAGAAGCTCTTTGCCATTAGCTACCCAAAAGCAGACGACAAAGAAATGGCAGACGACAAAACACGTCTTTGCCATCTGCGAGCTCTTTGCCGTCTGCTAGCAGACGGCAAAGAATCTTTGCCATCCACTGGCAGACGGCAAAGAGAGAGGTGGCCCCCACCCCCCGCCCGTTTGGAAAAAACTTAACGCCCCACCTCTTTGCCGTCTGCTAGCAGACGGCAAAGAGACAAAAAGGCGGACGGCAAAGAGGAGAGTACCTAACGGCCCGTACCCCCCCGCCCGTTACTCTCTGTTCTCTCCCTCTCTCTCCTCCCCGACGCACCCCGCCACCACATCCCACCCCACCTCCGCCGCCGCCGCCCGCCGCCGCCGCCGCCCGCCGCCGCCGCCGCCCCGTCGCCCCGCCACCCGCCGCCCAGCGCCGCCCCGTCACCCCCTCCGCCCCGTTGCCCCCCACCCCTCCGCCCCATCGCCCCCACCCCTCCGCCCGGCTAGCGCCACCCCGCCGCCCCTCCGTCGGCGAGCGCCACCCCGCCGCCCCTCCGCCGGCGAGCGCCCCACCCCTGCCGCAGGTGAGCCCCACCCCTCTTCTCCTTTTTTTCTGTTTTTTCTGTTTTTTAGTTTAGATTACTTTTAGTTTAGTTTTAGATTTAGTTTGGTTTAGTTTTTTAGTTTTAGATTTTTTTCTGTTTTTTAGTTTAGATTACTTTTAGTTTAGTTTTAGTTTTGTTTTAGGTTACTTAGTGCTAGGTTTAAGAACAGGAAAAAGGAGAAGAAGAAGAAGAAGAAGAAGAAGAAGAAGAAGAGGAGGAGGAGGAGAAGAAAGAAGAAGAAGAAGAAGAAGAAGAAGAAGAAGAAGAAGAAGAAGAAGAGGAAAGAGGAGAGGAGGAGGAGGAGGAGGAGGAGACACTAGAAAGTTTGCCGTCAGCGGCGGAAGGCAAAGGCCTGCCGTTAGCCACTTAACGGACTAACAACGCAATTATTGCCGTCCGCTCTCTTTGCCGTCCGCGGCAGACGGCAAAGGGCCTTTGCCGTTAGCCGCCAGGAAGCAGACGGTAAAGTAGCTCTTTACCGTAGCCTACTTTGCCGGAGCCTTTTGCCGTCCGCGGCTGACGGCAAAGGTCTTTGCCGTCCGCCGTTCATGCCTTTGCCGTCCGCCGTGGCAGACGGCAAAATAGCTGATTCCTGTAGTGCTAGCTTGACAGTAATTCCCATGTGTCCTCGGGAGTTCATCCAGGCTTGTCCTTTGCTACAAAAAGGATTGGGCCACCTTGCTGCACCTTGATTACTTTTGTTACTTGTTACCCATTACGAATTATCTTACCACACAACTATCTGTTACCGATAATTCTAGTGCTTGCAGAGAATACCTTGCTGAAAACCGCTTGTCATTTCCTTCTACTCCTCGTTGGGTTTGACACTCTTACTTATCGAAAGGACTATGATAGATCCCCTATACTTGTGGGTCATCAAGAATCTTTTCTGGCGCAGTTTCCGGGGAGTGAAGCACCTTTGATAGGGAATCATTTATATAGTGTGCTGAAATTTACTGGCCCTTGTTACTATGGAAAGTAATACTTTGAGGGGCTTGTTTGGGGTATCTTCACCTCGACCGGAAGAGCAAAGAGTTGCTCCTCAACCTACTGCACCTACTGAAAATATTTATTATGAAATTTCTTCCGGTATGATAGAGAAATTGTTAGCTAATCCGTATGCAGGAAATGGAACATTACATCCTGATGTGCACCCAATCTATGTGCATGAAGTTTGTGGATTAGTTAAGCTTGTAGCTATGCCCGAGTATGTTGTCAAGATACGCTTTACCTAGTTCTTGATCTCTTCTTTCTTGCCCTAAACCGCCGCCAGGTCACCCCTTTATATACAGAGGCTGATGCTCGATGGCTTACAGAGTCCCGGACGGCTCATACACAACGTGTCCGGCTCAATGACATAATCTACACTTTCCTTAACATACAAGTTAACATATGGTGGTTTATGCCCGTGGGCCTCAAGTCGCCTTTGGGTCTTGGGCCTTCAGTAAGCGTGCTCTGTGACCGCCATCTTCAACATCTTTATGGGCCTTGTCATTATGAACCGCTAGTGGTATGACCCGGCCCCTCGTGGGCAGGTCATACCCAATAGTTATATCCCCAACATTAGGCCCCAGGTTGATGTGAACTTGTTCATATCAATCTTCCACACTTAGAAAATTCCTTCCTCATTTGCTCTTGCGAGATTTTATAACCCGCCATGACATCATCTCCTAGGATTGTGTTAACCCGTCGTGATGTCACCTCACATTAATATTACACGAGGAGCAAATCTTAATATGCCTTCACTTATAATGAATCTCCAAAAATCGAGGCGTCTGTGTTGTCACACATCCATTTTTTAGCTTCCTCGATTCCCGCGCATGCCACTTATCTTTCTGCCTTATAAATAGGGCCAGGGGTCCCTTTTACTTCCCCCCTTGCCTCCTCGTCTCCATCTTCTACCTCACGATGCCTCTGCGCCCGAGCTCTGCCGCCGCCATCGACCTTTGCCACTGCCTCGACTATGGACGCTGCATCAACCTGAACTGACCAGAGTCCGTCCGCGTGCCTCCGCTGTTCAACAGCTCCGGTGAGTTTTCCCCTTTCCTCTCACCATAGTTCCCATTAGGGTTTCCATGAGTTCGTCGGAGTTCATCTCCGCCCTTCTTCGTTCTTCACTGTAGCTTGTGGTTTTGATCCAAACTTAGTACTCCTCCTGTGCGGCATTAGTTGTAGTGCTCATTTTTGCAATTTGAGCATCTCCTCTGCATGAGAGATCCAATCTGGACACATGAACTGCTCAACTGCTGCAACTTAGGCTTAAATATTTTTCCATTACTTGAACTGCCATAGATCCAAAGTCATAACATCAACCTGTGAATCTATTTGTCCAACACTTAGTGATTTTTTCATTCATAGATCTGTAAACCAATAACGGTGTGGGCGGCTTAACTCATAAAACCATAACACGCCAGGTACCATTAGTCCCCTTTTAAGCCGCCAATAGCTCACCTTCTATAACTGCAATGCTATCCTCTAGCTTAACACATTTGCATGCATATTCATCATTATTTGCCTTTAAACCAACAGCCGGCTTAACCACATAATCTTAAACCGTCATAATTTTCCTTTCAGATCATCAAAAATGACTAAGACATATACTGCCTGCAACTGGGTCCCATCCCGGGTTACCGAAGATGACCTGAACAATTTCGTTGCAACTGGCACCATAGCCAAGAAAGAGGACATCCACTGGAGTGTCCCTGGTGAAGAAAATCCTCCTAAGCCCAAGGACGGAGAAGTGATTTTTTCACTTACCACATGATCCGGGGGTTTAGCCCGCCCGGCTCAAAGTTTTTCCGCGACGTACTTCATTTTTTCCAACTTCACCCTCAAGAAATTGGACCTAATTCCGTGTCCAATATTTGCAACTTCCAAGTATTCTGTGAAGCTTATCTTCAAGAGGAGCCCACAGTTGAATTGTTTCGAGAGTTTTACTACTTAAACAGTCAGGCAGAGTTTACTGACGGGCCCAGCTTGGAACTCGGTGGAGTTTCAATTCAGAAGAGGAAAGAAGCCAGCTTTCCCTACGCCAAGCCGCTAAGTCATCCCAAGGATTGGAACCAAACTTGGTTCTACTATCAAAACACATCTCCAGCAGACAAAAATCCTCTTCCGGGTTACCGCAACCACCGGCTTAGCAGCGCACATCCACTCCCCCACGGATCAACATGGAGGAGCGGGCCAAGTATGCGCCCACATTTACTAAGCTCAAAGCCTTTATGGCTAATGGCTTAACCGGCATCGACCTTGTGCGAATATACTGGCGATTTAAAAGATCCCCAGCGCCACTGCGACATTCAACTTCCTGACGCAGAAATCACTGAAGCCACCAAGGCGTTGCTGAACGAATCTTGTGTAGAATCCAGTAAAACAGGACTTAGTCCTTTCTGCACCTTCAACAAGCTGCCAGCTGTAAGTGTTGCACACCTTCCGTTCGATCACATTTGCATCAATATCGCCCACTTATGATCTTTTGACCTCAGCAGGCCGACTCTCCATTTTGGAAGAAGAAGCCGCAAGATAAGCCGGCTAAACCGGCTTGTACCAAGACCAAGGCCACCAAAAGGCCTGCCAAGAAGAAGACCACCGAGCCCACCGAGTTAAACTTGGATGATGACGGTGATGATGATGAGTCGGAGGTAGAACTTGACTCTCTTGGCTCATTTTTTATACATCTCATTAACAATGAATGTTATCATGAGGAAGCCGAGGCCAGCCATGTGGGTGACGACGAGGTAATTGTTCTTCCTCCGGCTCAGCGTCTGTGCCAAAACAGAAAACTCGCCAGGCAAGCCAGAGAGTAAGGTTTTCTCATCCTTTGGCTTATTTGGATCCCAACTTTATTTTGAAGAAGCAGCAATATGAAGCTCGCCGCACGACCTGGAACAGCGGAAGCGGGATCCATTCCTCCGGCTTACCGAACACCCCATCCCCTCACAAACGTCGTCCAGAGGTCTCAACAAACTCCGACTTAACTTATCCCAATGCCGGTCTTTACCGACAACCTCTTAATCCTTCTGATTCAAATTACTAGGGAACATCTCACTCTTCCTCTGGAGACTCAACGGGGACTCATGTCCCGGCCTTCAAACCAGTGCCAGGGTAAGACTATCAAGCCTTTGCTTTCAATTATATACTCAATTGTTGTACTAACCTTGTCTTGTGTTCATTCACAGGGCCATGGCAAAGCCCAGTAAGAAGACTAAGGTGACAAAAACTCCTGAGAATCCTTCTGAGCCGGAGTAGCAATCATCAGAAACTTCTCATCAAGCTCCTAAAGCCACAGTTAATGAACCTCCACTGGTTGTTCACAATGTTGACATTGACCAGATGGACGTTGACCCACCCATCACCAATCCGCCAAGCCCCATTAAACCGGCAAGCCCTATTAAGCCGGCTGAAGAAAAAGACGACGATGTTACCATCACTGGGCATGGCTATACAGAGCCAGACAAACCTACTGTCCTATCCAAGCACAACGTTAAGGAAGAAATTTCCGTTGCTGACAAGGGCAAGTGGTCAACCAATCTGGACAGTTATGCCAATTTCAGTGCCCAAGAGATTCACTCTGGGTATTTGAACCGTCTTTACACAAGCCGTGACTATGAGGCCGGCTTAGTAAACTTGATGAAGGAGCGCTTTGAGGTAAACACTACAACTCTTTTTCATATAAATACACTTCCATTAGCCACCAAGTTTATTGGACATGATAGAATAGAATGTGTTGTAAACTTCAAATAGCTTTATAGATCAATTCCAGTAGGCCCCAAGGGCCTGTTTATACTTTCAAGATAAACCGGGACTTCCAGTAGTAGTACTTCAACTTTGGAGGTGTAGCCCCCGAGGATCGGCTTAATCTGTCAATATGAGACAGGAATTTTAGATAGCAATGATTTAATTTCACATCTGTAGCCCTCAAGGGCCGGTCTAATCTGTCAATATAAGCCGGGTCTCATTACCACATGTGTCCATAAATTTGAAGCATATATCCTCCATGAGCCGGCTATTATCATCACATAGCAGCCAGGTCATCATAAACTTGTCTTGAAAAAGAGCAAGGTGCATTAGCCCCCAAGTGCCAAGTAAAATACTTGTATTGTGCTTGGGACATCCAATAGGATGATTTTAACCTAGCTATTATTTATACCCTGCAGGCTGAACTCACTATCAAAAACTCCCAAGTTGCTGACCTGCAAGAGAACATCAAGTCTCAGTAGTCTGAGACTTCCAAGGCTAAAACAGAACTGACCACCGCTTTAGCGGAGATAGAAAAGCTAAAGAAGGACTTCAAGGCTGATCAAGCAAGTTGGGAGACAGAAAAATCAGCCTTGTTGAAGAGAGCAGAGGACGCTGACATGGCTCTTAAGCCGGTAGCTGAAGAGCTTGCCGGCTTAAAACATCAAGTCAATGCCATGACTGCTGCCATCTTTGGTAAATAACTTCATCTCAATATTTTCTTTGAATGCATTTTAATCAATGTGCACCCGGCTTATAAACTTTTCTTGATGATGCAGGCTCCAGAGTTGCCCACCTTGGCACAGACATGCGAAAGAAATTGAAAGCCGCCTACACGGTGATAGAGCAGTTATATACGGGCGCGCAACGAGCCATCTGCACAGCTGCTCACAACAAACAGCCGCCAAACCTCATCAAGGATACATTGGAGAAGCTATCTGTGCTGCCTCTGCGGATTGAAGAGTTGAAGAAGTCAGCTGCAAGAGCCGGTGCACTCAGTGCGCTAACCCGGGCCAAAGCATGGCAAGTCGATCTTGAGCCGGCAGATTTGGCGAATGGCTGCCCTAGCGTAAAAGAGGACGGGTCACCCTTCAACGCAGAAGAATTTGCCACAATAGCCAGGGAAATGCGTCCTCTGGCCACTAAGCTAGCTGAAGATACCAATATTTCACATTCTCAGCCGGTTTACGACGCCGACAACAAGAAGGTCAAGGCACCGATTCATGATTCACAGGACCTGATTCCGCCGATCCGTAAGCACACTTTTGCCCCTGATATTGACCCGTCAACACTTATAAGTGATGAAGCTGTATTCAAAGCTTTGACTGGGATCACTGGGCAACCACTGATTTCCGCCAATCGGTGAAGAAGAGCAGGATGAATCGGTGCTGGATGATCCACAACCTTCAACTCGTCCAGGCCAAGATCAGTAAGCCGCAGGCCAGCTTAGCATCTGTTCTCTGTGAGACTGCCAAAACAATTATTCTTTTGGGCCGTCAGTTGCCTTGTAATAGGCTAGTTGTCAAACAATTCATCTGCCATGCCATCGCGCATGTTCACTTGCAAAACTCTTTGATGAGCTGTATTGATCTTCTTCGATGATCGAATATTCAATCTCATAGTCATTATCAATTTTGCCTAAGCATATTGTCATATACCCTGCATACAAATAGAGCACAAGTACCTTGGCGATTTACCCCAAGGCGGGTCAAAAAGCCCCATATAACAAACCACTGGTGAGTATTTCATCCAGAACCAGGGCCGGTTTATCAAAACCTCAAATAAGTATAAAAAATAAATATCATACCTGTGATACTTATGTGTATTGCCGGCTTACAAGGCCAAATGCAATAAGGGCAACAATCCCAATATAGAGCGCATCACTATGTGTAATTTTATCCATGCCGCCAGCTTACAACGCCTTGGACAGAATTCCATGAATATAAACATCATACACTGGCGACTGAACGTCCAAAGCCAGGCCTGGTTATCAAAACACCGGATTTCATCAAATAAAGATCAAGGTATCATGGCCTGAATCGAATTACGACCATATATCAACATGGCACAAATATATAAGTCATCAAAAATATTCAAAGGCAACAGAAAACAGAAAATTAAGGCATTCAAAGGCTGCCAGACCTCAACATCAAGTGCTATTCAAGGGCTGCACAGCCACTGAGTTATTCCTTAATTCAAACCTGTAAGCCGGGCCTCACATGAACAAATCGCTGTTTTAACTTTGACAAGTTCAGGGTCTTTAAAAGATTCACTGTCAAGCGTACGGTGAGTCATTCCGGGATTACCTAGTCAGAGTGGCAAACTTACACAGGCAGGACAACCCGATTTTTTGGTGAATACACCTGGCGACCAAGCCTATTACGAGGGACAACAAAGCTTTTGTTCATTTAACAAAAATCCCCAAGTAATATTGTGATCCAGGCGTACAAGCCAGATCAATAGGGTAGTCATAGCTATGCTCAACGAGCAGGAAGCCCCCAAGTTTTTGCAATCAAGCCATACAAGCCGGATCAAAAGGGTCATAGCTATGCTCAGTGAGCAGGAAGCCCCCAAGTGACCTTATGAAGTAAATAAAGACTCAGATTCTCAAAAATGAAACGACAGAGGCCCTAAATCATTAGGGATGTTGGATTTATTATACTAATCATAATATATACATTGATAAAAGTATGTACATCACAAGAGCCAGTGGCTCAGGTGTAATAAGGCCGAAGATGAGCAATATTCCATAGCCGGTGGGTCTCCTCCTCCGACGTGCATGAGTCCTTGTGGTCTCGAACATCGATAAGGTAGTATGCCCCATTGTTCAGATTTTTGCTGAACACAAAGGGCCCTTCCCAAGGTGGGGATAACTTGTACATGTCAGTTTGATCCTGTATGAGCCGGAGCACCAAATCTCCTTCTTGAAAGGTCCTGGTCTTAACCTGGCAACTGTGATAACGATGCAGATCTTGCTGGTAAATCGTCGAACGAGCCGCCGCAAGGTCACGCTCTTCATCCAACAGGTCAATAGCATCCTGACGTGTTGTCTCATTACCAGCTTCAACATAAGCCGCCACACGAGGCGAATCGTGACGTATGTCACTAGGGAGAACCGCCTCAGCTCCGTAAACCATGAAGAAAGGCGTGTAACCCGTAGATCTGTTGGGGTGGTATTGGTACTCCAAAGCACTGAGGGCAACTCCTCCACCCAACAACCCGGTGTCCTCTGCAAAGGGACCATAAGCCGGGGCTTGATACCTCTCAAGATTTCTTGATTAGCTCATTCAACTTGGCCATTAGACTGGGGGTGAGCTACTGACGACACATGAAGCCGGATATGCTCTTGTTGACAGAAATTCTTTCATTGCCCCCTTAGACAAATTAGTACCATTATCAGTGATGATACTATGAGGATATCCAAAACGAAAGATCACCTTTTTGATGAATTGAACCGCGGTGGCTGCATCACATTTGCTGACAACCTCAACCCACTTTGTAAATTTGTCAACTGCCACCAAGAGATGAGTTTTATTATCCTTAGACCTTTTGAAAGGCCCAACCATATCCAGCCCCCAGACTGCAAACGGCCAAGTAATTGGAACCATCCTCAATTCTTGAGCCGGCACATGAGCTCGTCTTGAAATTTTTTGATAACCATCACACTTACTGACCAGATCTTCTGCATCAGCATGAGCCGTCAGCCAATAAAACCCATGACGAAAAGCCTCGCATGATGACCGCAATCTCCTTCATGAATCTCCCTTAAAATTTCACGGCCCTCATCAGGAGAATGCATCGTTGAAACACTCCAGTAACACTGCACCTGTGAAGCTCACCATTGACAATAGCCATTGACTTAGACCTCCGGGTTATCTGGCTGGCCAAAGTTTCATCCTCAGGTAACTCGCCTCGGGTCATATAAGCCAAATATGGAATAGTCCAATCAGGGGTAATATGAAGAGCCACCACCAACTGTGCCTTCGGGTCAGGAACTGCCAAGTCCTCCTCTGTAGGCAACTTTATTGATGGGTTATGCAAAACATCAAGGAAAATATTAGGGGGGACCGGCTTACGCTAAGACCCCAGCCGGCTTAACACATCAGCAGCCTCATTTTTCCTGCGATCAACATGCTCCACTTGATAACCCTTGAAGTGAACAGCAATAGTATCAACCTCTCGGCGATAAGCCGCCACTAGTGGATCCTTTGAATCCCAAGTCCCTGACACTTGCTGAGCCACCAAATCTGAGTCACCAAAGCATCTTGCCTGGCTTAGATTCATCTCTTTGGCCATCTGAAGACCATGGAGTAGGGCTTCATACTCAGCTGCATTGTTAGTACAAGGGAACATCAACCTTAAAACATAACAAAATTTATCACCTCGTGGGGAAGTCAATATAACTCCGGCCCCCGAGCCTTCCAACTGCCTGGACCCATCAAAATGAATAGTCCAGTATGAATTGTCTGGCTTATCCTCAGGCATCTGTAGCTTTTTCCAATCATTGATGAAGTCCATAAGTGCTTGATATTTTATAGCCGTCCGAGGCACATACTTCAAGCCATGGGGTCCAAACTCAATGGCCCACTTAGCTACCCTACCTGTAGCTTCTCTGTTTTGAATAATATCCCCAATGGAGCAGAGCTAACCACAGTGATGGGATGACCAAGGAAATATTGTTTCAACTTGCGACTAGCCATGAACACGCCGTAAACTAGTTTTTGCCAATGTGGGTATCTCTGCTTAGACTCAATGAGCACCTCACTGACATAATAAACCGGCCTTTGAACCGGATACTCCTTGCTTGACTCCTTCCTTTCAACCACAACTGCCACACTTACAGCCTTGTTGTTTGCAGCCACATATAACATCAAGGGCTCCTTCTCAATAGGAGCTGCAAGAACCGACGGCTCGGCCAATTGTTTTTTAAGCGCCTCAAACGCCTCATTAGCAGCATCGCTCCAGACAAAGTCATATGTCTTTTTCATCATCTGATACAAAAGGGATAGCCTTCTCTCCCAGGCTGCTCATAAACCGGCTCAAAGCCGCGATACGACCCGCCAAACGCTGAACGTCATTGATACATGCCGGCTTAGCCAAAGAACTGATAGCCTTGATCTTCTCCGGGTTAGCTTCAATGCCCCTCTCAGAAACCAAGAAACCCAATAACTTGCCTGCTGGCACGCCAAAAACACACTTGGTCGGGTTAAGCACCATTTTATAGACCCGGAGGTTCTCAAAGGTCTCTTTCAGATCCTCAATCAATGTCTCCTTCTTCTTGGATTTCACAACAATGTCATCCACATAAGCGTGAACATTGAGGCAATTCTGAACACATCATTGGTAAGTCGCCTGGGCACTCTTGAGCGCAAAGGGCATAGACACATAGCAGAAGGCTCCAAATGGAGTGATGAAAGTTGTCTTCTCCTGGTCCTTAACTGCCATTTTGATATGATGATAACCAGAGTAAGCATCCTAAAAGCTCAAACGCTGACAACCCGTCGTAGCATCAATAATCTGATCAATACGCAAGAGAGGAAAAGGATCAGCTGGACAGGCCTTGTTAAGGTCCGTATAATCCACACACATACGCCAAGTGCCATTTTTCTTAAGTACCAGCACCGGGTTAGCCAACCACTCAGGATGAAAAACTTCAATGATGAACCCAGCCGCCAAGATCCGGGCCACCTCTTCACCAATTGCTTTGCGCCTTTCCTCATTAAAATGACACAGAAATTGCTTAACCGGCTTAAACTTGGGATCCACATTAAAAGTGTGCTCAGCGAATTCCCTCGGTACACCTGGCATGTCAGAAGGCTTCCATGCAAAGATGTCCTGGTTCTCACGGATGAACTCGATGAGCGCGCCTTCCTATTTCAGATCCATATTAGCACTGATGCTGAACTGCTTGGACGAGTCGCCAGGCACAAAATCAACCAGCTTAGTGTTGTCAGCTGACTTAAACTTCAACAGGGGGTCATTCTTAGTAGTTGGCTTCTTCAAAGGGGTCATATCCGCCGGGTCAATATTGTCCTTATAAAACTTCAATTCCTCAGTGGCACAGGCTGACTCAGCATAAGCAGCATCACCCTCTTCACAATCCAGAGAAATTCTTCTATTACCATGCACCGTGATGGTGCCATTATGACCCAACATCTTAAGCTGCAAATAAACATAACACGGTCGTGCCATAAACTTGGTGTAAGCCGGCCGCCCGAACAAAGCATGGTACGGGCTCTTGATCTTCACCACCTCAAAGGTCAACTTCTCAGCTTTGGAATCATTGTCATCTCCAAAAGCCACCTCCAGTGTTATGTTTACCACTGGATACGCCGACTTACCAGGCACCATCCCATGAAAAACAGTAGAAGACGGCTTAAGATCTTTGTCAGTCAAATTCATACGACAAAAGGTCTCATAGTAAAGGATATTGATATTTCTGCCCCCATCCATGAGAACTTTTGTGAACTTATATCCTCCTATCTGTGGAGCAACCACTAATGCACCCTGGCCTGCATTGTCAACCCGGGGCGGGTGATTCTCACAGCTCCATACAATAGGCTGCTTAGACCACCTTAAATAACGAGGCACGGCCGGCTCAACAGAGTTCACCGCCCTCTTATGGAATTTCTGATCTCGCTTGCACAAGCTTGTGGTGAACACATGATATTGACCACCATTCATCATAGCTTCAAGGTTGAACTTTGGCCCTCCAAACCGGGGCGCTTGAGCTTTGCCCTTACGACGTTTGTTACTATTCTGCGTGCTGGTGTTAGCCACAAAATCTAAACCACCATCCGCCTTACGCTTACCATTACCACCTTGACCCGCTGTGTTATGTTGTCCCTTTGCATTGCCACCCTTCTTCCCCTTCCCAGTCTTCTCATCATCAGACTCAGGATCTTTAGTGCTATCAGAATCGGCATACTTGACAAGAGCCGCCATGAGCTCCCCCATATCATTACAATGACACTTAATCCGCCCCAATTTCTGCTTAAGGGGAAGGAAGCGACAATTCTTCTCCAACATCAGGGATGCTGAACCGGCGTTGATATTGTCCGAAGAGTGTATAACAGCTGAAATCCGGCGCACCCAATTGGTTGTTGACTCACCCTCACCTTGGACGCAAGAATCCAAATCCAGAATTGACATAGGCTGCTTGCATGTGTCTTTAAAATTTTGAATAAAACGCGTTTTCAACTCTGCCCATGATCCAATGGACTTAGCGGGCAAGCTTTTCAACCAAGTACGAGCCGGCCCGTCCAACATCATGGTGAAATACTTAGCACATGCAGCATCACTGACATCCAGCATCTCCATAGCCATTTCATAACTCTCAATCCAAGCCTCTGGGGGCTGATCTGCCGTGTAGTTAGGCACCTTACGGGGGCCCTTGAAATCCTTAGACAAGCGCTCATTGCATAGAGCCGACACTAAACAGGGAACACCCAAGGTTCTAGAGGTCACTCCTGCTTCCATAGACGCTGACGGATAAACCGGAGATTGTTGTTGAGCCGCCAACTGAGCCGCCAGCTCTGCCTCACGCCATGCTCTGCCCTGGTCTATCAAAGCCTGAGCATCATTAACAGCGCACGGCAAGTCAGGCCTACGAGGCCGATTGCGGTGCTGTTCACTGCTTGACACGGCCGGCTCATCAATATGCCTGCTATAACTCCTGCTTGGACGTGGTGTTGAGTGGATACGATCATGACTATATGAATAAGCCGCCTATTGGGCCACAACCTCTGAAGAAGTTCTCCGGCTCGCCGTATTTCCATTGCCGCTGGCGACTCATCTGAGCTGGGAGAGCCACCAGCCGAGTAGCCGCAGCTATCATGTTATCCAAGGGGTTAGAAAAATGTCCCGGGGGTGTGGGAACGTGCTGAGGAGGGGTCGAGTTCAAACGTGGGGGGTTTGTAGCACGTGGCTGAATCGATTCTCCAGCCGCCGGCGCCTCAATGGCCCGATCCACACCAGGGGGGTTACTGGTTCCTGCCCCAGGCGTGTTGAAAAGGTTCCTCGGATCATAAGTTGGGGCAGCCTGCTCACATGCCTTCTATTAAAGACAGTGTTTGATGCGTCTCAGTCCAGGCTTATGCGGAAGCTCTTTGCCTGAAGCCGTTCTACCTCCCTCTGCAAGGTGGCTCGCTCCGTTGCCATCCAGGTGTTCTCTGCGTTTAACTCCTCCTTGGCTTGGGCTATCTTGTCACGCAGTTTTGCAACATCCGCATTATGCTGAGTTTTATTTGCCGGGTTAACCTCCGTCGTCAACAATGTTGCCATGGTATCAAAAAGATCAGACAAAACCTGAGCTGGCGAGCACACACGGCCTCCTGCCCCGGGTGTCGCTGGCACCGCTGACCCGGAGATCATTGCTGCTGCAGTGGAAGAATCCTGCCCGGGCTGTGTGCCGGCCATGAAGATTGCGAACCGGTGTGGTGGCTCGTAGGGGTCTGGAATACTATCACCATCGGAACAGCCCCCAAGCCCGCCATCCTGAACCTGATAGAGAGAGTTGGTCTCACAAGTGGAAGACTCGCCGCCTGAGTAGACAACTGTCTCACCACCAGATTCAGATCCTCCTAACAACTCCGCTCCATGAACGAAACGAACAAAGACATGCTTCGGGGCGGCTTGAACCTTGGCGGGTAGTGCGCGCCGAGCCGACTCGACGATGTCGGTGCAGATGTCCGGCTCAGCTTCCGACTCACCGATCTTGTCGATGAAGACGTGGATTCCGCCAAAGGGGGCCCGGTACCCATACTTGATTGAGTCGGCCTCGGGGCCCCAGCCCTCGTCATCGATGTAGAGCATGCCGCGACGACTCTTAGTCATCCGGCCCACAGCGTATCCATTGATCCCTGCGAAGCTGCCCTTCAAGAACTTGAAACCATCGTGCGCTGGCCCCATGGTGGGCGCCAACTGTCGTGGAATTGTCATGTCAGATGCCCTAGCATGAGGACTTAGGTGTGGAGACATCACAACGTAGTTAGCTTGAAGGGGTTAAACGGGACAAGGGACATAGAGAGCTAATACTGGTTCAGCCCCTCGTGGTGGAGGTAAAGGCCTACTCCAGTTTACGGTTGTATTTCTTGGGCTTCGATTACTAGGGAGCGAATACACTTGACCTAGTTCTTGATCTCTTCTCTCTTTCCCTAAACCACCACCGGGTCACCCCTTTATATAGATAGGCTGATGCCCGGCGGCTTACAGAGTCCCGGCCGGCTCATACACAACGTGTCCGGCTCGGTGACAGAATCTACACTTTCCTTAACATACAAGTTAACATATGGCAGTTTACGCTCGTGGGCCTCAAGTTGCCTTTGGGTCTTGGGCCTTCAGTAAGCTTGCTACATGAACCGCCATCTTCAACATCTTCATGGGCCTTGTCATTATGAACCGCCAGTGGTATGACCCGGCCCCTCCTGGGCGTGTCACACCCAATAGTTATATCCCCAACAGTGTGTGATTGGCGTACTACCTATGTCCTGCTTTATTGGTCCCCTTTGTAATTTGTACCAAATTTCGACCAAATATTTAACTAAGATATGTTTATGCATGTCACCAAAAATTATATCATTGAACACTATGTTCAAATACGCATCCAACAATATAATTTTTGCTGACCTACACTAACATTTTGTCAGTTAAATCTTTGGTCAACATTTAACACAAATTACAAAGGGGACAAATAAATGAGGATGGAGGTAGATTCCATCAACCGAACTGATTGCATCCATATCCCATAGTTAGACATAAGTAAACATAGATTGAACATACTCGGACATAGATAATAAAGCGTACACGTACACAAGCATAGTTCAACCATAAGTACATAGTTCAACCATCATTAAGCATGCTCAAGCATACATAGTTCGATCTCACATCTCATCTAACATGCCAGCACGATCCTGAAGCTTCTCCAAGTACTCGGTGTAAGCGTCGTGCGCCACCCTGCGAGAATACTTCCACTTGAAGGAGTCAATGGCCCGTCCTCTTGCATGCACCAGAACACTTTGATACGCGTCATGAAGCTTTTGGTTGCAAAATGGGCATCGATAGCCATCTTCCCAGGTCCTAATACGCTTGTTATGCATTCCCACATAAAGCCCGCTCAGGATTTTCCTCTTGTACCTCCTTTGGACATCTTCATCCTCGCTATGCACATCGTCAGACAGCACCTATACAAATAGTAAAAAATGTGGCGTCAAATTATTGTTTACAAACTAATCTCTAGCGAACATTTGACAGTTGCCAAAAATTGGCATCAAATCAACGATTACATGTCGTGAAGTAGGATTAGCAATTTATGGCTATTTATTTATAATATCCAGAGATTATGGTTTGATTTTTAAGCACGTTCGACTATGTATAGACCAATCTTGAAGAAAATAATGGCACAAACATATGTAGGTCATTCAAAATCAATTGTCAAGTACTGGCTAGGAATTATTAGCACGAACACTAACCCTAGTCGGATTACTAGCAGAAATCATTTCCACAGATGAACAACTCACTTGTACCATTCAAACAATCAATACACTACACGGATCTAACGAAACTGACTTAGATTTCATGGATTGGGAGAACATAACCATAGGATTTCTATTCCAGAAAGGGGGAGGCAGGAGTAACCAAAGAAACCCTAGGATCTATTCGACACATAAATGGGTATAGATGACTAACCAGTTGTTTGTCGTCATCGGAGTCGTCGCCGGAGTGGTCGTCGGAGTCGTTGCCAGGGTCATCGCCCGAGTCATCACCAGAGTCGGTGTGGAACTCTGCCTCCGGATGTGGAAGCTCGACGCCGTCGACGACGTCAGGGTGCAGTGATAACTCGCCAGCAGTGATGGCAACCTCTGTCTCCTTCTCCACGCCATGCTCCGGTGCTTCAGTAGCCTCGGCGTCGCCACTCCCTCCGATCACTATAAAAAAATACGTATACGTGACATGTTGGGCCGAACGGAAAAAAATGTCATGCTTATGACACTTCTATGACGATAATTGTGACAAAACCCGGTATCATCATAGATGTGGTGGGCTCCTACTTCTATGACAAAAAATCATGACAGAAAATGGGCTTTTCGTCTTGGGCGGGCCGGAGACGCGGCTGCATGACATTCTTTGGGCCATCCATGACAGAAAAAACCGTGGTAGAAGCGAGGGCGAGGAAAATATCAGGGGGTCCCGGTTACAGTGGGTGGTCGGGGCCGAGCGATGCACGGAGGGATTGCACGTTTCTCTTGTACACGTACGCGCGTGGGTGCGAGGCGTTGGGCTCTAACTGAACCCGGGCGAGGCGTTCGCCTACTGAACCCGAGCGATTGCACTGGCTACGCGTTACTGAACCCGAGCGATCGATCAATCCATGGCTGTTAACTGAACCCGATCGAGCGATTCCTTCGCTACTGCTGCTAATTGAAGCCGATCGAACCTGCTACCTCTTGATGAACAGTGAGCGTTGTTGGGGGTTGGATGAACAGGAACCCGTGGTAGTAGAGGCCATTACCGCTGGATGAACAGGACCCCGATCGAGCCGGTTGGGGTGGATGAACAGGACCCAGTGGAGGGCTGGTTGAACAGTAACCGGTGGAGGGCTAGATGAACAGTATCCCTTGGAGGGGTGGTTGAACAGTAGCCGGTGGAGGCTAGATGAAGAGGAGCCCGTGGATGAACAGTAACTGGTGGAGGCAGGAGGGAGACGTCGTGGATGAACAATCGCAGGTGGAGGATGAAGGAGGTCGACGGTGGATGAACAGTAGCCCGTGAAGGCTGGAGCGAGGCAGTAGACGGTGGATGAATAGTAGCCCGTGGAGTCCCGTTTTGCAGTACGCCACACCCCTCCTGATGAATAGGACCCTTGTTTCGACCGTAGGAGGTCGAAGAGAAGTCCGTTTCCTCCATTTTGCGGTACGCCACACCCCTCCCGATCAACAGGACCCCGTTTCAACCGTGGGAGCTCGAACAGAAGTCTGTTTTCACCGTTTTGCGGTATGCCAGACCCTTCCCGATGAACAGGACCCTGTTGCGATCGTAGGCGGTCGAACAGAAGGCCGTTTCCTCCGTTCTGTGGTACGCCAGGCCTCATTTCAGATGTTCCGTCCAAGCCGATTGGCTCCCGATGAACACGACGCAGTCCATTGCCTCCCGATGAACATGACGACGCAGTTTCTCCGTTCTGACCCAGTCAGTTGGCTGCCGATGAATAGGACGCCGTCGCTGCTCTCCGCTGCCTCTCCATGTACATGAGCCCTGGCCCGCACGTATGCGCGAGTAGGCGTTCAAGACCCCGCCCGTATGTACGTACATGGCCGTATTTACTTTCTTGCACCCTGGTTGTACGTACGTGTACACAATATTGATAAGACTACTTGACATGCTACATCCGCGCCTCTACTACGACACGTGCCCTTCCTTACTCGGCCACGGTTCATCGCTGTAGCCTGCAGACAGACCGATCAACCAGTATGTACGTAGACGTTCGCGATCAGAATAACAACGCTACATACGCTTCAACCAGGTGGGTCCCGACTGTCATGCAGGATAAGGAGGGACTTCCTTGCGTGTGAAGTTATTGCTGGTGGGGTCCCATCTATAAGGGGGAGAATCATTTTTTTGCCCGTAATATGGACGCACTTCCTTGCTGGTGGGTCCCAGCAGTCAGGGGGATATTTTTTTTTTTGTGAAATACGGTGGCCCGTCCAATGGGTCCCTACTGTCAGGTGGAGGAATAATTATTTTACGCGTAATAAGGTTGCACCTCCTTGCTGCGGCCGTGGACCCAGCTGTCAGCCTCTCCATGTACAGTACTCTTCCGATGGAAGTCGTTCCTTGACCACATTGACCACGCCGCACCGAGAGCACCAAGGCGGTGGACGAAGGAGAAGCCTAGGAAGGGGACGACGCGGAGCCGGGGAAGACGCGGCAGTGGATGCCCACGCGGAGAGGAGTACGAGGGTTGACTGGTTCGACTGTGGTGTGAGGCTGCCATCGCCGCAGAATAACAGGGGTTGTGGGTGGGTAGAGGGATGGCCTGGCCAGAGGTTGGAGTAGAGTGAGGCGGTGAGGCCTGTGAGGTAGCAGAGCCGGACACGGGAGGCAGGAGCAGGCGGCACGACCAGCGCTGGTTTGGGCGGCTGGAGCAAGAAGACCAGAGGTTGAAGAAGCACTACGGTCGTTGGATGGACATCGTACGGTCACTGGAGCTAGAATCATTCATATTGACTCATTTGAGAAAGCCCTCCGTCCGCATCAAGTTAGTAGGCCCACAAGTCAGCCTCCCACCATTGTGGGTGTCGGTGTCAAAACTAGCGGATCTCAGGTAGGGGGTCCCGAACTGTGCGTCTAAGGCTAATGGTAACAGGAGTCAGGGGACACGATGTTTACCCAGGTTCGGGCCCTCTCTATCGAGGTAATACCCTACTTCCTGCTTGATTGATCTTGATGAATATGAGTATTACAAGAGTTGATCTACCACGAGATCGTAATGGCTAAACCCTAGAACTCTAGCTTATGAGATTATGATTGTTAGTACTAAACCCTAGAAGTCTAAACCCTCCGGTTTATATAGACACTGGGGGAGCTAGGGTTGTACAAAGTCGGTTTACAGAGAAAGGAATCTTCATATCCGAATCGCCAAGCTTGCCTTCCACGCCAAGGAGAGTCCCATCCGGACACGGGATGAAGTCTTCTATCTTGTATCTTCATAGTCAAACAGTCCGACCAAAGATATAGTCCGGCTGTCCGAGGACCCCTGAGTCCAGGACTCCCTTAGTAGCCCCTGAACCAGGCTTCAATGACGATGAGTCTGGCGTGCAGATTGTCTTCGGCATTGCAAGGCGGGTTCCTTCTCCAAACACTTCAAAGTAAATTCCGAACACAAGAATCATGTCCGACTCTGCAAAACAAGTACCACACACAACCGTAGAGAGTATAATATTTCATGAGTCCAATCCGCTAACAACTTCTTGTAGCATGACATCATGCCACTGCTCGGTCATTATTCGAACCTTTTTTAGCCTCCCGCTCGTGTTTCGAGGTGCAGTCTCATTGGCATGTCTTGTCGAAGTAGAGATCATGTCCCCTTATCACGGGATTCTCATCAATATGGGCATGGGTAACCCAACCGTGCCATCTGCACGGCGCTTGGGGAATAGGCGGATTTTAAGGCGAGCAGGGAGGCGCATAACTTTTGCCATCTTTATAAGGGGATAAGGGTACATCCTCATTCACCCATGCCTTCTCCTTCCTCTGCCCATCCATTCTCGAGCTCCAGCGCCCAAGCCCTAGCTTGCTCCGCCCAAAAAAGCACTCCAACCATGTCCGGATCCGGAGCTGGAGGCAAGTGGATGGCCTCCTCCGTCAAGAAGGAGGACATCAAGAAACTCCGGGAGGCCGGGTACCTGGCCAAGGACATCGCTAATCGACTTCTAGCCAAGGGACAGATCGTCCCCCCAGAGCCCCAGGAGAGGGTTGTATTTCTCACCCATTTCATCCGCAGGCTGGGATTCCCTCTCCACCCGTTTGTCCGCGGACTGATGTTTTACTACGGGCTAGACTTCCACGATTTGGCCCCCAACTCTATCCTCAACATCTCGGCATTCATTGTCATGTGCGAGGCCTTTCTTCGCATCCCACCTCACTTCGGCCTATGGCTGAAGACCTTCAATGTGAAGCCCAAGGTGGTGAGCAGCCAACAAGCTGAGTGCGGGGGCGCCATGGTGGGCAAGATGCCAAATGTCACCTGGCTCGAAGGTTCCTTTGTGGAGACCGTAAAGGGGTGGCAATCGGGGTGGTTCTACATCACCGAGCCGCGTGGCACCAACTGGGTGGCGGCCCTCGAATTCCGATCCGTTGTCCCAATGCGGCTCACCTCCTGGCAAGAGAAGGGCCTGGCCTGGGGTTCTTCGGACGAGCTGACGGGGCTCCAGACGCGTGTCCAGAACATGATAAGCAAGAGAATCAAGCTTGTCAACGTGGCCCAGGTCATGCTCTTCCGCCGGATCCTTTCGTGCCAGCGCCGGACTTGCAATTTGTGGGAGTTCGACCCAGCCAAGCACCAGACGCTGCTAGAGCTCTTCGGCATGATGCGTGAAGACGTCTAGAAGGTGCTCTCCAAGGCCGGCGAGGTACCACTGCCCACAACCAAGGATCGTGGGCTTAGCTCAAAACGCCCGGCTAATCCGGTAAGTTCTTTTATGTTTTCAAGGTATATCCTTTACTGGCATATCTGAGGGAGGAATCTAAGCCTCCCTACCAATTTTTCAGTCCTGGATAGAGGTAGCGAAGCAGATTAACTGTCCGGCTCCGCTGCCTGAAGATCCAGAAACGCCTCTTCTGACGGAGATGCTGTTTCCGGCACCTTATGAGGTGCCGGAGAAGAAGGCCAAAAAGAAGGCCCCGGGGACTAGAAGTGGTTTCCGTCACAAGGGCACTTCGGACGTGACGTCCATAGACTCCGAGACGCACTCCTCTACCAAAGACGACGAGTAAGAGGAGGCGGAAGAAGAAATCCACCCCCCCTACCGGGGGGAGAAAGAAGAGGAAGGCCTCCACACATGGGGAGGCCGAGGCGTCCAAGAAGGGGAAGACTTCCCTTCCGGACAACTCCGCAGCGGCCACCAACAGCGGCCGGGAGTGGGAGCCCAGGGCCAAGCCCCTATCCAACTCGTAAGTGTCAGGACACAATAATATATCCGGCATTTTTACTTTATTGTTTTAATGTGCTGGATCACGCACCTGCAGTCCGGCCCAATCCAACATCGCGCTGTCCTCACTACAAAAAAATACACTTCCGTGATGATACGTGTTTGCCACAGTAGGTCGCGTTTATTGTCATGCATGTACATCCATGACGATTTTATGACAGAATCAAGATAGTCATACCTATGCTGTCATAGAGGTGTTCCATGACATTACCAAAATTATCATCACGGAAGTGTCCACTTCCATGACGATAAATCGTGCGTTACAGAAGTGCTTTCATCAACGGTGACCGACACGTGGCATCCACCGTAATGGAACGCCGTTAAGCTATCGGGTCGGGTTTTGGATCCGATAACCCATTAACAGCCCCGACCAATGGGGATTTTCCACGTGTAAAATCATCATTGGCTGGAGGAAACACGTGTCGGCTGATCATTGGGACAGATGTCATCCACTCATTGGACAGAAGGCGCCTATGATACGTCGACATGTGGCACGGCCCAACAGAAGCCCATTCCTGTGAAAAGGCTGGCCCGTTTGACTTGGTCAAAAGGTGGCGGGCCGGCCCATGGAAAGCCTGTTAACGGCCTGTTCGCATATAGCCCATTTACAGCCCGCTAACCCAAGGCCCATTATGCCCCATCCGAATTAGGCCCAGTAGCGTCATCTGGGCCATCCAATATGATTCCAGCCTGTTTTCACTTCTGGCCCATGTATGGCCCATGACGTCTTTCGGCCCATATGAGGCCCTTTGTAACTCTTGGCCTATTAACGGCCCGTGGTGAAACTGGCCCGTAATGAACAGTGTATCACTTTACACCCATTAACGGCCCATGGTGAAACTACCGGTAATGAACAGTGTATCACTTTATACCCATTAACGGCCCGTTATTCCGTTGGGCCGTTTCTAGCCCATGTTATGTTTCGGCCTTCTCAGAGCCCATTTATTCTTGGGCTCATTTCCAGCATTCGTTTACTTACGGCCCGTTACTGTCATTTTCTGCTTGTGGGCCAAATTCAGCCCGTGATTACAGTCGGCCCGTTTGTGGTACGTTAATACGTTGGGCCATTTTCATAGCGTCATCAAATACGGCCTATTAACGATGGCCCGTTATGGTCGGCCCATGAACGGACGATTCCAACTCTAGCCCGTTTACGGCCATAATGCGGTCTATTTGGCCCATGTTTGGCCAATCGATCATACGGCCCGTATAAGGCCCATTGATGATATGGCCCGCAGAAGGCCCATTGTTTCTACGGCCCATAGAAGGCCATTGTTTCTACGGCCCGTAGAAGGCCCATTGTTTCTACGGCCTGTAGGAGGCCCAGTGTCACTACAGTAAATATTAGCCCATGGTTATTGTGGCCTAGTTTTAAAAAATAGGTTATTGCAGCCACCAGCAAACCGCGGAAAAAGAACTGCAATGACTACAAGCAAACAAATAAACAAGACAACAAGGAAATAAATAAGCAAGCAACTAACGCTAGGCTATCACGGCTATTGCACATATTACATCCACTGGGCATCAAAGTTCGCCACTAGTGCAAATATAGGGAACAAAGCAGCATATCATATACATTGGTTGTCAAAGTTGGCGACCAGCGCAAATAAACGCCGCAGCAAAACAAATCCAGAACTGAAACCACTTCAGAAGATCTCAAGAAACAATATCCTGGGTACCCATAATGCTGGCAAGATGCTTAGCAAGCTTATTAACTTTCTCTTGTTTGGCGCTTAAATCCTCCAGGGCTTGCTGTTGCACCAGGAAATATGCATCTGAATTCTGCAGGGACTTCCTCAGTCCTTCAGCTTCCTGTCGCAACACATCTGATCGATGTCTTTCAACTTGAAGTTGAGACTCAAGAAGGCGAACTGATTCAGGCAGCGAGTTCAAAGAGCTTGTGCCAGCAGTAGTGGCCAGTAACTCGAACACTACATCAAGACATGACTTTTGGGTTCTCTCACTGTCGTCAAGATAGTTTTTATCAGCTTTCTTGGAGACCAACAGGGATGTCTCACTATCTTGAACCTTATCTGCATTACTTCCTTTACCATTGGATAACACGGTACTGTTCTCCAATATTTTGTCCGCATTCTAAAAGAGAAACAAGCAGACACATCACATGTTTACCATCTTGTATATGAAACTCATTTTGGTAAATGAGTTCAGTAGTAAAGTGGATAGGATAACAGCATGAAACAAACATATATCTATGTACCATGGTCACTTTATGGTCTATATCATTCTAGTTTTTGTTGCCAAATCAAGATAGAGACACAGTTCAAATAATATTTGTTCAAGACAAAGAAGAATAGGAAGAATATGTGTGGGAAACTATAGAGCAATAACAACACTTGTAATGTGCATGACATTAGAACATAACTGTTTATTCAATTGAAACTAAAATCAACATAGAGCAGGTTACAACAGCAAACCAGTTAAAGAAACAGGTTTAAAACATACCTGTTGTGCCATTGGAGTTTCAATTCCATCCTTCAAATTTCAAAATAGTTGGTATGAGTAAATACAGTAATGCAAGAGCAAAGGAGTATGAACCATAGCTACAGAACCTGACCTGAGAACAAATTTTCTTCTCCTTTAAGCGTTGAGTTGGGATTCGGAGTGGTGGTCCTCGTGCTTTGGGCACTGCAGTTCCCTTACTAACTGCTCGTGTTTGGGTGCTCTATGGTGGAGACGGTGTTGTGTCAACTGGAACTGGGTTACTATCTGCCGGGGTTGGGGTTAGAAGGGGTGTAGCTGGTTCTCTGTCCAACTTGGTAGGGGTACAATCTGTGAGAGTCTGCGTTATGTGTGGTGGATCTGGTCCTTGGGCAAGTACAACCGTGGTTCTATCTGCATCAACTGGTAGCACTACCTTTTCTGAAGACCGTGTTGTTACTCCCTTAGATACTGCCATCACCCTCTCCAATTCAAATGGCTGATAAACAAGAAAAGTAATTGAAAGTATAGACATTGTATGATAGACAGGTGCAATGGATAGTGGGGAATAAAAGAGGGCATGAAATAATTCATATTTATGTTGTCTAACCAAACAGGATAGCATGACACAATTTCACATATATGATGGCTAACTAAACAGGATAGCATGACATTCACATTATGATGGCTAACTAAAAAAGATGGAAAGACATAGTTCAAAATATGAGACTATGTAAACAGGATGACATGATATAACTATATAATGTGTTCTTAAATAGGTTGGAATGCCATAATTCACATACATTCACGGATAGAATGCCATAATTCAAAATATGATGACTGTAAACACTAAACAGGATGAGATGATATAACTATATGATGTGTTTATTAAATGGGTTGCCATGCCATAATTCAGATAGATGATGTGTATGTACTATGTAAACATGATGGCATGATATAATTCAAATATATGATTTATATGGTAAGCAAGTAAGCAGATGGCAATCCATATATGATGTAAAACCTAAGCAATGCAAGACAACATGCATGACATGGGTAATATAACCCTGCCAAGTTTGAGCATAGACCTCAGGGGGAAATAGGACTGGTCATCAGTCTCTGAATCCTCCTCTGAGGAGCCCTCTGTAACCAGCAAGATGTCTGGTTCAGCAGGTAGCATTGTCTGCTTTGAATACCTTGTTTTCACTCCAGATACTTCCATCACCGCTTCAAATGGCTGATGCACAGGAAGAGTAGTTGAATATACAAACGTTGTCGACAAATGGAACACGTAATACAAAAAATGATAGCATGATATAATTCACATACGTGATGATTGGCTAAACAGCATGGCATTGCATAATTCACATATATAGTGCCTTTGCAACAAGATAGCATTGTATAATTCACATATATAATGTCATGCAACAAGATGGCAATGCATAATTCGCATATATGGTAATTAGACACTGAACATGTGGCATTCACACAAAGCATGTCTAAACTAATCAAATGACATAGCAATGCGAGACACCATACACATGATATGAGCCACATAACCCTGCCAAGTTAGAGCATACACCTCGGGGGGGGGGGGGGAATAGGACTGGTCATCTGTTTCTGAATCCTCCTCTGAGGAGCTATCCATAACCAGCGAAATATGCGCTTCGTCAGATAGCATAGTATGCTCTGAAGACCTTGTTTTCACTCCAGAATTTGCCATCTGTCACATCCCTAGCCTTGCTATGCACTTGGACTAGCTTGGTTGTTGCATCATGTATAAATTTATTTGAAAGTTGAAATGGGGATTGCTCAAACCCTAGCACCAGATCAAATCAACTAGGTTCAAATAAAAATATTTTCAATGAACCCAAAATGCCTTCACAAAATGTTCATCATCTTTGGATTGGTCTCGAACCTCTGCCAAAAATATTGCACATTTTCCTAGGTCAATTGGGGCTCACTGAGTTAAATCATATAGTATTTGCATTTGGGAATTTAAATGCTATTAAATATTTTAAATGCTCAAATAATCACAAACTGAAATGTTTACTGTTGGAAATATCCAAACAGTGGCCACACTCAGTTGCATGATTTTTGGAAATGCTCTGGCATTTTTAATAAAGCTAAACACAATTGCAGAAAAATAGAAAACAGGAATTAAAAGAGAAAGAGAGAGAACTTACCTCGCACCCCAACCGGCCCACCACTGTAGCAGCCCAGCTGGGCAAAGTCAGCCCAGCCCACCACCGCAGCCCCTCTGTCGCCTTCCTCCTCGCGCCAGTAGGCAGGGGCGCGTGCCCGGCGCGCTCAGCCACACGCCGGCCACCTCCACCCTGCCTGCATGCTCCCTCGTCGCCCTGGATCTCCCTCACGACGCCACGCATCCCCCTGGAACCCTCTCACTCTCTCCCGACCTCTCCTCCTCTGGCTCTCTCGCACGCAAACCACCGAGCGCTGTCGTCGCCGCCGACGAGCACAACCGCGGCGATCGCCTCTCCCTCGCCTCTCTGTGCTGTCCAGAGGCTCCGCCTAGACGCCACGGAGCCCCAAGACGAAGCACGCGCCGCGGGACGCCCTAAGCAACGCCATCAACCTCATCCTTGCCGTCGGAAGCCAGAGATCCCCCTCGCCGCCCCGCTCGCTTCAGCCCCTCCCCGAGCTTGCCGACTCGCTCCTCGTGTTCACCGTGAGCTGCTGATCATCCTTCCCCTCTCCGTTTTCTCTCTTGCACTCCGTAGCCACCACGTCCCTCTCGCCCGACTGCGCTGTCGCCCGAGCTTGTCGCCGGCGTAGCTCCGGCGACCATTCGGTCATGCCAGTGCGTCTAAACGCTTCGCAGCAACATGTATAGCCTCGCGGGAGCTTGAGTTCGTCCTTTTGCACGCCGTAGCCCCATTTTGGTGCACGCCCGAACTCCGGGGCCGCAAAAGAGCTCGCCGCCGTTGACTCCGTCCACCCCCACTCGAACCACGGCCACCCACAGATGTGCCTCGTTTCCCTCTTTCGAATGCGTCCTTCCGCGCGTCAAACGGTGGCCTGTAGGCGAAACCCGAGCCACTCAAGTACGCCTCCGCCGCGTTTTGGTCGCCGCCGGCGTAACTCCGGCGAGGGTGACGTGGCAGATTAGTTAGGGCTAATGACACACTTAGTCAACACCTAGTGACACTGACAGCAGGGCCCCACTGACTAATTAAACTTATATTAGTTTCTGCTTAGTATTAACTAATCACAGTGGCCCCACGCGTCAGCATTGACCATGCTGATGTGGCCATTGACTGGGCCTACACGTCAGCGACCCTAAGCAGCACTGAGACACTGACGAGTGGGTCCCACTGGTCAGGTTTGACCTGGACCGGGTCTGTTGACCTGCTGAGGTCAGCATGACGCAATGCTGACGCAGTAATGCCCTTTTCTGGATTTATTCTTTTCAGGAAATTCCAGAAAATAGAGCAAACTTCTAAAAATCATAGAAATTAAACCATAACTCCAAATGAAATAAATTATATATGAAAAATTATCAGAAAAATGCAAGCTATCCATCTGCATCATTTTCATGCATGTCAAACTAAGTTATACCTGCTGTATAGGTGAAAACATGATAATGGAATTTTAAATGCTAAATATGGATTTTGCATATGAACCCTTGGTTTATATGGACTTCATTTAAACTGTTGCTAGATGCATTAGTGTAAATCATAACATTCTTGACATGTCATGATCATGCATCATATTGTTGCATTGCATTGATTGTGTTCCCTCTTGTTTGCCGGTGTTTGTCCCCTCTCAGTAGACGTGGTTTCGACGATGAGTTCGATGACACCGATGAAGAACTATACTATCTTCAGAAGTGCCAGGCAAGCAAAACTGTAACACCCACGATGCGGCTATATCTCCCACGTGTCGAGGCACGACTTAGAGGCATAACCGCATTGTGGCTTTGTCGCAAGAAGGGTCATCTTCACACAATCCCATGTAATGAACAAGAATGGGATAACGAGAGTTGGCTTACAATCGCCACTTCACACAATACATAAATATAATTCATACATCATCCAGAATCCACACATATAGACCGACTACGGTCAAAAACCAAATGAAAATAAGATAACCCCAAATGCTAGATCCCCGATCGTCCCAACTGGGCTCCACTACTGATCATCAGGAAAAGACACATAGTAACGACCACCTTCCTCGTCGAACTCCCACTTGAGGTCGATCTCATCATCTGCACTGGCATCGTCGGCACCTGCAACTGTTTTGGTAGAATCTGTGAGTCACGAGGACTCAGCAATCTCACACCCGCGAGATCAAGACTATTTAAGCTTGAAGGAAAGGATGGTGTAATGAGGTGGAGCTGCAGCAGGCGCTAAGCATATATGGTGGCTAACATACGCAAAATGAGAGCGAGAAGAGAAGCAGCGGAACGGTCGTCATCTAGTAATGACCAAGAAGTGATCCTGAACTCCTACTTACGTCATTCATAACTCAAACCGTGTTCACTTCCCGGACTCCGCCGAGAAGAGACCATCACGGCTACACACACGGTTGATGTATTTTAATTAAGTCAAGTGACAAGTTCTCTACAACCAGACATTAACAAATTCCCATCTGCCTCATAACCGCGGGCACGACTTTCGAAAGATAATACCCTGCAGGGGTGTCCCAACTTAGCCCATCATAAGCTCTCACGGTCAACGAAGGATAAACCTTCTCCCGGAAAGACCCGATCAGTCTCGGAATCCCGGTTTACAAGACATTTCGACAATGTTAAAACAAGACCAGCAAAGCCGCCCGAATGTGCCGACAAATCCCGATAGGAGCTGCACATATCTCGTTCTCAGGGCACACCGGATGAGCAGTCCGTACAACTAAAACCAATCCTCGAGTTTCCCCAAGGTGGCGCTGCAAAGGGCTCTGGTTTGGACCAGCACTCAGAGGAACACTGGCCCGGGGGTTTAAATAAAGATGACCCTCAGGTTCGCGAAAACCCGGGGGAAAAGGCTTAGGTGGCAAATGGTAAAACCAAGGTTGGGCCTTGCTGGAGGAGTTTTATTCAAGGCGAACTATCAAGGGGGTCCCATAAATCACCCAACCGCGTAAGGAACGCAAACTCAAGGAACATAATACCGGTATGACGGAAAACTAGGGCGGCAAGAGCGGAACAAAACACCAGGCATAAGGCCGAGCCTTCCACCCTTAACCCAATATATAGATGCATTAATTAAATAAGACATATTGTGATATCCCAACATATCCATGTTCCAACATGGAACCAACTTCAACTTCACCTGCAACTAACAACGCTATAAGAAGGGCTGAGCAAAAGCGGTAACTTAGCCAAACAACGGTTTGCTAGGAAAGGATGGTTAGAGGCTGACATGGCAATATGGGAGGCATGATATAGCAGGTGGTAGGTAGCGCACCATGGCAATAGAGCGAACAACTAGCAAAGCAAAGATAGAAGTGATTTCAAGGGGTGGTCATCTTGCCTGCAAGGTTCTCAGAGTTGACGAAAGCTTGATCCTCGTAAGCATACTCAACAGGTTCCTCGTTCGCGAACTCATCTCCCGGCTCTACCTAAAACAAGAACACAAGCAACGGAACCACAATCAAACACGGGAAATGCACAAGCAATGTGATGCAATACAAGAATGATATGCGAGATATGATATGCAATGCATATGCGTGCTCCGGAAGAAAAATGATGAACAAGGCAGTAACTTGGCAAACCAAGCATTCCGCTGGAAAGATGAGATGATTTCGGTTGAAATCGATATAAAGATCACCGGAAACGGATGCACGGTTTGCAAATGGCAAGCAAAACAAGAATGACACGAATCTGCGATTAACAGCATGATAGGACTTAGCATACATCAAGAAACTATGCTACAGCACTAACATAGCAACAAAGCATATGAAAGTAATCTACAGGAGATGCTTGACAAAAGATGAACACTGAGCTACGGCTAGATCGCACCACAGCAGGTTCAAATAAGCATGGCAAAAGTGCAAAAGATAACAGGTTCACAGACTTAGTGAAAATTACTGGACATGGCAGAAAACAGCATCAGGTAGCAATGTTTAGAGCACGAAATCAACATGCTACAGGAACTTAACTTAGAAAAACAAGGCATGGCAGTATTCTACTAAATGCATATGACAATAGGCCCTTACTGACCATCAGCCAAAAAGTAACAGAAGATATGATGGCAACCATGTAAACATAGCAAGTTTCGTTAACAGGTTTCAGACTTGGCAGAAAACAGAGCATGGCAGAAACAGACATTATGAGGGCATCTTTGTGAGCTTGATGCACTCACCACAAAGCAATGAATGACAAGACAAGCATACCTACAGCAATATGGCATGTTTATGAAGCTATCCATGGCAAGAGAAAATACATAGCATGAATGGAACAACTACAACAAGCTTGGCAAAATTGAATAACACGTAAACAATCTGCCAGAAATATTTTATAGCAAAAGTAGAGCAAGATTGAGTCATGCTATGGCACTCCATAATTGCAAACAAAGGCATGAATGGATCAATTATAATAATATCTACAAAACATCCTTCATGAGCATCACCAAAATAAGCATGGATCTCTCTGTAGCCACATGGATACATAGCAACAAAATAACAGCAGACAAAGACTTGGTGAAATTACCGTCCTGAAAATAGAAACATCACGAGGCCTAGTTCACATCCTTGTGCTAGTCACCACAGAGATCACAAAAATACATGGCATACACCTCTGTAAAGATGGCATGGCATGCATCAAAACACTTGTAGGGCTCATACTCATAAGATGCACAGATTAAATGCAACAAAAATAAAAAATCCTCAAGTTCTGATAAGTAACAGCAGATAACAGCAACTAGCACTCTTGCATCAAAGATTTGGGCATCAAGATGAACTCAAATGAACATGGTGCAATGGAACAAAACGTAGAGCATCACGACACGAACATTTCGATATATTACACGTGCGAAACGGATCTATATCCAGAGAGTTATGACGTGATGAACAGGGGCATATATCATAAAAACTTTAAGACTTGGAGATTTTTCGGGGGGAGGAGAAGAAAAAGTCAACCCTTCGGTTCGATCCAGATCGGGCCGAGGTCGAGCTCGGCTCGCCGGCGCTGGGGCCGCTGCTGGCCGGAGCGGAGGAGGCCGGAGGACAGGAGGAGCTCGGGGGCGCGGGGCGGCGAGATCCAGAGGGGGCGAGGCCGGGGTGCGTGGGCGGCGGCGCGGGCGGCCGGGCGCCGGAGCCGCCGCAGACGACGACGGGGCGGCGAGGGCGCGGGAGGCCGGCGGAGGGCAGGGGTGGACGCAGGCGGTGGCGACGCGGAGGAGAAGCGGGCGGGGCGACCGGGCCGCGGGGGCCGGCCGTGGGCCTCGCGGGCCTGCGGTCGGCGGCGACGGCGGCGCCCACGTGGCAGCGCGGGAGAGGCCGGGCGCGGCGGCGCGATCTGTCCGGCTCGGGCCGGACACGTCCGGTGGCGGCGGGGCGAATTAGGGTTTCGGGGATCCGGAATTTGGAGGAGGGAGCACATATATATAGCTAGAGGGAGCTAGGAGACTCCAAACGGAGTGCGGTTTTCGCCCACACGATCGTGATCGAACGGCCGAGAGCATGGAGGTGAGTTAGATGTGTTTTGGGCTGTTTGGAGGGGTTTTTTGCTGCAACACACAAACGGACTTTAGGGTTACCCGGTTAACCGTTGGAGCACCAAACGACCTCCGAATGGAACGAAACTTGACCGATGGTCTACCGGTGGTATACCAAGGCCACTTGACAAGCCTCGGTCCATTCCGAGAACGTTTAACACCCGCTCACGAAAAGAAACAAGAGGGGTGCGCCGGAGGAGGTGGGAGTGCCGGATTGCAAAACGGACAACGGGGAAAATGCTCGGATGCAAGAGACGAACACGTATGCAAATGCAATGCACATGATGACATGATATGAGATGCATGGCATGAAAAAAATGCAAAACGAAAGACAAAACCCGACCACGAAAGGAATATCATAACACATAGCCGAAAATGGCAAGAGTTGGAGTTACAAATATGGAAAGTTACATCCGGGGTGTTACAAAAACCCCCTTGTTCATTCCGATACAATCCCACTCTCTCGCTCCTGCTCTCTTTTGCTGCATTAGGACAACAGCGATTCAACTGTTACATGCTGCGGTAGTTGAACCCCTTTCCTCTGCATGACCTATCATTGCCACAGTAAATAGATGAAACCCACTAGCATGAGTAGGAGTTGTTTGAGCCCTGATGTGCCTAATCATTCATGCTTGTTGTCATGCCTGCTATTGCTTAGAGTTGAGTCAGGTCTGATTCACCGGGGATGAATTGGAATGTGGTGAACATGTCCTACTATTGAGAGCTAAGTGTGTAAAAACGATTTGGTAAAGGTAGCGGTGAGAGGCCATGTAGGAGTACATGGTGGGTTGTCTCATTGCAGCCGTCCTCTGGAACTGAGTTCTGTGTTTGTGATCCATGAACAGTTACTACCACACATTGGGCTCCGGGCGCTCCAAGCTCTCTCGACTTATTAATCAACTTGATCTCTGTCCAGGAGTTGCAACTAGTTTCTGGTGTTTGTAGGTTGTGTTAGTAGTCTACCAAGTGGCACCCGGTACAGGTGGGCTTGGGACAGACTAGGCATCGTGGCACAGTGTACCAAGTGTAGATCCATCCGTCGAGGTGGGCTTGGGAACCCTGCACACATCGTTTGGGGCCGTGAGCGACACCCCTGCCGGATCTCCTTGCGGATGGAACCCGAATAGGCGATAAACCTAGACTAGAGACTTGTGTGGTTAGTCAGGTCGTGGCCGACTCCATCGCCAGGCTTTCGCTTGAAGGTTGCCGAGATACACGACGTGTACATGGTGGTAAGTGGATAGAGCGTGGTGTGAAGAAGTACACCCCTGCAGGGTTAGCATCATCTATTCAAATAGTCGTGTCCGCGGTAAAGGACTTCTGGGTTGCCTGTACAGTTCATAGAAAAGTGAAAGTGGATACTCTAAAACTCGCGAGATAAGCGTGAGTGCTATGGATGGCGTTCTCGTAGGGAGACGGGAGTGGATCCATAGTGGTGTATTGATATGGTGAACATGTGGACTCGTGTGCGCTACCTCAAAAGAGTTACTTGCAGTCGTAGTTTAGGATAGCCACCGAGTCAAAGCCGGCTTGCTGCAGTCAAACTCCACCACCCCTTTGTTGATACTGATGCATATGTAGATAGTTCTGATGTAAGTCTTGCTAGGTACATTTCTACTCACGTTTGCTTAATTTATGTTTTTGCAGAGAGACGTCAGTCTCACTAGTAGTTCCGCGTGGCCTTCGACATTTAGCTTGTTACCTCAGCTACGATCTTGTACGGAGGGTCTTGTGGATAGTCAGGCTTCTCAGCCTTCTTCATTTGTACTTGTCTGTACTCAGACAAGTTAAGCTTCCACGTGCTTGTTGCTTGTATGCTCTGTATGTTGGGTCATGAGACCTATGTTTGAAATACCTGGCTCCTCGGAGCCTATAGTATAAATACTCTGAGTCGTAGAGTCTTGTTGTGATGCCATGTTGTATTTGCACATATCGGGCATATTGTGTGTATGATTGAAATGCTTGGTATGTGTGGGATCCAACAACCTAGTTGTCTATCCTTGGTAGCCTCTCTTATGGGGAAATGTAGTCTGGTGCTTCCACTGAGCCATGGTATTCTGCTACAGCCCGGTTTACCGGAGTCCTGCTAGCCCAGCACTACTGCTCCGAAACACCTAGACTGGCCGGCATGCGATTCACTTCGTTCCTGTGTCTGTCCCTTAGGGGAAATGTCACGCGGTGACATCCGGAGTCCTGCCTAGCCTGCTACAGCCCGGGTTCCCGGAGTCCTGTTAGCCCAGTGCTACAGCCCGGATTCGCACGCTGCTGACCGACATGCTCGATGTTGATTCATGTATGCCTGTTCCCGTAAGTTAGTGCCACTTTGGGTTCACAACTAGTCATGTCGGCCCGGATTCTCTGTCATATGGATGCTAGCGACACTATCATATACGTGAGCCAAAAGGCGCAAACGGTCCCGGGCCAGGTAAGGCGACACCCGTGGGAATACCATGCGTGAGGCCGCAAAGTGATATGCAGTGTTACATGCTAGATGGGTGTGACTTAGAATCGGGGTCCTGACAGCTTTGGTATCAGAGCCTGACTGCCTGTAGGATTACCAAGCCAAACTGGTCGAAGTTGAGTCTAGAAATGCTTTAGTTATATAAGGGAATTGATTGTGGAAGGGAACGTCAGGCTCTTTTACTCCTTTACCTTATGCCCTTCTGATCTGAGTCAATCTCTTCTTTTCTACGGGGATTAAGAACTAGGCTTTCTCTTCTTTTTATCAGGATCACGTGTTACTAATCAGTAGACTCTTAAGTTTGTTGGATTTAAGCCTCAGTTCAGTTCCTACTACTTCCGTGTGTTCATAGTTGGTCTCGGAACCTTGATATTGTGATGTTGAGTGGTTATGCCACCATTTTGCAGGATGTCTCGAATCTTTTTCGAGCATTTACAGCCGTTATGCTGTCCGAGTCATTCCAGGTTTCTAAACAATCTGATGCATTTGTAATCCCTTCCTTCCGTTACCGATGTCCCTTTGGGCCAGTTCAACCACACTAATTAGTGTGTTGAGGTACTCCATTGCCTCGACATATATGTTGGAGCTAGTATTATGACCCTAGGTGTCTTAGAGGATCACCGGGTAATCTAGCCATGTTTTGTGTTCCCAGTGTGATGATTCTGGCCATTATTCTCGAAAGCATCCCGTGATGCCATTTAGTTAGTAGGTATTCTACTCCTGGGTTTCGAACTCGAGATTCACCCTACTTCATGTTATTAGTATTCGCTAGTTCCCTTAAGATATTAGTAACCTTTGCGATAGTCCTCGAGGTCCGTGGTATCTCCTTCTTCCAAATACCATGAACTACTTATGGCAGAAGTTCTCTTGAACCAAAAGATCACAACCAGAGTGCTCTTGACGAGTTCTCCATTCAAATTGTGAATCTGCCAGTCCTTCTTCTTCTGCATGGGTTATCCGGAAGAAATATGTTGAACTTGTTCGACATGCTAAACCATGCATCCACAACTCATAAAATCATATGTTCCTTTGGGTTGTCCCTCTTTAGTTATTTTCTGGCCCTCGTCTATCAATTGATAGTCAAGAGTATGTGTGCAATCGTGCTCATTGATGCCTATTATTCTTGTGGTCAGTCAAGCCATTCTATTCTGGATGGCTAGGAGAAACAAACTCCGGTACCTCGTCCATATCTAGGATTGGATCAAAGTAGTTGTATTCCACAAATCAAAATGCCAATCCAGTTTTGTTCTGTTCTACCTTGGAGTGTTACCATCTTTATGTCAAGAGTGTCATCAGAATTGCACCACCTCTTATGAATTCTTGATTTAGTGATACTCCTCACCATCATCGTTCATTCCTCGGTCTCCGTGTTATTATAACCGGAATACCGACAAGTGAATTGTGATGTGTGAAATCAATACTCCTAGCAACTCCGTTGCTTGGTAGTTAATGGACAATACTCTCATCCTTAGTATGCCGGTTATTGAATCACCATCCTAAGGTTGATCGTGCTACCCAGTCCTTATTCCCGGTGCACTTTTCGATCAATGAGTTAGGATAGTGTCAGTCCTTGCTTATTCGGTCATATCGTCTTGCCCTGAAAAGCAAGATTGTTCCCGAGCTTAGTGACATATCGATGGTTCGTGATTTTTCGTATATCTTCTCGGAAGTATAACCAGGTTGTCACCTGACCGCTATGTTGAGTTCGTGATCAAGTTGGTTTCTTATAAACCACCCCTTCTCCAAGAATATGTGTTGGATACCCCTGAGCTATTGGTTAAGCTAAACAACAACTTGGAGAGTTGGAAGATAAAAAACTTTGCCGAATTTGGTTCTTTCTGAAGGGATATCTTTGTGTTTGTGTGTGTGTTGAAGAAAGATGATATCTTCACCAATTGGTCCTCGTGATCAGTTTTTGGATCTATTGTCTTGTCAAAACTTTGACTTGAGTATGGGCCATCGTCAAGTCAAATCAGAACCAACGATGTTCGTAATGTTGTCTTACTCGTGGTTGATCCCTCGAGCATACACCATTACATCTTTTGGTCTGACCAATGCTATCACTGTGTTCACATAATGGTGGGAGTCCAGTGATATGGAAATTTTGATGAGTTGCTATTGAGTCCATCAGCAGCATTTTGTCTCCTCCGTGAATCATGTTGAACATTAAGCTAGTGTTGGAAACTTTTATAAGCATTATCTTCATGTCCCGTTCGTGAAGCATATGTTGGATGAAAGAAGTGACTTCCTCTAATTCACGTGCATAGGATGCAAGTTGCTGCCGTGAATATGAGAAAGTTTGTTTTGCTTCCTCTGGAATCATCCCAAGTCAGTCATGCACATGTGCGAAGTATTCTGTGGTTTGAAGACTTGCAACCTTCATTCTACATGTATCCCTAGCACACCAAGCCACTGATTGATTTGTTCAAGGAAGAGAAGTCTATGCTTGGGATCTAATCCATGGACTGGCGTAAAGACTTCGAAATCCTTGATGATGGATCCTAACCTGAACTCGGTAGTGTTTTGTTGTAAGACTACCATGTGGTCATGCTTGTCTGGGACAGCGTGTTCACATGTGTGTAGCATAACCAGCTCATGTTTTGGAGCTTGCTATCATAGTTCATCTCCCGAGAATCTCGCAACGTCATCTCGTTGACTTGTGTTGCAACCTTTCTTTTCTGGACATGTTGTCTGAAAAAAATCATGTTACCAACCAGATTTGAATCTCAAGCAGATATGATGGTTGGAACATTTCCAAGATCTATGATGTAGGTCCCGACGAGGTTGATGTTCTGGCCGACACACCTAGCCAGAAGATCTATTATTGTAGTATCTTGAATGAGCAATTCGACCATCTCCTCCATGAGGATTTGGTATGACTTATTCCACAAGTTGTTCCTTATGGATTTTTGTGCTTCCGAAGTCCGACCTTTACTTGATGGCCATGTTGATGTTTTAAGCATTGACCGTGGTACCTAGTACATCAAGGAGAACATTAGAAGCGGAGTGCTAAATGTCTCTCGGTCGATCATCCAGATTTGCTTCTTTGGCATTGCTAAGGAAAAATCTGAGAAAGTGTTGTCCTCCTTTGCACCTGCATCCTCCATCACCGTTCATCATGGTAGTATGAGATGTTGCCAGGATCCTCGGCACGTATGTTGGTAAAACCTTGATAAATATGGAAATGCTCAAGTTCTCGAAAGCACGCTCAGTCACTAGGTTATATCCTTGCTATCAACTAGAATGTGCCTTCCATTTGCCGAGTTGTTCTATAACCATAGTTTCCTTTCCAAATTGAGTGTGTCGTTCTTTTGAATTCTTTTAAACGATCATTTGTAAATTGCCTTAGGCTGGTATGAAGAGTTTCAATGATCTCTGAATCAAAAGTAATTCTTTTTGCCACTTAAGGGAATATTTCCACGAGCCACCTTCCCTAAGGTGCCCCGTTATGGAATCGTGGCAATTATCTCCTCGCTACTTTGAAACCATGCACCATTCTACTTCAGCGTGGAATTGTTGCCTACCCAATTGAACCTCCGTCATCTTTCCATCCCTCTTGATGTGTGTTTTGTGTGTCAGCTCAAGAGATGTTTCAATGTCTCACTGCAGGAGTTGATCCTGAGTTGCTCGATCTTTGAGAAGATCGATTCTTCTGGAGTTGTCCCTTTCCTCTCATTGTCATGTTAGATGGAGTTCTCAGAGCAAGACATCAAGACAAAGATGGTGAGCGAATCAACGTTCTTATGAAGTGCACCTTGGATCATGAAGATTGTGTTAGTTTGTGTCCCCTTTGTCCTTTTACCTCACGTCTTGAATCTCTGGACGAGATTCTTGTTTAGTGGGGGTGAGTTGTCACATCCCTAGCGTTGCCATGCACTTGGACTAGCTTGGTTGTTGCATCATGTCTAAATTTATTTGAAAGTTGAAATGTGGATTGCTCAAACCCTAGCACCAGATCAAATCAACTAGGTTCAAATAAAAATATTTTCAATGAACCCAAAATGCCTTCACAAAATGTTCATCATCTTTGGATTGGTCTCGAACCTCTGCCAAAAATATTGCACATTTTCCTAGGTCAATTGCGGGTCACTGAATTAAATCATATAGTATTTGCATTTGGGCATTTAAATGCTATTAAATATTTTAAATGCTCAAATAATCACAAACTGAAATGTTTACTGTTGGAAATATTCCAAACAGTGGCCACAGTCAGTTGCATGATTTTTGGAAATGCTCTGGCATTTTTAATAAAGCCAAACACAATTGCAGAAAAATAGAAAACAGGAATTAAAAGAGAAAGAGAGAGAACTTACCTGGCACCCCAACCGGCCCACCACTGTTGTAGCCCAGCCCACCACCGCAGCCCCTTTGTCGCCTTCCTCCTCACGCCAGTAGGCAGGGGCGCATGCCCGGCGCGCGCAGCCACACGCCGGCCACCTCCACCCTGCCTGCGTTCTCCCTCGTCGCCCTCGATCTCCCTCACGACGCCACGCATCACCCCTGGAACCCTCTCACTCTCTCCCGACCTCTCCTCCTCTAGCTCTCTCGCACGCAAACCACCGAGCGCTGTCGTCGCCGCCGACGAGCACAACCACGGCGATCGCCTCTCCCTCGCCTCTCCGTGCTATCCAGAGGCTCCGCCTCGACGCCACGGAGCCCCAAGACGAAGCACGCACCGCGGAACGCCCTAAGCGACGAAATCATCCTCATCCTCGCCGTCGGACGCCGGAGATCCCCCTCGCCGCCCCGCTCGCTTCAGCCCCTCCCCGAGCTCGCCGACTCTCTCCGCGTGTTCACCGTGAGCTGCTGATCATCTTCCCCCTCTCCGTTTTCTCTCTTGCACTCCGTAGCCACCGCGTCCCTCTCGCCCGACTGCGTCGTCGCCCGAGCTTGTCGCCGGCGTAGCTCCGGCGAACATTTGGTCACGCCAGTGCGTCCAAACGCTTCGCAGCAACACGTATAGCCTCGCGGGAGCTTCAGTTCATCCTTTTGCATGCCGTAACCCCGTTTTGGTGCACGCCCGAACTCCGGTGTAACGCCCACGATGCGGCTATATCTCCCACGTGTCGAGGCACAACTTAGAGACATAACCGCATTGTGGTATTGTCGCAAGAAGGGTTATCTTCACACAATCCCATGTAATGAACAAGAATGGGATAACGTGAGTTGGCTTACAATCGCCACTTCACACAATACATAAATTAATTCATACATCATCCAAATCCACACATAGACCGACTACGGTCAAATCCAAATGAAAATAAGATAACCCCAAATGCTAGATCCTCGATCGTCCCAACTGGGCTCCACTACTGATCATCAGGAAAAGAAACATAGTAACGACCACGTTCCTCGTCGAACTCCCACTTGAGCTCGGTTACGTCATCTGCACTGGTATCGTCGGCACCTGCAACTGTTTTGGTAGAATCTGCGAGTCACGAGGACTCAGCAATCTCACACCCGCGAGATCAAGACTATTTAAGCTTATAGGAAAGGATGGTGTAAAGAGGTGGAGCTGCAGCAGACACTAAGCATATATGGTGGCTAACATACGCCAATGAGAGCGAGAAGAGAAGCAACGCAACGGTCGCGAAGCTAGAAATGATCAAGATGTGATCCTGAAACTACTTACGTTCATGCGTAACTCAAACCGTGTTCACTTCCCGGACTCCGCCGAGAAGAGACCATCACGGCTACACACACAGTTGATGTATCTTACTTAAGTCAAGTGACAAGTTCTCTACAACCGGACATTAACAAATTCCCATCTGCCTCATAACCGCGGGCACGGCTTTTGAAAGATAATACCCTGCAGGGGTGTCCCAACTTAGCCCATTATAAGCTCTCACGGTCAACAAAGGATAAACCTTCTCCCGGGAAGACCCGATCAGTCTCGGAATCCCGGTTTACAAGATATTTCGACAATGGTAAAACAAGACCAGCAAAGCCGCCCGATGCGCCGACAAATCCCGATAGGAGCTGCACATATCTCGTTCTCAGGGCACACCAGATAAGTCAAGCTATGAGTAAAACCAGACCTCGAGTTTCCTCGAGGTGGCCCCGTAGGCTGCTCGGTTCGGACCAACACTCGAAGGAGCACTGGCCCTGGGGGGTTAAATAAAAGATGACCCTCGGGCTCGCGAAAACCCAAGGGAAAAGGCTTAGGTGGCAAATGGTAAAACCAAGGTTGGGCCTTGCTGGAGGAGTTTTATTCAAGGCGAACTGTCAAGGGGGTCCCATAAATCGCCCAACCGCGTAAGGAACGCAAACTCAAGGAACATAATACCGGTATGACGGAAACTAGGGCGGCAAGAGTGGAACAAAACACCAGGCATAAGGCCGAGCCTTCCACCCTTTACCAAATATATAGATGCATTAATTAAATAAGAGATATTGTGATATTCCAAAATATCCATGTTCCAACATGGAACCAACTTCAACTTCACCTGCAACTAGCAACGCTATAAGAAGGGCTGAGCAAAAGCGGTAACTTAGCCAAACAACGGTTTGCTAGGAAAGGATGGTTAGAGGCTTGACATGGCAATATGGGAGGCATGATATAGCAAGTGGTAGGTAGCGCAGCATGGCAATACAACGAACAACTAGCAAAGCAAAGATAGAAGTGATTTCGAGGGTATGGTCATCTTGCCTGCAAGGTTCTCAGAGTTGTCGAAAGCTTGATCCTCGTAAGCGTACTCAACAGGTTCCTCGTTCACGAACTCATCTCCCGGCTCTACCCACAACAAGAACACAAGCAATGGAACCACAATCAATCACGGGAAAAGCACAAGCAACATGAAGCAATACATGCATGATATGCAAGATATGGTATGCGATGCGTATGCGTGCTCCGGAAGAAAAAGGATGAACAAGGCAGTAACTTGGCAAAACAAGTATGTCACTGGAAAGATGAGATGATTTCGGTCGAAATCGATATAAAGTTCACCGGAAACGGATGCACGGTTTGCAAATGGCAAGCAAAACAAGAATGACATAAATCTATGATTAACAGCATGATAGCACTTAGAATACAACAAGTAACTATGCTACAACATGCCAACATAGCAACAAAGCATATGGAAGTAATCTACAGGAGATGCTTGACAAAAGATGAACACTGAGCTACGGCTAGATCACAACATAACAGATTCAAACAAGCATGGCAAAAGTGCAAAAGATATCAGGTTCACAGACTTGGTGAAATTACTGGACATGGCAGAAACAGCATCAGGTAGCAATGTTCAGAGCAAGAAATCAACATGCTACAGGAACTTAACATAGCAAAACAAGGCATGGCATGAATCTACGAAATGCATAGAACAAAATTCCCTTAATGACCATGAGTCAAAAAGGATCAGAAGATATGGTGGCACCCATGTAAACATAGCAAGTTTCGTTAACAGGATTCAGACTTGGCAGAAAAGAGCATGGCAGAAACAGTATTATGAAGGCATCTTGGTGAGCTTGATTCACTCATCACAAAGCAATGCATGACAAAACAAACATACATACAGCAAGATGGCATGTTTATGAAGCTAACTATGACAAGAGAAAATACATAGCATGTATGGATCAACTACAACAACCTTGGCAAAATTGAATATCATGTTAACAATCTGCCAGGAATATTTTATAGCAAAAATAGAGCAAGATTAAGACATGCTATGGAACTTCATAATTTCAAACAGGGGCATGGATGGATAGAGCACCACTATATCTACAAAACATCCTTACTGAACATCACCAAAAGGAGCATGGATCTCACTGTAGCCACATGGATACATAGCTACAAAATAACAGCAGAAACATCACGAAGCCTAGTTTGCATGCTTGTGCTAGTCACCACATAGATCACAAAAATAAATGGCATACACCTCTGTAAAGATGGCATGGCATAGATCAAAACACATGTAGGGCTCATGCCCATAAGATGCACACATCAATTGCAATAAAAATAACAAATCACCAAGTTCTGATAAGTAACAGCAGGTAACAGTAATTAGCACTCTTGCACCAGATATTTGGGCATCAAGATGGACTCAAATGAACATCGAATAATGGAACAAAATGAAGAACATCTCGAGACGAACATTTCGATATATCATGAACGCAAAACGGAGCAGTAAGCACGGAGTTATGATGTTATGAACAGAGCCACTTATTGCAAATAATACAGGACTTGGGAGAAAATCGGAGGGAGAAAAAGTCAACCGTCTCAGTGGATCTGGATCTGGGCTCGGGCTAGGGTTCGTCGCTCGCCGGAGACGGAGCTGGCCGGAGAAGAGGCGGCGGCCGGCGTGGAGAGGAGGGAGAAGCGTCGCGGGTCGGGGAAGGTGCCGGAGGAGGCGGCGCCGGCGGGCACTGGCACGTGGCTGCGGTGGCCGGCAGCGGAGACGACGGGCGGAGGGGCGGCGACGGACGGCGGCGTCGGCGAGACGGCGCGGCGAGGCGCCGAGGCGGCGGGGCGACGCGGGCGAGGCGCGGGTGACCGAGGGGCGGCGGCGCGGCCGGATGGGCCGGGAGGGCCCGCCCCGGGCGGAGCGGGCCGGCGGCGTACGGGCTACGGGGGCGCCACGTGGCGCGCAAAGATTAGCTGCGGGCGGCGGCGGCTGAAACGTCCGGCGGCGGTGGACGTGTCCGGTGGCGGCGGGGCGATTTTGCTAGGGTTAGGTGTGGTTTTGCCCGAAATTTCGGAGGGGGAGGTATTTTTATAGGTAGAGGGGGCTAGGAGACTCCAAATGGAGTGCGGTTTTCGCCCACACGATCATGATCGAACAACCGAGAGCATGAAGGGGACTTAGAGGGGTTATTGGACTGTTTGGAGGGGGTTTTTCTGCAACACACAAAAGGACTTTGCGGTTACCCGGTTAACCGTTGGAGTATCAAACGACCTCCAAATGGAACAAAACTTGACAGGTGGTCTACCGGTGGTATACCAAGGCCACTTGGCAAGCCTCAGTCCATTCCGAAAATGTGTAACACCCGCTTATGAAAAGAAAACAAGAGGGGTGCGCCGGTGCACGTGGGAGTGTCGGATTGCAAAACAGACAACGGGGAAAATGCTCGGACGCATGAGACGAACACGTATGCAAATGAGATGCACATGACGACATGATATGAGATGCAAGACATGAACAAAATGCAAAACGAAAAACAAAACCCGACCACGGAGGGGATATCATAACACATAGCCGAAAATGGCAAGAGTTGGAGTTATAAATATGGAAAGTTACATCCGGGGTGTTACATCCGGCGGCCGCAAAAGAGCTCGTCGCCGTTGACTCCGTCCACCCCCACTCGAACCACGGCCACCCACAGATGCGCCTTGTTTCCCTCTTTCAAATGCGTCTTTCCATGCGTCAAACGGTGGCCTGTAGGTGAAACCCGAGCCACTCCAGTGCGCCTCTGCTGCGTTTTGGTTGCCGCCGGCGTAACTCCGGCGAGGGTGATGTGGCAGATTAGTTAGGGCTAATGACGCACTTAGTCAACACCTAGTGACACTGACAGCAAGGCCCCACTGACTAATTAAACTTAGATTACTTTCTGCTTAGTATTAACTAATCACAGTGGCCCCACGCGTCAGCATTGACCATGCTGACGTGGCCATTGACTGGGCCCACACGTCAGCGACCCTAAACAACACTGAGACACTGACCAGTGGGTCCCACTGGTCAGGTTTGACCTGGACCGGGTCTGTTGACCTGCTGAGGTCAGCATGACGCAATGCTAACACAGTAATGCCCTTTTCTGGATTTATTCTTTTCAGGAAATTCCAGAAAATAGAGCAAACTTCTAAAAATCATAGAAATTAAACCGTAACTCCAAATGAAATAAATTATATATGAAAAATTATCAGAAAAATGCAATCTATCCATCTGTATCATTTTCATGCATGTCAAACTGAGTTATACCTACTGTATAGGTGAAAACATGATAATGGCATTTTAAATGCTAAATATGGAGTTTGCATATGAACCCTTAGTTCATATGGACTTCATTTAAACTGTTGCCAGATGCATTAGTGTAAATCATAACATTCTTGACATGTCATGATCATGCATCATATTTTTGCATTGCATTGATTGTGTTCCCTCTTGTTTGCCGGTGTTTGTCCCCTCTCGGTAGACGTGGTTTCGACGATGAGTTCGATGACACCGATGAAGAACTATACTATCTTCAAAAGTGCCAGGCAAGCAAAACCCCCTTGTTCATTCCGATACAATCCCACTCTCTCACTCCTGCTCTCTTTTACTGCATTAAGACAACAGCGATTCAACTGTTACATGTTGCGGTAGTTGAACCCCTTTCCTCTGCATGACCTGTCATTGCCACAGTAAATAGATGAAACCCACTAGCATGAGTAGGAGTTGTTTGAGCTCTGATGTGCCTACTCATTCATGCATGTTGTCATGCCTGCTATTGCTTAGAGTTGAGTCAGGTCTAATTCATCGGGGATGAATTGGAATGTGGTGAACATGTCCTACTGTTGAGAGCTAAGTGTGTAAACACGATTTGGTAAAGGTAGCGGTGAGAGGCCATGTAGGAGTACATGGTGGGTTGTCTCATTGCAGCCGTCCTCAGGAACTGAGTTATGTGTTTGTGATCCATGAACAGTTACCACCACACATTGGGCTCCGGGCGCTCCAAGCTCTCTCGACTTATTAATCAACTTGATCTCTGTCCAGGAGTTGCAACTAGTTTCTGGTGTTTGTAGGTTGTTTTAGTAGTCTACCAAGTGGCACCCGGTACAGGTGGGCTTGGGACAGACTAGGCACTGTGGCATGGTGTACCAAGCGTAGATCCATCCGTCGAGGTGGGCTTGGGAACCCTGCACACATCGTTTGGGGCCGTGAGCGACACCCCGGCCGGATCTCCTTGCGGATGGAACCCGAATAGGCGATAAACCTGGACTAGAGACTTGTGTGGTTAGTCAGGTCGTGGCCGACTCCCTCGCCGGGCTTCCGCTTGAAGGTTGCCGAGATACACGGCGTGTACATTGTGGTAAGTGGCGAGAGTGTGTGTGAAGAAGTACACCCCTACAGGGTTAGCATCATCTATTCGAATAGCCGTGTCCGCGGTAAAGGACTTCTGTGTTGCCTGTACAGTTCATAGACAAGTGAAAGTGGATACTCTAAAACTCGCAAGATAAGCGTGAGTGCTATGGATGGCGTTCTCGTAGGGAGACAGGAGCGGATCCATAGTGGTGTATTGATATGGTGAATATGTGGACTCGTGTGCGCCACCTCAAAAGAGTTACTTGCAGTCGTAGTTTAGGATAGCCACCGAGTCAAAGCTGGCTTGCTGCAGTCAAACTCCACCACCCCTTTGTTGATACTGATGCATATGTAGATAGTTCTGATGTAAGTCTTGCTGGGTACATTTGTACTCACATTTGCTTAATTTATGTTTTTGCAGAGAGACGTCAGTCTCACTAGTAGTTCCGCGTGGACTTCGACGTTTAGCTTGTTACCTCAGCTACGATCTTGTACCCTTGGGAGGGTCTTGTGGATAGTCAGGCTTCTTAGCCTTCTTCATTTGTACTTGTCTGTACTCAGACAAGTTAAGCTTCCGCATGTGCTTGTAGCTTGTATGCTCTGTATGTTGGGTCATGAGACCTATGTTTGAAATACCTGGCTCCTCGGAGCCTATTGAATAAATACTCTGAGTCGTAGAGTCTTGTTGTGATGCCATGTTGTATTTGCACATATCGGGCATATTGTGTGTAAGATTGAAATGCTTGGTATGTGTGGGATCCGACAACCTAGTTGTCTATCCTTGGTAGCCTCTCTTATGGGGAAATGTAGTCTGGTCCTTCCACTGAGCCATGGTAGTCTGCTATAGCCCGGTTTACCGGAGTGCTGCTAGCCCAGCACTACTGCTCTGGAACACCTAGACTGGCCGGCATGTGATTTAGTTTGTTCCTGTGTCTGTCCCTTCGGGGAAATGTCACGCGGTGACATCGGGAGTCCTTCCTAGCCTGCTACAGCCCGGGTTCCCGGAGTCCTGTTAGCCCAGTGCTACAGCCCGGATTCGCACGCTGCTGACTGACATGCTTGATGTTGATTCATGTATGCCTGTCCCCGTAAGTTAGTGCCACTTTGGGTTCACAACAAGTCATGTCGGCCCGGGTTCTCTGTCATATGGATGCTACCGACACTATCATATATGTGAGCCAAAAGGCGCAAACGGTCCCGGCCCAGGTAAGGTGACACCCGTGGGAATACCGTGCATGAGGCCGCAAAGTGATATGAGGTGTTACATGCGAGATCGGTGTGACTTAGAATCGGGGTCCTGGCACCATCACCGTGTCAAATGGCTGATGCACACGAAGAGCAGTTGAATGTACTAACATTGTTGACAAATGTAATATGTAACGGAAAAAAAGGATGGCCTGATATAATTTACATATAAGATGACTGGCTAAGCAGGATGGCATTGCAAAATTCACATATATGATGCCTGGCTAAACAAGATGGCGTTGCATAATTCACATAAACGATGAATAAACTAAACAGATGGCATTCGCACAAAGGATCTCTAAACTAAGCAAATGACATATTTGATGTATAAAGTAAGCAATGCAAGACACCATATGCATGATATAACCAACATCAGCATGCCAAGTTAGAGCGAAGACCTCAGGGGGTAAATAGGAGTTGTCTTCTCCTTCTGAATCCCTCTCGGAACAGATATCTTCCTCTCGATTACAATCCGAAATGCGTGGAGGGGGGCTGCCTTTGCGCCTACCATGGAGCGACGTCTGCATGAAATTTTATTGCCACGCAAGGCTCATCTCTTTTGCTCTACATGTTCAGCTCCATTGTTTACAATAACTGTCATGCATAGGAATAAAACATAGTGAGATTATGTAAGGAGTGCATGCAGAAATTCAGAGTGATGGTAGCAACCTGTGGATAGACCCAAAACCAATAATAGCAGGCAGATAATGGCTTCAGTTAAAAAATACAGATAATGGCTTCTTTACTGTTTGTTTCCCACCCAACATGAAACTCATAGTAGACATCGGAGATTAACCAGATAGTAGATAGATACTATTGATTGCGGCCCCGATATGTACCCCACAACCATTTAAAAACTCAAGTTTGACCATTGGTTTGGAGCTGACTCCGAGTCTAATCGGTGAACAGGATGATAAAGTAGCATGTAATATTAAGCGATGCATAACGTAAGCAGACACGAAAGAGTGCGACCTCTCTTGCGGACCCATGTAGTCCTCGAGGTCATCTGCTCGGTTGATGATGGTAATGCAGTTTTCATGGCTGCCGGCGGCGGGGAAGAAGATCTGAGGCGGCGAAAGACAGTCTGGAGGCCGGATCCCTGCTGTGCTGGACCCTTCTGTCATTGGAGCAGCTGAGCTGGGGTGGACGACAGCGCAGCAGGAGCTGGACAAACCACGCAAGGTTTTCTTTGACAACTATCTGTAAGAGAAGTAATTCTGTAAGGGCTCGTTTAAATTGGAGGATTCCAACAATGCAGGGATAGGAAATAGACAGGAATAGGATAGGAATGCACGTGCAAACAGAGAATTTAAAAACACAGGATTTCTGCCAATATGGGTGTTTGATTCACAACAATTGGAAGATCACAGGATGCAAAGAAGCATGGTGAGATTAAGTCAAACCACAAGAAAATGTACGGTTATAATACTATTATGCTACTATCTCTTAGTCGTGTGCTTCATGAATAGGAATTTGAAAAGGAGGACAAGTGAAAATTAAAATTCCTATGGTTTTTCTTTCAATGAGACACTAAAGGAACAAATCTGTGTGCTCAGTGGACAATATATATAACATCTAGAGTAAAAAAGAGATGCAACAAGTGTACAACCTTTTTGGCGAAGCCATGTCGATCTCAGCGTGATTGGGTTGGCCGGTGAGGATGCTCTGGCTGACTTGGCTGTCGGAGGAGGGGAAGAAGATCTGAGGCGTCTCGAGATGGAGCCCGAGGTACTGCTCCGCTGTGATGGAGGGTTTCGTCGTTGGAGCAGCTCCAGTGAGTTGTACGACGCCGAGGCTGAAGCAGGACAAGAGAGACAACGTTAACCTGAGTGGAATTTTAATAGCATCTCCAAAACATGACGTAAAATACATAACCACAAAGTGCTAGATGTAAAATACATCAGCCGCTCATCTCTGAACTTAACTGTCGAAACTGAATTTAATTGTCGAAACTGAACTTAACTGTCAAAACTGAACTTAACTGTCGAAACTGAATTTTGCTGTCGAAACTGAACGCACTAGCAAGGTGAGGCTACACGTCGGTCGACTGACTATTTCATCTCTGGTCAGTCGATTTTGCAGCCGTTGGATACGAAATCAAGGGCATGCAGTTCATCTTCAACCTCCACCCCCGTGAGCCGCCAGCCACCACCGGCCAAACAGCAGCCCCCCGCCGCCCGCGGCCGGCGGTGCGCCGCCCCGCCCGCCCCGAAAACACTCCCCACCACCGGTCCGCCGCCGCCCTGGCCATCCCTCTAGGCCCCCCCCCCCCGTGCCGAGCTTTTTGTCCGGCGATCCCCACGCCACCGCCCCGCCACCGCCGGCGACCATCGCCCCCACCATGAACCCTAAGATACATAGTGGGGTACCTCTCCGGCGAGCCCCCCTCCCCGCTGCGGCTGGTTCTTCCTTCACCCCGGCGAGCCCCCCCCCCCACCTCCTGAAAATCGACTGACCCAAAATTTGATTCAGTCGACTGAAGTGTAGCTAAATCGGAGCAGCATCGCAAGCAAGAGCGAGAGCAGCAGCGCGAGCAAGAGCAGACCAGGCAGGGGACCGAGAGAAAGAGCAGAGCAGCAGCGCGAGCGAGCGCTAAAGCAGCAGCAGCTCCTACTGATGTGGACGTCGCCGCCGAGGGAGCGACGCCATGGAGGAAGTGGCCGGCGACGCCGCCGTGGATGGAGCAGCGCCGTGTCGGCTCGGGACCAAGCGCCGGCAGCACCATGAGATCGAATCAAGAAGAAAATGCGGCGATTAGTGTACAACCTCTTTGGTGGCGCCGATTAGGCCGCAGGTTCATCCGAGGAAACGGTGATGATGATGCTCTTCCGGTGGTGCAGGTGAAGACGGCGGTGTGGGAATGGAGGTGGCGCGAAAGACGAGGGGAACGTCGGGGCAGCTCCTTGGAGGTGGAGGACGGGGTGGCTGATCTGGCGGGATGACGAGATCAATGATGGACCCTCATCCGGTACGGTGGATGAGAGATGTCGAGGTGTTGCTGTGGACGACGTCGTCGGGGAAGAGGCTCCGGCTGGGTGGCGGACGGAGCAGGGTGTGGGGCTTCATCGCGGGTTTTTGCGGCCTCGGTGTACTAATGGGTGGGTGGATGGGATAACAGTGGGGAACCATGGCTTAGGGACGCGCTTGTCCGAAATGTGGGGTAAGTTACGAAAGTACCCCCACCAATTTCAGGCGGTTCTTTCGGTTCAGGGGTACCACGGGCATTTCGCGTGTCGCGATTTCACAGGAGGTAGGAGTTTTCACGCGCGTTGTAATTTCGGAATAGCAAGGCGCGGGTTGAGATGGAGGGAGTTGTCGGAGCATGACTGAGACAAAGATATATCTTAAATATTTCGGGCTAACAAGGCGCGGGTTGAAATTTCCGGACAAGCCTAACGTGTACTGTACCGAATCAATGCGCACTACAAATGTCATTCAAAACTTTGAATTCATGTTATGTTCAATTAAAATATTTCGCTACGTGTATAATGCATGCAACCTAGTCAAATGAACGTTTTAGTGCATTCCAAATGTATATACTACTGCTTCAATATGAACTAAATTTGAATTTATTTCTCTATTTGAATAAGATCTACAGTAATGATTGTTGTGAAGTCCAAGCATTTGAATTCGTTTCTCTGTTTTAATAAGATCTACATTCATCATTATTGTCAAGTTAAACCATCGTTTGTGTATTATCTTCACAGCACACCACATGATTAGTCTCGAGTTACATATGAACTATGTGTACTATATGAACTCGAACTCGATTTTTTGAATCCACTTTATGTTGATTTCAAATCACATTACATTTCTAGCTCTAGCTAGATCTTCATAGTCTAAACCATGTCTCATATGTATAATGTGTTTATCACATTATGTATGGTGCCCCGCCCCCTATGCCTACAAGTATTTAGATGTGAGTTGCAAACACCACACATTACCACAAATTCAAATAAAATGTGAGAATGTTCGATATATAGTATTGTTTAGATTGTTCGATATTTAGTTGTAATCTGCAAACTCCACACATTATCACAAATTCAAATAAAATGTGAGATTGTTTGATGTATAGTATGGTTTAGATTGTTCGGCATTTAGCTGTGAGTTGCGAACGCCATGCATTATCACATTATGATATAACATGTGCACAACACGTGTATCACCGCTATATTCATGCATGCATATGTTTAAAACACTATGATCTCCTATTCAAATATATGAATCCGCTTTCATATCAAATTATGATCTTTGTTAGTCTCTTACACCCACACAATCCTCTAACCTTTGTAGCTACCACTAACTTTCTCTCGTGCATGCACACGCCCTCCTCGCCCCCCCTCCCTCGGCATTCTATCCACCGGGCACATTCATTTTTTTTCTTTAGGTCGTTGTCCCAGAGTCTCCACAACTTCATTCCAACACTCACCGATCGATAAACCTATCCAGCGATGCATGCCTACAACATACACACACACCTTCAATCTCGTCCTTTTTGTGTCCTTGCCTCGTGTCTCTCATACGGTCACACACACATGTAAACTCTCGCCCCTCTTTTCATCGATCTCACATCCGCACACTCCTCCCCCTATCTAGCTAGTAGCTGGGCCTCTCTCACCACCTCCTAGCTCCATTCTCTCTGTCTATCCGTCTCGCTGGACCTTATTTGGCTCTAACAAATGGACATACACCGACTGATCTCTCGCTATACATATAGCTAGCTAGGTCCTTATAACTCGTTTTTACCCACGCGTTGATCGATCTACCTCATTAGTTATGTCTCTCCCTTCCTCCGACAAACAACAATTAATCTACCGATCTAGTTAGGTTTGCTTACCAAACACATGGTTCCCCTTCATCATCCATGGATGCATCTCGACAGATCTATCACGCACCAGCACACACAGAAACACATCCCCACTCTTATTGGTAACATTGCAGTTCCACCCTCAGTTTGTCTAGTAGGCCTCTCCCACCATCTTCGAGAAGCAACTCCATCACCCATCCAGCACTCTACCCCTCTCCCTCCCTCTCTCTCTCTCTCCTCTCTCTCTCTCTCTCTGTCCCATCATATTTCCCGTCCTTCAGTTATGTATGGATGTCGACCGATCTCCCTCAGGACATAGCTGGGTCTCTCCTTCTCAACACATATACGAGTCGTTCTACCTCTATAGTTAGGCCTCTGCCTACCCCTCCCCCACCCCCTCCCCCACACACACACCGATACATCGAGCGCTCTAGTCATGTCTCCCTGCCACACACAAACTTGACATGTGCCCTCTAACGTTCTGGTAGGTCAGTCGCCCTATATCTTTGACTTGCACACACACACACAATTTCGATGGCTCTCTTCATCGATCTCGCACCCACCCACTTGATCCTCTCTTCGACTCTATCGATATCTATGACCCCTCCTCTCTTCTCGTGGATTGCCCGACCCTCTATATATGATATGGATAGGCCTCCATTTCACACACATTGCATGCAAAATTTTGTTTGAGATGTCATCGACACATATTCCCACAAATAATTCATGAAATCAACCCCCTACCCCACCCCCCAGCCCCACCCCAAAACAAAAAACACTCATGAACATGGTTTGTATCTCTCACACACACCCACGTAGGTGGGGGACGTGCACAAAGAGAAGAGGTGCATGCACGGCGCACATAATCCCGTCTGTTTCCCAACCACACCCGCGCGGGTACACAGTGGAGCTCATTTCTGTACGAAAAAGGTAGCCCACGTGGTAATTTGGCACGTGTACTGGTTGTCCACTTGGTGGAGGGAGGATCGTCTACCACGGGTGAACAAACAAATTGCGACTTGACGCGTTATGTTAAATTAAAAAAAGAGGCAAACCATGTGGGGCCTACCTTAGAGGCAAGGCTCTATACACTGGAGTACTTTTGATGTGTCCCATCAACTCGCAGAACGAGGAGAAGCTTGCTTAGTATGCCGTCTCCCCCGCCCACGGGCGCGGTGGCTCGCAGGATGAGGTGAAGCTTGCTCCGCCTTACGCCCGCTCCCTCGCCCATGCGCGCGGTGGCTCGCAGGACGAGGAGAAAAAATTACTACTCCCTCCGTTTACTCCTCGTCCCTACTACCTTGGTTATAGAGATTATATCATATTGTTTGGAATATATATGTCCTTTAGTAGATTTCAATATGAACTACTAGTAAATACTCCAAACACTGATCTATAAAGACGTATTTTAGAGTGTAGATTCACTCATTTTATTCCGTATGTAGCACTCTCCCTTGTCCCTCGACCCTCGCCCACGTGGTGGACGTGCAGCAATTCATTCGGTCTCATATAGCCAGAACGATTTATACTGCACTACCATTATTGCTCGACTTCCCGAAGAGGCGAAGAGCCAATCGCAAGGTTAATATTTTGGAGATGCCAAGAGAAAGGTTATAGGAGAACGAGTGGTAGGTGCCGCCTCATTTATAAATAAAGTTTTTTTTTCTGCAGTGGCACGTACGCAATATGATAGGTTCATATGGAGAGAAAAGGAAACCGCTCCACTATATACATAGTCAGGATGGGCCAGCCTACACGGTTGCTTGCTGGGGTTGCTCTCTTCACACTCTCTCGCACAAAACGACTCTGGCCACATCTCTAACATCCCGGCGGATCACGTCCGTCGGGGGAAGGGGTGGATGCTTAGTGTAGATGCGGTCGCCGTCGCCGATGGCGAAAACCCACTGTCGGCACGTCCCGATCAAGGGTCCCCGCCGTTCTCTCTCACAAAGCCGGTGAGGTTGCCTTCGTCCCTTGCTCACTGCCGTGACGTGGGCAGTTGCCTCCTCCCGCCGCCCTCCTCAAGGTTGAGCTACGTCCCTCAGGTACAACTCCCTTTACAGCCGGCTTGCACCACTGCTCCAGCTGCCCACATCACTCCATGTGGATATTTCTCTACTTCTTTGCCCCGCACATACCTCTACTGGCATCTACGTACTGTATTTGTGATGAGTTTATGTCTCATCAACTAGTCCCAGTAATCTTATTCTAATCACGCTTCTTCAATTTCTTTGCCACAGGGATGCTCATCTCGATTTTGGTGAAACTGCACAAAATGATTCGATGGTCAAAAGGTTGCAAACTTCATTTATTAGGAAGCTCGAACGTTGCTAGCAAATTTAAGCCTGGTTAGGGTTCACGGTTCAAGGGCTAGGGACTGCATGGATCGTTTTTTTCTTTAGCTGCCTCTGTTCCAAAATAAGTGTCAACTTTAGTAGTAGTACGACTTTGTACTAAAGTTTGCACAAAGTTGAGACACTTATTTTGGAACGGAGGGAGTACATATTTGCTATGATCTGTCAATCATTGAGATGCAATAGCATGCATGTTAGTCTCCTTTGTATTTGATGAAATGTTGCAATGGACAACCTTGGACGCAAGATACATGTAACAGAAGCTGGAACCTTCATAGCATTGTACAAATTTATCTCGCTGATAAATTACAGTACGTACTATACTAGTACTTCCTCTGTTCCTAAATATAAGTCTTTGTAGAGATTTCACCATGAACCACATGCGGATGTATATAGATGCATTTTAAGTGTAGATTCATTCATTTTGTTCCGTATGTAGTTCACCTAGTGGAATCCATACAAAGACTTGTCTACTAGTAATAGCTAGTAGCCCCCACTACTAGGAATTCTCTATCCTCTCCTTGAGCCACATCATCAAAATTAATGTAGCCATTAGATGAACTAAATCAGTCCATAATAGACGTCTGATCTAGACGTTGAGAGGCTCCGCACTAAGCTACATGCAAGCATGCAGAAATACCGTGGCATGCATGTGAGTGGGTTTTAAATCACGTCAACATGTCTGCATGCAAGCATGCACCGGTAGCATGCATGTAAGTGAGCTCTTAAGTCCCATTAACATGTCAAAAAGAAAAATATAATCCCATTATGCAGTAGGAGTTGGCTGATCTTTTTTCCTTACGTGGGATGATCTAAATGATGATGGGAGTTTATTTAGTTTGGCTACCACATTTGTCATGCGGTTATAGAGTTTTTTTAGTTCTATGAAATCGATAATTTTGCGCAGAGAGATATACGGCTGTTCCGCGGCAACGCGCGAGGACTCATCTAGTATTTAGGAACGGAGGGAGTACTATGTAAAGAGTTAGGTGTCGCACGGTGTCTAGAAAATATGGTGATAGTGTGAAGTGGGCCATGTAATCACTGAGCCTCCGTGTTTTCACTGCTCTTGCACTCCTCCGGTGTAAGAATGGAGAAAATTTTAATCTAGTAGTACCTCCTTTCGCCGAAAGTGTGGGACATCCAGCAGTCCTACCACCTCAGTAATAAAGACCAATGAGCCGTCAAATCACATAGACCCAACAGTAAGTTGTACGAATGAAGCAACCATCACTCTTGCGCTAGTGAGAGGCTGCGTCCGCTCTACCCGGGCATGAATGCGGCACCGATTCTTTGGAGTGGTGCTGACCGTTTCGGGCGGGAAGCGCGCGCGGGCGATGGAGGGGCTTTGGGTGGGCCAGGCTGGTCAGGAGCGGGCGTGGCAGCTGTCCGCATGTCCCTACCGGACACGCCCGGAAACGAGAGGATGCACCAACTCTCGCGGCTAAAATCGTACATTACACACCATCTCTCTGTAGGAGTAGGTCGATCTGTCGCTCTCTCTAACACACACATGCTGTTAAACACACACACACACACGCACGCACGCACCTTGGTCCCATTGCACCTTCTAACGTGACTTATTACACCTAGACGGAGGGAGTAGTAAGTATACGAGATACGGTGGCACACTGACTTAGGTCGAATACAAGTGCCCAAAATTGTGTGCATGTTATAATAAGGATTCACTTAAAATAGTACGTGAGCGAACAGAGGGATCAATTGGACAGTGTTCCCGAGCAGTAGCGAGATGTATGAGGTAAGATACACTGCTGGCACTTTTAATTTTTCTTATTAATTTGTTTGTTTCACCCTCTGACTGGTGGGACCCAACGTACTACGTGGAGAGAGGTAAGGTGACTAAGGCTGCATTATTTCTGAACCACTGTGGATAGTCTTACCACCAAAGCCACATCACACGATTATGATTGAAATCCCAATGACTCCCACACACACACAAAAAACACTGCATGCTTGTCACACGAATGCAGGAATGTATAAAAGGTTATTTTCCTCTTGTTGAACATAACGGGAGGGTTGTGTAGCTGGTTAGCCTTTTCGCTCATCAAACTTGAGGTCTCGGGTTCGATAACTACACTTGAGCATAATTTGTGCCAGGAGGATTCTTTGACTGGTCAAAATGGATGGATACGGAGCTATACGATCTCGTAGTGACCGTATAATCACCTCATCACGTATAAGCTGCAGCCTCGGCGCTTGTTTTCTAGGGTTTGCACGCTTCACACACTCTCTCCAGTATATATATACACGCTGGAGCCTCAGCGCTTGTAGTTGCTCTCTTCACACTCTCTCGCCCTCTCCAGATCTAAACAAGACTTTGTTGGCCTCTCTCTCCCCTCACTGCTGCTCAAAGAGCCGGCAGGATCCGTCTGCCGAGAAGGGAAGGAGGCTTAACGCTGCCGCCGTCGGCGAGGGAGGGAATCCACTACCGGCGCAGCTGTTCACTTTCACCCAGCGGCGGCGCGGGAGGGCTTCCGACCCCTTCTTCGTCGCCGCCGTCCATCGCCCACCGAACCACGCCCCAAGAACCTTAAGGTATAATTTACTTACTCCACATGCATTGCTCTAGCTGCATGTATACCATGAATCTAGGACGTGGTTCAAAGTGGAAAGGAATGGGGGAAAGTAGTGGGAAAAGTTGTATATAGCATGAATCTAGGACGTGGTTCAAAGAGGAAAGGAAGGGGGAAAGTTGTATAGCATGAATCTAGGACGTGGTTCAAAGAGTAAGGGAATGGGGGAAAGTAGTGGGGAAAGTTGTATCGCATAAATCTAGGACGTGGTTCAAAGAGGAAAGGAAGGGATGAAAGTACTAGTACAGACTGGCTATCCAGCACCTATGTTGGTCGAAAAGGGAAAACAATGACAAACGCAGTACGCACATCTATAACGAACTGATCTTTTGTTTTGGGGGACAAGGCTGTAGAGTTTGAGCAGGACTAGATTTGTTGCGCTCGCATAGGGAAAGGTGTCTAAAGATAACAAAATTGGGACCAACACAAATATGCTCCTTGGTTGTTTGTTCTTTGTTGCAACAGACTGTGCATGACCACAGTACATCGGTAGATGCACATGGTGCTGGTGCGTCCACTGTCCCGTGCAACTCATTAGCTGTTGTTAATCTAAGGCCCTGTTTGGTTAAAAACTCCCTAGTCCCTACCTGCTTGGTTCCAGGGACTAAACATGGACTAGAGGTTATTAAATGACATGCTAAAAGACCATGTTACCCCTAGTAATGAACTAATAGAGACAAGGTGCGATGCGTGGCAGGGGCAACTGTTGGAAAAAGTCCCAAAAAGACTCCCTCGGGGTCTTCTTTCTTTAGTCCCAAATGCCCACTTTTAGTCCCTAAAAGTCCCTCCTCTTTGGTTTAGATGGGACTGACATGGAGTTTTTTTAGTCCCTACACCAAAATGTCCCTGTAAACAAACACCCTCTAATAATGCCGCTGGAAAATTGATGCAATGCCATAGTTAAAAGCAAATTACATGTTTAACGAATTTTATTGTTAATATAATCTCTATGTTAATATTAATCAATGCCACCGTTTGAGAAATGCTACTGTCTTGCTTTCTTTCCCATTTAGATAAGGTAGATGCTTCTTTTTGTTGGCTTCTGTGTCATCCACCGTTATTGACAACTAGTTGTTTCCTTTGCACCTCTGTGTAAACAAGGTTATCTACTTCACCTCGTTGCCATTGTGACCTTTTGTTGCACTGCACAAAACACTTTTGTTTTAAGAGTGTTTTGTGCAGTTCAACCAAAATGTCAAACCGACAATGTTGCTTGATTGCTTGATCTTAGTGGAACTGCACAAGAGGAGATCTTACATCCTATCCGTGTTGCCAAATTTGGTTCAGATCTTCTTCTTGTGAGTTGTTTGAATTCCGCATCATGAGAGGTCAGTACTAGCTTTCTTTCACATGATTCTGAAGTGTGCTTTCATATGTTATGCTACTTGTATGATAATGTTGCTTGATTTTAGTGAACTGCACAAATGGAGACAAGACTTCCAATCTATATGTGCACCGTAATATCCCATTGAGGTAAGATAAGGATATTTCACAACTGTTGGCCTGTGTTTTGCCACTTTCATCAGAAAATTAAGTTTAGTACTATACTTGTGCTCCCTAATTGACATGCCAAATCTTACATTGAAGGCGAAGCTTGTCTGTTATTGAACCAAGTGATGAAGGGGAAGAACAAGCGAAAGAAAAACAAAAATCAACCCCGGTGCTGTAATGAAGCACTTGAACTGTGATGACACAAGTAATGATATAGTTTTGCATCTTAATTTATTGCTATGGCTGGAACGAGCAATTGTTTTGCCACTGATTTGATGCCACTCTTAATGTAATACGTAATTATCTCTACTTGTGCAAACAGGGATCTTCTTTGAAGATACCACACAAGAAGATGTTGGAAACATTAAACTAATCGAGGAGTATATAGTAAGCATGGCCACCACTGTAGATAGCAACAGATGGTTCCGGAGAAGTGCTTCATCTGTATGCTCTACACAATAAGCATCCTGACAAAGGTTGGTACTCGCCCACTGATTTCATCCATATGATTTGAGCTTTGTCATCTCTATTGGTGTTGTGCTACTGTTTAGATACTGTCATGAAAAAGTGGTATTGTCCTTGAGAAGTGCTTCATCTGAGCTATTTTAAATATTTCCTTCCTTTTTTTCGAGCAAACAGGGATGCTAGCATTTAGTTGTCCTCTTGTCTTTGCAGAACGGGATCATCTTCCTCTGAAGAATAATATGGACTACGTGAAGTGACTAGTTCCGATTATGCCAGTATGAAGAAGCCCTGTGTATCTTCTCATCAGAAGGAGCAGTTGAAGGATGGTTACATTACTCCCCACAAGACCAAACTAACTTCAGCTCAGAAGGACTGACAAATCTCCATTTTTTTGCTGTGATGCGCGAGTACAATGTTGTTCTAGGATTCTTTCTAGTGAGTTCCATTTTTCTAAAAGTGTGCTCTACATGGACCATGTAGGTGCCTGTTTAAACTGTCAATTCATAGTACAATTTGCTTTATACTGATCACTTTTTGTATTGGTGCAAACAGGCGTGCTCAGCTTGATTTCAATGGGAACTGCACAAAATGTTCATGAATACATCGAAACATTCATTTCCACCACAAGAAAGGAGGTGCCGATAAGTTCAAGGCGTTGCAACATATAAGGGCGAAATCATACAAGCTACGCGCGAATTTGGTTGATTTTGGTGGAACTGCACAAAAAGAACAGCTGGTTTATTTAGCACGAGGTGCCATGTCAATGTCCGAACTGATGGCAAACCCTGCCCATTCCACAATCGTAGGCATTTGATATTTTGGAATGAGACAACCTTGTCAAATTTTGCTCATTGAATTTAGCAAGACATGCGTTTGATATTTTCGAATGGGACGCCCTTTGCTGTCAGCAGCGTCGATCAATTTTTTATTTATTCTTTACTTGTGAAGTAAATATTGCCTCTGACATGTGAGTCGCTGAGATGCATAATCATCAATTGTTTTGAATGTTCTCTATGAACCCTGTGTGTTTGATTGCAATGTACAGAAACGCTAAAAAGCTGCTCAAACTCTTTGTACTCCTTCTGTTCCTTTTTACTTCGCACATTGTGAAAGTGCATACTTTTTTCTATAAGATTGGTCAAAGTAGAGATACTTTGACTGCAGACAAAACTTGTATGCAGACTAGAAAGGACCGGAGGGACTACATGTGAAACTGCTGCAAACGAGGTGATCACCCTGGGAATAATGCTAGTACGTATTGTTTTGCATGTTCATCCAATGCCAGTGATACATGAATTCGAACTAATCGAAATAAATTCATTCATACACGGTCGGATTTCATATAAACATGCCGGATTTCATTACATTTCATACATTCTTCAACTAAAAAGGGGTGCGCTGGAGGTATAATTAATTAATCGAAGCTACCCACCTGTGTCCCGCTGAGCCGAACAGAAGCTTCAGTGACTTAACTGCAGGTGCAGTTGCGTAACTGACATGTGGCCTGTTGGGCCCACGTGTCAGTTAGCTAACTGCACCAGCAGTTAAGTAGAAGCAGCGTTCTTCTCCAACACAGCTCTCCGACTCCATGTTGCCGCCAAGAAGCTAACCAGCCGTCAATGGTCAACCCGCCTAGCTTAGCTTCAACCGGAGGGTAGCAGCGATGGCCTTACTTGGACCCGAGCGGCGGCGACCTACCGTGTTCTACTCTTCCTTGTTTTCTGTGTGGCGCGGCCTCGTTGGCAGCGGGGCGGGGCCTCGGCGGAGCCGGCGATGTCCTCTATCTCGTTGCCGGCGGGCGGCAACTCGGCGGAGCGGTGGAAATCCTGCCCCTCGCTGCCGGCAGGGTGGGGCCTCGGCTGAGCTAGCGATGTCCTCTGCCTCGTTGTTGGCAGGGCGGGGCCTCGGCGGAGCCGGCGGTGTCCTCTGCCTCGTTTTTGGCGTCGCGGGGCCTCGGCGGAGCAGGGCCTCGTCGACGCCAGCGGAGCGGGCACTCGTCGGAGCCAGCATTGTCCTCTGCCTCGTCCTCGGTCTCGCCAAACAGCGCCTCGCCCACTTCATCGCCCTCTTTGTAGGCGGCCGCAACCTCCACCACCCACATGCGGTACCGCCAGCGCTCGAGGCGGCCCTCGCGGGCGGAGCGGTACGAGTCGAGCAGCGCCTCCTGCTCCACCCGCTCCACGGCGATCTGCTCCTCTGCCTGCAAGTGCTCCTGGAGGAGATGGTGGTTGTAGGCGGCGTCGGCCTGCGCCTCCCGGAACTACTCCTCACGCATCTGCCTCACTGTGTCCATATATTGGGCACGAGCCTCGCCGATGGTCATGGTGCAATGCACTGGCGAGGATGGCACGGAGGAGGGGGTTGGCGCCGGATCGTCGACTACCATGTTCTCCATTGGGACGTCGTCGTCCTCCGGCTGCCTGCCGGTCGGCAGCAATGGCTACCATCTCCTTGTGGTCCATCGTCCGCCCGTCCCGAAGAGCGCTGGAGCGCGAGGAAGCCATGGTGGGCAGTAGTGGTGTGGACAGGAGAAAGGGGACAGATGTGGATGACTGCGGCTATGGCCGGCGCAGCAGTTTATATAGCAATGGTGGGCGGCGGAGGGACGGACGTGTGGCGCCGGAGTAGCCGCCTCGGCAACCGCGTATCATTAATGTGGGCGGCAGATGGATGGACGGACAGCACTTGTGTCGTTTGAAGGCGGAGCAATGGCCTGCACCGGGAAGCGGGGCGGGTGGCGCTGACTGTTTCGGGCGGAAAGCACGCACGGGCGAGGAGAAGTCTTTACTTGGAGAGGATGACAATGGGGACCCACCAGGGCCATAGCCTCATGTACGCAAGTGCCTCCTTATTATATATATAACTATAATTTTTTTGCTTCCTCCTGGTTTCCTGACATCACGGTCCCACACCATTGTCAACCTATGTAGTCAATAAACGAGAGAATTGCACAAGAAGCGGCCGACAGCTGGGACCAAGCAGCTCGAGCAGTATTTGTGTTTTTGAGGTGTGAGCACTGCAGAGTTTTTCAATGTTTAGCCCAGATATTAATTTTTCTCCTCTGAACAACAATGAAAACATCGCTGCAGGTATTAACTGGGCGGGCTGTGGCCCGTCTAGCCCAGGCCAGATATCCAGCCCAGATATTAATTTTTTTCAAGCTGAAAATGGCTAGCCCAGCTATACTTTTTTAGGAATACCCAGGCAAGGTCAAGTTGTTATTATCCACCCCACTGGGCTGCAAATCTTTCCTACGAGGGATGCATTAGGCTTAACAAGAAAATGGGCTTTAAGAAATAATAAATGGGCTGTAATTATAAAAACTGGGCAGTAACTATAAAAAAATGCACCAAACACGTAATTTCTTTATAAATATTATTTTTGGATATTGAAAATTTTAATTTCATTAATTGTTGCGAGCGCAATGTTTCGCTGGATTTTTACGTAATATAAATTTATATTGAAATTGTATTTAATCTGACTAGAAATTTCAGGATAAAAATATTTCGGATCCCATCAAAATGTGGGAAGTTTTATTGAATTATGTTTTGAACGGTTGGTTGAAATGGGCTGTACTTTTAACAAAGTGTAAATGGGCTGTAGTAAATTCCATTAGAATTCAAAAACGGGCTGCACATTCTTACAAATCTCAAATGGGCTATAAGTTCTCTGCCACACACTTGTGGCCTTACTAAGTTGACGCGTCCCCTAAAAAAAGAGAGTTGACGCGTATGCAAGGCTTTGTCAACTTATAGTCAACACACGGTTCTAGCAGCAGTGGCCGTTGGATGTCCATCCAACGGATGCCGTGCTTCTTCTTCAATCTCGGATATTCTAGCTTCACCCGCCCAAAAAATGATTCCTCCCCCTGACATCTGGGGTGCACCGTTTCGGAAGCTGGCCTGTGGGCCTTCTAAGTTGACTTACCAAGGGCTTTGTCAACTTAGTCAATATAAACGATTCTAGCTGCAGTGACTGTACGATGTCCATCCAACGACCATCGTGCTTCTTCAACCTCTGGTCTTCTTGCTCCAGCCGCCCAAAGATGCGCTGAGAGGCTGGGGCCTGGGCACCGCCCAAGATGCAAGCGATAGCACGTGGCTCCTGGAAGCCCCCAGCCCCCTCGTCCTGGTGGTGGTCGTCATTCCTTCTTGGCGGTGGTAGCAGAGGAGGAAGGCCTGCATTGCATTGCGGGCGATCCTCGCGAGGCTGATCCCTCCAAGCCCCCTCGCGAGGCTGGTCCTGCCAGCAATCCTCACGAGGTCGATCACGCCACTCCTGGCGAGGGCCTCGTCGTCCCATCATCCTCCACCTCTTCCTCCTCCTCGGCCGTAGCCCCGGTCGTTGCGCTCGGGGCGTCGACCGATGCGTCCTTCTCGTACGGCCCTGAGCTCCTGGAATTCGTTGGTGTTGTGGGTGCAGAGGTCGTGGTAGGCGCAGTATCGGCTGCCCTTGGACGACTCCGGCTGCTCCCTGCCGCGCTTCGTGTCTGGTTCTGCTGCGAGCACAGCTGCTCCTTTGCGCTTCACGTCCTTGGCCTTGGCTTTCTTCTCTTCTGGGTTTGTAGCTGGAAGCTCGAGAAGGGAAAGGCGCCCCTCCTCGGCCCTTGCGCACTTGGTCGCCAGGTTGAACAGCTCCAGAGATGTGCACAGATCCTCGTGGATAGCCAGCTCCTCCTTCATCTTGATGTCGCGGACACCATCAGAGAAGGCTGAGATGATGGCCTCCTCAGTCACCTTGGGAATCTTGAGGCGAGCGCTCTTGAAGCGCTAGATGTACTTCTGCAAGGTCTCTCTAGGTTGCTGCTTGATGCGGCGCAGGTCACCCACGACTGGAGGGCGGTCACGAGTGCCCTGGAAGTTGGCAATGAAGTGGGTGCGCATCTGGTCCCAAGAGGAGATCGAGCCTGGAGGCAGGTTTAGGAGCCAGGTGTGGGCACCATCTTTGAGCGCCATGGGAAACCAGTTCGCCATGACCTTTTCGTCCCCGTTGGCCGCCTCGATGCCCAGCTCATAGAGCTGCAGGAACTCCGCGGGGTCGGCAGTGCCGTCATAGCGAGGAGGCAGATCCGGCTTGAACTTGCCCGGCCAGGCGACACTGCGTAGCTCGGTGGTGAAGGCGCCGCAGCCTGCGGTGGCCACTGGTGCCCTTTGCAGACGCGGGGCTTGCTCCTGGGGATTCCCGTGCGCCGCCGCCAGGGGCAGCGCGGGGTCTTGACGTGCTAGCGCAGGGATGCGGTCTTGACGAGCTGGAGCGGGGAGCACGCGAGCGCCTTCTTGGGGCCGAGGGATCTCTTGGCAGCTCCTTTCTTGTCGCGCGGGCGCTGGACGCGGTGGGTCTCGTCCAGGGGCCCCGTGCCTCGGAGCTAGGGCACCTTCTTGGGGAGGAGGTGGCGTAGGCACCTGCTGAGCTGCATCACCCATGCAGGACGGAGGGCGAGGCAGCGAGAGGGACGGCGCAGGGGAGCCCCCTGCGGCACTGACAAGCTCGGTGATGCGAGCGAGCCACTCCTCGTAGAGGTCGTCGATGGGGCGGTACTGGAGGAGCTCACGTGTCAGGATCAACGCGGCTTGCACATCCGTGGGAGCGTGACGAGCGTGAGACGACGAACCAGCTGGAGTTAGCGACGGAGTGGTGGTGCGGCCTTCCCGCCGCACCGAAGGATGAAGCGACGATGCTTGCTGCTCGTTCCCCGCCGGGCCGGTGGCAGCGTTGGCAGCAGGCGACGGAGAACAACGGGGGGGTACCGACGGGAGCCGTCTGGGCGACGCGGGCGGCGAGAGCAGCCCGACGCTCGGTGCGAGCTCGGCGAGCATCCGCCATGGATGCGACGAATGATGGAACGCGGGACAGCGGAAGGAAGATTCCGGCGCACCCCTACCTGGCGCGCCAAATGTCGGATATCGGGTTCCGAAAAAACCCTTAAGGTTCGAACTCTGGGGTGCGCGCGAAGATCTTCCCCCTACCTATCCACGTCCCAATGCCTCGTCGTGAATCTAAGCTACACGATGAACAACACAAGGGACACAAGGTTTATACTAGTTCGGGCCACCGTTGTGGTGTAATACCCTACTCTAGTGTGTGGTGTGATGGATTGCCTCAGGGGCTAATGATGAACAGTACAAAGGAAGAACAGCCTCGCGAGGGGTGTTCTTGAGCTGGTGCGGTGTTCTACTTGGGATGGATTCGATCCACTCTGGATGAGATGAGATTGTCCTTTTCTACTGTGGTGGCTATCTCTATTTATATGGGCCCTGGTCCTCTTCCCAAAGATTGAGCGGGAAGGGAGCCAACAACGGCCATTTTGAAGGGGAACAACTAGTACAAGTTATCCTGACTAATGTTGGTCTTCGACTGCCAAAGGCACTGGCGATGACGCCGTCTTGGGCTCCACGGTGACCTCCATCCTGCCGCTCTGCTGGTCTTGGTCTTGTTGCACCGATATGGTAACCTTTGCTTGATGCCTCGCTACTCCGCTCCTGCGCTTGCCCCCTTTGCACCAAAGAGAAAACAAGGACACTGCGCTGGCTGGCGCCCGCCTGGTGCCTGCCTGGTCTCGATCGTCACGGCTTGCATCACGAGCACCTCGTGAGGTACTCCTTGCCTTGATCTCTCCGCCTCCTCACGAGCCTGCCTGGTGAGGCCGCCCCTGAGGAGGCCTTGCGTCGTCCGCCCCACGAGGCTTGGCCCCTCGCGAGGGTCTTGAGCTTGGGTTGATAAAGATGGGCCGTACTTGGCCACTGCTTGAGCCACGCCGCAGGCTGCAGGCAGGCAAGTCTGGGGACCCCCGTTCCTAGAACGCCGACAGTTTTCGGCTTTCTCTACTGAGGTGCTCGTCCGAAAGAACCGGGACACAATCGCAGTAGTTCTCCCTTTACTACCCTTGCCGATATAGCGGAACATAAGGTAGTAAGCACAGGAGCCGGGCAACCCAACTATTGACCAAAGACATGATTCGGAGCCGATGCATAAAATGATATAAGTTCGTGGTGCCGAACTGTACTGTAAAAGTGTTCGGACTTGATTGCCGTATTGCAGGGTGTAATGAAGCCCCTGGCGAAGTAATGCGTACCAGAGTGTACGGATGCAATTGATAAGAAATACAAAGACAAGGAAAATATCAAGTAATAAGCTGACGCTACAAATTATTTTCCATTGTAATTTGATTAATACGTCAAGGCGTACTTGTACAAGTAATGCAATAAGCAAGTAAGGCTATTTAACATGCCATGACCAAGAGCGAGCTGCGTGCGGGTATGTAAACCAGGTATAGCAATCGTTAGCAGAGACCACCTGGGTATTCCCTTGTATGTCAAAGCTCCATGCCTCCTTGGTGTATCCGTCCTGTGATGGGTCCAATGATCGGGTTATCAGAAAAGCCTCAAGAAGAGAAAACCCTGAAAGAAAGAGAAAAAGTAAACATATGCGGATCCAGGGCGGTTGAGCCGCATTGTGGACGGCGGTCTAGCTATGCCTCCGTCCGTGCCCATGGTATTTTAAGTGTGTTGTTATGTACGCGCGGCACAAATGTTGCTGCTTGATCTGGACTATGACAGAGGCCGGATTGCTAGCCAAGCTCTGGACGAGCTGGACCGTCCTGCCGCAGAGTAGTTCAGACTCGCTTGACGGTGTTCGGGGGCTTCACTTCTGAATTGAGGTTCTGCCTAAAAAGGCTATTCTATACTCCTGCTGCAAGGGCCGCAGTGTGCTCCTCCGTACGGAGCAAGCGCTTCGTATTTCCATTGACTGTTCTTACACCGCGTTGTCCGGGCATCTTGAGCTTGAGGTAGGCCTAGTGCGGCACCGCATTGAATTTAGCGAATGTGGTTCGTCCGAGCAGTGCATGATAACCACTGCGGAAAGGGACGATATCAAAGATTAACTCTTCGCTTCAGAAATTATCCGGGGATCCGAAGACCACTTCCAGTGTGATTGAGCCCGTACAGCAGGCCTCTACACCTGGTATGACACCTTTAAAGGTGTTTTTAGTGGGCTTGATCTTTGAGGGATCGATACCCATTTTGCACACTGTATCCTGTGTCGGCGTTCTGGGAACGGGGGTCCCCAAACTTGCCTACCTGCGGCCTGCGGCGTGGCTCAAGCAGTGGCCCAATACGGCCCGTCTACATCAACCCAAGTTCAAGACCCTCGCGAGGGGCCAAGCCTCGCGGGCGGACGACGCAAGGCTTCCTCAGGGGCGGCCTCATCAGGCAGGCTCGCGAGGAGGCAGAGAGAGCAAGGCAAGGAGTACCTCGCGAGGTGCTCGTGACGCAAGCCATGACGATCGAGACCAGGCGGGCGCCAGCCCGCGCAGTGTCCTCATTTCCTCTTTGGTGCAAAGGGGGCAAGCGCAGGCGTGGAGTACCGAGATATCAGGCAAAGGTTACCATATCGGTGCAACGAGACCAAGACCAGCAGAGCGGCAGGACGGAGGTCACCGTGGAGCCCAAGACGGCGTCATCGCCAGCGCCTTTGGCAGTCGAAGACCAACTTTAGTCAGGATAGCTTGTACTAGTTGTCCCCCTTCAAAATGGCCGTTGTTGGCTCCCTTCTCGCTCAATATTTGGGAAGAGGACCAAGGCCCGTATAAATAGAGATAGCCACCACCGTAGAGTGGGGATCTCATCTCGTCTGATCTAGATCTGATCGAGATCTCATCTAGAGTGGATTGAATCCATCCCAAGTAGAACACGGCACCAGCTCAAGAACACCCCTTGCGAGGCTGTTCTTCCTCTGTACTGTTCATCATCAGCCCCAGAGGCAATCCACCACACCACACACTGGATTAGGGTATTACACCACAACGGTGGCCCAAACCAGTATAAACCTCGTCTCCCTTGTGTTGTTCATCGTGTAGCTTAGATTCGCGACAAGGCTTTGGGGCGTGGATCGGTAGGGAGAAGATCTTCGTGCGCACCCCAGAGTTCGAACCTTAAGGGTTTTGCCGGAACCCGATATCCGACATCCTGATAGAGCAGGTTCAGGCTGCTACCACCATCCATGAGGACTCACGTGAGATGAAATCCATCAATAATTGGGTCAAGGACCAGTGCGGCTGAACCGCCATGACGTATACTGGTTGGGTGATCCCTTAGATCGAAGGTGATCGGACAAGAGGACCATGGGTTGAACTTTGAGGCGACTGGCTCCATTGCATAGATGTCCCTGAGTGCACGCTTGCGCTTCTTCTTGGGGATATGGGTGGCATATATCATATTCACCATTTTGACTTGGTGGGGAATTTCTTCTGTCCCCCTGTGTTCGGTGGTCGGGGTTCCTCGTCATTGTCATTGCTTTGCGACCCTTTCTCCTTATTCTCGGCATTCAATTTGCCGGCCTGTTTGAAAACCCAGCATTCTCTGTTGGTATGATTGGCTGGTTTATCAGGAGTGCCATGGATTTGGCATGGTCGATCGAGTATGCGGTCCAGACTGGACGGGCCCGGATTATTTCCCTTGAATGGCTTCTTCCGCTGACCGGACTTAGAGCCACTGAATCCGGCGTTGACCGCCGTGTCTTCGGTGCTATCACCGTTGTTTCGACGCTTATGTCTATTGTGTCGGGGCTTGCCGTTGCTGTTTCTGGCTTCAGAAGTGCCAGGTTTTCTTGTATTGTTGTTTCTACGGGCTAGCCAGCTATCTTCGCCCGCACAGAAGCAGGTCATGAGTGCCGTGAGGGCTGACATGGACTTCGGCTTTTTCTAGCCGAGGTGTCTGGCCAGCCATTCGTCGCGGATGCTGTGCTTAAAGGCCGCTAGGGCTTCGGCGTCCGGACAGTCGACGGTCTGGTTCTTTTTAGTTAGGAACCGAGTCCAGAATTTCCTGGCTGACTCTCCGGGCTGTTGGATTATATGACTTAGGTCATCGGCATCCGAAGGTCGAACATATGTGCCTTGGAAGTTGTCAAGAAAGGCGCTCTCCAATTCCTCCCAGCTGCCAATGGAGTTTTTGGGCAGACTGTTTAACCAGTATCTAGCTGGTCCCTTGAGTTTGAGAGGGAGGTATTTGATGGCGTGAAGATCATCGCCGTGGGCCATATGAGTGTGGAGAAGAAAATCCTCAATCCACACCGCGGGGTCTGTTGTGCCGTCGTATGATTCGATGTTTACGGGTTTAAACCCTTTTGGGAAATCATGTCCCATTACTTCATCGGTGAAGCAAAGGGGGTGTGCGGCACCTCTATATCGGGCCAAGTCGTGACTTAGCTCGGATGGGGTTCGTCTGCGGTTTTCGGCCCGGACGTGGTTATGTTTGTCACGTTCAGCCAGATGGACATCGTCGTGCGTAGAGGCACGCCCCCGTGATCCATAGATTGATCTTGTCTAGCCTGTTCTCTTTTCCAAATCGCGTCGCAGGTCATGTGTATATCCCCGAGCTGTTGTATTTTGTTTGTTCGGCAAGGTAGTGGGGGCTGGTATTCGGTTTGAGGTGCCGCTTTGTCCCAGCCACGTGGTGGTCGGTCAGCCGTACTGTACCTTGGTAGGACGGGTTCCAGCACCTCATCGTCAAACTGTGGAAACAGTTTGCGCTTCGGGTAGCTTTTGGTTGGGCGCTCGAGGCCATATTCCTCGGCTGCCAGGACATCAGTCCATCTTTCATTAAGCAGATCCTGAGCAGCTTGAAGCTGCTGCTGCTTCTTTTCCAGGCTTCTTGTAGTGGCAATTAGCTGACGCTTAAAGCGTTCCTGCTCGGCAGGCTCTTCAGGCACAATGAAATCTTCATCACCGAGGCTAACCTCGTCCTCGGAGAGCGGAAGGTAGTTGCTATCCTCCAAGTCTTCATTCGCAGCCTGTTCGCCAGGGCTGGCTCGCCCATCCTCCCGTTCCTCCTGTTCGGAGGTCGGCTCAACGGGGTCTTCATTGTTTTCGGCACCGTCCGGAGTGGTATCCTCTTCTGTGACGGTATTGTTGTTTTTACTACGACGTGGCTTAGAGCGGCGCCGCTGACGTCGGTGCTTCGGCTGCATCTTAGGAGGTTTATCCTCGACTGGATTTTCATCGTCGCTGTTGTTTTCTTTGGGTGTATCCACCATGTATATGTCGTACGAGGAGGTGGTTGTCCAACGCCCTGTAGGCAGTAGTTCTTGCTCCTCTCCGGCATCGTTGTCCATACCGTTGATGTCTTCGGAGTCATAATTGAGACTGTCGGTTAAGTCATCGACAATGGCTACAAAGTGGGTGGTGGGTGGGAAATGAAGTTCTTCGTCATCCGCTTCCCATTCGAGCCGAACATAGTTCGGCCGAGAGTCCCGTGACAAGGAGAGGGATCTTAATGAGCTTAACACGTCGCCAAAAGACGAGTGCTGGAAAATGTCCGCGGAGCTGAACTCTAAGACCGGCGCCCAATCAAGTTCGATGGACGCGGATGCACGCGGTCCGGAGTCCATGGCCGGAGACGAGTCCGAGGTTGCGGAAACACAAGCCCAGCTCAATGTTGGGTCTGTGTGCGGCTCGAGCGCTGCTGAGTCTGTGGCCTCCGCGGCGGGGCTGAGCTTCCCGTCTTCGGACAATGTAGTCCGCTCCGGCTCTAGGGCCAGGGCGGTCACAGGCGCTAGCTCCGTGCAGCCAGATGATAGATCTAGGTCATGTTCATCGTGGTGGCCGAGGACAGCCGTCATGGGCTCGAATCCGTCAAAGATCAAGTCTCTGCGGATATCGGCCACGAAATTCAGGCTTCCAAATCTGACCTGATGTCCAGGGGCGTAGCTATGGATCTGCTCTAGATGGCCAAGCGAGTTGGCCCTCAGTGCGAAGCCGCCGAATACGAAGATCTATCCTGGGAGGAAGGTCTCCCCTGGACTGCATTGTTGTAGATGATTGATGGAGCCATCAAACCTATCTTCGACGACACAGAGGAACTCTCAATGAAAGCACCAATGTCGGTGTCAAAACCGGCGGATCTCGGGTAGGGGGTCCCGAACTGTGCATCTAAGGCTAATGGTAACATGAGGCGGGGGACACGATGTTTACCCAGGTTTGGGCCCTCTCTATGGAGGTAATGCCTTACTTCCTGCTTGATTGATCTTGATGAATATGAGTATTACAAGAGTTGATCTACCATGAGATCATAATGGCTAAACCCTAGAAGTCTAGCCTATGACATTATGACTGTTGTGACTAAACCCTAGAAGTCTAAACCCTCCGGTTTATATAGACACTGGGGGAGCTAGAGTTGTACAAAGTCAGTTTACAGAGAAAGGAATCTTCATATCCAAATCGCCAAGCTTGCCTTCCACGCCAGGGAGAGTCCGATCCAGACACGGGACGAAGTCTTCTATCTTATATCTTCATAGTCAAACAGTCCGGCCAAAGATATAGTCCGGCTGTCCAAGGACCCCTTAGTCCATGACTCCCTTAGTGGGTCCCAGCTAGCAGGGGAGTATTCATTTTTTTTGTTGACCGCGTCGCACCGAGCACATCCATGGTGGTGGACAACGGCGAGGCCCCGGACAGTAACGAGCGGGAGATGGGAAGACGCGAGAGTGTCGCAGACGGAGAGGTGTATGAGGGTTAACTGGTTCTGGTGAAGCATGGTTTGGCAGTCGATGGGGAGGAACAGGAGGTGTGGAGGGGTGGAGGGATGGCTTGGCCGGCGGTGGGGTAGCGCTTCACAGTGAAGCATGCTAAGCCGAGCTACTAGCAACAGGAGGCGGGAGCAGATGGTCCCGGTGACGCTGGAGGAAGAAGATGAGAGATTGAAGATGGATGTCGGTCATTGGATGTAAATCCAACGGCTATCTTTGTCAGAATCATTTGTTGACTAAGTTGACAATGACTTGTGTTGGCTTCGACCTATTGGCCCACATTTCAGCCTCGCACATATTCAACCCAGTTTTTCATAATTTACACTCCATTTGATCTTTTTTTTAAATTACAGTCCATTTGCTGGGTTGGGTGAACAAATAATGTAGCATCCATGTGGCCCATTTTTTTAAACTACAACCCATTTTCACTTTCTCGAAATACGCGAATTTGCTGGGCTAGCTGAACAAATAATGTAGCGTTCATGCGGCCAATTTATTTTTTTCGAAAAAATTACAGCCCATTTGCACTTTCTCGAAATACACGATTTTGCTGGGCCGGTTCTAATTATAATGTTGGGTTGGGCGCAGCAATGTTATCAAAAAATAAATAGGGGTTGAACATTTTGTTATAAATATATTTAAATAATAAGCGGTTTATTATTACATTGGTCCTTAAATCTTACCAAGCTTTTGTACACAATCACCAGGATTTTCGTTGCCTTAATGTACAAAAATCTAGCATTTTATTGTTAAAAAATTATTTTTGAAGTTACTAAGATGTGGGATATTGTTTTCTTATATATGTAAGTATGTGTTAAATATATGATGACAATAACAATAATATATAATAACATATAAAATAATATAAATATATATAATACAGTTAGAAGGAAAACATAAGTTGGACCTGGCGTTCCTATTCTTATATAGAAAATTAGAACAGACCTCTGCGTTTTCTTCAAAAAAACATAAGTTGGGTTGTGGATGTTTCATGAAAAATAAAACCTAGGATGGGAGGTCCATAAGCCGGTCGATACATGACGGCCCTCAAGAAAATACAAACCGGCATGTCGTGGGCTGTGCATCTTAAAAAAGAAAGCCTAGACGGGGCAGCCCACAACCAAGCTGATATTTGCTGGCCCACTGATAATAAATGGTACCTGCCAGCTCCCCGGCTTCATTGTAAATTTATCTCCTTTAGTAACTACGTTGAAGCACCTCAAAAAAATGTAACTATGTTGACAAATCCGTGGGCCCCAACGTCAGTATAGCATTAGGAGGAAGTATTTTTTCAATGAGTCACTTGATTGCGTATAGCCATAGACCTGGTGGGTCCCGACTGTCCGCCTCTCCACGTACAGTCCTCTCCAGATTCCTCTCGTTTGTTCAGCATGTTCACAATGGCAGACAGTGGCTCCGCGGCGAGCGCACAAAGGCGGAGGACGAGAACAAACCACCGGTGCCGGGGAAGGCATGCTACAGTAATGGTAGATGTTGTGCCATATTTCTACCGAAACAACTGAACTAGCCTAGTGGCCAAGTGACACTACCCGACCGATGTTCCGCCCGGGTTCGATTCCACCTGATGTAGTAAAAATATCTCCAAATTATTTGCATCTGCCATTCTTGACATGTAGGTCCCCATTGTCATCTACGCACACCACGTCCAACACTTGCCAAAACTTCATCCCTCGTTTCTCTATTTTTCGCACACTCGACATTGTGTGGGCATTTTGAAAATAGCATATCTTTTTGACTGTGCATCATATGAAGATGTGCTATGCATGAATGTTGATCAGCATGATGTTAACTGGCTGCTAGTTCCATCTTCAACCATGAATAAAACTTCCAACATGATGTTATCCCTGTTTGAAAAAGGTGTGTTAATGTAAATGCTCTGCCTCTGAAACTTGCATTTCCTTATCTGAAACTGAAACTTGCAGTTTCTTCTCTGAGAATCACATTGTCTGCACTTTTATATGAAACTACTTCTTTAAGTGTTAAAAATAGATCTCTGGAATTCATAAAATACATCATATGCTCAATACTGCAAATCTGAAATTCAAAAGACATTCATATCTGAAAGTACTCTCAAAATACACAACACAAAACAGAATTCACAACCTGCAAATACCGACAACCCTAAGCTCCTCCTGACAATTCACAACCTGCATATATGTCGGATTCGGTGAATCTGTTTCGGTGAATCTATTTGCTCCATGGCCCAGAGGAGCAGCTCTATGTACTCCCGCACGACTCCCTCGCTCTGTTGCAGATATTTGGCCATGGATGTCACCGTCGCCGCTAGTTGGTCCTTGTTGTCAAACCAAGACTGTATCTCCAACATCCTAGATAGCTTCACAGGGTCGCCGTCTGCGATCCTCACGTATCGGTTGTACTCTTATATCGATCTACTTCTCCACAGCACCTTCACTCGTCGGCGGTGGTTTTTGAATGGAAGAGGAGGAGCGGCGCTGGTTTTGGATTAGAAAGGGAGAGGAGCAGCGCTGGTTTTGGATTGGAATAGGAGTGGAGGGGCGGTGGTTTTGAAATGGAAGAGGAGAGGACCGGTGTTGGATTTAGATTGGAACAGAAGATGAGCGGCGGTGGTTTAAGAGGAGAGGAGTGGCACTGCTCTTGGAAGTATTTTTTGTTTTGCGTATTTTGGGTCAAAGTTTGACCACGTACTGTATTTGAAGCAAAATGTGAATGCATGTCACCAAAAATTGTACCGTTTGATTCGTATCTCAATGTTCTTTTAAATTGTATTATTTTTGCAACGTATAACATAGTGTAAAAATAAAGAAAAATAGATTGGTGCTTCTTTCAGAAAAGAGTACTCCTTAGAAAAGTGCCAATATAAGCTACTAATATTTGGTTAGAGGATTTGCTACCGAGAAAGATCCGTCCACAGAGAGCGCCACACATCCCACTAGTGGTGGTGGATGCCAATGCTTACATGGAGCATGGTTGGTGTCAGTAATTTTTACTTGGCACACCTCGCACTCTGCATATATGTCGGTTCCATCCGTACATTTGTGCAGTTCCACCAAAATGCAGCTGAATAACCCTGTTTGTATAGATAATGAAAAAGTGTGATTACATTATAGTGGCACTAGTTGATAAAACATACACTAATAAATAGAAGAAAATATTGCGATAGTATCATAGTATGACATGCTCGAGGGCGAGATGGGCCCTGCGACGCCTCATACGGTAGGCATCATACTGGAAATCGACCCAATTCTCCCTGATACACCTTGTCGGATATCGGGTTCCAACAAAACCCTTAAGGTTCGAACACTGGGGTGCGCACGAAGATCTCTCCCTACCGAAACACGCCCTCAGCCTCGCCGCGATCCCTAAACTAGATCGATGAACAACCGTTGTGGTGTAATACCCTACTCCTGTGTGTGGTGTGTGGATTGCCTCTTGGGCTGATGATGAACAGTACAGAGGAAGAACAGCCTCGCGAGGAGAGGTGTTCTTGGGGTGGTGTGGTGTTCTACTTGGCAAGGATTCGATCCGTCTCTACTATGGTGGCTAGCCCTATTTATAGAGGCACCGGTCCTCTTCCCAAATGTTGAGCGGGAAGGGATCCAACAACGGCCATTTTGAAAGGGGATAGCTAGTACAAGCTATCCTGACTAAAGGTGGTCTTCGCCTGCCAAAGGCGCTGGTGGTGACGCCGCCTTGGGCTCCATGGTGACCTCCCTCCTGCCGTCCTGCTAGTCTTGGTCTTGTTGCACCGATATGGAAACCTTTGTCTGATGCCTCGGTACTCCGTGCCTGCGCTTGCCCCCTTTGCACCAAAGGGGAAACGAGGACACTACAGGGTTGGCGCCCACCTGGCGCCAGCCTGGCCTTGATCATCATGGCTTGCGTCATGGGCACCTCGCGAGGTACCCCTTGCCTTGATCTCTCCGCCTCCTCGCGAGCCTGCCTGGTGAGGCCACTCCTAAGGAGGCCTTGTGTCGTCCGCCCCGTGAGGCTCGGCCCGTCGCGAGGGTCTTGAGCGTTGGTTGATGAAGATGGGCCGTACTGGGCCACCGATTGAGCCACGCCGCAGGCCGCGGGCAGGCAAGTCTGGGGACCCCCGTTCCCAGAACACCGACAGTAGCCCCCGGGCCCAAGGCACGCTCGGACTTGGCTTAGTAGCGAAGCCAAAGGGCAAGTGCGGAGCACCGCGGGGCCCCATAGCCTGCGGCCTTCGTCACCGCGTGGCGACTGATTGGACGTGGGCGTCTCCGCTTACCAACGCTGCCTCGGCAACTGCCCGATTTGACGAGTCCCTGCTGCATGCAAAAAGAGTCATCATTACCTGCGATCGTGGAGGTCGACGGTTGGCCTCCCTTGGGCTATAAATGAGGGGGAGCGATAGCCCCCGTTGTCCATCTCTTCTTGCTCCGCCTGCTTCTTCTCCCTTGCTCCATCTCCATCCTTGACACCAATCTTGACGAGCTGCTAGAGCCCGTGGACAGCGAGCACTTCGCCGCTGCTGCTGAAGCTGTGAAGAGCCAGGTGGAAGCCTTGCTGGGGAAGTTCCGCGCCTTTGCTACTGCGCCCACGGCAGGTGAGGGAGTCATGGATTAGGGGTTCCTCGGGCAGTCGGACTATATGCTTATGCCGGACTGATGGACTATGAAGACACAAGATTGAAGACTTTGTCTCGTGTCCGGGTGGGACTCTCCATTGCGTGGAAGGCAAGCTTGGCAATTCGGATATGTAGATTTCCTTCTCTGTAACCAACTCTGGGTAACCCTAGCCCCTTCGGTGTCTATATAAACCGGAGGGTTTAGTCCGTAGAACGACAACAATCATAATCATAGGCTAGCTTCTAGGGTTTAGCCTCTATGATCTCATGGTAGATCAACTCTTGTAATACTCATATCATCAAGAGCAATCAAGCAGGAAGTAGGGTATTACCTCCATAGAGAGGGCCCGAACCTGGGTAAACATCGTGTCCCCCGCCTCCTGTTACCATTAGCCTTAGACGCACAGTTCCGGACCCCCTACCCGAGGTCCGCCGGTTTTGACACCGACATTGGTGCTTTCGTTGAGAGTTCCACCGTGTCGTCACCATAAGGCTTGATGGCTCCTTCAATCATCTACAATGATGCGGTCCAGGGTGAGGTTTTCCTCCCCGGACAGATCTTCATATTCGGCGGCATCGCACTGCGGGCCAACTAGCTTGGCCATCTGGAGCAGATCGATAGCTACGCCCCTTGCCATCAGGTCAGGTTTGGAAGCCTAAACTATACTGCCGACATCCGCGGAGACTTGATCTTCGACCGATTCGAGCCCATGACAGGTACACCCTACAGCCACGATGAGCATGACCTAGATCTGCCATCGGACAGCGTTCAGGAGATCGCACCTGCAGCTGTCCTGGCTTTAGATCCAGTGCAGATCGTGCCATCCGAAGACGGGAGGATGGACCCCGCCATGGAGGCCGCACACTCAACGGCGATAGAGTCGAACACAGATTTCACTTCCAATGAGGTCTGTGTCATCGGACCCTCGGACTCGTTTCCGGCCATAGGCTCCGAACCGCGCGTATCTGCACCTATCGGATCTAATGTGCACCGATCTCGGAGTTTAGCTCCGCGGACATCTTTCAGCACTCACCCTTGGGCGACGTGCTAAACTCATTAAAATCTCTGTCCTTGTCAGGAGACTCTTGGCCGAACTATGTCCGGCTTGAGTGGGAAGTGGATGACGAAGGAATTCGTTACCCACGCACCACCCACTTAATAGCCACTGTCGACGACTTAACCGGCATGCTTGATTTCGACTCCGAAGACATCGACGGTATGGACGACGATGCCAGAGAAGAACAGGAACCACCGCCCACAGGGCACTGGACAGCCACCTCATCATATGACATATATATGATGGACACACCCAAACAAAACAATGGCGAGGATCAAAAGGATGCAATGGAGGATTATCCTGAGAAACAACCGAAGCGCCGACGTCAGCGGCGCCACTCTAAACCACGCCAGGGCAGAAACAGCGATACCGGCACAAGAGACAATAGCACTCCGGATGATGCCGAAGACGAAAACAATCCCGCCCAGCCAAGCTTTGAACACGCCGGACGGGAGGACGGGGAAGCTAGCCCCGATGAACAGGCAATGAATGAAGACTCGGAGGATGACAATTACATGCCCCTCTTCGAAGACGAGGTGAGCCTCGGCGACGAAGAATTTACCGTGCCTGAGGATCCCGTCGAGCAGGAGCGCTTCAAGCGCCGGCTTATGGCCACTGCAAAGAGCGTGAAGAAAAAATAGCAGCAGCTTCAAGCTGATCAAGATCTGCTCACTGATAGATGGACTGAGGTCCTGGCAGCCGAGGAATACGGACTCGAGCGCCAACCAAAAGTGAGGCGCAGGTTGTTACCTTAATTCGAGGACGAGGCACTAGAGCCTATACTACCAGTGCAGGATGCGGCTGACCGACCACCTCGTGGCCGAGACAAAGCGGCGTATCAGTCTGAACGCCAGCCCGCACCCCGTCGCCGAACAAATAGAAACACGAAGGCTCGGGGCTACACGCATGACCTGCGAGACGAATTGGATAACAAAGCAGGATAGTCAAGATCGATCTACGGATCATGGGGGCGCGCCCCAACATGTGACGATGACCGCCACGCCGGATATACTAAGCACAAATCCGTCCGGGCCGAATACAGCAGACCAGATTCATCCAAACTGCGTCGCGATGTAGCCCGGCATAGAGGCGCTGCTCACCCCCTATGCTTCACTGACGAAGTAATGGAGCATGAATTCCCAGAAGGGTTTAAACCCGTAAACATCGAACCATATGATGGGACAATAGACCCTGCGGTATGGATTGAAGATTTCCTTCTCCACATTCACATGGCACGCGGCGATGATCTCCATGCCATCAAGTACCTCCCACTAAAACTCAAGGGACCAGCTCGGCACTGGCTGAATAGTCTGCCGGGAAACTCCATTGGCAGTTGGGAGAACCTGGAAGACGCATTCCTTGACAACTTTCAGGGCACTTATGTGCAACCACTGGACGCTGATGACTTAAGTCACATAACCCAACAGCCCGGAGAGTCAGCCAGGAAATTCTGGACTTGGTTCTTAACTAAAAATAACCAAATCGTCGACTGTCCGGATGCCGAAGCCCTAGCGGCCTTTAAGCATAACATCTGTGACGAGTGGCTCGCCCGACACCTCGGCCAAGAGAAGCCGAAGTCCATTGCAGCCCTTACGACACTCATAACCCGCTTTTGTGCGGGCGAGGATAGATGGTTGGCTTGTAGCAACAGCACATCAAGAAATCCTGGCACTTCAGACGCCAGAGATAGCAACGGCAAGCCCCGGCGCAACAGACACAAGCGTCGCAATAATGGTGATAACGCCGAAGACATGGCCGTCAATGCCGGATTCACTGGCTCCAAGTCCGGTCAACGGAAAAAGCCATTTAAAAGAAACAATCCGGGCCTATCCAGTCTAGACCGCATACTCGATCGTCCATGTCAAATTCACGACACCCCCGATAAACCAGCCAACCACACCAACAGAGAATGTTGGGTATTTAAACATGCCGGAAAAAAAATGCCGAAAAACAAGGAAAAGGGGTCGCATAGTGATGACGACGAGGAGCCCCGGCCATCGAACACAGGGGGACAGAAGAATTCCCCCCCCCCCCAAGTCAAAACGGTAAATATGATATACGCCACCCATATTCCCAAGCGGGAGCGGAAGCGCGCACTAAGGGACGTCTACGCAATGGAGCCAGTCGCACCAAAGTTCAACCCATGGTCTTCCTGTCCGATCACCTTTGATCGCAGGGACCATCTGACCAGTATTCATCACGGCGGCTCAGCCGCAATAGTCCTTGACCCTATTATTGATGGATTCCACCTCACACGAGTCCTCATGGATGGTGGCAGCAGCCTAAACCTGCTTTATCAGGATACAGTGCGCAAAATGGGCATCGATCCCTCGAGGATAACACCCACCAAAACCACCTTCAAAGGTGTCATACCAGGTGTAGAGGCCTGTTGTACAGGCTCAATCACACTAGAAGTGGTCTTCGAATCCCCGGAAAACTTCCGAAGCGAGGAGTTCATCTTCGATATCGTCCCCTTCCGCAGTGGTTATCATGCACTGCTTGGACGAACCGCATTCGCTCGATTCAATGTGGTGCCACACTATGCCTACCTCAAGCTCAAGAAGCCCGGACCTCGCGGTGTTATAACAGTCAATGGAAATACAGAGCGCTCCCTCCGTACGGAGGAGCACACCGCGGCCCTTGCAGCAGAAGTACAGAGCAGCCTCCTTAGGCAGACCCTCAATTCGGCAATAAAGCCCCCGGACACCGTCAAGCGAGTCCGAACTACTCTGCAACAGGATCGTCCGGCCCGTCCAGAGCTCACCTAGCAATTCGGCCTCCGTCCTAGTCCCAATCAAGCGGTGAAATTCGTGCTGCGCGTACATAATTATGCACTTAAAATACCATGGGCATAGACAGAGGCACAGCTAGACCGCGGTCCACAATGCGGCTCAACCGCCCCGGGATCCGCATACCTTCACCTTTTTTTTCAGGTTCCTCTCTTCTTGAGGCTCTTCTGATAGCCTGATCATTAGACCCATCACGGGATGGATACACCAAGGAAGCAAGGAGCTTTGACGTACAAGGGAACCCCCAGGTGGTCTCTGCTAACGATCGCTATACCTGTTTTACATACCCACACGCAGCTCGCTCTTGGTTAGGGCATGTCAAATAGCCCTATTTGCTTACCGCACTACTTGTATACATACGCCTTGACGTATTACTCAAATAACAATGGAAAATAATTTGCAGCGTCAGCTTATTACTTCATTTTGTTTTTTCCTTGACTGTTTATTTATTACAAATCGCACCCGTACATTCTGGTACGATCAGTTCGCCAGGGGCTTCAGTGTACCCCATAACACGGCAAGAAAGTCCGAACACTTTTAACAGTGCGGCACCCCGAACTTATAGCATTATATGCATCAGCTCCGAATCATGTCTTGGGTCAATAGTTGGGTTGCCCGGCTCCTGTGCTTGCTACCCTACGTTCTGCTATATCGGCTAGGGTAGTAAAAGGAGAACTACTGCGATTGTGTCCTGGTTCTTCCGGACGAGCACCTTAGTAGAGAAAGCCGAAAACAGACTGTCATGATGCGGCGAGAGCTGGTCGCTGTTCGAGAGGTTTCAAACCCTTCAAGATTTTTTCCGCTTTATGCGAGGAATCGGTCTTTGTCCGATTTAGGCGTGTATAGCGCCCCAAGTTCGGCCTTCCGAATACCAGGGGCTATGCCAAAATTTAAAATTATAGAACTTCTATGGCTAAGTGAGGGTGATAAAGATGTATAGTCCGATTGCCTTGTTCGTTGCACTAGACACCTCCTTAAAGGACCAAAAACTTGGATAAAGAGTGTTTAGATTTATCCCGAACACCCCTGTACTAGTTACATGGGGGCAGAAGCCTACGGCTGGCCAACTCTCAGATTTTATAAACGGCCGCACAGGAGGTAAAATTTTAAATCAACAAGCATTATATTGCGCAAATGAACTTGTTTCATATTACAGGATAAAATGAATGCATTCATTCAAAGATTACATCCTTTGTACATTGCTCCGCCACAAGGTGGGAGCCCTTCAGGACACTATCATAATATTTTTCGGGTCGGCGGTGCTCCTTGCCCTTTGGTGGCCCCTCGGTCATCAGCACCCTGGCGTCCATCTTCGCCCAATGCATCTTTGCACGGGCAAAGGTCATCCGCGCACCTTCAATGCAAACCAACCGCTTTATGACTTCAAGTCATGGGCAGGCACTCACAAGCCGCTTCATGAGTCTGAAGTAGCTGCTGGGCATAGGCTCGGCAGGCCATAGCCGGACTATGAGGTCTTTCATGGCCAGTTCGGCTGCCTTGTGTAGCTCGACTAGTTGCTTCAGCTGGTCGCTCAAGGGCATCGGATGTTCTGTCCCAAGATATTGAGACCAGAACAACTTCTCCATTGAGCTCCCTTCTTCGGCTCGGTAGAACTCTGCGGCATCTGATATGCTGCGTGGCAGATCCGCAAACGCTCCTGGAGAACTCCAAATTTGGGTAAGTAAAAAGAATGTCTCCTTCACATGCTTGGTTTGCATAACAAATGCCTTACCCGCCGCAATCTTCTTGGCCACCTGGATCTCCTGGAGGGCCCTCTGGGCTTCGGCTCTGGCGTCTTGTGCACTTTGGAGGGCCTTAGCAAGCTCGGACTCTTGAGTCTTAGAGTCACGCTCCAAGGACTCGTACTTCTGGACGAAATCCTGGAGCTCTTGCTGGACCTCGCTGACCCGGGCCTCTTGCTTCTCGCACGCGGCGCATTCCTTTGCCGCTTTGTCTTCGGCCTCGGCCAGCGCCTTCTTAAGGGCCGCCACTTCGGCCGTGGCCCCTATAAAAGTTCATGACGCTTTTATCAGCATAAACCATTTATCCTTCATAAGTACACAGGCAGGGTATTATGTACCTTCACTCTCCTCCAGCTGCCTCTTCATGAGGACGAGCTCTCCCTCGGTCCGCTCCAGGTCCTGCTTTAGTCCAGAGACCTCCGCAGTATGGGCGGCAGCGGCCAGCAGCGATGCCTACTTATTTACATAGACATCTTATGTTAGACTCCCGCAAATATTATTTGATCCTCTGTTCGGCTTTTCTTTCCGAACATCGCACAGAGCATCAGGGGCTACTGTATACACTGTGATATTCTCTCACAATTTTATTACTTACCTCAAAGCCTATTAGAAGGCTAGCTCAGGCTTTAGTCAATCCGCTTTTGGCGGACCGGACCTTCTCGATCACCGTACTCATAAGGGTACGGTGTTCTTCATCAATGGAAGCGCTGTGAAGCGTTTCCAGCAAGCTGTCCGGTGCCTCTGGATGGACAGAGGTCATCGGTACAGGCGGCTCGCCCTCCTTAGGGAGAGGCTGCCTGCCTGAATCCGGAATCACTTGGGTCTCCGGAGCCGTATTCGGCTGGGGGCCAAACTGGCTGCGGCACCCATTATCGGAGTCTGTGGGGGTCTTTCCCCCCATGTGTCCGGCGACCGGGGTTTCGCCTAGAGGCGTCTCCGGAACTGTCTTCCCTTGGCCTGGTATCCTTCAAGACAACACCTCGGTGTCGTCCGCGGCCTTGGGGGAGGAGGCTATCGGAAGAGACTCGTTGTTCATCGCCAACGGGTCCAGCGATCCCTCCGAAGAGGAGGATATCTCGATGTTGGATTGGGCCGGACTGCAGGTGCACATCTAGCATGTTAAGAAGCGATAAAGCAAACATACCGGAATTACTATTGTGTCCGGACACTTACGACTTAGCCAGAGGCTTGACCCTGGATTCCCACTCCTCGCCGCTGTTGGTGGTTGCGGTGGAATGGTCTGGAAGGAAGGTTTTTCCCTTCTTGGGCACCTCTGCCACCCCGTGCGTGGCGGCCTTCCTCTTCTTTCTCCCCCAGTAGGGGGGATGGATTTCCTCCTCCTCCTTGTCTTCAGTGGAGGAGTGCGTCTCGGTGTCTTCGGACGTCATGTCCGGTGCAACCTTGCACCGGAGACCATCTCTGGTCCCCGCGGTCGTCTTCTTGGCCTTCTTCTCCGGCAACTCATAGGGCACCGGAAACAGCATCTTCGTTAGAAGAGGCGATTCTGGATCTTCAGGTAGCGGAGCCAGACAGTTAATCTGCTCCGCTATCGCTACCCAGGCATGTAAGATTGGCATGGAGGCTTAGATTCCTCCCGCAGATGTGCTAGTAAAAGGCATATCTTGCAAATATGAAAACTTACCGGATTGGCTCGGCGTTTTGGCTGAGCCCGTGATCTTCGGTTATGGGCGGCGTACCTCGTTGGCCTTGAAGAGCACCTTCCAGACGTCTTCATGCGTCGTGCCGAAGAGCTCTCGCAGCGTCTGGTGTTCGGCCGGGTCAAACTCCCAGAGATTGCAAATCCGTCTCTGACACGGAAGAATCCGGCGGAGGAGCATAACTTGGACCACGTTGACGGGCTTGATTTTCTTGCTTATCATATTTTGGATGCATGTCTGAAGTCCGGTCAGTTCTTCCGCTGAGCCCCAGGCTACGCCCTTCTCTTGCCAGGAGGTGAGCCGCATGGGGACGCCGGATTGGAACTCGGGGGGTTGCCGCCCAGTTGGCGTCGTGCGGCTCGGTGATGTAGAACCAACCCGATTGCCACCCCTTCATAGTCTCCACAAAGGAGCCTTCAGGCCAGGTGACATTGGACATCTTGCCCACCATGGCGCCTCCGCACTCCGCTTGTTGGCCGCTCACTACCTTTGGCTTCATGTTGAAGGTCTTCAGCCATAGGCCGAAGTGGGGTGTGATGTGGAGGAAGGCCTCGCACACGACGATAAACGCCGAGATGTTGAGGATGGAGTTGGGGGCCAAATCATGGAAGTCCAGCCCGTAGTAGAACATTAGTCCGCGGATGAACGGGTGGAGGGGGGATCCCAGCCCGCGAATGAAGTGGGAGAGGAATACTACCCTTTCCTGGGGTTTCGGGGTAGGGATGATCTGCCCTTTGGCCGGAAGCCGATGCGCGATGTCTTTGGACAAGTATCCGGCCTCCCGAAGCTTCTTGATGTCCTCCTTCTTAACGGAGGAGGCCATCCACTTGCCTCCCACTCCGGACATGTTCGGAATGGTTTTGCGGAGAAGGTGAAAGCTTGGGTGTTGGAGCTCGAGAATGGATGAGTAGAGGAAGAAGAAGGCGTGGGTGAAAAAAGGGGAATCCTTATCTCTTTATAAAGGTGGCAGTTATGTGCCTCCCCACTTGCCCTAGAAACTCACTTATTCCCCAAGCGCCGTGCTAATGGCGCGGTTGGGTTACCCACGCCCGTATTGATGAGAATCCCGTGATAAGGCACTACTAGGGAAAAGCTTATACACAGACGCTTACTAGCAGCGTAGGTTTATACCCCTCGCTACTGCTACTTACTAGTAGCGCGGGTTTTTAACCCTCGCTACTACTAAGTTGATAGCAGTAGCGCTGGTTTTTAACCCTCGCTACTACTAAGCGGTCTCTACCGTGCCCCCCGGGACATGCCATAGTAGTAGCGCGGGTTTTTAACCCTCGCTACTACTAAGTTGATAGCAGTAGTGCTGGTTTTTAACCCTCGCTACTACTAAGTGGTCTCTACCGTGCCCCTGGGCCATGCCATAGTAGTAGCGAGGGTTATAAACCCGCGCTACTACTAAGTTTTTACCCCTCGCTACTACTAAGAGGTCTCAACCGTGCCCCTCCGGGACATGCCATAGTAGTAGCGAGGGGTAAAAACCTGCGCTACTACTAAGTACTGGGTTTTTTAACAGCCCTGAAATCCCCAATCCCCATCTCCTCGTCCAAATCACTCCTCTCCCTCGTCCCTCTTCCACGATGTCTCCCTCAAATCTGGTGACCTCCTCTTCCACCGTAGCCCCTCCTTCCTCCTCCTCCTCCTCCGTTGTTGGAAGGAGAGGAAGATCCAACAGAGCGCCGTCCATGACGATGGCCAGATCTCTGATGGATGCAACCCATTTTCAAACCGGAACTAAAGGTCCCATTTTCAAACTCTACCCCCCCCCCTCGTGGATCGCCTTTTCAGTTTTGTAAAAAGCAAAAGAAAATGATAAAAACTTCAAAAATTAAAATCCTTCGAGATGTAGTTATGTTACTACATCTACTAGTTAGGAAAATTTAAAAACTTAAATTTGGACATGTTTTGCAAAAAGTGTAGGGAAAATGTAAAACGGCTATAACTTTTGCATACGATGTGAGAAAAAAAAACGTATAATATATCAAAATGTTCAGCATGAAAATCCGCATCCGATTTTGACCGCCTACGGCCTGTTTGCAAATTTTTAGAATCCTCAAATTCTAAAAGGAAAAAAAGTTATGCTCAAATTTCAGTTTTTTTTGAATTTTGGTCAAATCTGGTCAAACTACTTATTCAAGAAGTATTAGTGTTACTAAATAATTATTCAAGAATATTAGTGTTACTAAATAATTATTTTAGTTTTTTGGAATTTTGGTCAAATCTGGTCAAACTGTGGTCAAACTATGGTCAAACTACTTATTCAAGAAATATTAGTGTTACTAAATAATTATTGTTTTTTAGAACAACAGTTTCAAACTCAAATAGTGAAATGTGTGCTCAAGCTAAACTCCTGAGAGTTAATAGGATTGACATCTTACTATTGTCAGGAAAACAACAAGTGCAGACTTGGAAACGAGGGAGAATAGAACCTGGAAGTTAAGCGTGCTCAGGCTGGAGTAGTGAGAGGATGGGTGACCGTCCGGGAAGTTAGATGATTTGGAATGATGAGGGGTGATTAGAGATTAGAGATTAAATTGAGCAGCGATGAGGGGTGATTAGAGGTTAAAATAATTCAGAAATTTGAAAATTCGGGAAAAAATTCGATATTTTTTTCAAAGCACGGGTTAGTAGTAGCGCGGGTTTTTACCCACGCCACTACTAGCGCAGGCACCCGCGCTACTAATATACCTAAAACCCGCGCTACTACTAGGCTTTTCCCTAGTAGTGAGGGGACACGATCTCTGCTTTGACAAGACGTGCCAATAAAACCGCCTCACAAGATGTGTGGTAGCAGGTTGAGAAAACGGTTCGAATAATGACCGGGCCGTGGCGTGATGTCATGCTGTGGAAAAGTTGTCAGCAGATTAGACTCGTGGAATATTGTACTATCTACGGTGGTATGTGGAATTTGTTTTGCAGAGCCGGACACGATTCTTGTGTTCAAGATCTACTTTGGAGTATTCAGAGAAGGAACCCGCCTTGCAATGCCGAAGACAATCTGCGCGCCGGACTCATCGTCATTGATGCCTGGTTCAGGGGCTACTGAGGGAGTCCTGGATTAGGGGGTCCTCGGAGAACCGGAATATATGCTTATGCTGGACTGATGGACTATGAAGATACAAGATTGAAGACTTCGTCCCGTGTGTGGGTGGGACTCTCCTTTGCGTGGAAGGCAAGCTTGGAAATTCAGATATGTAGATTCCCTTCTCTGTAACCGACTCTGTGTAACCCTAGCCCCTTTGGTGTCTATATAAACCAGAGGGTTTATTCCATAGGACGACAACAATCATAATCAAAGGCTAGCTTCTAGGGTTTAGCCTCTACGATCTCGTGGTAGATCAACTCTTGTAATACTCATATCATCAAGATCAATCAAGCAGGAAGTAGGGTATTACCTCCATAGAGAGGGCCATGTCCCCCGCCTCCTGTTACCATTAGCCTTAGACGCACAGTTTGGGACCCCCTACCCGAGATCCGCTGGTTTTGACACCGACAGCAGGTGATGCTGATCCTGCGGCCTCGGGAGGCGGAGCTGGTGGGGGCAACACCACCACGGGGTGGAGCCCCTGGCGAATGACGGTGTTGTCCAAGGGTGATCTTCTTGCGGCTTCTTTCCTATTTTAACTCCTGCAATGTGCACCATGCCTCGTGGAGGCGTCTAAACTTGCATCTGGTATTGTGAAGACAATTATGGTTTGTAATGTTTGCTTCTGGATTTCCTTCAAGATTTTGTGGTTTCCTTCGTATTTGCTTTATGCTTTATGTCGGCAGAGCCCGGCCCCGCGCATACCTCAACCGCCGTTAGCCCCGACCGGATCACCAGGACGGGACCAAGGAGTGAGGGGCTACGTGGCAGGTTAGGCTCCTGAGTCGCGATGCTCAGGAGTCCCCCTTGATGCGCAAACAGCAAATAGGGAGGCAACGTAGGAGTAGATCTGGCGTTCTACGTCGGCAGAGCCCAGCCCCGCGCATACCTCAACCGCCGTCAGCCCCAACCGGATCACCAGGACAGGACTAAGGAGTGAGGGGCTACGTGACCAGTTAGCCTCCTGAGTCGCGATGCTCAGGAGTCCCCCTTGACGTTCAAACGATCTTCATACTTTGGCTCCGCTTGGGGAGGGGCGCGCGACGACCAGGTCCGAGGGACCTGGTTGGGTGGCGTGCGCTTGGGCATGGCCCGGGCGTGGCCCCCGTGTCCAGCCCCCTCGCGCGACGCTCCCGAGGGAAGGTGTTGTGATGAGGCCGGACATTGAGCTCTGGGCTCCCTGAGGTTGATACAGCCGTGGGGCCGCCCTTAGTTGTTTATCACCAGCGCGGAGCATAGCGCTTCCGTATGTGTACGGGCATAGCCACTCCTCAGCAGTGTCGTTAGCCAGCACGGAGCATGGTGCTTCCACTCGTGCGTGGGAGGGGGGCCCCTCCGGGAGGAGCCCCCGGGGCGTGTACAGCCCCGCCCTAACACGTGGCTTGCACGGCAGGGCTAGACGAGGTGTATCTGGGCACTCATGAGCCAGCGCGGGACTCACGAGGCCCTACCTCAAGGCGGGATGATGCAGCCCGAGGGGCGCCCCCAGCAAGGTAAACTAAAGACATAAGCAAAAGGGATACATGCCGCAGGGATGGACCCATGTGGCCTGGGAATGATGCAGCCCTGAGGGCGCTCCCAGCTGAAATGAACTTGGAAGATGTCACCTGGTACCATTGTAGAGGGGTTGTTGGACTAGCTGAAGACGTGCGGTGAAGGGGCCGACCCTCACGAGCCAGCGGAGCCCTGAGCCTCAGGAGGCTCTGGGGGTCCGGGTGGCTCCTCGAGGACCGTCTCCATCTCGGCCAGGACCGCGTGATGCCTGGCCTCCTGAGCCGCCAGAATGCTCCACAGGTGACGCTGGAAGGTGGCAGCCGCGTTCGGCAAGCCGAAAGGCATGCGAACATAGTTGTGCGGCGGACCCTTGCAACGTCCTACGCGCGAAGGCCAGAGACGCTCCTGAGATGCGGCTCGGTTGAGCCCTGGGACGTCGGTGCAGACGCGTAGCCCACCATCCTCGCCTGGCTGGGGAGCCATGCCAGGCAAGCGGCGATCACCGCGCATGGCTCTTGCTTCTTGAAGCTCCTGAGTAGTCTTGGTGATGAACTCCTGAACGTTGGGCTCTCCATGCCCTGAGACCTCCTGAGGGAAACATGCCGCGAAGCACGCCTCCAAGTGGTGCCCGAGCACCTCCCTCGTGATGTTGGCAAAGTCCGAGGCCCTCCAGAAGAGAGCCCCCGAGCCCTGCCCGAGGAGGGCTCCGAGCGCGCCTTCCTATGCGATGGAAGGAGGCGCCCCTTGCACGGGAGCTGATCCTAACGCAGCACCTCCTGAGATGTCAACCTCCCGAGGCCTTGAGCTGAGCGGTGTCTTCTTCTTCTTGGCGACTGCCTCAGGAGGGTTCTCACCCTTGCTGTCTGGGTCCTCGATTGATGCAGCTTGGAAGGTGCGCTCGAGGGAGCACACCGCATCTCTTTCTTCGTAGGGGACCGTGATGATCCCGTTGCTTCCTGGCATCTTGAGGACGTTGTAGCCGTGGTGGGTCACCGCCATGAACTTGGCAAGGGCTGGATACCCGAGGATGGCATTGTATGGCAGGTGGATGTGGGCGACGTCGAAGTCGATGAGCTCGGTGCGGTAGCTGTTGCGCTGTCCGAAGGTGACAGGGAGGCGGACCTGCCCTATCGAGGTGGTGCGGTTCTAGACTCTGGCACTTCCCCTGGCTGTGGCACTTTCACTGCCGCCTACTCCTACTATTGGGTCGGTTGTGGTTGGTGGAGCCATCAGTAACTCCTGAGAAAGGCTTGGTCGGCTGGAGCTGATCGTATGGCACTTGAAGGTTGTCGAACATCTCAACGGACAAGACGTTAAGCCCTACGCTGCCATCGATGAGGGTCCTGGTGACTTGCACATTGCTGATGACCGGGGAACAAAGCATCGGGAGAACGCCAGCGGTAGCCGCACACTTGAGTTGATCTACTGAGCTGAAGGTGATGGCGCACTTGGACCACCTGAGCGGGCGCATGGCCTCGAGCTTGGGGAGGACTGCGTTCACCTCGCGAGCGAACTGCTTGAAGATGCGCTGAGAGGTTGGGGCCTAAGCTCCGCCCAAGATGCAAGCGATAGCACGTAGCTCCTGGAAGCCCCCAGCCCCCTCGTCCTGGTGGTCATCGTTCCTTCTTGGCGGCGGCGGCAGAGGAGGAAGGCATGCGTTGCCCTGCTAGCGGTCCTCGCGAGGCTGATCCCTCCAGGCGCCTTCGCGAGGCTGGTCCTGCCAGCGATCCTCACGAGGTCGGTCACGCCACTCCTGGCGAGGGCCACGGTCGTCCCATCGTCCTCCACCACATCCTCCTCGGCCGTAGCCCCGGTGGTTGCACTCGGGGTGTCGACCGAAGCGTCCTTCTCGAATGGCCCTGAGCTCTTGGCATTTGTTGGTCTTGCGGGTGTGGAGGTTGTGGTAGGCGCAGAATGGTCGGCTGCCCTTGGATGACTCCGGTTGGTCCCTGCCGCGCTTCATGTCTGGTTCTGCTGCAAGCACAGCTGCTCCTTTGCGCTTCACGTCCTTGGCCTTGGCCTTCTTTTCTTCTAGGTCAGCAGCTGGAAGCTCGAGGAGGAAGAGGCATCCTTCCTCTGCTCTTGCGCACTTGGTCGCCAGGTTGAATAGCTCCAGAGATGTGCGCAACTCCTCGTGGATGGCGAGCTCCTCCTTCATCTTGACGTCGCGGACGCCATCAGAGAACGCTGAGATGATGGCCTCATCCGTCACCTTGGGGATCTTGAGGCGGGCGCTGTTGAAGCGCTGGATGTATTTCTGCAGGGTCTCCCCAGGCTGTTGCTTGATGCGGCGCAGGTCACCCGCGTCCGGAGAGCGGTCGCGAGTGCCCTGGAAGTTGGCGATGAAGCGGCTGCGCATCTCGTCCCAGGAGGAGATCGAGCCGGGAGGCAGGTTCAGGAGCCAGGTGCGGGCACCGTCCTTGAGCGCCATGGGAAACCAGTTCGCCATGACCTTCTCGTCTCCGTTGGCCGCCTTGATGCCCAGCTCGTAGAGCTGCAGGAACTCCACGGGGTCGGCAGTGCTGTCATAGCGAGGAGGCAGATCAGGCTTGAACTTGCCCGGCCAGGCGACGCTACGCAGCTCGGTGGTGAAGGCGCGGCAGCCCGCCATGGTCACCAGAGCCTTTGCTGATGTGAGGCTTGCTCCTGATGGTACCCGCGCACTGCTGCCAGGGGCAGCATGGGGTCTTGGCGCGCCGGTGCAGGGACGCAGTCTTGTCGTGCTGGTGTAGGAAGCACGGGAGCACCTTCTTGAGGTCGAGGGGTTTCTTGGCAGCTTCTTTCTTGCCGCGCAGGCGCTGGATGTGGTGGGTCACTTCCAGGGGCCGCGCGCCTTGGAGCCAGGGCACCGTCTTGGGGGAGAGGTGGCGGAGGCGCTCCCTGAGCCGTGTCGCCCATGCCTGACGGAAGGCGAGGCAGCGAGAGGGACGGCGCGGGAGAGCCCCCTGCGGCGCTGACGAGCTCGGTGATGCGAGCGAGCCATTCTTTGTAGAGGTCGTCGACGGGGCGGTAGTGCAAGAGCTCACGTGCCAGGAGCAACGCGGCTTGCGTGTCCCATGGGGGTGCGACGAGCGTGAGACGACGAACCAGCTGGGGTCAACGACGGAGTGGCGGTGCGGCCTTCCCGCCGCACCGAGGGGTGCAGTGACGATGCTTGCTGCTCGTTCCCCGCCGGGCCGGTGGCGGCGTTGGCGGCAGGCGACGGAGAACGACGAGGAGGCCCGCTGACAGGAGCCGTCTGGGCAACACGGGCGGCGAGAGCAGCCCGGCGCTCGGCGCGGGCTCGGTGAGCGTCCGGCATGGATGCGACGAAGCGATGGGACGCAGATCAGCGGAAAGAAGATTTCGGCGCACCCCTACCTGGCGCGCCAAATGTCGGATATCGGGTTCCGGCAAAACCCTTAAGGTTCGAACACTGGGGTGCACACGAAGATCTCTCCCTACCGAAACACGCCCTCAGCCTCGCCGCGATCCCTAACTAGATCGATGAACAACACAAGAGACACAAGATTTATACAGGTTCGGGCCACCGTTGTGGTGTAATACCCTACTCCTGTGTGTGGTGTGTGGATTGCCTCTTGGGCTGATGATGAACAGTACAGAGGAAGAACAGGCTCGTGAGGAGAGGTGTTCTTGGGGTGGGGTGGTGTTCTACTTGGCAAGGATTCTATCCGTCTCTACTATGGTGGCTAGCCCTATTTATAGAAGCCCTGGTCCTCTTCCCAAATGTTGAGCGGGAAGGGATCCAACAACGGCCATTTTGAAAGGGGACAACTAGTACAAGCTATCCTGACTAAAGGTGGTCTTCGCCTGCCAAAGGCGCTGGTGGCGACGCCGCCTTGGGATGCATGGTGACCTCCGTCCTGCCGTCCTGCTAATCTTGGTCTTGTTGCACCGATATGGAAACCTTTGCCTGATTCCTAGGTACTCCGTGCCTGCGCTTGCCCCCTTTGCACCAAGGGGGAAACGAGGACACTGCGCGGGCTGGCGCCAGCCTGGCCTTGATCGTCATGGCTTGCTTCATGGGCACCTCGCGAGGTACCCCTTGCCTTGATCTCTCCGCCTCCTCGCGAGCCTGCCTGGTGAGGCCACTCCTGAGGAGGCCTTGTGTCGTCCGCCCCACGAGGCTTGGCCCCTCGCGAGGGTCTTGAGCGTTGGTTGATGAAGACGGGCCGTACTGGGCCACCGATTGAACCACGCCGCAGGCCGCAGGCAGGCAAGTCTGGGGACCCCCGTTCCCAGAATGCCGACACACCTTCTGTCAGTGATGAACATCAGTGTACAACAGTAGTACAAGGAGGGGCCTTGAGACATTCCAATCTCTATTTTTGTGCAAATCAACTAAAATTAAGAATCCTAGTTTGCAGAAACACTTAAGCATTAACAATGGGACTAGTTGATGAAACATATACTCCCTTTGCCCCAAAATAAGTGTCTTGAGCTTAGTACAAGTTTGTACTAGAGCTAGTACAAAGTTGAGACACTTATTTTGGGACGAATGGAGTACTAACAAAGAGAAGCACGTTCTTTATCTACATCAGAAATGAAATGATAGAGCGGTCACTCTCTCTATTTTAACTGTATTATTACTTCATTTTATAAGTGGCACTAGGGTCGAGTAGGCGGCAAGCGAGGTGTACCGTGCGTCGCAAGGATGGAGGGCGGGGGTGCTTAGACTAGGATGCTAAAGCTGGCTCTTTCAGTCCCTATCACCCCCCCCCTGATGTTTCTGTGGTAGCATTTGGGTTGTAATCCAAACTTTGTCGAGCTGGTGATGCGTCCCCCTAACCATCCTAGCTTATGTGGCGAACTTGTCTCCTGCTAGTACTCAGTCCGTTCTAGTAGTAGTTGCATAACTGCCCGTTTACACCGAGATGTTGTCGGATAATGGTTCTCTATGGTTGGGTTTCCTTAATGAAATCGGAGGAAACCCCCTATTTCGATATATATAAAAATCAGTGGCACTAGCAGTGCCAAAACATTGCCTCAAATTAATAGTGCCACTAGATTAAGGTGCAAAATAATAACATTACTGTTGGAGAACGTAGTAATTTCAAAAAAAATCCTACGCACACGCAAGATCATGGTGATGCATAGTAACGAGAGGGGAGAGTGTTGTCCACGTTCCCTCGTAGACCGAAAGCGGAAGCGTTAGCACAACGCGGTTGATGTAGTCGTACATCTTCACGATCCGACCGATCAAGTACCAAACATACGGCACCTCCGACTTCAGCACACGTTCAGCTCGATGACGTCCCACAAACTCCGATCCAGGAGAGCTTTGCGGGAGAGTTCCGTCAGCACGATGGAGTGATAACGGTGTTGGTGATGCTACCGACGCAGGGCTTCGCCTAAGCACCGCTATGATATTACCGAGGTGGAATATGGTGGAGGGGGGCACCGCACACGGCTAAGAGATCAATGATCAATTGTTGTGTCTAGAGGTGCCCCCCTGCCCCCGTATATAAAGGAGCAAGGGGGAGGTGTAACGCCCCGAGACCGATGCTCCAGACGCCTTCCATGTTTTTCGAGTTCGTCGTGTGTGCTTCATTTGTTTGTTGCATTTCATCGTCGCATCATCCGCATTACATCCGCATGTTTTCATAAAGTTTGCATCCGTTCGTCGCTGCCGCGTCCCCCCTTGCCTTCGTTGACCGTTTCGATACCAAGCAGGGTTTTCGAGTCCCTCTTGTCTGACCGCCTAGCCTCTCTGCACTTTACCCCTCGCGCGCGTCCGAAAGTTGTCCCGAACCCGACCCGCTCAGTCATCACCGTTGGATTCGGATCATCCCCAAACATCCGTAAAGCATCTTCTGTTTCTTATTTGGACTCCCTAGCATATTTATTCTCGTCCATCGGATTTCGATCGGAAGATCCAAACTTCCCTCCTTTCCATATATATAGTCCATCCCTAGTCTAATTTGAGACCAAACCCTAAAACCTAGGGGATCTGTCCCATCCATTTTGTGTCCGCCGCGGCCACCATCTACCTCGGGATCCCTCCCGATCCCGAATCCACCAATCAACAGCCCCCTCCATCCTCCAGCACATCCTCTGCTCGATCCATAGGGGATCACGAGCAGCAGCACCACCAGGACCCCGTCGCCCCTTCCCCTCTTCTTCTCCTCCGTCCCTCCTCCCTCTGGTTCTCTCCCTCGTCTCTCATGCCTCTCCCTCTCTGTACCAGGAACAGTCATGGTTGGCCGCAGCTCCCTCGCCGCCGTTTGCACCAGGCCCAGCCGGGAGACGGACGGATCCATCCTCCCGCGTCCACACCCGCGTACCGCTCGTCCCGGAGCTCCCTTGCTTCGCCAAGTCCAAAGCCGTGGGTGCCTCCTCTGCTCGACCCCGTCTCTGTCTCGTTTTCGCCATGGCCGTCCGTCCATGGAGATGAGCCGCGCCGCCCTGTTCACCTGCCACCTCGGGTCGCCTCTGCGTTGTCCTCACCGCCCGCTGGTGAGCTCCTTGCGCCGCCTCCGGCCCCTTTCTTTTCCTCGCGTCGCGCCGCTGCTGACTTCTCCGCCTCGCCGTCGTTTTGCTGCAGGAGCCGAGGCCGTCGCCTCCTCAGTTCGTCGCGCCGCCTCCAGTTCCACCGGATCCGCCGCCTACAGGCCCTTCCTGGCCGGATCCCGCCGCCGCGCAGCCGCTCCTCGCCCACAGCTCCGCCCAGCCGCCGCCATCTTCTTCCCGGAGGTCCGCCGACGCCGCAAGTCCCGCTGCCGCCTGCTTCCTCTCGTCGGAGACGAACGAGCGCTCGCCCGCGTGCGTTGACCGCGCCCGCGTGGACCAGGCCTCGATCGCCTCCAGCCCGCGTCCTGCGCCAGTAGACCAATCCAGCATTGCCGGGCCTTGCCCCAGGGTGAGCAGCCCCCGCCCCCCTCTCCTGTGCACTTTTGGGCCGACCAGATTCGGCCCTATCCATGTTTTTTTCCGCGGAACGATTTTGCTATTTACCCAGGAGTTTACTGTTTTACAGAAAAGTACCTCTAGATCATGCATTTAATAACTCACAAATGGTGCATCGGATTAAAATGATTTAAACATGTAAAATGCTTAGAATTTCATCTAGTTTAATACTCCCTCCGTTCCTAAATACTTGTCTTTCTAGGCATTTCAACAAGTGACTACATACGGAGTAAAATGAGTGAATCTACACTCTAAAATATGTCTGCATACATCCATATGTGATAGTCATTTGAAATGTCTAGAAAGACAAATATTTAGGAACGGAGGGAGTAATATGCAACTTTCATCCATGTTAGAAATGTTTAAAATGCTATTTGATTAAATTTGCGCAAATGCCATGCTAAAATGATTTATTTCATAACTAAATAACCGTAGCTCCGAATTAAATAAACTATATATGTAAATTGTCTATAAAAATGCATAGATTAACTTGGTGCACTTTGTTTTACTGTTTAACAACTCTAAAATTATGTAATAGGCAGAACAGTAGCTAATTCAAAATATGGACATGAGGATTTTCCGGAGTTGTTGTTTGTTGTTTCCGGCCTCATTTAAACTTGCCTAAATAGTTAGTTTACTTACGTTTCACCTCTTGCCATGTTTAACAACATTTAATATTGTTGGGTAGCTTAAACGAGAGAGAACTAAATAATTAAAAGTGGTGTTCCGTCAATATGCAACTCATTGCATATTGAGCTCCACTTAAATTGTAGTGTTGTTTGCTTCACCTTGCCATGCCTCATTAAACCGGACATGCATCATACTTGATTGTGCACCATGCCATGATTATGCTTGTGTGTTTACCATGTTGTTTGTTTCTTTCCGGTTTGCTTCTCTCGTTAGCTTTGGTTTCGTTCCAGAGTTGTGAGGATTCGTTCGACTACGTCCGTTTGTCTTCTTCATGGACTCGTTCTTCTTCCTAGCGGGATTTCAGGCAAGATGACCGTTACCCTCAATATCACTTCTATCTTTGCTTGCTAGTTGCTTCGTTCTATCGATATGCTGCGCTACCTATCACTTGTTTACCATGCCTCCCATTTTGCTATGTCGAGCCTCTAACCCACCTTTCCTAGCAAACCGTTGGTTGGCTATGTTACCGCTTTTGCTCAGCCCCTCTTATAGCGTTGTTAGTTGCAGGTGAAGTTGAAGATTGCTCCATGTTGGACCATGATTATGTTGGGTTATCACAGTATCTCTTATTTAACTAATGCATCTATATACTTGGTAAAGGGTGGAAGGCTCTGCCTTATGCCTGGTGTTTTGTTCCACTCTTGCCGCCTTAGTTTCTGTCATACCGGTGTTATGTTCTTTGATTTTGCGTTCCTTACGCGGCCGGGTGTATGGGAACCCCTTGACAGTTCGCTTTGAATAAAACTCCTCTAGCAAGGCCCAACTTTGGTTTTACATTTGCCTAACAACCTATAACCCTCCCTTGGGCAGGCCAACACAAGGGTCATCTTTATTTTAACCCCCCCCCCGGGCGAGTGCTTCTCTAAGTGTTGGTCCGAACCGAGCAGCCTGCGGGGCCACCTCGGGGAAACTTGAGGGTTGGTTTTACTCGTAGTTTGACTCATCTAGTGTACCCTGAGAACGAGATATGTGCAGCTCCTATCGGGATTTGTCGGCACATTCGGCTGGTCTTGCTGGTCTTGTTTTACCATTGTCGAAATGTCTTGTAACCGGGATTCCGAGACTGATCGGGTCTTCCTGGGAGAAGGATTATCCTTCGTTGGTCGTGAGAGCTTATAATGGGCTAAGTTGGGACACCCCTGCAGGGTTTAAACTTTCGAAAGCCGTGCCCGTGGTTATGTGGCAGATGGGAATTTGTTAATGTCCGGTTGTAGAGAACTTGACACTTGACTTAATTAAAATGCATCAACCGTGTGTGTAGCTGTGATGGTCTCTTTTCGGTGGAGTCCAGGAAGTGAACACGGTCTTGGTGTTATGATTGTGCGTAAGCAGTTTCAGGATCACTTCTTGATCACTTCTAGCTTCTCGACCGTTCCGTTGCTTCTCTTCTAGCTCTTATTTGCGTATGTTAGCCACCATATTTGCTTAGTGCTTGCTGCAACTCCACCTCATTACCACTTCCTACCCATAAGCTTAAATAGTCTTGATCTTGCGGGTTTTGAGATTGCTGAGTCCTCGTGACTCACCAGATACTATCACAACAGTTGCAGGTGCCGATGATACCGGTGCAGGTGTTGCAACCGAGCTCAGATGGGAGCTCAACGAAGATCTTGGTCGTTGCTATGTTTTGTTTCATGTTGATCAGTAGTGGAGCCCAGTTGGGACGATCGGGGATCTAGCAGTTGGGTTATCTTCTTTTCTTTTGGCTTCGTCCATAGTTGGACTATGTGTGTGCTCTGAATGATGTATGAATTATATGTTCATTGTGTGAAGTGGCGATTGTAAGCCAACTCTTTATCCCATTCTTGTTCATTACATGGGATTGTGTGAAGATGACCCTTCTTGCGACAAAACCACCATGCGGTTATGCCTCTAAGCCGTGCCTCGACACGTGGGAGATATAGCTGCATCGTGGGTGTTACAGGAGGCCGGCCAGCCTTGGGGCGCACCAAGGAGGGGAGGAGTCCTCCTCCTAGTAGGAGTAGGACTCCCCTCTTTCCTAGTACAACTAAGAAAAGGAAGGGGGAAGGAAGGAGAGGGAAAGGAGAAGGAAAGGGGGGCGCGCCCCCCTCCCTAGTCCAATTCAGACCCCCTATAGGGAGGGGGCGCAGCTGCCCCTTGTGGGCTGCCTTCCCTCTTCCCTATGGCCCATGTAGGCCCAATAGTCCCCCCGGGGTTTCCGATAACCCCCCGGCACTCCGATAAATACCCGAATCACTCAGAACCTTTCCGATGTCCGAATATAGTCGTCCAATATATTGATCTTTACGTCTCGACCATTTCGAGACTCCTCGTCATGTCCCCGATCTCATCCGGGATTCCGAACTACCTTCAGTACATCAAAACACATAACTCATAATATAAATCGTCACCGAACGTTAAGCTTGCGGACCCTACGGCTTCGAGAACTATGTAGACATGACCGAGACACACCTCCGGTCAATAACCAATAGCGGAACCTGGATGCTCATATTAGCTCCCACATATTCTACGAAGATCTTCATCGGTCAAACCGCATAACAACATATGTTGTTCCCTTTGTCATTGGTATGTTACTTGCCCGAGATTCGATCGTTGGTATCTCAATACCTAGTTCAATTTCGTTACCGGCAAGTCTCTTTACTCGTTATATAATGCATCATTCCACAACTAACTCATTAGTCACATTGGTTGCAAGGTTTATAGTGATGTGCATTACCGAGAGGGCCCAGAGATACCTCTCCGACAATCGGAGTGACAAATCCTAATCTCGAAATACGCCAACTCAGCAAGTACCTTCAAAGACACCTGTAGAGCACCTTTATAATCACCCAGTTACGTTGTGACGTTTGGCAACACACAAAGTGTTCCTCCGGTATTCGGGAGTTGCATAATCTCATAGTCATAGGAACATGTATAAGTCATGAAGAAAGCAATAGCAACATACTAAACGATCAAGTAATAACTTTATTATTGACTCTAGGGCATATTTCCTTCAGTCTCCCACTTGCACTAGAGTCAATAATCTAGTTCACATCACCATGTGATTTAACACCAATATTCACATCTGTATGTGATTAATACCCATAGTTCACATCTTCATGTGATCAACACCCAAAGGGTTACTAGAGTCAATAATCTAGTTCACATCGCTATGTGATTAACACCCAAAGAGTACTAAGGTATGATCGTGTTTTGCTCGTGAGAGAAGTTTAGTCAACGGGTCTGTCACATTCAGAGTCGTATGCATTTTGCAAATATTCTATGTCTACAATGCTCTGCATGAAGCTACTCTAGCTAATTGCTCCCACTTTCAATATGTATCCAGACTGAGACTTAGAGTCATCTGGATCAGTGTAAAAGCTTGCACCGATGTAACTCTTTATGACGGGCTCTTTTATCACCTCCATAATCGAGAAATATTTCCTTAGTCCTCGCTAAGGATATTCTTGACCGCTGTCCAGTGATCTACTCTTAGATCAAAATTGTACTCCCTTGCCAAACTCAGAGCAAAGTATACAATAGGTTTGGTACACATCATAGCATACTTTATAGAACCTATGACTGAGGCATAGGGAATGACTTTTCATTCTCTTTCTATTTTCTGCCATGGTCGGGTTTTGAGTCTTACTCAACTTCACACCTTGCAACACAGGCAAGAACTCCTTTGACTGTTCCATTTTGAACTACTTCAAAAACTTATCAAGGTATGTACTCATTGAAAAATCTTATCAAGCGTCTTGATCTATCTCTATAGATCTTGATGCTCAATGTGTAAGCAGCTTCACCGAGGTCTTTCTTTGAAAAACTCTTATTCAAGTATCCTTTTATGCTATCCAGAAATTCTATATCATTTCCAATCAACAATATGTCATCCACATATAATATTACAAATGCTACAGAGCTCCCACTCACTTTCTTGTTGAAAGAACATGCGGTGCCCCCATGTTTGGTTTTGGTAATTGATGACAATCTCTATGGACTAATGGTTGCCTTGAGTTATATTTGAAGGATTTGTCCATTTGTCCATGTGTTGGTTTCAAGGAGTTTATGTGGTGACCAAGGTGTTATTAAGGAATTATCCAAAGATTGGTCATGTGAGAGTAGAACTTATTGCAAGCATGTCTTGAAGAAGAAGATTGTGTGATCATTCATGTTTACCTTCAAGACATCATCCAAATGAAGAGAGTTGGAAATAGTCAAGGTTGATCAAGACTAAGTCAAGAGTGAATCAAGTTGATCAACACACAAAGCGCACAAGATGTACCAAGAGGGATCAAGCGATCCCATGGTGTGGTAAGCATTGTCAATTACGCTTTGTGTACTAACCCATGATCTTCGTGAGAGTTCTTTGTGGGGTTAGGTTGCGGTGTGCAAGTTCAAGTGAAGCATCATGACGAGATCAAATGCTTGAAGCTTGCCGTCCATTGTGGTGACAATGGACTGGTGAAGATGTGCGGAAGAGTGGCTCACCCATAGTGGAGTATGGGGGAGCAATCAACTAGTCTTCATCGAGCCAACACAACCAAGAAAGGTGGTCCAACTTGAGGGAGTCAAGATCGTCATCATCTAGCTCAAGTGGACCATGTGCAAGGCAAAGGTTTGCTCTTGATAGGTTTTCTATTTTACCGGTCTCATGATGGTAGTTGGGAGACCGGGTTATAGGATCGATTGCCCTACTATCAAGGGGGGCTCTCGATGAGTAGCTTGATCGTATCGTTCATAGAGAGCTCAAACCATTGCATCCATGCATCATCTTTGTTGGTTCTTGTTTGGTTCTTCTCTTTGTGAGTTTTGGATCTTATGGTCATCTTGATGACAAGCTCGAGTTCATCGAAAACGGAGTTCACTCGCATCTTCTATTATGTTTTCGATGTTGGAGGTTATGCCGGTTCTTCCGGTTGGAGGTTTCACTCCTCTATTTGTTGGCATACCTCCCCTGCCTCTTCTTACTATAACCAGTCACTGTTTTGATGCTACTCGTCTTTCTCAATCCAACAAGCTTGAGTTTGCTCAATTCGGAGCTCATATGCAGAAGTTATGAGAGTTTTGGTTTCCTAGCGGTAGTACCGCGGCCAGAGCGGCAGTACCGCTTATCGCCCCAAGCGGTAGTACCGCTGTCCAAAGCGGTAGTACCGCCTATGGCCATAAGCGGTAGTACGGCTACGGTTCCGCGCTGGTACCGCCTCGATTTTGGTTCTTGCATTTTTCGTGTCGAGTTTTGCAGTAGTTGCACGGCAGTAAGGCACGGCAGTTCCGCCTATAAGCGGTAGTACCGCCCCGATTGGGCGGTAGTACCGCCTATAAGCGGTAGTACCGCTCCGGTCGGGTGGTAGTACCGCTACTGCATTTTTTGGTCCCGTGTTCTGCTCCTCCAGCGGTAGTACCGCTGGGGTGCGCGGTAGTACCGCTTACTACCGCCCCAAGGTTCATGTTTGGTTGCTCCTTTTCCCTGCTTCTTCCGCCAGAGCGGTAGTACCGCTCGTGTGCGGGCTGAGCACATAACGGTTGGATTTTTCCCCTTTTATAAAAGGGGGTCTTCTTCCCCATTGAACCTTATCTATTGAGCTCGTGTTCTTCCCCCATTGTTGACCTTCTTCGAGCTTGCTAACTCTCAATCCCTCCATGGATTCTTGCTAGTTTTTGAGGGAAAAGAGAGAGGAGATCTAGATCCACATTTCCACCAATCACTTTCTCCTCTTTGTGAGGGGAACCCCTTGGATCTAGATCTTGGAGTTCTTGGTGTTCTCCTTCTTGTTCTTCCTCTCATTTTCTTCCCTAGCATTAGTTGCTTCGGTGGGATTTGAGAGAGAAGGACTTGGGCACTCCGTGTGCCCTTGCCATTGCATTTGGTGCATCGGTTTGAGTTCTCCACGGTGATACGTGGAAGTTACAAGTTGAGAAGCTTATTACTCTTGGGTGCTTGGTGCCCTTGAGCTTGTTCCTCTTGGGTGCTTGGGCGCCCTAGACGGTTGGTGGTGTTCGGAGCTCAATCATTGTGGTGTAAAGCTCCGGGCAAGCGTCGGGGTCTCCAATTAGGTTGTGGAGATCGCCCCGAGCAATTTGACGGGTACCGGTGACCGCCCCCAAGGGTTGCCAAAGTGTACGGGTTCGGTGACCGCCCCCAAGGGTTGCCATTTGTACGGGTTCGGTGACCGCCCTCAAGGGTCCCTTAGTGGAATCACGGCATCTTGCATTGTGCGAGGGCGTGAGGAGATTACGGTGGCCCTAGTGGCTTCTTGGGGAGCATTGTGCCTCCACACCGCTCCAAACGGAGATTAGCATCCGCAAGGGTGTGAACTTCGGGATACATCGTCGTCTCCGCGTGTCTCGGTTATCTCTTACCCGAACCCTTTACTTATGCACTTTACTTTGCGATAGCCATATTGTTTCTTGTCATATATCTTGCTATCACTTAGTTGTTTATCTTGCTTAGCATAAGTCGTTGGTGCACATAGGTGAGCCTAGTTGTTGTAGGTTTTGTGCTTGTCAAATTAACCGCTAGGTTTATTCCGCATTTGTTCAAGCCTAAACCGTAATTATTTTAAAACGCCTACTCACCCCCCCCCTCTAGGCGACATCCACGATCTTTCACTTGTAAATACAGGCTTCTCCAAAAGTCTGTATAAAACCATATGCTTTGATCAACTCATGAAAGCATATATTCCAACTCCGAGATGCTTGCACCAGTCCATAGATGGATCGCTAGAACTTGCACATTTTGTTAGCACCTTTAGGATTGACAAAACCTTCTGGTTGCATCATATACAACTCTTCTTTAATAAATCCATTAAGGAATGCAGTTTTGACATCCATTTGCCAGATTGCATAAAATGTGGCAATTGCTAACATGATTTGGACAGACTTAAGCATCGATACGAGTGAGAAAATCTCATTGTATTCAACACCTTGAACTTGTCGAAAAACTTTTTGCGACAAGTCGAGCTTTGTAGATAGTAACACTACTATCAGCGTCTGTCTTCCTCTTGAAGATCCATTTATTTTCTATGGCTTGCCGATCATCGGGCAAGTCCACCAAAGTCCACACTTTGTTCTCATACATGGATCCCATCTCAGATTTCATGGCCTCAAACCATTTCGCGGAATCTGGGCTCATCATCACTTCCTCATAGTTCGTAGGTTTATCATGGTCTAGTAACATGACTTCCAAAATAGGATTACCGTACCACTCTGGTGCGGACCGTACTCTGGAAGACCTACGAGGTTCTGTAGTAACTTGATTTGAAGTTTCATGATCATCATCATTAACTTCCTCACTAATTGGTGTAGGCATCACTGGAACTGATTTCAGTGATGAACTTTTTTCCAATTCGGGAGAAGGTACTATTACCTCATCAAGTTCTACTTTTCTCCCACTCACTTCTTTCGAGAGAAACTCCTTCTCTAGAAAGGATCCATTCTTAGCAACGAATATTTTGCCTTCGGATCTGTGATTAGAAGGTGTACCCAACAGTCTCCTTTGGGTATCCTATGAAGACGCATTTCTCCGATTTGGGTTCGAGCTTATCAGGTTGAAACTTTTTCACATAAGCATCACAACTCCAAACTTTAAGAAACGATAGCTTAGGTTTATTGCTAAACCATAGTTCATGCGGTGTCGTCTCAATGGATTTAGATGGTGCCCTATTTAACGTGAATGCGGCTATCTCTAATGCATAACCCCAAAACGATATTGGTAAATCGGTAAGAGACATCATTGATCGCACCATATCAAATAAAGTGCGGTTTATGACGTTTGGACACACTGTTATGCTGTGGTGTTCCAGGTGGCATGAGTTTGTGAAACTATTCCACATTGTTTTAACTGAAGGCCAAACTCGTAACTCAAATATTCTCCTCTACGATCAGATTGTAGAAACTTTATTTTCTTGTTACGATGATTCTCCACTTCACTATGAAATTCTTTGAACTTTTCAAATGTTTCAGACTTGTGCTTCATTAAGTAGATATACTCATATCTGCTCAAATCATCTGTGAAGGTCATAAAATAACGATACCCGCCACGAGCATCAACACTCATTGGACCGCATACATCGGTATGTATTATTTCCAACAAGTCAGTAGCTCGTTCCATTGTTCCGGAGAACGGAGTTTTAGTCATCTTGCCCAAAAGGCACGGTTCGCAAGCATCAAATGATTCATAACCAAATGATTCCAAAAATCCATCTTTATGGAGTTTCTTCATGCGCTTTACACCGATATGACCCAAACGGCAGTGCCACAAATAAGTTGCACTATCATTATCTACTTTGCATCTTTTCGCATCAATAGTATGAATATGTGTATCACTACGATCGAGATCCAACAAACTATTTTCATTGGATGTATGACCATCGAAGGCTTTATTAATGTAAACAGAACAACAGTTATTCTCCGACTTTAAATGAATAACCGTATTGCAATAAACATGATCAAATCATATTCATGCTCAACGCAAACGCCAAATAACATTTATTTAGGTTTAACACTAATCCCGAAAGTATAGGGAGTATGCGATGATGATCATATCAATCTTGGAACCACTTCCAACATACATCGTCACTTCACCCTCAACTAGTCTCTGTTTATTCTGTAACTCCTGTTTTGAGTTACTAATTTTTAGCAACCGAACAAGTATCAAATACCCAGGGGCTACTATAAACACTAGTAAGGTACACATCAATAACCTGTATATCAAATATACCCTTGTTCACTTTGCCATCCTTCTTATCTACCAAATATTTAGGGCATTTCCACTTCCATTGACTATTTCCTTTGCAGTAGAAGCACTCAGTTTCAGGCTTTGGTCCAGCTTTGGGCTTCTTCGCGGGAGTGACAACTTGCTTGCCATTCTACTTGAAGTTCCCTTTCTTTCCCTTTGCCCTTTTCTTGAAACTAGTGGTCTTGCCAATCATCAACACTTGATGCTCTTTCTTGATTTCTACCTTCGTTGATTTCAGCATCACGAAGAGCTCGGGAATCGTTTTCGTCATCCCTTGCATACTATAGTTCATCACGAAGTTCCAGTAACTTGGTGATGGTGACTAGAGAACTCTGTCAATCACTATCTTATCTGGAAGATTAACTCCCACTTGATTCAAGCGATTGTAGTACCCAGACAATCTGAGCACATGCTCACTGCTTGAGCTATTCTCGTCCATCTTTTAGCTATAGAACTTGTTAGAGACTTCATATCTCTCAACTCGGGTATTTGCTTGAAATATTAACTTCAACTCCTGGAACATCTCATATGGTCCATGACGTTCAAAACGTCTTTGAAGTCCCGATTATAAGCCGTTAAGCATGGTGCACTAAACTATCAAGTAGTCATCATATTGAGCTAGCCAAACGTTCATAATGTCTGCATCTGCTCTTGCAATAGGTCTGTCACCTAGTGGTGCATCAAGGACATAATTCTTCTGTGCAGCAATGAGGATAAACCTCAGATCACGGATCCAATCCGCATCATTGCTACTAACATCTTTCAACATAGTTTTTCTCTAGGAACATATCAACATAAACATAGGGAAGCAACAATGCGAGCTATTGATCTACAACATAATTTGCAAAATACTATCGGGACTAAGTTCATGATAAATTAAAGTTCAATTAATCATATTACTTAAGAACTCCCACTTAGATAGACATCCCTCTAATCATCGAAGTGATCACGTGATCCAAATCAACTAAACCATGTCCGATCATCACGTGAGATGGAGTAGTTTTCAATGGTGAACATCACTATGTTGATCATATCTACTATATGATTCACGCTCGACCTTTCGGTCTCCGTGTTCCGAGGCCATATCTGCATATGCTAGGCTCGTCAAGTTTAACCCGAGTATTCTGCGTGTGCAAAACTGTCTTGCACCCATTGTAGATGAACATAGAGCTATCACACCCGATCATCACGTGGTGTCTCGGCACGACGAACTTTGGCAACAGTGCATACTCAGGGAGAACACTTTTACCTTGAAATTTAGTGAGAGATCATCTTATAATGCTACCATCAATCAAAGCAAAATAAGATGCATAAAAGATAAACATCACATGCAATCAATATAAGTGATATGATATGGCCATCATCATCTTGTGCTTGTGATCTCCATCTTCGAAGCACCATCATGATCACGATCGTCACCGGCGCGACACCTTGATCTCCATCGTAGCATCGTTGTCGTCTCGCCAACTATTGCTTCTACGACTATCGCTACCGCTTAGTGATAAAGTAAAGCAATTACAGGGCGATTGCATTGCATACAATAAAGCGACAACCATATGGCTCCTGCCAGTTGCTGATAACTCGGTTACAAAACATGATCATCTCATACAATAAAATATAGCATCACGTCTTGACCATATCACATCACAACATGCCCTGCAAAAACAAGTTAGACGTCCTCTACTTTGTTGTTGCAAGTTTTACGTGGCTGCTATGGGCTGAGCAAGAACCGTTCTTACCTACGCATCAAAACCACAACGATAGTTCGTCAAGTTAGTGCTGTTTTAACCTTCTCAAGGACCGGGCGTAGCCACACTCGGTTCAACTAAAGTTGGAGAAACTGACACCCGCCAGCCACCTATGTGCAAAGCACGTCGGTAGAACCAGTAAGTATTACATGATGGAGACTTCTGGTTGTCGCTTCGGGTCATTGTCACGACCAAGCATTCAAAAACTAGTGATAAATCAATTACCATATTTTTCCAAACGACCAAGTATTTTCACAGTAATACAATACATATAGATGGAGTGATTTTCAAGGTTGCAAACCGACATGGCGTTGCAAGTTCACTACAGCAGCAACCGAGTAGGTCATTGCATCGCTGGCGGGGAAGGAGGGTAGCTCACCTCGCCTACGATGCATGCCCAGCGGCGCCGCCACAGCTGGTCCCGGGATTTGGCTTCTCCTACCGCACATTTGAACAGTTGCACCGGCTGCTCATGCCATTCCGCAGGCATGCACGTTCTTTACTCTGCAGTCAACTCCGTGAATATGATCTCTGCCTTGTAATTGTGCATCGCTCCTGTATCGCGCATCAAAACCGCCAAAGGAATGGCTCCTCTCCTCTCCCACCTGCTCCACGCTCCCCCTCACCATGGATCTAGCCATTGATCCTCACCATGGAAGGCCTCCTACACTGTGATTTCAACCCTGGCTTTGCGGTGGCCGATCAGGTACGTCGTCGGTTTGGAGAAACGGTCCATTTCTCTCCATTACGTCCTACCAAGGAATTTTTCTTGGTGGTTTCATTCTCTTTGGCATCCTTCCCTCTCTTTGAGGAATCTGTGGGTGTGGCTCTCCAATGATGCATTGGTGGTCATCACAAAGGTTTTAAGGTCTCTCGAATCAATGAGAGGTCCTTCCGTTTCTCTGTGGCTCGTAACAAAGTTGGTCATTTTATCCATGGCCTTAAGGATCGTATTTGGCCAGATTTCATTTGCCACTTCCACCTGTTCAATGGCCGTTTCAATGGGTTTAAGCATTTTGATTCTCAATGGCATGTTGATGAAAGACTGGAAACTATTGCTAGTCGCAACCCAATGGCAATTCGTGTTGACAAAGCTGCTATCATGCATTCTAAGGGTTCTGATCTGGCTTCTGTCAAGGAATTATGCAAATTTGGTCTCACTCCGCTTACATCCATGGATTTCAATGTCAAGCATTGCCATGAAGCTTCAAGTTCTTCCATGCCTCCGGCTCGGGCCTCCCCAACAGATTGCACGCCGATCATGCAGCCATCCTCGGGACATAATCAATGCTTAATTGATCTACAGGAGCATTTATTGCTACAATTTTCGGTTTCCTTATGCTACCACTTACCCACAATTGCCACAATGTTTTCTTTCCTCGGCTTTCAAATACGCTCCGCAGCACACGTCCTGGCTGACGTTGCTCTCCAAGGCTCACATTGCGGATTTGTCGTGGGCCGGATATGACAATAATGAACTTGCCTATCTTATCAATTGCTGGGGCGTGCTTTGTGCCAAATGTTTGCAATGGGGACATCATAAAAAAGAATTTCCATGCACGGATTATCTGCCTTAACTGTTCTGCCCCCGGTCACAAAGGTTTTAATTACCCTGCTCGACATAATTCTTCTGCTGGAGGAAATTCTTTTATGACAGATGCTATTAATGATTCAGTCAAATCAAGTCATCCCGGGCATCAAATCAATCCTTCCCTACTGGCCCAAGCTTGCCCCTCCACGGTTCCAAGGAGCCAACCCCCCTCCACTGTCCGATGCATCTCGTGTGGCCACTACGGACACCTGGAGCCCCACTGTTGGCGGCGACGGTGGGCGCAACGGTAGCAGTGGAAGCCAAAACTCAACTCCACCTCCCTTGACGCCTCACATTCGCCCTCCCCGTCCACCTCGCTTCCCAATGCTGCAGAGCACTCTGCTCTAGCTGTGCCACCACCAAAAACCCCCACCACCACTGCTCGCGCCGTCGCCCTCGTCTCCACCATGGCCAACTATCCGGTGAATCCGATCCCTTTCCTCCCTGCGGGCTGGTCCATCGAGCCAGGTCTGGCTGAAAGAAAGGTGCGGGCGGACATGGCGGTCAATCCAATCCCACCGCTCAACAACAGCTTCCTCGCCATCGCAGAAGTGAGCCGCTTTGTTCCTTTGCATCTTCGGGAGGGGCTCCGCAACACCAATGAGGGTCTGCTGCACGAGTCAGGGCTGCACACCACAGACTCATCTGACCACCCACTCGGTGTTGGTATGCATGCTTTTGCCAACTCTTTCATCTGGGACACCGCAGTCAATACTACCTTTCAGTTAGATGATGAAGATCTAATAGTTTCTTTTGTCCGACACAATGCTGCCCTGAATATGTGCAACACTACATATGGGCCTGAAGTTTGGTTGATGTACATTGGGTTTCCTGACGACTATTACACTGATCTCTATCTCCAACGCTCAGTAGATGATTATGGTAGATTGGTCTCCTGGAATAGCCCAAACCTGGATCGTAGTGTGGTTCTCATCAAGGTTAGGGTTATTCATATGCGCCTGATACCCAAGAGCATTGTTGTTCGTTAGCTAGGTGGAGACAGAGCTTGCTGGACTGCTGCAGTTTATATTTTGCGGGGTACTGATTGGAATGCACATGATCTAGAGGTTCCTGTTGCTAATGAGGAACCGCCCCCAGCAAATGGTATCCCTCATCCTATGTTTGGCGATGGGCTTACTGCAGAGCAACTTTACCAACAACAACTTCAGAATTGGCTTATTCAAAATGGTGTGGGCAATGATCAGGCACCTCATAATGCTCCTGAGTAGGATGGACCTCGGAATGCTCAATGGGATCATTGGCCTCAGCCCCCTGCTCCTCAAATGCCTATTGCTCTAGTGAACTTTTAGGCTTGGCTTGCTGCTCAAGGCCTTCAGGTGCAAGATGGAATTCTTCCTGAGGATAACCTATCTGACAGTCTAAACTCTGCTTGGCTGGAATCAAGCTCAAATGCAAGCTCTCATGGTTCCTCTTCCATGACTGCTATGCAGACCAGTACTTTGCTTGTGGCCCCCCCTACACCTCAAAATATCATCAATGTGGATGTGGCAATCACTGCTGGATCAGTTCAGGTTAGCATAACTGTTGAGGGAAATGAGCTCACCACTGTGTTGGCATCTGAATTGATCCCTCGAAATATCTTCACTGAATATTTATCCAGATCAATTCTATCTGTTGTTGCTGCTTATGGGCCATGGAGCTCTGGATATGGCTTACCCCCTTTGGAGTTGCAGGTGACACCTCCCAGGTCATTTCTTCAAGTGGCTGCTAATGATATTAATCATCTGGTGTGTTTTACTGCTGGAATATACAACCCTGCAAGTACCTCCTCGGTCCAGATCTCTGAAATCACTCCTGATCAAGTTGTTCCTGTCATGCCTGCTGTGTTGCTCACTGGTTCTTCTAAAGCTACTCAAATAACTCCTGACGGTGATTTTGATGTGGAATCCAACAGTGCTTACACTTTGGCTGATGACCCTGCTGCTCCTGAGGTTGGCTCATTTTTGGCGCCAATGGTTGATTTGAATGATGGGCTTACTCTTGCTTTGCCTCGGCCCATGGATGGTGCACCTGAACTGGGCCTAGCCCAGGTGCTTTCTGATGTCCTTGGGCCATCCACCACTCGTCCACGCCGCTCCAAGTGCAAGGCTCCACTGGTGACCACTGAAGTGCGTCGCAGCACCAGATCTACAAGGTTTGATGGCTTCAGAGTGCCTCAAATCACTGATGTGCGCGTAACCTCCTCCAAAGTTAAGCCAAGGGTGATTCCTTCTGCTGCCGTTGGATCATCTGAGCATGTGGATCAACCACCTCCACCAACCCCTCTTCGCTCCATGCAAGACATAGGCATCAACCGTTGTGCTGTCCCACCCCCCAGGAGCTCACTGATGCTGCGCTGCTGGCCTCGGATGTTGTGGCCACCACCTGCACCATTGTGGAGGAGGAACCTTCTTCTTCTGCTTGATTTCTGTGTTCACCCATGCTGCTCCTGCGTAACTGGAATGTCCTGTGCTGGAACATTCGTGGCTTAAATTCAGACAAAAAACTTCTCGCGCTATCTGATGTGATTGCAGTTAGTGGGTGTGCTATCGTTTGCTTGCAAGAAATTAAGAAACCTGTCATCGACCTTGCTTTTGTTAAAACTTGTTGTCCCAAGCGATTTTATAAGTTTGCTTATATTCCCTCACGTGGTGCTTCGGGAGGTATTCTCACTGTTTGGAATAGCTCCATGTTTACTGGCAATGTTATTGTTCAGGAGGATTTTGCTCTAGGCATTCAGTTCACTAGCACACTATCTGCACAAGCCTGGACACTTTTTAATATTTATGTCCCTTGCTCTGGCCCTGCTCGGGACACATTCACACAATGGCTTTATGACAGGGACATTCATACAAATGATGATTGCCTTTTCCTGGGTGACTTTAATTACATTCGTAGTCCTGAGAACCGTAATAAACCAGGTGTCGATGTTAATGACATGTCAACTTTCAATGATATCATCCGAAAGCATAATCTTGTTGAACTACCCATTAAAGGCAGGCTATTCACGTGGAGTAACATGCAGCAGGACCCCCTTCTCGAGCAACTAGATTGGTTCTTCACGTCACACCACTGGACACATGTTTACCCCAACACGTTGGTTAAACCTCTATGCAAGCCCACGTCTGATCATACGCCTTGTGTTGTATCTATAGAGACAAAAATTCCACGTGCCAAAATATTTCGCTTTGAGTCATATTGGCTTCTTCATCCTGGTTTTATGGTCGTGGTTAAGAAAGTTTGGTACCGTCCTGTCCGCTCTGACAATGCTGCCACGATTCTGTGTCGAAAGTTCAAGCTCCTGAGAAAAGAGTTAAAAGCTTGGAGTAAAAATATCTCCCGTCTATCAATTGCTATTGAAAATACTAATAAAACACTTTTTGATTTGGATGCTCTTGAGAACCTTCGCCCTCTCACACTTCCCGAGGGTAACTTTCGCAAGATCATCAAGAATCACCTCCTCCGCTTGCTGGATTATCGGAAGCAATATTGGAAGAAAAGATGCACCATTCGTTGGGTCAAATTTGGAGACAAGAATTCAATTTTTTTTCACGCGGTAGCTACGGAGAGATACCGAAAGAACAACATTGCCAATTTGCAGACTGATGAGGGTCTCATGGTTGAAGATCACACGGGTAAGGAGGCCCTTCTTTTTCAAGCCTATACTGAAAGACTAGGTACCTCAAATCCAACACAAATGCAATTTGATATTCGATCTTTGATAAGGCCAACTGAAAATCTTGATCATCTCACACTACCCTTCACACATGAGGAAATTGACTCGGTGGTTAAGGAGATGCCTGGCGATCGGGCACCTGGCCCGGATGGTTTTAGTGGGTTGTTCCTTAAAGCTTGTTGGCCTATCATCAAGGAAGATTTCTACAACTTATGCAATCAATTCCATGATGGCACACTCAATCTTCAAAGCATTAATGATGGACTAATCACTCTTATCCCGAAAAATGGGTCCCCATCAACTATCAATGATTATCGTCTGATCACACTACTCAATTGTTGCCTCAAGCTCATCACAAAACTGCTGGTCAACCTCTTACAAAAGGTCATTTTGAGGATTATTCATCGCAACCAATATGGATTCATTCGAGGAAGATCTATACAAGACCGCCTAGCTTGGACTTTCCAATATATCCACCAATGTCAAGCTTCAAAACGTCCAATCGTGTTACTCAAATTGGATTTTGCAAAAGCTTTCGATACCATTGAGCATGATCCAATGATCAATATCATGAAGCACATGGGGTTTAATGATAAATGGCTTTCTTGGATTAAATTCATATTCTCCTTGGGAAGATCTTCTATTCTGCTCAATGGGGTGCTGGGAAGGCAGTTTCACTGTCGTCAGGGAGTTCGCCGGGGTGACCCTCTCTCACCCCTCATCTTTGTCCTTGCGGCCGATCTACTACAGTATGCCATCAATGATGCTTTTAGAAATGGATTGATCCAGCTTCCATTCCCTAGCAACGGCCAAATGGATTACCCGATTGTGCAATACGCTGACGACACAATTTTGCTTATGCCTGCCTGCCCTTGCCAAGCTTTGATTACCAAAAATATCCTCACCAACTATGCCCAATAGATAGGACTCAAGATCGACTTTCATAAATCAACACTCATTCCCATCAACTTGGATCAGGAGCTTGCCATGCAAATTGCCTCAATCTTCGAGTGCCCGATGGGAGCCATGCCTTTCACATACCTCAGTCTTCCTTTGGGCACGTCTCGACCCACTATCCAAGACTTCATGCCACTAGTCTGCTCTATTGAGAGTAGTCTTTCCTCCACACTCTCTCTCATATCACATGCTGGGAAGTTGACCTTGCTCAATTCGACCGTCACATCCCTCCTCATTTATGCGGTGTGCACCCTTCTGTCGGCGTCCTGGACTTGGGGGTATCCAGTCCTGCCTGCCTGCGGCCCACCGCGTGACTCCATCGACGGCCCGGTACGGCCCGACTTCAGCACCAACACTGCAAGACCCTCGCGAGGGGCCAAGCCTCGCGAGGCGGACGACGCCAAGACCCCTGAAGGAGTGGCCTCCTCGGGAGGGCTCCTGAGGGGCGGAGAGTTCTATGCAGCTACCTCATGTGGCTCAGCTGACGGGAGCCATGACAACCAAGGCCAGGCGGTCGCCAGGCGGGTGCAGAGCGCAGGTTTCCTCTTCGGTGGAAGGAAGGCAAGCCACAGGCGCGGAGTCCCGAGGAATCAGCCAAAGGTTTCCATTATGGTGCAACAAGACCAAGGCCGCTAGGACGGCAGGGCAAGAGGTCATCACCGAGCCCACTGCAGCGTCACGGCCAGAGGCTTTCCGCAGGCGCAGACTACTTTTGTCAGGACTGTACTACTTGTCCCCTTTCAAATCCCGCCGTTGTGGAATCCCTTCCTGCTCATATTTGGGAAGAGGACCAAGGCCACTATATATAGGACTTAGCTACCACCATAGTAGGGGAGAGATCCATTCCGACCAGAGCATCACACCAGCTCAAGAACACCTCACCTCCTGAGGCTTGTTCATCCTTGTACTAGTTCATCCATAGCCCCTCAAGGCAATCCACCACACCACACTGGATTAGGGTATTACACCACAACGGTGGCCCGAACCAGTACAAATCTCTGTGTCTTTGTGTCTCTGTGAGCTCAATGTGCTAGGCTAGGGAGGATCGCGAGTAGGCAGGCTGGGCAGGTTGAGATCTCCGCACGCACCCCAGAGTTCAAACCTCTCAGGGGTTGCCGGATCCCGAAATCCGACATTTGGCGCGCCAGGTAGGGGTGCGTCAGATCCTCTCTTCCGTCGTTTGATCCGTCTCTGCTCTGACATCTCCATGGCCGACGCGCGCAGCGCTCGCGCCGAGCGTCGGGCTGCGGTCCCCGCCCGCGTCGCTCAGACGGCTCCAGCGGATGATGGTTGTGCTCGCCGCGCTCCTTCTCTGATGGCCAACGCCGCCGCGGGCCCTGCAGGCCACGAGCAGGAAGCTTCATCGCTGCACCCGTTGGTGCGCCGTGACGGGTGCACCGCTACTCCGTCACTGACCCTAGCAGCTTTGTCCTCCCACGCGCGCCGTGGCCAGGTGGATGCGCAGGCCGCTCTGCTCACGGCGCGGGAGATTCTTCTCTACCGTCTGGTGGGTGATCTCTACGAGGAGTGGCTCGAGCGGATCGCCGAGCTCATCAGCGTCGCACACGGGGGCTCCGATGGGCCGGCTCGCTCGCTGCCTCAGCAAACACCTGCAGCGGGCGACGTCGCGCACGGGGCTCCTCCGCCTCCAGCCCAGGCGCCATCATCAAGCCAAGGCGTATGGCTCCACGGCGCGACCCGCAGCGCCCGGCGCCGGCTCGGGACGACGTGAGCTGCCAGATGGTGCAATGTCCCCAAGGAGAAGCGCGCGTGCTTCCAGCGCCCCAGCACCAGGCTCGCGAGCCGCCACAGGAGGTGGCGGGGCGCGTGCACCAGGACCACGTTCTACCCCCTCGACGACCTCCGGTGGCCACGGCAGGGTGCCGCACGTTCACTGCGGAGCTCCGCGATGTCATCTGGCCGAGCAAGTTCAAGCCTGGCCTGCCTCCACGCTACGACGGCACTGCAGACCCCGCCGAGTTCCTACAGCTCTACGAGCTGAGCATCAAGGCAGCCAACGACGATGACAAGATCATGGCAAACTGGTTCCCGATGGCCCTCAAGGATGGCACGCATTCTTGGCTCCTGAACCTGACCGAGGGGTCGGTTTCTTCCTGGGAGGAGATGCGCAGTCGTTTCATCGCCAACTTCTAGGGCACCCGCGACCGTCCGCCGGCCGCGGGCGACCTGCGCCGCGTCAAGCAGCAACCTGGAGAGACCCTGCATAAGTATATCCAGCGCTTCAACAACGTCCGCCTCAAGATTCCCAAGGTGTCTGACGAGGCCATCATCTCCACGTTCACCGATGGCGTCCGCGATGTCAAGATGGAGGAGCTCGCCATCCACGAGGACCTCTGCACTGCTCTGGAGATGTTCAACATGGCGAAGAAGTGTGCGAGGGCTGAGGAGGGACGCCTCTCCCTCCTCGAGCTCCCTGATGCTGATCCAGAAGACAAGAAGACCAAGACCAAGGACACGAAGCGCAAGGGGCCAGCCGTGCTTGCGGCCGAGCCAGCGACCAAGCGCGGCTGCGACCACCCCGAGTCTTCCAAGGGCAAGCAGCCGTTCTGCGCCTTCCACGACGTCTACAGCCACAATACTAGCGACTGCCAGGAGCTCAGGGCTCTCCGCGACGGACGCCTCGGTCGACGCCCCGAGCGCAACTATCGAGGCTACAGTCGCGGAGGTGGCCGAGGTGGAGGACGCTGGGATGGACGCGACCGACGTTAGGAGTGGTGCGACCAGCCTCGAGAGGTCCGCTGGCAGGACCAGCCTCGCGAGGGTAACTGGAGGGAGCAGTCTCGTGAGGACCGCCCTCAGCGCAATGCAGCTTTGCCTCCTCTGCCTCCACCACCGAGAAGGTCTCCAACAACATCGCAGAATTCGAGGGCTTACTCGCCGGACTCAGGGCCGCGGCCGCACTAGGGGTAAAGCCTCACCATCAAGGGCGACTCTCAGCTTCTCGTCAACTTCTCCAACAAGGAGTACACGCCTAAGGACGAACACATGGAGACATACCTAGAGGAGGTGCGCAAAATGGAGAAGCGGTTCATGGGCGTGGAGCTGCAGCATGTGCCGCGCGGGACGAACAAGGAAGCAGATGACATCGCCAAAAGAGCCTCTCGCCAGCTCCCTCAGGAGCCAGGGGTGTTCGAGGAGCAGATCTTCAAGCCATCTGTGGTCCCGCACGTTACGACTCCAGCACCACCTCAGGAGGACTTGCCACAAGCGCCCGAGACAGGCACTCCAGCCCGTGGTCACCCCTCAGGAGCCCGCTTGCTGCTCGCGCTCGAGCCTCAGGAGGGGTGCTGGACAGAAGAGTTCAAGGCATACTTGCTTCAAGGGACCCTGCCAGAGAAGGAAGAGGACGCTGAGCGCGTGGTCCGTCAGGCCACCGCGTACTATATCAATGATGGTGAGTTATATCGCAGGAGGCCCAATGACGTTTCGTTGCGGTGCATCTCCAGGGAACAGGGGCTCGAGCTGCTGGCGGACATCCATGGTGGGGACTGCGGGCATCACTCCTCGTCCCGCACCCAAGTGGGCAAAGTGTTCCGCAGCGGCTTCTACTGGCCCACCGCGCTCAACGATGCTACCAAGCTGGTGCGCTCTTGTGAAGCATGCCAGTTCCACGCCAAGCAGATCCATCAGCCCACGCAGGGCCTCCAGACGACCCCGCTCACGTGGCCATTTGCGGTCTGGGGGGCTGGACATCTTGGGGCCATTCCCTCGGGCGCCATGGGGCTACTGATACCTCTACGTCGCCATCGACAAGTTCACCAAGTGGGCGGAGGTAGAAGCCGTGCGCACCATCCCAGCAGGATCAGCCGTCAAGTTCATCAAGGGAATCATGGGCCGATTTGGGGTCCCCAATCGCATCATCACCGACAATGGCTCGCAGTTCACCAGCAATCTTTTCAAAACATACTGTGCTAACCTTGGAACGCAGATCTGCTACGCCTCAGTAGCACACCCACGGAGCAATGGACAGGCTGAGAGGGCCAATGCAGAAGTCCCGAGGGGCCTCAAGACCCGCACCTTCAAGAAGAAGCTCGAGGCCTGCGGCAGGGGCTGGCTCGACGAGCTGCAGTCCGTGTTGTGGTCCATCCGCACCACCGCGACCAAGCCAACAGGAGAAACGCCGTTCTTCCTCGTCTACGGAGCAGAAGCGGTTCTCCCTCACGAGGTCAAGCATCGCTCCACGCGGGTCCTGGCGTTCGACAAAACACAGCAGGACGCCACGCGGAGGATGGATCTCGTGCTGGGGGAGGAACGCCGCCGTCAAGCGTCGCTCCGGCCAGCGAGGTACCAGCAGGCGCTGCGGCAGTACCACTGCCGCAGCGTCCGCTCCAGGACGTTAGAGGTGGGTGATCTCGTCCTGAGGCAGGTGCTCTCCAGGGAGGGGCTGCATAAGCTCTCTCCCATGTGGGAGGGCCCGTTTAGGGTTGCCAGTGTCTCTAGGCCTGGCGCCGCGCGCCTGGAGACACAGGACGGGGTCCCCATCCAGAACGCTTGGAACATCCAGCACCCCCGGAAGTTCTACCCCTGAAGAAAGGCTGCGGCCTATGAAGCAAGGCTCCGCCCTGTGAAGGTCTCCGCTCGTGACACTCTCACGTAATAATCAGTGGGGCTGTACACGCCCCGGAGTATCCTGAGAGTCGCCCTGGGGCCTCATGGGGGCTCCCTCCCACGTCCTAGTGACAGCACTTAGCTCCGCGCTGGTGAGAAGACTAAATTAGGTGCCGGACGCGGCTGTTCATTTGCTTTCTAAAGTTGCTTGCAGTTTTCTTAGTAGTCTTTAAATGGATTTGGTATTCTCGAACGCTGGTTCCCTGAGTTGTGTTTTCTCCTAAGCTGTTTTTGTCTAAGGACGTGAGAGAGGTAGCAGTCGCCTGCCACTTCTCCTCGCGCTTCTCGCGCGTGGGGCTAGGTAGGTGTGTGCGCCCAGGGCCTGCCTTTGCGCACGCACCACGCCGAACCCCGTTATTTCGGCTTCATCCTCGCGAGGAGCCCTCGATCGTGTCCGCTCGCGCTAGCACCCCTCATGTCCGTGCCCCCCGGGCAGCGCGATGCGGTGCATCAGGTCCAAACCACCCTATGGCAGGGGGCTCGCGTAAGAGGGAATAGGTCACTCAACAAATTTTCTTTTCCTTCAAGGGATAGCTCTGCCCTGCCGCGGCTCCTGAGGGCACAAGGCGTATCTCCGAAAGGCACAGGGAGTACGCCCTGGGGACCCTGTCAAATACCTAAGGTCAGGTCCTCATGAGGCAAAGGACGACTGCACATACCAAGCTAAGCCTTCCTACCTTAACCCACTCAAATCGCAAACACTACAACACAGCATCAAGACAACAATTATAACATAAAAGGCATAGCAGCAACGGTTCATTACACGCCCTCCTAGGGTACATTCTTCTTTTTTGGATTGCAGGAAAAAGGAAAAGCTAAACAAAGAGGGCCTGAAGGCGTGCAAGCTTGGCACCAGCGCCGCATCCTCAAGCAGTGCCTCAAGGTAGCCCGGCGCTCCACCAGTTCTTCCAGAGGAGATCTGGGGCCACCAGCCTTGAGTCCAAGTTCGCTGGCCCCCAGCTTAAGCCGGGCTCCTCTCCAGCTTCACTGGAGTGCTGCGGCGGGACAAACCACCGGCGTCCTCGACACGAGCACGACGACGCGGAGGCCGGTCGTAGCCACCGTTGCTTGAGCTCTCGTTCGAGGAAGAGCTACCGTCACGGGAGGAGGAGTGCGCGTCAAGGCCAAGCTCGCCATCCCCACCATCGTCGTCGCTGCTGTCCTCCGGGCAGCACCCCACGCGGTAGTCGTCCCCCTGAACACCCTCACATAGAGGGTCACCAGGCCGTCGTACTTGAAGTGGAGGGTGCACCTTCCCCCCAGGCCACGCGCGCGGGCGAAGGTCTGCCAACCGCGGGCCAGCACCACGCTGCCAGAGGCAGAGATCTCGGTGCTAACCCACGAGGCTCTGCTGCAGCACCCGTCAGCCTGCAGCCAGAGGCCGGCAAGCCCTAAGGAAGGAAGCTCGCCGGAGAAGAAGCGTGGGAGCCGGAGCGAGGTGCCAGCCGGACTCTCCGACCACACCACGAACTCAGGGAGCACCTCCAGCAAGGAAAAGCGCGGCCGAGGCGGGCGTACGACCACGGCGCGCCTCCCTTCATCATGGGGGCTGCTCTGGAGCCGGTGGCCCCCGCCACGGGAGGAGGTGCCATCGCGGACGCCTGGAGAAACGCTGCCTTTGGGGGGGCGTGCACCCGCGCCCCCTGGGTGCTGCCGGAGGGACCGCAGGGTGCTTGCGGGGACGGCCGCGGCCCCTCTTGGGAGAGGTTGGCCCCTCCTTGGGGGCCTCCCCCTTCTCGGCCGCTGAGAACCTCTTCGGCGACGCCATGGGAGCAAGACAGAGAGGAAAGAAGTAGGCGGAGTAAGATGAAGGAAAGATGGACAGGGGGCTCCGCCCCTCCCTCACATTTATAGCCAAGGGAGGCCAACCGCCGGCCTCCACGACCTCGCGCCATCATGACCCTCTGCATGCAGCATCGACCAGTCAAGTCGAGCAGTTGCCAAGGCAGCGTGGGGAAACGGAGTCGCCCACGTCCAATCAATCGCCACGCGTCATCAAGGCTGCAGGCGGTTAGGGCCCGCAGCGCTCCGCTCTTGCCCTTTGGCTTTGCCTGGAAGCAAAGTCCAAGCGCGCCTTGGGCCCGGGGGCTACTGTCGGCGTCCTGGACTTGGGGGTATCCGGTCCTGCCTGCCTGCGGCCCACCACGTGACTCCGTCGACAGCCCGGTACGGCCCGGCTTCAGCACCAACACTGCAAGACCCTCGCGAGGGGCCAAGCCTCGCGACGCGGACGACGCCAAGACCCCCGAAGGAGTGGCCTCCTCAGGAGGGCTCCTGAGGGGCGGAGAGTCCTATGCAGCTACCTCATGAGGCTCAGCTGACGGGAGCCATGACGACCAAGGCCAGGCGGGCGCCAGGCAGGTGCAGAGCGCAGGTTTCCTCTTCGGTGCAAGGGAGGCAAGCCACAGGCGCGGAGGCCCGAGGAATCAGCCAAAGGTTTCCATTTTGGTGCAACAAGACCAAGACCGCCAGGACGGCAGGGCGGAGGTCATCATCGAGCCCACCGCAGCGTCACGGCCAAAGGCTTTCCGCAGGCGAAGACTACTTTCGTCAGGATAGACTATACTACTTGTCCCCTTTCAAATCCTGCCATTGTGGAATCCCTTCCCGCTCATATTTGGGAAGAGTACCAAGGCCACTATATATAGGACTTAGCTACCACCATAGTAGGGGAGTGATCCATTCCGACCAGAGCATCACAACAGCTCAAGAACACCTCGCCTCCTGAGGCTTGTTCATCCTTGTACTAGTTCATCCATAGCCCCTCGAGGCAATCCACCACACCACACTGGATTAGGGTATTACACCACAACGGTGGCCCGAACCAGTATAAATCTTTGTGTCTTTGTGTCTCTGTGAGCTCGACGCGCTAGGCTACGGAGGATCGCGAGTAGGCAGGCTGGGCAGGTTGAGATCTCCGCATGCACCCAAGAGTTCGAACCTCTCAAGGGTTGTCGGATCCCGAAATCTGACACCTTCATTTTCCACCAAAGCTTATTGAAGTGCTTGATAAAATCAGAAGAAGATGCTTGTGGACCAAGAAAACCGAACAAGGCGATAAATGTAACTCTCTAGCTGCCCGGGATATGGTGTGTAAACCATAAAGCAAAGGTGGCCTAGGAGTCCTCAACCTACGTGTTCAAAATGAAGCTTTGCTCCTCAAGTTTTTACACAAATTCTACAACATGATGGACATCCCCTGGGTCCAACTAACTTGGGACTCGTACTATACAGAGAAGATACCTCATGATACTGACCCAGTTGGCTCATTTTGGTGGCGCGATATCCTCAAACTCTCTCCCAAGTTTAGGGGAGTCTCACGCATCAACATTGTCTGTGGCACCACTGCCTTATTTTGGAAAGATCTCTGGGCTGATCAGATTCTGCAAGACTCACACCCACGTGCTTTCTCTCACTCTTTCAACGAAGACGTCTCGGTCAAGGATTTCTTGGGGATCACGTCTCTGCATGAAGCATTTCACCTTCCGTTGTCGCCCCAAGCGCATGATGAGATCAGACACATGCAGACCATTGTTGCTGCGCTTCAACCTTCAACGGCAACTTCGGATGTGTGGCACTACATGTGGGGCAAAACGAGCTTCAAGTCCACGGATTACTACCTTTTTTCTTCAAAGATCTACATTCTCACCAAGTCTTCGGCTGGATTTGGAAATCAAAATGCACGATGAAGCTAAAGGTGTTTGCTTGGCTGTTGTTCCACGACCGACTTACGCGCAATATGCTTAAAAGAAGACATTATAACATCGGGGATGATCACAACTGCTTGCTCTGTGACCAAAGCATCGAGGAAACTGTTGAGCACATGATTTTCACCTGCTCCTTCAGCAAACAATGTTGGGTTAAACTTGACATCCTCTGGGAACCCTTCCTTGGCCGGCTACAAGCTATTCAAGACTAGAAGAATAACCACCCGTCGCCCTTGTTCCTGGAAAAATTCATTGTGGTGGCTTGGAGCATCTGGAAGGAGAGAAACAATCATCACTTCAGGGCTATACCCCCTCCTTCCAGTCTTGGCTTGGGAGATTTAAGAGAGACTTTGAGCTTCTACAGCACAGGGTTAAAGAGGCACATAAGCCTTTAGTTGTTAATTTTGTAAACTCTCTTTGATAGCACTCTAAACTAGCTTTTTATTCTCTTGCCACAAAGTGGCTGAGACACACTTCATGTAAATACTCCATTGTACAGCCCCCCCCCCCCCACTATTTATTAATATATTAACATAGTAGGAGCCTTTCCTACTGTTCTTGGTCAAGAAGAAATTTGATCTCTGCCATTAGCCCCAGCTCGAAATCAACGCGACGCTGCCAGATGCTGACATCCCTCAGCATCTCTCGCCTGAGATCGACTTGCGCATTCACCTTGTGCTTCGCCAGGTGCAGCTCCTTCGAACTTGTCTCCAATCGATGCGACGCTTCCTCGATCCGATTTTTCCTTGCTGCCCACCACCTAAAACGCAGCCCTGGAATGTCCTCCGGCGCCACCGATCTGTGATTCCAGAGCAATGGATCCCCTCTGAAACACATGTGGGTTTCGCTAAAAGGCGGCAGTGCTGCGGGCCATAGCGAGAGGGCAGACCGCAGGATCCTGGGATCAAAGGGATTATCCATGGCGGGATCTGGTGGGCGAGGCGGGGAGGCGAGCGTAGGCGCTGGGAGAGCCCTACAAGACTAAGATAAAGATGGTACTACTCCACTCCGTCCATAATTAAATACTCCCTCCGTTTCTTTTTAGTCTGCATATAAGATTTGGTCAAAGTCAAACTTTGTAAAGTTTGACTAATTTTATATAAAAAATATTAACATCTCCAATACTAAAAGTATATGTTATGAAAATTAATTTCATCATGCATCTAATATTATTGATTTCATACTGTGGATGTTGGTATCTTTTCCTACAAAGCTAGTCAAATTATACAAAGTTTGACTTTGACCAAATCTTATATGCAAACAAAAAAGAAACGGAGGGAGTAGTACAAAGGCCATCAACAGTAACCCAGGCAAAAATTAATCATCCTTCCTGCGTCCTGGTTCATTGGCCCCCTTTTTATTATGTGCCAAATTTTGACCAAAAATTAACTAACAAAATTCAAGCACTACAGCCAAAGTTTCTGCTTTTGCACTCCACAAACCAAACAAGCAATCAAATCATCCTAAAGGCAAATCTTGGCACATTATTTTTATAGTACAAAGGATTTGTACAAGGGGATACTTATTTTTGTTGAAAAGTTTCTATAATCAAGGTTCACAAAGTTTCCATGGGCATGAACAAAGTTCAAGGCTAGCTCCCACTTTGACAATGCTCCCTTTCTCACTTTCGCTTTTCTTTTTTAAAAGTTCTAGGTTACCCTCTATTTTTTTGTTTTTATAAAAAAATTAAATGCACACAACAGAAAAAAGACTCTCTAAAACTTCCGGGTCATCTCGCTGGCAGCGCTTTCTTTAAAGCCATTAAGCTAGGCATATAGTGCTCAAGTAATGGATCCACCCGGATCCCAAGGTATATCAAAGCCAATTTTAATTAACAATGATTTGTGATTTAGCAGTGAGCACAAAGTAACATATATCATGCACAAACAAAGTCTAACTCTCTTCCTATGCATCGGCATGTCATAAAAGAACAATTCAGGCACACGAAGTAAAGGCCAATGCATAGTATAAAAAAATTCTTGCAATTTTATCGTATTGGAAACATAGAGAGGCGGAGATGTAGTTCCTCTCTCATAATAGTTGCAAGTAGGAGCAGCAAGCACATGCATATTATATTTATCAAATCATCATGCGCAAGTAGAACGCAACCCATCAATATAGTCCTTAATAAGCGCAAACTTCTCTGATATAGTGTAGTTGAGAGAATTCAAAAAGATAATAGGACTATCATGCGTGGGTGCAATAGCAACAATTTCATTCTTAACATAAGGAACTATGGCAAGTTCATCTCCATAAGCATAATTCATAATGGCATCATGGCCACAAGCATAGCAAGCATCAAGTTCATCAAAGATGGATATTTCAAACGAATCCAAGGGATCATAGCAATCATCATTCGGTAAGCACGAAGGGAAATTAAACAATGTATGATTTGAAGAGTTACTCTCATTAGAAGGGCACGGGTAGCTAATCTGCTCTTCCTCCTTTTGTTCTTCGCTCTCCTCGTCATCTTTTGCATCTAATGAGCTCACAGTGTCATCTATTTCTTCTTCCAAAGATTCCTGCAAAATATTAGTCTCTTCTTGGACAGCGGAGACTTTCTCAATAAAATGCACCAATATCGGAATTATATTCATAATTATCATAGCAATATTTAAGTTAAGCATAATTTTCAGGTCTGTAAACATCATCATCATAATTTTCACACTTTTCAAACAAAGATTCAATTTCATAATCACCCTTAAAAGCAACGAATTCTTCTATTCGTTCCACATCACAGTAATCATATATACCATTAGCATAAGAAGCCAAGGTCTTATTATCATTAAATTTACGTGAAAAGGGAAGGCGTGGAGCCTTAATCCTAGCACTACTGGTCGTTGGATATCGTCTACAATGCACCAGATTTTGCCACATGTACAATCTAGAAGTCTCCATGGTTGAACTTAAGCATAATGCACAAACCTCAAAACACAAGCACTTCTCCTTTGTTCTAGAATCTTTCGTATCATAATTGCCCAAATTTGTTTCTACATGAATTGCCATTATTTGTTTTTACTTTATGCTTTACAACACACAATTCCATGAATCTTAAAATAGATTAGCTTTTTTATAAAAACTAATTAATTTTGAATGAGATGAACTATAAGAATTAAACGAACATATACATCATGCATATATGACTCAAAGCTTACATGCTATAATGTGGTATTTATTTATAATTTGGTTGCCAAATCTCATGCGTGCAATGCACGTGTACCTTACTAGTCTAAATGGTGTTTGTGTGTGTGTTGTGCGTGTTAAACACATTGTACGTAGTATCATACATGGTTTAGATTCTAAACATCTAGCTAGAGCATACATGTACTATGATTTGAATTCAACATAAAATGGATACATATATTTGAATTTGAGATCGTATGTAATTGTAGTTCATATTTATATAGGAATTTACTACTCCTATATTCATGTCATGTGTTGTGAAGATAATATTTAGATGGTTGTATAACCTACCCGAGTACAATCCCATTCAAACAGGGAAAATGTACTCAAATTTAGTCCATATGCTAGACAACACGAATTGTTTTTTTATTGTTGAGGGAAGTGCAAATTGATTTGGTACTGTACATGTTATGTTTGTTGTCCCGGTTTTTATATTTTTTTGTTGTTGTACTTGAATGCACTTCTGGTAATATAGTAAAACAGGACATGGCTCTCTCTAGTGATGAGGTGCGAATTGTCTTTTTTACACGTTAAGCTTGTTCTCCCAAAATTTCAAGCCGCGCCTTGTTATGCCGAAATTTCAAGCTAGCATCTCTGTCTATCGTGCTGCGAAACTCCCGCCTCTTCAACCCGCGCCTTGTTACCCCGAAATATTTAAGATATATCTTTGTCTAGTTGTGCTTCGAAAACTCCCTCCATCTCAACCCGCGCCTTGCTATCCCAAAATTACAATGCGCGCGAAAACTCCCACCTCCTGCGGAATCCCGACACGCGAAATGCCCGTGATACCCCTGAACCGAAAGAACTGCCTAGCTCAAATCAGTGGGGGTCCTTTTGTAACTTACCCCGCATTTCGGACAAGCGCGTCCCTAAGCCATGGTTCCCCCTCCCATCCCATCCGCCGACCCATTCATACACCGAGGCCGCGAAAACCCGCGAAGCCCCACACCCTCTTCCGTCCGCCACCCAGACGAAGCCTCTTCCGCGACGACGTCGTCCACAACAACACCTCGGCATCCCTCATCCACTGCACCGGATGAGGATCCGTCATCGATCTCGTCATGCCGCCGGTTCAGCCACCCCGTCCTCCACCTCCAAGGAGTTGCCCCAACGTTCCCCTTGTCTTTCGCGCCACCTCCATTCCCACACCACCATCTTCACCTGCACCACCGGAAGAGCAGCATCATCACCGATTCCTTGGATGAAACTGAGGCCTAATCGGCGCCACAAAAGAGGTTATACACTAATCGCCGCATTTTGTTCTTGATTCGATCTCACGATGCTTCCGGTGCTCGGTCCCGAGCCGACATGGCGTGGCTCCATCCACGGCGGCGTCGCCGGTCACTTCCTCCACGGCGTCGCTCCCTCGGCGGCGACGTCCACATCAGTAGGAGCTGCTGCTGCTTTGGCTCTCGCTCGTGCTGCTGCTCTGCTCTTCCTCTCGGTCCCCTGCCTAGTCCGCTCTTGCTCTTGCTCGCGCTGCAGCTCTCGTTGTTGCTCTTGCTTGCGCTGCTGCTCTCACTCTTGCTCTTGCTTGCGCTGCTGCTCTACTCTTGCACGCGCTCCTGCTGCACGAGCAGTAGATCCTGCTCTCCCTCGAGCCCCTGCAGCTGCTACTCAAGATGCTGCTACACAACCAGCTGCCCCGGCTCTCGCACGCGCTGCTGCTCTGGGCGCTACTGCTGCTACTGCTTTTCTGCTACTAGTGCGTTCAGTTTTGACAGTAAAATTCAGTTTCGACAGAAAAATTTAGTTTCGACAGTTAAATCAGTTTGAACAGTTAAATTTAGTTTCGATAGTTAAGTTCAGAGATGAGCAGCTGATGTATTTTACATCTAGCACTTTGTGGTTATGTATTTTACATCATATATTGGATATGCTATTAGAATTCCACTCAGGTCAACGTTGTCTCTCTTGTCCTGCTTCAGCCTCGCCGTCGTACAACTCACTGGAGCTGCTCCAACAACGAAACCCTCCATCACAGCGGAGCAGTACCCCGGGCTCCATCTCCAAACGCCTAAGATCTTCTTCCCCTCCTCTGACAGCCAAATCAGCCGGAGCATCCTACCGACCAACCCAATCACGCTGAGATCAACATGGCTTCGCCAAAGAGGTTGTACACTTGTTGCATCGTTTTTTACTCTACATGTTATATATATTGTCCACTGAGCACACGTAGTAACGTGAAATATGATTAGTTTCTCCTACTATATGACAAGCAGTGAGGTACCAGGCAACTTAGCCATCCGTCATGGACTCTCTTGAACGCCTTCATTATTTATCTCTGCGCGTTTGAGCTGTGCATTTGTATATGGGCCTGGGAGTTGAGCTAGTAGGGCAGTGGGGCCTGGGTCCAAAGTAGTAGAAGTAGCACAAAAACATTTTTTGAGTGTAGGCTTCTGCCTACTCAAACCTGCCTACTAGAATCGCCAGTTCTTGAAAGGAAAAGTGAAGGTAAAACATAGGAATTAGAAAGTTTCATATGGTACTACTATTCATGCATTTGGTTCAAAGGAATGGAGCAAAGGAAAACTATAGAATTTGTTCCTTTAGTGTCTCCTTGAAAGAAAAACCGTAGGAATTTTAATATCCACTTGTCCTCCTTTTCAAATTCCTATTCATGAAGTACAAGACTAAGAGATAGTAGCATAATAGAATTATAACCGTACATTTTCTTGTGGTTTGACTTAATCTCGCCATGCTTCTTTGCATCCTGTGATCTTCCAATTCTTGTGAACCAAACACCTAGATTGGCAGAAATCATGTGTTTTAAAATTCTCTATTTTGCACTTGCATTCCTATCCTATTCCCGTGTATTTCCTATCCCTGCATTGTTAGAATCCTCAAATTCAAACAAGCCCTTACACAATTACTTCTATTACAGATATGTGTCAAAGAAAACCTTGTGTGGTTTGTCCCGCTCCTGCTGCACTGTGTTCCACCCCAGCTCAGCTGCTCCAATGACGGAAGGGCTCACCACAGCAGCAATCCGCCCTCCAGACTGTCTTTCGCCGCCTCAGATCTTCTTCCCCACCGCCAGCAGCCATGACAACTGCATTACCATCATCAACCGAGTAGATGACCTCGAGGACTACACGGGTCCGCAAGAGAGGTCGCACTCTTTCATGTCTGCTTACGTTATGCATCGCTTAATATTACATGCTACTTTATCGTCCTGTTCACCGATTAGACTCTGAGTCAGTTCCAAACTAATGCTCAAACTTGAGTTTTTAAATGGTTGTGGGGTACATATCGGGGCCACAATCAATAGTATGTATCTACTATCTGGTTAATCTCTGGTGTCTACTATGAGTTTCATGTTGGGTGGGAAACAAACAGTAAAGTAGCCATTATCTGTATTTTTAACTGAAGCCATTATCTGCCTGCTATCATTAGTTTTGGGTCTATCCACAGGCTCCTGCCATCACTCTGGATTTCTGCATGCACTCCTTACATAATCTCAGTATGTTTTATTCCTATGCATGCCAGTTATTGTACACAATGGAACTGAACATGTAGAGCAAAAGATACGAGCCTTGCGTGGCAATAAAATTTCATGCAGACATCACTCCATGGTGGGCACAAAGGCAAACCCCCCCTCCACCCATTTCGGATTGTAATCAAGAGGAAGATAACTGTTCTGAGGGGGATTCAGAAGGAGAAGACCACTCCTATTTACCCCCTGAGGTCTTTGGTCTAACTTGGCATGCTGATGTTGGTAATATCATGCATATGGTGCCTTGCATTGCTTACTTTATACATCAAATATGGCATCTGCTTAGTTTAGACATGCTTTGTGTGAATGCCATCTGTTTAGTTTCTTTATCGTATATGTGAATCATGCAATGCCATCTTGTTTAGCCAGGCATCATATATGTGAATTTTGCAATGCCACCCTGGTTAGACAGTCATCTTATATGTGAATTATATCATGTCATCAATTTTTTATTACTTACGTATTAAATTTTTCAACAATTTTAGTACATTCAATTACTCTTTCTTTGCATCAGCCATTCGACACGGTCATGGAAAAATCTAGAGTGGAAACAAGGTCTTTAGAGAAGAAAATGCTATCTGACGAAGCGCATGTCTTGCTGGTTACAGATAGCTCCTCACAAGAGGATTCAGAGACAGATGACCAGCTATCCCCCCCCCCCCGAGGTGCATGCTCTAACTTGGCAGGGTTATATTTCTTATCGTGCATATGGTGTCTTGCATTGGCATGTCATTTGCTTAGTTTAGACATGCTTTGTGTGAATGCCACCTCTTTAGTGTCTAGTTACCATGTATGTGAATTTTGCAATGCCATCTTGTTGCAAGGCATTATATATGTGAATTATACAATGTTATCTTGTTGCAAGGCATTATGTATGTGAATTATGAAATGCCATGTTGTTTAGCCAAGCATCATATATGTGAATTATATCATGCCGTCCTTTTTTTATTACTCATTGCATTTGTCGACAAAGTTTGTATATTCAACTGCTCTTCCTGTGCATCAGCATTTTTGAAGTGATGATGGAAGTATCTGGAGTGAAAACAAGGTCTTCAGAGCAGACAATGCTACCTGCTGAAGCAGATATCTTGCTGGTTACAGATAGTTCCTCAGAGGAGGATTCAGAGGCAGATGACCAGTCCTATTATCCCCCTGAGGTGTATGCTCAAACTTGGCAGGGTTATATTACTCATATCATGCATATGTTGTCTTACAATGCTTAGTTTTTACATCATATACACAATATTTAATGCCATCTCCTTAGTTGACACATCATATGTGCGATTGCCCTCTGCTCACTTGCTTAGTATATAAATCATATATTTGAATTATATCATGCCATGATGTTTACATAGACAGCATGTATCTGAATTATAGCATGCCAACCCATTTTCTAAAGACATAATATAGTTATATCATCTCATCTTGTTTATATAGTCATCATATTTTGAATTATGTCATTCTATCCGTGAATTATATCATGCCATCATATTTCCATCAACGACATGTTTGTGAATTATGGCATGCCAACCACTCTAATAGACACATTGTATAGTTATATCATGTCATCTTGTTTACATAGTCATCATATTTTGAAGTATGTCATTCTATCCTGTTTAGTTAGCCATCATACATGTGAAATTGTGTCATGCTATCCTGTTTAATTAGCCATCATATATGTCAAATTATGTCATGTTATTCTGTTTGGTTAGACAACATAAATGTGAATTATTTCATGCCCTGTTTTCTTACCTACTATCCACTGCACGTGTCTATCTTACAATGTCTATACATTCAATTACTTTTCTTTTTTATAAGCCATTTGAATTGAAGGGGGTGATGGTAGTATCTATGGGAGTAAAAACACAGTCTTCAGAAAAGATCGTGCTACCTGTCGATGCAGATAGAACCACGGTTGTACTTGCCCAAGAACCAGCCCCACCACACATAACCTAGACTCACGCAGATTGTACCCCTACATAGTTGGACAGAGAACCAGCTACACCCCTTCTAACCCCAACCCCAGCAGATAGTAACCCAGTTCCACTTGACACAGCACCATCTCCATGACAGAGCACCCAAACACGAGCGTTAGTAAGGCAACCGCGATGCCCAAAGCACGAGGACCACCACTCCGAACCCCAAGTCAATGCTTAAAGCAGAAGAAGAATTCTTCTCAGGTCAAGTTCTGTAGCTATGGTTCATACTCCTTTGCTGTTGCATCACTATATTTACTCATACCAACTAATTTAAAATTTGAAGGATGCAATTGAAATTCCAATGGCGCAACAGGTATGTTTTAAAACCTGTTTCTTTAACGTGTTTTCTGTTGTAACTTGCTCTATGTTGATTTCAGTTTCAATTGAAAACAGTTATGTTCTCATGCCATGCACATTACAAGTGTTGTTATTGCTGTGTAGTTTCCCACACTTATATTCTGTCTATGCTGCTTTGTCTTAAATACATATGATTTGAACTGTCTCTATCTTGAATTGGCAAGATAAACTAGAATGATATAGACCATACAATGACCATACTACATAGATATATGTTTGTTTCATGCTGTTATCCTGTCCACCTTACTACTGAACTGGTTTACCAAAATGAGTTTCATATACAACATGGTAAACCTGTGATGTGTCTGTTTGTTTCTCTTTTAGAATGCGGATAAAATATTGGAGAAGAGTACCCCGTTATGCAATGATAAAGGAAGTATTGTAGATAAGGTTCAAGATAGTGAGACATCCCTATTGGTCTCCAAGAAAGCTGATAAAAACTATATTGAAGACACTGAGACAACCCCAAAGTCCTGTCTTGATCTAGTGTTCAAGTTACTGGCCACTACTGTTGGCACCAGCTCTTCGAACTCACTGCCTGAATCAGTTCAGCTTCTTGAGTCTCAAATTCAAGTTGAAAGACATCAATCAGATGTTTTGCGACAGGAAGCCGAAGGACTGAGGAAGTCCCTGCAGAATTTAGATGCGTACTTTCTGGTGCAACAGCAAGCGCTGGAGGATTTAAGCGCCAAACAAGACAAAGTTAATAAGCTTGCTAAGTGTCTTGCCAGCATTATGGGTACCCGGGATATTGTTTCTTGAACTCTTCTGAAGTGGTTTCAATTCTGGACTAGTTTTGCTGCGGTGTTTATTTGCACTAGTTGCCAATTTTGACAACAAGTGTATGCGATATGCTGCTTTGTTCCCTATATTTGCACTGGTGGCGAACTTTGATGCCCAGTGGATGTAATATGTGTAATATCTGTGATAGCCTAGCGTAAGTTGCTTGATTATTTATTTCCTTGTTGTCTTGTTTATTTGTGTGCTTGTACTCAGTGTAGTTGTTTTTCCGTGGTTTGCTAGTGGCCGCAATAGCCTATTTTTTAAACTAGGCCACAATAACCATGGGCTACATATTTATTGTAGTGACCATGGGCCTCCTACGGGTCATAGAAACAATGGTGCTTCTACGGGCCGTAGAAACAATGGGCCTTCTACAGGGCGTAGCATCAATGGGCCTTCTACGAGTCGTATGATCGATTGGCCACATGGGACGATAGCGGACCGCATTATGGGCCATAAACGGGCTAGAGTTGGAATCGTCCGTTCATGGGCCGACCATAACGGGCCGTCATTAATCGGCCGTATTTGATGACGCTATGAAAACAGCCCAATAGATTAACGGGCCACAAACGGGCCGACTGTAACCACAGGCTGAATTTGGCCCACAAGCAGAAAAGGCCAGTAACGGTCCGTAAGTAACCGAATGCTGGAAATGAGCCCAAGAATGAATGGGCCATGAGAAGAACGAAAGGTAACACGGGCTGGAAATGGCCCAATGGAACAATGGGCCGTTAATGGGTATAAAGCGATACACTGTTCATTACGGGCCGGTTTCACCATGGGCCGTTAATGGGCCAAGAGTTACAAAGGGACTCTTATGGGCCGAAAGACGTCATGGGCCATAAATGGGCCGGAAATTACAATGGGCTGGAATCATATCGGTCAGCCCAGATGATGCTACTAGGCCTAATTCGGATAGGTCGTGATGGGCCGTGACTTAGCGGGCTGTAAATGGGCTATATGCGAACAGGCCGTTAACAGGCTTTCCGTGGGCCGACCCGCTACCTTTTGACCAAGTCAAATGGGCCGGCCTTTTCATCGGAATGGGCCTCTGTTGGGCCGTGCCACGTGTCGACGTATCATAGGCGCCTTCGGTCCAATGAGTGGATGACATCTGTCCCAATGGTGAGCCGACACGTGGTTCCTCTGGCCATTGAGAATTTTACACGTGGAAAATCCCCATTGGTCCGGGCTGTTAACAGGTTATCGGATCCAAACCGGAACCTGATAGCTTAACAGCGACCCGTTATGGTGGATGCCACGTGTCGGTCGCCCTTGACGAAAGCACTTCTATGACGGGCGATTTATCGTCATGGAAGTGGACACTTCTGTGATGATAATTTTGGTAATGTCATGGAACACTTCTACGATAGCATAGGTATGACTATCTTGATTCTGTCATAAAATCATCATGGATGTACATGCATGACAGAAAACATGACCTATTGTGAAAAACACGTATCATCACGGAAGTTTATTTTTTTGTAGTGGATGGGGCGCTTCGGCGGCATCCTCATACACTTGCGGCTTTGAGGACTGAGAGCGGCGTCGAGGATGCAAGCGAAGAGAGAGGATTGTGTGTGTGGTGAGGATGGGGGGTGCGGCCACTCGGGAGCACCATTAATGGAGTAGTGGGAGTAGTGGGAGAGAGGCGGGCGGCGGTCACACCACTGGCTCACCTCCCGGTGAGCCTGCACACCGGACTGCTGGCATGCCTACCGTCGTTTCACACAGCTACTCGCACGCCTCCCGATGACACTGCGTAGCGAGCATGCCTCCGTCAATTCACACACCTGCACGCATGCCTCCCGGTCTGCCTATGCGGCAGACTGCTTGCAGGCGTCCCGTCAACTCATGCCTACTCGCACGGCAGACGGGTCGCGTGGCGGCACATATATTGTTTTTCTATTTGGATGATTAATGATGTCGCTTTATTGCTTAACCAAAGCATGGCACGTATCGATTGTTGGTTTAATGCTCACGGTTCGAATAAATGATCTGTTTGGATACTGGTTCCCAATTATTAATAATCTCTCGTTTGTAATTAGATAAAGATTACATCAAAACTGGTCTCAAATTTGACAAAAGCAAAAAGTACAATGCCACTTTGTATTGGTGTCCATATGATAACACGATAAGTTTCATGAACTTCAAATAAGTTTTGGACGTACTAGAATTTAAAAATCAAGATTCTCAATGTTTGAAATTTGTTGCGCGGGGAGTAAACATGCACCCAGCGAGACACATGTGTTTTTGCAATCCATTTAGGTGCACTGTCACGTGTGCATGTAGCTCAAATTTGATTTTTGCACATTATACCCGTAGAAAATCAATCAATTAATCTACTAAAACGCCTTAATGATCTCTGTTTTTTTTGGAAATTAAAACATCCCTCCTTTGGTAACATATGTTCACCACGGGATAATTAATTTAACATGCATCATAGTTGTGGTGGATTCGCGGTGTGTGTGTGGGTGTGTGCGTCTGGGGGGTGGCAGGTGGCTCGCAGTACACTACGAGTTGTGAGCCACCGTGTGGGTTGGCCGTTTTGTTAGGCAAGTGCCACATCAGAGTCATGAATTCATTATTTAAAACATTACACAACCCTTTCATACATACATGTTTTGTCCACACGCAACCGATGGTTGTCCTACACGACACTCGATACTCGTGTGTGACGCTTTCTGTGGGCCCGCGAGGTCACCGTCCATCACTTTGACGAACAGCCGGCAGTGAGGTTAATTTGACCAGCAAGGTAGAATCTTTTTTGTTTGTGTTATGGTGGTATATAGTACGCGTTGAAGAGGTGGGTGGGGACTAGCATATATACTATACGTACACGTCTGTGAACAAGTACACCTCACTCAGTGTTGGGACTTTTCGGTTTTCGAGGCATGTGCCACATCAAAATTGTGAAATTGGCTATTCAAACATCACACAACACCTCTTTGGGCCACATGCATGCAGGCGGTGGTTATCCTAGCTATGACACTAACGTGTGACGCTTCCATCTGTGGGCCCACGAGGCCATCGTCGATGCATGCATCACTTTGACCTACATTGGGAGAGGTTAATTAATTTCACCATCGATGAGGATTCTATATGTGCAATTATTTACTGTGTAGTACATTTCATCGATCCAGTTTTAAACATACCGATAGGAATGCATATATTTGCTTGTTGTTAAGCCTGTTATAGCTACCATATGCCTCTTTTAAAGTTTTTTGATTGTTTGGTTGTTTGTAGTTAGCATATGTCTAGTTTCAAATGCTATCTTTGGTTGTTCGTAGTATGCCTTGTTTATTCCAGTTATTCACAACATGATGTTTTATATGTGCAAGTATGAACTCTGCAGTTCAATTTCATCAGTACTAGTTTCAACAATACCACTATGAATGACTACATTTGGTTGCTGCATCTTGTAGTTAACGCACCTTTCCATTTTTTTTTAATAATAACCAGTGCACTTAGGCCGGCACAATACCAGTCTGAATGACTATGTTTGCTTGTTGTTAAATGTTAGACCTGTTGCAGTTAACACACATTTCCACTTGTTTTGCTTTACTAGCGTGCTTAAACCGGCACACTGAAGCTATCTTTTGGAGATTATTTTGTCTGCCATGGATAATTTTGGTTGATGTTTAGCCTGTTGTGCTTAACATGCCTCTTGATGTACCTACACAGGACAATTTTAGGAATGACTGTTGTTTTCCATCGAGGTTAGTCTCATCCCATGGCTTATATATGCTCATTGTTCAGGATATCAGTAGCTGGTACCATATAGGCCAGGGGCTGATAAGGGACTAATCAGTGAATCGGACTTTTAACTGAATATATCTGCGACCCATTTATCGTTAGGTTAACTAGGGCCATATGCAATATATCTGAGGCTACATAGCAACATGCACTGTACTTAATGTCTAAATACGCAATCCTAGGCTACATAGAAACAAGGAAGAGTGTTACCTTAATGTTCTGATGATGTCTAGATATACGTAGAAGAGCAGCAGCAGTAACAACAACAACAACAACAACAACAACAACACAGCCCTGTTTGGATACTCAACTTAGCTAGAGGTTAGAGTTAGTTTCTAGCTCATGACTAACCATGAACTAACTCCATCCAAAGAGGTGTTTGGATGAGTGGGTTAGATTGACAATAAATGCACTAGGAGAACTAGCTCCAATTAGCACCTCTTGGGTTGGATAGTTTTTTGGGTGGGTTAGATGTAACTAGCTCAAACTAGCCCTCATGTTTGGATATACTTTAGGGCTATTTGAGCCCGAACTAGCTCAAACTAACTCTAACCCATGGATACAACAGAAGTTAATCAGCCGATAATTTGTAAGAATGCAGTAAACTCTGTCCGGCCCATAATATAAGATGTTAATTCATCTAATATGTGAGTATATTGGATGTTATAAGATATTATAAAAGAGTGTTGTACTGCATCATTGTGCAATTGCTGTTTAGCTTCTAATATTAACTTGGTGCTTTTAGGTACATATGTCATTGGTAAAGATCCACGCCTCGACCCTTTCTGCGTATGGGGAAATGAGATATCGATGAACCAGCATCAAGTGAGGAAGCTGATAAAGATTGTTAGTAAAATGGGTCAAAAGATGGCAATTAAACTATTTGTTTACACTTTATCCAATACAACAGCGAATTGCAGGATGGTAAGTAAGAACTCTACAACCTTCTTTTTACTGCCCATAATGAGTTCTTTTAGATGAAAATGTATGAATCTTTTTCCTTTGCAGTGGTTCCCGAAGCATTTTACTCAAGATTACCTCTCAAACTACATGATTGGTGGGCATGCAAAGGTTAAAGTATTTCTACCAGAACACGGTGATTATCTAGATGTTTTCATGAAGAACGTGAAGGATGGGCGGTCGGCCAACACAAGGGGTTGGACTAGACTCGTGTGTGCCTTCTGCGTGGAGGAGGGCACAATATGGGCATTCCGCTTCACCTTGTTCAGCAACCAGAATGTATTTTGCCTCTTTCTTTACCGTTTTTAATAGTACAAGTATACAACTGTGGTTCATCATTCTTTATTTTGTTCTTATGTAATTCTTGAACATATGTACCTATGAATCGAATAATGCATTGGTTGTTTGAACCTAATGGATATGAATAAAGCTATAGCATACATTCAAAATCAAATTTGGTACAATTTGAAATAGCAGCAATTAAATTACGGTGAAATTACGCTCTCCAGGTCGTTACGGCACACACGGTTGGTAAAACATAAACGTTTGCGATATACACCATAATCTGACACGGTTCACAGAGAGGAAACGTGTGTAAGCATGCACACAGTTGCCGTTTGCAAAGCGTGTGCGATGTCAGACAATATCACAAACTGTGCGGGCAAACTAAACGTTTGTGACAGTTGCCTTATCGTACACGATTCGCAACCATGAACTGTTTCTGATGAAGTATGCATCGTAAACGTTGCACACAGAATAGCATGTGCGATAGTTTTCGTGTACGACGATGTTACGACGGTCCGACGTTTTGTAATCCTATCCAACACTCGTACGATGATTAGCTAATCTTCTTAATTAGTTATCGCATACGGTTTGGGAAAAGCGAATGTATGTGATTGTATGCTTATCATACACATTCTATAATAATGAACCGTTTGTGATGGGTCGTGCATCGTAACGTAGCACCACATAATACCGACTGCAATGGCAATGTGTCGGTGTACAAAAGTAGGGGCTCTCCTTTTGACCCCTTTACTTGTGCACGGGCAGTCAGAGCCACGCGCCGTGGCCACACATAGCAGGGCAAAGGAGGGAAGCCGGAGAGAAGCCGAAGGCTCGAGACAAACAAGGCAACATCAAGGACCAAGGCCACAAAGTGCAGACGGGCGAAGCAGGTTTCCCTGGCAAGGCCCTTGTCGGGGCAGCCTCTGCAGCCCCGGCAAGCCCCTTGCCGGGGCAACTCGCCCACACCAGCGGAGCAAGGCACCCTCGAGCCCACGGTTTCCAATGTCAATAACCACGTTGGGCCAGGGCTCGGGAGGCACCCCCATGGTGGCATGCAGATCTTTGTGAAGACATAGAATGCTCAAGACCAGATGGGGGTTGAGAGGCAACAACCCTCACCGAGATCCTTACCGAAGAAACCCACAAGACCCCCGGCAAGATCCTTGCCGGGGACGCCAGCGCGCCATGGCAAGACCCTTGCCGGGCCACCTGGCAAGACCCTTGCCGGGCCACCCGACAAGACGCTTGCCAGGGCGACAGCAGGGCCACTGCCAGGCCCGCACCAACCATATCCCTGCCGCCGTTCGCATGCAGCTGCCAGCCCAACCAGCTGGGCAGGCACCTGCGTGGCAACATGCAGCTTCCAGGCCAACTCAGCACACACCTGCGTGGCGGCATCCAGATCTTCGTGGAGGTTCCACCACCGCGCCACCTCAGCTGCTTGCCTGCCTAGATGGCACCGCATGCATTGCTGGCCAGGGCGCGTGTCGAAGCGAGGAGGAGCGGCGACGGACGGGACGGGCCTCGCTCCCGTCCCCGATAAAGTGAAGGGACACCTAAGCCATGCATTCAATGCATCTTGTCCTGTAATACGAGGGATAAGCTCGCGGCACTGTAGGCCTTTCACCTCCTGTGTGCCACTGTGGCAGCCCCTTTCGCCTATAAAAGGAGGCCCATGGCATACAGGAAAAGGATTCGGCTCTTTCGAACCACGCAGCACCCGTAGCTAGTTGGAGAGCTCAAGAACACTCAATACATCCACCAAGCAGGACTAGGGTTTTACGCATCCTCGCGGCCCGAACCTGGGTAAACGATCCTCATGCCAATTGCTAATCCTGCTCTTCTCACAACCACGCGCCCCGCAACCATAGTAGGGATTCTTGTGATCCCATAGGTGTCGTTTCCCACCGACATCTTTGGCGCGCCAGGTAGGGGGGCACAATTGTGAGGATCTGGTCTAGTAGTTGGCCCGGCAAGGGTCAGCAGTTCTTCATCGCCATAGCTCCCGCGGAGAAGGCGGCCAAGAGAGCGGCGCCGCCTGCGAGCACGGAGGCTGCCAGGGCGGCGACAAAAAGCTAAGTCATGCCAACCTTTAAACTCTTCTCCGTAATATAAGGTTATCGTCCTCGAAGATTCCGCCTATGTATGGAAAACCCGAACGCAGAGCCCCCCCCCCCCCCCCCGCGCGATTGGCAACGCCCTTGTTCTATTTCGAGTCCGCTCAACAGTTCAGGCGGCCGCGCCGAGAGCGGCAGGGTAGCCTTCCGCCGTCAGCAACGCTCTCGACTCTGACTCGAGTCAAACTCCACAGATCGAGCGGCCGCGTTGAGGGCGGTAAGGTGGTTTGCCCGGCAGCAAGCACACCCGGCAGGCTAATGGGGATCCATCCTCAAGACGCCACACTGGGTTTACGCGCCGGCAAGCCTACCCAGTTAACGTAGGGTGGACATACGAAGGAAAATCGAACAGGAAAATAACATGCATAATGTCAAGAGTACTGCAGAGTTATATTACATAAATTGCCGCCGCAGTTCTAACTAAAGATAGCAATTGTCTTGGTCGTGAACCTGCAGCGGCGATAAGGAACGGGGTGCCTAGTCCCGACGCTGGCCCTCCAACCTCTTGATTTTGTCGATGCGGCTGAGGATGGGCTTGATACGCTCATTGAGCGCCGCGATGTCAGCATCCTCCGGCAAGCTCTTCAGCGCAGCTTCGAAGTCGAGGTCAGGATGCCAGTGCGCAATCTTGGCGAGCACCTTGGTCATGACACCCCGGCAGAGCATCCGGGACTCCTCGACCAGGGAAGACGCCCGGTTGGAGTGGAGCCGCTCCAGGGCGCCGACGACCCTTTCAAAGTACAGGGTCAAGTTGGCGTTGGGGCTCAGGCTCGACTCCGGGGCGTACCTCATGTCCGGCATCCCCATGGTGCCCAGCTGCGTGGCGGCCGAGTTCGCAATGGCGGTGAGGCGTTCAAGCCAACGCTTCTCGCCCGCCACGTGGTCCTTGAGATTGGCGGTCTCGTTCATCCGCAGCTGCTTCTCGGTCTCCCGCTCCTTGGTCAGGATCCCCTCTCGGGCTTTGGCCTCCGACAACATCTTCTCGAGATCCCCCAGCTTCAGCTTGAGGTCTCTGATGGAGTTGTTGGCTTTGGAGAGTTCTCCGGCCTTGCTGACGAACGCACCTTGTGCCTCCACCAGGGCGCCGTTGAGCGTGTCCTTCTCCGTGGACAACTTCAAAGCTTGCTCCTCCAGCTCCTTCACCTTGCCAGCGTGAGCCAGAGCCTGGGCATTGAGTGCCTCCTGATGCCTCTGCTCCAGCTCTTGGGTCCGCTGTACAACGAGCTTGTCCACCTCTTCATCCTTGCCGCGGAGCGTGGCGCAAGCTTCTCCTCGCGCGCGGCAAGGTCCTCCTCCTGGGAGTTCAGTGCGGCCTCGCGCTGGGTGCGGGTAGCTTCGGCTTCGGTGGCCAAGTTCTTCGCCGTCTCTTGGGCCTTCTCGACGTCGGCCAGCTTCCTGGTGAGCTCCATGTCACGCTTGGCCAGCTCGCCCTGGGCGGCCTTCAGCTCATCTTGAGCCTGGCGGAACCAGTCCTGCGCCTCGACGACGCGCCCCTCGAAGTCCGCCTCCGCCTTCTCCACCACCGCTGTTCTGGACTTGGCCTTGTCCAAACGAGTGCGGTGAAGCGCCTGGAGCTTCCAGAAGCTGGCGCCCATGACTTGGAGCAGCCGCTCCTCCTGGGAGCCGTCGCCACCAACGCCCGGCTCATCGATGACCTCGAGCCCGGCAGCGGCAAGCACCTCCTCGTCGAACACCTCTCCCTCGAGGGGAGCCCTGGTGCTCGACGCGCCCAGGAGATGGACGAAGAGGTCGTCGCTCACCCTCAAGTACCTGCCGGAGCCAGAGGCAGCGGAGGAGGAGGGCAGGTCGCCAAACACCACCTCCTCGGCAGCGGCCTTGCCGGCTTCCCCGGCAGGCCCCTTGCCGGGCTCCTCGGCGGGCCCCTTGGCGGCGTCCTCAGCAGCGTCCTTGGCGCTCTCCTCGGCAGTGACCTTCTCGGCCTACGCCGCGGCATCCTCGGCGACGTCCTTAATGACGGTGTCGACTTCCTCTGGGTCCATCGAGGAGAAATCTGAAATGCCAAGAAAGGGGCAGGACGGAGCCAAGATCAAAGCTAGTAAAAAGAAGAAAAGAAGAACGCAAGTGGAAATGGAGGGCGAGTGGCCTACCCGTGCCAGGCCAAGAGGTGGGAGTCCCTTGTCCACCAAGGTTTGGCGTCGAGGCGAAGCCACCGGCGCCCGTGTCCTCCTCCTCCTCCTCCGTGTGCATGGCCTCGGTGCTTGGTGCCCTTGCCGGGGACGCCCCTCGGGGCGGCGTGGTCGACGGGGGCGGCACGATGGGAGAAGCCCTCTGCAGCTCCCCTTGATGTTGCTCCCCTCCTACATCCACGGCAGGGTCAGTACCAAAGCGTCGTGCATTGCGCACGTTGACAAAGGATGGGTGATGGACTCACGCTGGGGGCTGGGCTGGGGGCTGCAGTCTGGGCTGCTCAACACCACCAGTGGCATGTTGGAGGTGCCTGCCGGGGGCTGGCCGCTCGTCGAAATCCTGGCCCTCTTCGCCCTCTGGGCCAGCGTCTCCACGTCCCTGCAAGATAAGCGTAGTTCAGAATGGGCGGCACCATTGGAGGAACAAAGAAAAAAATAGAGCAAGGAGAAAGCAGAACTTACTCTTCCTCCTCCTCCTCCTCTGTTGCTTTCCTCTTCCTCTCCGGGCTGAGGGGCCCAAAGTCGAACGCAATCCCCGCGCCAATGTTTGCCGGCGAGGGGGAGGCGATGGCGTCCGGACACGTTTGGACGACGAAGAAGCGGCTGCCTTCTTCTTCGACGCCGCAGCCTTCGCCGCCTTCTTCGTCTCCACCGCCCTCATTTGGCACACAGGCACCTCCTGGGCCTGTCGCAGCTGCACAGCCCGGTCAGGGTGGACCGGCTCGCCGGAGGAGGCCCGTCGCAGGACTCGCCCCCTTCCGGCAATTGGAGGGTCGGCGGTCGCGGTCTTCTCTCCCTCGCCCTCCTCCTCCGATGACTCGTCGACCACGTTCTCGACGAGGGGAGCCCTGATGCCGGTGCTGCTGGCCTCCCTAGTAGCTGCCGCCCACCGGGCGAGCTCTTCTTCCTCCGCTTCCGCCGCGGCCTTGTCCTCCACGCCGCCGGTGCTGCCGGCCTCCTCAAGGAGCTTTTCCTCTTCCTCGGCAAGCCTTGCCTCCTCTACCCTGGCGGCGATGTAGTCCAGTTCCGCCGGAGAGGTGTCCTGGATAAGCCGCGGCTCGGCGGTAACGTACACCTCATGCAAAGTGTCGAAGAACTCCTGCACCTTGAGCTCGTCCGGCTCGACCCAGTTCGGGTCAAGGCCATGCGCGTTGAAGAGCGGCATCATGGCGATGATCTCAGACCGGCGAGAGTTGTTGCTCAGTGGGACCACTCCCACCGGCAGCTTGAAAACGGGCTCCTTGGCAATCTTGTCGGCCTTCGCGGTAGCCCTTGCGACCTTGCCGGACCGCTCAACCTCGCCTTCGTCACTAACCTCGAGCTCGAAGATCCGTTGGCAGAGATGGGCGTGCCTCAGCACCGTCAGGTTGTTGTCGAGGCCGGGGCGGAGCCTCATGATGTCGGCGGCGTTCACAAAAAGCCAGGCCGGCCTCCCCTTGTCATGCAAGGGAGCAATTCGGCGGTGGATGAAGTCCGCCCCGATCATTTCGAGGGTGAGCCCGGCCTAGGTAAGCCGAAGAATCCTGGTGGTGGCGATCGTGAGTTTCGCGTCGTCGGCATCGACGTCGCCCCAATCGCTTCCACGGACCGGCGGCTCCTGGCGAACCTCGCAGAATGCTGGCAGGTCCTTCTCCTCAATCCAGCACCACTGGCCCCGCCATTCTTCCCAACTCTCCTTCGTGGCGTCGTCCGGGTACGCCCCCTTGGCCCTCGGGATCCAGGCGACGCAGCCAGAGATGGCGCCCCCTTTTTGGATCTGAGGGGAGAAGTAATGGCGGAAGAGCGCCGTGTTGGGGTTCACCCCGGAGAAGCCCTCGCAGAGGTGTGCAAAGAGAGCAATGCACGCCACGGCATTCGGGGTAAAATCCAGAAGGCGGAAGCCGTAGGTGTGCATGATATCCTTGAAGAAATCAGAAAAGGGGGGACAGAGCCCGCAAGAGAAGTAGTCGACGAAGAAGGGGGTACCGATTTGGGGCGGCTCCAGCGCTGGCAGGGACGACGTGCGTGGCTGGATGCCCCGTCTTCTCTCCTCCCGCCTTCAATCCCCATAGATCTTTGAAAAACTCCCGGAGCTTGGGCACCTCGACCGTCAAGGGAAAGTAGGCGAACTGCGCCCGTCGCGCCACCAGTTCGCTCTCCGGCTGCTCCGCCGCCCCGGCGTCTTTAGCCACTCCTTTGCTTTTGGTGGACTTGGGCGCCATGGCGGTGCGAGAGGCGAGAGAGCAGAGGATGGCGGAAGCACAGCAACGATGGACGGAAACAGGGGGCTCGAGAAGGAGGAATAAAGGGGGCGGTGGTTCTAAGATTGGAGAAGGCGCAAGGAGGGTAAAGTGAGCAGTGCGCCTGCGGTTATTCCTTTTTACGGGGAAGGCGCGGGCCACCTCCTTTCCCATTAACTGCGATACGACGCATGCGTGCGGTAACTGTCCCACGCATGCCTCCCACGTCACGCTCGCTCCACCATGACGCGCGTTCAAACGCGGGTCGTGGGGAAGCGCAGCGGACAGAGCAGTTACCACAGTAAAATCCGCCCCGCCTGCCCGTGCACCGTTATGGGCCTGGCCCAACAACGTGTCGCGCTTATGTATGGCCCATGCCCGGGGGCTCCTGTCGGTGTACAAAGGTAGGGGCTCTCCTTTTGACCCCTTTACTTGTGCACGGGCAGTCAGAGCCACGCGCCGTTGCCACACATAGCAGGGCAAAGGAGGGAAGCCGGAGAGAAGCCGAAGGCTCGAGACAAACAAGGCAACATCAAGGACCAAGGCCACAAAGTGCGGACGGGCGAAGCAGGTTTCCCCGGCAAGGCCCTTGCCGGGGCAGCCTCTGCAGCCCCGGCAAGCCCCTTGCCGGGGCAACTCGCCCACACCAGCGGAGCGAGCCACCCTCGAACCCACGGTTTCCAATGTCAATAACCACGTTGGGCCAGGGCTCGGGAGGCACCCCCATGGTGGCATGCAGATCTTTGTGAAGACATAGAATGCTCAAGATTAGATGGGGGTTGAGAGGCAACAACCCTCACCGAGATCCTTACCGAAGAAACCCACAAGACCCCTGGCAAGATCCTTGCCGGGGACGCCAGTGCGCCACGGCAAGACCCTTGCCGGGCCACCCGACAAGACCCTTGCCAGGGCGACAGCAAGGCCACTGCCAGGCCAGCACCAACCATATCCCAGCCGCCGTTTGCATGCAGCTGCCAGCCCAACCAGCTGGGCAGGCACCTGCGTGGCAACATGCAGCTTCCAGGCCAACTCAGCACACACCTGCGTGGCGGCATGCAGATCTTCGTGGAGGCTCCACCACCGCGCCACCTCAGCTGCTTGCCTGCCTACATGGCACTGCATGCATTGCTAGCCAGGGCACGTGTCGAAGCAAGGAGGAGCGGCGACGGACGGGACGGGCCTCGCTCCCGTCCCCGATAAAGTGAAGGGACACCTAAGCCACACATTAAATGCATCTTGTCCTGTAATATGAGGGATAAGCTCGCGGCACTGTAGGCATTTCCACCTCCTGTGTGCCACTGTGGCAGCCCCTTTCGCCTATAAAAGGAGGCCCATGGCATACAGGAAAAGGGTTTGGCTCTTTCGAACCACGCAGCACCTGTAGCTAGTTCGAGAGCTCAAGAACACTCGATACATCCACCAAGCAGGACTAGGGTTTTACGCATCCTCGCGGCCCGAACCTGGGTAAACGATCCTCGTGCCAATTGCTAATCCTGCTCTTCTCACAACCCGGCGCCCCGCAACCGTAGTAGGGATTCTTGTGATCCCATAGGTGTCGTTTCCCACCGACACAATGCAAGCACAAACGAGTAGGAGTACTGTATATGCATCTTGGCTCCCTATCCCCGACGGTTTCTGGGTCGTGTGGGAAGGACCCCCTATCGCCCACACTCACTTGGCGACGGTTCCAAATGTCGTCGCGGAAAGGGGTTAAAAATGTTTGTATAGCACCGACTTGTACCAGTGTTGATCTTCGCAAATTAAACAAAGCTACTAAGAAAGATCATTAGCCTCTACTTTTATTGATCAAATGCTAGAAAGATTATCCAAACATACACATTTTTTGCTTTCTAGATGGTTATTCTGGTTTCTCTCAAATACCTGTGTCAAAATAGGACCAAGAAAAGACCACGTTTACTTGCCCTTTCGATACTTTTTCCTATAGAAGTATGCCTTTTGGTTTATGCAATGCACCTGCTACCTTTCAAATATGTGTGACTGCTATATTCTCTGAATTTTGTGATTCATGGATGATTTCTCCGTTTACGGAACTTCTTTTGATGATTTCTTAAGCAACCTTGATCGAGTTTTAGAGAGATGTGAAGAAACTAATCTTGCTTGAATTGGGAAAAGTGCCACTTTATGGTTAATGAAGGTATTGTCTTGGGGCATAAAATTTCTGAAAGAGGTATTGAAGTTGATAAAGCTAAAGTAGATGCTATTGAAAAGATGACGTGCCCTAAAGATATCAAAGGTATAAGAAGTTTCCTTGGTCATGTTGGTTTCCATAAGAGGTTTATTAAGGACTTCTCTAAAATTTCTAGGCCTCTCACTAATCTCTTGCAAAAAGATGTTCCTTTTGTTTTTGATGATGATTGTGTAGAAGCATTTGAAATACTTAAGAAAGCCTTGATTTCTGCACCTATTGTTCAACCGCCTGATTGGACTTTACCCTTTGAAATTATGTGTGATGCTAGTGATTATGATGTTGGTGTTGTTCTTGGGCAAAGAGTTGATAAGAAATTAAATGTTATTCATTATGCTAGTAAAACTCTAGATAGTGCCCAGAGAAATTATGCTACTACTGAAAAGGAATTTTGAGCAGTTGTTTTTGCTTGTGATAAGTTCAGATCTTGTATTGTTGACTCCAAAGTAACTGTTCACACTGATCATGCTGCTATTAAATATCTTATGGAAAATAAAGATGCTAAACCTAGACTTATTAGATGGGTTCTCTTGTTACAAGAATTTGATTTGCATATTATTGATAGAAAGGGAGCTGAGAACCCCATTGCAGACAACTTGTCTAGGTTGGAGAATGTTCTTTATGACCCACTGCCTATTGATGATAGCTTTCCTAATGAATAATTAGCTGTCGTAAATGCTTCCCGTAATACTCCATGGTATGCTGATTATGCTAATTACATTGTTGCTAATTTATACCACCTAGTTTCACATACCAGCAAAAGAAAAAGTTTTTTATGATTTGAGACATTACTTTTGGGATGATGCACACCTTTATAAAGGAGTAGATGGTGTTATTAGACGTTGTGTACCTGAGCATGAATAGGAACAGATCCTACGCAAGTGCCACCCCGAGGCCTACAGAGGACACCACGCTGGACATAGAACTGCACATAAGGTATTGCAATCTGGTTTTTATTAGCCTACTCTCTTCAAGGATGCTCGTAAGTTTGTCTTGTCTTGTGATGAATGCCAGAGAATTGGCAATATTAGTATACGTCAGGAAATGCCTATGAATTATTCACTTGTTATTGAACCATTTGATGTTTGGGGCTTTGATTATATGGGACCTTTTCCTTCCTCTAATGGGTATACACATATTTTAGTTGCTATTAATTACGTTACTAAGTGGGTAGAAGCTATTCCAACTAGTAGTGCTAATCATAACACTTCTATTAAGATGCTTAAAGAAGTTGTTTTTCCGAGGTTTGGAGTCCCTAGATATTTAATGACTAATGGTGGTTCACATTTTATTCATGGTGCTTTCTGTAAAATGCTTGCTAAATATGATGTTAACCATAGAGTTGCATCTCCATATCACCCTCAGTCCAGTGGTCAAGTAGAATTGAGCAATAGAGAGATTAAATTGATTTTGCAAAAGACTATTAATAGATCTAGAAAGAATTGGTCTAAGAAACTTGATGATGCACTATGGGCTTACAGAACTTCTTATAAGAACCCTATGGGTATGTCTCCGTATAAAATGGTTTATGGAAAGGCATGTCACTTACCTCTCTAACTAGAACATAAAGCTTATTGGGCTATTAAAGAGCTCAATTATGATTTCAAACTTGCCGGTGAGAAGAGGTTTTTGACATAAGCTCGCTTGATGAATGGAGAACCCAAGCCTATGAAAATGCCAAGTTGTTTAAATAAAAGGTTAAAAGATGGCATGATAAAAGGATACAAAAGTGTGAGTTTAATGTAGGTGATCATGTTTTGCTATACAACTATCATTTAAGATTTTTTGCAGGAAAGCTTCTCTCTAAATGGGAAGGTCCTTACATTATCGAGGAGGTCTATCATTCTGGTGCCATCAAAATCAACAATGTCCAAGGATCATCAAAATCAACGGGGGCTAAGTTCATAACTTTCCCACATTTCACACAAGTGCGTCCCAAAGTTTGAGATCCCCCCTCCCCCTCCATTTCCTTATTCATACACCATCGGTGCCACAACAACCCCCCACTCCGGCCAGCCTCCTCCGTCCGCCACCCCAACCTCCACCTTGCCAGAACTGCTACCCCTACCCCGTCGTCCACTGCAAGAGATGGACGTCTCTCATCCACGGCGCCGGACCAGGATCCTTTCATCGCGTCCTCACGCTTCATCGGCGCCATCGTCCACCTTGTCGTTGCCGCTCCTACTACTGCCTCGTCCACGACAGCAGGACTTATCCCCCAACCCGCGTCTGCCGTCTAAAGTCTTCGTCCGCGCCGCCAACAGCCATTGCACCCACAGCACCCTCAGCGTATCAGCAGGGGCCTACACGGCATCGCAAGAGAGGTGGTACTCTTTCATATTTGCTTAAGTTATCGATCTCAACCAGAAAATAGATCATAACTTGTTTACTGTACTTTTCTTCTCCATACCAAATTGTAGTGGCTAGTTGAAAGCAAACATTGGTTGAGAAGTAGCCTTTATCCGGTTTGCACCTTCAGATCAGCCATGGCACAGTCAATATACTCGCAAAAATTATGGTTTTCCCCCTTTATATTCACTACCATCATCGTAGGTGCTTCGTGTCGTGCTAGCACTAAGACCTCAACCCATCAAGCGGAACAACATGCCACTCATAATTCCAAAGCTTAGTTGAAATACGAATCTGATATGATGCTCATATTACTAAAACAGAGAATGTTTAATTTGTCAGCTAATGTTCCTATATTCGTTTCGAAATCATGTGCACCACATATAGAGAGACAACAGGGATTTGCATTTCTCTGTGCGCTCTGGTTCATCATGGGTGGGCAAACACACATTGTATTATCTAATTAGCAAGATGCCATGCGTTGCCCGGAACATCAAGATGCATTAGTATGAGTAGTTTATCTTGTGGGAGAAAAGGATGAACATGGGAAGACCTTATTTGCAAATTACAGGATGGCAGGCACACCATCATCACCAACTCTGTCTTTTATAAGAGTGCTAGCAAGATGCCCATGTGTTGCACGTAACATCAAGATGCATTTGTATGAGTAGTTTATCTTATGAGAGAAAAGGATGAATGAGTGAAGGCCTTATTTGCAAATGTGTGGAGAGGGGTGTGGGTATCTTTTTGCAAAATTGCCATAGTTTCCTTCCTATCCGTCAAATATAAATTAGACGGCCTATATTGTAGGATGGCAGGCACACCATCATCACCAACTCTGTTTTTTATAAGATTAGAGATAGATATAATATGTATATATAATGTATATAAAAGATAAGAGTAGAGAAAAAAGTAGAGAAATATGCTTTCTCTTTGTTATCATGTTCCTCTTCTGTTCTTCTTAATAAGCATATTACTTCCTCCGTTCCTAAACTGCCTTGGGTGCGTGCGTGTGTTGTGGTGGCGTGCATTTGTACCGGGTGTTTTTCATCGTTGCTTTATTCATAAAGCGGGGTGAAATCCTTTTTGGTAAAACATAAGTCTTTTTAGATATTCCAGTAAGAACTACATATGGATGTATATAGACATATTTTAGAGTGTACATTCACTCATTTTGCTCCGTATGTAGTCTGCATTCGAATCCCTAAGAGATTTATATTTAAGAATGGAGGGAGTAGTACAGTATGTTCCTTGTCGGGAAGTGGAGCAGGGACATTTGCAGTCAACAGGTCTATTGGGTTGCTTCAGATGGATGCTTCCAATGATTCTAGATGGTCTGCCATAATATCCGGCAAATGCTGGGAGCTATGTCGTCTTTGATAGTCTAGACTGATAGTAACAGTATTGTGCCTTCAGTTGAATGGAGATGCCCCTTTTGGGGCCGAAGCCTTTCCGAACCCTTTCTTGTCGTACCGGCAATACAAGCCCATATGGTCCACCTAGTTCCACTTTCCTGATTTTACTCTTGATGCTTAGGGTTTTCCCCTTTTATCTACCCTACTATGATCTGCGTAGGTGCTTTCTGTCGTACTAGCAATACTCCACCCTTCAAGCTAAACAACACCGCACTCATAATTCCAAAGCTTAGTTTTCAAATATGATTGTGATATGATAGTGATATTAGTTAACAGACACATTTAGTTGGTTAGCTAAAGGTCCCACTTGAGTTTCCAAATGCATGTCGCAACATATAGAGAGACAGCAAAATTGCATTTCTTTGTCACTTGTTGACTGTACTTTCTTGTATATACCAAATCTTAGTTGTTATTTCAAAGCAAACATCGGTTGCTAACTACCCTTTGCGTGGTTTGCAGCTTCAGATCTGTCATCCCACTGCCCCGGTCAACACTATACTCACCATGCTTACGGTTTTCCCATTTTATGATGACCACGATCAGCCTACATGGTTTGTGTCGTAATAGCACTGCTCCACCCATCAAGTAAACAAGCTTAGTTGTACAAATTCGAATATGATATTATGTTGATATTAGTAAAACTGAGACATGTTTAATTGGTCAGCTAAATGTTCCTACTTTATTTTTGAAATGCATGTGAGCCACATATGAAGAGACTGGAAGGAATAGTATTTCTCTGTGCGCTCTGGTTCATCATGGGTGGGCAACAAACATTGTATAGAAAGACTTGTAATATCTTCAATCTGCTTGCTCTTCTGCTCTTCTTTAACATGATCCTCTTCTCTTCTTTAATAAGTATGTTCCTTGTTGGTAAGAGTAGCAGAGACATTAGCGGTCAACTGGTCAGGTCGAGTTGTTCTCCCTTAGTATATTTTGAATTTGTCAGGTCAGGTCGACTTGTTCTTCTTTACTATATGTTGACGATGTCATCTGTGAAGTATCATCACTTCTGGAACTCTCATATTTTGAGTAGTAGGCCACATTATATTAATGCACACACACCAAATTACATCATGCATGGCATCTCTTAGAAGAATTGCAGAGATAGCACAAAGGGGTTTACAGAGAGCCAGTATTGGATTAGAATCACTTCTGCATTACAAAGATAATCTCACTTGTTTTTATGTTTTCATGCATGTCGGGTATTGAACATGATCAAAATGAATATGAGAATGGGCGCACGAGAGGAATATTGCGGAACAATCCACTGGCTAACAAACTTGGCATGGTGGAGGATGGCCTATCTTATTCACCCATCAAGGTGCTTGCTCTAACTTGGCAAGGCTATATTGGTCGCACATATTTTGCATATGACCTCTTGAATTACTTCTACTTTGTTACACCACCATCTGCTTAGTTTAAGCATCATATATGAGTCTATGCCATACCTATCCATTTTCTGTACCTATTTCATGTGTCATCATACTATGTTTTTCCAGTCAAATGTTGTTCTTTCGTAATAGATGTCCAAAAGGAAGAGGGTGAGTGTAGATCCTCAAGGAGTACAAACTAGGTATTTGGAAAAGGTAGTGATACCTGTTAAATCAGATAGATCAGCAGCCATAGAAAACACAGGCCCAACTGTACCACACTTTACCCCTACTCCACTGGCAAAACCCCTATTAGAACTGCAGAGAGCCCAGCATCAGGTATTGTCTATGATATCAATTCAAAATTTGAACTCCTAAATTTCTGCATGTGCCTTACCTTCTCTCGTGTATGAAAACTAATTTCAGATGAATCTCCTTTCTCAAAGGATCATAGGATCTCACAACAATACTGGGCACTGCATTGCTCTTGTCAGTACCTCTTGCCCTTTGTCAGCATACTTGCACTCATTGCTGTTTAATTATGTAGCATCACTATAAATGTTCGCTTCTTTATCCTCCCTTTGCTCGAAATTATAAGATCTATATTTACTCTTAGATACATGTAGAATTAACACAACGGTTATGAAGTTCTGGATTGCTCATGTAAGTACATGTTGTCATGTACTCCCTTTGTATTGAATTAATTGTTGCTCAATTGGATGTATTTAGAACTTAATAGTGCTAGATACATCCATTTGAGCGACAAGTAATAACGAGCGATGGTAGTATTACTGTACTTGCATTACGAGATAGTTGGTTGTCTAGCATTACTCTGCATCTTATCTGCCCTGCCCTCCACTTTCTCCAAATTATCGGATCTACATTTACTCTTACCAAAATGTTGAATAAAGCCAATGCCACTGCACACGTTGATGTCTGCATTCCTCTTGTCAGTACATTTTGCCTTGTAACGATGTACTTAATTACTTGCTATTTGATTATGTATCATCACTCTACACCTGAGATTCATTATCCTCTATTTTATCCAATATTATTTGATATATATGTATTTTTTACAAATGTTGAATAAAGGCACCGCTTATAAAGAAGTTTCTTTGGAGAATTTATTGAATGATCCTTCCATCGACATGGAGAAGGGCTTTGTCCAGCCCGTGTTAACATGTAATGTAAGTTCATCCTTCTCAAGCCTTCAAATTTTGTTCTAGTATAGATTTGGATAGGCATCATTTCCTCCACTGTTGTTTACTTTGGTGTTTACATCTGATTCGATGTTTGCAACAACTACCAGTTTTAAATTGTAGTTGTAAAAACATGTTCCTTATGCAGAACAGATCCATTTATTTGCTTATATAATTGTGAAACCTGTTATGTGCCTCCTTGTTTCTCTTTCAGAGTCGTGTCTCTTATGCCAGGCAGAACTTTAGGGAAGATAGTGAGCCAAACCATCTTGAAGAGAGCGAGATGACCCCAAGGTCATGTCTTGATAAAGACAGTGAGTTGAAGCTACTCAGCAGCAGCTGTGAGACAACCTCTGTGTAGTTGCTGCCTCAATCAGTTCGACTTGTCCAGTCTCAACTTAAAGTGGAAAGGCTAGCTTCAGCTCAGCTCCAACTTGATGTCAATGATGTAACCGCAGAGGACACCCATGCGTGCTTTCTTGCTACGCAGCTACGGTTAGAGCATCTATCGTTGACACAACTCAGGTCTCATCAGCTTGTTCTGCTGCTTTTGGTGTACCGCCAGGGCATGCCTAATACCTTCTGAAGTGCTCTCAGTTTTGTATATTCTTTTGTCGGCGCATTTATATGCACTGGTGGCGACCTTTGATGCCCAGTGTATGTAATCTATGGTCACGTTGCACTTTATTATCACCGGTGGCGAACTTTGATGCCTAGTGGATGTAATATGTTGTAATTTCTTTATTGTATAGTCTAGGTTTATTCTTGGTCGGCATGCTGTAATTTAGGTTGGAAGATTCAATGGATCTCAATGTTGTCGGTCTTCAGGCCGGCCCGTAACTCGCTGTATATGGGCCAAAATGTGGGCCTATAATCATCTTGGGCCATTAGCAGGTCTAAACATATAGTAGTTTTCTGCCTTTAACAGGCCGAATAAAGTTCTGGACGGCTGGGCCAGAGAATACCATTGGCTTTTAACAGGATACAAACTAGATTGGGCTAGCATTGAGCCAAAAAATTGACGGGCCAATACAGGATGAAACTGCCTTAGGCCCATGTTTGGCCCAAATAGAATGAGCCTATAACAGGCCAAAATATATCTCGGGCCCTGTTTGGCCTAATAAAATTATGGGTCTTTTACATCTGTATACCTAACTTGAACCCACTACTCACATTTGCCTCTAATTCGAAAGCCAGCTCAGAAATGCCCCTCCGCCGTCATGTTCCCTTATAGAATTGTCGTTCCGTGCCGTTTTCATCCAGTCAAGGTTGTTTGACTGGTAAGTGGCCGTTTCTTTGACATTTTTGCCCCTTCGTCCTTACACGTGGGCCCGGGTCACCAGTTCACTCTCTCTCCCTCTCATTCTCTCGCCCGAGCTGCACGCTCTCTCTTTCTCCCCCAAATCACCTCTGGCCGTAACCCTAACCCTAGCTCACTCGATCCCAACTCCTATGGCTCGATCTACTGATGGCAGCCATGATGGAGCTTCGGATTTGACTCTGTTTCGCACTCTGCTACGGCGTGAAGGAGACGCAGGCGATGGGATGGATGGGGACAGCGGTTGCGGCGGCGGCGAACGAGGGAGCACACTGCAGCCACAGAAGAATGCTTCGGCCGGGTAAGTTTCTCTTCTAATCTGGTGCAGTCTCATGTCGTTTGTAGTTTGATTTGTTCTTGTAGTTCAATTTGTTTACCTAGTTCATAGTGCTCATGGCGTTGGGATCTGTCTCTGTTTTCCATGGTCATCGTAGGATGGACCTCGATAGAGCAGTTGGGATGGAATGTAGAATGGAAACCACACTTCTAGCTAGTGCTGGCACAAAAGCATCCAATACAGGATTCTCTTTTCCTTTTGTTGCTGACAATCAATGGACTTTTAATCAGTTTAGATCTACCATGTGTGCTCAATATCCATGGGGTCCATATGATGTAGTGGAATTCAGGTACTGGGACATTGACAAATCAGCATGGGTCCCTGTCCAGTGTGATGATGAGCTTGGTATCATGTTTGCAATACATGATTCTTTCCCTGCTAAACTAGAAATCAGTGTCATACAAAGGCAGAGGGGAGAGATGGAGAGCAGAGGAACAAGATCTCAGTCTAGGTCTAGAGGTAAAGGTAGAACTAGCCAATCAAGGGGCAGAAAAACAACAGCTCATAGTAGAGGCAGCAGTTCCATGCAGGCACCAGGAACACCTAGTGTAGAAGTTCCTAGGCATGCAGGTCCCTCTCATAGTAGAGATTCAGGTGACCCCTACACTGAAGAGGGACCACCAGATGATTGGCCAAGTGATGATGAGGATGAAAGGTTGTTTCCACAGTTTGTAACAAGGAAGAAGGGCAAGGATAAAGATGATGAGGGGGAAGATTATGTTCCACCCCCTGAAGGCATGTTTGGTGAGGCAGGTGAAGATGAGAAGGAGGAGGACAGGGACATGGGATACTCTGAAACATCTGATGAGGAAAGACTAGATGTGCAATACAATAGAGATGATCCTTCTTTGAAAGAGGGAACAATATTTTCCAGTGCTTTAGACTGTAGAAATGCTCTTGCAACCTTCTCAATAAAGACTCAAAGTGAATTTGTGATAGACAAGAGTGACATACTAGGTTGACAGTACATTGTGCTTATAAGAGGTTTCAATGGAGGATGCATGCCTCCTTAATGAGACATAGCACACTGTTTCAAGTACTAAATATAGCAAGTAACAGTGCATTTGTAGTTAGCAGCATTGATACTGTAGTTTGTTTGTTGCAGCACATAGGTTCTGACATGTGTCTGAACTATCATGAATGCAAGTTAAAGTGAACAAAACTGCTCATACATGTCCCAGTGTGGACAGGAGGAAAAGATTGAGGTCAGCTATGAGTAGATGGGTTGCTGATGCTGTGAAGGCCTGGATTTTAGAGGATTCAGAAGTGGGACCAACAAAACTGCAGAAAAATTTGAAGAAGTATGGCCTGGCAGTTCCATATATGAGAGTATTCTATGGGAAGCAAATGGCACTTGACAATATCTATGGTAAGTGGGTTGACTCTTTCCAGTTATTGTATACCTTCAAGGCATAAGTGGAGAAAGCATCTCCTGGTAGTGTAGTTAGCATTGATAAACACATTGTATAGTACAAACTGAATGAGAAGAGTAGACAGAAAGAGTGCTTTAGAAGAGTATTTGTTTCTTTCAAAGCAAGTTGGCAAGGTTTTTTGAATGGATGTAGGCCTTATCTTGCAGTAGATGCCACTTCATTAAATGGCAGATTTAGAGGGTAGCTAGTTAGTGCATGTGCTGTGGATGCTTGCAACTGGATCTTCCTAGTTGCATATGGAGTTGTAGAGGGTGAAAATATAGAGAGTTGGACTTGGTTTTTCCAGAATTTAAGAGATCTTATAGGACACCGAGCAGGTCTTGTTATCCACACTGATGCATGCAAAGGCCCGGAGACTGCAGTGGAAGCTGTGTTCCTAGGTGTGGAGCACAGAGAATGCATGAGGCATTTGGCTGCAAATTTCACAAAAAAGTTTAGAGGAAAATTCTTTGATGAAAATTTATGGCCCTGCTTATTGACATATAGCATAAAGAAGCACAACTACCATCTTAGGCAATTGCACAGTAAGGCTGGTGTGAAATAGTACTTAGAGGAGCATCACACCAAGCTATGGGCAAGGTCACTGTTCAATGAAGTGTGCAAAATAGATTTTTGTTAATAACAATCTAGCTAAGTCCTTTAATTCAAAGATTAGAAATTGGAAGGGTGTACACATTGTGGACTTGCTAGACAAAATAAGACAGTTTATAATGGAAAAGTTTGATCTTAGACAGCAGATTGCAGCTGCTACATTCCTTGGCCAAATCATAATCCCCAAAGTCATGAAAATGCTTCATGCAAAATCTAAGGACCTTGATATGGAGAGAGTGAAGAGAAGCACTACGAGGCAGAGATCACAACAGTTGACAAGGAAAAGAGAGAGTGGAGATATCCAGTAAATTCGGAAACTAGGACCTGCAGTTGTAGAAAGTGGCAGTTAACTAGACAGCCTTGCATACATGCTTTGTATTTTACTACTTCAATGAGAGGCCCAGTAAGTGAGATTGGTCGGTATGTACATGAGTACTTTTCTGTTGCTAGGTTCAATGCTACTTATGCTGAAAATTTGCCTACAATGGAGGGCAAACAACAGTGGGATGTGGTGGACCCTGGGTTTAAATTGTCTGCTCCATTGCAAAACAGGGCCCCTGGTAGACCTAGGAAGACAAGAATTAGGGAAAAATCTGAGGTAAAAGGACTTGGAGGAAGGAGAAAGAAATGTAGCAGGTGTGGAAGGCTTGGCCATCGTGGCACTCACTGCAAGGAATCCATTGAGCCAGCTTTTGGGGAAGAAGAGCACTGGGGGCTGAAAATGCAACAGATGATCATTTAGATGCTGAAACTGATGCTAAAAATGCTACAGAGGTTGAAACTGATGCTGAAAATGCTACAGAGGTTGAACCTGATGCTAAAAATGCTACAGAGGTTGAACCTGATGCTGCAATTGCTACAGATGCACAAACAGTGTCATCGATTGTAAGGTGCAATTGCTACAGATGTTCTCATTTCAATTTTTGCATCATTTAATGTTCTCATTTCCTTTTTTGCTTCAGGTGGCAGCCCGAAGAGCGGCCCGCTCCCAAGAAGAAGGGTGGCAGGCCGGCTTGGCAGCCGGCTTTCTCTTACGAGCAGACTCTTGACGCCCCCTGCAAGTTCCACAGCGGCGCGAAGCCGTCCAACCACACGACCCGAAAATGCCACTGGCTCACGCGGATCTCTAAGGGCGAAGGGCTGGTGCCGCCTCCGCCTCCCGGCCCGCCGCCTCCAGCCCCTCAGCAGCCGACGGCTCGGCCGGCAGTCGAAGCCATTCAAGATGAATTCCCTGAAGAGCACGCCGCCTATGTCGTCTTCACCAGCCAAGCCGATGACAAGCGTAGCCGGCGCCGACAGCATCAAGAGGTCAATGCAGTCGCCTCTAGCGCTCCCGAGTTCATGCACTGGTCAGAGAAGCCAATCAGCTGGAGCCAGGCTGACCACCCAGAGGTGATGCCATCCCCTGGCTCCTATGCACTGGTCTTGGATGTTACCCTCGCGACGGAGACACGAGCTGCCCGATTCTCCCGCGTCCTGATAGATGGCGGAAGCAGTATCAATATACTGTACCGCGATACCATGGAGAAGCTGAACATCAAGGCGAAGCAGCTTATGCCAAGCCGTACCGTGTTCCATGGTACCGTCCCTGGCTTGTCTTGCTCCCCAATCGGCAAGATTAAAATGGATGTTCTCTTCGGAGACAAAGATCATTTTCGCCGAGAAGCGATCTGGTTCGAGGTAGTGGATCTGGAGAGCCCCTATCATGCCTTGCTTGGCCGACCTGCTCTGGCCAAGTTCATGGCCGTGCCCCACTACGCCTAGCTGAAGATGAAGATGTCGAGCTCGAAGGGGATCATCACAGTAGCCGGCGATTACAAGATGTCCATCGAGTGTGCCATGGCCAGTAGCCGGCTGGCCGAGTCCCTCGTGGTGGCAGAAGAGAAGAAGATGCTGGAGCGGGTTGTGGCCATGGCCGGCAAGCAGCCGGCCCTGTCCCCCAACCCAAAAGACTATGATGCGCAGGGCTCCTTCTAGCCTGCCAAAGAGACGAAGAAGATACCTCTGGACCCGGAGAATCCGGAGAGGTTCGCTGTCATTGGGGCGAACTTGGACAGTAAATAGGAAGGCGAGCTCGTCGACTTCCTCCGTGAGAATCGAGACATCTTTGCGTGGTCCCCAAAGGACATGCTGGGTGTCCCGAAGGATTTCGCCGAGCACAAACTACATGTCCGAGCCGACGCGAAGCCGGTCAAGCAACCCCTCCGCCGACTGTCAGAAGAGAAGCGAAGAATCGTGGGAGAAGAGATAGCCCGGCTCCTTGCCGCTGGCTTTATCATGGAAGTGTTCTTTCCAGAATGGCTTGCCAACCCAGTTCTGGTCCTGAAGAAGAATAACAAGTGGCGCATGTGCATAGACTACACTAGCCTCAACAAGGCCTGCCCAAAGGATCCATTTGCTTTGCCACGGATTGATCAAGTGATAGACTCCACAGCCGGATGCGAGTTGTTGAGTTTTTTGGATGCCTACTCTAGGTACCATCAGATCAAGTTGGACCTAGCAGACCGCCTGAAAACTGCCTTCATCACACCATTGGGAGCTTTCTGCTACCTGACTATGACATTCGGCTTGAGGAATGCCGGTGCCACCTTTCAGCGTTGCATGCAGAAATGCCTCTTGAAACAACTCGGCAGAAATGCCCACGTCTATGTAGACGACATTGTGGTGAAGACAGAGAAGCGCGGCACCCTGCTGGAAGACCTGAAAGAAACATTTGCCAACTTGCACCGATTCCAAATCAAGCTCAACCCTGAGAAGTGCGTGTTCAGAGTACCAGTCGGCCAGCTATTAGGCTTCCTGGTCTCCGAACGCGGCATCGAGTGCAACCCTGTAAAAATCAAGGCCATGGAGAGGATGGAGATTCCCACAAAACTGCGGGATGTGCAGAAGTTCACTGGGTGCTTGGCCTCCCTAAATCGCTTCATCAGCCGGCTAGGAGAGAAGGCTCTCCCCCTGTACCGACTGATGAAAAAGTCCACTCACTTCGAGTGGAATGACCAAGCCGACCAAGCATTCCATGAGCTGAAGAAAATGTTGACCACCCCACCTGTCCTGGCGGCGCCGACTGAGAAGGAGCCCATGCTCATCTACATTGCCGCGACCAGCCGAGTGGTCGTACAGTTGTTGTGGTCCAGCGCCAAGAAGAAGGCCGAGCCCAGCTAGTCCAGAGGCCGGTGTACTATCTCAGCGAAGTGCTATCCAGCTCAAAGCAAAACTACCCGCACTACCAGAAGATGTGCTATGGGGTGTACTTCGCTGCCAAGAAACTGAAGCCCTACTTCCAAGAGCACCCCATCACGGTCGTGTGCACCGCCCCGCTCGCCGAGATCATAGGCAGCCGGGATGCATCCGGCCGGGTGGCTAAATGGGCCATTGCATTGGCGCCCTACATGATCTTCTACCAACCCCGCACCGCCATCAAGTCCCAAGCATTGGCCGACTTCCTCGTCGACTGGGCCGAGACCCAGTACCTACCGCCGGCTCCCGACTCTACCCATTGGCGGATGCACTTTGACGGGTCCAAGATGCGCACCGGCTTGGGAGCCGGCATCGTCCTCACCTCTCCCAAAGGCGACAAGCTCAAGTACACGCTGCAGATCCACTTCGCCGCCTCCAACAACGTGGCCGAGTACGAGGCGCTCGTACATGGGCTCCGGCTGGCCAAAGAACTCGGCATACGCCGGATCCTGTGTTACGGCGACTCAGACTTGGTGGTCCAGCAGTCGTCTGGCGACTGGGACACCAAGGACGCGAACATGGCGAGCTATCGATTCCTCATCCAGCAGATCAGCGGGTACTTCGAAGGGTGCGAGTTCCTTCACGTGCCAAGGGCCGACAACGACCAAGCAGATGCCCTAGCACAGATCGGCTCCACCCGACAAGCCATACCAACTGGCGTCTCCCTCCAGCGCCTCCTCAAGCCGTCCATCAAGCCGTCTCCAGAGTCGGACTCCATCTTCGTACCGCCTACGCCAGATGCAGCCGGGTCCGACTGGAGGAACCCCGCAGGCGGCACGGGGACTTCGACAACTGGCCCGGGGACTGCCGTAGTCGCACCCGGCCCGGGGACTTTAGAACCCGGCCCGGGGACTGCAGCAGTCGGTCCGGGGACTGCAACGACACAAGAAGCGGTGGCCGACTCCAATTCCACGCCACCCAACCCACCCACCCGAGTCATGGTGGCTATACTAACAGAAGAAGAAGTCACAGCTCCATCATGGGCACAGCCCATTCTCAAGTTCCTAGTCAGCAGAGAGCTGCCGGCTGATGAGATCTCAGCAAGACTAGTGCAACGACGAGCCGGAGCATATGCAATAATCAACAGAGAGCTTGTGAAGCGCAGCGTCACTGGAGTCTTCCAGCGCTGTGTCGAGCCAGAAAAAGGAGTGGCAATCCTCAAGGATATCCACCAAGGCGAATGCGGCCACCACGCAGCCTCAAGATCCCTTGTGGCCAAGGCTTTCCGCCATGGTTTCTTTTGGCCGACTGCCTTGGAAGATGCCAAAGAAATAGTCAAGAGCTGCAGAGGATGCCAAATCTTCGGTTCCAAGCAACACCTGCCGGCTTCTGCACTCAAAACCATTCCCCTCACCTGGCCCTTTGCCGTCTGGGGACTGGACATGGTGGGCCCTTTCAAGACAGCCCGCGGCGGCTTGACACATCTGCTTGTCGCCGTGGACAAGTTCACCAAGTGGATCGAAGCGAAGTCGATCAAGAAGCTGAACAGGCCGACTGCCGTGACATTCATCACCGACATCACCACTCGGTACGGCGTGCCGCACAGCATCATCACCGACAACGGCACAAACTTTGCCAAAGGAGCACTGGCACGTTTCTGCGCGACGCAGGGCATCCGACTGGACTTAGCGTCCGTTGCCCACCCGCAGTCAAACGGCCAGGTCGAGCGAGCAAATGGACTCATCCTCTCCGGCATCAAGCCCCGACTGGTTGTGCCACTCGAGCGTTCGGCCGGCTGCTGGCTCGATGAGCTGCCGGCTGTCCTTTGGAGTCTGCGCACTACCCCCAACAAGTCAACCGGCTTCACTCCGTTCTTCCTTGTATATGGTGCCGAGGCGGTCATCCCAACCGACATCGAGTTCGACTCGCCTCGGGTCACCATGTACACGGAGGCGGAGGCCAAGGAAGCAAGAGAAGACGGCGTCGGCCTACTAGAAGAAGGCCGGCTGTTAGCACTCAGCCGGTCTGCCATCTACCAGCAAGGGTTGCGTTGATACCACAACCGCAAGGTCAAGCCAAGATCCTTCCAAGAGGGCGACCTTGTGCTTCGGCTGATCCAGCGAACAGCCGGCCAGCACAAGCTCTCGGCCCCTTGGGAAGGCCCCTTCGTCATCAGCAAGGCACTCGGTAACGACTCCTACTACTTGATCGACGCGCAAAAACCAAGAGCACGCAAGAGAGATGACTCCGGCAAGGAGTCGGAGCGACCATGGAACGTGAACCTCCTGAGAAGATTTTACAGTTAAAAAGCAGTATGTATCATGCTCCCCTTTTGTATTAAGTACGAACCAACAGGCTCCCCGAGGAGCACTCGGGGACTGCCTTTTATTATGAATGACAAGTGTCATATCCATGAATGTATTATTACATTTGATTTCTTGTCTGGCACCGGGTTCGACTAGTCGGCCCGGGGACTGGCCGCCTTAAGCTATATTAAAAGTTCTACCTGAAGTCAGACAAGTAGTGTGCCGGCTCCCGAGTCCTCTCTTGTTGAAAGTCGCAGCTCAAAGAACCGACTGTCCGACTAGCAAGAGAGAAGGCAGAAAGGACGCCCACATGAAAAACGGCTAAGGACTAATGAATGCATATAGCGAAAAGACGGCCTCCAACCATGCTTTCCGGCTGTCAGAACAGCCGGCTGGCCGGCTTCCTAAACACTTAGCTATAATCCAACAAAGCTAGAGTACTTGCCCTCCCAATTGGCCAAGTACTTCTCCAGCCACAGATTGCCGAGCAACTGTCCGACTGGGGAGGCGGCAACCAAGGGAGGGCGGCAAAGGAAACAGCAGAAGGATGAAAAGCAAAGAACGAGGAAAAGCCAAACGCATGCATAGTCATATATACATATAAAGCCCCCAGCAGGCTGGCAATCGACATAGTTCGAATACACCCCCAGTGGGTGGAATTATGCAGACTTAACAGAATATTGTTCCAAGAGTGACAAGACAGGAAAACAAGAGACAGCAGACTAGACTAAGGCGCGGCGCGGGAGCCAGGCTGGTCGGTGGAGATGGCGTCGCCGGTCGAAGGAGTGGCCGGCTGGCGGGTCTCGGCCTGGTCAACACCGGTGGCAGGCGACGCACCCGCGCGTGACGTGGTGCTGGAGGCGCGGTCAGGCTGAGGCCGGTCGGCCGCTCCACCATCCGGCTCGGCGTCTTCACCCTCCTCCTCCTCGCCCTCGTCGCTGGAGTCGATCTCCTCCGCCGAGTCTTCACCGTCTGCCGGGTTCAGCCCGAACCACTCCTCCGGCTGGGCGATACCGTTGTCATCTACCTCAGGGGCGAAGACGCTGGTGTCGGTGTAGTCGGCGATCGCCGAAGCCCACCGGATGATAGCCGGCCGCGTCGGCTCCAGCTCCGTGTCGGCTTGCTGCCGCCAGGTAGCCAGCTGATCCAGGCTCAGGCCGGGATACCAGGCCTTGACGAACTCCAACGCCCGCCTGGCGCCGGACCGAGCCGCCGAGGCCTTCCAGGCTTCGAAGCGGCCGACTGCCACCTCCAGCCAGTCGACAGTCCGACTGGGGGTGCGAGGAACCACTTGGCCGGGCCAGAGGGCGGCCAATACTTGCGCCCCGGCGCGCTGAAGACGGCGGAGCAGTCGGTGAGCTGGCTGGAGACGGGCCTGGATCGCCAAGAGCTGCTCCTCCAGCGAGCGGCCAGCGGTTGGCGAAATCTCGAAGCCAGCCTGCCTTCGCGCTTGGCGGCGGGCCTCGATGATCTGGTTGGCGGCGGTAGAATAGCCAGGGAAGTACTCTGTGCAAGAAAGAAAGAGAAAGAAGAGAAAACACCAAGTCAGAAAACGAGCCAAAAGCGGCAGACGGCAAGAAAGGACGAAGAAGTAGGCGGCTTACCGTCAACCAGATCTTCGATCTGACCATAGCCAGTGATCAGAGTTTGCCTTGCTTCAGCCCAGCCAGCCGCCTCCGTCTCGTACTCGGCCTGGAGGGCGGCTTCGCGATCCTGCACCGCCTTCAGAGTCGCCTTGTGGCCCTCCTCCTGGTCGGCCAACTTCTTGGCCAGGCGGTCACACTCCTGCACCAAGGCGGCGAACTCGGCCTCCTTGGCACGAAGGGCAGTCTGAGAACTTCCTAGCTGCACCCTCAGGTTGGCGTTGGCCGCTGCAAGGACAGCAGAAAAAGAAGAAGCAATAAGGTGAACTCGTCAAGAAAGATCCGACCCGACTGCTCAGCAGTCGGCCCGGATCTCGGGGACTACACCCAGTGGGTGCGCTGACGCGCCCCCACATGAGAATAAAGGACGAAACACTTACCCCGGCTCTCAATCAGGTCGGCGATCTTCTGGGTCAGCTCCTGAGCCTGGGAGTTGAAGGCAGCTGCACGAAGATTGTGGTAGTCCTGCAAGACAGGCAGAAGATCGAAGTAAGGACAAGAATAGCAAAGCCAAATCCACTAAGAAGTTCCAAGCCGCCTGCTCAGCAGCCGACTCGGAACTCGGGGACTACACCCAGTGGGTGCGCTGACGTGCCGCCACAGAAAAAACCAAGATCAAGAAGAAGCAATATAAGAAGACTAACCCGGATGGCCGCCCGCGTCGCAAGGAATTCGTCGGTGTACCGCCTCAGCGCCGTCGCCTGGGCCTGGAGCCGGGTCCGGACGTCCTGCGTGGCCACGTTCATCACCGCCGTCCCTCCACCCGGCATCCACCCCGAGGTGGCGCTGGCCGCCTCCATATCCTGGGCCGACGAGCTGGAGCCCGCGGCCAGCTGCGGCTCCGACGCAGCCTTTTGTGGCTCTGACGCAGCCCTCCCCGCGCGCCGCCTCGGCGGCATCCGGACCGCCAGCTCAGTCCTCGCGGCCGGCTCGCCCCCTGCCGACTGCGCAGGCGGCAGATCAGGCCGGCTGCCTTGAGCCGTCCCAGCCGGCGGGGTCGGCACCGGTGCCCTCTCCAAGATGACGACGTCGTCGTCCCTCTCCAGCCCCGGATGATCGCCGCCGGCTTCTTCAGGCGGAGGCTCCGGGGCCCCAGGCGCTGCGACGCGCAGTGGGGTGACCAGCAAGGCCCCCTCCGCCATCGTCGCAGCTACAGCCTCCGCTTGGGCCTTGGCTGCGGCGTCGGCGCGCGCCTTCGCCGCCTCCTCCTCCTGCGCCGCCTGAGCGGCCGCCGCCTTCTGTGCCTCCGCCTCCCGCTCCTCCCGCACCTCCCGCGCGTTCCGTTACGTCGCCGCCTGAAGGTCGGCACGGGGGTCCACGCGGCGAGTGGCGCTCCCAGATCCCCTCGGCGACTCAACGATGGAGGCGGCAGCAACCCGCTCGAGCGACAATGGAGCTCTGGTTGTTTGGAGAAAAAGACAAGGATTCAGGAACCACCAGAGAAAAGAAAGAAAAAAGAGTACATGAATGAGTTTGAACTTACGCCGACACCGTCTGCGGTTGCTTCACCGTCCTACGGAAGCGAGCCGCCTTCGCGGCCGCCTCCTCCCGCCTGGTCGCCGCCGCCCCGCCCCTGGGCTTCTTCGTCTGACTGCCGAACAAACCCTGCGTGGCACGACGCTTTTGCCCACCGCCCCGAGCAGGCGGTGCGGCGGAGGAACCCGCGCCGCGGCCAGATGCCGGCTGACGGCGCGGGACGACTTCGGCCTCGTCGTCGTCCGGCCAGTCGTCGAAGGTGACTCCATGCCCGGAGCCGCCTGCTTCGCCGCCGGCTTGGCCACCACCCGGCTCGGTGTTGTCGTCCATAGCGGCCGCCCCCAAGTCGGGGTCCTCCAGATCGTGCTCCGTCCGGTCGGGGATGAATCGGCGCTCCGCGTCCGACCCGCCGGCAGGCCGAAGAAGGGGGCTCTGTCGAAAACAAGCCGACTAAGTTAGAGTTGGCCAAAAGGAACTCGGCGACAAAACTGAGAAAAGAGAAAGAGACAAGGAGAACATACCGTGGGCAGCGGATTGGCTCGGCTATATGGCTCCTTGCCGAACTGCCACTCTCCGGTGAGTTTGCAGTTCGCGAGGTTGTTCACCATATAGGCCACCTCGTCATGCGGCATGTCCTTGGTACACATCCGGCTCGGATCGAGCTGGCCGCTCATCTGACAGATCAGATGAGGGCGGCTCTGAAGCGGGAGTACTCGGCGCGTGACGAAGGCGGCCAGCAGGTCGGGCCCCGACAAGCCCTCCGACTGGATCATCACCCGCACTCGGGCGATGGCTGCGTTTCCAGCCGGCGTCAGGGTCACGGCCCGGTATGACCACTGGGGCCGTCTGCCCACCGGTGGGCCGGCTACATAAGCCGGCAGGTTGACGTAGTCGCCCTACGACTTTTGCCACATCTTCACCGACTGGATCAGCGAGATGACGGGGAAAGGGTTGTCGGCAGCCACCCTCCGCATCGCGATGAAGGCGCCAGTCTGAGCCGGCACGCCCTGCATACGCGTGCCCAGCTTGGACTGGAAGAACTCCCCCCAGAGCTCGAGGGTAGGGAGGACGCCAAGATAGCCTTCGCACAAGGTGACGAAGGCAGATAACAGCACCACCGCGTTCGGGGTGAGGTGGTGCGGCTGGAGCTGGTAGAACTCGAGCCAAGAGCGGAAGAAGGCGCTCATGGGCAGGCCGATGCCGCGCAAGAAATGCGCACGGAAGACCACCCGCTCGCCCTCCCGCGGCTCCGGCGTAATCTCCTTCGCCGGAGCGAGACGGACCTCCACCTTGTCCGCTCCGGGTAGCCGCCGCGTCTTGCGGTGGAATTCGACGTGATCCTCGTGGACGTTGGAGCCGTCCCAATCCCCGCCATACTGCTCCGTGGCGGGAGGCATGGCGAAAACGAGCGCCGCAACGGAGGAACGAGTGGTGGAAGAGCGTGGCGGCGAGGCGCTGTTGCAAGAAACGGCAGGAGGAAGAGGATGGTAGAAAGAGGAGGAGCGTGCGAGAGCCTGCCGCTCTCCCCCTTCCCCCTACTTATAGCTTCGCGAGGTGAAGCCAGGGAGGCCGGACGTGGGGTGAGACGTGGGATTAACTGCACCCGCTCCCCCCACGCCTCGCGATTATTACGCCCTAAAGGCGTGCCGAAACTGTCGCGGGGAAACGTGCGGGCGGTTTCAGGCTGCAGAGAATCCATGCCTGGGCCCGGGCGTGGACGTGGCGGGCCCCCACCCTGCGGCGACGTCCCGTCGCGCGCGTGGGCTGGCAGGCTTTTTGGCCGAGAGAGGCCACGTGGTCCGCAGGCGGGAAGTGGCCGGCCCGCGGCCTGGTGCGCGCGCTGGCGAGCTCCCGCCCTCCGACTCCAGAACTTTCGGCCAAGATGGCGCGCCTAACCAAGGCCGGCTTGTCAAGATAGGAAGCTGATCGGGCTTCTCAACTCCTACCCAACCTCGAAGCCCAATCAGCTTCGGGGACTACTGTCGGAGGAAATAGCCACGGGTACCCTAACCGACTGCCCCTGGCTCTTCAGAAAATTATCAGGCCTTTGGGCCTTCAAGCATTTCAAGCACTGGGCCGCCTTCCCTGGCCGGCTACCTTTGAAGCCGGCTCTCGGAAGACGACCCAGCATCAGCAACCTCCCCTCCAAGGTAACCACGGGATGGCTGACTCCAGGGAGCCGACCATAGCGGATGCCGACTCCCCAGAGCCGGCCATGAAGAACGCTGACTTCTCAGAGCCGGCCACGAAGAGCGCCGACTCCAAGAAGCCGGCCAAGACCGCAACCACCAAAACTACACCCACATAACGGTGACAAGACGGGGTGTGGCCACAGTGCGGCCCACTACCCCTGAAGCCCGAGGCAGGCATGGCCACAGGACGCCGTACGGGGCGGCCATCTCCCGTCCGGCTCGGCACTGTAGCCATGCTGGCCTCAACGTCACCCACGACAGACGCCAGTACGGCCGACGGGCGGCGGGCCCCTTTAGCCAGAGAGAGATGCGAAGGCGGCCCGGCCTCCCCCAGTCGGCCAAGGGCGTAGCCGGCCCCCAGAAGCCGGCTACCCCCTCCCTCGAAGCATGTGCCGCATTAAGGAGACAAGACGAGGTAAGGCTACAGTGAGAGCCCCCGAGGCGGCACACTGTAGCCACGCTTACCTCGACGGAGCCCTCGTCATCAGGGGCGAGGCTACAGTAAGCAGCCGCCGACAAGACCCTAGGCGGTGGGGTCTGCCTGTCGACCAAGAGGCCGGCAGCCGGCGGGACCCACCAGTCGGCGGGCCCCAACGGCCGGCGGAGAAGCCGGCGAGCATAGACACTGACGGCTAGGACCAGCGCCCAGCCGGATTACAATTGTACCCCCGGGGGGTAGGCCTATATAAACCCCCCGGGGCACCCATGCAAAGGGTTGGCTTCTTAGCATTACACGCACACCATAGAGAAAGGGAAGCAAGAGCTAGCCTTGCTCTTCTTCTCCCTTGAACCGAACAGGTCTAGGAGCATTTGTAGCTACTCCTTCCGGTCTAGTGATCATGCGGAGACCCCGCAGAGCAGGACTAGGGGTGTTATCTCCACGGAGAACCCCGAACCTGGGTAAGATTCGCCGGCGTGCATGTCTTCGCCTCATCCCGTTTCCAGGCACCGGCGACGTCTTACTGGCACCCACCACGATAAGCCATCCGTTGGCATATGTCGCACCTACCACCCGACAGTAATAGTAGTAGATGCGGGCAGGAGTCGATCTACTAATCTTGGACGTGATGCCTATATAATGATCATTGCCTGGATATCGTCATGATTATTCGAAGTTCTATCAATTGCCCAACAGTAACTGTTTTCCCACCGTTTGCTATTTTTCGCGAGAGAAGCCACTAGTGAAACCTATGGCCCCCGGGTCTCTTTTCATCATATTTGCCTTTGCGATCTATTTTCCTTTGCATTTATTTTCAGATCTATTAAACCAAAAATACAAAAATAGCTTGCTGCAATTTATTTGTTCCGCGATCTATTTATCCTATCTACCACTTTTACCTCGCGTTATTTTCCTATCTTGAGGCGCCGTACCCGAAAGGGATTGACAACCCCTTTAACACGCCGGGTTGCGAGTATTTGTTATTTGTGTGCAGGTGCTATTTACGTGGTGTGAGGAGGTTCTCCTACTGGTTCGATAACCTTGGTCTCATCACTGAGGGAAATACCTATCATCGCTATACTGCATCATGCCTTCCTCTTTGGGGAAATACCGACGTAGTTCTAGCAGACATCAAAAGGAATTTCGTGCGCCGTTGCCGGGGAGGATCTTCAACATCAACCAGGTTCCTAATCACGAATCTCATCTCCTCGCAATTTACATTATTTTTCCATTTGCCTCTCGTTTTCCTCTCCTCCACTTCACAAAAATTTGTCGTTTTATTCGCCCTCTTTTTCATTCGCCATTTTATCATCAGATCTGTTTTTGAGTGCAACCTTGTTGTGGCACCTCGGCTCAGAAAAACTGGAACGCCCCGTATTCCAGCCCAGAGATCGAGGAGAAGTCTTCTGGAATACGGCACTGCTTAGCATAGAACAAACCAGCTTTCCATTATTACACGAATATGAATACAAGGTCTCTGATATTACAATGAATAACATCGGCACGGCGACACTACGCCATCCTCAGTTGCTCTATGCAAGCAGCAGAACAACTCGAAGCGGCGGAATAACTCTAGCAGCGGAACAACGACGACAGTGATGAACTCCACTCCGCAGGGACTCTGGCTGGAACGCTTATCCTAGCTCGCACGAACGGAAACCACGACAAGCAAGCAACCAAATCCGACATGACCTGCAAACTGGCATGACACGCCAGGTCAGTACATTGAATGTACTTGCAAGCTCACAATAACCAGAAGCATTCAAGGCAAACAACAGCATGGCAATTACAGGTTAAGCAGAGATTATCATGATATCATCAGAACAATATAACATGAACATGATACAGCTAACACAACATGAACATATTAATCCAACAATACTAGCATGTAACATGATGACACTATATGCACCACTTATTCCGCTCGCGTTACTTGGTAACCATCACATGCATCACTTACCAACCTCGTACATCACACGATCATCTCAGGATCAAATCAAGCTTGGTATAAACAATACCGTAGCGAGGAGCTTGATCTTTACCCACGACTCTCGCACAACATCACGAGTATACAACAACTCGGTATCCTCGATACCACGATGATCTTTACGGCGATCACAACCACGACCAACACTTGGCCCATGATCCTTACGGTGATCACAACCACGACCAATACTTGGCCCGTGATCCTTACGGCGATCACAACCACGACCAATACTTGGCCCGTGATCCTTACGGCGATCACCACCACGACCAATACTTGGCCCGTGATCCTTACGGCGATCACAACCACGACCAATACTTGGCCCGTGATCCTTACGGCGATCACAACCACGACCAATACTTGGCCCGTGATCCTTACGGTGATCAAAACCACGACCAATACTTGGCCCGTGATCCTTATGGTGATCAGAACCACGGGTTGTCATTAATCAAGTTATTCTTATTACTGTTGACTCACGATGTGACCTACTTTCGAACTAGGCCCTTAACCACGGGCGCGGCTATCGATAGATTTAATACACACTCTGCAGAGGTTAGTACACTGTACCCACACTTCGGAACCCATGGCCTCGCACTCCCATTCGGGTGGACCAACGGCGTTCCGACAAAACCGTCCTATTGCCATGACACTCTCCCGGCCACTCCGACCAACTCCCCTTTGGGCTAAGTCATGGGTGGCCCCGTGTCTACCACAAGACACAACGACCACCGTCGTGGCCACGATCCACTCTGGGACCCGGATCCATAAACTCATCAACGGGCACACAAGGTTATGTCCGCCTACCTGATCAGGGTAGCGCGCGCCCATAACCTTCCCTCGTTGGAGGCGCCGGCGAGAGGCACAACAATAGACCCAGTTAGGGCCGTCCCATACCGGCAAGCATGGTTGCACTGGTCAGCTCGATTCAGCGGCACCATGACTCAGCCAACAGTTGTTAAAGTTCAATTTAATCCGGTTAAACTTGAATGCAAATATGCTGAGCCATGATAAAATAACATGATGCCAATTACAATGCATGAACATGATATCAACATAATCATGACGGTATCACATAACTATCCACCATATCAATAATGAACCATATCCACCGAGCATGGCATACTGACTAGCATGAACATCACCAACATCAACATGTACTACTAGCAAGTATAAACATATGAAAGGAAATACTAGCAGGTAGAACATGATAACAGAGTACACGACAACATAGCACAAAAGTGAGCATGCAAATCTAACATCACCGGAACAACGATAACCATCTTTCCAAGAAGCAACCATTTAATAAAGATTCAAGTTGAAAACCATGGCTACTGCATGACTATCATGCAAGTGGGTATTGTGGCTTGCCTGGGGTGGAAGAAGTCACCGGGAGAAAGTGCGAGAAACTCGCGGAACGAATCGCCGGAAAACGTACTCTCTCGGAGGGGGCAAGGGCATAATGGTCATTTTACAGTGTCAAACCATAGTGAAAATCGAACTAACAGAACGGGCTCGACGAAACGAAGAAGTAGGCTTTGGAATCACCTCATTTGGAGCTACGGTTAAAAAGTTATGGAGTGTTTTCTGCTAGGGACCTATCTGCAAGAAAAACATTTTCAAACAGGGGCCTGGACAGAAAAACTGAAAGCGTAATCAGGGAAATACGCTTTCACGTTATCCACTCGAACAGTGGCGAGGCCGGCCTGGGCCGCTGACGTGCGGGTCCCACGGGCTGGGGCCCGTCACTTATCCAGATGGACCGGGCGGCGTCAACGCCGCAGCCATTGACTGGCGGGGCCCGCGGCCAGCTGGCAGGCTCGAGGGGGCGGGCTTCGTCTTCCTCGTCTCCTTCACGACGCCGCCCGACGGAGGCAGAGGGAGGAGCGTGGCGCCGGCGCCGGCGCCCGTCCGGCTGGCTCCGGCGTTCGGAGCGCTCGGACCACCCACGCGTAGAGGAGATCGAGGCGAACCCGGCCCCGTAGGGCACGGACATCGAGGAGGTTGGAGGCGAGCAGGGCGTGAGCTCCGGCGGAGATGGCTTCGGGTGGGGTTGGGCATCGCGGCCAGGGGCTACCAGAGGAGGAGGGAACCGGCGGGGAGGCTTGCGGGGGCACGGGGAAGCCACTAGCGAGGTCAGGAAGGAGGGGAAGGGCTCAGCTCGCTCCAATTTAGGAGGAGGAGGCCGGCGGCCATGGCGGCAATGGGACTCGAGAAGAGCGGCTCGAGCTCAATGGAGGGGCTGGGCAGGAGTAGTGGAGCGAGGCAAAGAGCTTGGGGCGATCAGGAGGCCACGGGGCTGCTTAAATAGCCAAGGGGGAGAGGGAGCCGCGCTGGCGTCGCCGCGGACGTGTGGCCGGCGCCGCGGACGCGTGTGCTCGTGCATGAGCTCGGGGAAGGCGACGGTGGAGGCACCGGGCTGAAGCTCACGGGGTAGAAGAGGTCGAGGGACGCAGAGGAAGAGGCCGGGTGCCATTAATGAGCTGTCGGCCACAGAGCTCCCGTGGGCGAGCGGCGACGAGCGCCGACGAGGAGGCTTCGGGAGAGGTAGATGAGTCCAGGGGGATGGCGACGACACGGGCCAGCTGTTGGACACGCTCACGAGCGCGAAGACGACGAGAGGAGGAGGGGGTCCAGCACAAACAGCCACTGGACGCGGCCACTGCACACACAGAGCGCGTGCACAGGCACGCCATTGTCGTGGTCACCGCGTGCACTGGCAGCAAGAAGGGCCAAACTGCTGGCAAAGGTTATCTAGTGGTAAGTCCTTCGAAGGGTGGTTTCAACTTCGGTGGTAACTTGGTGAAAAAGGCTCGGGTCAAATAGAAATCGCCCTCTGAAGTTTACTAGAGTAAACTTGGGTGAGCACTGGCGATCAACAGGAAGGGTTTTGGAAGCAATGGAGTTGTCTGCGAGGTCGAGGTAAAGGAGGACTTCATCCTGGTAAGTTTGAGGAGAAATGGATCAAGATTTACTGCAGTTGCTTCACAACTGACCAAAATGGTCCAAAAACTAGATCATGATGGTGCACTCACATGGAGTGTCAACTTGGGCTAATATTGGGCAAAGCTTGATCATTTGGACATATGAAGATGATGTAAAAAGATCATGCCAAATGGACAAGCCAAAATGGCACTTGCTTCACAAACATCATTTTTGTCCAGAAACTTGGAATAATTTTGGTGGTCAAATGGATCAATGAAATGATGCAAAATTGGGTGGAGAGATGTTTTATGGGTATAAGAATGATATGGTAATTTATCAAGATTTTTGAAGCAATATAAAATACACTTTCTTCACAACCTGAAAATGTTGCCAGAATCAAAGATTTGTTGCTGTGCTCACATAGTTAATTGTATGGGGCTTCAAATGGGGGGAGGGGGTTAATATGAGCACATTAAGGAGTGTGAAAAAGTTCAACTCATTTTGATACTCCTAGCTAGTACTTCCTTCACAAAGCCTTCTGTTTGACAGAAACTTTGAAAATTCACTGAGGAAGATTGGCTAGGCAACTAAAGTTGAACTTGTGCATGAGGCAATTATCTGGACATATAAACATGCCCAAAAAGGTTGGGAGCCACTAGGAAAAATATATATGACACTTCCTTCACAAAGTGCCATTTAGGGTAGAAAGGAAGAATAATTATTGGGGAATTATTGTTGAACTGGCCAAGGTAATGTTTGGGCATATTTGAGCTATATATGACCCAAAGGAATTATGAGAATTATTTGGGGATTTTTTGGATGGAGAGAAATATAGGTTGCTTCACAACCTAGGGCAGATAGGGTTGTTCCTTTAATGAAAAAGGAATATTCCCTGGAAAAAGAGTTTAGGGTTTGGTCAAGGAGTGAAGTGACATGATCTTGGCAAGGTTTTGAGAATGATGAGCCACTTGGGAGGGGGGAATTAGGATTATTTCCCAGGTGGCAAGGCCACAGTACCACTCCAAAAAGAAAAATAGAGCAAAAACCAAATAAATCAAAGGAAAAAGAAAGGGGCCAAAACCCAGGCTGTTACAACTCTTACCCCCTTAAAGAAATCTCGTCCTCGAGATTCGATTGCTCAGGGAACAAGTATGACTTGAGGACACCGTTTCCAACTCGGGTATCCTTGTTCCTTTGTTTATTGTTCCCCCAAGAATTCATAACATCCACTTATCTTGTTGTGGGGTGGTCTTGCTTCACCTTTCCCCAAATTCTGACGGGTTTTTGCTCACATTCCAAATCCTTTTACTGACGTGAATTTTCTCATGTCTGCGGTGATGTCTACTGGATCTGAGCATAAATTTTCTTTTGATCATGAAAACCTTTTTACTTCTGTCATGTGGTTGCTCCAAATAAATGCAGGCCTTCTGGTTTCAATAAATGCTGAGAATTATCATGGCCATCCTGACAGGATCTGACGGCTCATAGGTGGCACTAATTTATCTTGATTTATTTATTTGGCTTGAGCATGTGGCATATACGAGAGATTTGACTGCCTTTTGTCGTGAGCAATATAACAGAGTGTCATACCTCAATTATTTACACCTTGAGACTAGCCCGACAGGGGGCTGACGGACAATTGCTTTTCCTGACAGACTGACCATGTACTTGATTCCGTCGGTGAGGATACCGGGTCTGAGCTGATTGTTCGGCTTTTGACTTCTCTCATTTTGTTGGCATACCCATCTATGGTAATAGGCTGTGATATACTTTAACACTGCCGTTGAGGTTAGACTACTGAGTTTGCAAAGAATTCTTGGATCTGACAGAACAGACTTGGATATTCCACACTAACCATGTCAAGCGGGTCAGCGGGATATGAAAATCCTTGTATAAAGAGTAGGTCGCTGAGAGTATGCCTTTGTCGATCCATATGGAGTTATGGCCTCCAACTGATTTGGGTATCCGGACCCTGGTGGTCATGCAAAAATCATCATACCGTTGCTGTCAGTCTTATCCTTTTGACGGTCATGATTTTCTTTGTTAGGATACCTTACTGAAATAACTTGGCCACACATGTCCTTGATTCTTCGTATGACCATGGACGTGATTAGTGCAATATTTTTGACATTAGTGCTTCTTATTTTCTGACCTGGGTCCGCACACATATGACATATACCCGGGGTTTGTAGCGGTACGGAGCTCATTGCTGAGGCCAATCATAAGAAGGTGACAAGGTTTTATAATATCTCCTTCTCAGTTGCGGGAATAATGACCTTGATGACCATTGTCAAGACTGTGGATTCTGTGATGTCATCTCCAGATCTTGTCGATCCTTGCAATTCAGGAGATGTATCTCTACTTATTTTCCTTTGCCTGACTGGGGAGGTTGTTGAATCCTTACTTTCCTTAGGTATATCTGCTGGATCACTCTGACAAAATTATTGCAAGTCTGGTCCTTGAGTAGTACTGCCATACATCGGCAACTCATCATATAATCTCTGAGGATGGTGCAATATTGTGGTAATGACGCAGACTGGGTAGCTTACGAGAGAAGCCATCCGAGTAGCTTGCTGAGGAAGACTTGTTAACTTCTGCTCAAAGCTTTTGTCTGGGTATCGTGTAGAAGAAGGCTCTATGGCTTACACACGAAGCTTGCTCTGATTATTGTGCTGGAGAAGCCTGAGTTCTGGACTTGAGAAGCTTCTCCTCGGGTTTGCTTGTTTAGAAATTTTCATTTCTGTTTGTCAAAAGCCTTTACTGAGATATCTTGCTGAGAAAGACTGGGTATCATGGGCCGGAAATGGTTCACATATCATGTTGAGGAAAAATTTAGGAGCCTTGCATCATAAATTTCTTCCGATAGCGTGTGGAAGAAGACTGAGTTTCTTATATCTAGAACTTCATACTGATATGCAGACTGAAATCCATACACATGCCCATAATATTCTGAGGCTGATTATTTGCATGGGAAAAATGGTTTGACTGTCTTTCTGAGCATACCACATTCTGACTTAATTTCGGATGATAACATATTTCAAGCATCATGCATTGCTGAGCCAAATTTTTGTACATGATCCATACCTCTATCTAAAAATATACCGTTGGTCTTGTACCTGACTTGTCTTTCTGCTGGCTGGATCATAACTGCTGTGAGGATTTTGCACTGAGGTAGACTCGATGCTGATAATCAATTCAATACACCATTGGTATTCTGAGCAGATTTTAATCCCATAATGCAGTTGACTGGGTAGCCAATAATGTCTAGCTGAGCTTCTTTCAAATATTTCAAATCCTTATTGCTTCTTTGAGTCCGGTGTCGGTGGATGAGCAACTCTTTATAGGGGGGAAATAATGTAACACCGGGGCCCAAAAAGAAAGAGGCAAAAGAAAACCCAACTAAACAAAAACACACAACAACAATCAATTCACACACAATCAATGTCACATATTACTGCTAGTCACACAATATGCATGCCTACTTAAGCACACAAATTTCGCGGAATCTCCGGTACTACGATCTAACATGCTGTGACGATGTGCACGAGGACGAATAAATGTGTGGAAGAGTTGGTGTGAACAGCGCTACACCAAGTGCTAGCTTAGCCAGATAGCAACCTGGACTAGCTTGGAGGTGAGGACGTACTCGGTAATCATGCAGTGGGACACGAAGGTCGCAACCACATTATTATCAAGCGGACGGAAAAAGATCCGTACTCGTCCAAGAAATAGGTTTGTGGGGAAAAACTGAGGCTGCTGACATTTCCCTTTCTTGATAACTAAGATCATTAAGGGTTGCCAAAACGACACAATAAAAGAACAATCCGGGATAGAAGCAGGTCCATCACCGAAATGATAGACAGGGCTGAAAGGAAGTCATCGGCGTGATACCTGAGCACCATTTTTGCAAACAGTGTCGGGATCACTTGGCATCACTCTGGTGGGACAGAATTGACACCAAACACCGAAGGAAAAAGGAACTAGAAAAATGCAAAGGTTGAGCTGTAGTGGATCCGAACCGATGCCAGCTACACTCACCAGATAAACTATTATTACATATACTAAGGCTATATGCATGCTATGCATAAACAAATGCAGCAACCAAATGCAATCATCAAGTTAGACTCTATACTACCGATTTCTACCGGTTTCTACCGCTCGCGCTAACTAGGGCGTCCTACAACCAGACCTGCTCTGATACCAAGCATGTGGCACCCCGGCTCAGAGAAACCGGAACGCCCCATATTCCAGCCCAGAGATCGAGGAGAAGTCTTCTGGAATACGGCACTGCTTAGCATAGAAAAACCAACTTTCTATTATTACATGAATATGAATACAAGGTCTCCGATATTACAATGAATAACATCAGCACGGCGACACTATGTCATCCTCAGTTGCTCTATGCAAGCAGCAGAACAACTCGAAGCAGCGGAATAACTCTAGCAGCGGAACAACGACGACGGTGGTGAACTCCACTCCGCAGGGACTCTGGCTGGAACGCTTATCCTAGCTCGCATGAACGAAAACCACGACAAGCAAGCAATCAAATCCGGCATGACCTGCAAACTGGCATGACACGCCAGGTCAGTACATTGAATGTACTTGCAAGCTCACAATAACCAGAAGCATTCAAGGCAAACAACAGCATGGCAATTACAGGTTAAGCAGGGATTATCATGATATCATCAGAACAATATAACATGAACATGATACAGCTAACACAACATGAACATATTAATCCAACAATACTAGCATGTAACATGATGACACTATATGCACCGCTTATTCCGCTCGGGTTACTTGGTGACCGTCACATGCATCACTTACCAACCTCGGACATCACACGATCATCTCAGGATCAAATCAAGCTTGGTATAAACAATACCGTAGCGATCATTAAATGACCGCAAGGAGCTTGATCTTTACCCACGACTCTCGCACAACATCACGAGTATACAACAACTCAGTATCCTCGATACCACGGTGATCTTTACGGTGATCACAACCACGACCAACACTTGGCCCATGATCCTTACGGCGATCACAACCACGACCAATACTTGGCCCGTGATCCTTACGGAGATCACAACCACGACCAATACTTGGCCCGTGATCCTTACGGCGATCACAACCATGACCAATACTTGGCCCGTGATCCTTACGGCGATCACAACCACGACCAATACTTGGCCCGTGATCCTTACGGCGATCACAACCACGGGTTGTCATTAATCAAGTTATTCTTATTACTGTTGACTCACGGTGTGACCTACTTTCGAACTGGGCCCTTAACCGCGGGCGCGGCTATCGATAGATTTAATACACACTCTGCAGAGGTTAGTACACTGTACCCACACTACGGAACCCATGGCCTCGCACTCCCATTCGGGTGGACCAATGGCGTTTCAACAAAACCGTCCTACTACCATGACACTCTCCCGGCCACTCCGACCAACTCCCCTTTGGGCTAAGTCATGGGTGGCCCCGTGTCTACCAAAAGACACAACGACCACCGTCGTGGCCACGATCCACTCTGGGACCCGGATCCATAAACTCATCAACGGGCACACAAGGTTATGTCAGCCTACCTGATCTGGGTAGCGCGTGCCCATAACCTTCCCTCGTTGGAGGCAACGGCGAGAGGCACAACAATAGACCCAGTTAGGGCCGTCCCATACCGGCAAGCGTGGTTGCACTGGTCAGCTCGATTCAGCGGCACCATGACTCAACCAACAGTTGTTCAAGTTCAATTTAATCCGGTTAAACTTGAATGCAAATATGCTGAGCCATGATAAAATAACATGATGCCAATTACAATGCATGAACGTGATATCAACATAATCATGACGGTATCACATAACTATCCACCATACCAACAATGAACCATATCCACCGAGCATGGCATACTGACTAGCATGAACATCACCAACATCAACATGTACTACTAGCAAGTATAAACATATGAAAGGAAATACTAGCAGGTAGAACATGATAACAGAGTACACGACAACATAGCACAAAAGTGAGCATGCAAATCTAACATCACCGGAACAACGATAACCATCTTTCCAAGAAGCAAACATTTAATAAAGATTCAAGTTGAAAACCATGGCTACTGCATGACTATCATGCAAGTGGGTATTGTGGTTTTCCTGGGGTGGAGGAAGTCACCGGGAGAAAGTGCGAGAAACTCGCGGAACGAATAGCCGGAAAACGTACTCTCTCGGAGGGCGCTGAATAAGGGCAAGGGCATAATGGTCATTTTCACAGTGTCAAACCATAGTGAAAATGGAACCAACAGAACGGGCTCGACGAAACAAAGAAGTAGGCCTTGGAACCACCTCATTTGGAGCTACGGTTAAAAAGTTATGGAGTGTTTTCTGCCTTGGACCTATCTGCAAGAAAAACATTTTCAAACAGGGGCCTGGACAAAAAAACTGAAAGCATAATCAGGGAAATACGCTTTCACCTTATCCACTCGAACAGTGGCGAGGCCGGCCTGGGCCGCTGACATGCGGGTCCCACGGGCTGGGGCCCGTCACTTATCCAGCTGGACCGGGCGGGGTCAACGCCGCAGCCATTGACTGGTGGGGCCCGCGGCCAGCTGGCAGGCTCGAGGGGGCGGGCTTCGTCTTCCTCGCCTCCTTCACGACGCTGCCCGACGAAGGCAGAGGGAGGAGCGTGGTGCCGACGCCCGTCCAGCTGGCTCCGGCGTTCGGAGCGCTCGGACCACCCACGCGTAGAGGAGATCGAGGCAAACCCGGCCCCGTAGGGCACGGACATCGAGGAGGTTGGAGGCGAGCAAGGCGTGAGCTCCGGCGGAGATGGCTTCGGGTGGGGTTGGGCATCGCGGCCAGGGCTACCAGAGGAGGAGGGAACCGGCGGGGAGGCTTGCGGGGGCACGGGGAAGCCACTAGTTAGGTCAGGAAGGAGGGGGAGGGCTCGGCTCGCTCCAATTTAGGAGGAGGAGGCCGGCGGCCACGGAGGCAATGGGAGTCGAGGAGAGCGGCTCGAGCTCAATGGAGGGGCTGGGCAGGAGTAGTGGAGCGAGGCGAAGAGCTTGGGGCGATCAGGAGGCCTCGGGGCTGCTTAAATAGCCAAGGGGGAGAGGGAGCCGCGCTGGCGTCGCCGCGGACGCATGTGCTCGTGCATGAGCTCGGGGAAGGCGACGGGGCAGGCACCGGGCTGAAGCTCACGGGGTAGAACAGGTCGAGGGACGCAGAGGAAGAGGCCGGGTGCCACTAATGCGCTGTCGGCCACAGAGCTCCCGTGGGCGAGCGGCGACGAGCGCCGACGAGGAGGCTTCGGGAGAGGGAGATGAGTCCAGGGGGACGGCGACGACACGGGCCAGCTGGTGGACACGCTCACGAGCGCGAAGACGACGAGAGGAGGAGGGGGTCCAGCACAAACAGCCACTGGATGCAACCACTGCACACAGAGCGCGTGCACAGGCACGCCATTGTCGTGGTCACCGCGTGCACTGACATCAAGAAGGGCCAAACTGCTGGCAAAGGTTATCTAGTGGTAAGTCCTTCGAAGGGTAGTTTCAACTGCGGTGGTAACTTGGTGAAAAAGGCTCGGGTCAAATAGAAATCGCCCTCTGAAGTTTACTGCAGTAAACTTGGGTGAGCACTGGCGATCAACAGGAAGCGTTTTGGGAGAAATGGAGTTGTCTGAGAGGTCGAGGTAAAGGAGGACTTTCATCCTGGTAAGTTTGAGGAGAAATGGATCAAGATTTACTGCAGTTGCTTCACAACTGACCAAAATGGTCCAGAAACTAGATCATGATGGTGCACTCACATGGAGTGTCAATTTGGGCTAATATTGGGCGAATCTTGATCATTTGGACATATGAAGATGATGTAAAAAGCTCATGCCAAATGGACAAGCCAAAATGGCACTTGCTTCACAAACATCATTTCTATCCATAAACTTGGAGTAATTTTGGTGGTCAAATGGATCAATTAAATGATGCCAAATTGGGTGGAGAGATGTTTTATGGGTATAAGAATAATCTGGTAATTTATCAGGATTTTTGAAGCAATATAAAATACACTTGCTTCACAACCTGAAAATGTTGCCAGAATCAAAGATTTGCTCCTGTGCTCACATAGTTAATTGGATGGGGCTGCAAATGGGGGGAGGGGGTTAATATGAGCACATTAAGGAGTGTGATAAAGTTCAACTCATTTTGATACTCCTAGCTAGTACTTCCTTCACAAAGCCTTCTGTTTGACAGAAACTTTGAAAATTCACTAAGGAAGATTGGCTAGGCAAATAAAGTTGAACTTGTGCATGAGGCAATTATTTGGACATATAAACATGCCCAAAAAGGTTGGGGGCCACTAGGAAAAATATATATGACACTTCCTTCACAAAGTGCCATTTAGGGCAGAAAGGAAGAATAATTATTGGGGAATTATTTTTGAACTGGCCAAGGCAATGTTTGGGCATATTTGAGCTATATATGACCCAAAGGAATTATGAGAATTATTTGGAGATTTTTTGGATGGACAGAAATATAGGTTGCTTCACAACCTAGGGCAGATAGGGTTGTTCCTTTAATGATAAAGGAATATTCCCTGGAAAAAGAGCTTAGGGTTTGGTCAAGGAGTGAAGTGACATGATCTTGGCAAGGTTTTGAGAATGATGAGCCACTTGGGAGGGGGGAATTAGGATGATTTTCCAGGTGGCAAGGCCACAGTACCACTCCAAAAAGAAAAACAGAGCAAAAACCAAATAAATCAAAGGAACAAGAAAGGGGCCAAAATCCAGGCTGTTACACTTGTTGTGAAGTCATCATGACTCAACATAACACCAAGTTGTGTGATTTCTCAAATACCAACAACAATGATTTTATTAGCACTTTGATTGCTCCTCCCCCCACTAGTGCGGAGTCTTGTGATATTAATACTGCTTTGCTGAATCTTGTCATGAAAGATCAATTTGCTGGTACTCCTAATGAGGATGTCGCGTCCCATCTTAACACATTCGTGGAATTATGCGATATGCAAAAGAAAAAAGATGTGGACAATGATGTTGTGAAGTTGACATTATTTCCGTTTTCTTTGCGATATCGTGCAAAAATTCGGTTTTCTTCTTTGCCTCGCAATAGTATCGATTCTTGGAACAAGTGCAAGGATGCTTTTATTACTAAGTATTTTCTGCCCGCAAAAATTATTTCCCTTAGAACCCAGATCATGAATTTCAAGCAACTTGAACATGAGAATGTTGCACAATCTCAGGAAAGGATGAAATTGATGCTAAGGAATTGCCCAACTCATGGGTTAAATCTTTGGATGATCATACAAAAAATTTATGCGGGATTGAATTATTTCTCGTAATCTTTTAGATTCCGCCGCGGGGGTACTTTTATGGAAATTACTTTGGGTGAAGCTACTAAATTGCTAGATAATATTATGGCAAATTACTCACTAGTAAAAAAGTCAATTCGGTAGAAGAAATAAATTCTTTGAGTGAAAAAGTCAATGCTCTTATGAAGTTGGTTGCTAATAGAAGTGCTCGTATTGATTTTAATGATGTGCCTTTGTCTACTTTGATTGAGCAAAATAGTCATGCCATAGATGTGAATTTTGTCTCGCGAAACAATTTCAATAACAATGCTTATAGAGGTAATTTCAATCCTAGGCCTTTTCCTAGTAATTCCTCTAGTAATTATGGTAATTCCTATGGTAATCCTACTTATAATAATAATAGAAACACCTCCGATCTTGAGAAAAATATTAAAGAATTTATCAATACTCAAAAAGCTTTCAATACTTCGATAGAAGAAAAGTTGAATAAAATTGATGATTTCTCTAGAAGTATTGATAGAATTTCTCATGATGTAGAAACTCTCAAGATGAAAAATTTTGTGCCTAAAGTTGAAGAATTAATTAAAGCTCTTTACGTTTCTATGGATGGAAGTAAGAAAAGAACCGCTATGCTTAGAGCTAAAAGAGAATTTTTAGAAAGAGCATTTTCTAGTGATTACTTTCATAAAAGTGATGAAGATATTAAAATGATTGGTGTTTCTTCTATTGATTCTTTGTTTAGTAAAATTAAGATTGATGAAAAAGGGACTGGAGAAGAGTCAACTTTAGTTAGAAGGCGTCCCTATGATTCGGAGGGTGAAAATCTTGTGGAAAAAATTGATAAAAGTGGGTTTGAAGAGGTCAAGACTTTAACTAGTGATGTGCCCACTATTTTGGATTACAAAGACTTTAATTATGATAGTTGCTCTTTGGTTGATTGTATTTCTTTGTTGCAATCCATGATAAATTCATCCCATGCTTATGAACAAAATAAAGCTTTTACTAAACATATTGTTGATGCCATGATGAAAGCTTTTGAAGAAAAGTTGGAATTAGAAGTTTAAATTCCTAGAAAATTGCATGATGAGTGGGAACCTACTATCAAAGTCAAGATTAAAAATTATGATTTTTTGCTTTGTGTGACTTGGGTGCTGGTGTTTCTACAATTTCGAAATCTTTATGTGATGTGCTTGGTCTTACCAATATTGAAGAATGCTCTTTAAATTTGCACTTAGCGGATTCTACTATTAAAAAGCCTATGGGAAGAATTAATGATGTTCTTATTCTGGCAAATAGGAATTATGTGCCCATAGATTTTATTGTTCTTGATATTGATTGCAATCCGTCTTGTCCAATTATTCTTGGTAGGCTGTTTTTACGTACTATTGGTGTCGTGATTGATATGAAAGAAGGCAATATTAAATTTCAATTTCCACTAAGGAAGGGTATGGAACACTTCCCTAGAACAAGAATTAGGCCACCATATGAATCAATCATGAGGGCATCTTATGGATCTAGAACCAAAGATGACAACACTTAGATCCTACGCGTTATGCCTAGCTAGGGGCGTAAAACGATAGCGTTTGTTCGGAGGCAACCCAATGAATAAAATTTATGTTTGCTTTTTGATTTATGTTCTTGTGTGTTAGCACAATTATGCTACTGTTATGATTGTGTTTTTGTGGTTTAAATTAGTTTTTGTGCCAAGCAAGGCCTTTGGGATGATTTGGGTAAAAGTTGATTTGATCTTGCTGAAAAACAGAAACTTTTGCGCTCACGAGATTATTTGTCATTTTTAACAGAAGAGCGATTTTGAGTTGTTCTTTTTTAAGAAGATTAATAGACAAATTTCTCACGTCAATACAATTTTTTAAGAATTTTTGGGGTTGCAGAAGTATTCGAAATATTCAGATTGCTACAGACTGTTCTGTTTTTGACAGATTCTGTTTTCTTTGCGTTGTGTGCTTGTTTTGATGATTCTATGGTTTTCTTTGATGAGTTTTTGCCATAGAAAAGTTGGAATACAGTAGATATAATGCAAAAACAAAATATGAATAGGTTTGCAACAGTACTTATAGTAGTGGTTTGCTTTCTTATACTAACGGATCTCACGAAGGTTTTGTTGAGTTTTGTGTGATTGAAGTTTTCAAGTTTTGGGTGATCTTACGATGGATGAAGGAATAAGGATTAGCAAAAGGCTAAGCTTGGGGATGCCCGAGGTAACCCAAGATAATATTCAAGAAGTAGCAAGCAACTAAGCTTGGGGATGCCCCCGAGTGGCATCCCCGCTTTCTTCTAACAACCATCGGTATTTTACTTGAAACTACATTTCTATTAATCACATATTATGGGTTTTGCATGGAGCGTCTTGTATGATATGAGTCTTGCGTTTTAAGTGTTTAATCCTTGCTGAACACACCTTTTTGAGAAAGCCAAAAATTATGCTATGCTTGCTCCTATGCTTCACTTAAATTTTTAGAGCCATGGATTTGCTCTAGTGCTTCACTTATATCTTTTTGAGCACGGTGTGCTTTGTTATTTTTGATAAAATGCTCTCATGCTTCACTTAGATTTATTTGAGAGTTAGTAAAATTTTCAGAAATTCTCTCTTGCTTCACTTAAATTATTTTTAGAGAAAGAAAAATTATGCTCGTGTTCTTCACTTATATTTGTTTGAGCTTATCAAAAGCAACATATGAAAATAGTCCCAAAGTGATAGATATCCAAGGAGGATATACTAAAAACTTTCATGACGATCATTGGACAAAATAAACTTGATTCTTAGTAATGGTTTTAAGATATGCCGATATGATATGTGAGTCATGTTGATGAGTAATTGTGCTTTAGTAAGAATATTGATGTTAAGGTTTGTGATTCCCTATGCAAGCACGAAAGTCAATAGTTATGCAATGAAATTTATATCCTACTTATGGTGCATTATTCGGTGTTACTTATGCTTAATGCTTGGGTACGAGATTTTTCGCCTTTTGGTCGTTCGCTTCTCAATCTTTTTGCTAGCCTTCATTTTGCACTAAGTATGATCACTACTTGTGCATCCAAAACTCTTTAAACCAGTTTTGCCATATGAGTCCACTATACCTACCTATATGCGGTATTTCCATGCCGTTCTAAGCAGATTTGCATGTGCCATCTCTAATTTTCAAAATGAAACTCTCTTTTGTGTGCTCTACCGCTCGCGAGGCGGTGAAGGGTGGCCAATATTTTCCATGCTAGATGTGTTATTCTCATGATGAGTGTTTATTCACTTGTCATTGCACGAGAGTACGACAAAGGTATTAGGGATGCCCAGTCCCGAAATGAAAAATGAATTTACTTTATGTTGTCAAATAATAAATTCCTTGGAAAGTGTTGGTATGGAGGGCAACCGTGGATTCGGCTAGCCATGGAAAGTGAAAGTAATGGTGGAAAAAGGAACAAACTTTATGTTGGGAGCTCTAAGTCGTTTTCGTTGATGGGAAAAGTATGCCTCTCAAAAAATGTTTTTATCTCTCAGTTCAAGCTTTGAGCTCTGGCACCTCTACAAATCCCTACTTCCCTCCGTGAAGGGCCTTTCTTTTACTTATGCAATTTTTATTTTGAATTTAAGTCTCCATATTCTCTTATAAAGCACCAACTAAGGGGCACCATGATCGTATTTGAGCATTGGGTGTAGCTAATATTCGAGTGAGTTTAATGAATGGATCAATGGTTGAGCATAATGGGCTAGGGATAACTTGCTTTAGTGTTGATATTTTGGAAGACATGGTTGCTTGTTGGTATGCTTGAGTATTAAAGTCTTCATGTCAAAACTAGACTATTGCTTTGAATCATATAATAGTCCAAATGTCCATGCTATAAAGAAAAGAAATGTGATGAACATGTTAGGCAGCATTCCACATCAAAAAATTTGTTTTTATCATTTACCTACTCGAGGACGAGCAGGAATTAAGCTTGGGGATGCTGATACGTCTCCAACGTATCTATAATTTTTGATTGTTCCATGCTGTTATATTATCATTCTTGGATGTTTTACAATCATTTTATAGTCATTTTATATCATTTTTCGGTACTAACCTATTGACATAGTGCCCAATGCCAGTTGTTGTTTTCTACATGTATTTTACATCGCAGGAAATCAATACCAAACGGAGTCCAAACGCAGCAAAACTTCTTGGGGATTTTTTTTGGGCCAGAAGACATCCAGTGGGCCAGGAAAGCGCCTGGGGGTGCTCCGAGGAGAGCACAACCCACTAGGGCGCGCCTGGAGGCCTAGGCTCGCCCTGCTGGGTTGTGCCCACCTCGGGTGCCCCCTGAACCGCCTCTTTGCTCTATAAATACCCCAATATTCCAAAAACCCTAGGAGAGTCGACAAAAATCCATTCCAGCCGCCGCAGAGCCCAGAACCACCAGATCCAATCTAGACACCATCACAGAGGGGTTCACCACTTCCATTGGTGCCTCTCCGATGATGCGTGAGTAGTTCTTTATAGACCTACGGGTCCATAGTTAGTAGCTAGATGGCTTCCTCTCTCTCTTGATTATCAATACAATGGTCTCTTGCAGATCCATATGATGTAAGTCTTTTTGCGGTATGTTTGTTGGGATCCGATGAACTTTGAGTTGTTGATCAGATCTATGTTTTTATCCGTGAAAGTTATTTGAGTCTTCTTTGATCTCTTATATGCGTGATTAATTATAGCCTCGTATTTCTTCTCCGATATTTGGTTTTTGTTTGGCCAACTTGATCTATTTATCTTGCAATGGGAAGAGGTGCTTTCTGATGGGTTCGATCTTACGGTGCTTGATCCAAGTGACAGAAAGGGAAACGACATGTATGTATTGTTGCTATTAAGGATAACAAGATGGGGTCTATTTATACATAAATAGATCTTGTCTACATCATGTCATCGTTCTTATTGCATTACTCCATTTCTCCATGAACTTAATACACTAGATGCATGCTGGATAGCGGTCGATGTGTGGAGTAATAGTAGTAGATGCAAGCAGGAGTCGGTCTACTAATCTTGGACGTGATGCCTATATAATGATCATTGCCTGGATATCGTCATGATTATTCGAAGTCCTATCAATTGCCCAACAATAATTGTTTTCCCTCCGTTTGCTATTTTTCTTGAGAGAAGCCACTAGTGAAACCTACGGCCCTCGGGTCTCTTTTCATCATATTTGCCTTTGCGATCTATTTTCCTTTGCTTTTATTTTCAGATCTTATAACCAAAAATACAAAAATACCTTGCTGCAATTTATTTGTTCCGCGATCTATTTATCCTATCTACCACTTTTACCTCATGTTATTTGCCTATCTTGAGGCGTCGTACCCGAAAGGGATTGACAACCCCTTTAACACGTCGGGTTGCGAGTATTTGTTATTTGTGTGCAGGTGTTGTTTACGTGGTGTGAGGAGGTTCTCCTACTGGTTCGATAACCTTGGTCTCATCATTGAGGGAAATACCTATCGTCGCTATACTGCATCATCCCTTCCTCTTTGGGGAAATACCGACGTAGTTCTAGCAGACATCAGCCATTTCCATATAGCAACATCACAGCATTCCCAAATCACAGCATTGTTCTGGGATAATACATTCCCGAACTAAGCTCCATCAAAGCATACACTACAAACAGAAATCCATTTAGTATGGATTATTAGACCACCCAGAAAAAAATGTGGCCAACATGCTAATACCAAGAACTATGATAAATCCCCATGCTTGCATAAGATCGTTCCTCTTCTTCATCTTCAGCTTCAGTTTCTTGTTCTTCTCGGTTAGATACATCACCCTCCTCTCTAAATCATGAGCTTTTAGCCAGCTCTTCTCCAATCCTGCATGAAGCTCCTCAAATGCACGAGCAACACGTTCGGTCGGTGGCGGGTCAATCCAGACTACCTAGTCACATTCATCAGGAAGCTGCAAAATCAATGATCGAATTAGAAAGAGGAAAAAGACTAGAATCGAGTCAAGGTTACAAAATCCAAACACTTACATCAAGAGGGCAGCCGAGAAACCTTCTTCCGGAGCTTGCTCCTCCCCAGGCGACGTGACGAGCAGGAATAAGCCCGTGGCCAGGGCACTGCCGCATCGACCGAACCTCAAGGCCACAGGATGTCAGATCGGGGATGTAAAACTCCGATTTATACTGAACTATCCTGACACCATCAACCTAACAGCAAAAAACCCAAATTGATGAACCCTAATTCCGCAATATCCCCCAAATCGACACTGAAACTTACATTGGCGGCCACCAACGAGCTCGTAGAAGACATGCCCGCCGTACCCGACGTACCCATCGCTCACCATGCTGTGCCCGACCTACCCCTCTCTCTCTGACCGCGGAAACGCCCGATCCAGTGCTAGCTCAAAAATTCCCCTGTCGTCGCGAGGAAGAAGAAAGAGGGGAGAGAGAGTGAACCGGTTAGGTGGGCCTAGATGTAAGGAAGGAGGGGCAAAAATGTCAAAAGAAATGACACGTTAGCGATTAAACAACCTTGACTGGATGGAAACGGCTCGGAGGGGCATTTCTATAAGGGCACATGACGGCGTAGGGGCATTTTTGAGCAGGCTTTGGAATTAGGGGTATATCTGATTAAGTGGTTCGAGTTAGGGACAGAAATGGAAATGGCCCTAAAATTATGGGCTTTAAGCAGGCTGTATCAATGCGGGCCGTAGGCCTAACAGTGTCACGGGCCATTAATAGATGGGCTGTAAGCAAGCCGGATTCGGCTGTAATTAGGCCCAACTGTTACACGGGCCATTAACAGGCTGATAGGCCAGTTGGGCTGAAATTTATCCACGAAGACTATGGGCCGTTAAGATGCCTAAAGTTACTTCAGACAAGAAATAGCCCAGTTTCTGCATGGGCCGTTAAATGGCCTAAAGTGAAACCGGGCCGACAACGGCCCAGATGCACCACGGGCCGTTAACAGGCCAAAACTATTACCGGGACGAACTAGTCAACGGGCATTTAACAGGCTGAAATACAAGCCCGGCTTAGAATGGGCCAAAAAGAACAGTGGGTTGTGAACGAGCCTGATCTGATATGGGCCGTAATTTAGCCCAAAACACGACAGGCTGTGAACGGGCATGATTTGATATGGGCCTTAATTGGACCCAAAACATGGCAGGCGGTTAAGAGCCAACCCACTAGTGTCTGAAAAAATATGGTGGGCCTTTAGCTGGGTCGGCCTTTTTACCTTAAATGGGCCATTGTTGGGTTGTGCCATGTGTCGACATATCATAGGCGTCTTCCGTCCTTTGTAGGGATGAGATCTGTCCCAACGATGAGCTGACACGTGGATCATCTTGCGAATGAGAATTTTACACGTGGAAAATCCCCATTGGCCGGGGATGTTAACGGGTTATCAAACCAGAACCCGATAGCTTAACGGCAACCCGTTATGGTGGATGCAATGTGTCGGTTACCCTTGACGAAAACACTTCCATGACGCGCCATTTGTTGGGGAACGTAGTAATAATTCAAAAACTTTCCTACGTGTCACCAAGATCAATCTAGGAGATGCTAGCAACGAGAGAGAGGGAGTGCATCTTCATATCCTTGAAGATCGCTAAGCGGAAGTGTAAGAAGAACGTGGTTGATGGAGTCGTACTCACGGCGATTCAAATCACGGAAGATTCGATCTAGCGCCAGACGAATGGCGCCTCCGCGTTCAACACATGTACAGCCTGGGGACGTCTCCTCCTTCTTGATCCAGCAAGGGGGAAGCAGTAGTTGAGGGAGAACTCCAGCAGCATGACGGCGTGGTGGCGATGGAGCTTGTGGTTCTCCGGCAGAGCTTTGCTAAGCACTACGGAGGAGGAAGAGGTGTAGGAAGGAGAGGAAGGGCAGCACTAGGGTGTGTCAGGGTGTGGCTGCCCTCTCTCTCCCTTACTATATATAGGGGGAAAGGGGAGGAGGAGGCTCCCTAGGGTTTCCCCTAGGGGGGCGGCGGCTAGGGCAGATTGGATCTCCCTAGGGAAACCCTTGGGAGACTTGCCCCCCAAGCCAAGCAGGTGGAGGCTTGCTCCCAAGCCAGGTGGAGGCGCCCCACCTCCCCAAGAAACTTGGGAAAGGGTGGGTGCACAGCCCCTTAGTGGGCTGGTTTGCCCCCTCCCCTTGGCCCATGAGGCCCTGCAAGACTTGTCGGGGCCCCCGAAACACCTTTCGGTCATGCTGGCTATAGCCCGGTACCTCTGGAACACTTCCGGACTCCAATACCCTTCATCCAATACATCGATCTTCACCTTTGGACCATTCTGGAGTTCCTCGTCACGTCCGGGATCCCATACGGGACTCCGAACAACCTTCGGTAACCACATACTATTCCCATTACAACTCTAGCGTCACCGAACCTTAAGTGTGTAGACCCTACGGGTTCGGGAACCATGCAGACATGACCGAGATACCTCTCCGGCCAATAACCAACAGCGGGATCTGGATACCCATATTGGCCCCCACATGTTCCACGATGATCTCATCGGATGAACCACGATGTCGGGGATTCAATCAATCCCGCATACAATTCCCTTTGCCCATCGGTATTTTACTTGCCCGAGATTCGATCGTCGGTATCCCAATACCTAGTTCAATCTCGTTACCGGCAAGTCTCTTTACTCGTTCCATAACGCATGATCCCGTGGCTAACTCATTAGTCACATTGAGCTCATTATGATGATGCATTGCCGAGTGGGCCCAGAGATACCTCTCCGTCTTACAGAGTGACAAATCCCAGTCTCGATTCGTGCCAACCCAACAGACACTTTCGGAGATACCTGTAGTGCACCTTTATAGTCACCCAGTTACGTTGTGACGTTTGATACACCCAAAGCTTTCCTACGGTATCCGCAAGTTGCACAATCTCATGGTATAAGGAAATGATACTTGACATTGGAAAAGCTCTAGCAAATGAACTACACGATCTTGTGCTATGCTTAGGATTGGGTCTTGTCCATCACATCATTCTCCTAATGATGTGATCCCGTTATCAACAACATCCAATGTCCATGGTCAGCAAACCACAACCATCTATTGATCAACGAGCTAGTCAACTGGAGGCTCACTAGGGACATATTGTGGTCTATGTATTCACACATGTATTACGGTTTCCAGTTAATACAATTATAGCATGAACAATAGACAATTATCATGAACAAGGAAATATAATAATAACAAATTTATTATTGCCTCTAGGGCATATTTCCAATAGTCTCCCACTTGCACTAGAGTCAATAATCTAGTTCACATCACTATGTGATTGTAATGAATCCAACACCCATGGGGTTTGATCATATCTTGCTTGTGAGAGAGGTTATTAGTCAACGGGTCTGAACCTTTCAGATCCATGTGTGCTTTACAAATCTCTATGTCATCTTGTAGATGCAGCTACCATGCGCCATTTGGAACTATTCCAAATAATTGCTCTACTATACGAATCCGGTTTACTACTCAGAGTCATCCGGATTGGCGTCAAAGTTTGCATCGACGTATCCCTTTACGACGAACTCTTTTACCACCTCCATAATCGAGAAAAACTCCTTAGTCCACTAGTTACTAAGGATAACTTTGACCGCTGTCCTGTGATCCATTCCTGGATCACTCTTGTACCCTTTGAGTGACTCATGGCAAGGCACACTTCAGGTGCGGTATATAGCACATCATACTGTAGAGCCTATGTCTAAAGCATAGGGGACGACCTTCGTCCTTTCTCTCTCTTCTGTCGTGGTCAGGTCTTGAGTCTTACTCAATACTCACACCTTATAACACTGCCAAGAACTCCTTCTTTGCTGATCTATTTTGAACTCCTTCAAAATCTTGTCACGGTATGTATTCATTTGAAAGTACTATCAAGCGTTTTTTATCTATCCTTATAGATCTTGATGCTCAATGTTCAAGTAGCTTAATCCAGGTTTTCCATTGAAAAACACTTTTCAAACAACCCTATATGCTTTCCAGAAATTCTACATCATTTCCGATCAACAATATGTCAACAACATATACTCATCAGAAATTCTATAGTGCTCCCACCCACTTCTTTGGAAATACAAGTTTCTCATAAACTTTGTATAAACCCAAAATCTTTGATCATCTCATCAAAGCGTATATTCCAACTCCGAGGTGCTTACTCCGGTCCTTAGAAGGATTGCTGGAGCTTTGCATACTTGTTAGCATCTTTTAGGATTGACAAAACATTCTGGTTGTATCACATACAACCTTTCCTCAAGAAAATCGTCGAGGAAACATTGTTTTGACATCCTATCTACAAGATTTCATAAATAATGCAGTAACTGCTAATATAATTCCAACAGACTCTTAGCATCGCTATGAGTGAGAAAGTCTCATCGTAGTCAACTCCTTGAACTTGTCGGAAAACATCTTAGTGACAAGTCGAGCTTCCTTAATGGTGACATTACCATCAGCATCTGTCTTCTTCTTAAAGATCCATTTATTCTCAATGGCTTGCCGATCATCGGGCAAGTCCACCAAAGTCCATACTTTGTTCTCATACATGCATCCTATCTCGGATTTCATGGCTCCTAGCCATTTGTTGGAATCCGGGCCCACCATCGATTCTCCATAGCTCGTAGGTTCACCGTTGTCCAACAACATGAATTTTAAGACAGGGTTACCACTCAGAAGTTGTATGCATCCTTGTCGACCTACGAGGTTTGGTAGTGACTTGGTCCGAAGTTTCATGATCACTATCATCAGCTTCCACTTCAATTGGTGTAGGTGCCACAGGAACGACTTCCTGCGCCCTGCTACACACTGGTTGAAGTGATGGTTCAATAACCTCATCAAGTCTCCACCATCCTCCCACTCAATTCTTTCAAGAGAAACTTTTCCTCGAGAAAGGACTCGTTTCTAGAAACAATCACTTTTGCTTCCGGATCTGAGATAGGATGTATACCCAACTGTTTTGGGTGTCCTATGAAGATGCATTTATCCGCTTTGGGTCCGAGCTTATCAGGCCGAAACCTTTTCGCATAAGCGTCGCAGCCCCAAACTTTTAAGAAATGACAACTTAGGTTTCTCTAAACCATAGTTCATACGGTGTCATCTCAACGGAATTACGTGGTGCCCTATTTTAAGTGAATGCGGTTGTCTCTAATTCCTAACCCATAAATGATAGTGGTAATTCGATAAGAGACATCATGGTATGCACCACATCCAATAGGGTGCAGCTATGATGTTCGGACACACCATCACACTATGGTGTTCCAAGCGGCATTAGTTGTGAACAAATTTCCACAATGTCTTAATTGTGTACCAAACTCGCAACTCAGATATTCATCTCTATGATCATATCATAGACATTTTATCCTCTTGTCACGACGATCTTCAACTTCACTCTAAAATTACTTGAACCTTTCAATAATGCAGACTTGTGTTTCATCAAGTAAATATACTTAGCATCTACTCAAATCATCTGTGAAGTAAGAGCATAACGATGTCCACTGCATGCCTCAGCACTCATTGGACTGCACACATCAAAATGTATTACTTCCAACAAGTTGCTTTCTTGTTCCATCTCACTGAAAACGAGGCCTTTCAGTCATCTTGCCCATGTGGTATGATTTGCATGTCTCAAGTGATTCAAAATCAAGTGAGTCCAAACGATCCATCTACATGGAGTTTCTTCATGCATATATACCAATAGACATGGTTCGCATGTCTCAAACTTTTCAAAAACAAGTGAGTCCAAAGATCCATCAACATGGAGCTTCTTCATGTGTTTATACCAATAGACATGGTTCGCATGTCTAAAACTTTTAAAAAACGAGTGAGTCCAAAGATCCATCAACATGGAGCTTCTTCATGCGTTTTATACCAATATGACTCAAATGGTAGTGCCACAAGTAGGTGGTACTATCATTACTATCTTATATCTTTTGGCATGAACAAGTGTATCACTACGATCGAGATTCAATAAACCATTCATTTTAGGTGCAAGACCATTGAAGGTATTATTCAAATAAACAAAGTAACCATTATTCTCCTTAAATGAATAACCATATTGCTATAAACATAATCCAATCATGTCTATGCTCAACGCAAACACCAAATAATTATTTAGGTTTAACACCAATCCCGATAGTAGAGGGAGCGTGCGATGTTTGATCACATCAACCTTGGAAACACTTCCAACACATATAGTCACCTCGCCTTTAGCTAGTCTCCGTTTATTCCGTATATTTCGAGTTACTAACAATTAGCAACCGAACCAGTATCTAATACCCTGGTGCCACTAGGAGTACTAGTAAAGTACACATTAATATAATGTATATTCAATATACTTCTGTCGACCTTGCCAGCCTTCTCATCTAAGTATCTAGGGTAGTTCTGCTTCAGTGACCGTTCCCCTCATTATAGAAGCACTTAGTCTCGGGTTTGGGTTCAACCTTGGGTTTCTTCACTAGAGCAGCAACTGATTTGCCGTTTCATGAAGTATTCCTTCTTGCCCTTGCCCTTCTTGAAACTAGTGGTTTTACTAACCATCAACAATTGATGCTCCTACTTGATTTCTACTTTTGCGGTGTCAAACATCGCGAATAGTTCAAGGATCATCATATCTATCCCTGATATATTATAGTTCATCACGAAGCTCTAGTAGCTTGGTGGCAGTGACTTTGGAGAACCATCACTATCTCATCTGGAAGATTAACTCCCACTCGATTCAAGCGATCTTAGTACTTATATAATCTGAGCACATGCTCAATGATTGAGCTTTTCTCCCTTAGTTTGCAGGCTAAGAAACTTGTCGGAGGTCTCATACCTCTTGACGTGGGCACGAGCCTGAAATCCCAATTTCAGCCCTTGGAACATCTCATATGTTCCACGACGTTTCAAAAACGTCTTCGGTGCCCCAATTCTAAACCGTTTAGCAATACGCACTGAACTATCACGTAGTCATCAAAATGTGTATGTCAGATGTTCGCAATATCCATAGACGACGCTCGAGGTTCAGCACACCGAGCGGTGCATTAAGGACATAATGTTTCTGCGCAGCAATGAGGACAATCCTCAGTTTACGGACCCAGTATGCATAATTGCTACTGTCAACTTTCAACTAAATTTTCTCTAGGAACATATCTAAAACAGTAGAACTAAATCGCAAGCTACGACATAATTTGCAAAGACCTTTTGACTATGTTCATGATAATGAGTTCAACTAATCAAATTATTTAATGAACTCCCTCTAGTCATCTAAGTTATACACGACCCGAATCGACTAGGCCGTGTCCGATCATCACGTGAGACGGACTAGTCATCAACGGTGAACATCTCCATGTTGATCGCATCTACCATACGACTCATGTTCAACCTTTTGGTCTCTCGTGTTCCGAGGCCATGTATGTACATGCTAGGCTCATCAAGTCAACCTAAGTGTTTCATGTGTGTAAATCTGGCTTACAGCCGTTGTATGCGAATGTTAGAATCTATCACACCCGATCATCACGTGGTGCTTCAAAATGACGAACTTTCGCAATGGTGCACAGTTAGGGGGAACACATTTCTTGAAAATTTAGTGAGGGATCATCTTATTTATGCTACCGTCGTTCTAAGCAAATAAGATGTAAACATGACAAACATCACATGCAAATCATAAAGTGACATGATATGGCCAATATCATCTTGCGCCTTTGATCTCCATCTTCGAGGCGCTGCATGATCACCATCATCACCGGCATGACACCATGATCTCCATCATCGTGTCTTCATGAAGTTGTCTCGCCAATTATTACTTCTACTACTATGGCTAACGGTTAGCAATAAAGTAAAGTAATTACATGGCGCTTATATTGACTCGCAGGTCATACAATAAATTAAGACAACTCCTATGGCTCCTGCGCGTTGTCATACTCATCGACATGCAAGTCATGATTCCTATTACAAGAACATGATCAATCTCATACATCACATATATAATTCATCACATCCTTTTGGCCATATCACATCACATAGCATACCCTGCAAAAACAAGTTAGACGTCCTATAATTGTGGTTGCATGTTTTACGTGGCTGCTATGGGTTTCTAGCAAGAACGTTTCTTACCTACGCAAAAACCACAACGGTGATGTGCCAATTGCTATTTACCCTTCATAAGGACCCTCTTCATCGAATCCGACCCGACTAAAGTGGGAGAGACAGACACCCGCTAGCCACCTTATGCAACAAGTGCATGTCAGTCGGTGGAACCTGTCTCACGTAAGCGTACGTGTAAGGTCATTCCGGTCCGCTTCAACCCACAATGCCGCCGAATCAAGATAGTACTAGTAACGGTAAGCAAATTTAACAAATCATCGCCCACAACTACTTGTGTTCTACTCGTGCATAGAATCTACGCATAGACCTGGCTCTAATACCACTATTGGGGAACGTCGTAATAATTCAAAAAAATCCTACGTGTCACCAAGATCAATCTAGGAGATGCTAGCAACGAGAGAGAGGGAGTGCATCTTAATAACCTTGAAGATCGCTAAGTGGAAGCGTTACAAGAACGCGGTTGATGGAGTCGTACTCGCGGTGATTCAAATCGCGGAAGATCCGATCTAGCGCCGAACGGACGACGCCTCCGCATTCAACACACGTACAGCCCGGGGACATCTCCTCCTTCTTGATCTAGCAAGGGGGAAGGAGAAGTTGAGGGAGAACTCCAGCAGCACGACGGCGTGGATGCGATGGAGCTTGTGGTTCTCCGGCAGAGCTTCGCTAAGCACTACGAAGGAGGAAGAGGTGTAGGAAGGAGAGGAAGGGCAGCACCAGGGCGTGTCAGGGTGTGGCTGCCCTCTCTCTCCCTTAATATATATAGGGGGAAGGGGGAGGAGGAGGCGCCCTAGGGTTTCCCTAGGGGGCGGCGGCTAGGGCAGATTGGATCTCCCTAGGGAAACCCTAGGGAGACTTGCCCCCCAAGCCAAGCAGGTGGAGGCTTGCCTCCCAAGCCAGGTGGAGGCGCCCCACCTCACCAAGCAACGTGGGAAAGGCTGTGGGGGCGCTCAGCCCCTTAGTGGGCTGGTTTGCCCCCTCCCCTTGGCCCATGAGGCACTGCAACGCTTGCCAAGGCCCCCGAAACACCTTTCGGTCATGTTGGCCATAGCCCGGTACCTCTAGGACACTTCCGGACTCCAATACCCTTCATCCAATATATCGATCTTCACCTCCGGACCATTCCGTAGTTCCTTGTCATGTCCGGGATCTCATCCGGGACTCCAAACAACCTTCGGTAACCACATACTGTTCCCATTACAACTCTAGCGTCACCGAACCTTAAGTGTGTAGACCCTACGGGTTCGGGAACCATGCAGACATGACCAAGATACCTCTCCGGCCAATAACCAATAGCGGGATCTGGATACCCATATTAGCTCCCACATGTTCCACGATGATCTCATCGGATGAACCACGATATCTGGGATTCAATCAATCCCGTATACAATTCCCTTTGTCCATCAGTATGTTACTTGCCCGAGATTCGATCGTCAGTATCCCTATACCTTGTTCAATCTCGTTACCGGGAAGTCTCTTTACTCGTTCCATAACGCATGATCCCATGGCTAACTCATTAGTCACATTGAGCTCATTATGATGATGCATTACCGAGTGGGCCCAGAGATACCTCTCTGTCATACGGAGTGACAAATCTCGATTCGTGCCAACCCAACAGACACTTTCGGAGATACCTGTAGTGCACCTTTATAGTCACCCAGTTACGTTGTGACGTTTGATACACCCAGAGCATTCCTACGGTCTCCGGGAGTTGCACAATCTCATGGTCTAAGGAAACGATACTTGACATTAGAAAAGCTCTAGCAAACGAACTACGCGATCTTGTGCTATGCTTAGGATTGGGTCTTGTCCATCACATCATTCTCCTAATGATGTGATCCCGTTATCAACCACATCCAATGTCCATGGTCAGGAAACCACAACCATCTATTGATCAACGAGCTAGTCAACTAGAGGCTCACTAGGGACATATTGTGGTCTATGTATTCACACATGTATTACGGTTTCTGGTTAATACAATTATAGCATGAACAATAGACAATTATCATGAACAAGGAAATATAATAATAACCAATTTATTATTGCCTCTAGGGCATATTTCCAACACCATTTATCATCATGGAAGTGGACACTTCCGTGATGATAATTTTGGTATTGTCATGGAACACTTCTACGACAGCACATGTGTGACTATCTTGATTCTGTCATAAAATCGTCATGGATGTACATGCTTGACAGAAAACGTGACCTACTGTGACAAACACGTATCATCACGGAAGTGTATTTTTTCTAGTGAGTGGTGACGGAGGAATCATCCTCGATGACCATGACCGAATAGCTACACTACAGAGTTATCATCAGGAGTGCGTTACGAGGTATCACCATCAGCACTTGATAGTAGCTCTACAGTGTCGAGCAACAAAGGGGGTGTTATGTGATGTGTCGGGCTCTGGACGTCAATCATGTCGATCGAGTCATCGATGATGAAGCAGGGGCAACTGGGACAAGGTGAGGGGTCACTGGTGATTCACTAACCAATATATACTAGGCAGTTTAGGATAAGCAGGTAAGGTACAATAACAGCTTACAAAAACAGTCTATGCATCAGAATAGGAGCAATCAATTACTGTAGCAAAATCTAATGCAAGCATGAGAAAGACTGGAATGGTCAATATCGAAATGATCAAGGGGGGTTTGCTTGCCTGGAAGCTCTGCACAAAAGGAAGAAGCGTCGTCAGTGACGTAGTCGATCACAGTGGCATCAGCAACGGTCCCTAGGTCTACCGGAGAGAAGAGGAGAAGAAACAGTAAATATAAGGCACATGATGCATGACATCACAACAGGCAGAGCTATGGGTGTTCTAACGCGGTGTTACACGATACCGGCAGAGAGGTAAATCATCCGGGAATGTTTTCCTGAAGTTTGATATTTTCAAATAGATGAAACGGAGGGGGAGGTTCCATGTTCGCTATGCTAGGGACGTGTGACAGACGAACGGAGTGCATATTCGGAATCGTCATATTTTTCCGAGCAAATTTCATGTAGAAAACTTTTTCATCCGAGTTATGGATTAATTTATATGTTTTTCCAAAGTTTTATTAAATTTCTGGTTTTATTTTATTTCGAAATAAAAACAAAATACTTTTTTACCTAGCTCTAAGCTACCCAATGTGTATGACAGTGGGCCAGGGGGTGCTCATTCAGCAGGCATAGTCAGCGGTTGACCAGTCAACGTTGACTAGTCAACAAGGTCAAAGGGGCCCGCATGTCATAGACACGTTAGTTTAAATATCTAATTAATTAACTAACTATTTAATTAATTCATTAACTAATTAATTAATTCACTAATTATATCTTTTATTCTTATTATTATTTTTGTTTCATTTTTTTGTTTTCGTTTATCCAGGAGCGGGCCCAACTCGTCATAGGCCCGGGCCATCCCCTGGTTGTGCACGCGCGCACATAGGGGCCAGCCATGGCCATGGTGTGGCCAAGGGAGGCACAACGTAGGGGGGCGGCGCATGGGCAACGGCGGGCGGAGCCGGCAGCAGTTGCCGGCGGCGGCGGGCGGCAGGAGCTATAGCGCGGGGCGGCGGACGGCGGGGCGGCGCACAGTGCAAGGGGGCTACTGGGCGCGCCCGAGGGGGAAGGCAGAGGCCAGCGACGGGACTAGTGCCTGCCGACGAGCGCGGGGGCGAGTGGCTGCCGACGAGCGCGGGGCCGGTGGCTGGAGGCGGACGTGAGGAGCGGCGGCAGGGGGAGCGCAGGGCGGCAACGCCGGGTGGCGTAGCAGCAGCGGGTGCGGGATGGCAGCGAGTGGGTGAGGCAAGCCGCGGGGCGGCGCTGGAGTGCGCGGAACAGGGCACAGACGGTGCGTGTGGGGTGGGAGCTAGGCGCGCACAGACGTGGACGACGCGACCGTGCGCCGGCGGGGCGCAGCGGGCGGCGGTGATCGTGGGGGGAGAGAGAGGGGGTGGCTCGCAGTGTTGATGGGGAGCGGGGCAGTGAGGCCTGGTGTAGGCCGGTGGGAGAGAGGCGGTGGAGCAGTGTGATGACCCACAAGTATAGGGGATCTATCATAGTCCTTTCGATAAGTAAGAGTGTCGAACCCAACGAGGAGCAGAAGGAAATGACAAGCGGTTTTCAGTAAGGTATTCTCTGCAAGCACTGAAATTGTAGGTAACAGATAGTTTTGTGATAAGATGATTTGTAACGGGTAACAAGCAATGAAAGTAAATAAAGTGCAGCAAGGTGGACCAATCCTTTTTGTAGCAAAGGACAAGCCTGGACAATTTCTTATAATGAGAAAAGCGCTCCCGAGGACACATGGGAATTACCGTCAAGCTAGTTTCATCACGCTCATATGATTCGCGTTCGGTACTTTGATAATTTGATATGTGGGTGGACCGGTGCTTGGGTACTAACCTTTCTTGGACAAGCATCCCACTTATGATTAACCCCTATTGCAAGCATCCGCCACTACAAAAGAAGTATTAAGGTAAACCTAACCATAGCATGAAACTAGTTGATCCAAATCAGCCCCTTACGAAGCAACGCATAAACTAGGGTTTAAGCTTCTGTCACTCTAGCAACCCATCATCTACTTATTACTTCCCAATGCCTTCCTCTAGGCCCAAATAATAGTGAAGTGTCATGTAGTCGACGTTCACATAACACCACTAGAGGAGAGACAACATACATCTCATCAAAATATCGAACGAATACCAAATTCACATGACTACTAATAGCAAGACTTCACCCATGTCCTCAGGAACAAACATAACTACTCACAAAGCATATTCATGTTCATAATCATAGGAGTATTAATATGCATTAAGGATCTGAACATATGATCTTCCACCAAGTAAACCAATTAGCATCAACTACAAGGAGTAATCAACACTACTAGCAACCCACAGGTACCAATTTGTGGTTTTCATACAAGATTGGATACAAGAGATGAACTAGGGTTTTGAGAGGAGATGGTGCTGGTGAAGATGTTGATGGAGATTGACCCCCTCCCGATGAGAGGATCGTTGATGATGACGATGGTGATGATTTCCCCCTCCCGGAGGGAAGTTTCCCCGGCAGAACAGCTCCGCCGGAGCCCTAGATTAGTTCCGCCAAGGTTCTGCCTCGTGGCGGTGGAGTTTCGTCCCGTAAGCTTGCTTATGATTTTTTCCAGGGTAAAAGCCTTCATATAGCATAAGATGGGCACCGGAGGGCCACTAGGGGGCCCAGGAGACAGGGGGGCGCGCCCCCACCCTCCTGGCCAGGGTGTGGGCCCCCTCTGGTATTTTCTTCGCTCAGTAATTCTTATTAATTCCAAAAGTAACTTCTGTGGAGTTTCAGGATTTTTCGAGCTGTGCAGAATAGGTTTCCAATATTTGCTCCTTTTCCTGCCAGAATTCCAGCTGTCGGCATTCTCCCTCTTCATGATAAACCTTGTAAAATAAGAGAGAATAGCCATAAGTATTGAGACATAATGTGTAATAACAGCCCATAATGCAATAAATATTGATATAAAAGCATGATGCAAAATGGACATATCACGGTGCCAGCGAGGTGGAGGAGCACGGCAATGACGGGGCGTCGTGGCGGTGGATGGCCCTATCCAGATGGAATCAGGAGAGGGAGAGAGAGACTGGGGGAGTGGGGGTAATGGGGCATTGGGCTAGGGTTCGATGGGGGTGGGTTATAGCCCCAGGGGGTTGGGCCGGCCTGGGGGCGGCCTGCTGGGCCAGAGGCCCAGTGTGGCAAGGGGCTTCTCTCCTCTCTTCCTTTTCCTTTTCTTTGTATTCCTTTTTTCCTTTTATTTACTTTTCTGTTTTCCCATTAGTTTCCTTTTATTTTAGTTTTATAAAATATACAAGTAGTCCCTAAACTAGCATTAGCATTTATGCCACAGCCACAAATAATTTGGCACCTTAATAAAATAGGTTTATATTTTTATTATTTAAAAGAATTTGATATTGTTTTAACCCCTATTTTATTCATTTAAGTGTTGGGGAACGTAGCATGCAATTTCACAAAAAATACTGCGCTCACGCAAGATCTATCTAGGAGATGCATAGCAACGAGAGGGAAGAGTGTGTCTACGTACCCTCGTAAACCGAAAAGTGGAAGCGTTTGACAATGCGGTTGATGTAGTCGAACTTCTTCTAGCTCCGACCGGTCAAGTACCGAACGTACGGCACCTCCCAGTTCTGCACACATTCAGCGAGATGACGTTCCTCGTCCTCTTCATCCAGCAAGGTGTCGAGGAAGTAGATGAGTTCCATCAGCACGACGGCGTGGTGATGGTGATGGTGAAGTGATCCGCGCAGGGCTTCGCCTACGCACTACGAGGATATGGCGTAAACTCTGGAGGGGGCACCGCACACGGCTAACGATTGTTGTTGTGTCTTCTAGGCGCCCCCTCCCCACATATATATAGGTGGGAGGGGAGGAGAGGCAGCCAAGGGGCGCCCCAAGTAGGATCCGAATCCTACTTGGGGTTTCCCAAGTGGCGCCCCCCTTACCTTGTATAAACAAGGGGGAAGGAAAGAGGGGGGGAGGAAGGGGGGTCCTACTCCACACTTTCCTTGCCCTCCCCTCTTTCCCTCACCTCCTTATAGGGCTGGCCTGTATAGGGGCGCACCAACCCCTTGTGGGCTGGTGCGTTCCCTCTCTTGGCCCATAAGGGCCATATCTTTATCGGGGGTGCCCGAAACTCCTTTCCGGTGACCCGATAAGTACCCGATACCCTCCGGAACACTTCCGGTGTCCGAATACCATCATCCTATATATCGATCTTTACCTCTCGACCATTTCAAGACTCCTTGTCATGTTCGTGATCTCATCCGGGACTCCGAACAACATTCGGTCACCAAATCATATAACTCATATAATACAATATCGTCATCGAACGTTAAGCGTGCGGACCCTACGGGTTCGAGAACTATGTAGACATGACCGAGACACCTCTCCGATCAATAACCAATAGCGGAACCTGGATGCTCATATTGGATCCCACATATTCTATGAAGATCTTTATTAGTCGAACCGTTATGACAACATACGTTATTCCCTTTGTCACCGGTATGTTACTTGCCCGAGATTCGATCGTTGGTATCTTCATACCAAGTTCAATCTCGTTACTGGCAAGTCTCTTTACTCGTTCCATAATACAACATCTTGTAACTAACTCATTAGTCACTTTGCTTGCAAGGCTTCTTATGATGTGTATTACCGAGAGGGCCCAAAGATACCCCTCCGATACTCGGAGTGACAAATCCTAATCTCGATCTATGCCAACCCAACAAACACCTTCGGAGATACCTGTAGATCATATTTATAATCCCCTGTTACGTTGTGACGTTTGATAGCACACAAGGCATTACTCCGGTATCCGGGAGTTGCATAATCTCATAGTCGGAGGAATATGTATTTGACATGAAGAAAGCAATAGGAATAAAACTGAACAATCATAATGCTAAGCTAATGAATGGGTCTTGTCCATCACATCATTCTCCTAATGATGTGATCCCGTTTATCAAATGACAACACATGTCTATGGTTAGGAAACTTAACCATCTTTGATCAACGATTTTAGGGTATTTTGTCTATCTATCCACACATGTATCAAGTTTCTAGTTAATACAATTTTAGCATGAATAATAAACATTTATCATGAAATAAGGAAATATAAAATAAAAAATTTATTATTTCCTCTAGGGCATATTTCCTTCAGTCTCCCACTTGCACTAGAGTCAATAATCTAGTTCACATCGCCATGTGATTTGACACCAATAGTTCACATCGTCATGTGATTAACACCCATAGTTCACATCATGTGACCAACACCCAGAGGGTTTACTAGAGTCAATAATCTTGTTCACATCGCCATGTGATTAACACCCAAAGAGTACTAAGGTGTGATCATGTTTTGCTTGTGAGAGATGTTTAGTCAACGGGTCTGTCACATTCAGATCCGTATGTATTTTGCAAATTTCTATGTCTACAATGCTCTGCATGGAGCTACTCTAGCTAATTTCTCCCACTTTCAATACGTATCCAGATTGAGACTCAGAGTCATCCGGATCGGTGAAAAAGCTTGCATCGACGTAACTCCTTACGACGAACTCTTTATCACCTCCATAACTGAGAAATATTTCCTTAGTCCTCTAAGTACAATTTTGACCGTTGTCTAGTGATCTACTCCTCGATCACTATTGTACCCCCTTGCCAAACTCATGGCTAGGCACATAACAGGTCTGGTACACAGCATGGCATACTTTATAGAACCTCTGGCTGAGGCATAGGGAATGACTTTTCATTCTCTCTATCTTCTACCATGGTCGGGCTTTCGAGTCTTACTCAACTTCAAACTTTACAATATAGGTTAGAACTCCTTTAACTTATCCATTTTGAAATCCTTCAAAATCTTGTCAAGGTGTGTGCTTTGTGAAAGTCCTATTAAGCATCTCGATCTATCTCTATAGATCTTGATGCCCAATACATAAGTAGCTTTACCGAGGTCTTTTATTGAAAAACTTTTATTCAAGTATCCTTTTTGTTCGGGAACGCGGTAATTTCAAAAAAATTCCTACGATCACGCAAGATCTATTTAGGAGATGTATAGCAACGAGAGGGGGAGTGTATCTTCATACCCTTGAAGATCACAAAGCGGAAGCGTTTATCAATGCGGTTGATGTAGTCGTACACCTTCACGATCCCTCCCGATCAAGTACCGAACGTACGGCACCTCCGCGTTCAGCACACGTTCAGCTCGATGACATCCTCGCCTTCTTGATCCAGCAAGACAGGCGAAGTAGTAGATGAGTTCCGGCAGCACGACAGCGTGGTGACGGTGTTGGTGAAGAACAATCTCCGCAGGGCTTCGCCTAAGCACTACGGAAACGATGACGGAGGATAAACTAGAGGGGGCGGGGTTGCCGGCACACGGCTTGGTTTTTCTTGATGTGTCTTGGGTGCTAGCCCTCCCCCTCTATTTATATGTTGAGCCTTGGGGTCTAAACTTGGAGTAAAAGCCTCAACAAAGTCGGTTTCACCCGAAAGGCAAGAGTCCTTCTCGGGCTCCAGGGCCAGACGCCAGGGTTCCCGGCCTCTAGACCCAGATGCCAGGGACCCTGGCGTCTGGCCCCTGGACTCCGCAAAACTTCCTTTTGCGCTTTCCAAAAACCTTGTGGGCTTTCCCTTTTGGCCCAAATAAAGTGTTCTCGTACCAAAACATTTCGGGAAATATCTGAAACCCCTTCCGGTGAATTCCGGAACCCTTCCGGAGACTAGACACTATTATCCCATATATCAATCTTTATCTTCGGACCATTCCGGAGTTCCTCGTCATGTCCGTGATCATATCCAGGACTCCGAACAACATTCGGTCACCAACATACATAACTCATATAATACTATATCGTCAACGAACATTAAGCGTGCGGACCCTACGGGTTCGAGAACTATGTAGACATGACCGAGACACCTCTCTGGTCAATAACCAATAGCGGAACCTGGATGCCCATATTGGCTCCTACATATTCTACGAAGATCTTTATCAGTCGAACCGCATAACAACATACGTTGTTCCCTTTGTCATCGGTATGTTACTTTGCCCGATATTCGAGGTATCATCATACCTAGTGCAATCTCGTTACCGGAAAGTCTCTTTACTCGTTCCGTAATACTTCATCCTGTAACTAACTCATTAGTCACAATGCTTGCAAGGCTTATAGTGGTGAGTATTACCGAGAGGGCCCAGAGATACCTCTCCGAAACACGGAGTGACAAATCCTAATCTCGATCTATGACAACCCAACAAACACCTTCCGAGACACCTGTAGAGCACCTTTATAATCACCCATTTACGTTGTGACGTTTGGTAGCACACAAAGTGTTCCTCCGGTATTCGGGAGTTGCATAATCTCATAGTCTGAGGAACTTGTATAAGTCATGAAGAAAGCAGTAGCAATGAAACTGAAACGATCATAATGCTAAGCTAACGGATGGGTCATGTCCATCACATCATTCTCCTAATGATGTGATCCCGTTCATCAAATGACAACACATGTCTATGGTTAGGAAACATAACCATCTTTGATCAACGAGCTAGTCAAGTAGAGGCATACAAGGGACTATATGTTTTGTCTATGTATTCACACATGTACTAAGTTTCTGGTTAATACAATTCTAGCATTAATAATAAACATTTATCATGAATTAAGGAAATAAATAATAACTTTATTATTGCCTCTAGGGAATATTTCCTTCAGTCTCCCACTTGCACTAGAGTCAATAATCTAGATTACATAGTAATGATTCTAACACCCATGGAGCTTTGGTGCTGATCATGTTTTGCTCGTGGAAGAGGCTTAGTCAACGGGTCTGCAACATTCAGATCCGTGTGTATCTTGCAAATCTCTATGTCCTCTTCTGACACTTGATGACGGATGGAATTGAAGCGTCTCTTGATGTGCTTGGTTCTCTTGTGAAATCTGGATTCCTTTGCCAAGGCAATTGCACCAGTATTGTCACAAAAGATTTTCATTGGACCCGATGCACTAGGTATGACACCTAGATCGGATATGAACTCCTTCATCCAAACTCCTTCATTTGCTGCTTCCGAAGCAGCAATGTACTCCGCTTCACACGTAGATCCTGCCACGACGCTCTGCTTGGAACTGCACCAACTGACAGCTCCTCCATTCAATAAAAATACGTATCCGGTTTGAGACTTAGAGTCATCTGGATCAGTGTCAAAGCTTGCATCGACGTAACAGTTTACGACGAGCTCTTTTTCACCTCCATAAACGAGAAACATATCCTTAGTCCTTTTCAGGTATTTCAGGATGTTCTTGACCGCTGTCCAATGCTCCACTCCGGGATTACTTTGGTACCTCCCTGCTATGCTTATAGCAAGACATACATCAGGTCTGGTACACAACATTGCATACATGATAGAACCTATGGCTGAAGCATAGGGAATGACTTTAATTTTGTCTCTATCTTCTGCAGTGGTCGGGCATTGAGTCTGACTCAACTTCACACCTTGTAACATAGGCAAGAACTCTTTCTTTAACTAATCCATTTTGAACTTCTTCAAAACTTTATCAAGGTATGTGCTTTGTGAAAGTCCAATTAAGCGTCTTGATCTATCTCTATAGATCTTGATGCCCAATATGTAAGCAGCTTCTCCGAGGTCTTTCATAGAAAAACTCTTATTCAGGTATCCCTTTATGATATCCAGAAATTCTATATCATTTCCAATCAAAAATATTTCATCTACATATAAGATTAGAAATGCTACAGAGCTCCCACTCACTTTCTTGTAAATACAGGCTTCTCCAAAAGTCTGTATAAAACCATATGCTTTGATCACACTATCAAAACGTTTATTCCAACTCCGAGAGGCTTGCACCAGTCCATTGGATCGCTGGAGCTTGCACACTTTGTTAGCACCCTTTGGATCGACAAAACCAACTCTTCTTCCAGAAATCCATTCAGGAATGCACTTTTGACATCCATTTGCCAAATTTCATAATCATAATATGCAGCAATTGCTAACATGATTCGGACAGACTTAAGCATCGCTATGGGTGAGAAAGTCTCATCGTAGTCAACTCCTTGAACTTGTCGAAAACCTTTTGCAACAAATCGAGCTTTGTAAATAGTAACATTACCGTCTGCATCGGTCTTCTTCTTAAAGATCCATTTATTTTCTATGGCTTGCCGATCATCGGGCAAGTCCACCAAAGTCCACACTTTGTTCTCATACATGGATCCCATCTCAGATTTCATGGCTTCAACCATTTCGCGGAATCTGGGCTCATCATCGCTTCCTCATAGTTAGTAGGTTCATCATGGTCTAGTAACATGACTTCCAGAACAGGATTACCGTACCACTCTGGTGCGGATCTTACTCTGGAAGACCTACAAGGTTCGGTAGTAACTTGGTCTGAAGTTTCATGATCATCATCATTAACTTCCTCACTAATTGGTGTAGGAATCAGTGGAACTGATTTATGTGATGAACTACTTTCCAATAAGGGACAAGGTACAATTACCTCATCAAGTTCTACTTTCCTCCCACTCACTTCTTTTGAGAGAAACTCCTTCTCTAGAAAGGATCCATTCTTAGAAACAAAGATTTTGCCTTCGGATCTGTGATAGAAGGTGTACCCAACAGTTTCCTTTGGGTATAATATGAAGACGCACTTCTCCGATTTGGGTTCGAGCTTATTAGGTTGAAGCTTTTTCACATAAGCATCGCAGCCCCAAACTTTAAGAAACGACAACTTTGGTTTCTTGCCAAACCACAGTTCATAAGGCGTCTTCTCAACGGATTTTGATGGTGCCCTATTGTAACGCCCACGATGCGGCTATATCTCCCACGTATCGAGGCACGACTTAGAGGCATAACCGCATTGTGGTTTTGTCGCAAGAAGGGTCATCTTCACACAATCCCATGTAATGAAGAAGAAAGGGATAAATAGAGTTGGCTTACAATCGCCACTTCACACAAAGATCATATAATTCATACATCATTCAGAGTACACACATAGTCCGACTACGGACAAATCCAAATGAAAAGAAGATAACCCCAAATGCTAGATCCCCGATCGTCCCAACTGGGCTCCACTACTAATCATCAGGAAACGAAACATAGTAACGACCAAGGTCCTCGTCGAACTCCCACTTGAGCTCGGTAGCATCGCCTGCACTGGTATCATCGGCACCTGCAACTGTTTTGGTAGTATATGTGAGTCACGAGAACTCAACAATCTCAAAACCCGTGAGATAAAGACTATTTAAGCTTATGGGTAGGATAAGGTAATGAGGTGGAGTTGCAGCAAGCGCTAAGCAAATATGGTGGCTAACATATGCAAAGAAGAGCAAGATGAGAAGCTACGCAACGGTCGTGAAGCTAGAAGTGATCAAGAAGTGATCCTGAAACTAGTTATGTTCAAACATAACCCAAACCGTGTTCATTTCCCGGACTCCGCCGAAAAGAGACCATCACGTCTGCACACACGGTTGATGCATTTTAATTAAGTTATAAGTGTCAAGTTCTCTACAACCGGATATTAACAAATTCCCATCTGCCACATAATCGCGGGCACGGCTCTTGAAAGTTTATACCCTGCAGGGGTGTCCCAACTTAGCCCATCACAAGCTCTCATGATCAACGAAGGATATTCCTTCTCCCGGAAAGACCCGCTCAGTCTCGGAATCCCAGTTACAAGACATTTCGACAATGGTAAAACAAGACCAGCAAGACCGCCCGACTGTGCCGACAAATCCCGATAGGAGCTGCACATGTCTCGTTCTCAGGGCACACCAGATGAGACATCCTACGAGTAAAACCAACCCTCAAGTTTCCCCGAGGTGGCCTTGCAGTCTACTCGGTTCGGACCAACACTCAGAGGAGCACTGGCCCGGGGGGTTAAATAAAGATGACCCTCGGGTTTGCAACCCCAAGGGAAAGTTATAGATTGTTAGGCAAATGTAAAACCAAGGTTGGGGCTTGCTGGAGGAGTTTTATTCAAAGCAAACTGTCAAGGGGGTCCCATAACCCCAACTGCTTAAGGAACGCAAAATCAAGAAACATAACACCGGTATGACAGAAACTAAGGCGGCAAGAGTTGAACAAAACACCAGGCATAAGGCCGAGCCTTCCACCCTTTACCAAGTGTATAGATGCATTAATTAAAATAAGAGATATTGTGATATCCCAACATAAACATGTTCCAACATGGAGCAATCTTCAACTTCACCTGCAACTAACAACGCTATAAGAGGGGCTGAGCCAAAGCGGTAACTTAGCCAAACAACGGTTTACTAGGAAGGTGGGTTAGAGGCTTGACATAGCAAGTGGTAGGTAGCGCGACATAACGATAGAACGAACAACTAGCAAGCAAAGATAGAAGAGATATCGAGGGTAATGGTCATCTTGCCTGAGATCCCGCAAGGAAGAAGAACGAGTCGAAGAAGTAGACGAACCAACATAGTCGAACGAATCCTCACAATCACAACGTAACCGGGACTATCAAGGAAAAGCGCAACCAGAAAGAAGCAAACATCATGGTAAACAACCATCACATAAACATGACATGATGCACAATCAAGTATGATGCATGTCCGGTTTAATGAGGCATGGCATGGCAAAGTGCACAAACAATACTTCAAGTTAAGTGGAGCTCAATATGCAACAAGTTGCATATTGACGAAACACCACATTCGAGTTATTTAGTTCGCTCTCGTTTAGGTACACAACAATATTAAATGTTGGTTAACATGGCAAGAGGTGAAACATAATTAAACTAACTATTTAGGCAAGTTTAAATGAGACCGGAAACACAAACAACAATTTCGGAAAATCCTCATATGTTATTTGGCAATTTAGTGCAACAATTAAACATTTTAAATGTTGTTATCATGATGCGGATGACATATGCAAGTTTTATGCAATTTTATGAAAATGTTGACATTAGCATGTTATGAAGCATTTGGTTACCAGGCGGAACGAAAGGGGTGCCACGGCAACGACAACGGAAATGATGCCACGACAACATTCCGATGATCCGACAACTCATCGAGATGTCGGTGCAAAAGAAACTGTGGATGTGCAAACATGCAAAAGATGATGGGGTGATCCCGATTACCGGGTTCCCACGTGTCGACAGCAAGGCATATGAGGGTCATGCATGAAACATGTCGGGCACGGAGCAAACGCGAGCATCTCATACAACTCATATGCATTCGTCAACGGGTCATCATCTTGGCGGTTATACCTTTAAAGCGTGCATTTGGGACGGAACGCGTTCATCGAAGGAAGTAGTGGTACACGTGGGTTGTAGTGGAAGTAGTCGTTCATGGGGCGTCATGGGAAGTAGTCGTTCACGGGGCGGTAGTCGTACTCATCTTATCGTGGAAGTATTGGTACACATTCTTTTCAGAGAGGTACTTAATGATTCCAGGCCCTTCGCGGTCGGCGGTAGAGGAACTTGGCGTTCTTGCTATACGGGTCTTCGGCGACGATAGTTGTACACAGTCGAAGAGGAACTTGATGAATCCGAAGGGGTACTTGACGAAATCCACATCGGATGTAGTCGTACATTTTTGAAGAGTAACTTGGCGCGTCCAAAACATAGCAGAACAAAAGGGCCTCGGGTCTTGGTGGTGAACGCAAAGAGGCGGCCCTGGAAGGAGTTGCGAGCAGAGGACGAACAGGGACTCGGCGCCTATTGCAACCAGCGATCGACGAGGAGGCGGAGATGAAGCAGGTCCGGCAAGGGGAAGGCGCAGGGCGGCTGAGCAGGGGACTTGGCGACGCTCGACGGTAGGAGGGAGCAGGGCGCAGAGGCAAGAAGGCACGGCGGCGGCGTGTTGCAAGGCCGGGGACGCGAGCGTCCACGGCCTTGGCGAGGGGGTCGGGCGCGGGGCCCATGTGGTGGCCATGGCTGCACGAGCTCGCGGACGGAGCTGCAGGTGCGAGCAGCCGAAGGAGGGCGACGACGCGGGAGGAGAAGCAAGGCACGGCGTTGCCGAGGCCGGGGGGCGTCGGGAGCAGAGGAGCAGCCGGAGGAGGAGCTTGAGGGCGCGGCACCACGGCGGAAGCAGCAGCGAGCTCGGCGTGGCCTGGGCACCGACGAGGAGTCGCGGGAGGCGGCGGGGTCCAGCGGGTCGCTCCAGCCACCGGCCCGCGGGGTCGGGTCCGAGCGGCGGCGAGGGGCGAAGTGGCCAGCGTAGGCCTTGGCGTGATGGATCCGGAGCAAAGGAGGGGATCGGGCGCTGCGCGTGCACGCGTTGGGGGATCGAGAGGGGGGAGATGGGGATCGAGGCTCCTGGCGGTGCTGGAAGGAAGGGATCGATGTTAGGGGAGAGATATCAAGGAAGGAGTCGGGCTAGGTCAACCAGAGGGTTAAGCGGGCCTTGGGCCAATTTGGTGGGGAGGGGAAAAGGCCTGGTTCTCTCTCTCTCCCTACTTCTCTTCTATTACAAAAAAAGGAAGGAGAAAAAGAGAGAAGAGCAAAGGTTAGGGAAAGAATTGGGCATAGGGTTTAGAGAAGGTTGAAAAGGAAATTATGAAAGGCATATAATTTAAACTGCAAGTGTGTTTGAGGGTGGTTCCAAACTAATGGAATATTTCAATATAATATCTCCCTAATATTGGGAGGATATGTTATAAAGAGAAATCACCATTGTGAATATCCCTCAATTTAAATGGACCGAGGATCCACACGATTTATTTAGTTGAGTTTTAAAAAGGGTTGCATGATGACATGATGCAATGCAAATGATGCAATGATGAATGCATCAAACAAATAAATCACATGACGAAACTTGGAATAGCTGGAAGTCTTCTGGAGTGTCGGTCTCGGGGTGTCACAACTCTACCACACTAACAGAGGATCTCGACCCGAGATCCTAGGGATGGCACCGGAGAGAAGCGGAAAAGGAAGAGGTAAAACAAAGTTGCTTCTTTGACAAACGAGTGAAGCCACGAACCTTGAAAGGCTGCAAAGCTGAAGAAATGACACGAAGGAGATGAGCGTAATTTAAAACACTCTGTTAGACAAGAGGAACAAGAAAGAGAACGAAGAACTCAAAGGACAAGATAGTGAAACCACTACGGTTAAGACGAGATAGAGAAGAAAGAATTCGGGCGGCACTCCGGTTTAAAAGAGAGGCAAAGTCTTCATAAGATGGAAAGAACTTGAAAAGCGGACACGACACTCCGGTTAAATGGATAAGCAAGGAAAAGACATGATCTTGACAAATAAGATGATACTTGACGAGAGCAATGGCACTATGCCTCCGAAACAAATGAAAGAGTGGAATGAAAAGAACGGGGAAGAGAACAACTTCTACCACAAGTGAATTTGAAGAGCATCCATAGAAAGAAGGATTGAACGGAATTGTTGGAAAATCAACAACGAAAAGAATAAGTTTATAGTGGGCTTATGGAAACCTTCTCAAAATTGAGGCAAAATTCTGCCACTACGGAAACAAGTATATAATTGGTAACACCAACGAGATGAAAAACTTCTTCCACCAAAATGATAGAGAGATAACTTGGATCATTGATAAGCACCATAATAGCAACATTCCTTAGGGAAGGCTTTAGGTGAAATATGACACAAGATAACTCAAACAAAGAGATTAATGGATTTAGAATACCTCATTCTTAACAACATGTGAATCGCGAAACATGAATGAAAATTGTCAAGAATGATATAACGCCATCTCGAAGATAAGGTAGGAGGAATTGCACTTTGGAATGCAAGATGAGGAATACTTGAGCTTTTCCAAGAACAATCTTGAAGAACACTTCGAGAATGAGCTAAATCTTTAGCAAACCACCATGTAGAGCCTCCATGAAGAACTTCGGTAATAAAAGGATGATCAAACGAAAGGAAAGTTAAAAACACAAGGAGAAGCCTTGAGATGATTTAGATGGAGCTTTGCGACGAGATAATGCGGAAAACTTGGAACTCTGGAAAGAGGAAACTAGATCACTTGGATGAAACAATAATAAGAATTATGTTATGCGTATCCTTCACCAATTTAAATTGATGACAAGCAACAGGGCATACTACTTATTCTCATAGAAAGGATTAAGAGAGATATAGCGCAAACTTGGGAAAAACTTGAACAAACCACCAGTAGGATTTGGAAAGAACGAATGAATTGGTATGATAACAATGGAAGAGGAATGTTGGGCGAACCACCGCAAGAATTGAAAATGAAAGTAGCAAAGGCACAATTCACCGGGAAGAATTGGGAAACGAATGAAGATACTTGAGGGGATTTAGATACAACTGAACGAAGAGATCATGAGCTTATTAGAGATTACTTGAATGATGCACCGGTAAGATTTTGAGAACGATAGCTACATGCTGAGAATGGAACATTATGACATGATGGCCTTCGGAGGAAAGAAATGGAAACAACTCATGAAATGCTCCGGATGGTAAGAAAAGAATTGTCACAATCAAAAACAATTATGAGGATGGCATGAAGCTAGAACCATGAATCTTCAAGAGAATGGACCGAGATTTTAGGAGAAATCTCTTCCTCAGTCTTCAAAATTCGAGAATGACGACGAGAAACACCACCATGAATTGTTGAGGCACTCCGAAATGAAGAATAGAAAGTTTGAACCAACGATCAAAAGAATTTGAAAGCGATCTTGAAGAAGACATCTGACTGATGAAAATTCATTCTTACGTCAAACTTGGAAATGAATTTGAGAATCGCTCCTGATAATTAGAAGAGTCAGGTAAGATCCTGGGAAAAGACCTGTGGGTTAGGGCCCACTCAAGAGAAACACCGTTGAAATGATTTTAAAGAGAGATTGCACTGGTTGAATTAAATGACTTGAATGAGATAATAATCACTTGAATGAGATAATAATCTCGAAATAGCTTGAACGGATTGATAATGGAGAAACAAATCTTCTGAGATATCCTCGGCACTTCGGATATGAATAGAGAGAGGTGAGCAATTAAGAGGTGCACCGGCATGGGAAAACATTTGAAACAAGGAAAGGATATGATCGACAAAGCTTGAATTGAATCCACTAGAGAAGAAAAGAGAACGAAGAATAATAAACTCGAAGCTCCGTTAGTATCTTCCTGAGAATCACCAGATAAGAACATTGACGGAAAAGAATGGAGAGACTTCCCATCAATAAAAGGATACTTGATTAATAAATCTGAGTCCTTGAAGAAAAAGGGTGGGAGGGCGGGAAAAACAAAGGCAACTTGGGACGGATGGAAGAAACACCGTTGAGAAAACTTAGAAATGATCTTGCGGATGGGGAGAATGATGGGATCATCTCGAAGAGAAGCGCACCGGTCGGAAATAGAATTGGGATGACAATCTCGATAAATAAGAAGGATTAGTATTCACATAGGAATATGAGAACACCGCTTAGGAAAGGTATGGAATCAACAATTGACATTGAAGCAACTCGAATACCACCACTCAAAACAAAACAAAGATTTGGCTTGCAGGATAAGCCGGAACAAATACATATGATAGAGATTTACCCAATCCCATATCATGCATCTGTCGGAAAGATATTCTAGGAGCTACTTGAATTCCCACCTATAAAACTCCCGAAACCTTCTGGTTATGCAATCTCGTGCTGGGGATACAGGGGAAGCAATATATCTCACCCAAACTAACAATCCCTACATCCAGTTGTATCCATCCGTCAACACATAACCAAGAAAACTCCGGAAATCGTGTACCTCAACCTTTGAAAAGCATCAGTTATACAAGCTATGGAAATACTCCCGAACTCCCACCCCAGTACTAGGTGGCGTCGAGGTTATCTCACCAACAACTGCATAAAAGAGATTTTTGATGTCGGTGAACTCAGGTATTCTAGAACTACAACGGTAAAATTGTGACGACAACACCTCGGAGCTCAACTCCCCGGGACGCTGCCACAACACCTAAATGTCAGGAGGCACCAAGAACAATGTTCTCGTCACAAAAAATCGGAACAATCCCAAGATACCCGCGTGATCCTAAAAAAATTCGTGAAATTTGAGGAGAGGAAAGTCAAAACATCTACGTCAGGAGTCCTCACCAGAGCGACGAAGGGACTGAGGAGTAAAAAGAATCCTACTCTCTGATATGTATAATCCTAAGACTCAAAACATTTTTGTTCTAGACTCAACAACATCAACGATTCGATCAAGCAGGGGGCTCCTAAGTCGGGGATGGCTGTGATTACCAACTTGTAACGCCCACGATGCGAATATATCTCCCACGTGTCAAGGCACGACTTAGAGGCATAACCGCATTGTGGTTTTGTCGCAAGAAGGGTCATCTTCACACAATCCCATGTAATGAACAAGAAAGGGATAAATAGAGTTGGCTTACAATCGCCACTTCACACAAAGATCATATAATTCATACATCATTCAGAGTACACACATAGTCCGACTACGGACAAATCCAAATGAAAAGAAGATAACCCCAAATGCTAGATCCCTGATCGTCCCAACTGGGCTCCACTACTGATCATGAGGAAACGAAATATAGTAACGACCAAGGTCCTCGTCAAACTCCCACTTGAGTTTGGTAGCATCGCCTGCACTGGTATCATCGGCACCTGCAACTATTTTGGTAATATCTATGAGTCACGAGGACTCAGGAATCCCAAAACCTGCGAGATCAAGACTATTTAAGCTTATGGGTAGGATAAGGTAACGAGGTGGAGTTGCAGCAAGCGCTAAGCAAATATGGTGGCTAACATACGCAAATAAGAGCAAGAAGAGAAGCTACGCAACGGTCGTGAAGCTAGAAGTGATCAAGAAGTGATCCTGAAACTACTTACGTTCAAACATAACCCAAACCGTGTTCACTTCCCGGACTCCGCCGAAAAGAGACCGTCACGGCTACACACACGGTTGATGCATTTTAATTAAGTCAAGTGTCAAGTTCTCTACAACCGGATATTAACAAATTCCCATCTGCCACATAACCGCGGGCACGACTCTCGAAAGTTTATACCCTGCAGGGGTGTCCCAACTTAGCCTATCACTAGCTCTCACGATCAATGAAGGATATCCCTTCTCCCGGAAAGACCCGACCAATCTCGGAATCCCGGTTACAAGACATTTCGACAATAGTAAAACAAGACCAGCAAGACCGCTCGACTGTGCCAACAAATCCCGATAGGAGCTGCACATATCTCGTTCTCAGGGCACACCGGATGAGACATCCTACGAGTAAAACCAACCCTCAAGTTTCCCCGAGGAGGCCTCGCAGTCTACTCGGTTCGGACCAACACTCAGAGGAGCACTGGTCCGGGGGGGTTAAATAAAGATGACCCTCGGGTTTGCAACCCCAAGGGAAAGTTATAGGTTGTTAGGCAAATGTAAAACCAAGGTTGGGGCTTGCTGGAGGAGTTTTATTCAAAGCAAACTGTCAAGGGGGTCCCATAACCCCAACTGCGTAAGGAACGCAAAATCAAGGAACATAACACCGGTATGACGGAAATTAAGGCAGCAAGAGTGGAACAAAACACCAGGCATAAGGCCGAGCCTTCCACCCTTTACCAAGTGTATAGATGCATTAATTAAAATAAGAGATATTGTGATATTCCAACATAAACATGTTCCAACATGGAGCAATCTTCAACTTCACCTGCAACTAACAACGCTATAAGAGGGGCTGAGCAAAAGCGGCAACTTAGCCAAACAACGGTTTGCTAGGAAGGTGGGTTAGAGGCTTGACATGGCAATATGGGAGGCATGATATAACAAGTGGTAGGTAGCGCGACATAGCGATAGAACGAACAACTAGCAAGCAAAGATAGAAGAGATATCGAGGGTAATGGTCATCTTGCCTGAGATCCCGCAAGGAAGAAGAACGAGTCGAAGAAGTAGACGAACCAACATAGTCGAACGAATCCTCACAATCACAACGTAACCGGGACTATCAAGGAAAAGCGCAACCGGAAAGAAGCAAACATCATGGTAAACAACCATCACATAAACATGACATGATGCACAATCAAGTATGATGCATGTCCGGTTCAATGAGGCATGGCATGGCAAAGTGCACAAACAATACTTCAAGTTAAGTGGAGCTCAATATGCAACAAGTTGCATATTGACGAAACACCACATTCGAGTTATTTAGTTCGCTCTCGTTTAGGTACACAACAATATTAAATGTTGGTTAACATGGCAAGAGGTGAAACATAATTAAACTAAGTATTTAGGCAAGTTTAAATAAGACCGGAAGCACAAACAACAATTCCGGAAAAATCCTCATATGTTATTTAGGAATTTTGTGCAACAACAATTTTAAACATTTTATATGTTGTTATCATGATGCGGACGACATATGCAAGTTTTATGCAATTTTATGAAAATGTTGACATAAGCATGTTATGAAGCAATTGGTTACCACGCGGAACGAAAGGGATGCCGCGGCAACGACAACAGAAATGGTGCCACGACAACATTCCGATGATCCGACAACTCATCAAGATGTCGGTGCAAAAGAAAGTGTGGATGTGCAAACATGCAAAAGATGGTGGGGTGATCCCAGTTACCAGGTTCCCACGTGTCGACGGCAAGGCATACGAGGGTCATGCACGAAACAAGTCGAGCACGGAGCAAACGCGAGCATCTCATACAACTCATATGCATTCGTCCATGGGTCATCGTCTCGGCGGTTATACCTTCAAAGCATGCATTCGGGGTCGAACGCGTTCGTCGAAGGAAGTAGTGGTACACGTGGTCGTAGTGGAAGTAGTCGTTCACGGGGCGTCATGGGAAGTAGTCGTACTCATCTCGTTGTGTAAGTAGTGGTACACATTCTTTTCAGAGACGTACTTGATGATTCCAAGCCCTTCGCGGTCGATGGTAGAGGAACTTGGCGTTCTTGCTAACCGGGTCTTCGGCGACGGTAGTTGTACACGGACGAAGAGGAATTTGATGAATCTGAAGGGTTACTTGACGAAATCCACATCGGATGTAGTCATACATTTTTGAAGAGGAACTTGGCGCGTCCAAAACGTAGCAGAACAAAAGGGCCTCGGGTCTTGGTGGTCAACGCAGGGAGGCGGCCCTGGATGGAGTTGCGAGCAGAGGACGAACAGGGACTCGGTGCCTGGTGCAACCGGCGATCTATGAGGAGGCAGAGATGAAGCAGGTCCGGCAAGGGAAAGGTGCAGGGCGGCTGAGCAGGGGACTTGGCGACGCTCGACGGCAGGAGGGAGCAGGGTGCAGAGGCAAGAAGGCGCGGCGGTGGCCTGTTGCAAGGCCGGGGACGCGAGCGTCCACGGCCTCGGCGAGGGGGTCGGGCGCGGGGCCCATGTGGTGGCCATGGCTGCACGAGCTCGTGGACGGAACTGCAGGCGCGAGCAGCCGAAGGAGGGCGACGGCGCGGGAGGAGAAGCAAGGCACGGCGTTGCCAAGGCCGGGGCGTCGGGAGCAGAGGAGGAGCCGGAGGAGGAGCTTGAGGGCGCGCCACCACGGCGGAAGCAGCAGTGAGCTCGGCGGGGCCTGGGCACCGACGAGAAGTCGCGGGAGGCGGCGGGGTCCAGCGATTCACTCCGGCGACCAGCCCGCGGGGTCGGGTCCGAGCGTCGGCAAGGGGCGAAGCGGCCAGCGTAGGCCTTGGCGTGATGGAGGCGGAGCAGAGGAGGGGATCGGGCGCTGCGCGTGCGCGCGTTGGGGGATCGAGAGGGGGGAGATGGGGATCGAGGCTCCTGGCGGCGCTGGAATGAAGGGATCGAGGGAGGGGGAGAGATATTGAGGAAGGAGTCGGGCTAGGTCAACCAGAGGGTTAAGCGGGCCTTGGGCCAATTTGGTGGGGAGGGGAAAAGGCCTGGTTCTCTCTCTCTCCCTACTTCTCTTCTATTACAAAAAAAGGAAGGAGAAAAAGAGAGAAGAGCAAAGGTTAGGGAAAGAATTGGGCATAGGGTTTAGAGAAGGTTGAAAAGGAAATTATGAAAGGCATATAATTTAAACTGCAAGTGTGTTTGAGGGTGGTTCCAAACTAATGGAATATTTCAATATAATAGCTCCCTAATATTGGGAGGATATGTTATAAAGAGAAATCACGATTGTGAATATCCCTCAATTTAAATGGACCGAGGATCCACACAATTTATTTAGTTGAGTTTTAAAAAGGGTTGCATGATGACATGATGCAATGCAAATGATGCAATGATGAATGCATCAAACAAATAAATCACATGACGGAAATCGGAATAGCTGGAAGTCTTCTGGAGCGTTGGTCTCGGGGCGCCACACCTATTTAAAGTGAATGCAGCCGTCTCTAAAGCATAACCCCAAAACGATAGCGGTAAAGCAGTAAGAGACATCATAGATCGCACCAAATCCAATAAAGTACGGTTACGACGTTCAGACACACCATTTCGCTGTGGTGTTCCAGGTGGCGTTAATTGTGAAACTATCCCATGCTGTTTCAAATGAAGACCAAACTCGTAACTCAAATATTCCCCTCCACGATCGGATCGTAGAAACTTTATTTTCTTGTTATGATGATTTTCCACTTCACTCTGAAATTCTTTGAACTTTTCAAATGTTTCAGACTTATGCTTCATTAAGTAGATATAACCATATCTGCTCAAATCATCTGCGAAGGTAAGAAAATAACGATACCCACCACGAGCCTCAATACCCATTGGACCGCATTCATCGGTATGTATTATTTCCCACAAGTCAGTAGCTCGTTCCATTGTTCTGGAGAACGTACTTTTAGTCATCTTGCCCATAAGGCACGGTTCACAAGCACCAAATGATTCCAAAAGTCCATCAATATGGAGTTTCTTCATGCGCTTTACACCGATATGACCCAAACGACAGTGCCACAAATAAGTTGCACTATCATTATTAAACTTAAATCTTTTGGTTTCAACACTATGCATATGTGTATCACTACTATCGAGATTCAAAAAAAAATAGACCACTCAGCAGGGGTGCATGACCATAAAAGATATTAATCATATAAATAGAACAACCATTATTCTCTGATTTAAATGAATAACCGTCTCGCATTAAACAAGATCCAGATATAATGTTCATGCTCAACGCTGGCACCAAATAACAATTATTCAGGTCTAAATCTAATCCCGATGGTAGATGTAGAGGTAGTGTGCCGACCGCGATCACATCGACTTTGGAACTATTTCCCACGCGCATCGTCACCTCGTCCTTAGCCAATCTTCGCTTAATCCGTAGCCCCTATTTCAAGTTGCAAATATGAGCAACAGAACCGGTATCAAATACCCAGGCGCTACTGTGAGCATTAGTTAAATACACATCAATAACATGTATATCAAATATACCTTTCACATTGCCATCCTTCTTATCCGCCAAGTACTTGGGGCAGTTCCGCTTCCAGTGACCAGTCCCTTTGCAGTAGAAGCACTCAGTTTCAGGCTTAGGACCAGACTTGGGTTTCTTCTCTTGAGCAGCAACCTTTTTGCCGTTCTTCTTGAGGTTCCCCTTCTTCCCTTTGCCCTTTTTCTTGAAACTAGTGGTCTTGTTGACCATGAACACTTGATGCTCCTTTTTTATTTCTAACTCCGCAGCCTTTAGCATTGCGAAGAGCTCGGGAATAGTCTTGTTCATCCCTTGCATATTATAGTTCATCATGAAGCTTTTGTAGCTTGGTGGCAGTGATTGAAGAACTCTGTCAATGACACTATCATCAGGAAGATTAACTCCTAGTTGAGTAAAGTGGTTGTGGTACCCAGACATTCTGAGTATGTGTTCACTGACAGAACTATTCTCCTCCATTTTACAGCTGTAGAACTTATTGGAGACTTCATATCTCTCAATCCGGGCATTTGCTTGAAATATTAACTTCAACTCCTAGAACATCTCATATGCTCTATGACGTTCAAAACATCGTTGAAGTCCCGGTTCTAATCCGTAAAGCATGGCACACTGAACTATCGAGTAGTCATCAGCTATGCTCTACCAGACGTTCTTAGCATCATCAGTAGCATCTGCAGCAGGCCTGGCACCCAACGGTGCTTCCAGGACGTAATTCTTTTGTGTAGCAATATGGATAATCCTCAAGTTACGGACCCAGTCCGTGTAGTTGCTGCCATCATCTTTCAACTTAGCTTTCTCTAGGAACGCATTAAAATTCAAAGGAACGGTAGCACGGGCCATTGATCTACAACAACATAGACATGCAAAATACTATCAGGTACTAAGTTCATGATAAATTAAAGTTCAATTAATCATATTACTTAAGAACTCCCACTTAGATAGACATCCCTCTAATCATCTAAGTGATCACGTGATCCAAATCAACTAAACCATGTCCGATCATCACGTGAGATGGAGTAGTTTTCAATGGTGAACATCACTATGTTGATCATATCTACTATATGATTCATGCTTGACCTTTCGGTCTCAGTGTTCCGAGGCCATATCTGCATATGCTAGGCTCGTCAAGTTTAACCCGAGTATTCCGCGTGTGCGAAACTGGCTTGCACCCGTTATATGTGAACGTAGAGTTTATCACACCCGATCATCACGTGGTGTCTCGACACGACGAACTGTAGCAACGATGCATACTCAGGGAGAACACTTATACCTTGAAATTTAGTAAGGGGTCATCTTATAATGCTACCGACATTCTAAGCAAAATGAGATGCATAAAGGATAAACATCACATGCAATCAAAATATGTGACATGATATGGCCATCATCATCTTGTGCTCATGATCTCCATCACCGAAGCATCGTCATGATCTCCAACGTCACCGGCGCGACACCTTGATCTCCATCGTAGCATCGTTGTCGTCTCGCCAACTATTGTTACTACGACTATCGCTGCCGCTTAGTGATAAAGTGAAACAATTACATGGTGATTGCATTGCATAAAATAAAGCGACAACCATATGGCTCCTGCCAGTTGCCGATAACTTTGTTACAAAACATGATCATCTCATACAACAAATTATATCACATCATGCCTTGACCATATCACATCACAGCAAGCCCTACAAAAACAAGTTAGACATCCTCTACTTTGTTGTTGCAAGTTTTACGTGGCTGCTACGGGCTTCTAGCAAGAACCGTTCTTCCCTACGCATCAAAGCCACAACGATTTTTCGTCAAGTGTGCTGTTTTAACCTTCAACAAGGACCAGGCGTAGCCACACTCGATTCAACTAAAGTTGGAGAAACAGACACTCACTAGCCACCTATGTGTGAAGCACGTTGGTAGAACCAGTCTCGCGTAAGCGTACGCGTAATGTCGGTCCGAGAAGCTTCATCCAACAGTACCGCCAAATCAAAGTATGACATGCTGGTAAGCAGTATGACTATTATCGCCCACAACTCTGGGTGTTCTACCCGTGCATATAACATTTATGCATAGACCTGGCTCGGACGCCACTGTTGGGGAACACGGTAATTTCAAAAAAATTCCTACGATCACGCAAGATCTATCTAGGAGATGTATAGCAACGAGAGGGGGAGTGTATCTTCATACCCTTGAAGATCGCAAAGCGGAAGCGTGTATCAACGCGGTTGATGTAGTCGTACACCTTCATGATCCGTCCCGATCAAGTATCGAACGTACGGCACCTCCGCATTCAGCACACGTTTAGCTCGATGATGTCCTCGCCTTCTTGATCTAGCAAGACGGGCGAAGTAGTAGATGAGTTCCGGCAGCACGACGGCGTGGTGACAGTGTTGGTGAAGAACAATCTCCGCAGGGCTTCGCCTAAGCACTACGGAACTATGACGGAGACGGGTTTGCCGACACACGGCTTGGTGTTTCTTGATGTGTCGTTGGTGCTAGTCCTGCCCCTCTATTTATATGTTGAGCCTTGGGGTCAAAAATTGGAGTAAAAGCCTCCACAAAGTCGGTTTCACCCGAAAGGCAAGGGTCCTTCTCGGACTCCAGGGCCAGACGCCAGGGTTCCCGGCGTCTGGACCCAGACGCCAGGGACCCTGGCGTCTGGCCCCTGGACTCCGCAAAACTTCCTTTTGCGCTTTCCAAAAACCTTGTGGGCTTTCCCTTTTGGCCCAAATAAAGTGTTTATCGGATATCAGGTTCGGGCAAAACCCTTGAGGTTCGAACACTGGGGTGCGCATGAAGATTTCCCCTACCGAAACACGCCCTCTGCCTCGCCGCGATTTCTAAGCTAGCTAGATGAACTCACGACACAAGAGACACAAGATTTATACAGGTTCGGGCCACCGTTGTGGTGTAATACCCTACTCCTGTGTGCGGTGGTGGATTGCCTCTTGGGCTGATGATGAACAGTACAAGGGAAGAACAGCCTCGCGAGGAGAGGTGTTCTTGAGCTGGTGTGGTGTTCTACTTGTTCTGGTTTTTGGATCCCCTTCTACTGTGGTGGCTGGCCCTATTTATAGAGGCCCTGGTCCTCTCCCCAAATATTGAGCGGGAAGGGATCCAACAACGACCATTTTGAAAGGGGACAGCTAGTACAAGCTATCCTGACTAAAGGTGGCCTTCGCCTGTCAAAGGCGCTGGTGGTGACGTCGTCTTGGGCTCCACGATGACCTCCGTCCTGCCGTCCTGCTGGCCTTGGTCTTGTTGCACCGATATGGAAACCTTTGCCTGATGCCTCGGTACTCCGCGCCTGCGCTTGCCCCCTTAGCACCAAAGAGGAAATGAGGACACTGCACGGGCTGACGCCCACCTGGCCTTGGTCGTCATGGCTAGCGTCACGGGAACCTCGCGAGGTACCCCTTGCCTTGATCTCTCCGCCTCCTTGCGAGCCTGCCTGGTGAGGCCGCTCCGGAGGAGGCCTTGCGTCGTCCGCCCCGCGAGGCTTGGCCCCTCGTGAGGGTCTCGAGCGTTGGTTGATGAAGACGGGTCGTACTGGGCCACTGGTGGAGGCACGCCGCGGGCCGCAGGCAGGCAAGTCTGGGGACCACAGTAGCCCCCGGGCCCAAGGCGTGCTCGGACTTGGCTTAGCGGCGAGGCCAAAGGGCAAGTGCGGAGCACCGCGGGCCCCAACAGCCTGCGGCCTTGGTCGACTCGTGGCGACTGATTGGACGTGGGCGTCTCCGCTTCCCCACGCTGCCTCAGCAACTGTCCGATTTGACGAGTCCCTGGTGCATGCAAAAAGGGTCATCATTACCTGTGATCGTGGAGGTCGACGGTTGGTCTTCCTTGGGCTATAAATGGGGAGGGCGAGAGCCCCCGTCGCCCATCTCTTCCCATTCCGCTCGCTTCTCCTCCCCCTGCTCCTGTTGCTTGCGGCACCCCCATGGCGCCTGTGAAGAGGTTTTCGGCCACGGAGAAGGGGAAGGCTCGCCAGGAAGGGCCCGGCTCTCCTCCGCCCAAGCGCGGACGCGGTCGCCCCCCCAAGCACTCCGCGACCCCTGCTGTGGCTTCTCGCGGTCGCGGCGGTGGCCCTTCGCGTGGTGGTGGCCGCCCATGTCGAGGCAGTCCGGTTGGTGGGGGAAGGCGTGCTGTGGCTGCGCGGCCTCCCCGGCCGCGCTTCCACTCGGCAGAGGTGTTGCCGGAGTTCATCGTGTGGTCGGATAACCCGGCCGGCAACTAGCTTCAGCTCCCTCGTTCTTTCGCCGGTGAGCTGCCGGCCTCTGGCCCAGGCGGGCTCTGGTTGTAGGCGGATGGCTGCTGCAGCAGGGCCTCCTGGGTCACAGTGGAGGTCTCCATCGCCGGCACGCAGCCTTGGCCCGAGGCTGGCAGACGTTTGCCTGCGCGCGTGGTCTTGGCAGGCCATGCACCCTCCACTTCAGGTACGATGGCGATGCGACCCTCTACGTGAGGGTGTTCGGAGGGGATGGACGTCGCGTTGGGGGCTGCCCTGAAGAAAGTGACGGCAACGAGGTGCTTGGTCTTGGCGACGGTCGTGATGAAGGTGAAGGTGGGCTTGCTCCCGGCGGCGACCGTGGCTCGTCAAGCTTCGGCGGCTCCCCCTCCAACGGCGGCTATGATCAGCCGCCGCGCCGCCGTGTCCGCCTCGAAGGCGGCAGCGGGGCGTCCCGTCACTGCGCTTCGGTGAAGCGCGAGGTGGGGTCTGGCTGAGCTCAGGCGGTCGCCGGAGATCCCTCCTCGTGAGCTGCTATAGGGCGCGCGCTGCTTTTGTTTTATTTTCCTTCTTTCCTGCATCGAGAGAGACAAGTATGGGGCCCCGTGGGGGCGTGCAACAAACTATGGTTTCCTAGTTAACATGCTGCATCCATTGTTCCTGTGTTGTGTCATGGTGTCGTTGTTATGCGTTGGTGTGTAGGAATGACTTAGCTTGGTACGTTTGAAGTAGTTTCAGCCTCGCGAGGTGCCTGCCTCAGGCCTCACCGGGCGCCCTAGGAGCTGCAAAAACTCGTTGAGAAATTATTATTTTCCGAACCTTGGTCGCAAGGGCTGTCGGGCATGGCCCGACGCTTCGTGTCGCGATGCCCGAGGGGCACGGACTGAGAGGGGTGCTCCCACTGCGAACTTCGAACAAGAGAGCCTCACAAAAATCAGAAGAAAAAGGCTCACGAGGCTTACAAGAGAGAGCAAGTCAGACAAGAGCTGAAAATAGAAAACAGAGGCAGGAAGCGATGGAACAGAACTAGCGAAGAACACCAGAAGCAACTTTAATCAAAGTTCAAACAAGGAAGAGCGAGCCAACTGCAGAAAGCAAATGAAAAGCCGCGTCTGGCACCTAGTCTAGTCTTCGACGTCTTCTCACCAGCGCGGAGCTAAGTGCTGCCACTGGGCATGGGAGGGAGCCCCCGAGGCCCAAGGGCGGCACTCTTGAGACTCCGGGGCATGTACAGCCCCACTCATTATTACGTGAGAGTGTCACGGGTGGCGAGCTTCACAGGCACTGGGCCTTCTTCACAGGCACCAAGCCTTTGTTCGGGCGGCAAGCTTCATAGGCACCGGGCCTTCTTCACAGGCACCGGGCCTTTCTTCGGGCGGCGAGCTTCACAGGCACTGGGCCTTCTTCACATGCACCGGGCCTTTCTTCAGGTGTAAAACTTCCGGAGGTGCTGGATGTTCCAGGCGTTCTGGACGGGTACTCCGTCCTGGGTCTCCAGGCGCGCGGCGCCAGGCATGGAAACATGGATGACCTTGAACGGGCCCTCCCACATGGGTGAGAGCTTGTGCAGCCCTTCCCTGGAGAGCACCCGCCTTAGCACGAGGTCAACTACCTCGAGTGTCCTGGGGCGGATGCTGCGACAGTGATACCGCCGCAGCGCTTGTTGGTATCTTGCCGCCAGTAGCGTGGCTTCACGGCAGCGTTCCTCCCCCAGCACGAGGTCCATCCCCCGGATGGCGTCCTACTGCGCCTCATCAAACGCCAGGACCCGCGCGGAGCGACGCCTAACCTCGTGAGGGAGAACCGCTTCTGCTCCATAGACGAGGAAGAATGGGGTCTCGCCCGTTGGTTTGGTGGCGGTGGTGTGGATGGACCACAGCACGGACTGGAGCTCGTCGTGCCAGCCCCTGCCGCAAGCCTCCAGCTTCTTCTTGAAAGTCCTAGTCTTGAGGACCCTTAGGACCTCCGCGTTGGCGCGTTCGGCCTGGCCGTTGCTCCAGGGGTGCGCCACCGAAGCGTAGCAGATCTGCGTTCCAAGGTTAGCACAATATGTCTTGAAGAGATTGCTAGTGAACTGCGAACCGTTGTCGGTGATGATGCGGTTAGGGACCCCAAATCGGCTCACGAGGCCCTTGATGAACTTGACCGTGGAGCCAGCTGGAATGGTGCGGACGGCTTCCACCTCCGCCCACTTGGTGAACTTGTCGATGGTGACGTAGAGGTAGCGGTAGCCCCCAGGCGCTCGAGGGAATGGGCCCAAGATATCCAGCCCCCAGACCGCGAACGGCCACGAGAGGGGGATGGTCTGCATGCCCTGCGCTGGCTGATGGATCTGCTTGGCGTGGAATTGGTAGGCTTCGCAGGACTTCACCAGCTCGGTCGCGTCGTTGAGTGTCGTAGGCCAGTAGAACCCACTCCGAAATGCCTTGCCGACGAGGGTCCGTGACGGCGAGTGGTGTTCTCCACCGTGTATGTCGGCCAGCAGCTCCTTCCCCTGTTCCCTGGAGATGCAACGTAGGGAAACGTCATTCGGCCGCTTCCAATATAACTCACCGTCTTGGATACAGTAGGCCGTGGCCTGCCGGGCCACGCATTCCGCGTCCTCCTCTTTTTCCGACAGCGTCCCTTGCGTCAGGTATTCCTTGAATTCCTTGGTCCAGCATCCCTCCTGAGGCTCCAGCGCCAAGAGTAGGCGCGCTCCCGAGATCGCGCCACAGGCCGGGGCTCCTGTGGCAGGTGGCTGAGGGAGTTCTTCCCGAGGTTGTGCCGTGCTTGAAAGTGATGGTGCCGCCGACGGCTTGAAGAGTCGTTCCTCGAAAATGCCAGGCTCCTGAGGCAGCCGCCTAGACGCCCTCCTGGCGATGTCATCAGCCTCTTGGTTGGTGCCACGGGGCACATGCTGCAACTCCAGCCCCCAGAACTGCTTCTCCATCTTGCGTACTTCCGCAAGATATGCTTCCATGTGCTCGTCCTTCGGCTCATACACCTGGTTGGAGAAGTTGACGAGGAGTTGTGAATCGCCCTTGATGACGAGGCGCTTCACTCCCAGTGCTTCCGCAGCTTTCAGCCCTGCTATGAGGCCCTCATATTCTGCTATGTTGTTGGAAACCTTCCCACCCTGCTGGAAACAGAGCTGTACGGCGTAGTAGACACTACAAAAAAAAGACACATCCGTGACATTTTGGGCCGAACGAAACTTTTTTCTGTCATACATATGACACTTCTATGACGATAATTGTGACAAAACCTGGTATCATCATAGATGTGGTGGGCTCCTACTTCTATGACAAAAAATCATGACAGAAAATGGGCTTTTCGTCCTGGGCGGGCCGGAGACACAGCTACATGACATTCTTTGGGCTGTCCATGACGGAAAAAACCGTGGTAGAAGCGAGGGCGAGGACAATTTCGGGGTGTTCCCGGTTACGGTGGGAGGTCGGGGGCCGAGCGATGCGCGTTTCTCTCATACACGTACGCGCGTGTGTGCGAGGCGTTGGCTCTAACTGAACCCGAGCGAGGCGTTGGGCTCTAACTGAACCCGAGCGATTGCACTGCAGGCTACGCATTACTGAACCCGAGCGATCGATCGATGGCTGTTAACTGAACCCGATCGAGCGATTCCTTCGCTACTGCTGCTAACTGAAGCCGATGGATGCTGCCTCTCTGGATGAACAGTGAGCGTTGCGGGGGGGGGGGTTGGATGAACAGTGAGCGGTGGCGTTGCCTCTGGATGAACAGGACCCCGTGGTGTGGAGGGCTGGATGAACAGGACGACCCCGTGGAGGGCTGGATGAACAGTAGACGGTGGAGGGGTGCCCGTGGAGGGGTGGTTGAACAGTAGCCGCTGGAGTAGCGCACGGTGGAGGCTGGATGAACAGGAGCCCGTGGAGGCTGGAGGAGGTCGACGGTAGCCCGTAGAGGCTGGAGGAGGTCGACGGTGGAGATGAACAGTATCCCATGGAGTCCCGTTTTGCAGTACGCCATACCCCTCCCGATGAACAGGACCCCCGTTTCGACCGTAGCGCTCCAACACAAGTCCGTTTCGTCCGTTTTGCGGTACGCCACACCCCTCCCTATCAACAGGACTCCCGTTTCGACCGTAGTGCTCCAACACAAGTCCGTTTCGTCCGTTTTGTGGTACGCCACACCCCTCCCGATCAACAGGACCCCCGTTTCAACCGTAGGAGGTCCGTTTCCTTCATTTTGCGGTACGCCAGACCCCTCCCGATGAACAGGATCCCGTTTCGAATGTGGCCGGTCGAACACAAGGCCGTTTCCTCCGTTCTGCGGTACGCCAGGCCTCGTTTCCATCGCCTGTTCCGTCCAAGCCCTCCCGATGAACACGACGACGCATTCCGTTCCGACCCAGCCGGTTGGCTCCCCCGCGTTCCGTTGCCTCCCGATGAACACGACGCATTCCGTTGCCTCCCCATGAACATGACGCATTCCGTTGCCTCCCCATAAACACGACGACGACGTTGTTTCTCCGTTCCGACCCAGCCATGTACACGAGACCTGGCCGTACGTATGCGCGAGTAGGCGTTCGAGACCCCGCCCGTATGTACACATACGTGGCCGTATTTTCTTTCTTGCACACTGGCCGCTGTATGTACGTGTACATGCTACGTGCGCGCCTCTACTACGACACGTACGCGCCTCTACTACGACACGTGTGCGCCTCTACATCGACCAGTATATATGTACGTACACGTTCGCGACCAGAATGACAACGCTACGTACGCTTCGACCAGGTGGGTCCCGACTGTCAGGCACTTCCTTGCGTGCGAAGATGTAGCTGGTGGGTCCCAGCAGTCAGGGGGGCGAATCGTTTTTTTTTTGCCCGGACGCACTTCCTTGCGTGCGAAGGTGTAGCTGGTGGGTCCCAGCAGTCATGGGGGAAACGTTTTTTTCGCGAAATACGGTGGCCCGTCCGGTGGGTCCCCGCTGTCAGGTGGAGGAATAATTATTTTGCGCGTAATAAGGAGGCACTTCCTTGCGGCTGCCGTGGACCCAGTTGTCAGCCTCGCCATGTACAGTACTCTTCCGATGGAAGTCGGTCGTTGACCACATTGACCACGCCGCGCTGAGAGCACCACGGCGGTGGACGACGGTGAGGCCTAGGAAGGGGACGACGCGGAGCCGGGGAAGACGCGGCAGTGGATGCCCACGCGAAGAGGAGTACGAGGGTTCACTGGTTCGGCTGCGGTGTGAGGCTGTCGTCGCCGCAGAATAACAGGGGGTGTGGGTGAGTAGAGGGATGGCATGGCCAGCGGTGGGAATAGTAGGGGCGGTGAGGCATTCGCGGCAGCACAGCCGGCCACGGGAGGCAGGAGCAGGCGGCACGACCGGCGATGCATTGGGCGGCTGGAGCAAGAAGACCAGAGGTTGAAGAAGCACTAGGGCCGTTGGATGGACATCATAGGGTCACTGGAGCTAGAATTGTTCATATTGACTAAGTTGACAAAGCCCTCCGTCCCCGTCAACTTAGTAGGCCCACAAGTCAGCCTCCCACCAAGGTGGGTCCCAGCTAGCAGGGGGAGTATTCATTTTTTTGTGCGTAATAAGGAGGCAATTCCGGTGGGTCCGAGCTGACAGCGGGGGGAACGTTTTTTCGCGAAATACGGTGGCCCGTCCGGTGGGTCCCAGCAGTCAGGGGGAAATGTTTTTTTCGCGAAATAAGGTGGCCCGTCCGGTGGGTCCCTGCTGTCAGGTGGAGGAATAATTATTTTGCGCGTAATAAGGAGGCACTTCCTTGCGGCTGCCGTGGACCCAGCTGTCAGCCTCTCCACGTACAGTACTCTTCCGATGGAAGTCGGTCATTGACCACGTTGACCACGCCGCGCGGAGAGCACCAGGGCGGTGGACGACGGCGAGGCCTAGGAAGGGGACGACGCGGAGCCAGGGAAGACACAGCAATGGAAGCCCACGCGGAGAGGAGTACGAGGGTTCACTAGTTCGGCTGCGGTGTGAGGCTGCCATCGCCGCAGAATAACAGGGGGTGTGGGTGAGTGGAGGGATGGCATGGCCAGCGGTGGGAGTAGTATGGGGGCGGTGAGGCCTCCGCGGCAGCACAGCCGGCCACGGGAGGCAGGAGCAGGCAGCACGACCGGCGCTGCTTTGGGCGGCTGGAGCAAGAAGACCAGAGGTTGAAGAAGCACTACGGCCGTTGGATGGACATCGTACGGTCACTGAAGCTAGAATCGTTTATATTGACTGTGTTGAAAAAGCCCTTGGTATGCGCCAACTTAGTACGCCCACAGGTCAGCCTCCGAAACTGTGCGCCCTAGATGTCAGGGGGAGGAATCATTTTTTGGGCGGCCGAAGCTAAGTATATCCGAGATTGAAGAAGAAGCACGACATCCGTTGGATAGACATCCAACGGCCACTGCTGCTAGAACCGTGTGTTGACTATAATAAGTTGACAAAGCCTTGCGTACGCGTCAACTTATTTTTTTAGGGGATGCGTCAACTTAGTAGGCCCACAAGTGTGTGGCAGAGAACTTATAGCCCATTTGCGATTTGTAAGAATGTACAGCCCATTTTTGAATTCTAATGGAATTTACTACAGCCCATTTATAGTTTGTTAAAAGTACAACGCATTTTCTAGCTAGGACAACGATTAATAATTTCAACCAACCGTTGAAGACAGAATTCAATAAAATTTCCCACATTTTGATGGGATCTGAAATATTTTTATCCCGAAATTTCTAGTCAGATTAAATATAAATTTGTATTACGTAAAAATCCAACGAAACATTGCGCGCGCAACAATGAAAATTTAAGATTTTCAAAATCCATAAATAATATTGTATAAACTAATTTCGTGTTTGGTGCATTTTTTTATAGTTACTACCCAGTTTTTATAATTACATCCCATTTATTATTTTTTAAAGCCCATTTTCCTGTTAAGCCTAATGCATCCCTCCTAGGAAAGATTTGCAGCCTAGCGGGGCGGAGAATAACAAGTTGACCTTGCCTGGGTATTCCTCAAAAAAACGTAGAGCTGGGCTAGCCATTTTCATCTTGAAAAAATTAGTATCTGGCCTGGATATCTGGCCTGGGCTAGACGGGCCACAGCCCGCCCAGTTAATACCCTGCTCTCCTCTGAACAACAACGAAATCATCGCCAAGAAAAACTCTGCAGTGCTCACGCCTCAAAAACACAAATACTGCTCGAGCTGCTTGGTCCCAGCTGTCGGCCGCACCTTGTGCAATTCTCTCGTTTATATTGACTACATAGGTTGAAAATGGTGTGGGACCGTGATATCAGGAAACCAGGAGGAAGCAAAAAAAAATAGTTGTACATAATAAGGAGGCACTTGCGTACGTACGGCTATGGCCCTAGTGGGTCCCTAGTGTCATCCAGTCAAAATAAAGTCATCTCCTGAATCCTCATGTTCGTTGACGATGTTAACAATGCTCGGCGCCACGGCGAGCGCAACAACTCGAAGGACGACGGAGCCCTACGGATGGTCTGATACAGCGCCCGCTACTCATTCAGGAAGCCAGGATCATCGGACACCTATGAGCACCTTCGAGAAACTGAGACGGCATGAAACGGTAAGGCCGCGCTTGGGAGCTCTGGTTTATTTCAAACATGTATTAACATACAAGTGTAATTTACTCGTCATCGGAAACAACACGTAAAATACAGGCGTAATGAAACCGAGGGCCCGAGGTCTGTAAGTAAAACCGGCGGGTTACACGTGTAATTGGAGAGACTAGTGTATATTTTACGAGCACTGCTATATGGACGACATTACCAGACGATACATGCACGACGTGCGTATCATGCCATCCATGGGCAAGGCTGAAACAACAGCTAACGGCTGGATTAGCAATCGCCCGAGTGTCGTTTAGTGTTTTTATCGTGTGTGAAGTACTTCCGATATTTTACTAGTCGAAATCGACCAACCAAGCGCTTCGCCCGAGACCATCTGCTTTTATTTACAAGCGTCAGTTTTACAAGCGGTTTTGGTTGGAAAACGACGATCCAATCACGGCCTAATATCATGAGTTGGTCGGAAGATCATATGGTTTCACGTCTAACCTACCCGACTTGTCGTATAGGCTATGAATGAAACATAAGACGATGAACTTCTTAAGCACGGAAACAACAGAAGAGGATGATCTTCTTAACAAGCAAATCACTGGCATTAGATCGACATGCAAAACAATACGAAGCATTATTCTCAGGAGGCACGGTGAACAGCTCGTGATGCCGCATGCCACAACATTCCAATCAAACACAAGGCCTGGCATTACATAGACAATATTCAAAACAAACTCTTAACACAGGAATATCTCAGCAGAGTAACTATTTACTTCTAAACTGAACAGAGGAATAGGAAAAAACAATCGACGGTGCTCACAGCAAGGGCGTCCCACTCAAAAAATCAAATGCATGTCTTCTGGCTAACATCAATGAGCAAATTTTGACAAGGTTTTCCTATTCCAATATATTAAACTAACGTCTTCTTGCTAACATCAATGATTAAACTTTGACAAGCTTTTCCCATTCAAAATATGTAATGCCTATGATCGTGGAGTCCTGTCGTAGCTTCTTGTACTTGTTTGGGCACTTTTTGCCCAGTGCACTCCACGTGTTGTTAAATTGCCAATGCTCTCTGCAGACTAGTCATGTCACCAGCGTCTAATAATACTCTGTAAAGCTTCTCGGTCATTCCTTCTGTAATGTAGCGCAAACAGTGACTGCTTCTTTCAACAAAGTGGAATGAACAACTGGACCCAGTAATGCAGCAGTTTTCCTTGGACACATTGGCTCCTTTTGCGCAGTTCAAATAAAATCGAAGTCGGAATAAAACCGAGCTTTAATTTTGATATCCCTGTAAGCAACAATAGGTATAAGGGAAACAATTACTGAGAAATAACGGTTGATGGCTTGTACTCCCAGAAGAAAAGCATCTACTGATCTACTTTATCTTAATGGGAAACAAAGCATGAGAGTAGCAATTCTCCATCAATGTGATTCATTCATATTGTCTGAGACATTATCTTAACAATGCCTTGTTTCAACATGTATAAAGAACGACAAAGCAGAAAAGTACCATTCCTAAAACAATGCAACTGATTCATTTTAACAGAGACATTATCTTAACAATACCTTGGTTAAACATGTAGAAAGAACTACAAAGCAGGATAGTACCATTCCTAACAAGTGTTGCAGTTTTGAACTAAGATTCAGTAGTTAATTAATTCTGAGAGTGGCATTGCTTAATTTTACCAGCGGCATTAGATTAACGAAAAGCATAAACAGTTCCAGGGGAGAGTGGGCGCAACAACAATATGTGCTTCCACACTACAAAAAAATACACTTCCGTGATGATACGTGTTTGTCACAGTAGGTCGCATTTTTTGTCATGCATGTACATCCATGACGATTTTATGACAGAATCAAGATAGTCATACCTGTGCTGTCGTAGAAGTGTTCCATGACATTACCAAAATTATCATCACGGAAGTGTCCACTTCCATGACGATAAATCGCGCGTCACAGAAGTGCTTTCGTCAAGGGTGACCGACACGTGGCATCCACCGTAACGGAACGTCGTTAAGCTATCGGGTCGGGTTTTGGATCCGATAACCCGTTAACAGCCCTGACCAATGGGAAATTTCCACGTGTAAAATTCTTATTGGCCGGACGAAACACGTGTCAGCTCGTAGTGGGTCAGATAGGCGCCTATGATATGTCGACACGTGCCACGGCCCACCACTGGCCCATTTAGCTTACAAAGCCGGCCCGTTTGACTTGGTCAAAAGTTAACAGGCTGGCCCATGAAAAGCCTGTTAACGATCTCTTCGCAAATAGCCCATTTTACGGCCCGTTAACTCACGGCCCGTTAGGCCCTAAAGGAAATCGGCCCAACAACGTCATGTGGGCCGTCGAATATAACACCAGCCCATTTCACTTTTGGCCCATGTATGGCCCACGACGTCTTTCGGCCCATATGAGGCCTTCGTATCTTTCGGCCCTTTACAGGCCCACGGTGACTCTAGCCCATAATGAACAGTAATTTTCTTTATACCCGTTAACGGCCCGTGATTTACATGGGCTGTTTCCAGCCCGTGTTAGCTTTCGGCCTATTGACGGCCCATACGTTCTTGGGCTCCTTTTCGGCCCTCGATTACTTCCGGCCCGTTACTGGCCTGTTCCCCTAATGGGCCAAATTCGGCCCATGGCAAGATTCGGCCCATTACTGGCCTATTCCCCTAATGGGCCAAATTCGGCCCATGGCAAGAGTCGGCCCATTTCTGGCCTGTTAACCCGTTGCGCCGTTTCCAGCCCGTCCTATATTCTGGCCCATTAACGACCCGTTATGCCTGTGACAGAATTAAGCCTTTGCTGTCCTACGGCCTATTAACGGCCTGTTACCGTGCTGGGCCGATACCAATTACGCCCAATTACGGCCCATGTAGACCCATTTATCCGACGGCCTGAGGCCCGCCGATTACAAGCCCATTTATCGACGGCCCGTAGGAGACCCATGGATCCTACGGCCCGTATATGGCCCATGGTAGTTGCGGCCACTAGCAAACCAGGGAAAAAGAAGACTAGGAAATAAATAAGGCCGAAACTAATGCTAGGCTATTAAGGCGATTGCACAGACTACATCCACTCGGCATCAAAGATCGCCACCAGTGCAAATATAGGGAACACCCTACACTATACAAAAATGGCTTGCTGTTTTCTTCAGCCGGTGGCTGCACGTTAAGAATAAATTTTGTATCGCACCAAAACAAATTACAACTATATAACAAAAGGAAGGTTGGCATAAAACTTAACAGTCTAGCAGATAAATGCACCACCAGAAGTTCAGAAGCTCAGTTCATTTGACCTGACCGTTACGTTTTCATGTTGTATTGTCCGATGAAGCACCATAACCCTCGCCTTCATTTCCCCTAGTCTCCTGAACAACATAGCAAATGTCTGATAGTCTGGTTTCAAAACCATACATATCTTGACGACATTGAGCAATGTTTCTCCTTGTTTCACAAAGGGTCTCTGTTAGGGAATGGAATTGTGTCTAGAGCGCAGATACAACATTGCTTTGAGCTTGCATATCTTGATCATGAGGCAGTTTGGACGATATTGCCTTAACAACCAACCCAGCAGGAACGTGCTTTTGGCACTGTTAGTGGACAGGTACTGACCCACTGCAGCAAGAGCTAACATTGCGGTTATAGTTGCCTCGCCACCTTCAGAAGGTGGCGGTTCCACCATTTTTTCCATAGCTTGCTGAAAAGTTGAGGTTTTACATTAGTAGTACCAGAACAGAAGATATTAAGGAGGCAGCAAAACCAAACAAAATAGCTTTGGTCTATATACAGAACTTATTCTAGTGAACCCATGTAAAATATTAGTTGTATTTTATTGCAAAGTACATAATAAAACCAGGTTCCAAACATATGACCATGTACCATCGCTAATGTATTGTCTATTTCTTCACATTGTATTGAGGGCTAAGGATAAAGAGACGAAGTTTATAATACGGTAAGCATAGTATGACATCATTCATATCACAAAACAACTGAGAACAGACAAACATGCAATTGTAATGTTGTGTGGGCAAGTCCAGCACGGAACTTTATTACGGGTCAAGATCAAAGGAACATCACTCCTCTCTTTTTAAACCTTGTAAGGTGCAATGATATGCTAAGACAATTGTGTATAAAATTGAAAAGAGTAATAGACATTGGCTGCAAACCATGCAGTTCAAGGCACAAGTCAGAGTAAGTAGTAGTTAAAAGGCATGAGGATTAAGGACTTACAACAGCGGCTTTGACTGGTGTAGTCATGCCCTTCTTCTTGCTGGTGTGACAGTCCTTGAAGATTTCCACAGCAATTGGTTCAGGTACTTTTTGGTCCTTGCGGGCTTTCCTCTGCATTTCGAACAAGTCAATATAGATCTGATAATATGGTACAGCGAAAAGAGTGAAACAGCAGCTAATTACAAGAGCCTCGCAGTGTGCAATATAGCTATGAGATCCTGTCGTCTGTTGGAATTTCACTTTCGTACGGTTGGCCTTGTTCTTTGAACAGTTCACCTACAAGAAGATAGATTTGTGTGGCACATGTGTAAATAGGACTTCAACATGTGATCTGATCACATATATATAATGTACCTGATACTTCGGATCAGACCAGTGTTTAACAAGGCCCCTCCAGTCTTCATCCGATATATTTTCCACTGGAGATGTTTGGGAAAGTTCACTGTTAGCCTTGCCTTCAAAGTGAGTTTTCCTCAAGTTATACGGATACTATCGCAGAGCAGACTTGAAAACATGGGTGCAAGCTTGTCTGGTTGCATCATCTTGGCTATCCAACTTGAACCTCATCTGTTGAAAATTATGGGAGTCTCATTATCAGCAACCTAGAAAGTATGGGACAGAGCAAGACGATATTACTAGTTTCCATACATAACCATACTTACAGATAAATGGTCGAGGAAGGTGTTGAACTAGGTTTCGTCTTTGTCATTCCTGTACTGAATCCATGTTGGGAGGATACGTACATGACACCTAACGGCAACCGCTGCCTCTGATACTAACTTGGCTGACTCTGTAGCATCACGTGGCCTTTTTAAACCTGCCTCAAAATGGATCTCCATTCTTCCTCCTCTAGATTTAGTTAACCTATCGAGCATTATCCCTGATGTTTGTTTCCTCTTGCGCCTAGGTGCTAGTCCAACAACGAACATAGGAAGTGTTAGTGTACATCAAACTGTGAGACTACATATAAAGAAGCATGCAACTGTAACTTGACTCCAGCAACTACCGTCTTGCTATTGAAGCTCACAAGGTTCATCTGATATTGCCAACTCGTCTTGTGTCAAGAGTGCTTGGGAAGTAGTGTCAGGTGGCAAGGGAGCTTGGGAACGTGCTGCTAGCTCAGTTGACGCACGAGTAAGTCGTGCAACTGGTAGTACTGTGGTAGGTGTTGCAAGAACTAGGGCTGTCTCTGCTTGTTTGGTGGCAGCTATTTGTTTCTGTTTGGCTTGTTTTGCAACTCGTGTAGCATGGGATGCCGTGTTTGTAGAATTTTCCGCTAGACTTTGACCTTCTATTGCACCATCAGTACCAGCAGAATTTGCAGGATTCATCCGCTTCTCATTCCCTACCATTCGGTGTTTCTTCCTCTTTCTCTGTGCCATGTTAAGTCAAGCTGACAAGAAAAACGAATAACAATTTAGTTCTTCAGAACAAATTGATGCGTGATGCAGACGAACTGAACTTTGATGTTAGACAACCACATGATAGGAGGATGTAATATGTATGAAAAACAGGACGGAAGAGATAACCAGAACTATGATGTGTAAACTAAGAAGAAGACATTTCACCAAATTAGAAGCAATGCAATGGAAGGTAGACACCATATGAAAGATGCTACAAATATCGCTCTGCCAAGTTAACAGTGTCTCATCATAAATGGCGTTTAAACAAATGTGAAGCAGTACCAGAAATAAATCATATGCAAGATGCAAACAACATCACACTACCATGTTAGTGGTCTCTCATCATTAGTGCCATTGCATATTCACAGCATTGCATATTCACAGCTTATGATGTGTAAACCAAGGAGAAGGCATTTCAACAAATTAGAAGCAATGAAAGCTAGACACCATATGAAATATGCAACGAATATCACTCTACCAAGTTAAAACTGTCTCGTCATAAGTGCCATTTCAACAAATTAGTAGTACAAGCTAGAAAAGAATGTGAGATGTAACCTATATCACACTCCGAAGTCAAACGTGTCTTATGATTGTGACACCCAAGTTTTTATTTGGATTTTTCAAAAAAGATTTCTATTTTGACTTGAGGGGAGCAATTTAAATTTTTCTTTAAGAGAACTCTCCCTCTCATATATTTTTCCTTATGGCAAAAGTTTTGTTTGGATTCACCCAAGATCTGCCTTTGGTCTTGGAAGTTCTTACTTTTCATTTGGACTCAAAACAAAATGTTTTTCATTTGGGAAAATAACTTCTGAAAATCTTTTTGAATTTGCACTATGGCTTTTGGAAAGTCCTTTACCACTTTCAACTTTCCCTTCTTACCATGACATTTGTGCAAATCCTCTCCCCAAATCCTTCCCTCACCTTTGGATCATGTTTTACACCTAATCCAGCAAGTTGAACCTCCCCATGTGATTATTCCCATTCAAATTTCATTCAAACAAATTTCTGCCTTCTATTCTACCACTTGGAGATTTACAAAGGAACTCCATTTTCTGTTTGGACTTTTACCACCAAACTTCTTTCCCCTCCTAGTCCTTTGAACCCTCAACCTGGAACCATGAAGATCCACTAGTCTTCAGTTCAAAAATTTCAAACTACACCTGCTGCAAGTTTGGACCAGATTTGGCAAATTTGGTGAAATTCATTTAAAACCTTCTCCAAAAATTTCAAGTAAATTCAGGCAGCCCCTGGGTGCTTTGAGTGATCATCTCACCAAGTTACAGCTCCATAAAAATTTATCTCATAGCCAAAACCTTCTGTCGAACACCTGCAGTGCACTGTCTTTGTCAAAGTTCAGAAAGTTCAGAGATTCAGTTCAGTGCTCACTGTCGTTTTCTTCAGAGATGGACATCGATATCGCCAGTGCCACCGCGTCGCCTTGCTCCTCGTCCTCGCCCCCTTGTTCCTGCACCGCACGAGTGCCTGGCACCTTGCGGGCATCGGCGATGAGCAGCAGAAGGTGCGCCACCCCGTGACCAACGCCGGCGGCGGCTTTGCGGGCGCCAGCGGGAGACACGGCGCCGACGACGCCACCCAGCGCCGCCCAAACCACCGGAGCTCGCCGCGTGGCCTTCCACTCCCCCGAACGCGCTGCCGCTCTCGTCGTGAACCGCAGGGCGCGGAGCGCGCTCTCTGCCGCCGTTGAGCCCGTGCGGTCACCTCACCGTGGACCGACGCCATTACGCCAAGACCGACCCCGTTTAGCTGCAAATCGAGTCCAGTAACATCCACTGATGCTGCCCGATCGCTCAAACCCCCTGCCAACCCACTGCTCCTCCGTAATCGCTCGCCGGAGATTCACCGTTCACGGCCATCCCGTCGATCTGCCTATAAATAGGGGCCCCGAGCTTCAACTCGAGCACCCACCAGCCCTGCACTCCCCCTAGAGCACGCCTAGCCACTTGAAGAGCCCCGAGGAGGTCTCCTTCCTCGACTCCGGCCGCCGCGACCCGCCACGGGATCCAGCCCGATTCGCCCCCATGTGTGCTCCTCCGCCTCCATTCTCGTGCCAGTAGCCTCACCTTGCATCCCTCGTTCTGACCCGCGCCTCAATTTGTAGCTTGCAGCCCTCCACCGGAGTTCCCCATCCTCACCCGAGCCGCCGTCCGCCGGAGAAAGTGTCGCCGTCGACGTGGTGCTCCCCGTTGGACGAGTCCACCACCCACCGACGAAGAAGAGGACGCTGAAGCTCTTGGTACCCTCCGTTTCTCCTAACTCGCCGTGGTTCGACGCCGGCGTCCACCGCAGTCTTCGGGCGCCGGCGAGCTTTTCAAACCTGACATGTGGACCCCACATGTCAGCCTCTGTTCTTTTATTTGCGAACCATTTTCTGTTGGCGCCTTCGGGCAAAATACATTTCCTCCTTTGCGCTTGCGCATTCCCAGCCGAAGCGTTTTCTGTTTTCTCAGTTAAAACCCTGGAACTTTTCTGTTTCATTACAGATAAGTCCCTGGACAGAAACCTTTATAACTTTTTAATAAAAAGGTATTTTTGAGTGATTCTTTTTCTGACAATCTTCAAATTTTGTCTAGTTTTTTGTGGGATTTATTTGAAAAATAATTGGAAAAGTTTCTGTGTATGTGTTGGTTTTCACGTTAGTGCCCGTTTCGTGATTTGCCGTAGGTTCCGGGAGGGGTGACGGAGCCGCGAACTTCGCCGAGCTAGACTCCGACTTCTCCGAACCAGGCAAGCGTGTTTTGAACATTTGATATGACAGGTGTTTTGCATGTTCACGTGAGAGTTTGTGTGTGGCATATGAGTGTCAGTAAAAACCTCGTTGCTTGTACGGCAACGACCCGGTTGTCCCAAAGTTGCGATGACCTCTGTTGAGAGGTGGCCTAATCATGTGGTGACATGAAGGGCAGCAAGGTGGTACTGTTGTAGCATGCCAGCCTTGCGCCATCCGACTTTCTTCGACGTTAACGTGGTTGGAGCCACGTTATCGATCTTTTCCCGCATGTTCCAAAGTTGCGATGATCTCTGATGAGAGATGGCCTAATCATGTGGTGACATGAAGGGCAGCAAGGTGGTACTGTTGTAGCATGCCAGCCTTGCGTCATCCGACTTTTCCGACGTTAACATGGTTGGAGCCGTGTTACCGTCCCTTCCCCTTTCCGTGCTACCACATGTCTCATTGCCAGGATGCGGTTTAGTAAGTTGGTAACCTCTTTCCGTGTACACACCAAACAGAGAGGCCGGGATGATGGTACCTTGGCCCAGGATTAAAGCCAGTCATTCGGTCAGGGGCATGGGTGTTTCCGGTTGGGACCGAGAGGGGGGGCACCCCCTTAGAGCGCGCGTATATAAATTTGATCCCATGCTACGCGAGGTTGTAGCCTCCCCGTCTCAAGGTTTTTCTTGAACGTCGCCGAGGGTGATCCCTGGCTTCGGATGGTTGAATTGGGTGTGTACTGGTTAGACGTGTTTCCTCCAAAACACCGTAGACGGAACTAGTCCCCGTGACTACTGAAATCCGTTGGCTGTGGTTAAGTACAAACTCTGCAGAGTCAATTCTTTCCAAATCATCGTATCCATGATCAGTAGTGCAAACATTATACCCATATCTATCCGTGTGAAAAACTTGCCCCCGGTGAACAAACTCAAGTGGTAATTCAGTTTTATTGTTATTCCTGTGGATGGACTAACTTTATATTTGTCTCGTGCTTGTGATAAGTTATGTTCCCGAACTATTGTATTATTGTGTTACAATATAAGCCCTTTATGAGACGTCGCGCAGACGTCCGACTGTGGCGTGTACTCGTTCCTCACTTTAAGTATAAGCCCTTTATGCGATGTCGCTCAGACGTCCTACTGCGGCATGCACTGTCTTTATTTTCTGTTATATGCCCTTTATGTGGTGTCGCCCCGACGCCCGACTGTGGCATTACTATTCTGCATTTTCCTCTCGAGGAGTCTTTCAGACACTCGTTTGGCACCTGTATTAACGTTCCGCATTTTCCTCTCGAGGAGTCTTTCAGACACTCATTTGGCACCCGCATTACTATTCTGCATTTTCCTCTCGAGGAGTCTTTCAGACACTCATTTGGCACCCGCATTACTATTCTGCATTTTCCTCTCGAGGAGTCTTTCAGACACTCGTTTGGCACCTGTATTAACGTTCCGCATTTTCCTCTCGAGGAGTCTTTCAGACACTCGTTTGGCACCTGTATTATTATTCCGCATTTTCCGCTCGAGGAGTCTTTCAGACACTCGTTTGGCACCCGCATTACTATTCTGCAGTTTCCGCTCGAGGCGTCATTTGGACCCTCGCTTGGCACCCAGTATTTATTACCTCTATGTCTGATCGCACTGGTTAACTTGTTCATATGTTTCATGTTTACATTTGTTATACCTTATGTCCGAACTGTCTTGTGAGTACTTTCATAGTACTCACCTGGCTTGTTGATTTGGCCAGATGTTGACGAAGGCGATCTCTTGGATGAAGAGTTTGATAGCGCGTCCGATGCCTAGAGGAGTCCCAGTCAGTCCTGCGCGATCCCGGATATTGGTCACTTATGTTGTTTACGCTTCTGCCACCCGCAATAAGTCTCCTCGAGCCTCACTCCGATGCTCGATGAGTTGTAGTCTTCTGGAATCATGTCACTCGCTTTGCAGTGATATTTCCACCACCTTTATCATCGTGAGTTAGTAGTTGCCATCCTATCCGCCGCATTGTTTTTAGCGGCGTGCATGTAATAAATTGTTGAGCAGCCTCTGCTCAACCTTGTATTATATTTAGTACTCCTGGTATTTTTCTTCTGTGACCAAGATACTGTCTACCAGTGAGAAGGAATTCTTCTTCGCTGGTCCGTAAAAGGGATTGGTCTCTCAATAATTATTTTATTGAAAAACCGGTCGTGACAATGATAAGTGATTGTTGCAGGTTACACAATAGTAGTAATTTGATGTAAGAACATGGTGTGATAGACAGATATTGTATGTTCTAGAAACAGGAACACGTGTCTTATTCAAGTATAATGTGTAAAGTAAGCAGATGGAATTCAACAAAATTAGAAGCAATACAAGCTAGACATCACACATAACATGCAACCACATATAACAGTGCCAAGTTAGAGGGAGCACCGGTGATGCTGCACTAGGGGAGACGTGCTCATCATAAACACAGCTTTGTTGAGTGTCTATGCATGTGTTGTCTTGGAAATCATCTTGGGGGTGTGGAGGAGTAGAAACTGTAGAGGCCCTCTGTTCGGAAGGAGCACCTTTATCCGCTGCCTTGCTAACTTCCTTCCACTTTATTGATTTTGAATTGTCAAGTAAAACCGACAAGAAAAAGCAATAAAATTCTCTCTTCAGAACTCATTCATGCATGATACTGACAATCACTACTTTGATGTAAGGCAAACACATGATACTAGGATGGAATATGTACAAAAAAAGGACGTCATGGCATGTTCACAACTGTTTGTGTAAACTAAGCAGAAACCATTCCAGCAAATAAGAAGCAATGCAAGCTAGACACCACATGAAAGATGCAACCAATATGACTCTGCCAAGTTAAAAGCGTCCCATCATAAATGGAATTTCAACAAATTAGAAGCAGCGCATGCTATAAATCATATGAAAGATGCAACTAATATCACACTGCATATACTAAAGGTGTCTCGTCATGTTGATTGATGCGGGATACAAAAAAACAATAGTTTTATGTAAGGACATGCTTAATAGACAGATGTACTATGTACTAAATACAGGAAGGCATGTCACATTAACAGGTATAATGTATAAGCTAAGCAGACTAGCACATGCAGTTTAACCAGATTGGAAGAATTACAATCTAGACACCATATGCAACATGCAACCACATATCACGCTGCCAAGTTAGAGCAAGCACCTGCGATGCTAGTGTAGGGGAAATGCTGTAATCAACTACAGAGCTACGTTCACTATCTTCATCTAGCATTTCTGTTTCTTGAGAATCATGTCGGGAGGCTGACGCTGCATTCTTTAAATGAGGAGTACTCCCCTTGCCTACCTGCCTCGTCATAAGTGATTGATGAGGGATACACAAGAACATTAGTTTGATGTAAGAACATGGTTAATACACAGATGTACTAGTATGTACCAAAAACAGAAAGGCATGTCATATTCAAAGGTATAATGTGTAAGCTAAGCAGATGCAATTTAACCAAATTGGAAGCAATACAAGCTAGACATCCGGCTGGAGTGGTGAGCATGATCATCTAGGACCTGAGAGCCTGGTGGGAGGCGGGCTGCTTCGCCACCATCGCAGCTTTTTAGTTGGCTTCCAGGTGATGCCTATCTTTGCTGGGCTTGTCACTGGCTCGGCCAGTGCCCTGACTAGCTATTTGTCTTCTGGTGCTCACGGGATGGTGGTTCATGTAAAAAAATATCTTTCCTTATCTTACCGACTTCGGCCTTTCGAATACAAGCTAGACACCATATGGAACATGCAACCACATATGACACCGCGAAGTTAAAGCAAGCACCTGGGATGGTGGTTCATTGCGAGCGAGGTCATCAACTCCAGAGCTACGTTTACCGTCTCCATCTGCTAGCACCGCACCCTTTATAGCGCTGTAACGTGTCTTGCCTACCCGCACACGAAGCTGGAGCGACTTCTCTCTTTTCTTTTTGGCTTCTCTCCTGGCAGCAGAGTCTGAAATACCCTTGCATAAAAACACAATAGTGAGAGTGAGGGTGAAGTGTGTGCAGAACTAGTGCACTGTAAAAGTAGCAGATAGCAAGTGGCTGAAAAATAAATGACAGGAGACATATGATAGCTCTACAACATTGCATGGCAAACAAAATTAGATTCTACTCCGTATGATTTTGTAATATATGAGCACAGGAAATGTAGGTACTCCTCCAGCACACCACCACATGTGGTCATATCTAAGATAACAGTCGACTGAAAATAAATAGGTCAGTCGATTTTTTTAATGAACCATCCGATCTATAAGGAACGGGCAGATGGCCTTCGTCTACCTCCCGCCAGTCACTTTTGACGATCTTTCTCGAACCGCCAGCGACCACCGGCCCAGACCCCTGCCTCCGCCGCCCCGCCCTCCCATCGACCTCACACCACCGCCGTGCTTGGCAGCGCCCCCAGGCCATCCCTTTAATCCCGGCCGACCTCCAGATCGGGCGCCAGTAGCTCTAGGCCGCACACGCCCCTAAGATAAACACCAAGGCGCTGCTTCCCCGACATAATAGGCATACTGGCGCCTGTTACGCCGGGGAATGCTTCCGTTAATTGGGAATCAACTGGCTAGAAATTGAAATTCAGGGGGGCGACAGACCTCTAGCTAAGGTGAAATACTATATGAGGAGAAACCTTGTGCATCGCGAGTTACTAGGAACATCTAGTATCAAGAAGAAGCGGTCAACTAGTGTCTTCTGTGGGATGAATACCGTGCAAGCAGAGACGTAAGATTTGCACGAATAAGGGAAGAGGAGTACCTTTTTCGGCTGCCGGTGTGGTCACCTCCACATGTCGCGCCAATCTTCTTCTTTTTACCGGGGAAACCGATGTTCTGGAGGGTGCAGGCTTGGACGAACCCATGGCCAAATTGTTGACTGTGTTGCCGTGGCCGTATGTCGGCGGAGGGGAAGCAGATCCGAGGCGGCAAAGGACGGCGTAGCAGGAACAGCTTTGGTGCGGTGGAGGGTGGCGAAGTTGGAGCGGCAGCGGTGAGGCGCAGGACGGCGTGGTTGAACTGGCTCGGGTACGGACGGCTCGGCCTCGGCTTCAACTACTAGCCATGGAGGGCGTTGCGGTTGAGGTTGCGGTGGACGACGACGTCGGGGTATCGGCTCCGGCGTGATGGAGGAGGGCGGCGGTTGATGGGTGGGATGGGGTGGCGGACGGAGGACGCCGGGGTTTCGCGGCTGGTGGAGAGGTAGTTTTGGCGCCCACGGAGTACGAATGGGGAATCGGACGGGTGGGGGGAACCATGTTTCGGTCTGGGACGCGCTTGTTTTTGGCTTTTTTGAACAAAAGATGGGACGCGCTTGTTTGAAATTTGGGGAAAGTACAAACTTTGCCCCCTCTTAAATTTCGGACCTACTGCGGGTCGGGGGTAGGATGGTAATCCCAGGTGTCCCAAATAGTGGGCGGGAGCGATTTAGGCCGCGCGCATGTGTGCTTAGGCGGCCATTGTGTATGAATGTTTTTGGATGCGGTTGCGTGGCGTCTAGATGAAGCTACAAACCTACCCCAGTTTAGACCTTTGGACGTCGGGCCGGTAGGTTTCACGGGTCGGAGTTATTAGAAAAGTAATTTCCTTGTACTACCAAACATTGGTCTCACGCGGTTTCGGGCGAGTAGAGGCTCTTTTGGCGCTTCGTTCGAAATTTTGAAACACAAGCATTCACGTTTAGAGTACTCTTGAACTATGAGGATTGACCTAAATAGACAACGTTATATTTGACCTTGTATGTTTGAAAACCTCATTAAATTATCCGCTTCTTTTTGAAATTTTAAAATCCTATAACTACGATTATTTTGGAATGGAGGAGCTAAATTTGAATCTATTTTGTACACGACTACATATGCTATTATGTACAAAATCAGAGCAAAGATTGGTGCCCCCATAATTTAGGTATGGTTTACAAATGCCATGATATCAAATTCAAATAATTGAATGGACTTCATGTTGAATTCGATTTTTTTAAACCACCTTAAGTTGAATTCAAATGTATGCTAGTTCATAGGTAGCTATTTATAATGTCCATTGTGTAACTTTCGTATGTATAATGTGCTTTACACACACAACATGAACTATACTCGCGTTTATATTCGATTGCTAAAGCGATGCATTGTCTGGAGTTCAAAATACTAACTATGTGGATCAATTGTGTCAAATAATAACATAGACATGCTCAAATTCGATAGAATCTAGATGTCTGATGGATCAATGACCGCTCCTTACGCGAATTGCAAATATCATGATCCCATCCTAATATTTGGATACAATTTATATCTTTAATCAATGTGTAGAGCAGTCTTTTACGTGTAGTTTCACTCTCATCGGTGGTCTCTCACACATGCTCACACACTCTCTCCCGAGGTGTCTTTCTCGCACACATGCTCTAGATATAACCCTCCCTCCCTCTCGTAACCATTTACAACTGTTTTCACTAACCTTTATCACAAGCACTCTTCCTCTCGCAAACATACACACGCACAATCCTCATCGACCCTTTCTATGTACATGGACCTGCCTACGTGTCTCATGTACGCACATTATCTCTACGCTTTTCTCTCACACATTGTCTCACACCTCTCTTCCTAATCGACGAGTATGATTCTAGCAGAGCATTCTGTAGGATGCCCCTTAAAGTTAGGTTGGATGAATAGTAATATCAGAGATAAAGGGGTTACCTTAGTCCGAGAACCTAGGGTTACAAATCCTAGCCGGCTTTGTCAGTGGACACAGAGTCCTTCACAATTCTGCTATCTTTGTCTTGTACGACTAGTCATCCATGGGTCTTCCTAAATGCGTCACGGGCCGACCAATGTGGCGCAGGTCGGAACCGAACGAAGGGCCTCACCTCGACCCACCGGACCTCACACGGTGACACACCCTCTGCCCCCACGTCTCATTATCTTCTCACACCCACACATACCAACACAAACACCACACACACAGAAAATTTCTCCTGGTGCCTCTATTCCCTCCCCCTTGCATATACACACTCAAGGGAATGGAATCTCTTGTCGTGACGTCATATTCGTCTCTCTCTCTAGACCACTCTCATTTCTCGTGCTATCTCTCCCACGCCCCGCATCGGCCCCTCTATCCATGCCTCTCTCGAATACGTAATACACACACATACCTCTCTAGGCCCCGCCAAATGCATCAACTACACATTCACACATGTTACATCACGTAACCCATTGATCTAAAAAGCCCTCTCTTCACGTTTATTTCGCATACAACATTCCTTTTGAATATAGTGTGGCCAAAAAATTATTTTAGAGTTTCTACATATATACAACATTACAAAGTTATATGGAGGAGTACGAACGCTAATTTGCATTGCATGGTGCCCACAATGATATTTATTCCGCATTGTGAATTTGTATATTTTTATACTATATACAAAGTTAGTCATAATAAAGGGAAACGAAGAGCATCTCTCTCTCCATCGCATACCCCCCTATAAGCCCCTTTCACGTATGCACACAAAACTATCTCTAGGTCCTCTAAAAGTAAGCCCCCAGAAAATTCACGCATGTTTCATCTTTCTCTCGCGATATATGCAATGACGATCATTGTATTTGAAGCGAAAGCACGATACATACATTGGACTTCAGAATCCACTCATTACGGTCACCATTTACGTTTAGTGGTTATTATACAGTCACGGGCTCACCGTACAACTCTGTATTTGCTCATGACATGACTAGTTGACCAGTTAAACGCTCCACGTGGCACCTCTAGTGTTGCATCACATTATCTCACTACCATCGTGCCCACCTGTCGACTTGTATCTACTCTACATTTACACTCTTATAAAATACACTCCTATAAAAAATAGAGTTGGTGATGATGGTGTGCCTGCCATCCTGCAATATAGGTCGTCCGATTTATATCTGACGGATAGGAAAGAAACTATGGCAATTTTGCAAAAAGGTACCCACACACCTCTCCACATTTGCAAATAAGGCCTTCCCTCGTTCATCCTTTTCTCTCACAAGATAAACAAGTCATACAAATACATCCGTGCAACGCACGGGCATCTTGCTAGTAAGAATGAAAACAAACGACAAAAAAATATTTGGACGGTGGTTTGAAGTCATGACCGCGGGCACAGCGGACAAGGTGGCCTTGTATTGGTATGCTGAGCCGTCTGTTTTAACACACAGGAGCTGGTGTGGTGATTATACACACACGCACGCATGCACACGAACTGCATCCACGCAACACTCACACAAACACATGCACCCACGCACGCACTGACGCACGCAACACTCACACGTACACACGCAGCCACGCATGCACGCAACACTCACACGCACACACGCAACATTCACACCCACAGACGCACGCATGCATGCACACACCAGTACACCACACGACCAACACACACTCTCACGCTCAAGTGCTCAACCTACACGTGCATGCACACACATCAGGCCCTGACAGACACATACACAACCAGGTGATTCCCGCACACGGGTTGGAGCACATTGATTTTGCCCATTATCTTCACAAGCTCTTTCATCTCCTCATTGCTGTCAAGGCCGTTCAGTAGCTGTTGCTTGGCCATGATCAGAGGAACTGCATCTTTAACCTTCTACTCTGCATCTTCCTCTTCTGCCGTTCCTTCAGTTACTTGTCCAACACGCCAACCTGCTGGTATTGGGATTCCTCGGCTAACCAAATAATCAGCGTAGTTGCATTCCCCCACATCAGCAACTTCCCAGAAATACAAATCACACGAATCTTCCCTTTTCTGCATGAATCAAATTGGAAGATCATCAACCAAACTATGAAAAAAATCAGCAACTGAAAGCAGCAGAACAACACTTAAACATATTATTACCCCATGATTCGGGCATTTGTAGAAGACTCGGCCAGGGTTGCGGATTGTGGTTGAGACGAGACGGATGACTCTGCATGATTTGCAGCAGTGGCACCACACCAACGGCAGCGGGTTGTGATGAGAAATCGGCTGCGGTGCGCGTGCCAGTGGGGGTGTGATGAGACCCACAGGCGATGGTACGGGTGGCGACTTGGCGCATATCTGGTTGTTGCCCGCTGAAGAGCAGGTGGACGAGCAGCCAGCGGACATGGTTGCTGCGGCCAGAGCTTCTGATGGATATGTCAATTTCATTACTTGCAGAGTAGCATAGCACCATATATAGTCATAGTCTAGGTTTGGATTCAAACCAGCTACAGGAGGGACCTCCTTGTTTTGCGAAAAAAATTATTTCTCCACCTGACAGCTGGGACCCACCGGCTGTATCTTCGCACTGAAGGAAGTGCCTCCTTGTTTTGCGAAAAAAATTATTCATCCCGTTGACAGCTGGGACCCGTCATATTTGGAGACTGACTTGTGGGCCTACTAAGCGGACGTGTACGCACGGCTTTGTCAACTTAATCAACAAATGATTCTAGCAGCTGGACCGTTGGATGTTAATCCAACAGCCGTGCTCCTTCTTCAACCTCTGTTCTTGCTCCTGTCTCCCGTGGGCGGCACCGCGGCTGTGCTGCCGCGCACCCGAACCAGTGAAGTTTCCCACTCCTCTCCATCTGCGACTCCACTGCCCCGTCTTCCCCATCTCCGGGTCGTTCCAGTCTGGGTGCGCTCGGCACGGTGTGGTCAACGTGGTCAACAACCGAGAGTCATCGGAAGATGACTGTACGTGAGAGGCTGACAGTGGGGACATACCATGCCCATGGACGCATGCATGCAACGGAACGCGGTGAGGTCAACGTGGTCAAGGAACGACTTCCATCGGAAGTATACTGTACGTGGATAGTCTCGGCTGGGTCCACGGCCGCAGCAAGTAAGTGCCTCCTTATTACGCGGAAAATAATGATTCCTCCAACTGATAGCAGGGACCCACTGGACGGGCCATCGTATTTTGCGAAAAAAACGTTTGCCCCCTGACTGCTGGGACCCACCTGACGGGCCACCGTATTTCGAAAAAAACGTTCCCCCCGCTGTCAGCTCGGACCCACCGGAAGTGCCTCCTTATTACACACAAAAAATGAATACTCCCCCGGCTAGCTGGGACCCACCTTGGTGGGAGGCTAACTTGTGGGCCTACTAAGTTGACGGGGACGAAGGGCTTTGTCAACTTAGTCAATATGAACGATTCTAGCTCCAGTGACCGTACGATGTCCATCCAACGGTCGTAGTGCTTCTTCAACCTCTGGTCTTCTTGCTCCAGCCGCCCAAAGCAGTGCCGGTCGTGCCGCATGCTCCTGCCTCCCGTGGCCGGCTGTGCTGCCGCGGAGGCCTCACCGCCCCCTAATATTCCCACCGCTGGCCAGGCCCTACGATGACGGCAGCCTCACATCGCAGCCGAACCAGTGAACCCTCGTACTCCTCTCCGCGCGGGCTTCCACTGCCGCGTCTTCCCCGGCTCCGCGTCGTCCCCTTCCTAGGCCTCGCCGTCGTCCACTGCCGTGGTGCTCTCCGCGCGGCGTGGTCAACGTGGTCAAGGAACGACTTCCATCGGGAGAGTACTGTACATGGAGAGGCTGGCAGCTGGGTCCACGGCCACAGCCCAGTTTTTTTGTGATTTGCCAAGTAAGTCGCTTTGTCAGGCCTGTTGGGCTGCAAATCTTTCAAGATGAGGAGAGCTTTCATTCGGCTGGCCGAGAAAATGGCCCATCAGTAATGAGAAATGGGTTGTACATTTTTAAAACACATCAAACCGGCAATTAGTTTCAAATATATTTTTTTCATTTTGAGATTTTAAATTACATTAATTTTTATGCGTGGAGAATTTGTTGGCTTTTATATTGATATACATTTATTTTTAAAATCAGTTTGTATGTGAGTCGAAATTTCGGGATTAAAAACAGTTCGGACCGCACCGAAATATGCAAAATTTCGTATAATTTTTTAACCGTGGCCACAATATGGGCTGTAATGCTAACAAAAAGAATATGGGCTCCAAAAAAAACCTTAATAATTAGCAAATGGGCTGTAAATTATTAGAAATAATGGCAGATGGGCTGTATGCTGTTTTCCACAGATTTGAGGCTTTCCTAAAAAAAGGTTGACACACAAGCAGTGACTGTTGGATGGCCATCCAACGACCGTCGTGCTTCTTCAATCTCTGCTCTTCCTGCTCCAGCCGCTCAAACAAGCGCTGGCGGGACTGCCTGCTCCCTCCTTCCCGCGGTCGGCTCTGCTGCCGCGCAGGCCTCACCGCCCCACCATACTCCCATCGCTGGCCTAGCCATCCCTCTACTCACCCACACCTGCTGTTATTCTCTAGCGACGGTAGACGAACCAGTAAACCCTCGTACAGTCGTACTCCCCTCCGCGTGGGAAACAACTGCCGAGTCTTCCCTGCCTCCGTGTCGTTCCCTTCCTAAGCCTCGCCGTCGTCCACCGCCCTGGTGCTCTCGGCGCGGCCTGGTCAACGTGGTCAACGACCGACATGCATCTGAAGTGGACTGTACATGGAGAGGCCGACAGCTGGGTCCACGGCCGCACGCAAGGAAATGCCTCCTTATTACGCGCAAAATAATGATTCCTCCACCTGACATCAGGGACCCACCGAAAGGGCCTCTGTATTTCACGAAAAAAATGTTACCGCCGCTGACAGCTCGGACCCACCAGCTATATCTTCGCACCCAAGGAAGTGCCTCCTTATTACGCACAAAAAAAATGAATACTCCCCTGCTAGCTGGGATCCACCATGGTGGGAGGCTGACTTGTGGGCCTACTAAGTTGACTGGGACGGGGGCCTTTGTCAACTTAGTCAATATGAACGATTCTAGCTCCAGTGACCGTACGATGTCCATCCAACGGCCGTAGTGCTTCTTCAACCTCTGGTCTTCTTGCTCCAGCCGCCCAAAGCAGCGCCGGTCGTGCCGCATGCTCCTGCCTCCCGTGGCCGGTTGTGCTGCCGCGGAGGCCTCACCGCCCCTACTATTCCCACCGCTGGCCAGGCCCTGCGGCGACGGCAGCCTCACATCGCAGCCGAACCAGTGAACCCTCGTACTCCTCTCCGTGCGGGCTTCCACTACCGTGTCTTCCCCGGCTCCATGTCGTCCCCTTCCTAGGCCTCGCCGTCGTCCACCGCCCTGGTGCTCTCAGAGCGGCGTGGTCAACGTGGTCAAGGAACGACTTCCATCGGACGTGGACTGTACGTGGAGAGGCTGACAGTTGGGTCCACGGCCGCAGCAAGGAAGTGCCTCCTTATTACACGGAAAATAATTATTCCTCCACCTGACAACTGGGACCCACCGGACGGGCCACTGTATTTCGCGAAAACAACGTTTCCCCCTGACTGCTGGGACCCACCAGCTACATCTTCGCACGCAAGGAAGTGCGTCCGGGCAAAAAAAACGATTCGCCCCCCTAACTGCTGGGACCCACCAGCTACATCTTCGCAGGCAAGGAAGTGCCTGACAGTCGGGACCCACCTGGTCGAAGCGTACATAGCGTTGTCATTCTGGTCGTGAACGTGTATGTACATATATACTGGTGGATGTAGAGGCGCGCACGTGTCGTAGTAGAGGCGCGTACGTGTCGTAGTAGAGGCGCGCACGTAGCATGTACATGTACGTATAGCGGCCAGGGTGCAAGAAAGAAAATACGGCCACGTATATGTACATACGGGCGGGGTCTCGAACGCCTACTCGCGCATACGTACGGCCAGGGCTCGTGTACATGGCTGGGTCGGAACGGAGAAACAACGTCGTCGTCGTGTTCATGGGGAGGCAACGGAATGCGTCGTGTTCATGGGGAGGCAACGGAATGCGTCGTGTTCATTGGGAGGGGTGTGGCGTACCGCAAAACGGAGGAAACGGACCTCCTACGGTCGAAACGGGGGTCCTGTTGATCGGGAGGAGTGTGGCGTACCGCAAAACGGATGAAACGGACCTCCTACGGTCGAAATGGGGGTCCTGTTAATCGGGAGGGGTGTGGCGTATCGCAAAACGGAGGAAACGGACCTCCTACAGTCGAAACGGGGGTCCTGTTGATCGGGAGGGGTGTGGCGTACCGCAAAACGGAGGAAACGGACCTCCTACGGTCGAAATGGGGGTCCTGTTGATCGGGAGGGGTGTGGCGTACCGCAAAACGGACGAAATGGACCTCCTACGGTCGAAACGGGGGTCCTGTTCATCGGGAGAGGTGTGGCGTACCGCAAAACGGGACTCCACGGGATACTGTTCATCTCCACCGTCGACCTCCTCCAGCCTCCACGGGTTACCGTCGACCTCCTCCAGCCTCCACGGGTTACCGTCGACCTCCTCCAGCCTCCACGGGCTCCTGTTCATCCAGCCTCCACCGCGCGCTACTCCACCGGCTACTGTTCAACGACCCCTCCACGGGCACCCCTCCACCGTCTACTGTTCATCCAGCCCTCCACACCACGGGGTCCTGTTCAACCACCCCTCCACGGGCACCCCTCCACCGTCTACTGTTCATCCAGCCCTCCACACCACGGGGTCCTGTTCAACCACCCCTCCACGGGCACCCCTCCACCGTCTACTGTTCATCCAGCCCTCCACCACACCACGGGGTCCTGTTCATCCAGAGGCAACGCCACCGCTCACTGTTCATCCAACCCCCCCTCGCAACACTCACTGTTCATCCCAGAGGCAGCATCGATCGGCTTCAGTTAGCAGAAGTAGCGAAGGAATCGCTCAATCGGGTTCAGTTAACAGCCAACGATCGATCGCTCGGGTTCAGTAACGCGTAGCCTGCAGTGCAATCGCTCGGGTTCAGTTAGAGCCCAACGCCTCGCTCGGGTTCAGTTAGAGCCAACGCCTCGCACACACGCGCGTACGTGTACGAGAGAAACGCGCATCGCTCGGCCCCCGACCTCCCACCGTAACCGGGAACTCCTCGAAATTTTCCTCGCCCTCGCTTCTACCACGGTTTTTTCCATCATGGACAGCCCAAATAATGTCATGCAGCTGCGTCTCCGGCCCGCCCAGGACGAAAAGCCCATTTTCTGTCATGATTTTTTGTCATAGAAGTAGGAGCCCACCACATCTATGATGATACCGGGTTTTGTCACAATTATCGTCATCGAAGTGTCATATGTATGACAGAAAAAAATTCGTTCGGCCCAAAATTTCACGGATGTGTCTTTTTTTTGTAGTGCCATCTACTTATAAAGGGGGTGATGCAGAGTTTTTTGTAACAAAGCAACAAGCATCATGTCTGGGTTGGTCCCATTTTTGTTCACTACTTGATGGGAAATGACAGGAATACAATAGCTTCAATTCAACATTTATTTAAAACAATACCAATACAAGTAGCACAACATCTCAAAGCACACTGCACAATCATGTGGATGAAGGCCTATACTAACCTTTCATGAGAAGACCAGGATAAAATATGAATCTGCCAACACGAATAGGAAATCCAATCTCGTTTTGTGCAGTTGCACTGAAATCAAGCAAAGTGTTTCGCGTAGCGAAGCAAAATGTCGCAATTGCAACAAGTTGAATAGATATCCCTGTTTAAACAGAGGCAAAAAAAGGAATCAATTACTGGCTAATAAAGGAGGATGAAACATGCGGCCACAAAAATGGTAATCCCGCCAATCCCTAACAAGTGTTGCAGTTTTGAAATAAGATTCAGTAGTTAATTCTGAGAGTGGCATCAATTACTGGCTTATAAAGGGGGTGATGCTGAATTTGTCGTAACAAAGCAACAAGCATCATGTCTGGGTTGGTCCCATTTTTGTTCACTACTTAATGGGAAAAGACAGCAATACAATAGCTTCAATTCAACATTTATTTAAAACAGTACCAAACAAGTAGCACAACATCTCAAAGCACACTGCACATCATGTGGATGAGACCAAGATTTGAAACAACTCGCCACGAAGACTGGAAACAAGTCTTGATCTCCTTTTGTGCAGTTCCACCAAAATTAAGCAAAGTCACCGGTGTGACATTCAAGTTGAACTGCACAAAACAATCTTAAAACATAAGTGTTTCGAGTAGCGAAGCAAAATGTCGCAATAGCAACAAGTTGAATCGATACCCCTGTTTTAACAGAGGCAAAAAAGGAAACAATTACTTGCCGATAAAGGAGGATGAAACAAACGGTGACAGAAAGAAGCATCTAACTTATCTTGGATGGAAAACAAAGTAGGATAGTAGCATTTCTAAAACGGTTGCATTGATTCATATTAACAGAGACATTCTCTTGAAACAACATTCGTTAAAAAATGTAATTTACTTTTAACAGTGGCATTGCTTCAATTTTTCGGCGGCATTCTTAGATTAACAACAGCAAAATAGCTGTATGGGACATGCCAGCACCATGTGCGTCCACACGTATAAATGGGTATGCAGAGTATGTAGCCAAGCAGCATATATGGGTTGGTCCCATATTTGTTCTCTTTGAACCTTTTTCCTATGTGAGGGCAGCAAATCTAGTCCTGCACAAACTACCCGACCCCCCAGTTTCTTTCCCTTTTCAACAAAGAGATCGGTTCCTTACAGATGTGTGTACTGGGTTACCCCCTTTTCCCTTTTCGACCAATAAAGCGGCTGGATAGCCAGTCTATACTACTTTCCGTCCCTCCTTTCCTCATTGAACCACGTCCTAGATTCTTGCTCCAGCCCACTGCACCCTTCTTTCCTCTTTGAACCAAGACCTAGATTCGACTACAGATCAAAAAAGATCCACATGCAGCTAGAGCAACGACGGTTTCAAAGAAACTTATACCTTAGGGTCATCAGGATGTGGCAAGGCGTGCGGCGGGAGGCCGGATCTGCCCACACTACGTACGGCAGCGAGGAAGAAGGGGTCGGTGGCCCTCCCGCACAGGCGCTGGGTGAAAGAGAACAGCGCAGCCGGCAGTGGATTGCCTCCCTCGCCGAAGGCGATAGAGTGAACGCTGCACCTCCTCCCCTTCCCGGTGTGACGGGATACGGACGCCTCCTTCACCAGCTGTGAGGGGGGAGAGAGAGACAAGAGGCCAACGCAGTCTTGTTTAGATCTGGTGAAGAGAGGGTGAGAGACTGTGAATATAGCAAACCCTAGCAAATGAACGCTGAGGCTCTAGCGTGTATACATATATGTAGTGCGGCGAGAGTGTGGAGAGTGCAAACCCTAGCGAACAAGCGCTGAGGCTCCAGCTTATATATATACTACTGTAGTACGGACTGAGCTCCGGTGCCTTCACTGCACCTGCTTTTTGCTGTATGACAGGTGAGCCAGACCCATTTTGGGCCCACCTGTCATAAACCCAAAGGCAGGTGCACTAAGTCAATGAAGCTGCGTCCATATAGTACTCTCGTGGAGTGGTTTTCTTATTCTCTCCATAACAATCATTTTAAATTGTGTAAGTATGAAATGAAACTCTTTATTTAACGTACAGTGAAGAAAACTACTACTACTTCCGATGAACTAACGATCCACGCCCACGCGTCCTGGTCGCACTTCCTGTCCTTCACGTGCGGTACACCACCCTCCCTTAAGTGAACAACCACACATGAGCCAAATTATCGGAAACGTGTGAGAGTGTGTACAAATAAAGAATTTTAATTTCAATTATCGGAAAGGTTTGAGAGTATTACAAAGTTTGACTCCAGTCAAATCTAATATGCGGAGTAAATAAAAATGGAGGGCTACTACTTCCATCCGGGTTTCTAGTCCACACGTTTTTTAAATCAAAGTTAATCGCTGGACAAATAAAATTACTGGGGAGCTGGAGACAAAGTTGTGAGAAGGCTTAGAAATCAATACAAAACTTATGCTCTTAGTACCAACGTCGATCCTTCTTCGAGGAAACATTTGGTTCATAGCCAATTGTGTGATAAAATTGCACCAACGTGAAAGACGACTGCGTCTCCAACACAACCAAGGTGAACTGACGAAGGATATCATCTTTGTGCGTAACAAGCAAAGAGCACTGATGGAAGACAACTTGTTTTTCATTGAAAATCGATCAGCTTCACCAGCCGACGCAACCATGAGGCGCAACCATGAGCATCGATAGGTCATCGTGGTGATGCATGATCCATTTGGCATCAAGTTTGGGTGAGGCACCTGTGAAGTTCGACAAATCCTCACTATGGTCTGTTTCTTCTCAGTAATCAAGCTCGAGGAAGGAAGAACCACGTGGCAGAGGACAGTGAGGCGGAACAACAATGGCCATCCAATTTTGTGCAGTTCCACTAAAATTGAGGAAGACATGCCCGGGTATGGAGATACGCATCGCTGTTTCCAAAAATATAAAAAAGGGTTAGCAACGACATCTCAATTGTCAATAAGAATTAATGAAAAGTACACCAACAAACAGAAGCATCATAATTATCTTGATGGGAACTAAACCAGGATACCCGAGAAAAAAAGCATTTCTTCATTTAACCAGTGATAGTACTACCACCATATTGACAATGACCGCACAACCACCATGTACTTTTTGTCGAAACAACATGTATACCTCCACCGAGGCATAAATCAGGACAACTTTTCGAGTGGCATTTCCTCTATAATAGTACTAGTAGGTGATGTTGGACCAGCCGACGAACCCTAGCTACTATACACGGGGAGCTGGGGAGTAGTCGCATAGAAGAAAACCCGCACGCAGCGACCTGGGGAGCTGGACCAGTACAAGAAGTTATACCTCAGGTGGGTGAGATGTCGTTTAGGCGGGCGGGCGGGATCTGCCCACACGACGGCAGCGAACAAGGGCGCGGAGGATCTTTGTCCGCGCCAGCGCCGGCTCCGAGAGGACGGTGTGCATCGGCTTCCTCCGTCGCCGACGGCGACAACGTCAATGCTGCACCTCCTCACCTCCCGCAGCGGACGGGATTCGGCCGGATCTGTGACCACCGGTGAGGAGAGAGATAGAGTGGACACTGTCATCTTGTTTTGATATGGAGAGGGTGAGAGAGCGAGACGCGAGAAACTCTATCAAATAAGAGGCTATAATGGAGTAAAAAAATCTCTCCATAGCAGTGGTTTTAAATAGAATACGCGCATTCTCGGAAAAAAGAAACGAAAACTGGCGGACAATTTTTTAAGGGTCTGTCTAGGACACATCTAGATGTGACATAGTTATGTCACATCTAAGTTGATGTCCACTCTGTTTGTGGTCTATTTTTTTGTCCTAGTTTTTTTGTTTCTTGTTGCTACATTATATACTTGTGGGAGCTTAGATGAGATATCCTTAAATAACATCTAGATTTGAATTAGACAAACTGATTTTCTAACGTACCAAGAAAGAAAACTCGATCAAAAACACGCTCCCGCTTCCAGGTCGCGAGAGTCGTCGTGCACACACACATAGACATAGACATGCATATCCGTGTTTACGTAAAATTCCATTGCCATCTCCATCTCCAATCATATTTGTCCAACTGGCACATTATTTATGTTGTTAATTATATACGCAGCAATATTAACGTACATCATCTCTTGTTTGCGGACGTCCGGACCGCTGCCACGGCCGGTCCTGACCAACCCGAACCCTCTTCATCACTCGCGCGTGCTTCCCGCCCAAAAGGGTCAGTGCCGCATTCATGCCCGGCCAGAGCGGACGCGACCTCTCACTGGCGCCGGCATTGAAGCGGCGCGCCGGCCGAGAGAGCGTCGCCCGCGCCGCTTCCGGGTGCACGTGGCTGCTCCACGTTCAAAGGTCGCAATAGCCGGCTACAACATGCATGTAAAAATTTCTTGGGAGTCCGTGCTACAGCTAGCTGTCCTCCCCCAACTCGTCAATCTCTTCTAGTAGTGCTAGTACTCCATGGTGCGATCCATCGACAAGCAGGCGGGAAAGTTATCGTATACTCGGTTTGCGGTGAGTGGCATGCCGAGCGACCGTGTGGGGTCGAGCCGTGGAGGAGGGTGAGACACGAACACGATAGACGTGATTTAAACGTTGGTTTTGCTCGATGGCGCGATCCAACGAAACAAAACGTTGGTTTCTCTCCGTTTCCATTTTTTCTCCAGAAAAACGGAAACTTTCCACTCCATTTTCATTCCTATTCCAAGGTTGCCCCGTTACAACATTCCATCAAATACAAAGGAAAACTAACACGCATGCTGATGCATCTCAATGATTCATAGATCATAGCCAATATTTACTTCACAACTAAAGAAAAAAGTTGTGAGAGCGTGTACGAAATAAAAACTACTGATGGGGTCACTACGACTTAAACCCTAAACCCTAAACATGATATAATTTCCTGGCCAGGTAGAACCTGCCGAAGGAAAGACGGCTGGCACCCTCGGATCATACGATGCTTTTGTGCAGTTCCACTAAAATCGACCTGAGCATCCCTGATGGCAAAGATATTGAAGAAGTGTGATTAGAATAATAGTACTGGCACTAGTTCATGAGACATAAACTCATCACAAGTAGAAGCCGGTAGAAGTAGAGAAAGATCGACATGGAGATGGAGCTATGGCAGTGGAGCAAGCCGGCTCCAAAAGGAAGATGGACTACCTGGGACGTCGGGCTGTAGCTAGAAGGGCGGTTGGGACGCGGCATCGGCCCATACCGCGGTGACCCCCGATTGGGACGCACCGACTGTGGGTTTTCTCCCTCGCCGATGTCGACCGCATCTACGCAGAACATTGTTCCCTTTCCCCAGCTGCGGGATCAGGCCCGTCGTTCTATGCTTGTGAAGAGAGCAACCTAAGCAAGCAGGCTTGTAGCTTAGGCTCCTGCTAGTGGTTTTCTTTTTCTCCCCATATCAACCATTTTATATTGCGTACGTGTCATTGAAGAGTGAAATGATGGTTGCTTCTTCCGACTAACTTACTGTGTGATTTTACTGCTCCTTAGTGGCCCCTACACGTACTCCCCCTACGTGTATGCAACAGTCACACGTACACATGGACGCAAAAACGCGCGCGACGCCCTAATGCATGCATGTCCGAGCACACGACGGAACACACACAGTCACGCTCAAGTGCTCAACCTACACGTGCATGCACACACATACTCAGTCAGGGTGAGCTAGTGACCGTATAAACACCGGAAAATATATATATTGAGCGCAATGAGCGTATTATGAAGTCCACTGACTGTCTTTTTACAAATATACAGTGACAGACAGTGTATTTATCTCATTTGAAATTAAGCCATATTAACCGGAGGGGACGCAGAATGGACTAGCATTACTTTGTTGTGTCCCGTCAACTTGCCGAACGAGGAGAAGGTTGCAGGATGGGAGAAGCTTGCGCGCGGTGGCTCGCAGGACAAGGAGAAACTTTTGACTAATGCAAGCTCTCCCTCGCTCAGGCGGTGGATGTGCAACAGTTAATTTGGTGTCACATTGCCAGAAGCATACACTATACTACTAGTGCTATTATTGTTCGACTTCTCGAATAGGTGAACAGCCAAGCGCAAAGTTTACTAGTAGTACTAGTACTACTACTATAGTCTATAGAGGTATGTACTATACTAGTACTAGGAACCGGATGGAGGAGCGTCTGCACTCTTATTATGATTTTAAAATGTGATAAAGCAATCTTCAACACATTTGGTTATCTTCGAGGGTTCTCGCAGTGATAATGAAAGTTGATTGCATGGAACACTCGCCACAATTCTCGCTTAACTCTGGCTCACATCCTGTTACAAATAGGAGCGCTCGGTAAGTATTTCCTCTTTTTTTGTTATTCAGCACGTAAACAGGTCAGCAAACCTTGCGGCGCATCTTCATGCGAACCGTACTTGCTGCACTTTGAATGTGGCCGAGAGCTGGCTTGATGAAACACCTCGCTTCCTACTTCTTTTTTTGCGGGGTACCTCGCTTCCTAGTGACCAGTATCTTGGCTGATCGTCCTAAGATATATGAATAAAGCTGTCTCATTTACCCGCAAAAAAGATTAAGCCATATTAACCGGAAAGGAGGGATTATGGACTAGCACTACTTTTTGGTGTGTCCCGTCAACTCGCAGAACGAGGAGAAGCTTGCAGGACAAGGTGAAGCTCGCTTACGCCTTTTGACTGCAACCTACCCTCGGTGGACATGCATCAGTCCATTCGGTGTCAGATTGTCAGAGGCATACACTGTAGTACGCAACATGCAGGTGTTTGGATGGCAGGGTTAGATGGAGTGCGGATACGGCGAGGCGCCTTCACGGGCGGTGCGAGAGGGAGGGAGGGAGAGGATGAGAAGCTTCGAGGAAGTGGGAAGGGATCTGCCGAGGGAAGAGCGAGAGAAAATTATGTTTTTTTAGTGACCCCGAGAAGAACTAACCCAAATAAGCACCTCTTGAGTTGGTTAGATTTTTTTGATCGGTTAGATGCATCAAACCCAAACTAACCCTCCTGTTTGGATATTTTTGGGTTAGTTGAGTCCAAACTAACCCAAACTAACTCTAACCTATGGATCCAAACAGGGCCGTTCGACTTCACGAAGAGGCGAAGAGCCAAGCGCAATAGTACGAGTAGTACTACTACTAGAACCGCATGGTGGAGCGTTTGTACTCTTATTTTTTATCTCTGATAAAGTACACGTTTATTCCGGAGAAGGGCGGAAAACGGCAGCCCAACATGTAATGAATGATATCGATCAACCAACCATGCTCGAATATATCTTGGCCTTCATGCGAGCCCGTCTATGTGTTCTCACTCCTCGTCTCTCTCAAGGAACGGCGGGTTGGCTCTTTGCCGTCAATTGAGATCGGTTTGCTCACACTTGTCCCACATGTCAGTGATATGCCAAGAGGAGGTGCGTTGACCGACTGGCCATACGCGTACTTGGTTTTGCACCTTCATACTACTCCTCCCTCCGTCACAGTTTACAGGGCGCGCTTCATTATGATGCATTTCTCTCAATGCATTTCCACCACCAGAGAGACTTTAGACGCATTTGGTTTAATGCTCAATTAATTAGGGCGTGGTAACCGCAATCAAGTCCACAATTTTCTCTCCATGTACTTACTACTACGGAGTGGAGTAAGTGCATGCATGTGTGTACCCGGGGTGGAAGCACTGCATGCATGTGTGTACGCATTATTCCCTCTAGTAATAGACGCCGTGCTATAACTACCAATGCTATTTTTCAGGCCGATCGCTAGTCGCCTTGGTCCCATAGATTTTTTTCTTTTTTCTGAAGCGCGCTCTATAAAAAGTGATGGATGGGAAAGGTGGTGCGGATTCAAAGAAGAGCGTATTGATGGTTGCTTCTTCCGAGCAACTTACAGTGGGAAAGGTGGGGCTTATGATTTGACTGCTCATTACTCACTATCACTATTCAAGAAATCTTCCGATTCACCGATTAATCTTCCGATTTATCGCTAATCATGGGGTGACCGATAAGATTATGCCTTATCTTTGCCGTTTATCTTTTGGACCGATTTATCGTTCTGACAAGCGATTTATTGGGAATCTACCGATAAATCAGACCTATTCATAGCACTATGTTTGCAAAAACTATGTTTATATATGTTTTGTGGACCTTGTTACGTAATATGTACTATTGTCCTATTTTGGTTGTCATTATATGAGGATTCAAAGGCTAGAAATCAAGGTAACACTTCTGTCAAATATTGTTTTGGTGTTGAATATAGCGTATTTTAGTGTTGGGAACCTGAGATTTGCAAAAAAATATCCGATTAATAGTCGACCGATAAAATCGATTAATCAACCGATTTCTGATTAATCCCTAATCCCTAGCTGACCGAGACGATAACGACAAGCGATATCCTCAACATTGCTCACTATTAATGCGGCGCAACGACCGGGCTGAGTCTCCCATGCGGTTGTGCACTACCCCCTCGGTTCTTAAATATACTCCGGAGTATTTGTCTTTCTAGAGATTTCAACGAGTGACTACTCAAATATTTGTCTTTTTAGAGATTCAAATGGACTACTCACTACTACATACGGATGTATATAGACATATTTTAGAGTGTAGATTCACTCATTTTGCTCCGTATGTAGTCACTTGTTGAAATCTCTAGAAAGACGAATAGAGTATTTAGGAACGGAGGGGGTACACGTTTGAAGCAAAATGAGTGAATCTACACTCTAAAATATGCCCATTTGAAATTTGTAAAAAGACAAATATTTAGGAACGAAGGAGTATAATTTTGTGCATGGCACATGGACCCGGATGATGAAGAGGCTTCTGGCAATGCTATCAAGCTTCCATCATTTGTTTACATAATTGACGTACTATACAAATAATTTTCTAGCGACATGAAATTGTACAATGGTGTGAGCTTTCAGCTTTTGTTTCGTGTGTCTTGCCATCGATGCTCTTTCGGAAACAATAAAAAACTAACTTCCTTGCTAATGCATGTCAATTATTAGCAGATCAGAGCTAATAATTACATCACAACTGAAGACAGAGTTGTGAGAAGGTGTTAAATTAAAATTGATCTATGTTTTCATTGGCAGCAACGTCCCCCAGCTCTGTCTAAATCAACAAGGCATGTTGGGAAAAAAGGTAGCTGTCTCAAGCATGCAACATTCCGATCATTTTGTGTAGTTCCACTAAAATAGAGTTGTGCATCCCTGTTCCAAAGATATTAAGTGTGATTACGATAATAGAGGACTGCTGATGAAACAATAAACACACAAATAGAAGCCGGTCACCTTTGCAGTCTCTCTTAAGACTAACTAGTTGGAGAAGATTAGGCTCGGAGTTGGATGAGGAGGATAGAGCAAAACCAATCTCCCTTTGTGCAGTCGCACTGAAATGTAGAGACGTTGCCCGTGTGACATTTTAGTACAACTGCACAAAACACTCTTAAGAAAAAAGTGATTTGTGCAGTTCACCAAAAGGTCACAATAGCAACGAGGTGAAATGGATAGCCCTGTTTGCAAAAAAGAGGTAGAAAGGAAACAATTACTGGCCAATAACAGTTGATGACACATGCGACGACAAAAAAGAAGCATATTCCTTGTCCTAAGGGAAGATAACAACACGGTTGTGTTTGTCTAAAACGGTGTGAGGACGAGATTGCAATATGGAAAGTACGCCGGATGAGCTACGTTTTGGGCAAAGAACTATGGAAGATCCACATGCAGCGACGTGGGAAGACGGGCAGTGGAGCAAGGCCGGAGGGGATACCTGGAGGTCGTCGGGATGTAACTAGGTGAGCGGCGGCGGGCGGAATCTGCGAGCAGGTGGCATAGGCCCTGCCGCGCCGGAGCTTGGTCAGAGAGAACGACATGTACCGCAGATCAGGACGTGCTGCCTCAGCGCCGTCGAACGGAGAAACGATGCACTTCCTCCCTTTCCCCCGGCGGACGGGATGCGGCCGGATCAGTGACCAATGGTGAGAGAGAGAGAGGCCACCGCACTCCCTTTCCCCCGGCGGACGGGATGCGGCCGGATCAGTGACCAACGGTGGGAGAGAGAGGCCACCGCAGCCTTGTGTGAGATACTCTGAAGAGCGACAAACCAGGCAGGCAGGCTCCATTGTATATACTTGAGCGGACTACCTTTTTCTCCATAAAAATCGTTTTATATTCTGTGTACGTGCCATTGAGCGCTATAACTTAATTTAAAAATAACGCGGCAACGCGTCAAGTCAAACTTTGTTTCGTGCACGCGTGGTACACGACCTCCCTAGGTAAACAACCGCTACAAGCGTTCAAATTAGCAGGTGGGCTGCCATTTCGTAAAGAAATGAGCTCCACCGTGTACCCGCGCGGGTGTGGCTGGGCATGAAGCGTGAGTATGTGCACGGTGCACCTATTCTCTTCTTGTATACATACACCACCTACATGGGGTTGTGTGAGAGAGATACAAACCTAGAGAGATATAGTGTGTGGGTTCTTGAGAGTTTTTGCGGGGGGGGGGGTCAATCAAAAAATGTAACATATGCAATGTGTGTGAAATAGAGTCCTGGATATAACATATATATAGAGGGGCGATCCACGAGAAGAGAGTGGAGGTATCATCGGCTTGAGGTGTCCATAGAATCGAAGAGAGGGATGATGTGTGTGTGTGTGCGCGCACGCGATCGATAAAGAGTGCCATCGAATTTGTGTGTGCCCACGTCAAAGATATAGAGTGGCTGGCCTACTAGAACGTGAGAGGGGACATGTGCAGTTTGTCTCTGTGGCATGGATACCTACCTGCAGCGCTCGACTATCGGTGTGTGGTGGGGGAAGAGGGAGGCCCAATTAACTATAGAGGTACAATGGCTGGTATATGTGTGGAGGAGGAGAGAGGCCTACCTCATGTATTAAGGAGATCGATCTGCCTCATGTATTAAGGGAGATCGATCGGCATCCATGCATATGTGCAGGAGAGGAATAAGGTTGGGAGAGAGACAGAGCTAGAGTGTTGGAGGGGGTGGTAGTGGAGTTGCTTCTAACAAATGGTGGGATAGGCTTGCTAGACAAACGGAGGGCACGCCCGCAATATCAATAAGAGAGGAGATGGTTGCTTGTTGTCTGTGCACGTGCGTGTGAGAGACGGGTCGGGAGGCATGCACGAATGATGAGGGGGGCGATATGGTTGTGGTAAGCAAACGTAACTACATAGGAAGATGAATCGCCCTTTGTTAGAGAAAGGAGAGACATAACTTGTGAGGTACGTCGATCGATGGGGGGTAGTTAAAGTCGATCTAGGTATATGTTGGGAGATCGATCGGTATACATGCATGTGTGTGTTAGAAGCCAATGAGGCACGAGGAGAAGGATAGAGAGAGAGGGATGCATCTAGGAGGTGGTACGAGAGGCATACTATATCGAGGGGGAAGGAGTGTGCGAGTACGAGATCGATGAAAAGAGTGGTGGGAGTGAGGCATGGACGGTGACAAGAGAAGAGGGGAAGCGTGTGTTTGTGCTAGGCACACCTGGCTAGAGAGGCATATCGATCGATGTGTGCCGTAAAGAAGGAGCTGGGGGGCCTACACACACCGTGGGTGAACGACCTAAAGTGAAAAGACGAATTTGCATGATGGAGCTAGAGAATGCTGAGGGAGGGTGAGAGGGATGCGGGCGTGTGCATGCACGAGAGAAAGTTAGCGCTAGCTACAAAGATAAGAGGGTTGTGTGGGTGTAAAAGACGAATAGAGATCATATATACTTCATTATAAAAAGCGAATTCGAATATTTGAAGAATTTATCATAGTGTTTTAAACCGACGCATGTGTGAATATATATAACGGTGATACACATGGTGTGGTTATGAACATGTTATACTACATATAATATATTTTATCTCTACTCTTATAAAAAAACGGAGTTGTTGATGATGGCGTGCCTGCCATCCTGCAATATAGGCCGTCCGATTTATATCTGGCGGATAGGAAGGAAACTATGGCAAGTTTGAAAAAAGATACCCACACCCCTCTCCATATTTGCAAATTAGGCCCCTTGATCATGTTGATGTTCTGTGGAATGCATGGGCATCTTGCTAGTACTACGTATAATACATAGAACATTGATTATAATTTGGGCTAATGTGTGGCTTTTGCAGCTCAGGTCTAAATACTTGTCATAATGTAGGGGGCGGGGCACTATACTTTGTGTGATAAACACGGTGTACGTATGGAACATGGTTTAGATTATGAATATATAGTTAGTACATCAAATGTACCATTATTTGGAATCAACATCAAGTGTATTCAAAAAATAGAATTCGAGTTCATGTAGTACACATAGTTCATATCTATCTCTATAGTAATCATGTGGTGTGTTATTAAGGTAATACACGAATGATGGTTGAAGTTGGCAACAATCATGATTGTAGATTCTTATTGAAATAGAGAAACGAATTCAAATTTAGTTCGAATTGCAGCGGTAGTATAGACATTTGGAATGCACTAAAATGTTGGTATGAGTAGGTTACATGCATTATACAGCAAGCAAAAAAAATTAATCGGACATAACATGGATTCGTACTCCATCCTTCCATCTATATAGGGCGTAATGAGATTTTTAAGACCGCCTTTGACTATTGACAAGATTAATAGTACATGACATGCACAATGTGAAAATTATATCATTGAAAGAACCTTTCACAGACGAATTTAACAGTGTGCTTTGTGTAAGTTGCATGTCATATATTATTGCTCTAATATTTGGTCAAAGTTAGCATCGAAAAACGCATTAGGCCCTATATAGATGGAAGGAGGGAGTAGCTTTGAATAGCATTTGTATAGTAAAACGGGGCAAAATTCTCTCTTTGTGTGGTGTGAATAGTTTTATTTTTTTCGTTTTCTTTTTGGTTGAGGGAAGTGCGAATTGATTTGGTACGTACAAGTACAATATTACTACACGTTAGGCTTGTCCCTAAAATTCAACCCGAGTCTTGTTATATCTCGAAAATTCAGATATCGTGCTCCCAAAACTGGCGCCTTCACAACCCGTGCCTTGCTACCCCGAAATTACAACGCGCGCGAAAACTCCCTCCAGCTGCCAAATCTCGACACACGAAATCCCCCTTCTAACCCTGAGCCGAAAGGGCCGCTAGTTCAAATCGGTGGGGGGTACTTTTGTAACACACCCTACATTTTGGACAAGCGCGTCCCTAAGTCATGCTTCACCCCCGCCCATCGCCCCCTTTTCGCCATTCGAAATCCCAGGCCGCCATAACCTCTCCGCTCCAGCCGCGAAACCCCACCCTCCTCCGTCCGCCACCTCACCGCTGCCCAGCCGGAGCCTCTTCCCCGACGACGTCGTCCACCGCAACAGCTCGACGTCCCTCGTACACCTCCCCGGATGAGCATCCGTCGTCCATCTCGTCGTCCCGCTGGTTCAGCCGCCCCGTCCTCCACCTCCAAGGAGCTGCTCCGACGATCGCCTCGTCTATCGCGGTTGCTCCATCCCCACAGCGCCGCCTTAACCTGCTCCACCGGAACCGCGGCATCCTCACCGACTCCTCGGACGAAGCCGAGGCCTACTCGGCGCCACCAAAGAGGTTGTACACTCATCGCATCGCACCTTCTCCTTAACTTGACCTCCCGGCGACGACGGTGCTCCATCCCGCACCCCCATGGAGCGGCTACCTTGAAGCCGGCGCCGCGGGCGACATCTCCACGGCGGCTCTCCCTCAGTGCGAGGCCCCTTCAGCGGCGGCGTCCATACCAGCCGGATCTGCTGCTGCTGCTCCAGCTCTCGCTCGCTCGTTCGCGCTGCTGCTGCTGCTCCGGCTCTCGCTCGATCGCTCGCTCGCCCAGCTGCTACTACTCTCCCCCTCGCTCGTGCTGCTGCTCTGCTCCGATTTAGCCACACTTTAGTTGACTCAATCGACTTTTGGGTCAGTCGATTTTCATGGGTTGGGGGGGGCTCGCCGGAGTTAAGAAAGAACCACCCGCAGCGAGGATGGGGGCTCGCCGGAGAGGTACCCCACTATCTATCTTAGGGTTCAGGGTGGGGGCCGGGGGGGCCTAGAGGGCTGGCCGGGGCGGCGGTGGGGAGTTGTTTCGGGGCGGCGAGGCAGCGCTGGGGCCGGCGGTTCGGCCGGTGGTGGCTGGCGGCTCAGGGGGGTGCAGGTTGAAGATGAACTGCAGGCCCTCCCTAAACTACATGTCAAGTGCCTCTCTGCTACCATTGCGTTCAGTTTTGACAGTAGCATTCAGATTCCACAGTAAATTTCAGTTTCGACAGTTAAGTTCAGAGTCAACAGTTTTTACCTCATCTGTTGTAGTCAGGTGGTTTTTGGTGATGTAAATTTTACATCCATTTTACATCATCTATTGGAGATGCTATTAGAATCCCACTTGAGATTGACGATGTCTGTCTTGTGCTGCTTCAGCCTTGACGTCTTATGGCTCACCGAAGCTGCTCCAATGACAGAACGATCCATCACAACAGAGCAGTGCCCTGGACGCCGTCTACAGATTCCTCAGATCTTCCTCCACACCTCTGACAGCCACCTCTGCCTCAACTGCTTCAGCGACCAACCCAATGATGCTGAGGTCGACACGGCTACGACAAAGAGGTTGTACACTTGTTGCATCACTTATTACTATACATTCACGTCGATCCATTAGGGCTATTTTGGTTCAACGGAAAAACATAGCAATAGGGAATTTTCCAATGGCACTCTACTATTCAATTATTCATGCATTTTGTTGAAAGGAATGAAGCAAAACATCCACCTGGACCTACTTTTCAAAATCCTATGCATGAAAACAAGACCAAGTGCATTAGTGCCAGAATAACATTCTAACTGTACACGCTTTCATATGGTTTCACTTTATTTTGGCCATGTTTCTTTGCATTCCTCTGCTCTTCCAATTCCTGTAAACCAAACACCCAAGTTGACAGAAATCCTATGTTTACAAATGCTTTGTTTACCATGTGCATTTTCCTATCCTATTCCGGTGTTTTTCCTATCCCTGCGTTTTAAGAATCATGCAAGCCAAATGAGCCCTTACAGAATTACTTCAGTTATAGGTACGTGTCGAAGGGAACTTTGTGTGGTTTGTCCTGCTCCTGCCGCGACGTCGTCCACCTCACCTGAGCTGCTCCATCGACAGAAGCATCCACCAAACTAGACATCACGACTCCTGACCGTCTTTCACCGCCTTAGATCTCCTTCCCTGCCGCCGGCACCCACCGCAATGGCATCACCATCATCGACTCAGCAGATGAACCTGAGGAGTACACGGGGCCACAAGAGAGGTCGCACTCTTTTGTTTCTGCTTATGTTATGCATTGCTTAAACTTACCTGCTACTTTATCGTCCTGTTCAGCTCTTGGACTCCCAAGTCAGGTCCAAATTAATGTTCAAACTTGAGTTCTAAATTAGTTGTGGGGCACATATCGAGGCAGCAATGAATAGTATGTCTGTCTAATATCCGGTTCACCTAGGGTATGCCTATGTTGTTCATCTTGGGTGGGAAACAAATAGTAAAGCAATCATCATCTGTCTTTTTATTAATTTATAGCAATCATCAGCCTGCTATCATTATTTTTGGATCCATCCACTGGTTGTTACCATCACTCTAAATTTCTGCATGCTCTCCTTACATAATCTCACCATATTTTTTTCGTATGCATGTCAGATATTGTACACAGTCATGCTGAACATGTAGAGAAAAAGAGAAGAGTTTTGCGCGGCAATACAATGTCATGCAGACATTGCTCCATGGTGGGTTCAATGGCAAACCCTCCCCACCCCTCTCCAGATTGTAATCCAGAGGAAGATATCTGTTCTGAGGCGGATTCAGACGCCGCTGACCACTCCTATTTACCCCCCAAGGTGTTTGCTCTACCTTGGCATGATGATGTTAGTCATATCATGCATATGTTGCCTTGCAGTGCCTACTTTTGACATCATATATGTCATCTGCTTAGTTTAGACATGTTCTGTAATGCCACCTATTTAGTTTCTATATCATATATGGGAATTATGCAGTCTCATGTCTTTTAGCCAGCCATAATATATGTGAAATGTGCAATGCCATTCTGTTTAACCAGGCATCATATATTTGAATGATATCTTGCCCATCCTTTTCTTCATTACATTTCCATTTGTCGACAATGTTTGTACATTAAACTACTCTTCCTGTGAATCAGCCATTTGGGTGGGAGATGGAAAAAATCTGGAGTGAAAACAAGGCCTTCAGAGCAGAAAGTGCTACCTGTCGAAGCAGATCTCTTGTTGGGTCCCGATAGCTCCTCAGAGATGGATTCAGAGACAGATGACCAGTCCTATTCCCCCACCAAGGTGTATGCTCAAACTTGGCACGGTTATACTGCTCATATCATGCATATGGTGTCTTGCATTGCATAGTTTAGACATCATATACACAATATTCAACACCATGTTCTTAGTTCAGACATCATATTGAATGCCCTCTGTTTAGCATATAAATCACATATGTGAATTAAATGGTGCGATCCTGATTACTTAGATACCATGTAGGTGAATTATGTCATGCGGTCCTGTTTAGTTATTCATCATATCTTTGAATTATGTTATGCTATGCTATCCAGTTTAGATAGACATCATATATGTGAAATTATGTCATGCTATCCGTTTTAGTTAAACAATATACATGTCAACTATTTCATGCCTTTTTTCCACACTATCTATTGCATCTGTCTCTCATACAATGTCTGTACATTCAACTATGTTTCCTGTTTATCAGCCATTTGAATTGGAGCGGGTGATGCCAGTATCCAGCGGACTAAAAACACGGTCTTCAAATAAAAAGTGCTACCTCTTGGTGGAGATAGCACCTCGGTTGTACATGCACAAGAACCAGCCCTACCACACATAACCCAAACTCTCGCAGATTGTACCCCTACTGCGATGGACAGAGAACCAGCTTCACCCAATCTAACCCCAACCCCAGCAGATAGTAACCCAGTTCCTGTTGACACAGCACCATCTCCACCACAGAGCTCCCAAACAAGAGCAGTTAGTAAGGCAGCTCCAGTGCCCAAAGGGCCAGTACTACCACGGCGAACCCCAACTCCACCAGTTAGTACGCCTATTCCTGTGGAGGAAGCACAACCAGCTAGTCGTAGTTTAGCAGCTATCGCATTTGATGTTGTTAAATCGTATGTGCGTATCTTCCCATCTTGGAAATATTATACTGAAGATGAAGGAAAATGCCAGTTGCAGGAGTTTGTCCAGGAGTTATGTGTAAGTAATGTTATTCATGGCAATTACTTTGCTTTGTCCCATACATCCTACCTCCATGATGGTTATAATACAGCAAATTTTCCCATTTTTCTCTATAGAGAAGGACCGATTTGGAAACTCAGGATGAGGTAACATGTGCTAATACCTCTGCTATCTTCAAGAATGCTTGGTGGCAGTATCGGAATTACCTGAAGAAAACGTACTTCACCGGCAAAGAAACTCATCAAATTCCCTTATGTTCTCCTGAGACACATTTACTAGAAGATGACTGGGAACACCTTGTTCTGTACTGGTCCCGAACCAAGAATGTGGTAAGGTCTATGAGCTCATTTTCTATTTTTAAGTATTATATTCTTGCGTCTTACTGTACTCTGTTCATGTAGAACAAGTGCCTAAACCTGAAGAACAACTGTTCTAATTTAAGATTCCATTGCTATCATAGTTCAAAAAAGCGCTAGGCGTTAATTGTGCATTTTTCCACCGCCTTGCGCTTTACTGACCAAAGCGCATGCTTATGCGCAGTTATGCACAGATTAAGCTTAGTTATGCGCAATGCATTTTGCCAACGCCTAGAGCCTAGGCGCGCCTTTTTTAACTATGATTGCTTTGCTCTTGTATCACTATATTTACTCATACAAACTTATTTTTAAATTGAAGGATCCAATCGAAACTCCAATGGCATAGCAGGTATGTTCACGCATGTTTCTTTAACAGGTTTGCTCTTATCAATAGCTCTGTTGATTTCAATTTCAATTGTGTATACAGTTGACTTTCATATCATGCACATTACTAGCATCACAACAGAGCCAATAGTGTTGTTGTATGTAGACCCGTGGTACCCATCTGAAATCTTGTTGTGCCGTGTAGTTTCCCACGCTTTGTATTCTTTCACTGCTGCTTTGTCTTGAACTGATATGATTTGAACCGTGTCTCTATTTTGATTTGGCAAGACAATGCAGTGACCATAGGACATAGTTATATGTTTGTTTGATGCTTTTATTATGTACTAGTACTTGGCAATAGAAGACTTGGTAGTTTAATCCTGTCCACCTTACTAATGAACTGGTTCACCGAAATGAGTTTCATATACTAGTACATGCTAAACTTGTTATGTGTCTGCTTGTTTCTTCTTTTAGAATGCTGACAGAATATTGGGGAAGAGTGCCTTATTAAGCAATGGTAAAGGAAGTAATGCAGATAAGGTTCAGGATAGTGACACATCCTTGTTGGTCTCCAACAAAGCTGATAAAACAGCTAAGGAAGACTATCTTGAAGAGAGCGAGACAACCCCAAAGTCATGTCTTGGTTTAGTGTTCAAGTTACTGGCCACTACCGCTTGCACAAGCTATTCAAACTCACTGTCTGAATCAGTTCGGTTTCTTGAGTCTCAACTACAAGCTGAAAGATATCGATCAGCTGTGCTGCGACAAGAAGTAGACGGACTGCGGAAGTCCATGGAGCATTCAGATGCATACTTTCTGGTGCAACAGCAAGCGTTGGAGGATTTTAGCGCCAAACAGGACAAAGCTAATAAGCTTGCTAAGCTTATTGCCAGCATGGTGGATACCCAGGATAACGTTCCTTGAGCTCTTTTGAAGTTGTTTCAGTTATGCTCTTGTTTTGCTGCCGCGTTTATTTGCACTGGTGGCCAATTTTGACGGCCAGTGTATGTAATATGCTGCTTTGTTCCCTATATTTGCACTGGTGGCGAACTTTGATGCCCAGTGGATGTAATATGTGTAATAGCGGTAATAGGCTAGCGTTAATTGCTTGCTTATTTATTTCCTTATTGTCTTGTTTAGTTGTTTGCTTGTAGTCACTGCAGTTCTTTTTCTGTGTTTTTCTACTGGCCACAATAGCCTATTTTTGGTAACTGGCCAAAATAATCATGGCAACACACGGACTGTTGTAACCATGGCCTCCTGCAGGCCGTATGATCCATGGGCCTTCTTCCGGTCGTAGGATCCATTGGCCTTCTATACGGGCCGTAGGATCCATTGGTCTTCTATACGGGCCTTAGGATTCATGGGCCTTCTACGGTCCATAGGGTCCATGCGCCTTCTACGGGCCGTACGATCCATGGGCCTTCTACGGGCCGTATGATCCATGGGCCTCCTACGGGCCGTAGGATCCATGGGCCTTCTACGGGGCGTATCATCATTTCGCCAATCATGGGCCGTACTATTCGTGGACCATAACGGGTCGTTAATAGGCCGTATTTGATAACTCTATGAAAATAGCCCAACGGGTTTTTTTTGACATGAAAACGGCCCAACGTATTAACGGTCCACAAACGGGCCGACTGTAACGATGGGCTGAATTTGGCCCACAAGCAGAAAATGACAGTAACGGGCCGTATGTAACTGAATGCTGCAAATGAGCCCAAGAATCAATGGGCCCTGAGAAGGCCGAAAGATAACTTGGGCTGGAAACGGCCCAATAGAATAACGGGCCGTTAATGGGTATAAAGTGATACACTGTTCATTACGGGCCAGTTTCACCACGGACCGTTAATGGGCCAAGAGTTGCAAAGGGCCTCATATGGGCCGAAAGAAGTCATGGGCCACACATGGGCCGGAAGTTAAAACGGGCTGGAATCATATTGGACGGCCCAGATGATGCTACTGGGCCTAATTCGGAGAGGTCGTAACGGGCCCTGGGTTAGCGGGCTGTAAATGGGCTATATGCGAACAGGCCATTAACAGGCTTTCCATGGGCCAGCCCGCCACCTTTTGACCAAGTCAAATGGGTCGGCCTTTTCACAGGAATGGGCCTCTATTGGGCCGAGCCACGTGTCGCTGTATCATAGGCGCCTTCGGTCCAATGAGTGGATGACATCTGTCCCAACGGTGAGCCGACACGTGTTTGCTCCAGCCAATGATGATTTTACACGTGGAAAATCCCCATTGGTCGGGGCTGTTAACGGGTTACCGGATCCAAAACCCGACCCGATAGCTTAACGGCGTTCCGTTACGGTGGATGCCACGTGTCGGTCACCCTTGACGAAAGCACTTCTGTGACGCGCGATTTATCGTCATGGAAGTGGACACTTCCGTGATGATAATTTTGGTAATGTCATGGAACACTTCTACAACAGCACAGGTATGACTATCTTGATTCTATCATAAAATCGTCATGGATGTACATGCATGACAAAAAACGCGACCTACTGTGACAAACACGTATCATCACGGAAGTGTATTTTTTTGTAGTGAGAGCTTGTCCTGAGTGGGGGATATAAGCATTGCTCCAGCCCCCGCGCCCTGCCGCGAGAATGCACCATCGAAGTACATGACCCAGCCATCTGGTGCCTCACTTCCTGGGGAGAGAGACCGATCCTCGCCCGCCTTGAGCCCTGGTGCCTCCGTCCATTCAGCCACGAAATCAGCAAGTGCGGCTCCCTTGACGACCCTGGTTGTGCTGAACTCCAACTGAAATGCCTGCAGCTTGATGTTCCATTCGGCGACCCTCCCAGCGGAGTTGGGGCTCCTGAGCACCCTTTCCAATGGGTAGGCCGAGACGACCTTGATGGGGTGACCTTGAAAGTAGTGCCACAGCTTGCGCGAGGCCACCAAGAGCGCGAGTAAGAGCTTCTGAGGCATGGGGCACCTCGCCCTTGCATCCCGCAACACCGTGCTGACGAAGTACACCGGATGCTCGACGAGGGTGGGTGCGCTGACGTGGCCTGTGTCCTCCGGAGGCTGAGGCGCTTCTTGAGACGATGGAGCCCCCAGCGCCAGGTTGCTTGGTGCGGACTCTTCAGCCTTGGGGCGTCTTCCTGCTGAGCTTGGTCCCCGGCTGCCGTTGTCGTGGTCATCACGAGGCTTTCCTGGTCTCGTGTCGCCCCGACTGAGGCCGCTGCTGGGCGGGACGTAGTCTTAGCCTGGCGTTCCTCCCGAACCGCCACTAGGGCTGCGCTGGCGGAGTAGGGAGTGGCGGCAAGGTAGAGCACCAGGGACTCGAGAGGGCGCGGTGCCACCATCACGGGAGGGCTGGTCAGATATTTCTTGAGGTCTTGAAACGCTTGGTCGGCCTCCTGTGTCCACTCAAACGGGCCCTTCTTCTTCATCAGCTTGAAGAACGGCAGGGCGCGCTCCCCCAGCTTCGAGATGAAGCGTCCTAACGCAGTCACGCGACCGGCGAGCTTCTGCATTTCTCTGAGGGTTTGCGGGGGACTCATGTCTTCAATTGCTTTGACCTTCTCTGGGTTGACCTCGATCCCCCTGTGGGACACGAGGAAGCCCAGCAGCTTGCCAGAAGGGACGCCGAACACGCACTTCTCCGGGTTGAGTCGCAGGTCTACTTGACGAAGGCTCGCGAAGGTCTCCTCCAAGTCCTGGATGAAGGTCCTTGCCTCCCGAGATTTCACCACAATGTCGTCGACGTAAGCCTCGGCGTTTTTCCCGAGCTGCCGGCCCAAGGCAATGTGCATCAGCCGTTGGAAGGTCGCGCCCGCATTGCGCAACCCGAATAGCATGCAAGTGTAGCAGTACACTCCACATGGGGTCAGGAAGGCTGTCTTCTCCACGTCTTCCACCGCCATCTTGATTTGGTGATAACCCGAAAACGCATCCAAGAAACACAGCAGGTCGCACTCGGCGGTGGAGTCGACGATCTGGTTGATGCGGGGAAGCGGGAACGGATCTTGAGGGCAGGCCTTGTTGATGTTCGTGAAGTCGACGCACATGCGCTCCTTTCTCCCTTTTTGGCACGACAACGGGGTTTGCCAGCCATTCGGGGTAGCGAACCTCGGGAATAACACCTGCTGCCTCTAGCTTGCGGGTTTCTTGGACGATGAAGGCCTGCTTCTCTATGGACTGCCGCCTCACTTTCTGCTTCACGGGGCGTACATTGGGGCACACATTCAGGTGATGCTCAATCACCTCCCTTGGGACCCCTGCTAGCTGCTTGGGTTCCCACGCGAACACCTCCTTGTTCGAGCGCAAGAACTTCACCAACGCCTTCTCTTGGTTGGGGTCGAGTGTAACGCCCCGGACACACCCGCCGGTGGTCGTTACTCCTGGCGGGATCTAGACTGGCCTCACAGATCAATACTAGTCTTTTATGCGCACTTTGTCCTCACTCGTGCACACCCGGGAGCAACTTCCCGGTCGGTCACCCATCCTGAAACTACTCCAAGCTGAGCACGCTTAACTTTGGAGTTCTTTCCGAATGGGCTCCCGGAAAAGAAGGAATTCCTTATTGATATGAGTAGTCTATCATCCCTAATAAGCCAGGATATCACATACACCCCTACTCAGAGGAACCGACGTCCTTGTCGGGCCACAGGAATGTTCCCTCTTGGCACATGTGTCTGTGCTTCCAGTCCGGCACATGTGCCATGCCGTGTGCCACGACGGGTCACAAACGTCATGCACAACATGACCGCACACCTGTCCGCAAACATCCGTGTAACCGAGAGGGTGTCCTCACTCGTGCACACCCGGGAGCAACTTCCCGGTCGGTCACCCATCCTGAAACTACTCCAAGCTGAGCACGCTTAACTTTGCAGTTCTTTCCGAATAGGCTCCCGGAAAAGAAGGAATTCCTTATTGATATGAGTAGTCTATCATCCCTAATAAGCCAGGATATCACATCGAGGTTGGCACCTATGGTGAAGGTGGCTCCCGAGGACCCATCTTCCTCAACTGGCACCTGCTTGGTCTCCGCCTTATCCTGAGTGAACAACTGCTTCTTTTTGGTCGGTGCGGCCTCCTTGGCCTTGGAGGCGTCCGCGCCAGCGGGCTGCGCCGCCGCGGCGGCCTTGCGGGCCAGCTTGAGCGCCAGCAGAGCCTCCTTGGTATCTCAAGCTACGGTGAGGACGCCGCTGCTCCTGGGCATCTTCATGAGGTTGTAGGCCGGATGGGTTGCTGCCATGAACTGAGCCAAGGCAGGGTATCCGAGGATGGTGGTGTACGGGACGCCGATGTGGGCAATGTCGAAGTCGACCAGCTCCGTGCGGTAGTTGTCGTGGGTGCCGAAGGTCACGAGAAGGCAGATCTGCCCCAGGGAACTGGAGGAACCGCCTCCGACGCCCGAGAAGGGCTTGCTGGGTCGGAGCCGTTCCAGTGGTACCTGGAGGAGGCTGAAGGCCTCCACAGAGAGCACGTTGAGGCCGGCACCGCCGTCGACGAGGGTTTTGGTGACGGCCACCCGGCAGATGGTGGGCGTGCAGAGCATCGGGAGTGCACCCGAGCAGGCGGTGTTGACGGGGTGATCTTTCGAGTTGAAGGTTAGGTCGGCCTTGGGCGCCACCCAACCCGGGGGAGCTCCTTGCCGCGCGAGGGCGGCGCCGATCTGGCGTAAGAACGGCTTGGCGTGGCAGTCCGAGGGTGGCGCCTGCGAGCCGCCCAGGAGAGCTGCGACGACCGGGGGCGCCGGCGCTGCGTAGTGGGCGAGGAAGAGGTCGCGCAGTTCCTCCCAGGAGGCCACAGAAGACGCGGGCAGGTTGAGCAGCCAAGCGCACGGGACACCTGTGAGGGCCATGGGAAGCCAGTTGGCCATGACCTTTTCGTTGCCCCCGGCCTTGAGGACGGCTTCCTCGTACATCAGCAATAAAACCCGCGGGTCCGCTGCGCCTTCGTAGCACGGCGGCATCTCTGGCTTGAACTTGTGTGGCCACTGCACCTGCCGTAAGGCGGGGGCCAAGGCTTGGAGCCCCCTGGCCCCAGTGCTGGCGCCGGCCGCCGGAGCCGGAAGCGCGATGTCCGCCATGAGGGCGAAGCGCGGTGTCGGTGGAGCGCGGGTCGACGGAAGGAGAAGCTCCGGCACACCCCTACCCGGCACGCCAAATATCGGATATCGGGTTCCGGCAAAACCCTTGAGGTTCCAACACTGGGGTGCGCACGAAGATTTCCCCCTACCGAAACACACCCTCTACCTCGCCGCGATTTCTAAGCTAGCTAGATGAACTCACGACACAAGAGACACGAGATTTATATAGGTTCGGGCCACCGTTGTGGTGTAATACCCTACTCCTATGTGTGGTGGTGGATTGCCTCTTGGGCTGATGATGAACAGTACAAGGGAAGAACAACCTCGCGAGGAGAGGTGTTCTTGAGCTGGTGTGGTGTTCTACTTGTTCTGGTTTTTGGATCCCCTTCTACTGTGGTGGCTAGCCCTATTTATAGAGGCCCTGGTCCTCTCCCCAAATATTGAGCGGGAAGGGATCCAACAACGGCCATTTTGAAAGGGGACAGCTAGCACAAGCTATCCTGACTAAAGGTGGTCTTCGCCTGTCAAAGGCGCTGGTGGTGACGCCGTCTTGGGCTCCACGATGACCTCCGGCCTGCCGTCCTGCTGGCCTTGGTCTTGTTGCATCGATGTGGAAACCTCTGCCTGATGCCTCGGTACTCCACGCCTGCGCTTGCCCCCTTAGCACCAAAGAGGAAACAAGGACACTGCGCGGGTTGGCGCCCGTCTAGTGCCCGCCTGGCCTGGGTCGTCATGGCTTGCGTCACGGGAACCTCGCGAGGTACCCCTTGCCTTGATCTCTCCGCCTCCTCGCGAGCCTGCCTGGTGAGGCCGCTCCTGAGGAGGCCTTGCGTCGTCCGCCCCGCGAGGCTTGGCCCCTCGCGAGGGTCTTGAGAGTTGGTTGATGACCACTAGTGGAGGCACGCCGCAGGCAGGCAAGTCTGGGGACCCCCGTTCCCAGAACGCCGACAGTGTTCTCATACCCAAACATTTCGGGAAACAACCGGAACCCCTTCCGGTGAATTCCGGAACCTTTCCGGAGACTAAACACTATTATCCCATATATCAATCTTTATCTTCGGACCATTTCGGAGTTCCTCGTCATGTCCGTGATCATATCCGGGACTCCGACCAACATTCGGTCACCAACATACATAACTCATATAATACTATATCATCAACGAATGTTAAGCGTGCGGACCCTACGGGTTCGAGAACTATGTAGACATGACCGAGACACCTCTCTGGTCAATAACCAATAGCGGAACCTGGATCCCCATATTGGCTCCTACATATTCTACGAAGATCTTTATTGGTCAAACCGCATAATAGCATATGTTGTTTCCTTTATCATCGGTATGTTACTTGCCCGAGATTCGATCGTCGGTATCATCATACCTAGTTTAATCTCGTTACCGGCAAGTCTCTTTACTCGTTCCGTAATACTTCATCTGGTAACTAACTCATTAGTCACAATGCTTGCAAGGCTTATAGTGACGAGTATTACCGAGAGGGCCCAGAGATACCTCTCCAAAACACGGAGTGACAAATCCTAATCTCGATCTATGCCAACCCAACAAACACCTTCGGAGACACCTGTAGAGCACCTTTATAATCACCCATTTACGTTGTGACGTTTGGTAGCACATAAAGTGTTCCTCGGTATTCGGGAGTTGCATAATCTCAGTGTCTAAGGAACTTGTATAAGTCATCAAGAAAGCAGTAGCAATGTGTCACACCCTAGCTAGTTCATGCATTAGAGTGCTTGCATCATGTTTACTTTGATCATAAACTTGGAAATGGGGATGACAGAATCCCCAACACCCCCTTAATCCAACTAGTGTTTACTAAAATTGTTTTCAATGAACCTGGAATGCCCTTCTAAAATGTTCATCATCTTTGCCTTGGTCTTAAACCTATGACAAAAATGGTGCACAATTTTCTAGGTCATCCTAAGGTCACTGGATTAAATCATATGTTAATTGCATTTGGGCATTTAAATGCTATAAAATATTTTAAATGTCCAAATAATCCCAAACTAAAATATTCACTGTAGGATATATTCTATACAGTGAGCATGAGCAGTTTGGTGATTTTTGAAAGTGCCTAGGTATTTTTAGAAAAGCCACAAACTTGCAGAATGAAAAGAAAACAGAAAATAAAAGAGAAAGGGACTTACCTGGCAAAGCCACCAGCCGGCCCACCTGGCGGCCCAGCACTATGCTGGCCCGCGCCAGCCAGCTGCTTCGTCCCCGCCAGGCAGGCAGGGAGGTGACGCCGGCGCGCGCGAGCTTGCCACGACGCCACCTGCTTGCCGCCCGCGCCGCTGGACGACCTCCACGTCGTCATCCCGACCCCCTGGACACCTCACTTCTCCCCCGAGCGCTCGTTCGCCCCGGAGCCACTGCAACGACCTCGCCCAACCCCGCTGTTGCCGGAGATCCCCTTCGCCATCACCACTGCTACAGCTCGTCCCCGACCTTGCCGTCTAGCTTGCTGAGATCACTGTGAGCTTCAGCCTCTCCCCATCCTCTCCGTTCTCGCTGCCGTCCCCTGCAGCGACTGCAACAAGCTTCACCGCATGCGCCGCCGCCTGAGCTCGTCACCGACGTAGCTTCGGCCACCCACCAGCCACACCACCGTGTCCACTGACCTCACAGCACCACGTAGGCCACGTAGGAGCTGGCCTCGAGCCTCCAGGACCACTGCACCGACGAGTTCGTCCTTGCCCGAACTCCGGCAGCCGCAAAGCTCGTCGTCGGCGTCGTTTCCGGTGACCTTGAGCTCAACCACCACCACCTCTCGACGCGGCTCGCTCCCAGCTTCACGTAGGTGGCCTCCGCCATCCATTTGGTCGTCGGAGGGTGAAATCCGCAGCCTCCGCCGCGTCTGGACGTCGCCGGCGGCTAAACGCCGGCGAGTCAGCCCAGTTTGACCAGGGATTTGACCCCCCTGGTTCACTGACATGTGGGCCCTGCCGTTAGTCAAACCTAGGTTAGTGCTAAACTAATCCTAACTTAGTTAGTTAACCAACAATGACACTGACCAGTGGGCCCCACTGGTCAGGTTCGACCTGGACCGGCCCAGTTGACCTGCTGACGCAGTAACTCATTTTTTGGATTTATTCTTATTCAGGAAATTTCAGAAAATAGTGCTTACTTCAAAAATTCATAGAAATTAATCTGTAACTCCAAATGCAAAGTGTTATACACGAAAAATGATCAGAAAAATCCAATCTACCCTTCTGTACTGGTTTCATGCATGTTTAAACAAGTTAACTTGATGTTTAGTGCAAAACATGATAAAACACTATTTAAGATCACAAATGAGTTTGAACTTTGAATCTTTGGTTCAAAATAGCTCAAACCCATCTGGTCATAGTTGCATTAGTCCAACACACTCATTTTGCCATGTCTCATGCATGCATCATATTGTTGCATAATGTTTGGTTTTGATTGTGTTATCGGTACTCTCTGCGGTAGGTTCTGCCCCGGAAGAATATCGCGAGTACCCGAACGAAGAACAATATCAGACTACGGACCTGCCAGGTAAGCAACCACCATTTGATCATATCGATAAAATCCCATGTTCTCGCTCCTGCTCTCATTTACTGCATTTAAGACAACCGCGTTTCAAACTGCTGTGTGCTATGGTAGTTGAACCCATTTCCTCTGCATGACCTGTCATTGCCACAGTAACTAGATGAAACCCACTAGCATGTGTAGGAGTTGATTGAGCCATGATTGTGTTTCCTACCTTGCTATGCCTGCTATGCTTAGAATCGTGTCAGGTCTGGTTCATCTGGGTGATGGGCTAGAGTGAAATGATCATGTCGGTAATGAGAGTGATGTGTTGAACACGATTTGGTAAAGGTATTGATGAGAGGCCATGTAGGAGTACATGGTGGGTTGTTTCATTGGAACCGTCCTTAAGCACTGAGATCTGTATGTGTGATTTAAGATTCAGCTACTACCATGCATTGGGCCCTGAAATATGACCCCGCTCAACTTATTAGACGCCCTTGTCCTCTGTCCAGGAGTTGCAAGTAGTTTCTGGTGTTTGTAGTATACTGGAGGCCGTGGACAGCGCTGACCCCCGGAGTGGGCTGTGATGCGGTAGGTACGTGGCACGGTGTACCGGATGCCCGTTTGGTGTCTCGGGAACCCTGCACACATCATTCGGGGTCGTATGTGGAAACCTCGGCCGGACTCCCTACGGATGGAACCTGAATAGGCGATAAACCTGGACTAGAGACTTGTGTGGTTAGTCAGGTCATGGTCTACACCCACTTCGGCTTTCGCTTGAATTCTGCCGAGCACATGTCGTGTGCAGACGCTAAGTGGTGGAAACATGTGTGAAGAAGTACACCCCTGCAGGGTTAACATCATCTATTCGAATAGCCGCGTCCGCGGTAAAGGACTACTTGTTTGCATATACAGTTCATAGACAAGTAAATGGAAACTACTAAAAGCCTCAAGATAAGTGTGAGTGCCGAGGATGGCCCTTCCGTAGGATGACGGGAGTGGATCCTCAGTAGTGTATTGATGTGGTGTGTAGTGGACTCGAGTGCGCAAAACAATTACAAGTTGGAGTCTCGTAAGATAGCTTAGCCAAGAGTCAGAGCTGGCTTGCTGCAATAACCCCACCATCCCTTCATTGATAATGTGCATGTATGTAGGATCTGATGTAAGTCTTGTTGAGTACCTTTGTACTCATGTTTGCTTATTTATGTTTTCAGAAGATGCTGCAACCCCTTCTGATGGGTTCTACGTAGACCTTGATGTCGACGAGTAGCCTGAGGCCCAGGTGGTGATCCTGAGCACATGGTGGACCCTTGTAGGATAGTTAGGCTTCCTCAAGCCTTTTTACTTTCTAGATTTCTGTACCCAGACATGTTGCTTCCGCTTATGGCTTGTATGTTTGAATGACTTGAATGTTGGGTCGTGTGACCCCTATCTGTACGAATGATATGTATGGCTCTCTGGAGCCTTTAAATAAAGTACTTGAGTTGTAGAGTTTTGTTGTGATGCCATGTTGTATTTGCACATATCGAGCATATTGTGTGTATGTTTGAAATGCTTGCTATGTGTGGGATCTGACTATCTAGTTGTTTATCCTTGGTAGCCTCTCTTACCGGGAAATGTCTCCTAGTGCTTCCACTGAGCCATGGTAGCTTGCTACTGCTTCGGAACACTTAGGCTGGCCGGCATGTGTCCTTCCTTGTTCCTGTGTCTGTCCCTTCGGGGAAATGTCACGCGGTGATCCTTTAAGTCCTTGTAGCTTGCTACGACTTGGGATTCACTCGTTGTTGATCGACACGTTCGTTGCTGGGTCATGTATGCCTGTCCCTGTAAATCAGTGCCACTTTGGGTTCACGACTAGCCATGTCAGCCCGGGTTCTTTGTCATATGGATGCTAGCGACACTATCATATACGTGTGCCAAAAGGTGCAAACGGTCCTGGGCCTGGTAAGGCGACACCCGTGGGATACCGTGCGTGTAACGCCCCGGATCCGATGCACCAGGTGTCTGCCAGTTATTCGCCGTCCTTGCCTTGTCATTTGCTTGCGTGTTGCATTTTTCCATGTCATCATCTGCATTGCATCATCATGTTTTTCAAAACTTGCATTCGTTCGGGTCCTCCCGGTTCTCTCCGTTGTCCGTTCCGACCCCTTTCACACTCGCACGCGCCCGTCGCCCCTCTTAGTCCTTGTTTCGTGAGCGGGAGATAAACATTCTCGGAATAAGGTGGTATTTGCCGAGTGGCCTGGGTATAGCACCGACAGACCGCCCGTCAAATTTCGTCGCATTCGGAGTCCGTTTGATAGCCCAACCGTTAAACTTATGGCGGTACCGCTTCCGGTACCTGTCTCCGAAATCATTGTCGAGCTGCATTTCATCTCTCTCCTCTCAGCCCAAGCCTCTCTCTCACAGCCCCCTAGACCCAGCCTACCCCTCATCGCGTCCGGAACTGTTCGATTGCGATCGGAGAGCTCCGAAACCCCTCCTAACCCTAATCCTAACCCCCCCTTTCCCTATATATACACCCCCACATGCCATTTTTGGCCTCCACCAACCTCCCCTTCGTTTTCCGCGCCTCCAGCCGCCACCTCCACAGCCCAGCCGCCGCCTCCCTCCTCGGATCCGGCGCCGGCCACCTCCCCGCCACCAAGTGGCGCGCTCCCACTGGCCAGCGCCACCTCCCAGCCGCCTGGAGCCAACCAGGGGCTGCCACGCGTCCCCAGCGCCCCCCCCCCCCCCCCCCGTGCCCCGCACCGCCACGGCCCGCTCGGGCCCGGGGCCGGCCCGCCAGGCCCATCCGACCCCGCGCCCCGAGCCGCCAGCGCTCCGCGCCTCCGCCCGAGCGCCCGACCCCGCCGCCCGACCGCTGCACCGTCGCGGCTCCTCCGCCCCGCCGCCATCCTCTGCGGGCAGACCACCGGAGCCCCGCGCCGGCGAGCCCCTCGCCAGGTCGCCACCCCCGTCGCCCCTCTCTCTTCTGGTTCTCTCTCTCTCTCAGATCTCTCTCTCTCTCTCTCTCTCTCTCTCCAGGAACCCCGCCGCCCATGGAGCCCCCGACCCGCGGCGTCGTCTCCCTCTCCTCTCCCGATGCCGGCCAGCTTCTCCGGCGATCTCCCACCGGCCGATCCTGTTCTGGACAGACTAGGGTGATTTCCCCCCCCCCTCGATTTCTCCAAGTCCAGTAATTTTGACATTACATGCTCATGTTCATCGCATCATAACTCCATGCATACTGCTCTGTTTCATGCGTGTAATATATCAAAATGTTCGCCTAGAGATGCTCTTCATTTCATTACATTGTGCCATGTTCATTTGAGTCCATCTTGATGCCCAAATATCTGGTGCAAGAGTGCTAGTTGCTGTTATCTGCTGTTACTTATCAGAACTTGAGGATTTATTATTTTTGTTGCATTTAATCTGTGCATCTTATGAGTATGAGCTCTATATGTATTTTGTTGTATGCCATGCCATCTTTACAGAGGTGTATGCCATGTATTTTTGTGATCTCTGTGGTGACTAGCACAAGCATGCAAACTAGGCTTTGTGATGTTTCTGATTTCAGGGACTTAGTAATTTTACAAAGTCTGTGACTGCTTATATTTTGTTGCTATGTATCCATGTGGCTACAGTGAGATCCATGCTCATTTTGGAGATGTGCAGTAAGGATGTTTTGTTTATATTGTTGTAATTAATCCATCCATGCCCTTGTTTGCAATTATGGAGTGCCATAGCATGTCTTAATCTTGTTCTACGTTTGCTATAAAATGTTCCTGGCAGATTGTTTACGTGTTATTCAATTTTGCCAAGCTTGTTGTAGTTGATCCTTTCATGCTATGTATTTGATCTTGCCATGGATAGCTTCATAAACATGCCATCTTGCTGTAGGTATGCTTGTTTTGTCATGTATTGCTTTGAGGTGAGTGGATCAAGCTCTCAAAGATGCCCTCATAATGTCTGTTTCTGCCATGCTCTGTTTTCTGCTAAGTCTGAAACCTGTTAACGAAACTTGCTATGTTTACATGGTTGCCATCATATCTTCTGTGCCTTTTTGGCTCATGTTCAGTAAAGGACATTTTTTATATGCTTTGAGTAGATTCATGCCATGCCTTTTTTTGCTATGATATGTTCCTGTAGTATGTTGCTTGATAGCTATAAACTCTGCTACCTGATGTTATTTCTGCCATGTCCAGTAATTTCACTAAGTCTGTGAATCTGTTATTATTTGCAATCTTGCCATGTCCTTTTGAGCATGTTCTAGTGATTTCTGGAGATAGCTCAGTGTTCATGTTTTGTCTTGCTTTACCTGTACATCATCTCCATGCCTTTTGTTTTCATGTTGAGTTGCTGTAGCATATTGTTTTGATGCTTGCTAGATGCATAGTTACTGTTTTGGTCAGATTGTTGCTATATCTTGTTTGGAGTGTATGTGTTGCATCGTTGCTCCGTTTTGATCATGCTCTATATGAAACTTGCTTAGAATTGCCTGTAGTTTCATATTATCATGTTGCATCCATGCCTTGGGTGTGTTTGCTTGATATTTGTATGCATTTTGCATCAATGACATGTTTAACTTGTTTTGCTCATATCTTCTAGGCCGTAGCTCCGAATCTAATGAACTTTATATGTAACTTGACTAGAATTTCGTGTAGATCATCTTGGTGCATTTTAAATTGCTGTTTAACAACTTGAACATAAGGTTTATTCAGTTCTGGACCAATTTCGAAATTTTGCATATGAGGACTTACCGGAATTGTTATAAGTTGTTTCCGGCCTCATTTAAACTTGCTTTGATGTGTTGCTCTTGTATGCATCATCTCTTGTCATGAGTAGCTTCATATAGCCTTTTCATGCATCATACTTGTTTGAGCATCATGCCTTGTTCATGTGTGGTGTGTTTACCATGTTGTGTGTTTCTTCTCGATAGTTCCTATTTCGTTGCGATCGTGAGGATTCGTTCGTCTACGCTTGGTTCGTCTTCGTGGCTTCATCTTCCTCATGGACTCGTTCTTCTTCCTAGCGGGATTTCATGCAAGATGACCGTCACCTTGGATCTCATTACTATCATTGCTATGCTAGTTGCTTCGTTCTATCGCTATGCTGCGCTACCTATCACTTGCTCTTCAAGCCTCCCAAATTGCCATGAACCTCTAACCTTTGTCACCCTTCCTAGCAAACCGTTGTTTGGCTATGTTACCGCTTTGCTCAGCCCCTCTTATAGCGTTGCTAGTTGCAGGTGAAGATGAAGATTGCTCCATGTTGGATTATGTTTATGTTGGGATATCACAATATCTCTTATTTAATTAATGCATCTATATACTTGGTAAAGGGTGGAAGGCTCGGCCTTATGCCTGGTGTTTTGTTCCACTCTTGCCGCCCTAGTTTCCGTCATACCGGTGTTATGTTCCTTGATTTTGCGTCCCTTCGCGGTTGCGTGATTTATGGGACCCCCTTGACAGTTCGCTTTGAATAAAACTCTTCCAGCAAGGCCCAACCTTGGTTTTACATTTGCCTCACCTAGCCTTTTTCCCTTGGGAGTCGCGCTCTCGAGGGTCATCTTTATTTACCCCCCCCCCCCCCCCGGCCAGTGCTTCTCTAAGTGTTGGTCTGAACTGAGTAGACTGCGGGGCCCCCTCGTGGAAACTCGAGGTCTGGTTTTACTCGTAGGATGTCTCATCCGGTGTTGCCCTGAGAACGAGATATGTGCAGCTCCTATCGGGATTGTCGGTACATCGGGCGGCTTTGCTGGTCTTGTTTTACCTTTGTCGAAATGTCTTGTAACCGGGATTCCGAGACTGATCGGGTCTTCCCGGGAGAATGAATATCCTTCGTTGACCGTGAGAGCTTATAATGGGCTAAGTTGGGACACCCCTGCAGGGTATTATCTTTCGAAAGCCGTGCCCGCGGTTATGTGGTAGATGGGAATTTGTTAATATCCGGTTGTAGAGAACTTGACACTTGACCTTAACTAAAACGCATCAACCGCGTGTGTAGCCGTGATGGTCTCTTCTCGGCGGAGTCTGGGAAGTGGACACGGTTTCTGGGTTATGGTTGCCGTAAGTAGGAGTTCAGGATCACTTCTTGATCATTGCTAGTTTCACGACCGTTCCTTTGCTTCTCTTCTCGCTCTTATTTGCGTAAGTTAGCCACCATACATGCTTAGACGCTGCTGCAACCTCACCACTTATCCTTTCCACACCTCTTTAAGCTTTGCTAGTCTTGATACCCCTGGTAATGGGATTGTTGAGTCCTCGTGGCTCACAGATTACTACAACAACAGTTGCAGGTACAGGTTATGCGATGATCATGACGCGAGAGCGAAGTTACCTGTTTTGGAGTTCTTCTTCTGCTTCTTCTTCGTTCAGGGGATAGGTTCCAGGTCGGCAGCCTGGGCTAGCAGGGTGGATGTCGTTTGAGCTTCTGTTTGCGTTTCATCCGTAGTCGGATGTTGATCATGTGTTTGATGTAATGATGTATTCTTGCGGCATTTGTATGCCTTGTATGTATCCCCAAATATTATGTAATGTTGATGTAATGATATCCACCTTGCAAAAGCGTCTTCAAGATGCGCTTCTATCCTTGGTGGGACCTTCGTGTTCCTTTAGGATAGGGTCGCATCTTGGGCGTGACAGTGCGTGAGGCCGCAAAGTGATATGAGGTGATACATGCTAGATCGGTGTGGCATAGAATCGGGGTCCTAACACAATGAAACTGACACGATCATAATGCTAAGCTAACGATGGGTCATGTCCATCACATCATTCTCCTAATGATGTGATCCCGTTCATCAAATGACAACACATGTCTATGGTTAGGAAACATAACCATGTTTGATCAACGAGCTAGTCAAGTAGAGGCATAATAGGGACTATATGTTTTGTCTATGTATTCACACATGTACTAAGTTTCCGGTTAATACAATTCTAGCATGAATAATAAACATTTATCATGAATTAAGAAAATAAATAATAACTTTATTATTGCCTCTAGGGCATATTTCCTTCACTTTTATGCTATCCAGAAATTCTACATCATTTCCAATCAACAATATGTCATCCACATATAATATTAGAAATGCTACAGAGCTCCCACTCACTTTCTTGTAAATACAGGCTTCTCGGAAAGTCTGTATAAAACCATATGCTTTGATCACCTCATCAAAGCGTATATTCCAACTCAGGGATGCTTGCACCAGTCCATAGATGGATCGCTGGAGCTTGCACACTTTGTTGGCACCTTTAGGATCGACAAAACCTCCCGGTTGCATCATATACAACTCTTCTTTAAGAAATCCATTAAGGAATGCAGTTTTGACGTCCATTTGCCAGATTTCATAATCATAAAATGCGACAATTGCTAACATGATTCGAACAGACTTAAGCATCGCTACGAGTGAGAAAGTCTCATCGTAGTCAACTCCTTGAACTTGTCAAAAACCTTTTGCGACAAGTCGAGCTTTATATACAGTAACATTACCATCAGCGCCAGTCTTCTTCTTGAAGATCCATTTATTCTCTATGGATTGCCGATCATCGGGCAAGTCCACCAAAGTCCACACTTTGTTCTCATATATGGATCCTATCTCAGATTTCATGGCCTCAAGCCATCTATCGGAATCTGGGCTCATCATAGCTTCTTCATAGTTCGTAGGTTCGCCTTGGTCTAGTAACATGACCTCTAGGACAGGATTACCGTACCACTCTGGTGCGGATCATGCTCTGGTTGATCTACGAGGTTCAGTAGTAACTTGATCTAAAGTTTCATGATCATTATCATTAGCTTCCTCTCTAGTTGGTGTAGGCATCACGGGAACGGTTTTCTGTGATGAGCAACTTTCCAATTCGAGAGAAGGTACAATTACCTCATCAAGTTCTACTTTCCTCCCACTCACTTCTTTCGAGAGCAACTCCTTCTCTAGAAAGGTTCCATTCTCGGCAACAAAGATCTTGCCTTTGGGTTTGTGGTAGAAGGTGTACCCAATTGTTTCCTTAGGGTATCCTATGAAGATGCACTTCTTCGATTTGGGTTCGAGCCTGAAGCCTTTTAACATAAGTGTCGCAACCCCAAACTTTATGAAACGACAGATTAGGTTTCTTGCCAAACCATAGTTCATACGGTGTCATCACAACGGATTTAGACGGTGCTCTATTTAACGTGAATGCAGCCGTCTCTAATGCATAACCTCAAAACATAGTGGTAAATCGGTAAGAGTCATCATAGATCTCACCATATCTAATAAAGTACGGTTACGATGTCCGGACACACCATTACGTTGTGGTGTTCCAGGTGGAGTGAGTTGTGAAACTATTCCACATTGTTTTAAATGAAGGCCAAACTCGTAACTCAAATATTCACCTCCGCAATCATCGTAGAAACTTTATTTTCTTGTTACGATGATTCTCCACTTCACTCTGAAATTCCTTGAACTTTTCAAATATTTCAGACTTGTGTTTCATTAAGTAGATATACCCATATCTGCCCAAATCATCTGTGAAGGTCGGAAAATAACGGTACCTGCCGCGAGCCTCAACACTCATCGGATTGCATACATCGGTATGTATTATTCCCAATAAGTCATTGGTTTGCTCCACTGTTCCAGAGAACGGAGTTTTAGTCATCTTTCCCATGAGGCATGGTTCGCAAGTATCAAATGATTCATGATCAAGTGATTCCAAAAACCCATCTACATGGAGTTTCTTCATGCGCTTTACACCAATATGACCTAAATGGTAGTGCCACAAATATGGTGCACTATCATTATTAACTTTGCATCTTTTGGCATCAATATTATGAATATGTGTATCACTACGATCGAGATTGAATAAACCATTCACATTGAGTGTATGACCACAGAAGGTTTTATTCATTTAAACAGAATAACAATTATTCTCTGTCTTAAATGAATAACCGTATTGCTATAAACACGATCATATCTTGTTCATGCTCAACGCAAACACCAAATAACATTTATATAGGTTCAACATTAATCCTGAAAGTATAGGGAGTGTGCGATGATGATCATATCAATCTTGGAATCATTTCCAACACACATCGTCACCTCACTTTTAACTAGTCTCTGCAACTCCTGTTTCGAGTTACTAATCTTAGCAACTAAACCGGTATCAAATACCCAGGGGTTACTACGAACACTAGTAAGGTACACATCAATAACCTGTATATCAAATATACCTTTGTTCACTTTGCCATCCTTCTTATCCGCCAAATGTTTGGGGTGGTTCCGCTTCTAGTGACCATTTTCTTCGCAGTAGAAGCACTCAGTTTCAGGCTTGGGTCTAGCTTTGGGCTTTTTCATGGGAGTGGCAACTTGCTTGCCATTCTTCTTGAAGTTCTCTTTCTTTCCCTTTGCCCTTTTCTTCAAACTAGTGGTCTTGTCAATCATCAACACTTGATGCTCTTTCGTGATTTCTACCTTCATCGATTTCAGCATCACGAAGAGCTCGGGAATCGTTTTCGTCGTCCCTTGCATATTATAGTTCATCACAAAGTTCTAGTAACTTGGTGATAGTGACTAGAGAAATCTGTAAATCACTATCTTATCTGGAAGATTAACTCCCACTTGATTCAAGCGATTGTAGTACTCAGACATTCTGAGCACATGCTCACTGGTTGAGCTATTCTCCTCCATCTTGTAGGCGAAGTACTTGTCATAGGTCTCATACCTCTCGACACGAGCATGAGCCCTAGTTCGTGGCGTTCAAAATGTTTTTGAAGTCCTGGTTCTAAGCCGTAAAGCATGGTGCACTAAACTATCAAGTAGTCATCATATTGAGCTTGCCAAACATTCATAACGTCTGCATCTGCTCCTGCAATAGGTTTGTCACCTAGCGGTGCATCAAGGACATAATTCTTTCTGTGCAGCAATGAGGATAATCTTCAGATCACGAACCCAGTCTGCATCATTGCTACTATCATCTTTCAACTTAGTTTTCTCTAGGAACATATCAAAAATAGGGGAGCTATAACGCGAGCTATTAATCTACAACATAATTTGCAAATACTATTTGGACTAAGTTCATGATAAATTAAAATTCAGTTAATCATATTACTTAAGAACTCCCACTTAGATAGACATCCTTCAAGTCATCTAAATGATACGTGATCCAAATCAACTAAACCATGTCCGATCATCACGTGAGATGGAGTAGTCATCAATGGTGAACATCTCTATGTTGATCATATCTACTATATGATTCACGTTTGACCTTTCGGTCTCCAGTGTTCCGAGGCCATGTTTGTACATGCTAGGCTTTTCAAGTTTAACCCGAGTATTCTACATGTGCAAAACTGGCTTGCACCCATTGTATGTGAACGTAGAGCCTATCACACCCGATCATCATGTGGTGTCTCAGCACGAAGAACTATCACAACGGTGCATATTTGGGGAGAACACTTATACCTTGAAATTTAGATAAGGGGTCATTTTATAATGCTACCGCCGTACTAAGCAAAATAAGATGCATAAAGATAAACATCACATGTAATCAAAATGTGTGACATGATATGGCCATCATCATTTTGTGCTTTTGATCTCCATCTCCAAAGCATCGTCATGATCTCCATCGTCACCGGCTCGACACCTTGATCTCCATCATTGCGTCATGGTCGTCTCGCCAACTATTGCTTCTACAACTATCGCTAACGCATAGTGATAAAGTAAAGCAATTTACATGGCGTTTGAATTTCATACAATAAAGCGACAACCATAAGGCTCCTGCCAGTTGCCGATAACTTTTACAAAACATGATATCTCTTACAATAACGTATATCACATCATGTCTTGACCATATCACATCACAACATGCCCTGCAGAAACAATTTAGACGTCCTCTACTTTGTTGTTGCAAGTTTTACGTGGCTGCTACGGACTTCTAGCAAGAACCGTTCTTACCTATGCATCAAAACCACAACAGCGTCTCATCAAGTTTGTTGTTTTAACCTTCAACAAGAACCGGCCGCAGTCAAATTCGATTCAACTAAAGTAGGAGAAACAGACACCCGCCAGCCACCTTTATGCAAAACTAGTTGCATGTCTGTCGGTGGAACCGGTCTCATGAACATGGTCATGTAAGGTTGGTCCGGGCCGCTTCATCCAACAATACCACCGAATCAAAATAAGACGTTGGTGGTAAGCAGTATGACCATCACCGCCCACAACCCTTTGTGTTCTACTCGTGCATATCATCTACGCATAGACCTGGCTGTGATACCACTATTGGGGAACGTAGCATGCAATTTCAAAAAAAATCCTACGCTCATGCAAGATCTATCTAGGAGATGCATAGCAACGAGAGGGGAAGAGTGTGTCTATGTACCCTCGTAGACCGAAAGCGGAAGCATTTGACAACGCGGTTGATGTAGTCGAACTTCTTCTAGCTCCGACCGATCAAGTACCGAACGTACCGTTCATCATGATGGCATTCCTCGCCCTCTTGATCCAGCAAGGTGTCAAGGAAGTAGATGAGTTCTGTCAGCACGACGGCGTGGTGATGGTGATGGTGAAATGATCCGCACAGGGCTTCGCCTAAGCACTACGAGGATGTGACCGGAGGCGTAAACTGTGGAGGGGGCGCCGCACACGGCTAACGATTGTTGTTGTGTCTTCTAGGCGCCCCCTCCCCACATATATATATAGGTGGGAGGGGAGGAGAGGCAGCCAAGGGGCGCCCCAAGTAGGATCCGGATCCTACTTGGGGTTTCCCAAGTGGCGCCCCCCTTAACTTGTATAAACAAGGAGGGGAGAGGGGGGAGGAAGGGGGAGTCCTACTCCACACTTTCCTTGCCCTCCCCTCTTTCCTTCACCTCCTTATAGAGCTGGCCTATATAGGGGCGCACCAGCCCCTTGTGGGCTGGTGTGTTCCCTCTCTTGGCCCATAAGGCCCATATCTTTCCCAGGGGTGCCCGAAACTCCTTTTCGGTGACCCGATAAGTACCTGGTACCCTCCGGAACACTTTTGGTGTTCGAATACCATCGTCCTATATATCGATCTTTACCTCTCGACCATTTCGAGACTCCTCGTCATGTCCGTGATCTCATCCGGGACTCCGAACAACATTCGGTCACCAAATCACATAACTCATATAATATAATATCATCATCGAACGTTAAGCGTGCGGACCCTACGGGTTCGAGAACTCTGTAGACATGACCGAGACACCTCTCCAGTCAATAACCAATAGTGGAACTTGGATGCTCATATTGGCTCCTACATATTCTACGAAGATCTTTATCGGTTGAACCGTTATAACAACATACGTTATTCCCTTTGACATCGGTATGTTACTTGCCCGAGATTCGATCGTCGGTATCTTCATACCTAGTTCAATCTCATTACTGGCAAGTCTCTTTACTCATCCGTAATACATCATCTTGTAACTAACTCATTAGTCACTTTGCTTGCAAGGCTTCTTATGATGTGCATTACCAGAGGGCCCAAAGATACCTCTCCGATACTCGGAGTGACAAATCCTAATCTCGATCTATGCCAACCCAACAAACACCTTAGGAGATACCTGTAGAGCATCTTTATAATCACCCAGTTACGTTGTGATGTTTGATAGCACACAAGGCATTCCTCCAGTATCCGGGAGTTGCATAATCTCATAGTCGGAGGAATATGTATTTGACATGAAGAAAGCAATAGCAACAAAACTGAATGATCATAATGCTAAGCTAACAAATGGGTCTTGTCCATCACATCATTCTCCTAATGATGTGATCCCGTTTATCAAATGACAACACATGTCTATGGTTAGGAAACTTAACCATCTTTGATCAACCAGCTAGTCTAGTAGAGGCTTACTAGGGACACGGTATTTTGTCTATGTATCCACATATGTATCAAGTTTCCAGTTAATACAATTCTAGCATGAATAATAAAAATTTATCATGAAATAAGAAAATATAAAATAACAACTTTATTATTGCCCTAGGGCATATTTCCTTCATTAAGGGCATTTAAATACCTTTTAAAATATGGGTTTCAAGATGACAAATACCCAGGGATTATTTGCCACGTTTTGAACATTTTAGTTTTGACATTTGAAAACTTTAATTGTTTTACTTGATTTTGAATTTTGAATTCGAACAGGATTGAATCTGTAACGCCCACGATGCGGCTATATCTCCCACGTGTCGAGGCACGACTTAGAGGCATAACCGCATTGTGGTTTTGTCGCAAGAAGGGTCATCTTCACACAATCCCATGTAATGAACAAGAATGGGATAAAGAGTTGGCTTACAATCGCCACTTCACACAATACATAAATAAATCATACATCATTCAGAGTACACACATAGGTCCGACTACCGAACCAAAAGAAAAGAAGACAACCCAACTGCTAGATCCCTGATCGCCTCAACTGGGCTCCACTACTGATCAACAGGTAACGAAACATAGTAACGACCAAGGTCCTCATCAAACTCCCTCTTGAGTTCGGTTGCGTCACCTGCACTGGTATCATCGGCACCTGCAACTGTTTTGGAAGTATCTGTGAGTCACGAGGACTCAGAAATCTCACACCCGCGAGATCAAGACTATTTAAGCTTAAGGGTGGGAAAGGGTAAGGTGGTGAGGTTGCAGCAGCGACTAAGCATATATGGTGGCTAACATACGCAAATAAGAGCGAGAAGAGGAGCAATGGAACGGTCGTCAACTACTAATGATTAAGAAGTGATCCTGAACTCCTACTTACGTCAAACATAACCCAAATCCGTGTTCACTTCCCGAACTCCGCCGAAAAGAGACCATCACGGCTACACACGCGGTTGATGCGTTTTAATTAGGGTCAAGTGTCAAGTTCTCTACAACCGGATATTAACAAATTCCCATCTGCCACATAACCGCGGGCACGGCTCTCGAAAGTTTATACCCTGCAGGGGTGTCCCAACTTAGCCCATTATAAGCTCTCACGGTCAACGAAGGATAAACCTTCTCCCGGGAAGACCCGATCAGTCTCGGAATCCCGGTTTACAAGACATTTCGACAATGGTAAAACAAGTCCAGGAAAGCCGCCCGGATGTGCCGACAAATCCCGATAGGAGCTGCACATATCTCGTTCTCAGGGCACACCGGATGAGCCAGACGTCGGGTTGGCATAGACCCTGGTTGCCCAGGGGGCGCCGGACATCGCTCGGTTTGGACCAGCACTCGAAGGAGCACTGGCCCGGGGGGTAAAATAAAGATGACCCTTGAGTCTGCAGAACCCAAGGGAAAAGGGGATAGGTGGTAGCAAATGGTAAAACCAAGGTGGGCCTTGCTGGAGGAGTTTTATTCAAAGCGAACTGTCAAGGGGGTCCCATAAATCACCCAACCGCGTAAGGAACGCAAAATCAAGGAACATAACACCGGTATGACGGAAACTAGGGCGGCAAGAGTGGAACAAAACACCAGGCATAAGGCCGAGCCTTCCACCCTTTACCAAGTATATAGATGCATTAATTAAATAAGAGATATTGTGATATCCCAAAATCCATGTTCCAACATGGAACAACTTCAACTTCACCTGCAACTAGCAACGCTACAAGAGGGGCTGAGCAAAAGCGGTAACATAGCCAAACAACGGTTTGCTAGGAAGGGTGAAAAGGTTAGAGGCTGACATGGCAATTTGGGAGGCTTGAAGAGCAAGTGATAGGTAGCGCGGCATAGCAATAGAGCGAACAACTAGCAAGCAAAGATAGAAGTGATTTCGAGGGTATGGTCATCTTGCCTGAGATCCCGTAAGGAAGAAGAACGAGTCCACGAAGTAGACAACCGGACGTAGTCGAACGAATCCTCACAACTCCGAAACGAAACCGAAGCTAACGAAAGAAGCAACCCAGAAAGAAGCAAAACAACATGGTAAACACACAATCATAAACATGGCATGATGCACAGTCAAGTATGATGCATGTCCGGTTTAAATGAGGCATGGCATGGGAAAATGCAACAAACAATATTAAAAAATTAAGTGGAGCTCAATATGCAACGAGTTGCATATTGACGAAACACCACATCAATTATTTAGTTCTCTCGGTTATGAACCCAACAATATTAAATGTTGATTAACATGGGAAGAGGTGAAGCATAATTAAACAACCTATCTAGGCAAGTTTAAATGAGGCCGGAAATAACAAACGACAATACCGGACAATCCCCATATCATTTAGCAATTTTAATGCAAACATCAATTGTAAACATTTAAATGTTGTTATCATGATGCAGATGACAATGCAAGTTTTAAGCAATTTTATGAAAATGTTGACATGAGCATGTTATGAAGCATTTGTTACCGTGGTGGAACGAAAAGGGTGCCACGACAACGATAACGAAAATGGTGCCACGGCAACCTTCCGATGATCCGATAACTCATTGATATACCGGTGCAAAAGAGCAAGTGTGCGGATGTGCGAAACATGCAAAAGATGGTGGGGTGATCCCGATTATCGGGTGTCCCACGTGTCGGTGGCATGGAAACAAGGAACGCGCAAGCGACAACTGGGACACGGTGCAAACGCGAGCATCTCATACAACAAAGCATACGCTCCACGGACGTCGTCTCGGGGTTATACCTTTGAAGCGTGCGTTTCGGAACGGATCAAGTTCGGTACGATGTAGAGGAAGTAGTCGTTCTCGGGAGGGTCGTCGTGGAAGTAGTGGCACACGGCGACGGTAGCGGAAGTAGTGGTTCACGAGTCGAAGAGGAAGTAGTCGTTCATGTTCCGTAGATGTTCGGGGTCATGGCGAGGAACTTGACGTCCACGGGGTCTTCGCGGGTCGACGGTAGTGGTACACGTTTCGTAGTCGTTAGAGTCATCGGTAGAGGAACTTGGTGGTCCATGTAGTCTAACTTGGCGCATCCGAGGGGTACTTGGTGAAATCACGTAGTCGTACACGGGTCGTAGAGGAACTTGATGCATCCGAGGTGTCCGGGTTCGTAGTTGTACTTGGCGTTCGGAGATGGCGGAAGACGAACTTAGCGGTCCTCGTTGACCTAGTACTTGGCGTATCCAGTCTCCGGGATCGTCGCGGTCGGTCAACGCAGAGGCTGGAGATGGCAGAACGGCAGCAGGCAGAGAGGGCCGACGAGAGGATGCAGGCGAGGTGGCTGTCCATAGCAGCGAGGAGGTCCGGCAGCGCGCGGGAAGAGCAGCTGCAGCAGGGCGCGGTCTGACAAGATGCTGCGGGGTGGCGGGGAGGCAGCGGCGAGGCGAGGCGCTTGAGGGCGCGGCGCGGCTGGACGGCGGGGCCGGACAAGGAGCACGGGTAGGAGGGAATCGGGACGAGGGCGCAGCGCGAGGGTGCAGCGCGACTGCTACTGCCCGCGGTGAGGTCGAGGCGAGTTGGTGGCGACGAGGAGAAGCAGGAGGAGAGGCGGCGCGGGAGGAAGCTCGCGAGGGCCATGGCGAGGAGGCAGAGGGAGGACGCGGCGATGGCAGAGCTCGAAGCGGGATGGTGGAGGTCGGGGTCGAGCAGGGCAACAGGCCGGTGGCGAGGCTTGACGGGTCCAGGCGAGGGGCGGTCTTGGCGCGGGGCTCCGACGACGATGGTGGACCAGAGAGCGGGCGGCAGCCTGGTTCTGCGGTGGCTGGAGCGAGGTGGGAGGAGGGGATCGAGGAGAGGGCGAGGGGATCGAGCACTGGCGGCGATGGAGGATGGACGAGGGGAGTGGGGGATCGGTGAGAGAGCTAGGGTTAGAACAGGGGAGCCGGATGGGCTTCTGGTGGCTGGTTGCTGCTGGGCCTGAGTGGCCTGCTGGGCTAAGCTCTCTCTCCCTCACTCTTCTTCTTTTATTTCCCAAAACAGAAAATATGAAAGAAGAAAAGGGGAAGAAAGGAAGTGTTAGGGATAGAATTTGCGCGGGTGGTTAATTTTCCCGGACTCACAAAAATGAGCTTGATCCAGGAAAAATAGAAGTGGGCATGAACGAAGTTTAAATTCAAACTCTTTGAATTTAATTCAAATGGTTTGAACTAGAACAAGGTTTTAGAAGTGTCCAAAAATGTTCGGATTTTTGGTGGACCTCCGGAATATGATGAAAGAATATATGGTAAGGTTGGAGACCAAGAACTTAGATAACAAAGGTATTGGGATAATTTGCAGGTGTGTTATGGTCAATTCCAAAATAATGGAATATTTACTATAGCTCCCTAATAATATTGGGAGGATACATGTTATAAAGAGAAATCACCATGTGCATTTCCCTCGATTTAAATGGATCGAAGATCCATGCAATTTACTTGGTTGAGTTTTTAAAAATTAAATGACATGATGGCATGATGACATGATGCAATGCAAAAATAAATAGAGCAAGCAAAAGAAACACACAGTGATCACGAAAATATGGAAGTCTTCTGAAGCGTCGGTCTTGGGGCCTTACAGAATCATTGCGAGATTAACAACATTAATTGTGGTGATGTGGCATCATTAGCAGAGGGTTACTGTAGCTTAATAATCCGGGTGTTACATGCTCGAAGGCGAACCAATGCCCTCAATAGGGCGAGCGGCGTCATAGGCGAGGTCGCGGCGCTGCTCTAGCGTCAGCAGCGCCCGCCGCCGCCGCACCTCCTCCGCGTGCGCCCTCGCCGACCGCGGCGCCGCCGGCACTGGGATCCTCTCCGGATCCAAGTGTCAGTCGTGTGGCAGGGCGATGTCGGGATAGGGCAGAGGGACGCGGTTCTCCCAGTGCCACTTCCCTGGTGCACTGGGACGTTCACGCGCTGCCTCGACCGGTAGGAAGACACCGGCGGAGACGGGGGAGAGGGGTGGCGGGGGCCTTGCCCTTGCCTTTGCCGGAGAAGAAACCGTGCGGTGGCTAGGGTTGTCGCCGACGGGGGAGCAGAGGGTGGCGAGATGGGGACAGGGGGGCTTCTGGAAGCGAATGAGGACGCCCCCCCCCCCACATGCTCGGATTAAAAAAGGTCGACCACCGTCGCTGAAGCATGGGCCCAAGGTGGGCGATCGTCATAAACTAAGTTGACCGCTGTAGTTGGACGACCACCAGGTGGGGACGCGACGGACATCAAGAAGGCACGCGAGGCGTCCGCTTCGTGTCTGCGCTGACGCATTTCTGTCACAAATTTGGGCCGCAAATGGGTCGGCACGGACGCGTTTTGCGAATGATACTCCACCATGTGGCGCGGGATGTGGAGTTCTGGCCGCGGCGCTGGCGGTGGTGAGGACCACGAGCCGAAGCATTGCGTCACCTCCGATGCAGCGAGGAAGCGGTCCGCCCGGCGGTACACGAACCGGGGCCTTGAGCCGCCGTCGTCCCTCCTCTACCGCGAGACGGGGAAGTACGATTGGCAGTAGACTCGGCTCTCCTCGTGTATGTCGATTCCGCCGGTGAAGAGGGAGCCGGAGGTGCTCCCGCCGCTCCGCGAGGTGAAGAGGGAGGCGGAGCGCCGGCGGTCGGGTCGGAGGATTTCTTCCCCCCTTCCGATGCGGCGGAGCGACGGATCTCCGCCGCCCCACCCGGAGGGCTTCGGTGAGCCACAGTTTAGGCATTAGGGTTAGGGGTAGGCGGCCTCCTCCGATCTAGTATATGTAAATCAACTATGTATGGATGCATCTAGTTCTACTGCTTGTGTTCTTCTCTCGTGCAAAATTTTATTTTCAAATTTTAAAGGTCCATCTGAGGTTTATGTTCTGTCGTAGCTAGGGCTGCAAGAAAAGCTCGAGGCTAATGAGCCGCTCGAGATCAAATCGTATTTTAGCTCGACTCGAGATTGACTAAATAAATAAATGAGCTAAGTTTGAAAACTTTATGTAACTCGACCGAGAAACGAGCCGATCTTGAGCCAATATTAGCTCGCTTGATTTTAGCTGGATAGCTCGACATGATATCTTTATGTTAAACTAGCCAAGTGACCCGCGCATTTGCGCGACTAGATTGACTATATATACTGTTATATTTGGTATGGTTTTCCTCCTCCAACTATATGTCGTGTCGTTCAAATACTTTGTTGTTTAATTTGGAACGATTTACATAGCATATAAATCGAGTATAGTCAAAAGGAAAGTCCTGAGGAAATATGCTCAAATTATTGAGTGAATTCTAGTTTGTTGATAAAATACCTTGGTATGCAAGGCATGAAGACCAATGCAAAACTATATATAGGCCTCTATACCAATCTTCACATTTCCCCTCTTCGATCCACTCCCTATCACTTGTTATGTATTTTGCACTAATATGTGGAATTCCCCTCCAAGAATTAGATCTAAACATGAATGGCTTCTATGCATACCAAATGTTCACCTGTTCCTCTTAAATCGGACACCGCTTGCATGCTTAGTTGTCTTGTATTCTGTGTTAATGCAATATCTTGCCTATCTGAATATGCATCCACTGATGCTCATCTTAATATGACTTGTGTAATCAATCTACATTGTTATTTTTTTGTGAAAATTTTACATTGGTATTTGCGCTTAAGATTTTCTCTCCTTCACTTCCTTCATAGCTTCATGTTGATTGTGTCTTTATTCTGTTGCAATATCTTGCCTACCTACAAATGCATCCCTACGCATGCTCATCTTAATATGATAGGTTATCATTGTGTACTCGTATTCATGCTTAAGGATTTTCTCCCCTCACTTCATTCGTGGCTTATTTATGTTGATTGTGTCTTTATTGTTTTCATGTCAATTATTTATATATATTTTTCACTATATGAACCCAACTACTAATTCTGTATTTTTTTTCAAGAAAATTTACGTTTGGCAAATGGTATGAATGCTCGTTCAATGTTTTTGACATTTTGAATTCCAAAAAATAGTCAATTCAAGCAGCATGTTGGTCCGATGCATGTTTACCTGCTGAAATGGACTGTGACCTCAACATTGTAATGAGACATGTGTGACCATTGCGCTTTTCGGTTGGTATCTAACATCTGTGATTTTTCTGATTCGTTTGTTGTGCTTAGTACAGGACACTGAAGCATACTATCGAGATAATTAATATTTGTGGATGAATACTTGTGCCTCATTAGGTGGCGAGTTGGATTAGTATGTATCTAATATGCGTTTTTGAATTTTCTGCTCTCTTAGATTTTTTTTCTTAGATTTTAACATGATCTTGATGCATAACTTTGGCAATTTTTAGTAGATATGTTTTTCCATTTAAAATTATAAATCCTAATATAATTTGAATAATCCACGGTGAATAAAATGGTTTATTTTTACTTGAATAATCTAACTACACACACACAGTACTATTCTTAGCCAAATATGTGTGCTCCGTGCACATTTGCATGGCTCTTTTCCATATGAGCGTTACTTGTTTTTGTCTCAATTCAGATTAAAACAAAGACATTTTTATATGACAATATGAATTGAATATATTTTTATATTGAATGTATTCGACTTGCCCCAAAGCATACTCTTAAATATGTGTATTTCATTCGATCTTATTTCGCCCACAAAAATTACATGGCTTAATCCCCTTTTGTATATTTATATTTTAGTCCATTTACGTGAATTCCATTTTGAGAAACTCTCGTACACGAATGCACAGGTGAAAACATATGGTGTTCGCTATGGCCTAAAGCCAACCCACAGCATATCTTTGTAGCCCAACACAACATGCAGTTTTTTTTTTGTTTCAGCCTTGAATCGGTAGTAATGCCTAGGGCCGGCCCGATTGGCTTCGTTCCTACTCCTTATATGGAAATCCCCATTGGCTTGGTTATATGGAATTCTTTTGTGTGGATCCCAGTTGCCTTATTTACAGGAGAATTCTGATTGCCTTTTTCTTACATGATTCTGATTCTGATTGGGCTGTCGATAGGGATGTGCCTCTTGCGGAAGCAAAACCATGACTCTCGTGAAAAAAAAAACACATTTTTTTGTTTCCAAGAGGCACGGCCGTGACTCTCGCGAAGGAAAAAAAACAGAAAGCATGTTTTTTTTCGTTTCCAAGAGGCACCGCCATGCCTCTCGTGAAAACAAAACCGTGACTCTCCCGAAAGAAAGAAAAGAACACTTTTTTTGCGTAAATTTTTTTTAAGGGTCGAAAAGCTAGGGAAGACTGGTAGAAAACCAAAACATTGAAAAAACCCGAATAAAAAGCCGAAAACGCGTGCGAAAAATAAATAAAAAAAAATCCGAAAAAAATGCCCAGAGCCCGACACGTGACAAATCGCTGAGAGCGCGCCAAGTAACGCTGATCGTTGCGAGGCTTTCGAAGAAGCGCTCGTTTAATTAGTTGCTCCATGAAACTTGGCCCACCGAGTCCAGCCCAAACTGGCGCCTACGGCAGCGTCACTCGGTCGCACCGAACCAAACACGACCAACCCAGATTGGGCGGGCGATTACTACCCCGATTCCCAACCTAGCGGCGGCGGCGGCGCTTCCACGTGCGGCGGCCGCCGTCTCCCTCGGTCCACCTCCCATCCGGCCAGCCCTCTCCTCACTCCCTCCCCCCGGCCTCCGGCCTTCGCCGCCCTCCCTGCCGCCAAGGCCAGGGGCAAGTCCGCCTCTGCCCTCCGGTCTCCCTGGCTCGGCTCGCCCTGTAGGGCTGTAGGCGCCCACCACGGCACGTCTCGACCTCCGGCAGTCCAGCCTCCGTGGCTCCGTCGAAGGTATTTCCCCCTCTGTTTTTAAACATATCTGAAGAATATTTTTGTGAATGGCATTGCCTGTGATTGGTAGAAAGTAGAAGACAGTCACTGATTGCTTGTAAACCAGTGAAATTGAACTGCTTATTATGTGATTCATTTGCTACTTATGTGATTCACTGATTGCTAGATGGACATAATGAACCCGGTGACCACTACTTCTCTTTATTATTTTCACTATTGTAATTTCCTTTGCTGTTTGTAATCTTTCTTAATTGTTAGATATATTGGCACAATGATATTTTGCTACTATTATTGATGTATGGTCATTGATATTGCCATTTTACAGTACATTGTTGCTTTGTTATATTGCTTTGGCCAATTTTTTTTTACAAGAATACCCAGGAGCAAATTCCTGGCTCCGCCACTGCCTTGACTGCAGAACCTAACGAAAGGGGTGCCTCCCCAGGAGGATCTCGTGGATGCTGGTGGGATGGGCGGTTGAGGTTGAGGGAGGCTCGTGGGCTGGAGCAGCAGGACGAGAAGCTCGAGGTGGTTCCGGCCTTCCGGGTTTGCCTCCATACCCCCTCTATCTCCCTCTGCCCTCACTCATGTTTCCTCCCTTTCTCATGGATGAAGCTGTCGGCTGCAGGGGCGTTGCAAGGAGTGAAGGTAGGGGTCACGTCGACCGGAGCAGCAGGAGCAAGGATCTGACAGCCTCTGCCTCCCCGTTGCACGCCACCACTGCATCTCCTTCCTGTTGAGCTATAGGTTGGCTTGATCTCTTGTGTCAGGGAGGTGCGAGGTTGGGTATGTTGGCAATGGCAGCCACGGTTTCAGCGAAGGGCGCCCATGCCATGTGCAATGACAGCAGCATTGTCACTGGGATATGCCATTAGCATGACACAGGTGCCTTAGTGTGTGTTCTGCTCTAGGTTGTGCAGGACAAGTGGTTGATCCATAGCTTCTTTGTGTAAGGAAAATTTTGCAAACTAACTTTCTAACCATGTAATAGTTTTGTATAAAGTATTGCTAATTTACATAACTTCTATTCAAGTCCTATCTAGATTGAAATCTTAATCTTGCATTTTGTTTCTGACGTAATCTATGTGGCTGCTCCATCGACGATGACAAAATCATCCACTAGGTACCTTCAAAACATCTTACTTCATACACCTCCTCGGTTCAGTTAATTTGCAATCAGTTTGAAGTCACAACCTACAAGTTTCTAAAAATCGTTGGAATAATGGTGCTTTCCTAGGAAAGGAGGCATGTTGTGGTGAAGCACGATACACACTCAGCACTCACCAAGTTCAGGTTGCTTTTCTTAGTCACAAGGGATGTTGTGGCTTCGTCGTCCTTCTTGTAGTCATAAGGGATATTTTTTGTGGTATGATTTCCTGTAGTCCATTTTGCATCTGATAATTTTGGAGTTTAAATTCTAATATCCGTACTATATTTATTGGATCCTTCCATCCAACTGTTCGAAGTAAACCAGTTAACATGAATTTTATGTGTTTATATTTCATCTTCATCTGCCGATCTACAATACTAGATGTGTATGTATCCTGACACTTGCCAACAAATTAAATGACCCTTGAAAGTTTCTCTTCTATAATGAGCTTTCATGTAGTGATCTTATTATATTAGAGTCTAGAAAAAAAACAGACTATTTTTTTTTCTTATTGCGAATGGACAAATCTGAAGGGGAGCCTTGGCGCAGTGGTAAAGCTGCTGCCTTGTGACCATGAGGTCACGGGTTCAAGTTCTGGAAACAGCCTCTTGCAGAAATGTAGGAAAAGGCTGCGTACAATAGACCCAAAGTGGTCGGACCCTTCCCCAGACCCTGCGCAAGCGGGAGCTACATGCACTGGGGCTGCCCTTTTTATTGCGAATGGACAAATCTTCTGTGTTGATAGTGAGGAACAATATTTAAACCCATGTAGAAGGGACCAGACGAAACTGCAACCTTCTGAAAGTTTGATTTTTGTGCTGCGGAGATGAAACAATCAAGCAGATAGGATGGATTCAAGCCTGGTGGTTGCCGACACCAAATCTGTTTGATGCATTGGTTCTCCGGCACCAATGCAGCACCGTCGTCCCCTCTAACCTTCAGGTTTGGTATTCTTCTACCATACTTAATTAATTCCATGTCGTGTGATGTGGATGATACATGATGATGCATGAATGGAATTCCGGATACTTGGATGCTTCATGTGCGATCTGTGATGGCCGTGAGTAGGTTGAGAGTGAACTAAAGCCCAATACTTCAGATTTGGTGACACATGCATAATCAGCTGATTAGCTGCATGGCTCTTTAGCTAATTCGATTTCTTGATGTAACTGTATGAAGAAAAGAAAAATCATAACAATGTTGTGACAAAGAAAAAGAATCTAAGCGGCCGAGGCTCCCCTTTCGTGTGATTGCCTCATCCTTCTACCCAAGCACATGGCCCCTCTGTGTTTCCCAACGTTGTATTACAGTTACTAATCCTTTGTGTGTCGCTACATACAGTGTATAATTGTGAATGTGGACAGTAGTACATATATTTGTTCCACTGTTTCAGTGTATAATCCACTGTTTCATCCCACTAATTAGCTCAATGATGTACTCCGTCCCAAAATAAGTGCCTCAACTTTGTACTAACTTTAGTGCAAAGTTGTACTAAGCTTAAGACACTTATTTTAGGACGGAGGGAGTACTAATTAACATGTTGGGAGCAATTAAGATGTGCATTCATGGAGGTCACTTTGAGGGTTATGGTAGATTTTCTTGCAGATATCTTCTAGGCAAATATAAATACAGAAAATCTATATGTTAACATAAGAAAATGCTCCATTCATGATGAATGTTAGCTATCTGTGCTTATTTCAAATTCAGTTTACAGTACTTAGTATTTGTCAAGACTGCCAACCCATACCTCAATAGCATTTTTAATTTCCTGCCATAGTTAATGACTTAATTTTTTCTAACTCCGTGAACCAACAAGGGTCCTCCAGTTCAGAATTTCATTCAGACTAAAAAACAGTTCCACTGCATCTCAGCATACAAAACTTAACAAAATATTGATACAGCGTCAAAGCCAAGCTCCACAAAATAGTGCTAATGCAATTGACCTTTTCGAAAATCCATGGCGACCAAGAGGTAACACCATTTAAATAAAGAAGCTTGAGTTTGGATTAATCTTGCGTAGCCCATTGGATTGATTGGATATCAAAAGATACGTGTATGCTTAGCCAAGACATTATATGCGGACTGAGTTCCCTAAGAAGGGATTTTCAATCACACTTTCTATAGCCACGTTCTTGAGTTGATACAGTATTATTATTGCTTTGCAATACAGTTGATTCAGTGTAACTGTATACGAAGGTACATCCCATAATTGTTGTGGTAGACTGTCGTCCGCAGTCCATTTATATGGTCTTGCGCCAGAAACTATAGGTGTATTCTCTATACTGTTTCAGTGAACAAAATCTGAACATATATCCTTCAAATAATCTACTATTTTATTAGGCACACATTGTACAGATAAACCACACATTTCTGCAGACAAACCTTTGTTTTCCATATATCCCATTAAGAAAAATAAAAGTCACTTTAGATGTAGTGAAAAGAAGTTCCTTACTGGCGGCTGGTGTGAATCGTCTCAATTTTTTAATGCCACTGGTTATCTTATATAGTCTTGAGAATTGTTGTGTGTGTTCTTCTCTAGGTTGTGCAAGCCAAGTGGTTGATGCATTGCTTCTTTGTACAGTTCGTGTGGATGTTATGTTCAGTCTATACCATATTAAGCAAATATGAGTACTTTCAACTGTAGTGGAAAATAAGAATTTAACAGAGTATTTGCCAAATTGACATTCCTCTGCTTAAATTATTCTTGAATGTAATGATAGAAGCTTCTTTCCCATTTCTATATTGTCCAAAATCATGCCATGAGTTTGGAAAATTGTATCACTGCAATGCCTTCTTCATATCTGTAGATTTGGAGGAAAATTTCATGCATGTTATTGCTGCATTAGTAAGAACGCTCGCCAGCTGGGATGGCAAGCGCCAGTGAGCGCTGCGCACGGTGTAGCAGGTTGGACAAGCAGCGGGAGCGGCAGTCAAGACCACAGGCGGCTTGTCAAGAGACAGCGGGCGCATCTGATCCCGATACATCAGGGTGAGCTTCACACACTTTACTCCATTTCAAATGCAATACCTGCCAATCTGGAGCTATGAAAAAAGTCCTACGTAGTTATACACCTCATGTCTTCAACAATTTTACTTGCAAGTGCACTAATCATTAATTAATTAATAATAACAAGATGGATGCTCTTATCTTAAAATATGCTCTAGAACCTGAAAAATATGATAATGAACCCGTCTCATCCTTACCACCAGGATATTGTGTTTATCGGGTCTTTTCAGTTTTCAGGTGACATCAGTGAGGTACGTGGAGGCATAGTGTCGCCACTGCTCTGCTGCCCCATGTTTCCTTTCAAGTTTAGAGGCTTAACTTTCTTCTGTTCAATGAAATGCTTGGTAGCTAAATCATTTTGCCTTCCATCTTTCCTTGCTTGTGCATGTTCTTTGTTGTTTTGTTCCATGTCCGAGGCAAGGTTATGTTTGTTTCGATTGTTGTCCAGTTTGTGGGGTTCTCCTTGGGGTCTCATCTGAAAAATATGTAGTTCCAATCCAGTTTGTACATTGATATTCTGCTGGTTTGGTTCCTTCCTCATTGAGTGCTCATATGCCATTGGTTCATATCCATGTTTGTAAGGCGTTAGTGCTACATTAACACGGCTTTCTTCATTTAAATGTGGTTCTAATCCAGTTTGTACAGAAATATGGTTGTTCAGTACCTATATTTCCTTCGGTTAGATGCGCTTCTAATTCTGAATTATGCTTGAGCCTTCATTTTTTTACGGGTCGGGCGCAGGTAACTGCCATTGGAGAGCACCGACGGCGCGGTAAGCAGTAAAGAAGGAGAAGTCCTTAAATATTCAATTGGTATGCAGCTGCAACTTCCATGTTATATTCCGAAGCTTCTCTATGTGCTTTGTTGTGTAGTTCGCGATCAAATTAAGGTAGAATTTTTATGAATGTAACATGTGCAACATGGTGCTCACTGATTCAAGTTTGTTTAAATTTGTTCGATTTCTGGTCAGTGGAAATAGAACTTCAGTATGCACTTCTCTTGCAGAAGATGAACTATGTGCTGCTTGCTATTAAAAAATGAACCGCGTTTGCCTGGTTGTAAATTCTATGCTGATGTTATTTTAGTTAATGTTCCATTCTCTAAACAAACATGGGGTTGGATCCAATAGGTCAAAGCTATGATACATTTGTTGTTTTACACTAGCTTTAAAGCCAGTATTTTTTACACGTGTTTGATACCTAATTTTAGCACAAAGATAATACTGCATTTCCTTGGGCTCCTTAATTTTGGCTCTGTCCTTGCTCATATTATAAGTAAAAAAGGATTGTGTGCACTGAATTTATATGCTAAATACATTGATACTGAAAGAAAGCTTTTCTAAGCAAATAATTTCCGGACCAAATTAGGTACATCAAAATCTTGATGAGTTGCAGACCAAATCTGGAAATGGGAATGTTCACGTCATCATATTTGCTTTCTTGACCGGCGGAGGATGGATTCCAACAAGGACAAAGTGAATGATAAGGTGCATTTGAGGAATTGGTTGTCCCAGGAGGCTCTGCGCACATACAAGAGACGCCGGCAGCCTGAGGCTGAGCCGGAGCCCAAGCCCGTGGATGTGCCGGAGCAGCAGGTGTAATCTTCAATTAAAATCTGTTCGTATTACATGGACTTCAGTTACAATGTGGCACAGTTAGGGTTTTACACTAGCCAAAGCATTTATTTGGCCTGTTAGTTGCATGTGCACATCAACTTGAAATGACGGAGGGAGGACATCAGTAATAGGGTTACCACCTGACTGCAAATTTCTGGTTACAACGTTCTTGTGCTCGCCTAGAAATTAGCTGGGGGCAACATTTAGCTTTTGCCTTTTGCAATCTTCAAATACCTTTCTAATGATAAAAGATTTGATTTTGCCGTGTGAAATGCTTGAGTTACTTGTCGGAAAAAAAAAACCTTTATCTTTTTCAATCACTTTTGTGGGTCAAACAGAGTAGCATGGAGGAACTTTTCCATAACAGAATGTGTAAAACCTGGCGTATTTCGTCGGATACCATATGTTGTGTGCTAGATATGTGCTACTATACTCATGCAAGGCAAAGGGCCTCATAGGTGTTCCTTAATAGAAGTATATATTTTCAAAGCTAAATTATCCTTTGTTTTTTTATCTTAAAAGAATTTGAATAGTACATTAAGTGGTTGCTAAAACTTAATTCTACTAACGAAGTTAAATATTTTTGAAACACTTCGGGTTTGACATGGTCTCTGTGCTTGCTCAAACATAAAATTACTAAAAAAATGCAAATATTTTCAACGCGCACATGGTTTTAAATGGGCCTATGCGTCATTTGGCAGGTCATCTAGTCTTCATATGTACCAAAGAAGAATGACATTCATGGAGCTCATGCACATAAACATAGGAAGGTAATACATTAAAGTAAAAATGACATGGAGCCACAACCAAGTGAAAAGTAAACATAGTAACTGAATACCACAGAGCACTTTATTACATGCAAAATGCGACAGGATCTTCAACGAGGAATGACGAAGTGATCGCTTCAGGCACTTTATAGTATAGCACCCGACAACTATTGCCAGTCGTCAGGTCTCCTTTGATGTCATAGCTGAGAGAAAATGTGGTCAAACGATACAGACAGCAACAAGGTACATATCGCTCTTCCATGAGCTCCTGATCATATCCCTCGTCCATGAGCTCCTGATCATATCCCTCGTCCTCAATAGAGTAACCGGGTCCATCCACATCTCCCTCTTCCTTGAGCTCCTGAACATCTCCCTCTTCCTTGAGCTCCTGAACATCTCCTTCATTGAGCTTCAGATCAGCACCCCGGTCCTCGGTACGGTAAACAGGTCCGCCCACATTTCCCTCTTCCTTAAGCTTCGGACCATCGCTTTCATCCTCAATGGAGACGCACTGCACTAAGCAGAATTTGCTCTGGCCCACGTAGACTAGGGTGGCGCCTACATGCCTCTCAGCTGGGTCCTGACTGAACAGCCTCTCCTTGCCGAGCTTCCACTCAAGGCCGTGGCCAGTGCTGGAGCTGGACAAGCAGCAGGAGTAGACTTGGCCAAGGGTGTCAGAATCTTTGGAGAGCCCAACAAAGGCATTGAGGTACGGATCAAAGTGACCACGGCCTGCGAAGGGCAGCGCCCAACTGCCAAGTTGTTCCCACTTTTGCTTTTCCATGTCAAAGGAAAAGGTGGCCTCAATGTCGTTCATCTTGGTGCTGACGAAGATGGTACATCTCTGGGGATGCACAGCGTAGGACGTGACGTTATAACTCTTGAATGGCGGTTTCTCAAGCCGTTGCCACGACCACTCCTTGCTGCGACGTCGACCCAGCGGCGGGGGGCAGAGAGGTTCCCAGTGGAGCATCTCGAAGGAGGCTTCGCTGAGACAGAATAGCCTAGTATTGCCGACGGAGAGATAGATGGGATTAATCGGATATTCCTGGCCAGGGCAAAAGGTCATGCTCAGCGAGGAGACGTCCAACATGGGGACGAAGGTCCCGGACAACAATCTCTTGCCTCCGGGATCCCTGGTATGCATCGCCAAGATCCTGGTGCCAAAGGCTGAGGCGAAGTACTCTGGCGACCCATGCGCTGCCTCCAAGCGGAAGAGTGCCGGAGGCAGGCACGGCACATCGGCTGGTGCTGAGAATGCAGTCTGCTTACGTCGGCGAGAGCAGGGAAACAAGTTTACCTTGTGGATGCTATATCCGTACGACCAGTCATCAAAAACAAGGTAAACGTAATGCTTCCGACGCTTTCTCTTGGAACCAGACACTCCTACTTGCTCGCCTGTTGCACACACCACTGGGCAGGGAAGGTTTCCTGGATTAATTGTAGATCTGATTCCTTCGATTCCTTTAGTAGGCGTTGCCGTTGGCTCTTCATCGTTGCCATTGGATTTCCAACCCGAATCCATTGTCAAAGGGAAATCAATCAAGCCCAAATCTCAAATCTAAAGAGGGCAGCAAAAGGCAAAGAAACGGAAATCAACATCAAGCAGAAGAAACAGCAGGTACGCACCTATAAGTCGAAGATGGTGCAGCGGCCATTTGGCTTCAGAGTAGATTGGGAGGAGGCGGCGGCGGCGGCGGCGGCGACGGCGAAGGCGTCGGTAAAGGCTGAGAGACGAAGCGAAGGTGGCTTATATAAAGGAAGAAAACCTAGGAGGTTCCTGGTGGGTGACGTACTGACGGTGGATCTCGTGGGCTGTGCTGGAACTCATGGTGTTTTCTTGGGCTGTAGCCCGGCCCTTTTATTTTCAGTTTTCATCGTGATTTTTTTTAGAGGCGGGTATGGGAATATCCTATTTGGCGCTGCAGGCGCCGGTTTTAGTTGTTTCCGCAAACCGGCGCATGCAGCGGTGTTAGGTGGGCCGGCCCGCTAAGGTCTCCGTTTCGTCCCCGTGTTTTCTGAGTCTTTTTCTCCCGACGCCCCTGTTTCCTCTCCTCCTTCTCCCCCGACGGCTTCTCCTTCTCCCCCGATTCGACTCTCCCTCTCCCCAGCGGAATCAGGCGCATCGATGAGGGAGTGCATCGATGAACCCTAATCCGACGTCTGGCGCATCGACTTCTTCTCCTGTGTTTCGTTGTTCTTCCTCCGCCCCCGTGGTGGATTCGTCTGGTTCGTTCTTCTTCTAACCTTAATTCCCCTTAGATATTCTGTTATTATTTTTGTGTTTTCTTGGTGCTTGTTCTTGTGTTGGTGCTGTTTATGCGTGGATCTAGTCGTATGCAGTCATGGATGGTGTCTCTGGTATCTAGGGTTTGGGGTAATATATTTCGCCCCTTTTTTTAGATCTTCAGTTTGCATATGTATAAATGCATCTGGTGCCATCTAGTTTGTGCGGTGGTAGATCTTCTACCGCGTGTTGATGCGTGTGAATTTATCTCCTGTGACTTATGGCATATATCGTGTATTGAGGCGTGTGATTTTCATCCTCCTGCCATGTGTGTAAATGAAACTGATTTTTTGATTATTGTCTTGATGCATTTGAATTCATATCCGTTTACCTGGTTGTGTCTGTTTTGATAAGTCAGTGTGATACATGTGAGATTGCAAGTCAGTTGAATCTAGTTTGACAGTGTCTGTTTTGATAAGTCAGTGTTCTGAACATTTCTGTCCAGAACATTTTTGAAGCATATTGGCATGCATATCTTAGTTGAATTTTACTAGGGGTTTGTGATACTTAACTAGTTATTTGGTTCTGAGTAGCATCATGTGAGATTGGAGAGGTATCAGTCATGTATTTAATCTGGTTCTTGAACAAAAACATTAAGGCTACCATCTCCATCAATTTTTAATCTGAATCCATCAATGAAATATTTTAGCGGAGGTTTCGCAGAGATTCTACCATCTCCGTCGTCAGTAATCCTGTCTCTGTTTGCCCACCATAGCCTTATAAAAATGATTTCCCATCACAGCGTCTGGAGCTTTTAGGGTAGCTTCAGCGTCTGGAGCTTTTAGGGTAGCTTCAGCTTCTTCCCTTTTAGAGAACTGGATAAAGGCTTTCTCACTGTTAACTGGAACGTATATATCTATTACTTGACCGAATTTTTCGAAGTGGGACAGAAGTGCCTCCCATCTATTTCTCTCCGGTGGAATGCCATTTACATAAAGTGTGCGAGATGCTTTGTGAGAGGTCCTACTATTACTTTGCCAGCCCACATCTGCAGACATTCTTGAACTGGGTCGACCATTAGTATCCTTGCTAGTTACATCAAATTGAGATATATAATCTTCCAAGAGTTGTCAGTGCGCATACAGTAATAATTGTCCACATGAACTTTAGCTTGTATTGCATAAGAATAGTATAACAAAGTCATTATAATTTAGAAAATTAGTCTAAGCTAAGTAGGGTCAAATAACTACCAGAACATAAAATGCTGCAGTACAGAAAATTAGTCTGAATCCGACGCTCGTTGACGCTACCTAGTTAGGAATTTGGACAGGGTATTTGTGAAGATCGTTAAGTAGTTGTTTCTTCTTAGTATTTCTATAGTTTCTTTGTCCAATCTGTTTAGTATCTTATGGTTTTCTTTATTATCTGCAATTATTATAGATTCATAAGTAGTGCTCATTTGTTAATAGTTGTTGTTAAATCTGTATTTTTCAGCACAAGAAGGAGGTGGGGTTGCGCAAGTTGTTGATCTAGAAGGGGAGGAACCAACTGAATATCCTCCTCAAGGTCTCCGCAATGACTCAGGTGCTATGTTAGTTTTTCTCCATTCAGTTTTTTGTAGCTTTCGAATTTTGTATAGTTCGAAAGTAGGTCAATTTGCTGGAAAAACAATTTGTGTGTTAGGTTTTTGGTCTTACCAGAGGTTTGTCTATTCCTTTTTAAGTTGTTCTGTGAATGTTTAGTCTGCATCTATTTATTTATTTATTTATTTGTAGATCACATACTTTCCTTCTCTGACAGTAACATGTTTCCTTCTCATATTTGATCTACAGTCCTTGTTCAACTAATCATTTTTATCTAAATGCTTTTTTTAAGTGCTATAAGTGTGTTTACATCATATTTTTAGCTAGTTAACTTCATCTTGAGCCATTTAGTATGTCATGGTTTGTTGGCAAATTCCCCTTAGTAAATATGATGTTCAACTTCAACTAGTGTTTGCACATCTTAGTTCTTCAATCATAGCAAATAAAAAAAAGATATAGGTACCCGCTCAAATCTTTCACATAAATACAGTGAACCTAGAACTTGGAATGAGCTATACTTATGGCACATGTAGATTTGTTTTAGCTTTAATGTTTTTGTTTTTCAACTAGAACTTGAATTTGCAGAATATTTCCTCTTAGTTTTTCTGTGGTTTCTTGTGCAATCCCTTTAGTATGTTATGCTTTTCTATATTATCTGCAATATTATAGATTCATAAGTAGTGCTCATTTGTTGATAGTTGTTTTTCAATCTGTATTTTGCAGACCAAGAAGGAGGTGGGGTTGCCCAAGTTGATGAACCAGAAGGTGAGGAACCAACTGAATATCCGCCACGAGGTCTCCGCAATGACTCAGGTAGTATGTTAGTTTTTCTCCATTCAGTTTTGTAGTTTTCAAATTTGGTATAGTTTGAAAGTAGATCATATTGCTGGAAAAACAATATCTGTGTCAGGTTTTGGTCTTACCAGATGTTTGTCTATTCATTTGTAAGTTTGTCTTGTGAATGCTTAGTCTATGTTTTTTTATTTATTTATGTGTAGATCAATTTTTTCCTTCTTTGATAGTAACATGTTTTCTTCTGATATTTTTCTTGAACTCATTGTTCATATAATCATTTTTATCTAAATGCTTTTGTTTATCTGTGTTTTCATATAGTTCAATGTATCTGCTTGTTTTGGTGGTGCTGTAGTGTTTTTTGTTATATTCTTTCAGGCTATGCTTTTTTCAAATTCCATATTTATTTTTTTATTCTCTAGTATTTGCACTGTCTTATCAGTTGTTGTTATTTTCTTTTCGTAGCTCGGGTATTCCCTCGGAAGTTATGCAAGTCTACTTACATTACCAAACTGTCTTTCAAGCGTTGGGAAAAAACTGTGAAGCAGTTTAGTGACATTTAGTTAGGCCATGCGAGAAAGTACAAAATGGAAGCTCTGCTTCATATGCCAAAGAAACTTAAAATCCCCATGAATCTGCTTGAATGGATAGATCAGCACATGTTTGGAACTAAAGAGCCCTGTTTCAAGCATAAGAATAAAGTTATCAAGATTACTAAAGATATGGTCGACAAAATTTTCGATTTCCCTGGTGGCACCGAGCCTTTTGTATTCAGTAGTGACGATCCCCAAGTGAAAGCAGAGGTTACAGAGTTAAGGAACAAGTATATTGATCATCGGAACAAAATGCCAATTAATAAAATAGAGGAGGTGATGCTTAGTGACGAGACAGAAGATGGTTTTATTAGGAGCTTCACATTTTATTTCCTATCATCTATTTTGTGCCCTGCGTCATACTGCTTTGGCAACACCAAGTTCTTGTACTCTCTGAGAGATGTTTCTGCTATTCCTTCACTCGACTTTGGGCAATTGGCACTGGATTTCACGCGTGAGGAGTCAGAGCGTCACTTTGAAATGATCATGAATAGACCAAGTGTTGAGGAAATGAACAAGTCTTCATATATTGGGGGATGTCTTCCTATTTGGGGAGTAAGCTCAATCATGAGTTGCCCTATTTTCTTTGTATTCCCTTTATATTTTTACTGACCTTATTATTTTTTAAATGGCAGATCATTTATCTGGATTTTGTTGATTTCGATGTTATTGATAATCATCAGTCCACTGTGGATTATTCTCTTCCACGGATATGTCATGTTAAGACTGAAGATTTCAAGTATCTTGCATTGGTTGATAGGAATTATGAGTCTAGGAAAAATTACGGTGTTTTACCAGTAAGCATCGTATACTGTATATACCTTCTTGACTTATCTTTTTTCTTCCGGTATTTATTTTCATCATTTGCTCAACTGCAATTTGTAGCTGCGAGACATATCACACACCCCATATGCCAATGTCGGGCCTGTTAACAATGCTCCTGATGCTGCTGGTGTGATTAACTCAATTCCTTATGTGGAGGTAATTTTTATGAGTAGATTATTTCATTTTCAATATGGTTTATTCTTCCTTGTATTTTTTTATCTTTATATAGCTAATTTTTTTTGTAATATCAATTGTAGGTCAAAAATGCAAATAGTGTTCCTGAAGCTCTACATGAGAACACGTCAATTGATTCAAAAAGTCCTCATATCATTTCAGAAATTCCCAGTTCCACTGCACAAGTTGAAGCAGATTTAAAACCGAAACCAGAGCCACATTTGAAATCAGAGGTATTTTTTGTGTTGTGTGTCTTTTTTAGTTCATATCTAAGTGTTCTCTTGATAGAAGTGTCCTGTTTACTATCATTTTTGTAATCCAGGTTCCCTTCAGTGATGTCCTTAAGCCGGAGCCAATCGGACCAAAATTTGAGGTATTTTGTTTTGTATTGTTCATTATGTGTGTGTGTCCAGAACAAGTCTGTTATGAATTTCATCTAATAAACAGCAATTTTTTTGTAGTAGTATAACTTAACGTTATTTTGTGAGAGCTTAATATTTTTTGCAATGATGCTTAGCATATTGTGCTCTCTGGATATTCGGTCAAGTAGCGCTGGTTATAAGGATATTGTCTTCGCTAAAGTTTGTCCCACTCTGTTTTGTAAATGGCCAATTTGAGTACAACAGGACTATATATTATAGATTAAGTGGATAAATAGTGTATTATTGGCTGTTAAGAATTTACTGCAGATTTTTTGGTAATTTGATAATACCATTCACTTTTTTTACGACTGATCATGATGAATAGCGGTTACAATACTGAATTTTTGCTATCAAACTAATAAAGAACCTTTCTTTTTTTGAAATGAATCTTGCATGTAGCTTTTTTGTTCTTTTGGCTAGTTTACTGATAGTCTGAATTCTGTGTGTTTCATTATGTCCAGAACATTTCTGTCCTGTATTCGGTGTACAAAACACCAATTTTCCCAGCTCATGCTTCAAATGTGAACACCAACTCTGTCCACCAAGCAACTACTTCACAACCTAAGGTCTGCTTCAAGTTTTTCAAATTTATTTTCCCAATCATAATTTTTATTGAACTTACAACAACATTTGATATCTCTTTCTCATCAGGAAGAAGTTTTTCTATCAGCTGAAGCAGATGATATCTAATTTTCCAGTGAAGTTAATGCAAAAAGAAGTTTTATACTCATTAGTTCTGCCTCTAGAAATGAAAGAGTCAAGCGCTTTCAAGGAACTCCAATCCTTATTGATGATGATTCTCCTACCACTCCTGCTGCTGCGACTAACGAAGAGATACCAGCCTCTCACTGTGATACAAGTGAAGGAATTCCAATGAACATGGAGTTTTCTATCCAACTAGGTTATAATTCCAACAATATTTTTTTAATTTTCCGTGGTTTTCATTTTTTTGTAATATGATTCTGAGCAACATTCCATTATTTAATGTTGAAACGTTTTTTTTCCTTTGTGTGTTTTGCAGGCTATTCTTCATTGAATAATGCAGAAGTTGGACCAAGTACAGGACCTAATACAATTGAAAAGAAGAACAGGAAAAAAAGAGCAGCTAAACTTCAATCTCCTGATCCACCAAAGAAACTCAAAATATCTCGAGAAGTGGACATCTTCTTTTCCAAATATTTGAGGAAGCCTATCTTTCAAGAATAGTTAATTCTCTTAGTCCTTTAGTTATTTTATTATTTATTATTTAATTAATTTATGAGAACTTTTTTTAGTTTAGACATCTACCTAGAAAAATAATTATGAAATACCAACATTTTCCTGGTTCAACCAAAGTTAGTTCAGATGAAAAACTTTGTAGTTCATATAATTTTAGACCAAAAAGAATGTTTTAAATTTTTCTGTTTTGGCCACAGTAGTGTTGCATATATTATTTATTAATTGTTAATCTGTATTTCTATGATCCATTTTCTCCATTTAACAGTAGTTCTCCTTCTTTATTCTGTCCAGCACTCTTTTTGTTGACATTGAGGTTTCCCTGTAAGCTATGAGAATTACTTTAATTCATTTAAAGCGAGGGGTGAGATTGGAGATGAAGTGATGAATTCTTTTATTCAAGTTCTTAACTATGAATCAAAGATGTCATCTGAAGTAAAGCCTTATCTCAAGAAATACTGTTTCACTTCATACTTTACTGTGAGTTTTCGTTCTAAACTTCCTATTTGCTTATATTTTTACTATTTTTTCTTTTTTACTTTCATTGAAACTGAGATTTTTATTAATTTTTTCATTGTTGTTCACAGAATAAATTGTTGGTTCGTCCTGAGTCATTTGATACAATTACGTGCATACGAGAATTTGACAGAATTAATTCAGAAGAAAGCATCTGGAAACAAGACTTGGTAAGAAAAATATCAACTTATTCAATAATAAGCAAGATCTATTCTTTTTTAATACTCATTCTGCTTCCTCTTGTTGAACAGTTATACTTCCCTACTATAAAATCAAATCACTGGGTTATACTTTCCATCAACTCTCTGTTTGAGAAATCTCACTTTTTTGATCCATGTGGTACTATTCTGGATACTACCCAAGAAGAACTTGTCTACAACTTGGTAAGTAATTATTAAGACATAAAATCCTTTGATTCTCACGGAAACAATTTTTTTTCTGCTCTACCACATCTGAAGTAAAGTGTCTAACTGTGTTTATACATATAATAAACAGCTCTCCAACTACAACATGCTTTGCAAGTTGAGTAAAAAGCCATTCAAGAACATATTCTCTTTCAAGCTTCAACCAGTAGGACCTTACCCAACAAACTGTCTCATGTAAGTTCATTTTTCTTCTTTGTGTTTGTATATTTATTCAATTTTTCAACTGCAAGTTTATTCAACATACTTCTCCATACTTTTTCCATCCACCACTGTACTGTTTCCAGTTCATGTTTCTGCCTGCTTGTACTCCAAATGTTGATGTGATTTGTTTACCACAGATTCTATTTTTGAAAACTATTTTTCTACTAAGCGTACTGTATGTTCATCTCAAGCATATGTTTAGGCAAATTTACAGTTATACAGTCAAGCATACTGTATGTTCATCTCAAGCTAACAGTAGTTGAACATTGGAGATCAAAGCATACTGTTTGCCCAATGTTGTTTCAATGTGTGGTTGTTCTCTCAAATTCCATCCCTAACCTTTAGTTAACAACAACTACTGTCAAAAATAATTCCATCAATATAGTAATCTTCTTCTACTCTTACTACTCCTCTCAATATTGGCATTGGGGGCATAACTTTCACTCGACAACAACTACTCCCAACTCTGAAATTTGACAGTACGAATAAGAATGAAAATTCAGTGAGTAATTTAGATTACAAAATAAGAATAAGAACAAGGGCTTGAGGATGTTCTTCTGAATTTTATTGTGTCATGTTTCTTTAAGGAATGGCCATGCAACAGAAGAACTGACAGAGGGAGTATATGACTTCTCTCAATAAAATTCAATTAAATTATGGAGGTGAATCTGACCTCCAGCTCTGCAATCTGAAAATATAGAGCTGAAAATTATACAGTTTGTCTCGTACGGTAAAATTCAGTTAAATTTTACAAACTGGAAATTATGGAACTGGTTCTGATTTCCAATTCAGACTCCAGATACCACAGGCACCAAATTTGAGTAGGGAGCAGCGAGACACTAAATTTAGCTAGACAAGATTTCATAGGAGAGACCTGTAGGGGTGTGTGCTCTGCACGTACCCTATGAAGAGCAACAAAGTTAATCAAAATTGAAACTTTAATTCGGTCATTAGTTTATAAAGAAGAAGAAAATGTTTCTGTCTGATTGTACCCCCATCTGTTTTGTTTTACTTCGTATATTCTGAACTTTGACCTAGTCTACAGAAAACACCCCTACACCTTTTGTTTTACTACCAAAGCTCGATGAGCTCGCTCGCTCACTCTCCAGCGGCTAGCTTGTTAGCTAGGGCTATCACCAATGATAGGCGCAATGGTAGAGGTAGTGTTGTTGGTGATTGGTGGTGACTGGTGTGAGTTGCTCTGCTGCTGCTGGCAGGGGCAAGCAATCCTTCACACGCAAGTGGGTGATGCGGGGCCATTAGTTCAAAAACCCCGCCGCTTATCCCAAACTACTCCAAGGCTGGCACATCAAGCCTTTTTCTTGCGAGGCTTTATATTCCAAGGCTGGATGGCACATCCATCGGTCGACGCCGGAAGAAAAAAAACTACTACTAGTAGTAACACCACCTGAAACTGCAAGCAAACCAGATTCAAATCTCTACTGGCAGTGACAGCCCAAAGTAGATCAACCCCAAATTTCCTTCACACTCAGCACACTTCATCAATGTTGACAATAACACACCAATACTCGTCCTCATTTTTTTCCTGTGTTTTTCTATTCTTTATGTAGGCATGACTCAGGCCACTATCTGCCTTTATACATGGAAAACTTTGAAGGCAAAGCTATGAAGAGTTTCAATGAGGTCCAACTTGAAAACCTTTTGCCTTATTTTTTTTTGTATGTGCAAAACTGGATCCAAAACAAACTAGTGAAGTAGCTCATTTTCATGTGTTGGGAGCTGGATACATTTGCTGTCTGTTTTTAGCTTTCTAGGAATGACTTTTTCTTTTTGATTTTGTTCGAATGTGCCACAGTTCCTGGGTACTTTGCTATGTTCCAAGACTAAATAATAGGCCTAATCATATGCTCTTTTTTTAGAAACTAGCACTTGTCTATGCACATTCCATCCATTGGTGGAATTGATTTTATTCTTTTTTCTGAAGTGTGACTTTGTTTATATCTATCCTTCTTTTACCGAGAATGTTTTAGGTTTTGTTATGCCCATATGATTAGTCAGTTGTTTTTCTACTGTTTACTATCTCTGCAGCCTGCTATAACCAGTTAGTAATTTTCTTCTGTACTACTTTAAGATGTTTTCTCAAGTTTTAGTCTTCTATTTCTCATAATGTGCCTATATTGTGTTTATAAGCAGGGCAACATTCCGAAGTACAGAATGATTTCTGCATTCAAGTTCTTCAAAAGCACTTTGAACAAGCTGAAAGAAGGAGATCTGCCAATACCAAATTGGCTTTTCCGCAAGATGCATATGCAAACAGTTTTCAATGTGTAACTAATCGGAACAAAGCATGTATTTTCATGTCTGCAACAATTTCATCTGTAATCATATGGTAGTAGATTCACGGTACTAGATGTTTAAACTTTTGTTACCACGAGCTACATAGTGTCTCTGTTGGAAATCTTCTTTTTCTGGATATCTACTTTTCTTCATGAACTACATAGTTTTTGTGTTGCAATCATTGTCCATACTAAGTGTATCTTTTGTGTTGCTAAATACGAAACTATATCTTCGTGCACTACATACTATCTATGTTGGCATCACATGCATACTAAGCGAATCCTTGTTTTGTCATTTCAAATATAAAAAGTTGTCAATGTCTAATTTTAGCTGGTTTTTAGCTTTTCCATGTTTCAAAGTTGTACTTTTTATCTTTCAAATTAATAACCAGCAGAAATGATATACAATGTTAATACCTCGGTACTGATCGTCCTTTGGTTCTAACCATTGATTGGCGATTCCTTTACACAATGCCTTATGCATGTGATGAAAACGCAAGATGGTTCACAAAGTCTGAATATTTAGTTTCTTTGCGCATTTTTGTGCATTTAATAATGATGCAATTAGCATTCCAAGTGACTACTCTTCATTATACTTTCTTCATGCATCTGTGTTATTTTTCACTTGTCAACTTTGATTTTTTGTGATGGTTCGTTTTTCTTCATCTATAATTGTGAAAATGTTTAAAACTTGAATTCACTCTTATTCAATACTAAATTTACAACTTTGAAACTACAGATCACCAAATGCAATTTCAATTCATTAGTATTCGAAAATACTTACCGTACTTTTTAAATTTTATTCCACATTATAAAAAGTTTAGTTCATGAAAGTGAATTAGTTCAAATCTAGTTCTTTGATGTTTCAAATTTTATCTCACAAAAATTCAACTCCATACCATCAAAATTTATAATGTGATTTCAAAATTTAGTTCATAAAATTCAATTTATATTCAACTATTTTCAAATTTAGGCATTTTTTAATTTTAGTTCAATTTAAGTTCAATTTGTATTCAATACAAGATCAACAACATTTCAAAATTTAGTTCATGATAATTCGAACCTAGTTTATCAATTTTCAATTTTAGATCATTTGAATTCAAAATTTAGTTCACTAAATTTGAAACAATCTCAGTTCATCAATTTTAGTTCATTAAATTCAATCTCAGTTCATCAAAATCTCAAACTTAGATCAAGAAAAACAATTTACATCCATCAAATTTGTAGTTCACAAAAAACTATCTAGTTCACTTGAATTTAAAATTAGGTCACCAATAATGAAATTTTAGTTCACTAAATTTAGTTCATCAAATTTGTATTCGAAAGTAGTTCCCGAAAAAACAATTTAGTTCACATTCAAACTAGTTTACCAACATTGAAATTTTAATTAGTAATTTTCAAATACAAGTCATCACTTTTTAATTTCAGTTCATTTGGATTCAAAATTTAGTTCACTTGTATTAAAAATATAGTTGACAAAATTCAAATTGAGTTCATCAAATTTCAAACTTAGTTCAATAAAAACAAATTAAGTTCACCAAAATTGTAGTTCACAAAATTAAAGTTCAGTTCATCAATTTTTATTTTCAGTTGACTTTGGATTCAAAATTTAGTGAACTTGTGTTCAAAATATAGTTCACAAAATTGAAAATAAGTTCATCAGTTTTAGTCCACTAAATTCAAACTTAGTTCATCAAATATAGAACTTAGTTCAAGAAAAACAAATTAACTTCATTAAATTTGTAGTTAACAAAACAAACAAACTAGTTCACTTGAATTCAAAACTGGTTCACCAGCAATGAAATTTAGTTCACAAAATTCAAATCTAGTTCATCAAATTTTAATTATAGTTCACTGTGTATTCAAAATTTACTTCACTTGGATTCAAACTTTAGTTCTCAATATTCAAGTAGAGTTCATCCATTTTAGTTCATTAAATTCAATCTCAGTTCATCAAATCTCAAACTTAGATCAAGAAAAATAAATTAAGTTCATGAGATTTGTAGTTCACAAAAAAAACTAGTTCACTTGAATACAAAATTAGTTCACCAACAATGAAATTTTAGTTCACAAAATTTAGTTCACAAAATTTGAATTCATTGCAGCAAATTTGTATTCAAAAAGTAGTTCACGAAAAACAAATTTAGTTCACTTTCAAAACTAGTTCACCAACATTGAAAGTTTAGTTCACAATATTCAAATCCAGTTCATCCATTCATAATTTCAGTTCATTTATATTCAAAATTTAGCGAACTTGTATTAAAACCATAGTTCACAAAATTCAAATTGACTTCATCAATTCTAATTCACTAAATTCAAACTCAGTTCATCAAATCTCTAATTAGTTCAAAAAAACAAATTAAGTTCATCAAATTTGTAATTCACAAAAAACAAACTAGTTCACTTGATTAAAAATTAGTTCACCAAGATTAAAGTTTTAGTTCACAAAATTTTAGTTCACTAAATTTGAATTCACTGCATCAAATTTGTATTTGAAAGTACTTCACGAAAAAAATATTTAGTTCACATTCAAAACCAGTTCACCAACATTGAAATTTTAGTTCACTATTTTTAAATCCAATTCATCACTTTTTAATTTCAATTCACTTGGATGCAAAATTTGGTTCACTTGTGTTCAAAGTATAGTTTCACAAAATTTAAATTGGCTTCATCAATTTTAGTTCACTAAATTCAAACCAAAACTACTCAAATCTCAAAGGAAAACAAATTAAGTTTAGCAAATTTGTAGTTCACACAATTAAATTCAGTTCATCAATTTTTAATTTCACTTCACTTTGGATTCAAAATGTTGTGAACTTGTATTTGACATATAGTTCACAAAATTCAAATTGAGTTCATCAATTTAGTTTTATCAAATAAATTTAGTGCTTGGACCAGCAAATACAGTTAAAACAAATTAAGTTTTATCAAATTTGTAATTTACACAAAAACAAACTAGTTCACTTGAATTCAAAATTAGTTCACCAACATTGAAATTTCTGTTCACAAAATTTAGTTCACTAAATTTGCATTCACTACATCAAATTTTAATTCGAAACTAGTTCATGGAAAAACAATTTAATTCACACTCAAAACTAGTTCACCAACATTGAAATTTTAGTTCATACTATTCAAATCCAATTCACCACTGTCTAATTTCAGTTCTCTTGGATTCAAAATTTAATGAACTTGTATTCAATTTATAGTTCACAAAATTCAAATTGAGTTCATCAATTTTAGTTCACTAAATTCATACTCAGTGCAACAAATCTGAAACTTCGTGAACTTTTAATTTTAGTTCACTTGGCTCCAAAATTTAGTGAACTTGTATTCACTTTATAGTTCACAAAATTCAAATTGAGTTCATCAATTTTAGTTCACTAAATTCAATGTCAGTTCATCAAATCTCAAACTTAGATCAACAAAAATAAATTAAGTTCATTAGATTTGTAGTTCACAAAAAAAATAGTTCACTTGAATTCAAAATTAGTTCATCAACATAGATCACAAATTTTAGTTCACTTGGATTCAAAATTTAGTGAACATGTATTCAATTTATAGTTCACAAAATTCAAATTGAGTTCATCAATTTTAGTTCACTAAATTCAATCTCAGTTCATCAAATCTCAAACTTAGATCAAGAAAAATAAATTAAGTTCATTAGATTTGTAGTACACAAAAAAAACTAGTTCACTTGAATTCAAAATTAGTTCATCAACATTGAAAGTTTAGTTCACAAAATTTAGTGAACTAAATTTGAAGTCACTTCATCAAATTTGTATTCGAAAGTAGTTCACGAAAAAACAATTTACTTCACATTCAAAACTAGTTCACCAACATTGAAATTTTAGTTCACCATTTTTTCAAATCCATTTCATCACTTTTTAATTTCAATTCACTTGGATTCAAAATTTAGTTCACTTGTATTCAAAGTATAGTTCACAAAATTCAAATTGACTTCATAAATTTTAGTTCACTAGATTCAAACCAAAATGAATCAAATCTTAAAGAAAAATAAATTAAGTTCACCAAATTTGTAGTTCACAATTTTCAAGTTCAGTTCATCAATTTTTAATTTCACTTCACTTGGATTCAAAATCTAGTGAACTTGTATTCAAAATATAGTTCAAAAAATTCAAATTGAGTTCATCAATTTTAGTTTACTAAATTCAAACTCAGTTCATCAAATCTCAAACTTAGTTCAACAAAAACTAATTAAGTTTATCAATTTTCTAGTTCACAAAAGAGGAAACTAGTTCACTTAAATTCAAAATTAGTTCACCAACATTGAAATTTTAGTTCACAAAATTTACTTCACTTAATTTGCATTTACTACATCGGATTTTAATTCAAAAGTAGTTCACGAAAAAACAACTTAGTTCACACTCAAAACTAGTTCACCAACATTCAAATTTTAGTTCACAATATTCAAATCCAGTTCATCACTTTCTAATTTCAGTTCACTTGTATTCAAAATTTACTTCACTTGAATTCAATTTGTAGTTCACAATATTCAAGTTCAGTTCATCAATTTTAGTTCATTAAATTCAATCTCAGTTCATCAAATCTCAAACTTAGATCAAGAAAAGTAAATTAAGTTCATTAGATTTGTAGTTCAAAAAAACTAGTTCACTTGAATTCAAAATTAGTTCACCAACATTGAAATTTTAGTTCACTAAATTTGAAGTCACTTTATCAAATTTGTATTTCAAAAGTAATTCATGAAATATCAATTTAGTTCACATTTAAAACTACTTCACCAACATTGAAATTTTATTTCACAATATTTCAAATCCAGTTCATCATTTATACTTCCAATTCATCCCTTTCTAATTTCAACTCACTTTTTAATTTCAATTCACTTGGATTCAAAATTTAGTTCACCTGTATTCAAAGTATAGTTCACAAAATTCAAATTGACTTCAACAATTTTAGTTCACTAGATTCGAACCAAAATTAATCAAATCTTAAAGAAAAACAAATTAAGCTCACCAAATTTGTAGTTCACAATTTTAAAGTTCAGTTCATCAATTTTTAATTTCACTTCTCTTGGATTGAAAATCTAGTGAACTTGTATTCAAAATATGGATCACAAAATTCAAATTTAGTTCATCAAATTTAGTTCACTAAATTCAAACTCAGTTCATCAAATCTCAAACTTAGTTCAACAAAAACTAATTAAGTTTATCAATTTTTGTAGTTCACAAAAAAGGAAACTAGTTCACTTGAATTCAAATTTAGTTCACAAACATTGAATTTTTAGTACACAAAATTTAGTTCACTAAATTTGCATTTACTACATCGGATTTTAATTCAAAAGTAGTTCACGAAAAAACAATTTAGTTCACACTCAAAACTAGTTCACCAACATTGAAATTTTGGTTCACAATATTCAAATCCAGTTCATCACTTTCTAATTTCAGTTCACTTGTATTCAAAATTAACTTCACTTGAATTCAATTTTTAGTTCACAATATTCAAGTTCAGTTCATCAATTTTAGTTCACTAAATTCAATCTCAGTTCATCAAATCTCAAACTTAGATCAAGAAAAATAAATTAAGTTCATTAGATTTGTAGTTCACAAAAAAAAACTAGTGCACTTGAATTCAAAATTAGTTCACCAACATTGAAATTTTAGTTCACAGAATTTAGTTCACTAAATTTGAAGTCACTTCATCAAATTTGTATTCAAAAGTAGTTAATGAAAAATCAATTTAGTTCACATTCAAAACTATTTCACCAACATTGAAATTTTATTTCACAATATTCAAATCGAGTTCATCATTTATAATTCCAGTTCATCACTTTTTAATTTCAATTCACTTGGATTCAAAATTTAGTTCACTTGTATTCAAAGTATAGTTCACAAAATTCAAATTGACTTCATCAATTTTAGTTAACTAGATTCGAACCAAAATTAATCAAATCTTAAAAAAAAATAAGTGAACTAAATTTTGTGAACTAATTTCAACGTTCAGTTCATCAATTTTAATTTCACTTCACTTGGATTCAAAATCTAGTGAACTTGTATTCAAAATATGGTTCACAAAATTCAAATTGAGTTCATCAATTTTAGTTCACTTAATTGAAACTCAGTTCATCAAATCTCAAACTTAGTTCAACAAAAACTAATTAAGTTTATCAATTTTGTTGTTCACAAAAAAGGAAACTAGTTCACTTGAATTCAAAATTAGTTCACAAACATTGAATATTTAGTTCACTAAATTTTCATTTACTATATCGAATTTTAATTCAAAAGTAGTTCACGAAAAAACAATTTAGTTCACATTGAAAACTAGTTCACCAACAATGAAATTTTAGTTCGTAATATTCAAATCCAGTTCATCACTTTCTAATTTCAGTTCACTTTTTTTCAAAATTGAATTCATACTCAGTTCAACAAATCTGAAACTTAGTGAACTTTTAATTTTAGTTCACTTGGATCCAAAATTTAGTGAACTTATATTCAATTTATAGTTCACAAAGTTCAAATTGAGTTCATCAATTTTAGTTCACTAAATTCAACCTCAGTTCATCAAGTCTCAAACTTAGATCAAGAAAAATAAATTAAGTTCATTAGATTTGTAGCTCACAAAAAAATAGTTCACTTGAATTCAAAATTAGTTCATCAACATAGATCACAAATTTTAGTTCACTTGGATTCAAAATTTAGTGAACTTGTATTCAATTTATAGTTCACAAAATTCAAATTGAGTTCATCAATTTTAGTTCACTAAATTCAATCTTAGTTCATCAAATCTCAAACTTAGATCAAGAAAAATAAATTAAGTTCATTAGATTTGTAGTAAACAAAAAAAAAATAGTTCACTTGAATTCAAAATTAGTTCATCAACATTGAAAGTTTAGTTCACAAAATTTAGTGAACTAAATTTGAAGTCACTTCATCAAATTTATATTCGAAAGTAGTTCACGAAAAAACAATTTACTTCACATTCAAAACTAGTTCACCAACATTGAAGTTTTAGTTCACCATTTTTTCAAATCCAACTCCGCCTATGTTGTCTCAACATAGCCGGTCCTAAGCCCGGGTAAAGGAGGAGGGTTGTGATAGGCTTGGCGAGCCAACGTAAAAACTCAGCCACTCTTATGGAGATGAAAACCAAAAGATTTTCGTTGGGGCGTAACCCTCTCAGCGACGCACCACATCGGAACCCGGGTGTGGTGGAAAATGGGCAAGGGCCGGGCCGTCACCCCCCAAGTGGCGCGCCGTATCTTGATCCGGATACGGTGGCAAGTGAGCGAGGATCGGGTCATCGCATGCTTAGTGGCGCGCTACATCGGTGCAGGATGTAGTGGAAAATGAGCAAGGGTCTTCGCATTTGACTCGACGAGTGCGAAGGGTAAGGAAGCTAGCCGAGCCTAGGAGGATTCGCTTAGGTAGCTGGAACGTAGGGTCTCTGACAGGGAAGCTTCGGGAGCTAGTTGATGCAGCGGTGAGGAGAGGTGTTGATATCCTTTGCGTCCAAGAAACCAAATGGAGAGGACAGAAGGCGAAGGAGGTGGAGGATACCGGCTTCAAGCTGTGGTACACGGGGACGGCTGCAAACAGAAATGGCGTAGGCATCTTGATCAACAAGAGCCTCAAGTATGGAGTGGTAGACGTCAAGAGACATGCGGACCGGATTATCCTGGTCAAGCTGGTAGTTGAGGACTTGGTTCTCAATGTTATCAGCGCGTATGCCCCGCAAGTAGGCCACAATGAGAACACCAAGAGGGAGTTCTGGGAAGGCTTGGAAGACATGGTTAGGAGTGTACCGATTGGTGAGAAGCTCTTCATAGGAGGAGACCTCAATGGCCACGTGGGTACATCTAACACAGGTTTTGAAGGGGCGCATGGGGGCTTTGGCTATGGCATCAGGAATCAAGAAGGAGAAGATGTCTTAAGCTTTGCTCTAGCCTACAACATGATTGTAGCTAACACCCTCTTTAGAAAGAGAGAATCACATCTGGTGACTTTTAGTAGTGGCCAACACTCTAGCCAGATTGATTTTATCCTCTCGAGAAGAGAAGATAGGCGTGCATGCCTAGACTGTAAGGTGATACCTGGAGAGAGTGTTGTACCCCAGCATAAGCTGGTGGTTGCTTACTTCCGCTTTCGGATTCGTGTCCAGCGGGATAAGCGTGCCAAAGTCGCTAGAACGAAGTGGTGGAAGCTCAAGGGGGAGGTAGCTCAGGTGTTCAAGGAGAGGGTCATTAAGGAGGGCCCTTGGGAGGAAGGAGGGGATGCGGATAATGTGTGGATGAAAATGGCGACTTGCATTTGTAAGGTGGCCTCGGAGGAGTTTGGAGTGTCCAGGGGAAGGAGAAGCAAAGATAAAGATACCTGGTGGTGGAATGATGATGTCCAGAAGGCGATTAAAGAGAAGAAAGATTGCTTCAGACGCCTATACTTGGATAGGAGTGCAGACAACATAGAGAAGTACAAGATGGCGAAGAAGGCCGCAAAGCGAGCTGTTGGTGAAGCAAGGGGTCGGGCATATGAGGACCTCTACCAACGGTTAGGCACGAAGGAAGGTGAAAGGGACATCTATAAGATGGCTAAGATCCGAGAGAGGAAGACGAGGGATATTGGCCAGGTCAAATGCATCAAGGACGGAGCAGGCCAACTCTTGGTGAAGGACGAGGAGATTAAGCATAGATGGCGGGAGTACTTTGACAAGCTGTTCAATGGGGAGAATGAGAGTTCTACCATTGAACTGGACGACTCCTTTGATGAGACTAGCATGCGTTTTGTGCGGCGAATCCAGGAGTCTGAGGTGAAGGAGGCTTTAAAAAGGATGAAAGGAGGCAAGGCGATGGGCCCTGATTGTATCCCCATTAAGGTGTGGAAAGGTCTTGGGGACATAGCGATAGTATGGCTAACCAAGCTTTTCAACCTCATTTTTCGGGCAAACAAGATGCCAGAAGAATGGAGACGGAGTATATTACTACCAATCTTCAAGAACAAGGGGGATGTTCAGAGTTGTACTAATTACCGTGGAATTAAGCTGATGAGCCATACAATGAAGCTATGGGAGAGAGTCATTGAGCACCGCTTAAGAAGAATGACAAGCGTGACCAAAAATCAGTTTGGTTTCATGCCTGGGAGGTCGACCATGGAAGCCATTTTCTTGGTACGACAACTTATGGAGAGATATAGGGAGCAAAAGAAGGACTTGCATATGGTGTTCATTGACTTGGAGAAGGCCTATGATAAGATACCACGGAATGTCATGTGGTGGGCCTTGGAGAAACACAAAGTCCCGGCAAAGTACATTACCCTCATCAAGGACATGTACGATAATGTTGTGACAAGTGTTCGAACAAGTGATGTCGACACCGATGACTTCCCGATTAATATAGGACTGCATCAGGGGTCAGCTTTGAGCCCTTATCTTTTTGCATTGGTGATGGATGAGGTCACAAGGGATATACAAGGAGATATCCCATGGTGTATGCTCTTTGCGGATGATGTGGTGCTAGTTGACGATAGTCAGACGGGGGTAAATAGGAAGTTAGAGTTATGGAGACGAACCTTGGAATCGAAAGGGTTTAGGCTTAGTAGAACTAAAACCGAGTACATGATGTGCGGTTTCAGTACTACTAGGTGTGAGGAGGAGGAGGAGGTTAGCCTTGATGGCCAGGTGGTACCTCGGAAGGACACCTTTCGGTATTTGGGGTCAATGTTGCAGGAGGATGGGGGTATTGATGAAGATGTGAACCATCGAATCAAAGCCGGATGGATGAAGTGGCGCCAAGCTTCTGGCATTCTCTGTGACAAGAGAGTGCCACAAAAGCTAAAAGGCAAGTTCTACAGGACGGCGGTTCGACCCGCAATGTTGTATGGCGCGGAGTGTTGGCCGACTAAAAGGCGACATGTTCAACATTTAGGTGTGACGGAGATGCGTATGTTGAGATGGATGGGTGGCCACACGAGGAAGGATCGAGTCCGGAATGATGATATACAAGATAGAGTTGGGGTAGCACCAATTGAGGAGAAGCTTGTCCAACATCGTCTGAGATGGTTTGGGCATATTCAGTGCAGGCCTCCAGAAGCTCCAGTGCATAGCGGACGGCTAAAGCGTGCGGAGAATGTCAAGAGAGGGCAGGGTCGACCGAATTTGACATGGGAGGAGTCCGTTAAGAGAGACCTGAAGGATTGGAGTATCACCAAAGAGCTAGCTATGGACAGGGGTGCGTGGAAGCTTGCTATCCATGTGCCAGAGCCATGAGTTGGTTGCGAGATCTTATGGGTTTCACCTCTAGCCTACCCCAACTTGTTTGGGACTAAAGGCTTTGTTGTTTGTTGTTGTTGTTGCATTTTTTCAAATCCAGTTCATCACTTTTTTATTTCAATTCACTTGGATTCAAAATTTTTGTTCACTTGTATTCAAAGTATAGTTCACAAAATTCAAATTGACTTTATCAATTTTAGTTCACTAGATTCAAACTAAAATTAATCAAATCTTAAAGAAAAACAAATTAAGTTCACCAAATTTGTAGTTCACAATTTTAAAGTTCAGTTCATCAATTTTTAATTTCACTTCACTTGGATTCAAAATCTAGTGAACTTGTATTCAAAATATAGTTCAGAAAATTCAAATTGAGTTCATCAATTTTAGTTTACTAAATTCAAACTCACTTCATCAAATCTCAAACTTAGTTCAACAAAAACTAATTAAGTTTATCAATTTTGTAGTTCACAAAAAAGGAAACTAGTTCACCAACATTGAAATTTTAGTTCACAAAATTTACTTCACTTAATTTGCATTTACTACATCGAATTTTAATTCAAAAGTAGTTCACAAAAAACAACTTAGTTCACACTGAAAACTAGTTCACCAACATTGAAATTTTAGTTCACAATATTCAAATCCAGTTCATCACTTTCTAATTTCAGTTCACTTGTATTCAAAATTTACTTCACTTGAATTCAAATTTTTGTTCACAATATTCAAGTTCAGTTCATCAATTTTAGTTCATATAATTCAATCTCAGTTCATCAAATCTCAAACTTAGATCAAGAAAAATAAATTAAGTTCATTAGATTTGTAGTTAAAAAAAAACTAGTTCACTCGAATTCAAAATTAGTTCACCAACATTGAAATTTTAGTTCACTAAATTTGAAGTCACTTCATCAAATTTGTATTCAAAAGTAGTTCATGAAATATCAATTTATTTCACATTCAAAATTACTTCACCAACATTGAATTTTTTTTCACAATATTTCAAATCCAGTTCATCATTTATAATTTTAGTTTATCACTTTTCAATTTCAATGCACTTGGATTCAAAATTTAGTTCACTTGTATTCAAAGTATAGTTCACAAAATTCAAATTGACTTCAACAATTTTAGTTCACTAGATTCGAACCAAAATTAATCAAATCTTAAAGGAAAACAAATTAAGTTCACCAAATTTGTAGTTCACAATTTTAAAGTTCAGTTCATCAATTTTCAATTTCACTTCTCTTGGATTCAAAATCTACTGAACTTGTATTCAAAATATGGATCACAAAATTCAAATTTAGTTCATCAAATTTAGTTCACTAAATTCAAACTCAGTTCATCAAATCAAACTTACTTCAACAAAAACTAATTAAGTTTATCAATTTTTGTAGTTCACAAAAAAGGAAACTAGTTCACTTGAATCCAAAATTAGTTCACAAACTTTGAATTTTTAGTACACAAAATTTAGTTCACTAAATTTACATTTACTACATCGGATTTTAATTCTAAAGTAGTTCACGAAAAAACAATTTAGTTCACACTCAAAACTAGTTCACCAACATTGAAATTTTGGTTCACAATATTCAAATCGAGTTCATCACTTTCTAATTTCAGTTCACTTGTATTCAAAATTAAATTCACTTGAATTCAATTTTTAGTTCACAATATTCAAGTTCAGTTCATCAATTTTAGTTCATTAAATTCAATCTCAGTTCATCAAATCTCAAACTTAGATCAAGACAAATAAATTAAGTTCATTAGATTTGTAGTTCACAAAAAAACTAGTGCACTTGAATTCAAAATTAGTTCACCAACATTGAAATTTTAGTTCACAAAATTTAGTTCACTAAATTTGAAGTCACTTCATCAAATTTTTATTCAAAAGTAGTTCATGAAAAATCAATTTAGTTCACATTCAAAACTATTTCACCAACATTGAAATTTTATTTCACAATATTCAAATCCAGTTCATCATTTATAATTCAAGTTCATCACTTTTTAATTTCAATTCACTTGGATTCAAAATTTAGTTCACTTGTATTCAAAGTATAGTTCACAAAATTCAAATTGACTTCATCAATTTTAGTTCACTAGATTCGAACCAAAATTAATCAAATCTAAAAAAAAGTGAACTAAATTTTGTGAACTAATTTCAAAGTCCAGTTCATCAATTTTAATTTCACTTCACTTGGATTCAAAATCTAGTGAACTTGTACTCAAAATATGGTTCACAAAATTCAAATTGAGTTCATCAATTTTAGTTCACTTAATTGAAACTCAGTTCATCAAATCTCAAACTTAGTTCAACAAAAACTAATTAAGTTTATCAATTTTCTAGTTCGCAAAAAAGGAAACTAGTTCACTTGAATTCAAAATTAGTTCACAAACAATGAATATTTAGTTCACAAAATTTAGTTATCTAAATTTGCATTTACTATATCGAATTTTAATTCAAAAGTAGTTCACGAAAAAACAATTTAGTTCACATTCAAAACTAGTTCACCAACAATGAAATTTTAGTTCATAATATTCAAATCCAGTTTATCACTTTCTAATTTCAGTTCACTTGGATTCAAAATTGAATTCATACTCAGTTCAACAAATCTAAAACTTAGTGAACTTTTAATTTTAGTTCACTTGGATCCAAAATTTAGTGAACTTGTATTCAATTTATAGTTCACAAAATTAAAATTGAGTTCATCAATTTTAGTTCACTAAATTCAATCTCAGTTCATCAAATCTCAAACTTAGATCAAGAAAATAAAATAAGTTCATTAGATTTGTAGTTCACAATAAAAATAGTTCACTTGAATTCAAAATTAGTTCATCAACATTGATCACTAAATTTAGTTCACTTGGATTCAAAATTTAGTGAACTTGTATTCAATTTATAGTTCACAAAATTCAAATTGAGTTCATCAATTTTAGTTCACTAAATTCAATCTCAGTTCATCAAATATCAAACTTAGATCAAGAAAAATAAATTATGTTCATTAGATTTGTAGTAGACAAAAAAACTAGTTCACTTGAATTCAAAATTAGTTCATCAACATTGAAAGTTTAGTTCACAAAATTTAGTGAACTAAATTTGAAGTCACTTCATCAAATTTATATTCGAAAGTAGTTCACAAACAAACAATTTACTTCACATTCAAAACTAGTTCACCAACATTGAAATTTTAGTTCACCATTTTTTCAAATCCAGTTCATCACTTTTTAATTTCAATTCACTTGGATTCAAAATTTTGTTCACTTGTATTCAAAGTATAGTTCACAAAATTCAAATTGACTTTATCAATTTTAGTTCACTAGATTCTTTGACACCCAAGTTTTTATTTGGATTTTTCAAAAAAAAGATTTCTATTTTGACTTGAGGGGAGCAATTTAATTTTTTTTCTTTAAGAGAACTCTCCCTCTCATATATTTTTCCTTATGGCAGAAGTTTTGTTTGGATTCACCCAAGATCTGCCTTTGGTCTTGGAAGTTCTTACTTTTCATTTGGACTCAAAACAAAATGTTTTTCATTTGGGAAAATAACTTCTGAAAATCCTTTTAAATTTGCACTATGACTTTTGGAAAGCCCTTTGCCACTTTCAACTATTCCTTCTTACCATGACATTTGTGCAAATCCTCTCCCCAAATCCTTCCCTCACCTTTGGATCATGTCTTACACCTAATCCAGCAAGTTGAACCTTCCCATGTGATTATTCCCATTCAAATTTCATTCAAACCAATTTTCTGCCTTCTATTCTACCACTTGGAGATTTACAAAGGAACTCCATTTTCTGTTTGGACTTTTACCACCAAACTTCTTTCCCTCCTAGTCCTTTGAACCCTCAACCTGGAACCATGAAGATCCACTAGTCTTCAGTTCAAAAATTTCAAACTACACCTGCTGCAAGTTTGGACCAGATTTGGCAAATTTGGTGAAATTCATTCAAAACCTTCTCCAAAAATTCCAAGTAAATTCAGGCAGCCCCTGGGTGCTTTGAGTGATCATCTCACCAAGTTACAGCTCCAGAAAAATTTATCTCATAGCCAAAACCTTCTGTCGAACACCTGCAGTGCACTGTCCTTGTCAAGGTTCAGAAAGTTCAGAGATTCAGTTCAGTGCCCACTGTCGTTTTCTTCAGAGATGGGCATCGATCTCGCCAGTGCCACCGCGTCGCCTTGCTCCTCGTCCTCGCCCCCTTGTTCCTGCACCGCACGAGTGCCTGGCACCTTGCGGGCGTCGGCGACGAGCAGCAGAAGGTGCGCCACCCCGTGACCAACGCCGGCGGCGGCTTTGCGGGCGCCAGCGGGAGACACGGCGCCGACGACGCCACCCAGCGCCGCCCAAACCACCGGAGCTCGCCGTGTGGCCTTCCACTCCCCCGAACGCGCTGCCGCTCTCGTCGTGAACCGCAGGGCGCGGAGCGCGCTCTCTGCCGCCGTTGAGCCCGTGCGGTCACCTCACCGTGGACCGACGCCATTACGCCAAGACCGACCCCGTTTAGCTGCAAATCGAGTCCAGTAACATCCACTGATGCTGCCCAACCGCTCAAACCCCCTGCCAACCCACTGCTCCGCCGTAATCGCTCGCCGGAGATTCACCGTTCACGGCCATCCCGTCGACCTGCCTATAAATAGGGGCCCCGAGCTTCAACTCGAGCACCCACCAGCCCTGCACTCCCCCTAGAGCACGCCTAGCCACTGGAAGAGCCCCGAGGAGGTCTCCTTCCTCGACTCCGGCCGCCGCGACCCGCCACGGGATCCAGCCCAATTCGCCCCCGTGTGTGCTCCTCCGCCTCCATTCTCGTGCCAGTAGCCTCACCTTGCATCCCTCGTTCTGACCCGCGCCTCAATTTGTAGCTTGCAGCCCTCCACCGGAGTTCCCCATCCTCACCCGAGCCGCCGTCCGCCGGAGAAAGTGTCGCCGTCGACGTGGTGCTCCCCGTTGGACGAGTCCACCACCCACCGACGCGGAAGAGGACGCTGAAGCTCTTGGTACCCTCCGTTTCTCCTAACTCGCCGTGGTTCGACGCCGGCGTCCACCGCAGTCTTCGGGCGCCGGCGAGCTTTTCAAACCTGACATGTGGACCCCGCATGTCAGCCTCTGTTCTCTTATTCGCGAACCGTTTTCTGTTGACGCCTTCGGGCAAAATACGTTTCCTCCTTTGCGCTTGCGCATTCCCAGCCGAAGCGTTTTCTGTTTTCTCAGTTAAAACCCTGGAACTTTTCTGTTTCATTACAGATAAGTCCCTGGACAGAAACCTTTATAACTTTTTAATAAAAAGGTATTTTTGAGTGATTCTTTTTCTGACAATCTCCAAATTTTGTCTAGTTTTTTATGGGATTTATTTGAAAAATATTTGGAAGAGTTTCTGTGCATGTGTTGGTTTTCACGTTAGTGCCCGTTTCGTGATTTGCCGTAGGTTCCGGGAGGGGTGACGGAGCCGCGAACTTCGCCGAGCTAGACTCCGAATTCTCCGAACCAGGCAAGCATGTTTTGGATATTTGATATGGCAGATGTTTTGCATGTTCACGTGAGAGTTGTGCGTGGCATAGGGGTATCGGTAAGATGTCTCGTTGCTTGTAAAGCAACGGCCTTCTTGTTCCAAAGTTGCGATGACCTCTGATGAGAGGTGGCCTAATCATGTGGTGACATGAAGGGCAGCAAGGTGGTACTGTTGTAGCATGCCAGCCTTGCGCCATCCGTCTTTCTTCGACGTTAACGTGGTTGGAGCCACGTTATCGATCTTTTCCCGCATGTTCCAAAGTTGCGATGATCTCTGATGAGAGATGGCCTAATCATGTGGTGACATGAAGGGCAGCAAGGTGGTACTGTTGTAGCATGCCAGCCTTGCGTCGTCCGACTTTTCCGACGTTAACATGGTTGGAGCCGTGTTACCGTCCCTTCCCCTTTCCGTGCTACCACATGCCTCATTGCCAGGATGCGGTTTAGTAAGTTGGTAACCTCTTTCCGTGTACACACCAAACAGAGAGGCCGGGATGATGGTACCTTGGCCCAGGATTAAAGCCAGTCATTCGGTCAGGGGGCATGGGTGTTTCCGGTTGGGACCGAGAGGGGGGCACCCCCTTAGAGCGCGCGTATATAAATTTGATCCCATGCTACGCGAGGTTGTAGCCTCCCCGTCTCAAGGTTTTTCTTGAACGTCACCAAGGGTGATCCCTGGCTTCGGATGGTTGAATTGGGTGTGTACTGGTTAGACGTGTTTCCTCCAAAACACCGCAGATGGAACTAGTCCCCGTGACTACTGAAATCCGTTGGCTGTGGTTAAGTACAAACTCTGCAGAGTCAATTCTTTCCAAATCATCGTATCCATGATCAGTAGTGTAAACATTATATCCATATCTATCCGTGTTAAAAACTTGCCCCCGGCGAACAAGCTCAAGTGGTAATTCAGTTTTATTGTTATTCCTGTGGATGGACTAACTTTATATTTGTCTCGTGCTTGTGATAAGTTATGTGCCCGAACTATTGTATTATTGTGTTACAATATAAGCCCTTTATGAGACGTCGCGCAGACGTCCGACTGTGGCGTGTACTCGTTTCTCACTTTCGATATAAGCCCTTTATGTGATGTCGCTCAGAGGTCCGACTGTGGCATGCACTGTCTTTACTTTCTGTTATAAGCCCTTTATGTGGTGTCGCCCCGACGCCCGACTGTGGCATTATTATTCTGCATTTTCCTCTCGAGGAGTCTTTCAGACACTCGTTTGGCACCCGCATTATTATTTCGCATTTTCCGCTCGAGGAGTCTTTCAGACACTCGTTTGGCACCCGCATTATTATTTTCGCATTTTCCGCTCGAGGAGTCTTTCAGACACTCGCTTGGCACCAGTATTACTATTCTGCAGTTTCCGCTCGAGGCGTCATTCAGACCCTCGCTTGGCACCCAGTATTTATTACCTCTATGTCTGATCGCACTGGTTAACTTGTTCATATGTTTCATGTTTACATTTGTTATACCTTATGTCCGAACTGTCTTGCGAGTACTTTCATAGTACTCACCTGGCTTGTTGATTTGGCCAGATGTTGACGAAGGCGATCTCTTGGATGAAGAGTTTGATAGCGCGTCTGATGCCTAGAGGAGTCCCAGTCAGTCCTGCGTGATCCCGGTTATTGGTCACTTATGTTGTTTACGCTTCCGCCACCCGCAATAAGTCTCCTCGAGCCTCTCTCCGACGCTCGATGAGTTGTAGTCTTCTGGAATCATATCACTCGCTTCGCGATGATATTTCCACCACCGTTATTGTCATGAGTTAGAAGTTTGCCACCCTATCCGCCGTGTTGTTTTATCGGCGTGCCTGCAATAAATTATTGGGCAGTCTCTGCTCAACCTTGTGTTATATTTAGTACCCCTGGTATTTTTCTTCTGTGACCAAGATTATTGTCTACCAGTGAGAAGGAATTCTTCTTCGCTGGTCCGTAAAAGGGATTGGTCTCTCAATAATTATTTTATTGAAAAACCGGTCGTGACAGATTCAAACTAAAATTAATCAAATCTTAAAGAAAAACAAATTAAGTTCACCAAATTTGTAGTTCACAATTTTAAAGTTCAGTTCATCAATTTTTAATTTCACTTCACTTGGATTCAAAATCTAGTGAACTTGTATTCAAAATATAGTTCAGAAAATTCACAACATTTAAAACTACTTCACCAACATTGAAATTTTATTTCACAATATTTCAAATCCAGTTCATCATTTATAATTCCAATTCATGCCTTTTTAATTTCAATTCACTTGGATTCAAAGATTAGTTCACTTGTATTCAAAGTATAGTTCACAAAATTCAAATTGACTTCATCAATTTTAGTTCACTAGATTCGAACCAAAATTAATGAAATCTTAAAGGAAAACAAATTAAGTTCACCAAATTTGTAGTTCACAATTTTAAAGTTCAGTTCATCAATTTTTAATTTCACTTCTCTTGGATTCAAAATCTAGTGAACTTGTATTCAAAATCACGTTCATAAAATTCAAATTTAGTTCATCAATTTTAGTTCACTAAATTCAAGCTCAGTTCATCGAATCTCAAACTTAGTTCAACAAAAACTAATTAGGTTTATCATTTTTTGTAGTTCATAAAAAAGGAAACTAGTTCACATGAATTCAAAATTAGTACACCAACATTGAATTTTTAGTTCACTTAATTTGCATTTACTACATCGGATTTTAATTCAAAAATAGTTCACGAAAAACAATTTAGTTCACACTCAAAACTAGTTCACCAACATTGAAGTTTTAGTTCACAATATTCAAATCCAGTTCATCACTTTCTAATTTCAGTTCACTTGTATTCAAAATTTACTTCACTTGAAATCAATTTTTAGTTCACAATATTGAAGGTCCGTTCATTAATTTTAGTTCATTAAATTCAATCTCAGTTCATCAAATCTTAAACTTAGATCAATAAAAATAAATTAAGTTCATTAAATTTGTAGTTCAAAAAAAACTAGTGCAGTTGAATTCAAAATTAGTTCACCAACATTGAAATTTTAGTTCACTAAATTTGAAGTCACTTCATCAAATTTGTATTCAAAAGTACTTCATGAAATATCAATTTAGTTCACATTCAAAATTACTTCACCAACATTGAATTTTTTTCACAATATTTCAAATCTAGTTCATCATTTATAATTCCTGTTCATCACTTTTTAATTTCAATTCACTTGGATTCAAAATTTAGTTCACTTGTATTCAAAGTATAGTTCACAAAATTCAAATTGACTTCAACAATTTTAGTTCACTAGATTCGAACCAAAATTAATCAAATCTTTAAGAAAAACAAATTAAGTTCACCAAATTTGTAGTTCACAATTTTAAAGTCCAGTTCATCAATTTTTAATTTCCCTTCTCTTGGATTCAAGATCTAGTGAACTTGTATTCAAAATATGGTTCACAAAATTCAAACTCAGTTCATCAAATTTAGTTAACTAAATTCAAACTCAGTTCATCAAATCTCAAACTTAGTTCAATAAATACTAATTAAGTTTATCAATTTTTGTAGTTCACAAAAAAGAAAACTAGTTCACTTGAATTCAAAATTAGTTCACAAACATTGAATTTTTAGTACACAAAATTTAGTTCACTAAATTTGCATTTACTACATCGGATTGTAATTCAAAAGTAGTTCACGAAAAAACAATTTAGTTCACACTCAAAACTAGTTCACCAACATAAAAATTTTGGTTCACAATATTCAAATCGAGTTCATCACTTTCTAATTTCAGTTCACTTGTATTCAAAATTAACTTCACTTGAATTCAATTTTTAGTTCACAATATTCAAGTTCAGTTCATCAATTTTAGTTCATTAAATTCAATCTCAGTTCATCAAATCTCAAACTTAGACCAAGAAAAATAAATTAAGTTCATCAGATTTGTAGTTCACAAAAAAAAACTAGTGCACTTGAATTCAAAATTAGTTCACCAACATTGAAATTTTAGTTCACAAAATTTAGTTCACTAAATTTATAGTCACTTCATCAAATTTGTATTCAAAAGTAGTTCATGAAAAATCAATTTAGTTCACATTCGAAACTACTTCACAATATTCAAATCCAGTTCATCATTTATAATTCCAGTTCATCACTTTTTAATTTCAATTCACTTGGATTCAAAGTTTAGTTCACTTGTATTCAAAGTATAGTTCACAAAATTCAAATTGACTTCATTAATTTTAGTTCACTAGATTCAAACCAAAATTAATCAAATCTTAAAAATAATAATAAGTGAACTAATTTCAAAGTTCAGTTCATCAATTTTAATTTCACTTCACTTGGATTCAAAATCTAGTGAACTTGTATTGAAAATATGGTTCACAAAATTCAAATTGAGTTCATCAATTTTAGTTCACTTAATTGAAACTCAGTTCATCAAATCTCAAACTTAGTTTAATTAAGTTTATCAATTTTGTAGTTCACAAAAAAGGAAACTAGTTCACTTGAATTCAAAATTAGTTCACAAACATTGAATATTTAGTTCACTAAATTTGCATTTACTATATCAAATTTTAATTCAAAAGTAGTTCACGAAAAAACAATTTAGTTCACATTCAAAACTAGTTCACCAACAATGAAATTTTAGTTCATAATATTCAAATCCAGTTCATCTCTTTCTAATTTTAGTTCACTTGTATTGAAAATTTAGTTCACTTGGATTCAAACTTTAGTTCAAAGTATTCAACTTCAGTTCATCAATTTTAGTTCATTAAATTCAATCTCAGTTCATCAAATCTCAAACTTAGATCAAGAAAAATAAATTTAGTTCATTAGATTTGTAGTTCACAAAAAAACTAGTTCACTTGAATTCAAAATTAGTTCATCAACAATGAAAGTTCAGTTCACAAAATTTAGTTCACTAAATTTGAAGTCACTTCATCAAATTTGTATTCGAAAGTAGTTCATGAAAAATCAATTTAGTTCACATTCAAAACTACTTCACAAACATTGAAATTTTATTTCACAATATTCAAATCCAGTTCATCATTTATAATTCCAATTCATCACTTTTTAATTTCAATTTATTTGGATTCAAAATTTAGTTCACTTGTATTCAAAGTATAGTTCACAAAATTCAAATTGACTTAATCAATTTTAGTTCACAAAATTTTATTTTTGATTTCACTTCACTTGGATTCAAAATCTATTGAAATTGTATTCAAAATATAGTTCGCAAAATTCAAATTGAATTAATCAAATTTAGTTCACTAAATTCAAACTCAGTCCAACAAACCTCAAACTTAGTTCAACAAAAACTAATTAAGTTTATGAAATTTGTAATTCACAAAAAAACAAACTAGTTCACTTGAATTCGAAATTAGTTCACCAACATTAAAATTTTAGTTCAAAAAATTTAGTTCACTAAATTTGCATTCACTACATTTAGTTCACTTTTATTCAAAACTTAGTCAACAAAAAAAACTAGTTCACTTGAATTTAAAATTAGTTCACCAACAATGAAAGTTTAGTTCACTAAATTTGAAGTCACTTCATCAAATTTGTATACAAAAGTAGTTCACGAAATAACAATTTACTTCACATTCAAAACTAGTTCAGCAACATTGAAATTTTAGTTCACTATTTTCAAATCCAGTTCTTCACTTTTTAATTTCAATTCACTTGGATTCAAAATTTAGTTCACTTGTATTCAAAGTATAGTTCACAAAATTCAAATTGACTTCATCAATTTTAGTTCACTAAATTCGAACCAAAACTAATCAAATCTCAAAGAAAAAAATTTAAGTTCTCTAAAGTTGTAGTTCACAAAATTAAATTCAGTTCATCAATTTTTAATTTCATTTCTCTTGGATTCAAAATCTAATGAATTTGCATTCAGAATATAGTTCACAAAATTCAAATTGAGTTCATCAATTTTAGTTCACTAAATTCAGTTCAACAAAAACTAGTTAAGTTTATCAAATTTGTAATTCACAAAAAAACAAATTAGTTCACTTGAATTCGAAATTAGTTCACCAACATTGAAATTTTAGTTCACAAAATTTACTACATCAAATTTTACTTCGAAAGTAGTTCACGAAAAAACAATTTAGTTCACATTTAAAACTAGTTCATCAACATTGAAATTTTAGTTCATAATATTCAAATCCAGTTCATCACTTTCTAATTTTAGTTCAATTGGATTCAAAATATAGTTCACAAAATTCAAATTGAGTTCATCAATTTTAGTTCACTAAATTCAAACTCAGTTCATCAAATCTCAAACTTAGTTCAACAAAAAAATTTAAGTTCATCAAATTTGTAGTTCACAACAACATAAACTAGTTCACTTGAATAAAAAATTACTTCCCCACAGTTCACAAAATTTCGTTCACTAAATTTGAACTCACTTCATCAAATTTGTAGTTGAAAGTAGTTCATGAAAAAACAATTTAGTTCACATTCAGAATTCAAATCCAGTTCACGAAAAAACAATCTAGTTTATCAATTTTAGTTCACTAAATTCAAACTTAGTTCATCAAATCTCAAACTTAGTTCAACAAAAAAATTAAGTTCATCAAATTTGTAGTTCACAAAAAATTAATCAAGTTCCCTTGAATTCAAAATTAGCTCACCAACAATGAAACTTTAGTTTACAAAATTTAGTTCACTAAATTTGAATTCACTTCATCAAATTTGTATTCAAAAGTAGTTCACGAAAAAACAATTAAGTTCACATTCAAAAGTAGTTCACCAACATTGAAATTTTAGTTCACAATTTTCAAATCCAGTTCATCACTTTCTATTTTCATTTCATTTGGATTCAAAATATAATTTACTTGTATTCAAAATATAGTTCAACAAATTCAAATTGTGTTTGTCAATTTTAGTTCATTTAATTCAAAGACAGTTAATCAAATCTCAAACTTAGTTCAAATAAAACAAATTAAGTTCATCAAATTTGCAGTTCACCAAAAAACATACTACTTCAGTTGAATTCAAAATTAGTTCACTAACATTGAAATTGTAATTCAAAAAATTTAGTTCACTAAATTCGAATTCACTTCATCAAATTTTTATTCGAAAGTACTTCACGAAAAAACAAACTTGTTCACTTGAATTAAAATTTAGTTCACCAACATTTAATTTTTATTTCACAAAATTTAAATCCAGTTCATCCATTCTCAAATTCTAGTTCAATTGGATGCAAAATTTATTTCTCTTGAATTCAAAATTTACTTCATACCAAGTTCATTTCATATATTTTGTATTCAAAAGTAGTTCATGTGATTTTAAATTTTAGTTCACAATTTTGTAAAATACAGTTCATAGAAAAACCAAATTTAGTAACAACATTAAGTTGATCAAATTTCAAACTTAGTTCAAAAATTCAAATTCAATTCATCTAATTTACAGTACACGAAAAAACAAATTTTGTTTCTTCAATATGAAATAGAGATCTGAACATTTTGTCAGATTTCGGACACGAACATTATTTTTAAAAAACTATTATTTTAAAGCAAACACTTTTCTAATTTGGGAAAAAACTAAATAATTCAAACATTTTTGGAACATGTTAACAAAGTTTTGATAAAATATACACTTTTCTTAAAATCATGAACATTTTTTAATATATGAACAAATTTAGCTTAAACAGAACATTTTTTAAAACTTTGAATAAAAAACTGTTTGAAATGTGAATATTTTTTGGACCCTTGTGTTTTTTATTCCCAAATTGAAAACATTGTGAAACAATTTTTTTTTCAATCCTAGAACAAAAATTGAAAAAATGAAAACATTTTTTTAATTTTTTAACATTTATTGAAAACCATGGAAAATTTGTATGCAATCACAAACACTTTCCATAACTGTGAATATTCTTAACTTGCTTAAATTGCTAATGAATTTTAAAGAGGAACTTTTTTTCAAATCCCATAAGGAAATCGCAAAATTTGAACATTTTTTTCCTATTCCTAAACAATTTTTGAAAGGTGAACATTTTTCTAAAATGTATATTAATGTACAAATTTGAGAGCATCAACTTCAATATAAAACGAAAAAAAATCTCATATGACACAATGGAATCTAGTAAAATAGATATAATAAGCACAAATAGTCTGCAATGTACTATTCATCACACTACCATATATTTCCTAGTTGCACAGTAATATTTGCAATAAGAAATAAGCGACACCGTGTCCAATAACAACAAAAAACATTTTCTGTTCTTTATTTCCATCAAAAATCACACCAATTCCACAAATGTATACTACAGGCTTCAGTAGTAGCCCCTGTGCATATATCCAGGACACCAAAAATACAATTGTTCTATATTTCAAGCTGAAGTGATCCAACAATTTCTTTTCTTAACTGTTTTTATGCGCTAGTACTCACATCTTCATATTGAATTTTTTCTCTTTCGCGCAGCACACTTTTGAGCTTCAATTTCTGAACGAGGCTTCATTCTGTTCCCTTTTTGACTGACTTGTTCTTTTTAACAGCAGGATCTTTCAGTGCCATGTCACTATTTTTGTTCCTTTCATTATCATCTACTTCTTGGTTTCCTTCTGTTCCTTCTCTTCCAGCAAGATATTTGTTATGCACATTCTTCACCGCATCTAACAATTCTTGACAATACCCAGAATCATGACTAATGTCCGAAAAGACCTCACCAACAGTATTCATAACAATTGCATACCGCACAGCATTGTGTGACTGGTCTTGGGTTTGTGCACCAAGAACCTCAAACTTGTGCTTACTTAGTTCAATCTCTCTGAACTCTTTTGTCCATCTTGCCACTATATACCTTTCTGGAATCTTGAGGTAATCAAACTGAGTAAACAGTCTCAGAACATGACAGCAGAGGATTCCATCTCTATCAAACTTACCACATTCACAGTCAAATACATCAGCAGCTCGATCTACCTGCACAGTGAATATCCCCTGTCAAATTCTGGGTTCTCATACTCAAAGTTTCTTTTAAGTTCATAGGTTTTATCTTTCCCAACCTCTTTCACTCCAAAAGCAGTGGCATTCATCATCTCTGTCAGGAACTTGGTGTATATGGCTCTAGTATATATCTCAGCTGCGTGCCGTTCAAATCGCTGATATCCCCACATGACAGGAATTTTCTCATTAGACAAGAACCTATCTTTGTTTTCTATATGTATCACATTCTCTTGGAATAATTCATATTGATGGATGAATGTTTCAATTGTGTCTTTCCTCAAAACACAATCCTTAAAGTTAGAGTTGAAACTCTCACTTCTGCTTGTTGATCTTGTGAAAGGACAGAACACTCGTTGGTAGTAAGCAGGAACATAGTACTACCTATTTTCCCACACCGCTTGATGTGAGCATGTTTTTCACAGCTATACTTCTCCAACATTTCATGCCATTTCCTTTCGAACTCTTCAACTGTTATTGACTGCATGATACATTCATCTAGCTCCTTCTCCATCCCTTTCTTCAAATGAAAGTAAACTTTCAAATTCTCCCGTGCTTTCCTCCAAACATGCCAAATACAAAATCAGTGCAATGCATCTGGGAAAACCTTTGGAACTGCTACTTTCATAGCAGCATCTTGATCAGTTAGCACGACTCTTGGCTTCTTTCCACCCATCACTTCTACAAATGTCTCAAATAGCCACTTGAAAGTATCTGCTTTCTCATCTTGCAAAAGAGCCCACCCAAAGACAATTGTTCTCGAGTGTCCATTTACTCCTATTATTGGTGCAAAAGGCATGTTATATTTGTTGGTGCTGAAAGTTGTGTCAATGATATAATATCTCCAAACAACATATAATCCAGCCTTGACCTTGAATCTGTCCAAAACAAACTAAGGATGGAATTAGAAGAATCTCTCTGTGCTTTGTATATGAAACTAGGCTTACCAACTTGCAACTTCTCGATATAATCCAACGTGTGCTCTATGTCTGTGTTTCTTATCCTCTCACGCTCATCTTGCTTCAAATTGTCAAGTTTCTTCACATCAAAAGTTATATTTCCAAATTTTCCACCACACAGCTTCCTAAATATGCTCATTATTTTCCTAGGTTTTATTCTGTGTTCCTGTAGCAGCTTTGACAACAACTTCTCTGCATCATTCATGCTTCTATGACTAAGGAAGAACTGTGTTAGAGATGGAGACAAAACCAAATCATGGTTATGCTTCAAATCTTGGGATTGAATGTGCCATTTTCCATCTTCCAAGCAGACGGTTACGTGCATTTGGCAGTTTGTTCTTTGAAGAACATTTCTCCTCCTTTTTCTCGCCCCTGTATATGTTGAGAAAGTCTTCCTACTCTTGTTGCAAACAAAAGATATCTTTCTATTCTTGTGATTTCTTCCTTTCTTTATTCCGAATCTAGTCGTCAGAGCATATACATTAATAAACCTTTTAGCATCATCCAGAGTACTGAACAGCTTCCAAACTTGAGGTACATTTGTCTTCTCCAATTCATCTGGCGTTGGAAACATATACTCTTCATCTTTGGAAACAATATCATCATCATCTTCATCAGAATCACCACTGCTACAACCAAAATCTTGCGCTTTGTATTCATCATCCTTCTTACAAGAAAGTGCATCCTACACATTTTAAAAAAATACAACATGAACAAATAAAAAAAACGATGTACTGTGTACTTTTTTTCAATAGCTTTCATCAAGTAACAACAACAATCAAAAAATTACATAGTAAATACCTTATCAGAACCAAGCACCACATTATTTGGATTTTCATTTTGAAGAGAAGATATAATATCTCCTCCTAGTTCAGCATCTTGATTACCACTTATGACACTAGAGGAAGGACCTGAAGAAACTCCAACACACTTCTGCTGTTGTTCAAAATGGATCTACAATTTTTTCAGAAAAAACATGTATTTAAACACTATGTAGATATAAAGAACAAAATTTACAAAACAGGTTGCGTAGTCTTCTTCGAAATACCTCTTCAATATATTGACCATTTGACACAACTTTGTCTTGTTCACTTTCATCTTGCTCAGTAATGTGATCCACAACAGATTTTGAAGTAACAAGTGTGTGTCCCATTGATTCCAACCTGTCCTGCGTGCTAAATATTTCTTGACTTAACATCATTTCTTGACTACTCAGTACATCTTGAAATATTAAAGCAAGGCAATTATTAAAAATTAATTTGGCAATGACTTCTCCCTAAGGAGAAAGTTGACTAAAAAAATTATAGTCCACACCAAATTCACTTTCTTACTTCTGTTTTCTTCTTAATTTCATGATACATTACGTATTGGTCAAATTCAAGCATAACATCATTAACCTGCATCAAGGAGACATTTATATTATTAATAAACTTTTTTCCCACCACTTTGTATGGAAACAACTTGATTGGCTAAATTTACATATCAGTGCAAAAAACATATAGGAATTTTTTCTCCCAAACTTTTATCAACTTCATCACTCATTGTTAGCATCTTTCCTTTATCTTTGCTCTTCGCTGGTTTCTTCTTACTTGCAGTTCTAGTTCTTCCACTTGAAGGCACCTAACACGAAAACAATATTCTTTTCAACAAGCTCAGTGTATATCATATATTGGTTGTCTAAGGTGGAGCACCAACTGGAATAAAAATAAGCAGACTAGTTGGTATTAAAATGAAGATCAACAGTGTTAAACATATTCAGTACACAACACTTTATTTTTAATTATTTTCGACATGTAAAAGATTATACACAACACTTCATTTTTCCTCTAAAATGAAGATCAACGCTGATTTAAATATTCAGTACACAACATAGTTACTTCAATTAAACTTCACCAAATAATAAATTGATTTTTTCTAATTTATAGTGAAACCAGAACTTTTCCTTTATTTCTCAATTTCAGTGTATAAATGGTCCTACCTAGTAGTACATTTATTTAAGAAAATCATCTTCATTAGGACATACATAACTGCTTTTCATAATGACATACAGAACTACTTTTTCTCAGAATATATAGATTGACAAAATGAATCCCTTCATGGTTCCAGTTGCCATAATTCTGAACTACTTTCATCTATGTATATTACAAAAATGTCCCATCTGTTTAAGGCGCTTGTCAATCTCAGGATGAAATTACAAAAAGTTTGAGGACTGATTTACTCCACACTAGGCAGAGACAAATAGACACATGTTTTCAGATCAATCTCAAAATTCAGTATATAATTGAAGTAGATATCTAGAAGAATAAATTGAGCTCAACTGCCAATATAATCTACACAGCCTCTCTGCCGCCAATCTAAAAGAACTTCATATCTGACAAAACAACAAAGCAGATGAAGAACAGTACCTGGGATCTGGACGATCGGCCCGAAGAACGAACGTTTTCAATTGGCAAGGACGAAAATATTGCTCGATTTGATGCCCTCCCATCCACGCCGGAGGCATCACCACCGGAAATTTGTGCCGCCGCCGCTGGCGGCTCCGTTGTCGCCATCTGCCCCGCGGTTTCCTCCCTTCGTGGACTCGTCGAGAGCTAACCCTATATTAATTCCCCTGTTTCTTTCCTTTAGTTTCTTATTCTAGCAAGTCACTTACTGGCGGGCCCTCACTGGTTTCTATAGGGACCTAAAAGTTTATTCATCGCTCCCGCAAGGTGTCTTTTCAAAAAGTGTTAACAACGTGCAAGAGAAGAGGGGCCTATATGGCAAAAACAAACTACGGGCAGGAAATTTCCCCATTTCACTCCTCTCTCGGTCCACTCTTCTTCAGCTCTTGCTCTGGTGATGGGCGAATCCGTCCTGGATCCCATGTCGGAGATTCAATCTCTGCCAAGGAAATTGCAGGTTTTCTCTTCATAAACTCGTTTCTCTTCCGTTCGCTTGCGTCTAGATCATATCTGCGGGGAAACTAGAACCCTAGGCGAAGTTTTTCTCCCCATATCCGTCAGACAAGCTGGATCTACTAATTCAAAGGAATCTAAGCTCTTTTCCTGGCAAGCTTAGAAGCCAGGCTACGTCTGCCTCCCCTTGTGTTGGTCGAAGCGATGGAAGGGAAAGGATGAACAGAAATGGAGCGGAGGAGAAGGGCGAGGGTGCATGAGCATTTGGCACCTTTTTTTAGGCTGGCTGGGTTTTGCGGTTGCTTATAGGGAGGGAGGGAGGTTTGTTTGTTTGTTTGGGACTTTGGGGAGGTTGGGAGTGAGCAGAGGCCAGCCGAGAGGGGAGAGGCAATGGAGGGTGGCCACTGTCTTTCCTTTTATTTAATGGTGTTGCCATGGTGTGTGGCTGTGCACGCAAGATTCCCTCGGAATTTTGTTCAAGCTGAAATGATTTGAGTCTAGCTGGTGCCAAATTCTTTCATACATAGAACCACCAAAAGGTTTTTACTGCATCATACCCCGCCAAATTGTCACAGGCAATCGCCTATATGAAGAGTATCTGCTTTTGCTCATCGTGGTGGTCGCGCATTTATTTGTTCAAATAGTTGTTCAAAATTCTTTGTTTTTCATTCTATATTCTTATACACATGTTAACGCATGGTATTTCGATTCTACAACTAGGCAGTAGTTCAATTCTACAACTAGGTTGCTACTATTGTTTTTGGACAGATCGGTAAACTATTTACCAAAGTGTCTAAAGAATAGCCTAATTATAGATCTATCCTTAGTGTACTAAGACCTGCTGAACTGGTTTTCAATCGTCTGCTACCTTGTCTCCTTCACAGCCGTGCAACATGACTCGTAGTGTAGAAAATATTTTCTCGTGACTCCACGTCTGGCAATTCTTGAGTCAATCTTTTCCGTTTCCTTTTTTTGCTTGACAGTGAACCCATAGGAATACTACACTCAAATTTTTTGATTTGTGACACCAGGTGTGGGCATTCCATTTAGATGTTTCCTGTCATACAATTGTTATATTTGGCAGCTACAACATAAGTTATCCTGTATGTGATAAATTTTAGCATGTGAAATTTTCAATTTTATAAAAACACCAGCCATAACAATCGACAAGAAATAAGAAAAACAGCAGTGCATTTTCACTTTCAACATGTGGTCATTCAGCCACAGCAGAGCATTTTCACTTTCAGTTCAACATTTTCCCAATGTATGTGATGCATGTGTCTTCGCAGCAATAAGAAAAACAGTTCTATTTGTTATCTATTGTTTGTGATGATGCCATCTGGCCTTGCAGCTCCATTGCCGTGTCTGTTTAGTATTAACATTATAACACAGTTAAAATTTCAAAATCAATTTTTCAATTGACAAGTCTTTGTTGATAGAGTAATTAATCAATACACACTAAATTGTTTTTGGGGGCCATGACAAGCAAAATACAAATCTTCAGCAATATACAGTTCTGTTTTTCTTATTACCATTGTGTTTGTATAATTTCTTCCTACTAAATTTTCAATTTTAAAATTGTGTATCGTAAAATTGTTTTTAGGATGGTTGTTTCTTTGTAGAGTGGTAGGTGTGGGAATATCCTTGCTATGATACAATGTTAATGTGTCAACACTAATACTAATTTTTTTGTGTGTTTGTTACATGCAGATGAGTTCTGGATAAGAAAGCTTCATCAACAAGAGGAGCAACCAGGAGCACCTTGACACTCAATTAAGTGAGCTAAATGCACCAAAGAGATTAAAGTAAGCAAAAAAACATGTCCCCCAAAACTCAATTAATTTCAACTGTTTTTTCTCCCCTAAATACAACATTTCAACTACAACATGTTCTTATTTTTCTGAAATCTAATTCATTCCTTCTGTCCACCAGGTCACTGAAAAAAACCATATCAGTCTGCTCAAGTTTTTATCTGAACTAAATGAGGAGCACAAGTTGATAGTTTGTAAACTTGGGTTTGGTTCTTTGCTTCATATCTCATGCGACTGCATATTGGATGATTTGTTTGAATGGTTAGGAATGCAGTTCAACACAACTTCTTGCAGAATTGAACTAAGAATGGTTTCAAGTTTCATTTCAACGAATCTATTGTACACAAAATCTTAGGCATTCGATGTGGGGGTTTTCCAATACAAACAAAGCCTACCAAACAAACTATTGATTTCATGAATACATTTCTTGGAACAACAAAACCAACTCGAGAACATTTGCTTTCAGTGTTGTTTGAAAACATATGAAAAGAAGCTTTCTCTAGGATTTTCTTGCTCCTTGTACTATCCATTCTTATTGCACCGAGTTCAAAAGGAGTACTTAGCAAAAAATAATACAATGCCTTGGTCAATATTGAGTCACTTCCAAAATACAATTGGTGCCTCTTCACCCTGTCATTCTTGGTTCATGAGATAAAAAAATGCAGTCAAGTCTTGGAAAGAAGAGGTCAAATCTGCCAGGAGGGTGCAAAGTTCTGTTAGTGGTAATAAACTGTTACAATTACAGCAAATTATTTCATTTTAGTCCATGTCAAAAGAGACATTCTAACTGCATTTTGTTGTTCCAACTATTTCGGAAACTTTTGCAGGTTGCACACTTTGAATTCTTGATCACTTCTGAGTACAAGATTTGGAACAATACGTTTCCAAGACTTCCGTTGTGGTCAGCAACAATGCTCAGATCATTCGTTACTCTAGGTACAGAGCCTGGAGTGAATCTTGAGTTTGGCATGCTTGAAGTAATTAGGAAAAAAACATTAACTTTGTTTAATAGCAGTTTTTTTCTCATGATTATTTATTACCTGAAAAACCACTTTCATTTTTTTGACCAACCAAAACAGATGAAGCACATAACAACAACTCCATTCACTAATTCTATCGATGAGTCGGCTATGCAATTACCTGAATCAATTCTCGACTACATCAACAGCAAGCTGCCATCGATTCACAACATACAGGTTCGAAAATCTAATCAGATGCAAGAACACTTCTCTTTTATTTCCAAAGTAGTTGTTTCTTTTACTTTTACACGTTGCTTGTTGCTTACTTCATACAGTCTCAAATCTAAATTTCTATAAAACAGGAAAAGTATAAGCTTCAGTATAACTGTCAAAAATTTTGGCAAACAGTTTTAACAAACTCCATTCCTACACTGGAATCTTATGTTGATGATGTTCTCAATTTATTATCTTCAAGTTCTACCTCAAAAGTTGGACCTGAATGTCTAGCTTCTACAGATCAAGCTCTTTCTGAAGTGCACTTGGGTATTGGTGTACCTATTGCTGATTCAGCTGGTTCCTTGATACCCATTAGTCAAATGCAGAAACATACACAGTTGGACTCATTCATGTATTCAATTGATTTCTTGGATTTTCCTGGACCTCATTTATATCCTCCAAGCTTTGATTCAGAAAATACTCAAGAAGTAATTGATTCTATGATTCTAAATTTCTCTGAAAGCCTGCTTATTGATGAGGAAAAAGATTTTGCCCCTCCAATATCTCTTGGATCACCAAGTTCCAAAGATTTAGCAGTTCTAGAAGTTTTCAGCAGAGAGCAAGTTAATGAAAACTATACCTATACAGTCACTTGTCCTAAAGAAGGTAATATGACTTTTTATACAATAAAATTCTTTTTCTGTTCAGTTGTACTCAACACTTTTACTATATTTGCAGTTCATCATTTTGTTTCAAATTTAAACTTCTTACAATATCTACAGTTTTTTCTTATTATTAATCCATAAGTTTTTTTTCCTGTGATCATTCATTGTATACACACCAGTTATCCTTGATTCGCTAAGAGACAATCCAACATGGGAAGACTTGAATTCAACAATAAATCATAATTGGAGACAAGAGAAATTTAGCTCTATTCATTGGAAATTCATCTCAGCTAATTCTACTGTCACAGGTACTTCCAATTTATTTTCAATCAAAAAGTAAAGATTGCCTATTTTTTAAATTTTTTATTTTCTAAATGACATAAGTTTTTATTTTTTACTCTAAATGCCAGGATATTCTTTCTACTGTGCACCACATCAAGTCGAACTAGAAGCATTAGAAGACAACTCAGTACTCATTGATTCACATCCCTACAAACGAACACTTGTACAAAATAATGAAAACTATCATCTCCCATCTAGTCAACTATCTCAACCAGAAGCTGAGACACCAAGTTTCAATGCAATAACCGATGGACTACAAGATACAATCCAACCCTGTATGACTGCTTATCAAACAAGCACATATAATCATCTGGGTTCTTCGTCCCAACTTGTTAAACCTGGTACTCATTCAGATCCTAGGTTCTTCAATCCTGGCACTTCATTCCTGTATAGCAATAGTCCACTTAGGCCTTTCAAGATTAACTCTCCAAAGCCAGAGATTACTTTCGGAACTCCACTTAACGATACAACGTTGCTCAAAATGATGGAAGAATTTGAAGCTAAATCCAAACAGAATGAAATACAGGCAGGAAAGAAACAGTTTCAACATTTCTCTTCTGCAAAAAATGTTCAGCAGCCCAACTATTTGCAGTTTCAACAAGTTATCTTCTCAAGTCCAGTGCAAATTGAATTCTACAAGACAATGACTGCATCTCTTCCAGTTCTGGACTCAAGGTATTTTTTCATAGTATATTTCACTATGCTGTAATTTGTTATAGTAAAATTCTCAAGGTATTTTTTCATAGTATATTTCACTCAAGTGTTCATTCTCCTCTAGGATACATAGCATTTGTTTCTTTCCTCACTTTTTTACTAACTTCTAATTTAAATTTTCTAACAATAATTACAATAACTACAGCCAAAGAATATTCCAAGTGAATGAAGTTTGGGTTGACCAAAAAACTTTGACTATTTCCTTAAGGCCTGGTTGCTGGATGAATCCACACTCTCTGGATTGTTACTCAAAGATGCTCAATACGGACCAACTAATCCATGGAAGGCAAGGCTTAATACCAAACACTGATGTTATCACACACATTGTCCAAAGAGAAGACATGGTCCTAAACTTTTTCTTCTTTTCCTTTCTGTATCTTCATTGTTCTTGTGTGTTATCATCTGTTAGGATCACCAAACAAAGTTTTTTGTTATCTGTTTTTTTCAAGCATTACTCATGAGGCCTATGCTTGATCATTCAGACCCAATATGCAGAGACATCTTAAGTGAATCAAGAGTTGGCTTCAGATTGGAAATAGCAAATTTTGTAAGTACCGTTCTTTAACCATACTTTCTCTTACTGCATTCTTCAACTAGCAATTTTTGAACAGAACAAACCTTCTTTCATCTTTCACAGGTCCACTTGCCATGCTTCAATGATAAGCAATGGATTCTAATAACAGCAAACCTAGAGAGTGGAAGGTTCTTTGATATTATGAATCCTGATGGGTCTGGTCAAGACAGATTCACAACTATAACAAGCACTGTCTGTTATAATTTCAAGTCACTGTTTGCACTGACCTACCCTAACTGCAATGCATTCAGCATCAAAGACTTTGACTACAGATTCGTTACAGTTCCTAGAACTCATTTCAGGTTAAGGAGTTTTCTTCTTATGTCACTAACAAATTTTCCTCCAATTCATGCAAATCATGACCAAATTATTTTTGAAGTTATGTATTCTTTGTTTCTTACACTGGATTTGAATCTAACATGCCAGATAACCTGTTTTCATCACTGCAGGTACGACATAGGTGTCTTCCTACTTCAAATTCTTAAAACATATCGTGGCATGGGAGTTCTAGGATTCTCTACTGTAAGAGTTTCTTATTTCTAAACAACAAAATATTATTGCAAATGTTTTATTTCATAGATTAAAAAAAAATCAAATGGCAATCACAACTGTGCAAACAGGTTGATTTGCAAGCTATGCGTGAAATATTCTTGTACGAGATTGCAGCATACCAAAATAGCGAGGTTCAAATACCAGCAGTGAGATTATTTCTTCAAAATCACGTAAGTTAGAAACTACTCCCTGAAATTCATACTGCCTTACACTACCATTGTTAGAAAGGGAACTGTAGAACAATTTTTTATTTAAAATCTCTACTGCTTTTATGCTACAGGGGTTCCGGTCATTCAAGTAAAAGGATTTTTTCACAACCAAGAGTATGTACTGCTGTAAAGGTGTACTCTGTAAGAATTATGTGATTGATTAGTAGTACAGTAGTTCCCATGACACTAGGTGCCATGAACTAGTCAACAAATATTTAGACAAAAAATGTACATACACATTTTTATTCAACTTAACTAACTAAATGTATTTTCTTTTTGAATTTTTGCAGCACCACTTGACATAGTAAATTGGTTCGCTACTCATTTCGAAGAGCTCGTTTGCGAAGAACAATTTTTATAAGTTGTTTCTGCAGTCCAGAAGATTAGTTGTTCTAAGTAGTAGAACTACTGTCAGTATGAATTTTAATTCTGAAAGTTTTCAATCAGGAGGTTTCTGTGTTTTATGGAGATTTTCCCATTGTTAAGAATGTTCATTACATATTTGGTTCAAGCATGTTTTGTATGAAATATATTTTGAGAGAAATTTCTAGTTTAAATTGTATTAACGAAACAGCAGAGAAAATGGTAAAAGAAACAGTTGAAAACAGTAGAAACAGTTGATACAGTACAAAACAGTCCAGGTAACGCTCGCAAACAGTAGAAACAGTAAAAGCGCACGACAATAGTTGGGCCGACTTAGAAACAACCCAACTAGGAGTGGCTGCAGGCGCCACTTATCGTAATCGGTGCAGAAGGGAACGATTAGGAGCTCCCGCGGGTATGTAGTCAAATATATACTTTTTTTGCCTAAATAAACATATACTCTTTTTTGCTTTGTCAAAAGAGAGTTAAATATATTTTATTCCACTAAAAAAGTTAAATATATTTTTATACGTGTGGTCTATTTACTCACACTCCTTGATCTCCTTCACTTTTTCTAACAATCATCTTCTCCTTTATCTCTATCTACTCCTTTATCTATAAGCGTGTTGTCTTCTTATCTTTCGCCGCCTCAGATCTTCTTCTCCGCCGCCGGCAGCCACCATAATTGAATTACTATCATCAACTGAGCAGATGACCTTGATGACTACATGGGTTCGCAAGAGCGGTCGCACTTTCTCGTGTCCGCTTGCGTTATGCTTCGCTTAGTATTATCTGCTACTTTATCATCATGTTCACCTATTAGACCCTGAGTCAGGTCCAAACTAATGCTAAAACTTGAGTTTTAAAATGGTTGTGGAATACATATCGGGGCAACAACGAATAGTATCTATGTCTACTATCTGGTTAATCTCGGGTGTCTATTGTGTGTTTCATGTCGGATGAGAAACAAACAGTAAATGAGTCATTATTTTTATTTTTGAACTGAAGCTATTATCTGTCTGCTATCATTGGTTTTGGGTCTATCCACTAGTTGCTACCATGACTTTGGATTTCTGCATGCACTTCCTACATAATCTCACTATATTTTATTCCTATGCATGTCAGATATTGTACACAATGATACTGAACATGTAGAGCCAAAGAGAAGGGCCTTCCGTGGCAATATAATGTCATGCAGACATCACTCCATGGTGGGTGCAATGGCAGCACCCCCTTCCCTCATTCCAGATTGTAATCAAGAAGGAGATAACTGTTCGGAGGGGGATTCAGAGGGAGCAGACCACTTCTATTTACTGCCCGAGGTCTTTGCTCTAACTTGGCATGCTGATGTTGGTCATATCATGCATATGCTGCCTTGCTTTATAAATCACATATGTCATATTCTTAGTTTAGACAGGCTTTGTGTGAATGTCATCTGTTTAGTTTCTATATCATATATGTGAATTATGCAATGCTATCTTGTTTAGACAGGCATCATATATGTGAATTTTACAATGCCATCCTATTTAGCCAGCCATCATATATGTGAATTATATCATGCTATCTTTTTTTCATATTATGTTTGTCAACAATGTTAGTACATCAAACTACTCTTCCTGTGTATCAGTCATTTGACACGATGATGGAAAAATCTGGAGTGAAAGCAAGGTCTTCAGAGCAAACAGTGCTATCTGACAAAACACATATCTTGCCTGTTATAGATAGCTCCTCTGAGAAGGATTCAGAGACAGATGGCCGGTCCTATTCCCCCCCGAGGTGTATGCTCTAACTTGGCAGGGTTATATTGCTCATACATTGGTACAACGAGCTGCTATACAAACGGTTTTTAACCCCTTTCCGCGACGGCATTTTAAACCGTCGCCTAGTGAGTGTGTGCGATAGTGGGTCCTTCCTACACAACCCAAAAACCGTCGGGGATAGGCCCTTCGGTCACACACGCTGGGCAAAAATGAGCTCGTGTGCGATCGTGCTAGCCATCACATGCAATCATACATGCCCAATCATTCCGTTCGTAAGTACATCCCACACAGTGGATCCCAGAGAAACGTTCCCCTTCGTATGTACATCCCACAAAGTGAATCCCAGACAATCGTTTCCGTTCATCTCCACATCCCACACAGTTAATCCTAGACAAACATTTCCGTTCGTATGTATATCCCACACGATGAATCCCAGACAAACATTTCCATTCGCATGTACATCACACGCAGTTTTCCCCATCAAATCATCTATGATAACGTTGTTGGAAATATGCCCTAGAGGCAATAATAAAGTGGTTATTATTATATTTCATTGTTCATGACAATCGTTTATTATCCATGTTATAATTGTATTGACCAGAAACTCAAATGCATGTGTGGATACATAGACAATAACATGTCCCTAGTGAGCCTCTACCGGACTAGCTCGTTGATCAAAGATGGTTGTGGTTTCCTAGCCATAGACATGAGTTGTCATTTGATAACAGGATCACATCATTAGGAGAATGATGTGATGGACAAGACCCAAACTATAAACATAGCATATGATCGTATAAAGTTTATTGCTATCGAACTATTGTATAGAGTTGGAGGGTTTTATGGATTGTGTGGATTCCTCATGGCAGAAACAATCCAGAAAGGGCCATATTACTGCCAGGATAGCTGACAAATTTAAGTCCTTGAGAATGTGTCTTAAAAGGTGGCAGAAGAGCATTTCTAAACTGAAAACTCTAATCTGTAAATGCAATAGTGTTATCCTGCTCTTGGATGAGCTTGAGGAATATAGAACACTCTACAGACAGGAATCAAATTTCAGGATTGTGGTTAAAAATCATGTTGAGAAATTGCTCCACCTTCAATGTCTTTACTGGAGGAAACGATGTACTATTAGGTACATCAAAGTGGGTGGTGAGAACACTAAGTTCTTTCATGCTATGGCCACGGAGAGATACCGAAGAAATTCTATTGCTAGCTTAAAACTGCATGATGGTACGGTGGTCACTGATCATTCCCAAATGGAGGGTATTATCTGGGATTGTTTCAAGAACAGAATGGGTTCTTCCAGGGGAATTAAAATGGGCTTTGATCTTTCTTCCCTTATTGAACCTGTTGTGGGACTGGATGTTCTCACTAAGCCTTTTGAGAAGGAGGAAATGGACTTGATTATCAAGCACATGCCAGTTGATAAAGCTCCAGGTCCAGATGGATTTAATGGTCTTTTCTTCAAAAGATGCTGGCACATTATTTCTCAGGATTTCTATGAACTGGCCCAGGCTTTCTTTCAGGGTACTGCCCATCTGGAGAATATCAATGACTCCTACATAACTTTGGTGCCCAAGAAGCCCTCCCCTGAGGAGGTGGGTGACTACAGACCTATATCTTTAACAGGAATGGGTCTTAAGTTTCTGTCTAAAATGGCAGCCAATAGGTTTCAAGAGGTGATTATGCAGTGTGTTCACAAGAACCAATATGGCTTCATAAAAAGTAGAACAATTCAGGATTGTATTGGGTGGACCTTTGAGTATTTGCACCAGTGTCATCAGTCCAAGAAACCTATTGTGATTCTAAAGTTGGATTTTGAAAAGGCTTTTGACTCCCTTGAGCATGAGGCCATTGTGCAAATTCTGAGACATAAGGGCTTTAATGAGAAGTGGATCCTTTGGATGAAGCAGCTTCTCTCCACAGGTACCTCCTCTGTTCTGCTTAATGGTGTCCCTGGTAGGAAGTTCAGGTGCAAAAAGGGTGTCAGACAGGGTGATCCAGTCTCTCCTCTCTTGTTTGTCCTAGCTGCTGATCTTCTGCAGACTGTAATTAATGATATGTTCAGAAGGGGCCTTCTTCAGTTACCTATTCCTTGTCATGATCAGGATTATCCTGTAGTTCAGTATGCTGATGATACTCTTATTATCTTGCCTGCTGACAAGGATCAACTCTTAGCCCTAAAGGATATGCTCAGGATCTTCTCTGAGTCCACTGGTCTGGATGTGAACTATCATAAATCCTTTATTATTCCCATCAATGTGGACACTGCTGTCATGGCTGAATTAGCCTCTGCTTTTGGATGCCAGATTGGGAAAATGCCTTTTACCTACCTTGGGTTGCCAGTGGGAACTACAAGGCCTAAAATGCTGGATTTTATGCCACTGGTTGATTGCATGGAGAGGAGAATGACAGCTAGTTCATCTTTTCTGAATCAGGGGGAAAGGCTGCAGTTCCTTAATTCTGCTTTGTCATCTATGCCCATTTTCTACTTGTGCAGTTTGGCTGTCCCAGCTGGAATTCTTAAACAATTGGAAAGAATCCAGAGGCAATGTATCTGGAGGAGGAATAGGGGTCAGCCTGCTCCCTCCCTAGCTGCTTGGGACCTTATTTGCAGGCCAAAAAACAGGGGAGGTCTTGGCATCCTCAACCTTGGTTCCCAGAATGTTGCACTTTTGATCAAACATGCCAATAATTTCCTTAATAAAAAGGATCTTCCTTGGGTTTCTTTAATTTGGGATACTTACTACCATAATAGGGTCCCTCAGGGAACTTCTGATTGTGGCTCATTTTGGTGGAAGGATATTTGCAAGGTCATGCATCATTTTAGAGAGTGTGCTTGGGTTCAGATTAATGCAGGGAACACTGCCCTCATGTGGTCAGATAACTTGCAGTTTGATGGTCAGGTGTCTAGCCTTCAGCTCAGATTTCCCAGGCTCTACTCCTATGTTAAGGACCCCTGGGTTACTGCTATGGAATTCTTGGGCTCTCAGGACATTTTCCAGCAGTTCCACCTCCCTTTGTCCAGCCAGGCTTTTGATGAACTGACTATTCTCCAGTCTATGTTGGATGGCCTTATTAGAGCACCTGGGTCCAAGGATATTTGGTTTTGGAAGGGCACTGCCAAGGGATACTCACCAAAGCTGTTTTACTCACATACTTTTGTCTCTGCATCTTTCAACCCTTTGACAGCTTGGATCTGGAAGTCCTCTTGTACAATGAAAATCAAAGTCTTTGCTTGGATGCTTATTATGGACAGGTTGAACACCAAGGACATGGTGGAGAGGAGGCATTGGCACTTGGAGGGTGGAGTGAGCTGTGTCCTTTGCCCTTTGCAGACTAGGGAGACAAGAGATCATTTGTTCTTCAATTGCAACTTTAGTGTCAGAGTTTGGAACTATCTGCAAATTGATTGGTCTTCTGGTGACTCCATGGCTCATTTGGTCCTTAATGCTAGCAGGAGTTTTAGGAAGCCCTTCTTCACTGAAGTGGTGTTCATTGCTTGCTGGAATATCTGGATCATCAGGAATGCTAAGGTCTTCAGGCATGAGAGGGCTGGATTTAATAAATGGAGGTCTGCTTTTATACATGACATCAGCTTAATGCAATATAGAGTGAAAGCTGCCTACAAGGATGATCTTTTACGTTGGATTTCATTCCTGCCACCTTGAGGTCTTTAATAGTATTTTCTACCCTGTTCTTTTTCTTCTTCCCCTAGATTCTTTGATTACCTCTTGTAATCCCCCCTTTTTTCTATACCTGTACTGTATATATTTTCTCAATAAAGTTTTGATATGCTGTGGGGGTTTCCCCTACAGTTCCCAGTCAAAAAAAAAGTTTATTGCTATCGTTTTCTGCATGTCAAGTATCTGTTCCTATGACCATGAGATCATGCAACTCACTGAGACCGGAGGAGTTCCTTATGTGTATCAAACATCGCAACGTATCTGGGTGACTATAAAGATGCTGTACAGGTATCTCTGAGGGTGTCTGTTGAGTTGGCATGGATCAAGACTGGGATTTGTCACTCCGTATGATGGAGAGGTATCTCAAGGCCCACTCGGTAATACAACATCACAATGAGCTTGCAAGATTGTGACTAATGAGTTAGACACGGGATCTTGTATTACGAAATGAGTAAAGATACTTGCCGGTAACGAGATTAAACTAGGTATGGAGATACTGATGATCGAATCTCGGGCAAGTAACATACCCCTAGACAAAGGAACTGCATACGGGATTGATTGAATCCTTGGCATCATGGTTCGACCGATAAAGATCGTCGTGGAATATGTGGGAACCAATATGGGCATCAAGGTCCTGCTATTGGTTATTGACGGAAGACGTGTCTCGGTCATGTCCACATGATTATCGAACCCGTAGGGTCTGCACGCTTAACGTTCAGTGACGCTAGAGTAGTATTGGGATATTCACGTTGGTGACCGAATGTTGTTCGGAGTCTCAGATGAGATCCCGGACATCAGAGGAGCTCCGGAATGGTCCGGAGGTAAATACTTATATATGGGAAGTCATATTTTGGCTACCGAAAGAATTTCGGGTTTTACCGGTATTGTACCGGGAAGCTTCCCGAAGGTTCTTGAAGGTTCTAGAGGGTTCTGGAGGAGTCCGGAAGGGTCCCTCCAGCACCTAGAGCATGCATGGGATGTAGGGGGGCGTCCTAGCCTTATTGGTCCAGGCGCACCAGCCCCCTAAGGCCCATCCGCCTAGGGGAAGGGAAACCCTAAGGGGGAGGGCCCTCCACTTGGCTTGGAGGGCACTGCTCCCGCTTTGGACGCCTCCCCTCCTTGGAGGAGGGGCTAGGGCTGCGCCCCCATCCCTTAAACACCCCTATATATAGTGGGGAGGAGGCGCAAGGGCTGGACGCAACAATTCCCATGCCCTGCGGCCTCCTATCTCTCCCGTTCTTCCTCGTTCGTAGTTTCGGAGGCGTTTGGCGAAGCCCTGTTGTGATTGCTCCATCACCATCTCCACCATGCCGTCGTGCTGGTTGAGATCCCATCTACTTCTCCTCCCTATCTTGTTGGATTAAGAAGGAGGAGACGTCATCGAGCCGTACGTGTGCTGAGCATGGAGGTGCCGTCCGTTCGGCACTTGATCGGGAGTTCGTGGACGGATCGTGATTGGATTGCGAAGATGTTCGACTACATCAACCACGTTTCTTAACGCTTTCGCTTAGCGATCTACAAGGGTATGTAGATCCAACCTCTCCTCTCGTAGATGTGCATCTCCTAGATTGATCTTGGTGAGCATAGGAAATTTTTTGTTTCCCATGCAACGTTCCCCAACAAGCGTTCCATTGCAGACGATTTTATGTTTGCATTATTGAATGCATCGCGCATGGTGCGTAGAAGAAATTATGTGGCATGGGCTGTCCATCACGCTCACATTTTATGTGGAAAACGTTTGCGCAAGGTGGCCTAACGCAAACAGTTTTCAAGAGGAAGTCATGTGTGATTGTTCATTGATCCAACACGTTTTCTTTCTAGAAACTATGTGGGTTTTCTGAGGTCAGCGTCCACAATGTTGTCTCAAAAACCGTTTGGAATAGAAAAACCCAATAAGCATGCTAATTTGCCTATTATTAACTATCCATTTATTAATCAAATTGACATTTCATATTAAGCACACAATAAATTTCATTTTCATATTACGGAACCAAGATTTCATAATTGAAATACATTAGAGTAGAACATCATATAGCTTCAGCACCCAGTTACACCATATAGGCATATAGCTAGCTACCCCATTACACAATTGCACTAGCACCAAGTTTCAGATGCAACATCTATAACCTTTGGAAATTAGCATCATAGACGGTAGGTAGACAGATGAATCTCATCTGGAAAATTGCTGAAGCGGAAGGCGAATATTGAGCCTTCATTGATGTTGAAGGTCCTTGCAACTTTAGGCCAGTGCCTGTGGATGATTGACTGTCCATCCTTTGCCCTCTCACTACAAGAAAAACTGTCTGTAGAGACATCATATTCCACAACTAGAGATGTGTTATTTCATCTCTAGGCAACCATAGAGTCGACTTAGTAAAGCGTCTTTGGAGCGTCTCCCCACGGACCGTCTCAAATCGTGTAGACACGTTAGCTAAGCGTCTATACATGGCATGAGATGCTATATTGGGATGTTCAAAAGCGTCCCTAGATATGAGGCGCTATATTAGGATGTTCAAAAGCGTCAATACAAATGAGACGCTATATTGGGACATTCAAAAGCGTATCTAGGTATGAGACGCTATATTGGGACGTTCAAAAGCGTATCTAGATATGTAGAGTCGTTCTGTTAGATGTGTTTATCACGTCTCTACTCATAGAGCCGGTTCATTCATCATGGGCACTAACTCCTTTCGTATACATGCTATTTAGAGATGTTATATTCGTCTCTAAGTATACTGAACTTTAAAATTTATTTGATTTATTTTCAATTTGTATTTCATCATTTCAAATGCAGTTACTTCATCACAACACATGCTTGTTTAGAATGATCAACATATATTGTCATATAAAGGCATCCACTCATATCACGATTCACATTCATAGGCAACAAATATTATATAAAGGGATCCTCCCATATCACCAATTATCACAAGCATCTCATTCGCACAATTTCAATTAGGAACAAACACCTTGAGTTCAGAATTGAATCAAATCAGATATTCATATGAAAGATGCAAATAATTAAGAAAAGATCTTACAACCAGAACGAAGTTTTCCTATGAAGGTAAATCCTTTACAAAATACATAATATTTGTCCATTCAAAAACTAATTGCTGTGTAGTTGCTCCTCGCTCCTACAATGCACTCCTTTTCTAATCTTGAGCTATCCTGAAAAAGGAAGATAACAGAGAAAAATTTGGAACGTAAGCTTTCAGAGTAGTGTGTGAAGAAATGTACTTGATGAAATTGTAAGAGATGTACCAGTGTTTGGTGGCTTGTTTTGTGGTTGTGAAGGAGTGCTCGGGAATGTTTTTGACCTAAAAAGCACATTGATTCTTCATAAATAATAAACCTTAAGTATGTACATTGGAGCATAATTGATGATTGTATGGAAGTGTACTTACGTGTGATAGAGGCCATGCAATGACATACCCAATAGAAACTTATGCACAACGGACACACCTTATCAACCACTAGTGGTTGGGGCCGCCATTGCGGGCCTCCTGAGAGGAAGCTCGGCGATGCCAGGTAGGTAGACGCCCCTTCTGATTCCTTAATTCTCTTCATTCTCAACTGATGTATACACATACATACATGCATGCTTGATTCGTGGTGTGTGTCAATCATACACCACCAGTTCACCATTATATACAAAAAGAAAATTGCACTTAATTTTTTCGGACATATGTATGTTTGCAATTTGCACTTAATACAGACAGACTAATTTTTCATGAATTTTGCCCATACTATATTGCACATGCAAACATTAGTAGGTTTTTTAAGGGGTGTTCTATGATAGCAATCTACCATTGTCAAAACAAGAAACATGACTCATTAGCAATGTGCAAGACACACGAATTGAGAAAGAGCGGACAGAAGACGTCAAGTTGAAGGACTGTACTTCTCAACCAATACTATGGGGTTTTGTAGTTCTTTTGATCTTCCAACATTGAAGAAGTCATCAACAATGGTTCTGAGCACACCATTTTTGGCCCAACATATGCAAGCATCAAAAATTTGGGGGGGGGGGGGGGCTGTTGCCATGCAAATTGTAGCTGGTCCAACCTATTTTCTTTCACCCACTCGTTGCAACAATTTTTTCTTAAATCTTATAGGACAAAGGAAGTTTGCATGAACAGACAACAGAATACCCAGACCTATGAAGATGCAAGAGTTCACCCTGATAGATAGATTGAGAAAATGTGAAATCTTCAATAGTCAAAGCAAAAGGGTTGTTACCATATGGCTCAATTCAGTATTTTTTTGAAACTTTAGTATGATATCTAATTAAAATGATTTGAAATACAGCTCTTTTTACAAAATAAGAATCTTACAAGTATTTTGTCTTCAGGATGTGAGAACCTCTAGCATCAAAATATTTGACATTCCTCTTGTGGTCTAGACGTTTCCAGCATGGTACAGAAGGGAAACTTAAGGACATAGTCCATCTGAAATTATCAAAGCACATAATTAGACATAACTTGAGAATAAGCTGCCAGACCAATAGCATATGTTGTCTAGGATTAATTCATGTTCTGATACACTGACTGTTGAAGCCTTGTATAGTTCCAGTACAGTGACAAAGAAATATGAGGTTCTAGATTAGAAAAATGTACAAAATTAGGCTAGCATGCATTGAATATGTTTGGTACTCAATACTGGAAGAAAAGCAGTAAACGCCCCAACCAATTTCCTACTTGTACTACATGGTGTTATTCCATCATACTCAAAGTACAGGAATATAAAGTATTGGTACGTGCGAATTGGTAACTGAAGTAATAGGACAGAGTTGTGCAAAAGCAACACAGAGACTCAACTGACCACTTTGTCAAAATAAATAAATAACTGGTAATTGGATAGCTGATGGATGGATATATGCAATCAGTAGAAGGATAAACACATACTCCATGGTACATTGCATCTCTATAAACAAAAACATGCATGGTACGTCTCTGCATATTAGTACACCATGCAGTATAGTATATGATCTTTTTGTCTCTAATTGCATGTCTCAATCACTCAAAATAAACCATTCACCTTTCTTGTAGAATTTGAAGTCCCGGACAAATGTTGCATGGCTGCCATGCTACCTGTTAACAACCACATGTATTTGGTGGAAGGACTGAAAATTCTTTTGCTCAGACACAGTGGTAATTGATCTCCGTCAAATTTTCATGCATTGGAAAACACAATAATCTTTGCAGTCATGTTCAATCCAATACTAATTTTTTATGAAGGAAAGAAACACAATATTACACTTCAAATAACAGAATAAGATAAAATTACTCTTAATTAAGAAATGGAGGTCCGTAACAAGGAATCCTAACCAACAAGGGCAGTAATTTTCGCACATTCTAATTGTAATCTGGAAATTAAGATTTCTAGAGAAAGAACCAACAAGAGGCAATGGTATAGACAGAAGGTGTGGTTAGGCTTAGTTAAGAATATTGGAACAACCAATACCATTAGCTACCAAGAAAAAGAAGCACCAGGTGAAGAAATAAGCAGTAGATTGTTGGAGATCAGATCAGACACTGCGACGCTGACATCATCTCTCAAATCCCTTCGCATTGAATTAGTTCAGCGCTGCACATCATGATTTGGCGACCTCAATATTTCCCTGACCCCATCACAATGTCGTATAAATAATTGTTTAATGAAAGGCAATGCAAGGAGTATAATATGTATATCTAGTCGAGCCTAATTCTCTTTCATATTTCTTCTACAGAGTCTGAAACTCATATCCCAAGCAATCAGGAACACGTGGAGCTTTAGTGGGACAAAATAATAACCGACTCGCTATTTTGCACTGTTTCCATGAATAAGATCATAAATCCATATGGCATAGTACAGATCCATGCCCCGATTCTCATCCTGCAAATTGCAATAAGAGATGTAAGCTATAAATAAACATGTAAAACAAAAAATGTCATGCCCTTACCACACAAATTAGAATCTACACTAATTTTTTGGTTAAAATCATGGCAATTTGAAAAGAACCAGCCACAACTCATTGGCTTGAAATCTTTCCTGTGCGTTGATGAAGTTACAAGCATGTACATAATTTACAGAAACCTAACCTAATAGAATCTCACACGAGGAGGTTACAATACAAGAGAAAGAGCTCACCTCCTTCTTCCTTGTGAGGTTCCAGATCCTCCATGTCATATTCTCCAACCGTGTGTTCCTCGTTCACCTATGAGGCTATGACACATCTTGCAGATCGATCAATAAATGCGAAGCAAACAGGAGAAATCTTGCCATGTTCTCCGGCAACAAATGGATATATACAAGGAATCAAGAACTGACAAAATAGACGCAAGCAAGCGTAAACTTGTGATAAATGGAGTTTTCAATTTCACAAATAACCATCAGCAGTTAGTAGAACATCGCAGCCGCAGCAGAACCAGCAGAAGACAACAACACCGAACAGATACATCCAGCATCACACACACATCTGCCAGCAGCACAGATAGTAGCCTTACTCCACAAATTAAGATCTAGATAGGAAACTGAGAGAAGCGAGCCTGAGCCTAACGTGTAATAACTAACCAGTGTAATTAGTTTATCAGCAAAGAGATTTCATTCATCACATCGTGTTCTATTTGATAGTGCCCAGATAAGTAATCAACTGCAGCTTCATTCATTAAATCTAGTCTGAGAATTGGACAAATCTGCCTATATTTAGCCTCCAATTTTGTACTTTGTTGTGCTGCCACCATGGCTCTCTTTGTGTACAATTGAGAGAGGTTCGGGAAGAGAGATAGGGTAAGGGAGACAGCGCCGAGGGGAGCGAGGGAGTATCTGTGCATGGAGGGAAGACTGGCCTCACCGGCGTCCACCAGTGGTGGCGAGGAGGCCACGTGGACGATGACTGCCTCAAGCGGAAGAACAACGCCGATGACGGATCTTTCGAGCTCTCGTTGCAGTTGTCAATAGCAACCTCGTCGTCCTCGTCAGGAGGCCCCATCATCGTTCACCAGCGCTGTCGGCTGGTGCTCCTACCACCCAGCACCTCTGACAACCACTTCGACTGAATCGATCTGCCGCCTCCCTCGTCGAGTCAGACCACGGGTCGAAACCACCGCCGCCTCCACCCTCTCCTTCCTCCGTCAGACTATCTAAGATCAATTCTACTACTGTTGAGTTTTTCCATGTAAAATTAGATTGGACCAAACAGTTGCTCACATATGTCAGAATAGAATTCTAGGCAAGCAAACAATTCACCGAACACTTAGAGTGCATTGCCTACAGGAAGGAAGTAAGGAGACGAAGGAGAAGATCATTCAGACTTTAGGTGCATAAATGAAGGAGGCCAGTTTGGTTGATTTGATGATAAAACTGTAGGGGCTATGGGAATCAAGGATCACCTGCTTGACGTGGTTGAGGCTGAAGATGCTGGATGGAGACAAGACCTGCTTGCGTGGTGTTGTACCGACGGAACGTGCGGCGGAGCTTCGGGTGAAGAACGAGATCTGCGTGGTTGCGGCTTCGTGACCGCGAGGACGATGTCGGGAGGAGCATGGCTTCGTGACGGTGAGGACGACGGCGTTGACGGCTCCAACTAGCGAGCTTGCCGATGGAGGAAAACGAGAGTCCCCGGTGGGCGGAGCAAGGGGCGGAGGGCACCCCATGAGGGCGAGGCTTACACTGTGCGGGGTGCGGGAATGGGCGGCGCGCGGGGTGCGGGGATGGGCAGCGCGCATGGTGGTGATGCCGGCGTAGATTGGAATCGGGAAGTTGGATAAATGGGGAGGTGGGGGAGATGGTGGCGAGTAAAATTATCCGGACACATATATGGAGATAAAAAAAATGAGACGCGGGAAATCTTTGCGCGGTAAAGAACGCGCCAAAAAAATTAAGCAAAAATAATCTGGGAACCTCAGATTTGGTTGTAAGTGCAAATAGTTTGGGATCGCCAAGTACCCACATATATGGATAAATATATTTTTATGTTTATTTTTACCGGATAAATCTGCATTCTTAGTTCTTTTTCCAAACAAGATCAAACTTTATGGGGTAATATACGTGTAAGAAGTAATATGCACGTAGTTTTAATAAAAAATATAAAGCCAGTGGTAGATCAATGATGTCACTATCTGTCCACGGACGCGTCTGCAAACACACATACGGGAGCCGGCCATTCGTTACTATACCCGAAACGCCTGCATACATTTCAAACATAAAAATGAACCAAACAGAGGAATTTTACGTAAACCAAATGAGTTTCATGCAAACCGAATAAATAAAAGTACGATACATTTACATAAACCGGGCGAGGACAAGCAGTGAATCCTCCAGGCCAATCTTGATTGTTAAGACTTCGTATTTGTATTAGTTTATAACTTCTCGTATACCTTGTAAACCTTGTATTTGTACATGATTTCATCTTATAAATATATAGGTAACGGCATCCTTCAGTATCGGCGTGCTCGCCGCCGCATGCCTTCTTCACCAATGGGTGGGGGGGAGGGGGGGGGGTCCTCACTACATCCCTAATCCCTCGGCGATGTCGTCGAACCAGCGGTGGCCGATGCTCCTTTGCAGTTAATCATGTTTGTCAGTACCTCCACTAATCTCGCGATTCACACTGATCTACTGTCAAGCACATGCTTCGCTATGTTTGGATGACAGTCTCTCATGGCTTACACCTTGGGCCTGCTCTCGCTGGCGTTCTTTTTTGCTTTCTTGGATGTTGCATGGGTCCTGGATCGGTTGAGGGCCCAGGCCTCTCGATGCAAGATTGGGTCGTTGCGGACCCACTCCGGCGCGGCGTCTAATGTGACGAACATGGCCTAGCGCTGCGCGTTGCATTGCTCCTCCTCCCATGCCGCCCTCTCGGACTCCGTCAGGGTGCTACGCGGTGATGTGTCGCCACCGCTCCCGAGATAATGCAAGAGGCGCCCGGGAGGGATCCTCCTCCTTCACGGCCTTGTCACGCTAGCTGCAGCGTGGCGGTAACACCGACCAGCCGAAATGGCCGAACGTGTTGCATGGCAGGGAGGGGGTGCTCCTTCTTGACTTTCTCCTTGACGAGGCATCCAATTCAGAAGTCGTGGTTGCAAGGGGGACTCCTACTTCACACGACGGTGAGGCGGCAACGTCGGCTCCTCCATGACATGGTGGCAAAGCCGCGAGGGAGATGCCGGATCACGGTCATGGAGGGACCGCTCGAGGAGGAACTCCAGGTACTCCTTGTCCGACACCACGGCCTCCGCTGAGGCCAGACTTGCCCATCATGGCCTGAGTCTAAACGCACACAACCTCCCCTAAATTTGCTTCCGGTTTGCAGGATTTCGGATGCGTGAACATTTTGGGTACCATGTTGGGTCGCAAAAATCATCTAAACATTTGTTGGCGTTTTACGGCACAGTGTTGGAGATGCCGTAATATTGGTTTTTGCCTGATTTTCCCCCAAATAGGGATGCCGAAGACCTTCGTTTTGAAGAAAATCCAATGATCATAAGAGTATAAAAACATGTAGTTTAACAATTCATTGATTTCACTAAATACCCCTGGTTTCTTTTGAATTTTTATGATTTCACAAATTTACATACATTCATTTTGACCTATATTTACTTTTATCTCGATTTTCAAATTTAAAATTATTCGTATTAAAAAAATCATTGATTTGTCCGAAACAAATTTACGTACATTCACTATGAACTATATATTTTATTTCATCTTGATTATTCCAATTCGAACAAAATTTACTTGCTTTGTCAGAAAAATTTACTTACATTCATTTAGACCTATATTTTCTTTTCTCTAAATTTTAAAATTAAAAATGATTTGAATTAAAAAATATATTTGATGATTTCTCCAAAAACATGTACATTGATTGTGCACTATAATTCCTTTTATCTAGATTTAAATTTAAAAATTATTTGAATTCAAACAAAAATTAGTTGATTTGTTCGAGAAATTTATGTCCATTCATTCTAACCTATATTTTCTTTTCTCAAGATTTTCAAACTTAAAATTATTGGAATTCAAACAAAAAATTCATTGATTTTTCCAAACGAATTTACATACATTCATTCTACACTATATTTTTGTATCTATGTTTCCTAATTTAAAATTATTCAAATTCAAACTAAATTTAGTTTTTTTTGTCCAAAAAATTATGTACATTAATTCTTCACTATATTTCCATTTTAGTAGTTTTTAATTTAAAATTATTCAAAATTAGAAAAATCTAGTTGATTTCTCCACATAGAATCTAGAATATAAGTTGTTTTCTTACATAAAAAACCAACAGTGCAACATTTGGACAGTGAGGTCAAGAGACGTCTTCTTAGTCTCTTTCCTGTATAGAAAACCCACGAGCATTGATGATCAATCCTTACAGGGTGCGTCCACTCCATAGGGACGAGGAACCTCGACAATAAAAAAGAAATACAGATTTTTTTAAATAGTGAACATTTTTTAAAAATGATTTCTTTTGAAAATATAGAAAGAAATTATTTCAAATAAAATTTAAAATTCGGAAAAACAAAACTTATGAAAAGGAATTAAAAATAAATAAAAAGAAAAAGAAACAGAAAAACGAAAAGAGAAAAATGAAGCATGAAGCATGAAAAACAAAAAAGGAAAAAGAAACAGAAAATTGAAAAACTAGTAAAACTTGTTAAGGAAATTTGTAGAAGGTTCCCAGAACCGGCCAGGAACCCTCTAGAAGGTTCCAAAAACAAAATACTGTAGCATGGGCATTATCTCGTAATTGGGCCGGCCCATCTCGGTCGCTCGCCTCTGTGGGAATCAGCAAAGCGGCAAATAGGGATTTCCTTCCACTCCATAGAAATATCTTTCAACATAATTTTGTTTGCAACAATTAAGCTGTCGCATTCGAAATCACTAATTAAGGAGCACTCCTTCCAAAGATCAGTCCCACCTTCGTAGGTTGGGACAAGTGGTGCACTGCAAGTGCGGCACTTGTCGCAACTTATGAGTTTTTTCCTTTTCTCGTAGTTCTGTATATTCAAAATGTTTTATCTCTTAAAATGTGCGTCCAAATGTCGAATCATTTTCACCGTTGAATTTCTCGCATCGAGATATTCAAAACTAGATGCCATGTTGAAAGGTCTTGACAATTTTTTCCGTGCAAAAAAGGAAAAAAAAACAGAACCAGGAGCATGTTTTTCCTTTTCCGAAAGAGGCACGACCGTGCCTCTCGCAGAAACAAATCCGTGCCTCTTGTGGAAGCAAACCCATGCGTCTCGCGGAAGGCAAAAAAATGCGTTTTTCCGTTTTCGAGAGGCACGGCCGTGCCTCTCACGGAAGCAAACTCGTGCCTCTCGCAGAAGAAAAAAAAAGAAAATATTTTTTTTTCTTTCGCGAGAGACACGGTTTTGCTTCCGCGAGGAAACGGGAAAAAAATTGTTTTTTGTTTTTTTTTTCTTTCGCGAGAGGCACAGTCTTGCTTCCACGAGAGGCATAGCCGTGCCTCTCGAAAACAAAAAATAACGCATTTTCTGTTTTCTTCTTTCGTGAGAGGCATGGTTTTGCTTCCGCGAGAGGCATGGTGTAGCTTTCAAGAGAGGCACAGTCGTGCCTCTAGGAAATGGGAAAAACAAGTTTTCTATTTTTTTTCTTCTGCGAGAGGCTCGATTTTACTTTCGCGAGAGGCGCGGCCATGCCTATTTCGGAATGGGGAAAATGTGGTTCCTGTTTTGTTTTTTCGTTTGTTTTTTTCGTCTGGTTTTTTCGACCGGTTTTTTTTGTGGAAAAAAATGTTCGTCAAAACCTTTCAACATGGGGTCTAGTTTTAAAGATCTCGACGTGAGAAATTCAACGATGTAAACGGTTCGAGATTTGGATGCACAGTTTGAAAGATAAAACATTTTGAATAAACGGGTCTACGAAAAAATGGAAAACTCAGAGGTTATGCACCACTTGTCGCAATCTGGAGAGGCGGGAGTGATCTTTGAAAGGAGTACTCCTTAATTAGTGATTTCGAAGAATCTACAGTTTTATTTTGAGTTGCTAAGTAGAACTTTCTTTATCAGCTTGGACGCATATGATTTTAGCGGCTTCTCGCAAGGGACAAAAATAATCCTATACGATGGATAGACCAAAAATTCGGAGAAACACACGTCACTTTATTATTATTATTATTATTATTATTATTATTATTATTATTATTATTATTATAGAAGTGTCATTGTGGCCGAATGGTTGGCGCTCACACATGCAACGAGCTTACGATGCAATAGGTTCGAACCGGGGCTTCCCTATTTTTGCACACCCCTTTTTCCGTTTTGATTTCTATTTTAATTCATATTATCCATCTTATATAAAGCTAATTGTGCTCAATAAACGTCAAACGTCAGCTGATCTAGTCGCTGTGTATGCGAGCCGAATCGCAGAAGCTTAGTGTTCAATTTCCAATCAGCCGCTCTAGCATTTTTCATTTTATTTGAAGTTTTTCTGCGTAACTAAATAATATGCAATGGTATTTTCTGAAGAAAAGACAGTGCACTAGGGCTACCCACCGCCCCAACCACTAACAGTGGCCCCCGTCACGTTGGCACGCCACACGTGCATGGGATACAACCGCATACGGTAGAAATCACTGTGTATGAACAAAATGACAACTTAGACGATTAAAAGCATGTATTTTGCAAGTTTATGCATCAAATTGACCGCCGTGCGCAAGTTATAAGACTCGAGGTGTATTTACCTCTTTTCTTAAGTCTAAGATAGAATAGAGTCACACATCAAAACATCTCATAAATCGTCTCTTAGAATAGAGTCGCACATTAACGTCTCACAAATCGTCTCTGAGAATAGAGTTGCACATTAAAAACGTCTCACAAATCGTCTCTAAGTTAATTAAAATTAAATACTTAAGTTTTGAAGGCTAATTACGATCAGAAGTTTGTGGCGCTCTATAAACGTCTCAAAAAGCGTCTTTAGATCGCTAGTGTTCATGGGCGTAGAGACGAATAAAAAAGCGACCCAGGAAAAGCGACCATACGTGGTGTTTTTGTTGTAGTGTCTTGATGAAGACTTCAATATTGTACCGTGGGTGTTGTATGAATACCTTCCTCGCCTCGTGACCATACAGGTGGTTTGAGAGGTAATCATGAGTGAACTGCTTTGGAAAGGCCTGGAAAAAAAGATATGCATAAATATCTTCTCTAAATTCAAAAATGACGCAAAGGAATGAAAAAGACAAGGTATAATTGTTAGTACCATCCTATAGTGCACTGATGTCTTCTTCATTGTGCACACAAAGATCTTGTTGTTTTTCATTGCTAGTTTCTTTATCCTAACAATCTTTCTGAGTTTCTTGACTTGACTGATATTCATGGACAACTCATTTCCCCATATGCAATGGGTCGAACAGTGGGTCAAAACCTATGACAACAGGACCTGCATGTGCAAGAAACAATTGTTAAAAACCTAAATATTAGAATGGTTCTTGCAATTGCACAATAATGTGCTATTAGAAAAAGGACCATGCATGTGTAAACCTTGATTGTAAACCTCAGTGCTTCCCATTGTTTCCCTGCAACACATATAAGGTAGTTATTGATCGGGTTAAGTGAGGGCTGGCATACTATCGGTAAAATATGTTGATGAAAAATAAACACATTGCAGATTCAATGGATTAATTCGAGCCACATGGAAAAGCCATTTATCCAAACCAAGCATGATTAAGAACTAGAAAATATAGCAATTGTATATGTTTCTCATGTATTTTGTACAACCAAATTCTATTTATTCCTCACGTGCATAACAATACAAAATTGTACCCACAACAATTGAACATCGCATTGTAGAATTGAACCAAACAGTTAACTAAACACCACAACAAATGAACCAAACATTAACTGAGCACCACATTGCACAATATAACATACTCCTAGTAGAAGATCAGGCAGTTAACCAAACCAAGCATGCTTAACAACTTGGAAATATAGCAATTGTATTCTGTTTCTCATGTATTTAGTATAGCCAAATCCGATTTATTTCTCACATGGAAGATAATAAAAAAAGTACCCACAACAATTGAATATCGCATTGTAGAATTGAACCAAGCAGTTAACTAAACACCACACCAAATGAACCAAAAATTAACTGAGCACGACAGTGCACAATATATAACATACTAGAAGATCAGAAAGTTAACCAAATCAAGCATGCTTGACAACTTGGAAATATAACAATTATATTTGTTTCTCATGTATTTTGTATAGCCAAATTCAATTTATTTCTCACATGGAAGACAATACAAAATTGCACCCACAAGAATTGAACATCACATTGCAGAACTGAACCAAATAGTTAACTGAATACGACAACAAATTAACCAAACAGCTAATAAGTGAGCACCACATTGCACGACATATAGAACATATATACTGGAGGATCAGATTGCATGGTAAAAATACATAGGACAATTCACTAGAATTTGTTAAGGAAAGGCAGGAGCAACACATGCAATAGGTAAACTGAACATGCTTAATTAACCGACATAGCTCGGTAACTGAGCATAGGTCCTTATAGTGAGCTAATAAGACAAGCTACTCCTCATCGTCGGAGATATCAATGAAAGTTGGCTCCTTGGACTTGGAAGAGGGCGAGGCCTTCACATCGTGGGTGCCCTCCTCGTAGTGGTGAGTTGCCTGAGCCACTCCGGGCACCAACCTGCTGGCTCTCGAGTTGAGGAAAGCATAGGCACGTTGAGAAAACATCTCGTAGTCTTCGTCGAAGCAACCGACAGTGGCCTAGAGAAAACACCATGAACTGTTGTTTAAAGTAGCCAACCACATGGCAGCATCCGCGCACGAGGTATCGATGATGGCCTCGACGGCGAGGTGCTCCTCCAAGATCTGGGGGTCAGCACGAACAGCCATCGCGACCTCATCCGCGTGTGTAGCTGCGATTTGCTTCTCCTCTCTCAGATGCTCCTTGAGCTCCTGGCTATACTGTGTGCACCATGTCTTGGGGCGTCGCATATTTGGAGGATGGATGGTGATTTGGGTGGAAGGTGTCGTGCCGACAGTCGGGGCACATGGGATGTAGAAGGAGGAGGAGGAGGATGGGGTCAGGTGTAGATTACCTGCCTAGATCGATGAGGCTGAGCAACATGAAGGAGGGTCGTCGGCGAGGAGGCTGCGCTGCAAGCAAGCAGTGAAGGTTTGAACTTGGAAAGGAAGGCGGAAATAGGGGAAAAGTGGCTTGAGGGGCGGGGAGTTAGATATTTCTGTGAAAACCGAAAATTTTGGCTCGGTGCAGCGAAAAAGTCGCGCACAAAGTTTCATCAGACACAATCCCTTTTCAGCAGTGTGCACGATATGTGAACATCACAAACGATTCATATAGCTTACCCCGTGTGTGAGTTTGAACGTGCAAATTTTGGTCTGAATGTCCCTGGTTACAGTGGTCCTCCATGTTGTTGCATAATTTGGGTACACAAAAGAGCCTACAACACACCCACACTTCTTAATCGAGCAAGTTCAACAATTAAACAGAGCTAGCTGACCTAAACATTACTCTAAAAAAATTAAAGATAGGTGCTCTACACAAAGAGTACTACTCTGGCTAGCACTCCTCGATCTCCACCTCCTCCTCCATGTCTAGCTCGCGCCCGACGATCTCCTGGGGAAGGGGCTCCATGGCATCCATCGCACCATACTCGGCAAGCATCTTGCCATCCGCATCCTCCGTCTCTTTGGAAAAGGCCGCCATGAGATGGGTGTGGGCGGCCACGGTCCGGGCTTGCACGGGCTCCATCGTGGCAAGGTATGCCTCGAATGAACGAACGGCTGCTCAAACGCTCTCGGCGACTGCGAACTCTTCGGTCGTGGGTTGCCGACCATTGTCGGAGAAGCTTCATGCGATTTGTGCAGTGACCGCGAGGAGCTGGGCGTGGGCGGCCGCTACGGAACGGACAGCTGTTGTGCCGCTCTCGCTAGTTGCTATCGCCGTCAGACATGTTGCTGCCGCCACCTGAGCAGCGACAACGGTCGTTTGGGCTGCCTTGTCCACCTAGTCGTAGATTGCGGCCGCGCTCATGCCGGTTGTTTGCACCCTCATGGCGACTGCGGTCGTGCTCTCACCGGAGTGGGATGCCTAAGTTGCCCTCACGACATGGGTCCACGTCCCCATCTTTCACCGGCGATGATTGAATAGTGAAATGATATTTGGGGAGTGAGCTAGTGTGCTTGGCTTGCCGGCTGTGGACTGTAGCCGATGAACCTTCTCGCGTAAGCCATATACTACTCCGATGATGCTCCAAGATATTTTGTACTGCATCTCACACGGTTGGTGAAAATAAATTGTGTGTGATCTACTTGATTTTTCGTCTTGATTTGAAATACATAATGGGGTCACCGCGGCAACGAAGGATATTTGAATTGCTAGAACTTTTATCTGCAGTGAACATGCAACTATAGGAGTGTGGTCATTTTTTTGGAATTTTTCAGGGTTCATTTCGAAATGTTTATACATTAACTGAGTTTTCTAGGCATTTAAGGAGCATAATTCAAAATTAAACTACATGCACATGCTTTGGTGCACCAAAATGGGTTGTAAAATCATATATGTGTCCATGGGTGGATTCTTTGAATTTCAAACACCTTGGCACCGTGGCTAGCTAGCAAACATTGGTATACTTGGTTTTGAAATTCCAGTAAATCCAAAACTCATTTGAAATTCATGAAACTTGGCATGCTATCATGGAATGGCACAAGCATGTTGTGGTAAAAAAATTGTCCCATTTGGGGTAGGTTTTGGTATAAGCTTCTCACAAGAAGCCTCATGGTTCTGGTAGGGAACGTGTCACCTTCATGGATGAAACGATATTCGTTGCCTCTTCTTGTTTTCAATTTTTTTTCTAGTCTCAACATTGAACAACAGGACTGTCGTGTTAAATTTTGGAATTTTTCGGGCTCGTTTGGACATTTTTATACATTAACTAAGTTTTCTAGGATTTTATGTGCATAATTAAAATTTGAACTACATGCACATGCTCCAGCGCGGAGAAATGGGTTAAAAAAATCAAATGTGTGTCCTTGGATGCATACTTAGGTCCCATACAAGAAATGAGAATGAATTTCAAACACCTCGGCACCGTCACTCCTTCGCAAACATTGAGATACATGGTTTTTAAATTCTAGTTAATCCAAAACTCATCTGAAATTCATGAAACTTGGCATGCTATCATGGAACGACACCAATACGATTTGGTAAAAAAATTCCCATTTGGGGTAGGTTTTGGTATAAGCTTCTCACAAACCAGAGATTCTCAGAAGAAGCCTCATGGTTCCGGTAGAGAACGTGTCACATTTGTGGACGAAACGATATTGGTTGCTTCTTCTTGCTTTCAATTTTTTTTCTAGTGGCAACATAGAACAACAAGAGTGTCGTGTTAAAATTTGGATTTTTTGGGATTTGTTTGGACATTTTTATACATTAACTGAGTTTTCTAGGCATTTATGTGCATAATTCAAATCTGAACTACAAGCACATGCTCCAGCGCATAAAAATGGGTTGAAAAATCAAATGTGTGTCCTTGGTTGCATGTTTAGGTCCCATGCAATAAATGAGAATGAATTTCAAACACCTCAGCACCGTCGCTTGGCCGCCAACATTGAGATACATGGTTTTTAAATTCTAGTAAATCCAAAACTTGTCTGAAATTCATGAAACTTGGGATGCTATCATGGAATGGCATCAACATGCTGTGGTAAAAAAATTTGTCCCATTTGGGGCAGGTTTTGGTATAAGCTTCTCACAAACTTGGGCTTCTCAAAACAAGCCTCATGGTTCCGGTAGGGAATGTGTCGCCTTCGTGGACGAAACTATATTCGTTGCCTCTTCTTGCTTTCAAAATTTTGTCAAGTCACAACATAGAACAACAGGAGTGTCGTGTTAAAATTTGGAATTTTTCTGGGTTTGTTTGGACATTTTTATACATTAACTAAGTTTTCTATGCATTTTATGTACACAATTCAAATTTGAACTACATGCACATGCTCCAATGAAAAAAAATGGGTTGAAAAATCAAATGTGTGTCCTTGGGTGCATGCTTAGGTCCCATGCCAGAAATGAGAATGAATTTCAAACACCTCGGCACCGTTGCTTGCCGGCAAACGTTGAGATACTTGGTTTTTAAATTCTAGTAAATCCAAAACTCTTATGAAATTCATGAAACTTGGCATGCTATCATGGAATGGCACCAACATGCTGTGGTATTTTTTCGTGTCCGATTTGAGAGAGGCGCAAGAATTAACAGTCAACAAAGGCATTTTGAAATGAATAGCTGCCACGTCGGTATATGTCTGGCAGTAAAGAGTTGCTCCTGGAGCTGTATTTAGAGAAGACAGAAGTGCTATGAGCTACTAGTCTCTTGCATATGAGTGTGAGTGTGGGAGGCGTGGGTTGCCTTGTGGCCGAATGGGCATGGATGTATGCGTGGGTGTGTGGGCATGAGCCTCTGGCTATGAGCGTGAGTGTGAGCGAGTGGCCAAGTGAGCCCGTGAGTGGATGGATGGATGTGTGCTTGGTATATATTAGTGTGCATGGGTGTGTGTGGCGTGATATGTAAGCTACAGTGAGTAGCTTACATCTCAAGCCGTGTGTAGCTTGTGAGCTAGGCTATGTTGTCCCTGTGGCATTTTATAAATCAATACCAAGGGGACAAGGTACACGATAGATGATGTCGCGTGTGACGAGTGAACAATGTATGCTTTATCAGCAATAGTGGTCGCGGTATGGCCGTCTTGTCGGTGCCGGGTCGATGTAGCGGTTAACTTCGCGTAGCAGGCCGGCTGGAGCAGCCGGACGGGGAGCCGACCGGGCAGCCGGACCGAGGGGCGTTAGCCGCCCCAATGTTTTTGAAGAGTCGTCTGCCATCTTGGGCCTACCCAGGGGTCATCCCCCCGACAGTAGCCTCCGAGCCTTCGGGTAACTTGGAAAAGTTGCGCGGAGGGTTTTAGCGGGCGTTGATGAAGCAGAAGATGTCGATGATGGCCGGCTACGGACCGCAGCTGGCGCGGCTTGCTTCTTGTGGGGGCGTGCGAGCACACCCACTAGGTGTAGCCTCCGAGCCTTCGGGCAACATGGAAAAGTTGGACGAAGGGTCTTCACGGTTGTCGATGAAGCCAACGGCAGCGTCGAGGATGCTGGGCGCAGACACGTAGTCCGCTGGCTAGTGGGTGCGGGGCCCTGTCGGGCGCGGACGCAGAGTCTACAGGCTGATGGGCGCAGGGCCCTGCCGGGTGCGGACGCGGAGTCCGCCGCCTGAGTGGGGGCGCACAAGCGCACCCAGTAGGTGTAGCCTTGATACGTCCATTTTGCATCATGTTTACCTACTGTTATTTATATTTTTTATGTATAATAATGATTTTAGATTATTTCTAATACCTTTTCTCTCATAATATGCAAGGTACACACAAAGAGCGAGAATACTGGCAGTTGGAATTCTGGACCTGAAAAAGCTACGTTAGGCTACCTATTCCGCACAACTCCTAGTGAGCTGAAACTTTACAGGGAATTATGGAATATATAATAAATATTGAAGCCAATAAGTACCAGAGGGGGGCCACCAGGTGGGCATAACCCACCTGGGCGCTCCAGGAGGCCCAGGCGCGCCCTGGTGGGTTGTGCCCTCCTTGGCCCACCTCCGGTGCCCCTCTTCTGGTATATAAGTCATTTTGACCTAGAAAATAAATAAAGAGAGGACTTTCTGGACGAAGCGCCGCCATCTCGAGGCGGAACTTGGGCAGGAGCACTTTTGCCCTCCGGTGGAGTGATTCCGCCGGGGGAACTTCCCTCCCGGAGGGGGAAATCGTCGTCTTCATCATCACCAACAACTCTCCCATCTTGGGGAGGGCAATCTCCATCAACATCTTCAACAGCACCATCTCCTCTCAAACCCTAGTTCATCTCTTGTGTTCAATCTTTGTACCGGAACTATAGATTGGTACTTGTGGGTGACTAGTAGTGTTGATTACATCTTATAGTTGATTACTATATGGTTTATTTGGTGGAAGATTATATGTTCAGATCCATTATGCTATTTAATACCCCTCTGATCTTGAGCATGATTATCATTTGTGAGGAGTTACTTTTGTTCTTGAGGTCATGGGAGAAATCATGTTGCAAGTAATCATGTGAATTTTATATGTGTTCGATATTTTGATGGTATGTATGTTGTGATTTCCTTAGTGGTGTCATGTGAACATCGACTACATGACACTTAACCATTTTGGGCCTAAGGGAATGCATTGTGGAGTAGTTATTAGATGATGGGTTGCGAGAGTGACAGAAGCTTAAACCCTAGTTTATGTGCTATTCCGTAAGGGACTGATTTGGATCCAAAAGTTTAATGCTATGGTTAGAATTTATTCTTAATACTTTTTCTCGTAGTTGCGATGCTTGCGAGGGGGTTAATCATAAGTAGGAGGTTTGTTCAAGTAAGAATAGCACCTAAGCACCGGTGCACCCACATATCAAATTATCAAAGTAGCGAACACAAATCAAACAAACATGATGAAAGTGACTAGATGAAATTCCCATGTACCCTCAAAAACGCTTTGCTTATTATAAGAGACCGTTTTGGCCTGTCCTTTGCCTCAAAAGGATTGGGCTACCTTGATGCACTTTTGTTACCGTTACCGTTACTTGCTCGTTACAAATTATCTTGCTATCAAACTACTCGTTACTTATAATTTCAGTGCTTGCAGAGAATACCTGGCTGAAAACTACTTGCCATTTCCTTCTGCTCCTCGTTGGGTTCGACACTCTTACTTATCGAAAGGACTACGATTGATCTCCTATACTTGTGGGTCTTCAAGGCTCTTTTCTGGCGCCGTTGCTGGGGAGTGAAGCGCTCTTGGTAAGTGGAAATCGGTAAGGAAAAATTATTACTACGTGCTGAAATTTATTGTCACTTGTTACTATGGAAAACAATCCTTTGAGGGGTTTGTTTGGGGTATCTTCACCTCGACCAGAACCACAATTAGTCACCCCTCAACCTACTGCACCTACTGAAAATATTGGTTATGAAATTCCTTCGGGTATGATAGAACAACTGCTAGCTAATCCTTATGTAGGAGATGGAACCGAACATCCTGATATGCACTTGATATATGTAGAGGAAATTTGTGGATTATTTAAGCTTGCAGGTTTACCCGAAGATGAAGCTAAGAAGAAGGTTTTCCCTTTATCTTTGAAGTGAAAAGCATTGGCATGGTATAGGCTGTGCGACTATATTGGATCTTGGAATTGGAATCAATTGAAATTGGAGTTTCACCAAAAAAATATCCTATGCATCTAGTTGATCGTGATCGGAATTACATATATAATTTTTGGCCTCGTGAAGGATAAAGTATCGCACTATCTTGGGGGAGTCTTAAGTCAATGTTATATTCATGCCCCAATCATGAGTTCTCAAGAGAAATTATCATTCAGAATTTGTATGCTCGATCCATGCTTGATACTTCTTGTACTGGTTCCTTTATGAAGAAGACTATTGAATCCCGGTGGGATCTTTTAGAAAGAATTAAATGCAACTTTGAAGATTGGGAACTCGACGAAGGTAAAGAGTCAGGTATTAAGCTTAAGTATGATTGTGTTAAATCTTTTATGAATACCAATGCTTTTCAAAAGTTTAGCACTAAATATGGGCTTGACTCTGAGATAGTAGCCTCCTTTTGTGAATCATTTGCTACTCATGTTGATCCCCCTAAGGAGCAGTGGTTTAAATATCACCCACCTATTAAAGAAGAAACTAAAGAACCGGTAATAGCCAAAGATGAAACTATTATTTATAATGTTGATCTAGTTGTTCCTATTGCTTATATTGAAAAACCACCTTTCCGTGTTAGGATAAAGGAACATGCTAAAGTTTCAACTGTGGTCAATAAAAGCTATATTAGAACACCTAAACCAGCTGAACAAATAAAAGTAGAACCTAGTGTTTCTATGGTTAAAGATCTCCAGGTTAAAAATATAGATGGGCATGTTATTTACTTCTGTGATGAAACTGCTAGAATTGCCAAACCCGATGAAAAAGATAAACATAGACCTGTTGTTGGCATGCCTGTTGTCTCAGTTAAAATAGGAGATCACTATTATCATGGTTTATGTGATGTAGGTGCTAGCGTGAGTGATATTCCTTTTACCTTATATCAAGAAATTATGAATGACATAGCACCTGCTGAAATGGAAGATATAGATGTTACTATTAAACTTCCTAATAGAGATACCATCACACCACTTGGGATTATTAGAGATGTTGAAGTCTTGTGGGGGAAAATAAAATACCCTACTGATTTTCTTGTTCTTGGTTCCCCACAAGACGTTTTTTTCCCCATTATCTTTGGTAGACCTTTCTTGAACAACGTTAATGCTAAAATAGATTGTGAGAAACAAACCCTCGGTGTAAGTTTTGGTGATGAGTCTCATCAGTTTAATTTTTCTAAGTTTAGTAGAAGGCATCATAAGAAAGAATTGCCTAGTAAGGATGAAATAATTGGTCTTATTTGCTAGACCATGAAAATCATATGCATATGCATGAAAGAAATGAAATAGATAAGATTTTCTTTGAATAACGTCCCCTGCTTAAACAAAATTTGCCTATTGAAACTCTAGAAGGTCCTCCTCCACCTAAAGGTGATCTTGTGTTTGAATTAAAACAATTGCCAAACACTTTGAAATATGCTTATTTTGATGAGAAAAAGATATATCATGTTATTATTAGTGCTAACCTTTCAGAACATGAAGAAGGAAGTTATTAAAGGTTCTGAAGAAGCACCGAGCTGCCATTGGGTATACTCTTGATGATTTAAAGGGCATTGGTCCCAGTCTCTGTCAGCACAAAATTAATATGAAACCTGATACTAAACCCGTTGTTGATCACCAACGACGTTTAAATCCTAAGATGAAAGAAGTGGTAAGAACTGAAATATTGAAGCTTCTGGAAGCAGGTGTAATCTATCCTATAGCTGATAGTAGATGGGTAAGTCATGTTCATTGTGTCCCTAAGAAGGGAGGTATTAGTATTGTTCCTAATGACAAGAATGAACTTATTCCGCAAAGAATTGTCCCTGGCTATAGAATGGTAATTGATTAGAAAATTAAATAAAGTAACGAGAAAAGATCATTACCCTCCGCCTTTTATTGATCAAATGCTAGAAAGATTGTCAAAGCACACAAACTTTTGTTTCCTTGATGGATATTCTGGTTTTTCTCAAATACCTGTCTCACAACCGGGTCAAGAGAAAACCACCTTTACTTGTCTTTTTGGAACTTATGCTTATAGACATATGCCTTTTGGTTTATGTAATGCACCTGCTACCTTTCAAAGATGTATGACCGCTATATTCTCTGATTTTTGTGAAAAAATTGTTGAGGTTTTCATGGATGATTTTTCCGTTGAAGGAACTTCTTTTGATGATTGCTTAAGCAACCTTGATCGAGTTTTGCAGAGATGCAAGCAAACTAATCTTGTCTTGAATTGGGAGAAGTGCCACTTTATGGTTAATTAAGGTATTGTCTTGGGACATAAAATTTCTGAACGAGGTATTGAGGTGGATAAAGCTAAAGTTGATGAAATTGAGAAAATGCCATGTCCTAAAGATATCAAAGGTATTCATAGTTTCCTCAGTCATGCTGGTTTCTATAGGAGGTTTATTAAATACTTCTCTAAAATTTCTAGGCCTCTTACAAATCTTTTACAAAAGGATGTATGTTCCATTTGTTTTTTATGATGATTGTGTAGAAGCCTTTGAAACACTTAAGAAAGCCTTGATTTCCGCACCTATTGTTCAACCACCTGATTGGAACTTGCCTTTTGAAATTATGTGTGATGCTAGTGACTATCCTATTTGTGCTGTTCTAGGACAAAGAGTTGATAAGAAATTAAATGTTATTCATTATGCTAGTAAAACTCTAGACAATGCCCAACGAAATTATGCTACTACCAAAAAAGAATTCTTAGCAGTGGTGTTTGCTTGTGATAAATTCAGATCTTACACTGTTGATTCTAAAGTCATTGTTCACACCGGTCATGCTGCTATAAAATATCTTATGGAAAAGAAAGATGCTAAACCTAGACTCATTAGGTGGGCTCTTTTGCTACAAGAATTTGATTTACATATCACTGATAGAAAGGGAGCTGAGAACCCCGTGGCTGATAACTTGTCTAGGCTAGAGAACATTCTTGATGACCCACAACCTATTAATGATAGTTTTCCTGATGAGAAATTAGCTGCAATAACTGTTTCTCATAACACTCCTTTGTATGCTGACTATGCTAATTACATTGTTGCTAAATATATACCACCTAGCTTCACATACCAACAAAAGAAAAAAAATCTTCTATGATTTAAGACATTACTTTTGGGATGATCCACATCTTTATAAAGGAGTAGATGGTATTATTAGACGTTGTGTACCTGAGCATGAACAGGGACAAATCCTACGGAAATGTCATTCCGAAGCTTATGGAGGGCATCATGCGGGAGACAGAACTGCTCACAAGGTATTGCAATCCGGATTTTCTTGGCCTACTCTCTTCAAGGATGCCTGTAAGTTTGTTTTATCTTGTGATGAATGTCAAAGAATTTGTAATATTGGTAAGCGTTAGAAAATGCCTATGAATTATTCACTTGTCGTTGAACCATTTGATGTTTGGGATTTTGATTATATGGGACCTTTTCCTTCCTCTAATGGGTATACACATATTTTGGTTGCTGTTGATTATGTTTTTTAGGGTTAAGACAGTAGGAAAGGCTCCTACTGCATATATATTAAGGTAAAGGGGAACAGTTACATGGTGGTAATTACAATGGAGGTGAGAGGGTATAGGCTAAGAAGCACAACCACTAAGTATCCCGAGGTAGGTTTTGCAAGAAGGAAGAGACAACATGTCTCTTATGACCTGGCAGCCTATATTGTATGTTGCTAAAGTCACACTTGAACCTACTAAACCAGGAAGCCATGGAAGGTGTGACATGTCTAAAGTAGTTATTGTTGTGCTCCTTCCAGAGACTCCAAGATGCTGTCAGGAAGATCTCCATGATCATTTTGCGTGGATGATGTGTCTTCAGATGTTCAACTAGATCCAACCTAGTCCCATTAGCAGCCCAAGTGATGTTCAATCTCTGCCAGCATTCTTTACTAAAAGTACAATGGAAGAAGAGATGTTCCACTGTTTCTTCGACGTGTAGACCACAAAGCAAGCAGTCAAGGTTGGAGCCAATATTGTAATGCCTCCTTTTTAACATGTTTCTGTTGGGAAACGTAGTAATTTCAAAAAAATTCCGACGCACACGCAAGATCATGGTGATGCATAGCAACGAGCGGGGAGAGTGTCGTCCACGTACCCTCATAGACCGTAAGCGGAAGCGTTATGACAACGCGGTTGATGTAGTCGTACGTCTTCATGATCGACCGATCCAAGTACCGAACGTACGTCATCTCCGCGATCTGCACACGTTCAGCTCGGTGACGTCCCATGAACTCACGATCCAGTAGAGCTTCGAGGGAGAGTTCCGTCAGCACGACGGTGTGATGACGGTGTTGATGAAGCTACCGACGCAGGGCTTCGCCTAAGCACCGCTACGATATGACCGAGCTGGATTATGGTGGAGGGGGCACCAAACACGGCTAAAGATCAATGATCAACTTGTGTGTCTTGGGGTGCCCCCCGCCCCCATATATAAAGGGGCTAGGGGGAGGCGGCCGGCCAGGAGGAGGGCGCGCCAAGGGGGGGAGTCCTACTCCGACTCCTCCTTTCCTAGTAGGAGTAGGAGAAGGGGGAAGGAGGAGAGAGGGGGGAAGGAAAGGGGGGAGCCTCCCCCTCCTTGTCCAATTCGGACTAGAGGGGGAGGGGGCGGGCGGCCCTGCCTTGGCCACCCCTCCTCTTCTCCACTAGGGTCCAATAAGCCCATTATACTCCCCGGGGGGTTCCGGTAATCCCCCGGTACTCCGGTATATGCCCGAGCTTGCCCGGAATACTTCCGAAGTCCAAACATAGTCATCCAATATATCGATCTTTATGTCTCGACCATTTTGAGACTCCTCGTCATGTCTGTGATCATATCCGGGACTCCGAACTATCTCGGTACATCAAAACACATAAACTCATATTAGCGATCGTCACCGAACGTTAAGCGTCCGGACCCTACGGGTTCGAGAACTATGTAGACATGACCGAGACACGTCTCCGGTCAATAACCAATAGCGGAACCTGGATGCTCATATTGGTTCCTACATATTCTACGAATATCTTTATCGGTCAAACCGCATAACAACATACGTTGTTCCCTTTGTCATCGGTATGTTACTTGCCCGAGATTTGATCGTCGGTATCTCAATACCTAGCTCAATCTCGTTACCGGCAAGTCTCTTTACTCGTTCTGTAATACGTCATCCCGCAACTAACTCATTAGTCACATTGCTTGCAAGGCTTATAGTGATGTGCATAACCGAGAGGGCCCAGAGATACCTCTCCGATAATCGCAGTGACAAATCCTAATCTCGATCTATGCCAACTCAACAAGTACCATTGGAAACACCTGTAGAGCACCTTTATAATCACCCAGTTACATTGTGACGTTTGGTAGCACACAAAGTGTTCCTCCGGTAATCGGGAGTTGCATAATCTCATAGTCATAGGAACATGTATAAGTCATGAAGAAAGCAATAGCAGTAAACTAAAACGATCAAGTGCTAAGCTAACAGAATGGGTCAAGTCAATCACATCATTCTCGTAATGATGTGATCCCGTTTATCAAATGACATCTCATGTCTATGGTTAGGAAACCTTAACCATCTTTGATTAACGAGCTAGTCAAGTAGAGGCATACTGGTGACACTATTTTGTCTATGTATTTGTGACGCCCCCGATTTGACCGTACACTAATCATGCACGCAAATGTGTACGATCAAGATCAGGGACTCACGGGAAGATATCACAACACAACTCTACAACATAAATAAGTCATACAAGCATCATAATACAAGCCAGGGGCCTCGAGGGCTCGAATACAAGTGCTCGATCATAGACGAGTCAGCGGAAGCAACAATATCTAAGTACAGACATAAGTTAAACAAGTTTGCCTTAAGAAGGCTAGCACAAACTGGGATACAGATAGCAAGAGGCGCATGCCTCCTGCCTGGGATCCTCCTAACTACTCCTCGAAGCCGAACTCCATGTAGAATCATCCTCGGGATCTCTAGCTCCTGGACTCCAGCATCTGGTTGCGACAATCAGGTATAGAAAGGGGAAAAGAGGGAGAAAAGCAACCGTGAGTACTTATCCAAAGTACTCGCAAGCAAGGAGCTACACTACATATGCATGGGTATATGAATAAAGGGCCATATCGGTGGACTGAACTGCAAAATGCCAGAATAAAAGGGGGATAGCTAATCCTGTCGAAGACTACGCTTCTGGCAGCCTCCATCTTGCAGCATGTAGAAGAGAGTAGATGGTAAGTTCAATAGCATCGTATAGCATAATCCTACCCGGTGATCCCCTCCTCGTCGCCCTGTTAGAGAGCGATCACCGGGTTATATCTGGCACTTGGAAGGGTGTGTTTTATTAAGTATCCAGTTCTAGTTATCATAAGGTCAAGGTACAACTCCGGGTCGTCCTTTTACCGAGGGACACAGCTATTCGAATAGATAAACTTCCCTGCAGGGGTGCACCACATAACCCAACACGCTCGATCCCATTTGGCCGGACACACTTTTCTGGGTCATGCCCGGCCTCGGAAGATCAACACGTCGCAGCCCCACCTAGGCTCAACAGAGAGGTCAGCACGCCGGTCTAAATCCTATGCGCATAGAGGTCTGGGCCCATCGCCCATTGCACACCTGCATGTTACGAGGGCGGCCGGAAGCAGACCTAGCCTAGCAGGCGTTCCAGTCCAATCCGGCGCGCGCCGCTCCATCGCTGACGTCAAAAAGAGCTTCGGCTGATACCACGACGTCGAGTGCTCATAACTGTTCCCGCGTAGTTGGTTAGTGCGTATAGACCAAATGGCCAGACTCAGATCAAATACCAAGAACTCGTTAAGCGTGTTATTTTAAGTATCCGCGGACGCCGACCAGGGCCAGGCCCACGTCTCTCCTAGGTGGTCTCAACCTGCCCTGTCGCTCCGCCACAAAGTAACAGTCGGGGGCCGTCAGGAACCCAGGCCCACCTCTACCGGGATGGAGCCACCTGTCCTTTCTGCCCCCTCATCGGAATCACTTGCGGGTACTCAACGAGCCGACCCGACTTTAGTCACCACATGTGTCATGTATATAAAGTATATAGCATATACCCGTGATCACCTCCCGAAGTGATCACGGCCCAGTAGTATAGCATGGCAGACGGACAAGAGTGTAGGGCCACTGATGGAACACTAGCATCCTATACTAAGCAGTAGGATAGCAGGTAAGGGTAACAACTGTAGCAACAATGAGAGGCTATGCAACATAATAGGATTAACCGAAATTAGTAACATGCTACACTACTCTAATGCAAGCAGTATAGAGAAGAATAGGCGATATCTGGTGATCAAGGGGGGGGGCTTGCCTAGTTGTTCTGGCAAGGAGGGGTCGTCAACACCGTAGTCGATCACAGGGGCATCAACATCGTCACTGGGTCTACCGAAGAGAAGAGGGGGAGAAACAGTAAATACATAGCAAGCAAGTGCATAACAGGACAACAGGCAGAGCTAGACGTGTTCTAACGCGGTATGAGGTGATACCGGTGAAGGGGGGAAACATCCGGGAAAGTATTCCCGGTGTTTCGCGTTTTCGGACAGATGAACCGGAGGGGGAAAGTTGCGTGTTCGATATGCTAGGGGTGTGTGGCGGACGAACGGGCTGCGTATCTGGATTCGTCTCGTCGTTCTGAGCAACTTTCATGTACAAAGTATTTTCATCCGAGGTACGGTTTATTTTATATTAATTTTCAAAGTTTAAAATCATATTTAGAATTAACAGAATTAATTTAATTCGAAACTGGATTTATGACATCAGCATGATGTCATGCTGACGTCAGCAGCCAACAGGGGTTGACTGGTTAACCTGACCAGTGGGTCCCACTGGTCAGTGACACATTTTAAGTAAACACATTAATTAACCTAATCAGGATTAATTAGGGGTGGGCCCCACTGTCATTGACTACTTAATTAGCTAATTAGGTTAATTAGGTAACTAATGTTTAATTAGGATAATTGGTTGTTTAGTTTAATTAATCAAAATTAATTAAGTTAATTAATGAATTATTTTTATTATTATTATTTGTTTATATTTATTTATTTCTTTTTTTATAAACGTTCTCACGGGTCCGGGCCCCGGCTGTCAGTGGCCAATGGGCCACTGGAAGGGGCGCGCTGGTTAACGGGCATAGCCCGAACGGGCGCATGCCCGAGGGGCGCTGGGCACGCACGGCGCTCGCCGGCGGCCAGGACCAAGGGAGACGGCGGAGGGGTGGTCGCGAGCCGGCTGGGCGGAGCGGGCGCAGGGGGACGCGGCTGGAGGTGGTGGTGGCAGGGGGAGGCGCTCGGCGACAAGGCCAGGGGTGGAGCGGCGCGTGCGGGACGAAGGCGACGGCCGTAGCGAGCAACTGCAGGTGAGCCGGGGCGGTCTCGCCGACGCGAGGTGCGGCACGGGGTGCCAGCGGGGTGCCGGCCCAGGCGCGGGCACGTGGTTAGGCGCGGCGGGGGATCCCGCGCGAGGGAGAGCAGGGAAGGCGCCGATGCGGGGCGGCGGGCACGGCGACGTCGAAACGGGGAGGGGGAGTGCGAGGAGAGGGAGGCCGTGGCCTCACCGGCGTTGCAGAGACGAGGGGCGGCGAGGCGCGGGGAGGACCGACGAAGGAGAGGCGGGGATGGGGCAGTCCGGCGCGGCGGGGGTGAGGACGATGCAGTCCGGCGGGGATGTCCAGGGCGACGGTGTCGGAGCCGGGCGGGCGTGGTGGCTCCGGCTTCGAGTGGCGGGGCGGCGTCGGGCGTCGAGGGCGCGGTCGCGGTCTGCGCGGCGAGGGGAGTTGTCGAGGGAGAGGGGACGGGGGCACGAGGACGAGGGCGGGGGCCGGCGAGGCGACACCGGGCGATGGCCACGGGGGCAGCCCCGATCCGATCTGGATCGGGGGGGGGGAGGGAGGGAGAGACTAGGGAGTGAGGGGGAGTGGGTTTGTTCGGTTAGGGTTTCGGGGTGGAGTGGGGGGCTACGGGGAGTGGGGGTGGGCTGGGTAGGTTAGTGGGCTGGCCGGTTAGCTGGGCCGTGGCCCAGTGGGGGGTGGGGGCTTTTCTCTTTTCTCTTGTTTGACTTTATTTCTTTGTTTAGTCTTTTCCTTTTTTCTGTTTTATTTTTGTTCCTTTTTATTTCAGTTTTATAAAAATTAACACTAGCACCTAAATTTGTATTTATAAATATACTACTGCCACATTAACTTTGGCACCTAAATAAAATAGTTTTGTAATTATTTATTATTTAAAAGTATTTATTAAATAACAGTTTTGCCGCTGTTTTAATTACTATGGTGCATTTAAATACTTTAGAGATGTGTGGTTTCTACACCAATATTTAGTATGGATTATTTGGCTCACCCCGAACATTTTAGTTTTAATATTTGAAAACTTTTATTGTTTGCTTGATTTTGAATTTGAATTTGAATAAGTTTCGAACTAACGTGAGATTAGCAAGAGTAATCAAGGTGATGTGGCATCATTAGTAGAAAGTTACTGTAGCTTAATTATCCGGGCGTCACAATTCTCCTCCACTACAAGAAATCTCGTCCCGAGATTTAAGAGGGGAGTAAGGGGGAAGAATAGGTTACGAAATTCTAACGATTCTTCTCGGTCTTGGTTGCTCTTCTCGAAGAGGTTGATCCATTATGTTGATGTCTTCATTTCTCTGCTTCCAGCCATCATGATGAAGTCGGCATTCTTTCTTCGGGAACTCCATCGTACTTACAAAAGAATAAGGGGGTATTCTGCGAGAATGGGACCTCTGCAAGGTTGACTATGCGGTCAATAACATCGGGGAAGGTGGTGGAAAGTAACTCTCGAATTGAACTTAAGAAAATATCCAGAGCAAAGTAAGGAGGTATCATGGAAAGTTTCGAGCGGGTACGCAATCGCTCGATGTCTGAAACAGGGCATGAAAGGGGTTCAAAGCAACGGGGATAAGTATTGTGTTCGATACCAGAATTGATGATCCCTCGGAAGGTGGTCGTGAATTATATACAAGGTCACGCGCGAGGAACAACCTTGGGAACCAGTGGTGTACAGGAGAGTCAGGTTTCGATCCTGTGGAACTGTGGGTTATGGGCCCACCATGTGGATTAAAAGTAGGAGGAATGGTAACATCTTGCATGGTCATGGTAGCAAGGCATGTCAGAGGGTAGCCTGTCAGTTTTGTTGGCAACAACGTTGGTACCAAGGGTGAGGGACGAAGAGAACCATTTTCCTGCTCGTTGAAACGAGGCGGACCAATAGGCAAGGTTCTCGTCCATCGGTGATTACCGGAATGTCATCAACAATAGTAACAGGGTCTTACTGACAGAGTGGTGCAACAAGGTGCTTCCCTAAGCAGGGAATTATCACTGCTCAGCTAAGTCAGATTACAAGAAACGTGAATCCAAACAATGGAAAGGAAAATGTGATTATCAGATTAAACAGAACAATGGAAAGGAAAATGTGTTAAAACACATATTTCAGGGGTATATCCTTCCCAATGACAAGCAGAGCATGATATCCATGAGAGGATATAATGTAGAAAACCCTTTAGGAAAGGGGAGAGAAATTTCATGACATTACCCGTACAACGGTGTTTGGATAATTGAGCAAGAAACATTTAGTATTGGGCTTCAAATGTTCTTGTTGAAAATCGAAGTACCATAGACATGCTTCGAGATAGCATTGACATGGTCATTAGGTAAGATCAGGCTATGGATACACAAAGGATCCATCAGGAACAACTTTATAGAGTAAGTCTTACAATTTCCTCATGGAAGAATAGGTCCTCCAGCCAGGTGTGCGAGCCATGACATCATCTTACCGGGTCATAAATAGACCAATGTTATAACTCTTGGAAATATGTTCCAACCATCATATCTGACCGATTCAGATCTGATTGGTGTTAGGATAACTCAGAATTAGGATGTCTGAGAAGAAAGGTGCAACACAAATTGATGGGATGACATTGTAAGATTCTCGGGAAATGAACTATGAAAGCAAGTTCCGAAACAAGAGTTCATCATTAAACCAAGGAGAGGTGAGGAGGTGACTGATTGACTCAGCGACAATCCATTGAGACTTCCAAAAGATGGATTTCCACAACTATGTGAACAAGGAGATAACATTAGCTAGATCGAATGACTTAATGATGTATGCTCGAGGAAAACATACACAGTTAAACATTGGTTGAAATGTGCACCCGAAATATGGGCTAGGTGGCACGATCAATGTTCGAATGATGATTCATTAAGCCATAGACGTAGAATGAAACTATATACCAATAACTTCAAAGCAATAGGGTTGCTAGAAGTTTAGAATCTACACATCACAGACCATTTGTCGGTATTTCGTTTAGAAACTACACGGGGACCAAGAAAGAATGGTGATGGTGAGAAGTATCACTGTACCAAGAATTCTTAAGAGGTGGAGTAATGCTCACGACATCCTTGACATCAAAGATGGTAATACTCCACGGTAGAACATAACATAAGTTGGATAGCAGGGAAATCAAGATACAACACAAAATATGAACAAGTTTGTGTTGGGGGGAGGCAAGAATGTTGTCGATGATAACACAATTTATCGAGGGGCAAGGATGGTATTTCTCATCCTGAATTTCGACACACAACTTGGAAGAAGTCAAATTGTTGACAATGATCACGACAAATTTGTCGAGAGGTTTTCAAGAAGATGTAATTGATCGACAATGACATCAAGTCAAGGGAATGATGAAAGCGAAAGGTTATTGGAACCACGGGTAGGACACAAACTCGAAATCAAGTTTGCCATTCAAGGAGAAGTGATATGACGAGGAAGATCGACGCAAGATTAGCTCACTGTCGAAATTTGTGCGCTGGGAAGGTCCAGGTAGCACAGTTAAAATCGGCACGATAATGACATAGCCGAGCAGGCTAGGAATGACTTGAAGGATTATTAAACTCGTAAGCAACAAAAATTACTTAGAGTTATTGAATCGGAGTGCGGAATTGATTCACTTATCGGTGTCCTTGAGGGGTTCTAACAACTCAGAACCCGTTGGAAAAATGGAATCGGCAAGAATATTAGTTGATGAAGAACTCATAAGAAGTTAAGTAGTTCCTTGGCATTCTCGAGATACCAGGGGGGTAATACTCGACGACAAACCAAAGTAGAGGTTGGACTGGGGTATTGCTCTGCAGAAGACAAGTGCTCAACTTTTACGAGAAATTGTATTTAAAGGAGAACATGGTCGTAACCACGATTGCAAAAGGCCAGATCCCAGACATAAGATGAACTTATACCAAGGGAATAATTAAGTTAAGAGAAGCTTTTAATGATAAGATCTACATCGTGTCCATGGGCATGAACACAAAGTTCAAGGTCGACTCCTACTTCTCCAATGCATAACCTTTCATTCACATCTCACTTTCGAAAAAGTTGTAGTGTTGAATTTTATCTGGCAAAATACCAAAAGAGTACGACTCATGAAAACTTTCGAGTTCACACATATTATGGAAGGCATAGGTTCAACCCATCGGGGCATCGTGGAAACATATACCACAAGCTTCAATAGTAAATATCACCAGCTCGAAAGCAGAGCATGGTTGGCCAAATCAAGGAATAGGATTTACCAAAGGCATTATGTATCAGGGAAAGAACTTCCAAAGTGATTGAATATGAAGGACGTTGTCGGGTAAAATCCAACAAGGTTCTGATGGTCCATAAAGGATCTGATGTGAGTATCGGCTCACATCTAGATGAAGAATCAATGCAAAGAAATTGGATTATAGAAACAACTGAGTAACTTAGAGCTCAATTGCAAAGGAATTATGATTTACAAAGCGAAGGATCAGAAGCAGACGCTCTGATCAAGGATGGATAAGTTCAGTAGACTTAGGGGCACAATCGACGACAATTTGATTGGCGAGAACCAGCTCACGTTTCAAATGACGTCTGAGCCGGAAGGATGAATTCTAGGATCTGATTGAGGATTGCGAGCATTCGCAACAAATTGAATCAACGGACTCAAAATGATAATGACAAGAGATGCCAATAAGATTACAAGACTTAAGATTAATCATAATGCAAGTAAGCAAGAATTTCAAGAGCAAAAAGGCTCCTGAGGATTTTCAGAAGATCGAATGGTATTTTGAACACTTTTGTGAAATACTTGAATCAACTGGGGATAAGCGGATACTCGGTAAGTGCGAGAATTATCCGTAGGGGTATTCAGGTGACAAAGAACAGCAAGGCAGTAAGCTCAAAGGATTCTCGTAACAACAGAGAGAATTTCGGGGTATCTTGTAATAACAAGATCAACTGGGAAACATTGTATGAATGGCGAGTATATGTGGTTATCCATAGGAGTTTATCGATGAAAGGGAATTGCAAAAGCGATGAACACAAGTTCTCGGGTTATCAGCGGAGAGTATCTTCAGGGTCTTCACGTGCAGCAGACGATCATCAGTAATAAGGGGCTCTCCGGGTGAAAGTGATAACGAGATCCTAATGTTAGATTAGCAAAACTCACTTAACCCGAATAGAAGAGAGATCAGAGTCCCAGAGTATAGACAAGGAGTAAAAGATCCTAATACCACCCAATGGCGACGTGGGCCCGTAAGCCACACAACCATGTTAGTAAAAGTTTTTCAATGACTAGACTCAACTTTGGCCAAGGAGTTGGAAAGGGGGATTCCTACAGGCAGTCGGCTCTGATACCAACTTCTGACGCCCCCGATTTGACCGTACACTAATCATGCACGCAAATGTGTACGATCAAGATCAGGGACTCACGGGAAGATATCACAACACAACTCTACAACATAAATAAGTCATACAAGCATCATAATACAAGCCAGGGGCCTCGAGGGCTCGAATACAAGTGCTCGATCATAGACGAGTCAGCGGAAGCAACAATATCTAAGTACAGACATAAGTTAAACAAGTTTGCCTTAAGAAGGCTAGCACAAACTGGGATACAGATAGCAAGAGGCGCATGCCTCCTGCCTGGGATCCTCCTAACTACTCCTCGAAGCCGAACTCCATGTAGAATCATCCTCGGGATCTCTAGCTCCTGGACTCCAGCATCTGGTTGCGACAATCAGGTATAGAAAGGGGAAAAGAGGGAGAAAAGCAACCGTGAGTACTCATCCAAAGTACTCGCAAGCAAGGAGCTACAGTACATATGCATGGGTATATGAATAAAGGGCCATATCGGTGGACTGAACTGCAGAATGCCAGAATAAAAGGGGGATAGCTAATCCTGTCGAAGACTACGCTTCTGGCAGCCTCCATCTTGCAGCATGTAGAAGAGAGTAGATGGTAAGTTCACCAAGTAGCATCGTATAGCATAATCCTACCCGGCGATCCCCTCCTCGTCGCCCTGTTAGAGAGCGATCACCGGGTTATATCTGGCACTTGGAAGGGTGTGTTTTATTAAGTATCCAGTTCTAGTTGTCATAAGGTCAAGGTACAACTCCGGGTCGTCCTTTTACCGAGGGACACGGCTATTCGAATAGATAAACTTCCCTGCAGGGGTGCACCACATAACCCATCACGCTCGATCCCATTTGGCCGGACACACTTTTCTGGGTCATGCCCGGCCTCGGAAGATCAACACGTCGCAGCCCCACCTAGGCTCAACAGAGAGGTCAGCACGCCAGTCTAAATCCTATGCGCACAGGGGTCTGGGCCCATCGCCCATTGCACACCTGCACGTTGCGAGGGCGGCCGGAAGCAGACCTAGCCTAGCAGGCGTTCCAGTCCAATCCGGCGCGCGCCGCTCCGTCGCTGACGTCAAAAAGTGCTTCGGCTGATACCACGATGTCGGGTGCCCATAAATGTTCCCGCGTAGTTGGTTAGTGCGTATAGACCAAATGGCCAGACTCAGATCAAATACCAAGAACTTGTTAAGCGTGTTATTTTAAGTATCCGCGGACGCCGACCAGGGCCAGGCCCACGTCTCTCCTAGGTGGTCTCAACCTGCCCTGTCGCTCCACCACAAAGTAACAGTCGGGGGCCGTCAGGAACCCAGGCCCACCTCTACCAGGATGGAGCCACCTGTCCTTTCAGCCCCCTCATCAGAATCACTTGCGGGTACTCAACGAGCCGACCCGACTTTAGTCACCACATGTGTCATGTATATAAAGTATATAGCATATACCCGTGATCACCTCCTGAAGTGATCATGGCCCAGTAGTATAGCATGGCAGACGGACAAGAGTGTAGGGCCACTGATGGAACACTAGCATCCTATACTAAGCAGTAGGATAGCAGGTAAGGGTAACAACTGTAGCAACAACGAGAGGCTATGCAACAGAATAGGATTAACCGAAATCAGTAACATGCTACACTACTATAATGCAAGCAGTATAGAGAAGAATAGGCGATATCTGGTGATCAAGGGGGGGGGGCTTGCCTGGTTGTTCTGGCAAGGAGGGGTCGTCAACACCGTAGTCGATCACAGGGGCATCAGCATCGTCACGGGGTCTACCAAAGAGAAGAGGGGGGAGAAACAGTAAATACATAGCAAGCAAGTGGATAACAGGACAACAGGCAGACCTAGACGTGTTCTAACGCGGTATGAGGTGATACCGGTGAAGGGGGGAAACATCCGGGAATGTATTCCCGGTGTTTCGCGTTTTCGGACAGATGAACCGGAGGGGGAAAGTTGCGTCTTCGATATGCTAGCGGTGTGTGGCGGACGAACGGGCTGCGTATCTGGATTCGTCTCGTCGTTCTGAGCAACTTCATGTACAAAGTATTTTCATCCGAGGTACGGTTTATTTTATATTAATTTTCAAAGTTTAAAATCATTTTTAGAATTAACAGAATTAATTTAATTCGAAACTGGATTTATGACATCAGCATGATGTCATGCTGACGTCAGCAGCACACAGGGGTTGACTGGTCAACCTGACCAGTGGGTCCCACTGGTCAGTGACACATTTTAAGTAAACATATTAATTAACCTAATCAGGATTAATTAGGGGTGGGCCCCACTGTCATTGACTACTTAATTAGCTAATTAGGTTAATTAGGTAACTAATGTTTAATTAGCTTAATTGGTTGTTTAGTTTAATTAATCAAAATTAATTAAGTTAATTAATTAATTATTTTTATTATTATTATTTATTTATATATTTTTTATAAACGTTCTCAGGGTTCCGGGCCCTGGCTGTCAGTGGCCAATGGGCCACTGGAACGGGCGCGCTGGTTAACGGGCATAGCCCGAACGGGCGCATGCCCGAGGGGCGCTGGGCACGCACGGCGCTCGCCGGCGGCCAGGACCAAGGGAGACGGCGGAGGGGTGGTCGCGAACCGGCTGGGTGAAGCGGGCGCAGGGGGACGCGGCTGGAGGTGGTGGCAGGGGGAGGCGCTCGGCGACTAGGCCAGGGGCGGAGCGGCGCGTGCGGGACGAAGGCGACGGCCGTAGCGAGCAACTGCAGGGGAGCCGGGGCGGGCTCGCCGACACGAGGCGCGGCACGGGGCGCCAGCGGGGTGCCGGCCCAGGCGCAGTCGCGCGGTTCAGCGCGGCGGGGGATCCCGCGCGAGGGAGAGCAGGGGAGGCGCCGATGCGGGGCGGCGGGCACGGCGACGTCGAAACGGGGAGGGGGAGTGCGAGGAGAGGGAGGCCGTGGCCTCACCGGCGTTGCAGAGACGAGGGGCGGCGAGGCGCGGGGAGGACCGACGAAGGAGAGGCGGGGATGGGGCAGTCCGGCGCGGCGGGGGTGAGGATGACGTAGTCCGGCGGGGATGTCCAGGGCGACGGTGTCGGAGCCGGGCGGGCGTGGTGGCTCCGGCTTCGAGCGGCGGGGCGGCGCCGGGCGTCGAGGGCGCGGTCGCGGTTTGCGCGGCGAGGGGAGTCGTCGAGGGAGAGGGGACGGGGGCGCGAGGACGAGGGCGGGGGCCGGCGAGGCGGCACTGGGCGATGGCCACGGGGGCAGCCCCGATCCGATCTGGATCAGGGGGGGAGGGAGAGACGAGGGAGTGAGGGGGGAGTGGGTTGGTTCGGTTAGGGTTTCGGGGTGGAGTGGGGGGCTATGGGGAGTGGTGGTGGGCCGGCTAGGTTAGTGGGCTGGCCGGTTAGCTGGGCCGTGGCCCAGTGGGGGGTGGGGGCTTTTCTCTTTTCTCTTGTTTGACTTTATTTCTTTGTTTAGTCTTTTCCTTTTTTTCTGTTTTATTTTTGTTCCTTTTTATTTCAGTTTTATAAAAATTAACACTAGCACCTAAATTTGTATTTATAAATATACTACTGCCACATTAACTTTGGCACCTAAATAAAATAGTTTTGTAATTATTTATTATTTGAAAGTATTTATTAAATAACAGTTTTGCCGCTGTTTTAATTACTATGGTGCATTTAAATACTTTAGAGGAGTGTGGTTTCTACACCAATATTTAGTATGGATTATTTGGCTCACCCCGAACATTTTAGTTTTAATATTTGAAAACTTTTATTGTTTGCTTGATTTTGAATTTGAATTTGAATAAGTTTCGAACTAACGTGAGATTAGCAACAGTAATCGAGGTGACGTGCCATCTTTAGTAGAAAGTTACTGTAGCTTAGTTAACCGGGTGTCACAGTATTCACACATGTATTATGTTTCCAATTAATACAATTCTAGCATGAATAATAAACATTTATCATGAAATAAGGAAATAAATAATAACTTTATTATTGCCTCTATGGCATATTTCCTCCAGTTCCGTGTATTGAGGCGATCCGATAGTAGGAACCACCCAAAGACCTAGATCTTGGGAGTACATTTGGTGCGCCAGAGCCATCGGAAGGCCACATGGGCCACCACATCACGGAAGAAAAATTGGTAGTAAGCAGCAGTCTTGAAAATGGTTGACCCCCAACAGTAGGACCAAACATCTTCCTGATCTTCCAAAGCCACAGCTGGCACGTCTAGATGGAGGAGCTTGAGCTCATCATGGGCTTGTATGGAAAGCGGGAGCTGAAAGGTTGCATGCAGGGTGGTGGCCGTCAAAAAGTCACAGACTGACAAATCTTCATCATGGACATATGAGAAAGCCCTCGGGTATTTATCAGCGAATATAGCTTGATTCCAATCTTCTTTCCAGAAAAGTGCAGAGGTACCCTTTTTGATTTGAACTTGCATGATACCACGATAGATCGGCATGAGGTGCACGAGATCGCGCCACCAAAAGGAGCCGCACGCATCTGCTGCATGGGGGACCGAATCAACGTAGTATGTCTCCCAGACAAGCTGCACCCAAGGTATGTCCATTTTGTTAAAGAACTTATGCAGGAATTTCAGAAGCAATCCATCATTTTGAACCTTCAAGTCTAGAACCCCGAGGCCACCACTAGATTTGGGTCGACAGACCATGGTCCACGCAGCCAGCGAGTTATGCTTGTCTCCATCAACAGTTTTTTTATTCCAGAGGCAGTGCCTGCGTATTTTATCAAGCTGGGCGAGGATTTTCGGTGGAAGCCGCAGGGTGCCCATGGGGTAGATGGTGAGCGAGGTGATGAGCAAGTTAAGTAGAGCCAGCTTTCCGGCATAAGACATGAGGGACATAGCTGCCGTGATCTTACTTTCGGCTTTGCACACAAATGGTGTCATATCAAGAACCGAAGGCCGAGTGGTCCCAAGAGGCAAACCAAGGTAACTAAACGGCATGCTGGCTTGTGTACAACCGAAAAGATTGGCCAGGTCGTTACATTTGCTAGCCGGAGTGTTGATGGGCACTAGCGTGGACTTGTGAAAATTGATCTTAAGGCTAATGGAGGTGGCATAGTTCTCGAGAATTTGTTTTATCTTGGCCGCTTGGTCGAGACATGCAGGCAAGACGATGATAGTATCGTCCGCTTATTGGATCACCGGATACTTTGCATCACCTTTGGGTGGGATAGGGTGTCCGATCAGGTTTTGTTCGAGCGCCTCATTGATTGCAGTCTGCAATAGGTTGGCTGCTATAACAAATATGAGGGGAGACATGGGATCACTCTAGCGTACTCCACACTTACAATGAAATTGCCGACCAGACACACCATTCAATAACACAGATGATTTGCCAGAAGAAAAGATACTCTCCATCCAAGCAAGCCATTTGGGTGGAAAACCCATTTTCTTCATGATCAGGAGCATGGCAGAGTGTTCAATGGTACCGAAAGCTTTGGCAAAGTCCAGTTTGAGAAGGACAATTTCTTTCTTGGAGGCCTGGCACTGGTGGATGTATTTGAAAGCCCAAGCTAAGCAGTCATGAATGGATGTTACATGAAGAAAGCCATATTGGTTCTTATGCACCACTTGGAGTATAATTTTCTGTAGACGGTTAGCCAGAATTTTAGTGATCAACTTCAGACAACAGTTGAGGAGAGTGATAGGCCGAAAGTCATGAACAGTTTCAGGTGAATTAGTCTTCGGTATCAGTGTGATATACCCTGCATTGATGCTCTCCAAGTTAAGACCACCTTGGTGAAATTCCTCGTAGAGAAGATAGAAATCCTTCTTGAGGATAGGCCAACACGCTTTCAAAAAAGCACCATTAAAACCGTCGGGCCCCGGGGCTCGGTTAGGTGGCATTTCAGCCACCACGTCATCAATTTCTTTATGTGTGAATGGTGCAACAAGGTTATCAAAGATCACATCCGCCCTGAGTAGGTGGTCTAAATTGAATTGCACAGGCAGAGGGTTGGCTTGCCCCATCTTGGCTTTAAAAGCCTCGAAGAGGATGGATTCTTTTCCAGCATGATCATCAACTGTCCCCCCATCAGCAGCTTTCAGAGAGCTGATACAATTCTTTCTGTAGCGTTCAGTGGCTACAGTCTGAAAAAACTTTGAGTTTTCATCGCCAAACTGAATCCATCTAATCGTACATCTCTTTCTCCAATAGTCTTTCTTGTACTGTAGAAGTCGTATGAGGTCCTTTTTGAGGATGTTACGAAAATTTCTTTCTGGAGTGGTAAGGGGCCGTCGATCTTCAATATTATCAAGCTCCAGAAGGGCCTTGTTAGTGTTTTCAATGGCAATTTTAAGGCGGGAGATTTTCTTGCTCCAATGCTTGAGTGCATATTGAACAACCTTGAGTTTTTGCCCAATTCTTGCAGTAGAGTTGGAGTTTCTATTGAATTTAATGGGTTTGTTCCAAGCTTGTTCCACCATGGTAGTTCACACTTTATTCATGGTACTTTCCGTAAAATGCTTGCTAAGTATGATGTTAACCATAGAATTGCATCACCTTATCATCCTTAGTCTAGTGGTCAAATTGAACTTAGCAATAGAGAAATAAAATTAATTTTACAAAAGACTGTCAATAGGTCCCGAAAGAATTGGTCTAAGAAATTAGATGATGCACTTTGGGCTTATAGAAAAACATATAAAAATCCTATGGGTATGTCTCCTTATAAAATGGTTTATGGAAAAGCTTTTCATTTGCCTCTTGAGTTAGAACATAAAGCATATTGGGCAATTAAAGAACTCAACTATGATTTCAAACTTGCCGGTGAAAAGAGGTTATTTGATATTAGCTCACTGGATGAATGGAGAACTCTAGCTTACGAAAATGCCAAGTTATTTAAAGAAATCATTAAAAGATGGCATGATAAAAGAATCCAAAAGCGTGAGTTCAAAGTTGAAGAATATGTTCTTTTGTACAACTCTAGTTTCAGATTCTTTCCAGGAAAACTCCTCGCCAAATGAGAAGGACCCTATGTTATCGAGGAGGTTTACCGATCTGGAGCTAACAAAATAAATAATGCTGAAGGTACTAACCCGAAGGTCGTCAATGGGTAAAGAATAAAACATTATATCTCAGGTACGCCCATTAATGTTGAAAGCAATATTATCCAAATTATCACACCGGAAGAACACATAAAGGAAACCTTCCGGAACACTCCATAATCGTGAAAAAGAGGAGGTACGTGATACGGTAAGTAAACTGACTCCAAAAAATCTGCAAAAATATTTTTTGTCAGTTTTGGAATATTTAAGAAATTAGGATAATAAGAAACTACCAGGAAGGTGAGCCTGGTGGGCACAAGACACCAGCCAGGCGCGCCCAGGTGGGTTGTGCCCACCTCGGTTACCTTCCGGACTCCGTTTTCTTCCGTTTGCTTGTTTCCCAAGATAAAAAATCTTTATATCACTGGTACGCGTCGCTGCTATACTAACATTTTTTAACCCCTTTCCGCGACGACATTTGGAACCATCCCCAAGTGAGTGTGGGCAATAGGGGGGGTCCTTCCCACACGACCCAGAAACCTCAGGTCTAGGGAGCCAAGATGCATGTACAGTACTCCTACTTCGTTTGTTCTCGCATTGCCATCGTAGTCGGTATTATGTGGTGCTACATTTACGATGCGTGGCCCATCACAAACGGTTCACTATTATAGAATGTGTATGATAAGCATACAATCACACACATTCGCTTTTCACAAACCGTATGTGATAACTAATTAAGAAGATTAGGTAATTGTTGTACGAGTGTCGGATAGGATTACGAAATGCCGGACCGTCGTAACATCGTCGTACACGACAACTATCGCACACGCTATTCTATGGTGCAACATTTACGATGCATACTTCATCAGAAACAATTCATGGTTGCGAATCGTGTACGATAAGGCGACTATCGCACACGCTATTCTGTGGTGCAACGTTTACGATGCATACTTCATCAGAAATAGTTCATGGTTGCGAATCGTGTACGATAAGGCAACTATCGCAAACGATTAGTTTGCCAGCACCGTTTGTGATATTGTCTGACATCGCACACGCTTTGCAAACGGCAACTGTGTGCACGCTTGCACACGTTTCTTCTCTGTGAACCGTCTCGGATTATGTTGTATATCGCAAACGTTTGTGTTTTACCAACCGTGTGTGCCGTAACAACCTGGAGAGCATAATTTCACCATAATTTAATTGCTGCTATATAAAATTGAAATTGAAATTGAATGTATGCTATAGCTTTATTCATATCCATCAAGTTCAGACAACCAATGCATTATTCGATTCATAGGTACACATCAAGAATTACATAAGAACCAAATAAAGAATGATGAACCACAGTTGTATACTTGTATTATTAAAGACGGTAAAGAAAGAGGCAAAATACATTCTGGTTGCTGAACAAGGTGAAGCGGAATGCCCATATTGTGCCCTCCTCCATGCAGAAGGCACGCACGACTCTAGTCCAACCCCTTGTGATGGCCGACCACCCATCCTTCATGGTCTTCATGAAAACATCTAGATAATCATCGTGTTCTGGTAGAAATACTTTAACCTTTTCATGCCAACCAATCATGTAGTTTGAGAGGTAATCTGTAGTAAACTGGTTTGGGAACCACTTCAAAGGAAAAAAGATCCAGACATTGTAATGTAACACAACTCATTATGGGCAGTAAAAAGAAGGCTGCAGAGTTCTTACTTACCATCCTGCAGTTCGCTGTTGTATTGGAAAGTGTAAACAAATAGTTTAATTGCCATATTTTGACCCATTTTTACTAATAATCTTTATCAGCTTCCTCACTTGATGCTGGTTCATCGATATCTCATTTCCCCATACGCAGAAAGGGTCGAAGCGCGGACCTTTACCAATGACATATGTACCTAAAAGCACCAAGTTAATATTAGAAGCTAAACACCAATTGCACAATGCTGTAGTACAACACTCTTTTATAATATCTTATAACATCCAATATACTCACATATTAGATGAATTAACATCTTATATTATGGGCATTCTTACAAATTATCGGCTGATTAACTGCTGCTGTATCCATGGGTTAGAGTTAGTTTGAGCTAGTTCGAGCTCAAATAGCCCTAAAGTATATCTAAACATGAGGGATAGTTTGAGCTAGTTGCATCTATAACCCACCCAAAAAACTATCCAACCCAAGTGGTGCTAATTGGAGCTAGTTCTCCCAGTGCATTTGTTGTCAATCTAAGTATCTAACCCTGTCATCCAAACACCTATTTGGATGGAGTTAGTTTAAGGTTAGTCATGAGCTAGAAACTAACTCTAACCTCTAAGCTAAGTTGAATATCCAAACAGGGCTGCGTTGTTGTTGTTGTTGTTGCTACTGATCTTCTACGTGTATCTAGACATCATCAGAACATTAAGGTAACACTCTTCCTTGTTGCTATGTAGCCTAGGATTGCATATGTAGACATTAAGTATAGTGCATATTGCTATGTAGCCTCAGGTATATTACACATGGCCCTAGTTAACCTAAGGATAAATGGGTTGCAGATATATTCAGTTAAAAGTCCGATTCACCAATTAGTCCGTTATCAGCCCCCGGCCTATATGGTACCAGCTACCGATATCCTGAACAGTGAGCATATATAAGCCATGGGATGAAACTAACCTCGATGGAAAACAGCAGTCGTTCCCAAAATTGTCCTGTGTAGGTACATCGAGAAGCATGTTAAGCACAACAGGCTAAACATCAACCAAAATTATCCATGGCAGACAAAACAATCTCCAAAAGATAGCCTCAGTGTGCAGGTTTAAGCACGCTAGTAAAGCAAAACAAGTGAAAAGGTGTGTTAACTGCAAGAGGCCTAACATTTAACAACAAGCAAACATAGTCATTCAGACTGGTACTGTGCTGGTCGTCTAAGTACACAGGTTATTGTTAAATAAAAATGGAAAGGCGTGTTTAACTACAAGATGCAGCAACCAAATGTAGTCATTCATGCCCTGTTTGTTTCAGCTTTGCTTGGATTTTAATCACCTATGGATTCGCTTCAGTGGCGAAGCTGTTTCTGCGAATCAGCTTCACCACCGAAGTACACTTTGAGGTGCTTCAGGAATTTGCACTAAAAATGACCCAAATCCAGATTCAGCTTCACTGGCAAAGCTGATTCCAAATAGTTGTTTGTTTTAGATTCCAGATTCGGCTTCACTGGCAAAGCTGAATCTGGTCCCAGAATCCGAAACAAACAGGGCCATAGTGGTATTGTTGAAACTGGTACTGATAAAATTGAACTGCATAGTTCATACTTGCACATATAGAACATCACGTTGTGAATAACTGGAATAAACAAGGCATACTACAAACAACCAAAGATAGCATTTGAAACTGGACATATGCTAACTACAAACAACAGAACAATAAGAAAACGTTAAAAGAGGCATATGCTAGCTATAACAGGCTTAACAGCAAGCAAATATATGCATTCCTACCGGTATGTTTAAAACTGGATTGATGAAATGTACTGCACAGTAAATAATTGCACATACAGAGCATCACATTGTGAACAACTGAAATAAACAAGGCATACTGCAAACAACCAGATATAGCAATTAAAACTCGACATATTCTCACTACACTACAAAAGGGACTCGACAAAACAAATCACGGGTTCCCCCCTATGAAGAGGCACGGCAAAACAAATCATGGGTTTCCTCACTTGTCACAGATGGGCTCGTTCCCGTGGGAAGAGCACAGACCCTGGATGCCCTCCATGTTGTCACAGATGGGCTCCTTCCCCTTGGAAGAGCATGGTTGTAGGGTGCCCTGCCTGATGTCGCAGACGGCTCTTTCCCCTTGGAAGAGCAGATGGGCTCTTTCCCCTTGGAAGAGCCGGAGAGGGTGCCCTCCTCGTGGCCGCCGTTGATGAGGTCTGACTTGGAAGCTGTGGATCCCAAGCCAGCATCGCAGAACGTGTCCTTCAGAAATGACAAAAGGGGCTCGATGGCGATGTAGGATGGCAAGTTGTGGACATCGAGCCAGAGGAGATCAGCGCCGGGGCCATGGATGAGATCGGCGGCGGTTGAACCCGAGGAGTTGGGGGTGGGCCACTTAACCTGTGACATAGCCCGCCTCAGGCCGTCGCTGTCGATGACCTCGATGTCGTAGCCGGCGGCCAAGACATGCCCGCATACTCTAACCCGTTGCTTGAGTGCCTGCCGCCAGTAATGGTCGTCAGCTTCCTCGGTGACGTCGGGCGAAGAGACCGCGATACACCTCTTTTGGGCTAGTCACTCCTCGAGCTCCACGGGAAGTGTAGCCGGGCTTAGGCTGCGACGCTCTGGAGTGGGGGATGGGGATGGGGATGGGGATGGGGATCTGTGGGAAAAGGGGCGTTTGGCAGGCGTCATCTAAGAAACTCAGGGCGGCCTTGGTATGGAGATCGGTGGGTAAGCTGCACGGGCAAACCGGCAGATGTTGACAATGGAAGTATCGCAGCGGCAACAGCGGCGGCGGGGACCTTGCTAGGGTTTTGACCGAGGGAGGGGGTGTGCGTGTGCACGCGCCCGAGGAGGTTTTAGTGTGTGTGTGTGTGTGTGTGTGTGTGGAGGGGGGGTGTTTGAGGAAATGACGAGGGTACTAAATTTTTTTACTACGCGAGAGTCAAATGCGGGAGTGAAATGCCGGGGCTATTGAAAATTTTGATTATGTTGCATCGCACACGGTCCGGAGATAACAACTGTGTGTTATGAAATAGAAAAACCCTTGAGGCAGGCATATATTTTCTAGGGGCAGGTGGGATTGGGAACAAGAAACATCACACACGGTCCGGAGATAACAACCATGTGTTATGAAACAGAAAAACCCTCGAGGCAGGCAGATATTTTCTAGGGGCAGGCGGATTGGGAACAAGAAACATCGCACACGGTACAGAGATAACAACCGTGTGTTATGAAACAGACAAACCCTCCTCGAGGCGGGTGGATATTTTCTAGGGATGCAGGTGGGATTGGGAAGAAGAAACATCGCACACGGTCCGGAGATAACAACCGTGTGTTATGAAACAGAAAAACCCTCGAGGCGGGCAGATATTTTTGAGAGGGGGAGCCTCGTGGAGCCCAGTGTACTGTGCGGATGTGTGCGTGACAGGGGCACTGGCGTGGCACATGGTTAGTTTGAGTGAACCATGTCTATTGCGTCATCCGACTTGTCTAATGTTCATAAATTTGGCGAAAAATGATGCGGGAGAGGGTCAGAACACGGACACACATGCATGTGGACCAAATTTAGCTAGCATCCCCCCTCGTGTCGGCACGAAGGGAATCCTAAGCTATGAATGCTCTCCCAACCGAGGTTCACCTAGCAAAGTGCAAAGTAGCTGCCCCCACCCCCACCCCCACACACTTTTAGTCGGCAGGCCAGAGAGGCATCTCACCAAGATTGATCGTAAAACGGACCAAGAATAATCCACCTTGGTCGTACAACCTCTCTCTTGTTGCTGGTCAAAGTGATGGTCATCCATGCGACCCCAGATAGGCTAGCTCGCCAATAATCACGCAAGTAGCTAGTCTCCGAAGACAACCACTGCATGCGTGTGGCCCAAACATATGTATGGATCAGGTGTGTTTTTTAGTACACAATGGAGCAACTTTGATGTGGCACCGTGATTTCAAACTAGAAATCCCCACACTGAGTGAGGGTTAGGTTGATGATGCACATGTATGTTACACCACACTTCAAGCCAACGACGGGGATTCATGCATGCATGCGTGCATAGTATATGCGCTCAAACTTTAATTAGATCTGAATCTCACCATGACCTATACTACGATAACACGAACCAAATGAAGAATCCGCCATGGTAACCTATCTTGTTCTCGGTCAAGGTGATCATGGATGTCCACGCGGGCCCACGAATATATAGGCTTGTCGCCGATAACCACACGAGGGAGTGTACCGTTCGAAGACAATCACTACATGCATATGTATGGCGGTGATGCGTGCATGCATGTTTGAATACCATTTCACAACATTGATGTGGCGCGTGCGTCGAAAATCGTACACTCTCCCCACACAGAGCGAGATCGGTTCATGACGTGTCGTTGTACTAGCCACTTCGACTCGATGGGAGGGATTCATGCGTACACATGCATGCGTGTGTGCTCATATATATATATACTATATTTACAAGCAAAAAAACTAACCCCCTCCTAAGTCAAATTAATCACTCTCGTTGTCAGGCAAAAAGTAGTGGTGGACCAAGGGGGCCCACAAATGGAAAGCATCGATATCGATGATAACTGCTTAAGTGGGTGCGAGAGGACAACCACCAACGCTTTGCAAGTGGGCCAAACATATGTTGAATATAATACCTAAAATGCACAACTTTGATGTGCCACACATGCCTCAAAAACCGTAAACCATGCACCCACACAGAGCGAGGTTCATGAAGCGTACTACATATGATGGTCCCCATCCTCCTCTTCGACGCATATTATATGCTCCTACCCTAATACAACCCAAAAAGAATCCTCATCGATGGTGAAATTAATTAACCCCTCCCGATGTAGGTCAAAGTGATGCACATGCATCGACGATGGCCTCGTGGGCCCACAGATGGAAGCGTCACACGTGAGTGTCCTAGATAGGATAACCACCGCCTGCATGCATGTGGCGCAAAGAGGTATTGTGTGATGTTTGAATAGCCATTTTCACAATTTTGATGTGCACGTGCCTCGGAAACCGAAAAGTCCCGACATTGAGTGAGGTATACTTGTTCACGGACGCACACGTATAGTATATATATATGCTAGTCCCCTCCCACCTCTTCGACGCTTACTATATACCACCATAATACAAACAAAAAAGATTCTACATTGCTGGTCAAATTAACCTCACTACCGGCTGTTCGACAAAGTGATGGACGACAACCTCGTGGGCCCAGAGAAAGTGTCATACACGAGTATCGAGTGTCGTGTAGGACAACCATCGACTGCATGTGTCCAAAACATGCATGTCTGAAAAGGTTGTGTAATGTTTTAAATTAAGAATTCGCGACTCTGATGTGGCACCAACCTGCCTAACAAAACGGCCTACCCACACGATGGCTCACAACTCGTAGTGTACTGCGAGCCACTCGCCACCCCCAGACGCACACACCCACCCACACACCGCGAATCCACCGCAACTGCGATGCATGTTAAATTAATTATCCCGCGGTGAACATATATATGTTACCAAAGGAGGGACGTATTAATTTCGAAAAAAATCAAAGATCATTAAGACGTTTTAGTACATTAATTGATTGATTTTCTATAGGTATAATGTGCAAAAATCAAATTTGAGCTACATGCACACGTGACAGTTCACCTAAATGGATTGCAAAAACACATGTGTCTCATTGGATGCATGTTTACTGCCCGTGGAACAAATTTCAAACAATGAGAATCTTGATTTTTAAATTCTAGTACATCCAAAACTTATTTGAAGTTCATGAAACTTATCGTGTTGTCATACGGACACCAATACAAAGTTGCATTGTACTTTTTTGGGTCAAATTTGAGACCAGTTTTGATGTAATCTTTATCTAATTACAAACGAGAGATTATTAATAATTGGGAACCAATATCCCAAATAGACTATTTATTCAAACCATGAGCGTTAGACCAACAATGCATACATGCCATGCTTCAGTTAAGCAAAAAATAAGGACCTCGATAAAATCCGAACGTTCGGATTTTAAGCATTTCATCCTGAACGTTTTTACATGGCAACTTTAGTTGACGCGAGGTGGCAACTTTAGTTGTTAAGACATGGCAACTTTGTCCTAGTTCATTTTTTTGACAGAAAATTGCAAAGTTTGCCAACCTCACGTGAACTAAAGTTGCCATAAAAAACGTTCGGGTTGACATGCTTAAAATCCGAACGTTCAGGATTTATCATTGCCGAAAAATAAAGCGACATCATTAATCATCCAAACAGAAAAACAATATACGTGCCGCCATATGACCCGTGTACCGGCGAGCAGGCGTGAGTTGATGGGACGCATACGAGCAGTCCGCCGCGCAGGCAGACTGGGAGGCGTGCGTGCAGGTGTGTGAATTGACGGAGGCGTGCTCGCTGCGCAGTGTCATCGGAAGGCGTGGTAGTAGCTGTGTGAAATGACGGTAGGCATGCCAGCAGTCTGGTGCGCAGGCTCACCAGGAGGCGAGCCAGCGGTTTGACCGCTGCCCGCCTCTCTCCCACTACTCCATATTAATAGTGCGCCCGAGCGGCAGCACCCCCATCCTCACCATACACACAATCCCCTCTCTCCGCTTGCATCCTTGATGCCGCTCTCAGTCATCAAAGCCGTTAGTGTATGAGGATGCCACCGTAGCGCCCCATCGGAGGGAGTGGCGACACCGGGGCTGCTAAAGCGCCGGAGCACGGCGTAGAGATGGAGACAGAGGTTGCCATCACCACCGGTGAGTTATCGCTGCAACCTGACGTCGTCGACGGCGTTGAGCTTCCACAGCCGGAGGCAGAGTTCCACCCCGACTCTGGTGACAACTCGGGCGACGACTCCGACGACGACGGACAACTGGTTAGTCATCTATACCCATTTATGTGTCAAATAGATTCCAGGGTTTCTCTGGTTACTCCTGCCTCCCCCTTTTGGAATAGAAATCCTATGGTTATGTTCTCCAATCCATGAAATCTAAGTAAGTTTCATCAGATCCGTGTAGTGTATCGATTGTTTGAATGGTACAAGTGATAAGTGATTAGTTGTTTCATCTGTGGAAATAATTTCTGCTAGTAATCCGACTAGGGTTAGTGTTCGTGCTAATAATTCCTAGCCAGGACTTGACAACTGATTTTGAATGACCTACATATGTTTGTGCCATTATTTTCTTCAAGATTGGTCTGTACATAGACGAATGTGCTTAAAAATTGAACCATAATCCTGGATATGTATAAATAAATAGCCATAAATTCCTAATCCTACTTCACGGCATGTAATCATTGATTTGATGCCAATTTTTGGCAACTGCCAAATGTTCGCTAGAGATTAGTTTGTAACCATTAATTTGACGCCACATTTTTTTTACTATTTGTATAGGTGCTCTCTGACAATGTGGACAGCGAGGATGAAGAAGTCCAGAGGTGGTACAAGAGGCAAATCCTGAGGGAGCTTTATGGGAATGCATAACACGCGTATTAGGACCTGGGACGGGGGCTAGCGATGCCCATTTTGCAACCACAAGCTTCATGACGCGTATCAAAGTGTTCTGGCGCATGCAAGAGGACGGGCCGTTGGCTCCTTCAAGCAGAAGTATTCTCGCAGGGTGGCGCACGGCGCGTACGCCGAGTACCTGGAGAAGCTTCTGGATTGTGCCGGCTTGTGAGATGACATGTGGGATCGAACTATGTACGCTTGAGCATGCTTAATGACGGTTGAATTATGCTTGTGTACGTGTATGCTTGTTATCTATGTCTGAGTATGTTTAATCTATGTTTACTTATGTCTAACTATGGGATGTGGATGCAATTAGTTCGGTTGATGGAATCTACCTCCATCCTCATTTATTGGCCCCCTTTGTAATTTGTGTTAAATGTTGACCAAAGATTTAACTGACAAAATGTTAGTGCAGGTCAACAAAAATTATATCGTTTGATGCGTATTTGAACATAGTGTTAAATGATATAATTTTTGGTGACATGCATAAACATTCCTTAGTCAAATATTTGGTCGAAATTTGGTACAAATTACAGAGGGGACCAATAAACCAGGACGGAGGTAGTACGTCAATCACACACGGTTCCCATTGGAACCGTGTGCAATGACTTTCATTTTGCCTGTTGCTTCAATCACACACGGTTCCCAAAATTGGAACCGTGTGCAATGACTTTTTGCTTGTTGCATCAATCACACACGGTTGGCTCTAGCAAACCGTTGCCTCCGAAATTCTTTGTGGGCAAAAAACACTCACCACCCAATTCAAAAAAGAAAACCCTAGCCATTCCCACGTCACAAAAACCCTCACCCCCGCCCGCTACCCGATGCCTCCGGTCCCCATTCACACCTGCACAAGCTCCTCCGCGTCTATGCATGGCACAGCCTATCGCGGTGGTAAACACTTAGCTCGACGCATGCCGCCGCCGCCAGGCTGCCGGCAAACTCCATCGCATTTCGCCACTTCCGCTTGCCGCCGCCTATCGCCATCGACTTTCTCGACGCTGCTCGCAGTCGACCCAGCTCCGCACAGTTGGGAATCTGTTGTACTGAGGGGTTTTTTCTCATGGATGACAAGGTAACTAATTTAATGAGATATTATCTCATCTCTCATCCCAGTTCATCTGCCTCCTTTAATCACCCTGCGGAAATCGCCGTGAATTCATTTTTATTCGAGCTGATTTGAGGGTTTTCTTTCATTCATCGAGTGTACAGTGCGTCGACACAGCAGGACCTTGCGACCTCTGCCAGAGATTCCATCTCACCGTACTAGATGACTTGAGCATGTGCGCGGTATGTTCAATCTCACCCTAAATCGGTTGGCATGACATACTTTCCTGAAGATATTCTAAATATTGCTACATTTGGTTAAAAGGTGCCACATGCACCATATACGTCAAAGGGGATTTCCCCCCTCTTCTTTCTATATTAGGCAAATTAATGATGTATTGTTCTTTCGATTACTCTCATATTTCCATGACATCATGTTTACCCTATCTGCTTAATTATAGATTTTTGTACTTCGTTTTCAACTGCTGTACAGTTCTTTTTATTTGGGCCCATATTTGCGTGTTACCATATTTTCTTTAAAAATCCTACCATTTTCTGCAGCACATCCCTTGCTATGCAACAGATTATGTAGTGCACAATTTTCCCTTTACATAGATCAAGGCTGCACAGATGTCATACTGCACACAAACCCTGGATTTACAATCGTTGCAACTGCAAGACTTGATGAACGTGGTGACTCCTGTTTTGGCGCTGGCTTTTGGAAAGAAATTTCTAAGTTTTATGTACTGAAAGCTGGCACTAAAATTGGACTGCACATAAAAGGGCCTGGTCATGAGATATATGCTAACTTCCCCGACAAAATCATCTGTCCTGACTTTGTTCGAAGTAAGTTTTCTTTTCAACTATCTACATGTTGACTTACCTAGCAATGTTAAATGAATTGTGTAGTATTTAAGCAACCAATTGTTATTCCCTTTTCTTACTATATTCCTACCTAATAACTTCTAGTTACCAATACACTTTTCTATTGCCCTGTTTTAACAAAATATTCCCTATACTTTCATTTCTATCAGAAAGCGCCGCTGACAAGGAGACTCCGGAGGTGGAGAACGGGGCTGCCAACAAGCGGAGGCGGGGCGAGCTAGAACCGCAAGCGACTCCAACAGGCATAGACTTCATCAGCAGCCTCCCCGATGATATGTTGACAGTCATCATCTCCCTCCTCCCAATCAAATGTGGGGCACGGACAATCGTCCTTTCCCGGCGGTGGCACCCACTATGGAACTTCACCCCTCTCGATCTCATCGACACCCACGAGCTCTGCCATGGCTATCACAAAAGCTTGGATGTGTTCTCCAAGATCCTTGGTAGTCATCCTGGCCCAACCAGAGGCCTTAGAATGGGCAAGTTCCGTTCCAACGGCAGGGACCGAGCCAATTTTGATGACTGGTTCGGATCCCCCACCCTAGATTAGCTCGAGGAGCTCACTTTTGATGATGGGTATATGCGCTCGCTGCCAACGTCTGCGCTCCGCCTCGCGCCCACACTGCGCGTCGCCAAGTTCAGGAACTGCCATCCCCCCTTAATGACGCGCCCGCTCTTATTCTACCACGACTGAAGCACCTCGAGCTCGTCGCCGTCTGCCTCTCAAACGGTGACATGGAGAGCCTGCTCCGTGGCCGTACTGCACTTGAGTACCTTCGTCTTCAGGCAGTCAATGGGTTGAGTACATTCCACATCACCTCCATGACTCTCCGGACTATTTATGTGGGTTGCTGGTTCGACAGGAAGACATCACAAGATGTGTACCACGATATTGTCATTGAGGACACACTTGCACTTGAGAGATTACTTGTACTTGATCAAGTAGGTCCAACAAGAATCAATGCCATTTCTGCGCCAAAATTGACAGTGCTGGGCTACTCGTCTGACGAATACTCCGAACTTGTTATTGGATCCACACCCGTTCAGGTACAACCACCGCCTTCTACCTTCCTTCTAAAAATTAACATTATTTCTAATTTTGAAGATGTTTCTTCGTTTGTCATTCAAAAAATGATTTTGACAAGCCTGACCGCGAAAGTGCGCACAATGAAGGTCTTGGCACTAGAATCTATCGGCCCCAACCTGGAGCAAGTTGTCACTTTCCTGAGATGCTTTCCGTGCCTGGAGATGCTATATATCGAGGTGATGTTCCTTTCCTGTTAAATGTTAACCATAAGGGAGTTCAATTTGTGACACCTTTTTCCAAGTTTACAATGAAAATGTACTACGATTTCTGAAGGATTCTTTTGGAGGATTCAGTACATAATGTCTCCTTTTCCAAGTTTACAATGACAATGCTTGATCCATATGGTTACAATTCGAATGCATTTCTCCTTTGGATTCATTTGTACAAGTTTTCTTAGGGAACTTTTCATCCACTCCAACATCTTGTGAAGATCAAAGATGGCATGTTAATGCCCATGTTAATCATGTCAGGTCGAAGATGGCATGTTAGTGCATTTTACAAATCCTGCAAACCAAATAGGCCTGTAGTAGTGTTCAAGACTGCATCTAGGCACTAACACGTTTTCTTCTTTTGCAGATAAGATTAGGCCTAGTGGTCTATAATGTGATACAATATAACAATCACGTCGAATGCCTAGATCTGCATCTCTCAGAAATTACTTTGAACTCCTATCGAGGGACCTTATCGGAGATTATATTCGCCAGGTTCTTTGTTGTCAGAGCAAGGGTGCTAAAGGTAATGAGGTTTTCCCTTCATTTATTTTGGAAAAATGAATGGTTTGTTGATCAGCGCCGGTGCCTGCGGCAGAATGGAATAGGCTCCAAAAATGCTGAATTTCATTTTGGAACTTCAGATGACAGAGTAATCGGAACTCATCGTGTCAACCCCATACACGACTTCTCAGTGGATGACCCCTTTGCAAAAGTTGTGAGGTTTTGAAACCAGAGTTAGAAGTGGTAATATTAGTTTGAACCTCTCTGATATCTATGTTCAGCGGATCAGCGCCACCATTTGCAGATGATGAGCTGAATTTCATTTCTAATATCAGTCTGAACCTTGTAATCTTCGAATTTGAGCCATATAACTCTGGAATTTGAACCTTGTAATATTTCAGCCTTTGTGGTACAATCATTGAAATGGCATCGTATGAGACTCGTATATTGGTAGCACTATTTTGACCTTAATATGCAATGGTCTTAGATTTGATTTTATTAACCATTCTCGAATCTGTTTACCTTGTCGATCTCACAACACACGATCTGTATAGCTAACTCGACTGCGATCTTGGACATTATTGCACACAGTTGGTTTCTTCCACCGTGTGCCCTGTAGAGCATAGAATTAATTATCGCACTCGAGGGTCCATCATCACCCTTCTGTGTAACTTTCACGTCATCACCCATGGGTAAACTTACGATAGAATTCATTCCACACACTTCGTTTTTACAAAGCTTTTTTCTAATAAACGCCCACGATTTGTCCCTCTTCTAGCTGACGCATGGCAAACCAAGCCAGGCGGGAAGCTTGCGCGGTAAACTGCGCAGTAGCGCGGGAACAGGCTCACCAACGATACATTTGGCGCCTCTTCGAGCCCACGCGTGGTCAAACTGCGGTGCGGTGTTGTCAAGCTTGCACTGGAATCCTCACTGCGGTGCGGTGTTGTCATGCTTGCACTGGAATCCTCCGCTATGAATGCCGTGACAAGACGTGACGACTACAGGCCGGCTAGCCCCCATTTTTTACAATGGCTATTTAACCCTTGTGTCTCTTCAACCTTTCGATCGCGCCCACCATTGCAAGAAGCACACCCACCACAACAAATTCTTAGAGAGTATCCTGCGCGGCTCCAATGGCGCTCCGAGCGGCTGCCGATGACGCGCAGCAGTTCACCATGCATGCCGTGGTGGACACCCACCGAAGGTTCACAGAGCTATCGGTGGTGTACACCAACAAGCCGGTCTGGGTGGAGCACTCCATCCGCATCATGGAGCTGTTGCTTGCCGACGAGAAGTACAAGTTGGTCGGGTTCGACCTCGAGCACACCTGCGCTCGTGCCGGGTCTCGTCCCAAGGTTGCCGTTGCCCAGATGTGCATGCGCCACCATGTCCTTGCCTACCACTACTACCTGGCCACAAGGCCTTGCGAGCATTTCGCCAGGTTTGTCAATAACCCCCACTATATGTTCGCTACAGTTGACATCACCAACGATGTCAAGGTGCTCAAGAATTCCGGCATCGCCTGCCAGAATCTTGTCGACATCTAGGGCCAATACAAGATCTGGGGTAGCAAGGAGCATGAGAAGGACTCACTTGTTCACCTCGCCGAGGCCATCATCGACCCCTACTACAGAGACATGAAGGATTCCTGCAACAACGACAAGCGTGCCTGGCACTCAGCCTGGATGGAGAAACTCGACAAAGCTCACATCGTGTACATGGCCAAGGAGGAGTACACGTGCTACGACATGTACAGGCGGGTCACTAACATGAGGAAGTGCCTCCTTCCCCAAAACGGCCAGGGATCCAGCCAGAAGCAGAGCAATGGCAAGCGTCGTCGCAACAAGTAGATGATTAGATCCTCGTTTCTCCTAGTTTAGTATGCATGTAATTGCTTACTTTGGTGTGTGAAAATGTTATCTGTGTAGTCACTTGTGTAATTGTATGCTTAATTTGGTTATGCAATGCTATCTTTTTAAGTATATATGTTGATGCTCTGTAGACAGAGCAAATCACATCACACACGGACTAAACAAGGGAACCCGTCGGTGATGATTGCATAAATCACTGACAATTGTATACCAGCATTCGTTTGCTCACAACACGCATGGCTTGTTAACAGGAATCGTCTGTGTTGTCATCGGTCTTCCCACACATTTATGATTACAGACCTGTTTGCCACGTATCACACACATCTTGTTATATTGAACCATTTATGTTCTCTTATCTCAACACAAACAGTTTCGAGTGAACCATATGCTGTATATCGCACACACCTTGATCTGGCAGACCATTTCTTTTGTGTTGCCTAATCACAAATAGTTCATCCGAGTGAACCGTATGCTGTGTATCGCACACGCCTTCATCTGGATGCCCATTTCTTTTGTTCCTCCTCATCGCAAACATTTAATTGAACTGAACTGTATGCCCTGCATCGCACACGCAACTAAAATCTGAACCGTGTTTGATGCATCCGTCATCGCAAACGTTTTGCACATTGTTGACGGTTTTCTTACACCACCATTTGCGATTATTGCATCGCACACAGTTTCTCGAAGGCTCTCTGATCGTAGTGTCGCGTTAGCAGCATCCTGCAGTAGTGTATACCCCCCGAACCTATTGACCACCGTATCACAGAGAAATCTTGTGTTTTCTTTTCTTGCTGTTTTCGGTTAGATCTATTAATGCTTGGTTGATGAAGATCAAGCTGAAGAGAGAGGAGCCCGAATAACATCTCGAAGGGGGCAAGAGTAGGAGGCCATCGGAGATCAAGTGCCGGTGGTCGAGCAAGCCCTTGCGGCCAAGGAGGAAGAAGAAGATATCCTTAAACCTTACTATGCTCATCTTACCCCTATTGAGATTGAAGCCTTTTGGATCATTGAAACGGTTCGTCTGCAAAATAAATATCTCACTCGTGAAAAAATTCTATTGCAAGAGCATATCATCGCCCTCTGGAGCGTTATCCGTAGATTGCAGAATCTTTTGATCATGAGGGACAAGATCGCTTCTTCATCACCACCACCTCCTTCTTCATCACCAAAAGATACTTGAGTATCGGGTATGGGCACTCCCCTTGGCTCGTGCCAAGCTTGGGGGAGGTGCCCCGGTATTGTATCACCTCCACTATCTTTTGCCTTTACTTATGTTAGTTCGATCCATAGTTATCTTTTGCTTTAGATGAATAAAAGTTTAGTTTGATCCTTTCTTTTTGAAGAGTTTTCTTAGTGATCTATCCTTGTAATCGTGTGCGAGATATATAATAAAGTTTAGTTTGAGTTTTGCTTTCTTACTTTCATGTTTCATAAAACGAAAGGAAATAAATGAAAAAGATCATATGCTAATCTTATGGTAAGTAATGACATCACATAAGGAAGAGTATAAGTAGAAAATTTTATTGGAGATTTACAAACATAGCATTGTTCAATGATGCAATTCATGAAAGAATTAATAAGGGAAGAGAAGATTCACATGCAAATATACTATATTGGACATCTTTTGTGATTGTGAGCCCCCACCAAATTATTATATGCCAAAATTGTTGACCTTGGACAAGGAAGGCAACGTAATGATTTATGTTTGTTCATATCCACATAGAAGTTATATTGTCATAGATCCTTGAACATGTTTTGCTTGCCCGTATCTTTGCTAGCCAAAAATTCCGCACTAAGTAGAGATACTACTTGTGCATCCGAAAACCCTTAAACCCAAATCTTATTTTGAGAGTCCACCATACCTACCTATGGATTGAGTAAGATCCTTCAAGTAAGTTTTCATCGATGCAATAAGGCAATAAAAAGTGCTTCTAAAAGTGTTAGATCATTTAGTGTAAGAGAAAATTGAGCGTTGTACGAACTTGTGATGGCAAAGAATAAAAGCGACGGACTGCATAATAAAGGTTTCTATCATAAGGGGCAATATAATGTGTCGTTCTTTTGCACTAAGAGATTGAGCATACAACCAAAAAGCGCATGGCAACCTCTGCTTCCCTCTGCGAAGGGCCTATCTTTTACTTTTATATATTTACTTTTATGCAAGAGTCAAAGTTTTTCTCTCTATTCTTTTTTCTCCTTTGGCAAGCATCATGTGGTGAGGAGGCACATATATCCAGTTGGATGTGGGTAGCATGAGTTATTATTGTTGACATCACCCTTGAGGTGAATGCGTTGGGAGGCGAAACTATAAGCCCTTACTTTTCTATGTGTCCGGTTGAAACGTTTTGCTCATGTGTATGCGGTGAGTGTTAGCAATCATAGAAGATTATATGATGGTTGAGTATGTGGACTTTCCTAAAGGCTCCGATACGCGACCCTTCCCGAAAAGATGATGAATTGTAGTTGCAAAGTTGACTGAGAACATAGTTTCTTGGTTTCCAATAGAGTTTATGCTTATACTTCGATGTTGTGATGAATTGTTACTTATTCATGAGAAGTCTATGATAAAAGTTCTATGATAAAAGTTTTATGTTAAAGTTTGTTGCTGTTATAATAACTTACATAATTCTTTTATGTCTGTATTTTGTTTTTATCGACACCTCTCTCTCTAAGCATGTGGACATGTTTTTCGATTTCAGTTTTCGCTTGAGGACAAGCGAGGTCTAAGCTTGGGGGAGTTGATAGGTCCATTTTGCATAATGTTTACCTACTATCATTTATATTGTTTTTATGTATAATAATGCTTTTTGGAGTATTTCTAATGCCTTTTCTCTCATAATATGCAAGGTACACACAAAGTGGGAGAATACCGGCAGCTGGAATTCTAGACCTGAAAAAGCTACGTCAGGCTACCTATTCTGCACAACTCCAAATGAGCCAAAACTTTACGGGGAATTTTTATGGAATATATGAGAAATATTGGAGCTAATAAGTACTAGAGGGGGGCGACCAGGTGGGCATAACACACCTGGACGCGCCAGGAGGCCAAGGCACGCCCTCCTCGGCCCACCTCCGGTGCCCCTCTTCTGGTATATAAGTCATTTTGACCAAGAAAAAAATAAAGAGAGGACTTTCGGGATGAAGCGCTGCCGTCTCGAGGCAGAACTTGGGCAGGATTTGCCTCCGGCGGAGCGATTCCGCCGGGGGAACTTCCCTCCTGGAGGGGGAAATCACCAACATCATCATCACGAACAACTCTCCCATCTTGGGAAGGGCAATCTCCATCAACATCTTCAACAACACCATCTCCTCTCAAACTCTAGTTCATCTCTTGTGTTCAATCTTTGTACCGAAACTATATATTGGTACTTTTGGGTGACTAGCAGTGTTGATTACATCTTGTAGTTGATTACTATATATGGTTTATTTGGTGGAAGATTATATGTTCAGATCCATAATGCTATTTAATACCCCTCTGATCTTGAGCATGATTATCATTTGTGAGTTGTTACTTTTGTTGTTGAGGTCACGGGAGAAATCATGTTGCAAGTAATCATGTGAATTTTATATGTGTTCGATATTTTGATGGTATGTATGTTGTGATTCCCTTAGTGGTGTCATGTGAACATCGACTACATGACACTTCACCATATTTGGGACTAAGGGAATGCATTGTGGAGTAGTTATTAGATGATGGGTTGCGAGAGTGACAGAAGCTTAAACCCTAGTTTATGCACTATTCCATAAGGGAGTGCTTTGGATCCAAAAGTTTAATGCTATGGTTAGAATTTATTCTTAATACTTTTCTCATAGTTGCAGATGATTGCGAGGGGGTTAATCATAAGTAGGAGGTTTGTTCAAGTAAGAACAGCACCTACGCACCGGTCCACCCACATATCAAATTATCAAAGTAGCAAACACAAATCAAACCAACATGATGAAAGTGACTAGATGAAATTCCCGTGTACCCTCAAGAACGCTTTGCTTATTATAAGAGACCATTTTGGCCCGTCCTTTGCCTCAAAAGGATTGGGCTACCTTGCTACACTTTTGTTACCATTACCGTTACTTGCTCGTTACAAATTATCTTGCTATCAAACTACTCGTTACTTATAATTTCAGTGCTTGCAGAGAATACCTTGCTGAAAACTACTTGTCATTTCCTTCTGCTCCTCTTTGGGTTCGACACTCTTACTTATCGGAAGGACTACGATTGATCCTCTATACTTGTGGGTCATCAAGCCTCCGAGCTTCCGGGCAACTTGGAAAAGTTGGGCGGAGGGTCTTTTTTTGATGAAGCGGATGTGAAGGAAATATGCCCTAGAGGCAATAATAAAGTTGTTATTTTATATTTCCTTATTCATGATAAATGTTTATTATTCATGCTAGAATTGTATTAACCGAAAACTTGATACATGTGTGGATCCATAGACAAAACACCGTGTCCCTAGTAAGCCTCTACTAGACTAGCTCGTTAATCAAAGATGGTTAAGTTTCCTAATCATAGACATGTGTTGTCATTTGATGAACGAGATCACATTATTAGGAGAATGATGTGATGGACAAGACCCATTCGTTAGCTTAGCGTTATGATCGTTCAGTTTTATTGCTACTGCTTTCTTCATGTCAAATACATATTACTCCGACTATGAGATTACGCAACTCCCGGATACCGGAGGAATGCCTTGTATGCTATCAAACGTCGCAATGTAACTGGGTGATTATAAAGATGCTCCAAAGGTATCTCCGAAGGTGTTTGTTGGGTTGGCATAGATCAAGATTAGGATTTGTCACTCTGAGTATCGGAGAGGTATCTTTGGGCCCTCTCGGTAATGCACATCATAAGAAGCCTTGCAAGCAAAGTAATTAATGAGTTAGTTACAGGATGATGCATTACGGAACGAGTAAAGAGACTTGCCGGTAACGAGATTGAACTAGGTATGAAGATACCGACGATCGAATCTCGGGCAAATAACATATCGATGACAAAGGGAATAACATATGTTGTCATAACAGTTCGACTGATAAAGTTCTTCGTAGAATATGTGGGATCCAATATGAGCATCCAGGTTGCGCTATTGGTTATTGACTAGAGAGGCGTCTCGGTCATGTCTACATAGTTCTCGAACCCGTAGGGTCCGCACACTTAACGTTCGATGACGATTTGTATTATATGAGTTATGTGATTTGGTGACAGAATGTTGTTCGGAGCCTCGGAAGAGATCACGGACATGACGAGGAGTCTCTAAATGGTTGATAGGTAAAGATTGATATATAGGACGATAGTATTCAGACACTGGAAGTGTTCCGAGGGTACCGGGTACGTATCGGGTCACCGAAAAGGGGTTCCGGGCACCCCCGGCAAAGATATGGGCCTAATGGGCCAAGAGGGGAAACACAGCAACCAGCATGGGCTGCTGCTCCCCCCATATAGGCCGAACCTGGAGGGGAATGAAAGAGGAGAAGAGAGAAAGGAAGGGGAGGGATACGGCCTCCCCTTTCCTTCCCTCCTCCCTCCTCCTTCCTTCCCCCTCCGGTAATTATGGTAGGGGGGGGGGGAATAGGACTAGGGCCCCAAGTAGGATTCCTCCTACTTGGGCGCCCCCTTGGCTGCTCCCTCTCCCTCCCACCTATATATATGAAGGGGGAGGCGCCTAGAAGACACACCAACGATTGTTAGCAGTGTGTGGCGCCCCCCTCCACAGTTTACGCCTCCGGTCATATTCACGTAGTGCTTAGGCGAAGCCCTACACGGATAACTTCACCATCACCACGCCGTTGTGCTGACGGAACTCTTCTACTTCCTTGGCACTCTGCTGGATCAAGTGTTTGGGAGACGTCATCGCGCTAAAGGTGTGCAGAACTCGGAGGTGTAATACGTTCGGTACTTGATCGGTCGGAACGAGAGGAAGTTTGACTACATCAACCGCGTTGTCAAATGCTTCTGCTTTTGGTCTACGAGGGTATGTTGACACACTCTCCCCCTCTCGTTGCTATGCATCTCCTAGATAGATCTGCGTGAGCATAGGAAAATTTTGAAATTGCATGCTACGTTTCCCAACAGTGGCAGCCGAGCCAGGTCTATGCGTAGATGATATGCACGAGTAGAACACAAAGAGTTGTGGGCGGTGATCGTCATACTACTTACCACCAATGTCTTATTTTGGTTCGGCGGTATTGTTGGATGAAGCGGCCCGGACCAACCTTACATGACCACGTTCATGAGACCTGTTCCACCGACAGACATGCAACTAGTTTTGCATAAAGGTGGCTGGCGGGTGTCTGTTTCTCCAACTTTAGTTGAATCAAATTTGACTGCGGCCGGTCCTTGTTGAAGGTTAAAACAACAAACTTGATAAATCACCATTGTGGATTTGTGCCGTAGGTAAGAACGGTTCTTGCTAGAAGCTCGTAGCAGCCACGTAAAACTTGCAACAACAAAGTAGAGGACGTCTAACTTGTTTTTGCAGGGCATGTTGTGATGTGATATGATCAAGACATGATGTGATATACGTTGTTGTATGAGATGATCATGTTTTGTAGAAGTTATCGGCAACTCGCAGGAGCCTTATGGTTGTCGCTTTATTGTATGAAATGCAAACTCCATGTAATTGCTTTACTTTATCACTAAGTGGTAGCGATAGTTGTAGAAGCAATAGTTGGCGATACGACCACGACGCTACGATGGAGATCAAGGTGTCGAGCCGGTGATGATGGAAATCATGACGATGCTTTGGGGATGGAGATCAAAAGCACAAGATGATGATGGTCATATCATGTCACATATTTTGATTGCATGTGATGTTTATCTTTATGCATCTTATTTTGCTTAGTATGGCAGTAGCATTATAAGATGACCCCTTATCTAAATTTCAAGGTATAACTGTTCTCCCCAAGTATGCACCGTTGCGAAAGTTCTTCATGCTGAGACACCACGTGATGATCAGGTGTGATAGGCTCTACGTTCACATACAACAGGTGCAAGCCAGTTTTGCACATGCGGAATACTCGGGTCAAACTTGACGAGCCTAGAATGTACAGACATGGCCTCGGAACACTGGAGACCGAAAGGTCAAACGTGAATCATATAGTAGACATGATCAACATAGATATGTTCACCATTGATGACTACTCCATATCACGTGATGATCAGACATGGTTTAGTTGATTTGGATCACGTATCATTTAGATGACTTGAGGGATGTCTATCTAAGTGGGAGTTCTTAAGTAATTTGATTAATTGAACTTAGTCCTGATAGTATTTGCAAACTATGTTGTAGATCAATAGCTCGCGTTGTAGCCCCCCTATGTTTTTTGATATGTTCCTAGAGAAAACTAAGTTCAAAGATGATAGTAGCAATGATGCGGACTGGGTCCGTGATCTGAGGATTATCCTCATTGTTGCCCAGAAAGAATTATGTCCTTAATGCACCGCTAGGTGACAAACCTATTGCAGGAGCAGATGCAAATGTTATGAACTTTTGGCAAGCTTGATATGATGACTACTTGATATTTAGTGCACCATGCTTTACGGCTTATAACCGGGACTTCAAAATGTTTTGAATGCCATGGAGCATACGAGATGTTCCAAGAGCTGAAATTGGTATTTCAGACTCATGCCCGTGTCGAGAGGTATGAGACCTCTGACAAGTACTTTTGCCTACAAGATGGAGGAGAATAGCTCAACTAGTGAGCATGTACTCAGAATGTCTGGGTACTACAATCGCTTGAATCAAGTGGGAGTTAATCTTCCAGATAAGATAGTGATTGACAGAGTTCTCTAGTCACTATCACCAAGTTACTGGAACTTCGTGATGAACTATAATATGCAAGGGATGACAAAAACGATTCTCGAGCTCTTCGTGGTGCTGAAATCGACGAAGGTAGAAATCAAGAAAGAGCATCAAGTGTTGATGATTGACAAGACCACTAGTTTCAAGAAAAGGGCAACAGGAAAAAAAGGAACTTCGAGAAGAATGGAAAGCAAGTTGTCACTCCCGTGAAAAATCCCGAAGCTGGACCTAAGCCTGAAACTGAGTGCTTCTACTGCAAAGGAAATGGTCACTAGAAGCGGAACTGCCCCAAACATTTGGCGGATACGAAGGATGGCAAAGTAAACAAAGGTATATTTGATATACAGGTTCTTGATGTGTATCTTACTAGTGTTCATAGTAACCCCTAGGTATTTGATACCAAGTTCAGTTGCTCAGATTAGTAACTCGAAACAGAAGTTGCAGAATAAACAAAGACTAGTTAAGGGCGAGGTGATGATGTGTGTTGGAATTAATTCCAAGGTTGATATGATCACCATCGTACACTCACTCTATCTTCGGGATTGGTGTTGAACCTTAAATAAATGTTATTTGGTGTTTGCGTTGAGCATTAATATGATTGGATCATGTTTATTGCGATACAATTATTAATTTAAGATAGAGAATAATTGTTATTCTTTTTGCATGAATAAAACCTTATATGGTCATACACCCAATGTTAATGGTTTATTGAATCTCGATAGTAGTGATACACATATTCATAATATTGATGCCAAAAGATGCAAAGTTGATATTGATAGTGCAACATACTTGTGGCACTGCCGTTTAGGTCATATTGGTGTAAAAGCGCATGAAGAAACTCCATGCTGATGGGCTTTTGGAATCACTTGATTATGGATCATTTGATACTTGCAAGATGACTAAAACTCCGTTCTCCGAAACAATGGAGCGAGCCAATGACTTATTGGAAATAATACATACCGATGTATGCGGTCCAATCAGTGTTGAGGCTCGCGGCGGGTATCATTATTTTCTGACCTTCACAGATGATTTGAGCAGGTATGGGTATATCTATGTCACATCCCTAGTCAGTGCATGCATTAGAGTGTTTGCATCATGTTTAATTTTTTTCATGGAACTGAAATGGGGATGACAGAAACCCCAGCACCACTTAATCCAACTAGAGTTACTGAAATACTTTTTCAATGAACCTGAAATGCCCTTCTAAAATGTTCATCATCTTTGCCCTGATCTAGAACCTCTGTCAAAAATGGTTCCCATTTTTCTAGGACAACATCGGGTCATTGAATTAAATCATACCTTATTTGCATTTGGGCATTTAAATTTTATATATTATTTTAAATGTCCAAATAATCATAAACTAAAATGTTTACTGTTGGAAATATTCCATATAGTGGGCGTGAGAAGTTTCATGATTTTTGAGTTAGTTTTAGTATTTTAATTAAAGCCACAAAGTTACAGAAGAAATAGAAAAACAGAAATAAAGGAGAGAGAGAGAAAGCTCACCTGACCTTACCTGGCGCTTACCTTCAGCCCACAGGCCCAGCACTGTGCGGCCCAGCCCACCTGGCCCCCTCCCCTGTTGTCTTCCTCCTTGCCAGGAGGACGAGCGCGTGGCCGACGCACGCCGGCGCACGCCCGGCCACCTCCTGCTTGCCGTTTCGCCCTGGCCTCTTCGTATGACGCCACACAGCCCCCGACCGCTCTCTCACTCTCCCCAAGCTCACCCGAGCTCCGGCAGCCGCCACGGTCAACGCCGACGAAGATTCCGGCCACCCCAGCACCTCCCACTGCCACCAGTTGACGCGCGCAAGCTCCAGCTCCCCGTAGCCGCTCTCTGCCGTTGATTTGGTGGTCGTAGGGCAAATTCCGCAGCCCTCCGCCGCGTCTGGCCTCGCCGGCGTCATGCCGCCGGTGGGTTTGACCCTTCTGACCAGGGATTTGACCCACTGGGTCAATGACATGCGGGCCCCTCCCGGCTAATTAACCCAGTTTAGGTTAACCTTAATTAGTTTAACCCTAGGTTAGTGCTAATTAAACTAGGTTAGCTTAGTTAGCCACTGACACGCGGGTCCCACCGGTTAGGTTTGACTTGGACCGATCTGTTGACCTGCTGACGCAGTAATTGACTTTTGGGTTTTTAAATAAATCACTAAATTCCAGAAAATAGTATAAACTTCAAAAATTCATAGTAATTCAACCGTAACTCAGAATGAAATAAGTTATATATGAAAAATGATCAGAAAAATCCAATCTATCCATCTGTACTGGTTACATGCATGTTTAAACAACTTAACCTTGCTATTTAGCTCAAAACATGTTAATGCACTTTATAAACCCATAACTTAGTTTGCATTTGAATCTTTGATTCAAATAAGCTCAAACCACCCTGGTTGTAGATGCATTAGCCCAACACACCCATTTTGCCATGTCATATCATGCATCATATTGTTGCATTGCATTGATCGTGCTTCTTCTCTTTTTGCCGGTATTGTTCCCCCTTGGTAGACGTTGTTCCGACGCTGTGATCGTTGACACTGATGAAGACTTAATGCTATCTTCAGAAGTGCCAGGCAAGCAAAAACCCCTTGTTCATTCCGATATAATCCCACTCTCTCGCTCCTGCTCTCTTTTACTGCATTAGGACAACAGCGATTCAACTGTTACATGCTACGGTAGTTGAACCCCTTTCCTCTGCATGACCTGTCACTGCCACAGTAAATAGATGAAACCCACTAGCATGAGTAGGAGTTGTTTGAGCCCTGATGTGCCTACTCATTCATGCCTGTTTGTCATGCCTGTTATTGCTTAGAGTTGTGTCAGGTCTGATTCATCGGGGATGAGTTGGAAAGTTGTGAACATGTCCTACTGTTGAGAGCTAAGTGTGTGAACACGATTTGGTAAAGGTAGCGGTGAGAGGCCATGTAGGAGTACATGGCGGGTTGTCTCATTGCAGCCGTCCTCAGGAACTAAGTTCTGTGTTTGTGATCCATGAACAATTACTACCACACATTGGGCTCAGGCCGCTCCATGCTCTCTCGACTTATTAATCAACCTGATCTTTGTCAAGGAGTTGCAACTAGTTTCTGGTGTTTGTAGGTAGTGTTAGTAGTCTACCAAGTGGCACCCAGTACAGGTGGGCTTGGGACAGACTAGGCACCGTGGCCGGGTATGCCAAGCGTCACCCATTTGGTGGGCTTGGAACCCTGTACACATCGTTTGGGGCCGTGAGCGACACCCCGGCCGGATCTCCTTGCGGATGGAACCCGAATAGGCGATAAACCTGGACTAGAGACTTGTGTGGTTAGTCAGGTTGTGGCCGACTCCCTCACCAGGCTTCTGCTTGAAGGTTGCCGAGATACACGACGTGTACATGGTGGTAAGTGGCGAGAGCGTGTGTGAAGAAGTACACCCCTGCAGGGTTAACATCATCTATTCGAATAGCCGTGTCCGCGGAAAAGGACTTCTGGGTTGCCTGCATAGACAAGTGAAAGTGGATACTCTAAAATGCGCAAGATAAGCGTGAGTGCTATGGATGGCGTTCTCGTAGGGAGACGGGAGCGGATCCATAGTGGTGTATTGGTTGGAGAATATGTGGACTCGTGTGCGCCACCTCAAAAGAGTTACATTGTAGTCGTAGATCAGGATAGCCACTAAGTCAAAGCTGGCTTGCTGCAGTCAAACTCCACCACCCCCCTTTATTGATACTGATGCATGTGTAGATAGTTCTGATGCAAGTTTTGTTGGGTACATTTGTACTCACGTTTTCTTAATCTATGTTCTGTAGAGAGACTCTGGTCTTGCTAGTAGTTCCGCGTGGACTTCGACGTTTAGCTTGTTACCTCAGCTACGATCTTGTGCCCTCGGCAGGATCTGGTAGATAGTCAGACTTCTCAGCCTTTTTCATTTGTAGACGTCTGTACTCAGACATGTTAAGCTTCCGTTTGTGCTTTGACTTGTATGCTCTGAATGTTGGGTCATGAGACCCATGTTTGTAATACTTGGCTCCTCGGAGTCTATTGAATAAATACTTGTGTTGTAGAGTCATGTTGGGATGCCATGTTGTATTTGCACATATCGAGCATATTGTGTGCATGTTATTGAAATGCTTGGTATGTGTGGGATCTGACTATCTAGTTATTTATCCTTGGTAGCCTCTCTTACCGGGAAATGTCTCCTAGTGCTTCCACTGAGCCTTGGTAGCTTGCTACTACTCCGGAACACATAGGCTGGCCGGCATGTGTCCTTCTTCATTCCTGTGTCTATCCCTTCGGGGAAATGTCATGCGCTATCTACCGGAGTCCCGCTAGCCCAGTTGCTACAGCCCGGATTCACTCGCTGATGATCGACACGTTCGTTGCTGGATCATGTATGCCCGTCCCTGTAAGTTAGTGCCACTTTGGGTTCAGGACTAGCCATGTCAGCTCGGGCTCCTTGTCATATGGATGCTAGCGACACTATCATATACGTGTGCCAAAAGGCGCAAACGGTCCCGGGCCTGGTAAGGCGACACCCGTGGGAATACCGTGCGTGAGGCCGCAAAGTGATATGAGGTGTTACATGCTAGATCGGTGTGGCATTGAGTCGGGGTCCTGACAATCTACTTAATGAAACACAAGTCTGAAACATTTGAAAAGTTCAAAGAATTTCTGAGTGAAGTGGAGAATCATCGTAACAAGAAAATAAAGTTTCTACGATCTGATCGCGGTGAATATCTGAGTTACGAGTTTGGCCTTCATTTAAAACAATGTGGAATAGTTTCACAACTCACGCCACCTGGAACACCACAACGTAATGGTGTGTTCGAACGTCGTAACCGTACTTTATTAGATATGGTGCAATCTTTGATGTCTCTTACCGATTTATCACTATCGTTTTGGGGTTATGCATTAAGACAACTGCATTCACGTTAAATAGGGCACTGTCAAAATCCGTTGAGACGACACTGTATGAACTGTGGTTTACCAATAAACCTAAGATGTCGTTTCTTAAAGTTTGGGGATGCGATGCTTATGTCAAAAGGCTTCAGCCTGATAAGCTCGAACCCAAATCGAAGAAGTGTGTCTTCATAGGATAACCTAAGGAAACAATTGGGTACACCTTCTACCACAAATCCAAAGGCAAGATCTTTGTTGCCAAGAATGGAACCTTTCTAGAGAAGGAGTTTCTCTTGAAAGGAGTGAGTGGGACGAAAGTAGAACTTGATGAGGTAATTGTACCTTCTCTCAATTTGGAAAGTAGCTCATTCGAGAAATCCGTTCCCGTGATGCCTACACGAACTAGAGAGGAAGCTAATGATGATGATCATGAAACTTCAGATCAAGTTACTACCGAACCTCGTAGGTCAACCAGAACACGATCAACACCAGAGTTGTACGATAATCCTGTTCTGGAAATCGTGTTACTAGACCATGGCGAACCTACAAACTATGAAGAAGCTATGATGAACCCAGATTCCGATAAATGGCTTGAGGCCAGGAAATCTGAGATAGGATCCATGTATGAGAACAAAGTGTGGACTTTGGTGGATTTGCCTGATGATCGGCAAGCCATTGAGAATAAATGGATCTTCAAGAGGAAGACGACGCTGATGGTAGTGTTACCATCTACAAAGCTTGACTTGTCTCAAAAGGTTTTCGACAAGTTCAAGGTGTTGACTACGATGAGATTTTCTCACCCGTAGCGATGCTTAAGTCCGTCCGAATCATGTTAGAAATTGCCGCATTTTATGATTATGAAATCTGGCAAATGGACATCAGTACTGCATTCCTTAATGCACTACAGGAAACAGCTACTTTGCCGTCCGCCATGGCGGACGGCAAAGGCTCAAAAGGCGGACGACAAAGACCTTTGCCGTCAGCCGCGGACAGCAAAAGGCTCCGGCAAAGAAGGCTACGATAAACAGACGGCAAAGAGCTGGCAGATGGCAAATTAGCTGATTCCAGTAGTGATGGATTTCTTAAAGAAGAGTTGTATATGATGCAACCTGAAGGTTTTGTTGAACCTAAAGGTACTAACAAAGTGTGCAAGCTCCAGCGATCCATCTATGGACTGGTGCAAGCATCTCGGAGTTGGAATATATGCTTTGATAAGGTGATCAAAGCATATGGTTTTATACGGACTTACAGTGAAGCCTGTATTTACAAGAAAGTGAGTGGGAGCTCTGTAGCATTTCTGATGTTATATGTGGATGACATATTATTGATTGGAAATGATATAAAATTTCTGGATAGCATAAAAGGATACTTGAATAAATGTTTTCAATAAAAACCTTGGTGAGGCTACTTATATATCAGGCATCAAGATCTATAGGGATAGATAGAGACGCTTAATAGGACTTTCAGAAAGCACATACCTTGGCAAAATTTTGAAGATGTTCAAAAATGAATCAGTCAAAGAAAGGGTTCTTATCTGTATTGCAAGGTGTGTGATGTTGAGTAAGACTCAAAGCCCGACCACGACAGAAGATAGAGAGAGAATGAAAGTCATTCCTATGCCTCAGTCATAGGTTCTATAAAGTATGCCATGTTGTGTACCAGACTTGTAGTGTGCCCTGCCAATGAGTTTGGCAAGGGGGTACAATAGTGATCCAGGAGTAGATCACTAGACAGCAGTCAAAGTTATTCTTAGAGGACTAAGGAAATGTTTCTTGGTTATGGAGGTGATAAAGGGTTCGTCGTAAAGGGTTATGATGATGCAAGCTTTAACACTAATCTAGATGACTCCGAGTCTCAGTCTAGATACATATTGAAAGTAGGAGCAATTAGCTAGAGTAGCACCATGCAGAGCATTGTAGACATAGAAATTTGTAAAATACATACGGAACTGAATGTGGCAGACCCGTTGACTAAACTTCTCTCACAAGCAAAACATGATCACACCTTAGTACTCTTTGGGTGTTAATCACATAGAGATGTGAACTAGATTATTGACTCTAGTAAACCCTTTGGGTGTTGGTCACATGGCGATGTGAGTTGTGAACTATGGGTGTTAATCACATAAAGATGTGAACTAATGGTGTTAAATCACATGGCGATGTGAACTAGATTATTGACTCTAGTGTAAGTGGGATACTGAAGGAAATATGCCCTAGAGGCAATAATAAAGTTGTTATTTTATATTTCCTTATTCATGATAAATGTTTACTATTCATGCTAGAATTGTATTAACCGGAAACTTGATATATGTGTGGATACATAGAAAAAACACCGTGTCCCTAGTAAGCCTCTACTAGGCTAGCTCGTTAATCAAAGATGGTTAAGTTTCCTAACCATAGACATGTGGTGTCATTTGATGAACGGGATCGCATCATTAGGAGAATGATGTGATGGACAAGACCCATTTGTTAGCTTAGCATTATGATCGTTCAGTTTTATTGCTACTGCTTTCTTCATGTCAAATACATATTCCTCCGACTATGAGATTATGCAACTCCCGGATACTGGAGGAATGCCTTGCGTGGTATCAAACATCACAACGCAACTGGGTGATTATAAATATGCTCTACAGGTATCTTCGAAGGTGTTTGTTGGGTTGGCATAGATAGAGATTAGGATTTGTCACTCCGAGTATCGGAGAGGTATCTTTGGGCCCTCTGGTAATGCACATGATAAGAAGCCTTGCAAGCAAAGTAACTAATGAGTTAGTTGCAGAATGATGCATTACGGAACGAGTAAAGAGACTTGCCGGTAACGAGATTGAACTAGGTATGAAGATACTGACGATCGAATCTCGGGCAAGTAACATACCGATGACAAAGGGAATAACGTATGTTGTCATAACGGTTCGACTGATAAAGATCTTCGTAGAATATGTGGGAGCCAATATGAGTATCCAGGTTCCGCTTGGTTATTGACCGGAGAGGTGTCTCCGTCATGTCTACATAGTTCTCGAACCCGTAGGGTCCGCACGCTTAACGTTCGATGACGATTTGTATTATATGAGTTATGTGATTTGGTGACTGAATGTTTTTCGGAGTCCTGGATGAGATTACGAACATGAAGAGGAGTCTCTAAATGGACGAGAGGTAAATATTGATATATAGGACGATAGTATTCGGACACGGGAAGTGTTCCGGGGGTACTGGGTACGTATTGGGTCACCGGAAAGGGGTTCCGGGCACCCCCAGCAAAGATATGGGCCTAATGGGCCAGGAGGGGAAACGCAGCAACCAGCATGGGCTACTGCACCCCCCATATAGGCCGAACCTGGAGGGGAAGGAAAGTGGAGAAGAGAGAAAGGAAGGGGAGGGATTCGGCCTCCCCTTTCCTTCCCTCCTCCCTCCGGTAATTATGGTAGGGGGGGGGGGCGAATAGGACTAGGGACCCAAGTAGGATTCCTCCTACTTGCGTGCCCCATTGGCTGCTCCCTCTCCCTCCCACCTATGTATATGAGGGGGGGGGGGCTAGAAGACACACCAACGATTGTTAGCCATGTGCAGCGCCCCCTCCACAGTTTACGCCTCCGGTCATATTCACGTACTGCTTTGGCGAAGCCCTACGTGGATAAATTCACCATCACCTTCACCACGCCGTCGTGCTGACGGAACTCTTCTACTTCCTCGACACTCTGCTGGATCAAGAGTTCGAGGGACGTCATCATGCTGAACGTGTGCAGAACTCGGAGGTGCCGTACGTTCGGTACTTGATTTGTCGAACGAGAAGAAGTTCGACTACATCAACCGCGTTGTCAAACGCTTCCGCTTTCGGTCTACGAGGGTATGTGGACACACTCTCCGCCTGTCGTTGCTATGCATCTCTTAGATAGATCTTGCGTAAGCGTAGATTTTTTTTGAAATTGCATGCTACATTTCCCAACAGGACGGTGGTGTCGGAAACGCCGGTTGCAGCCGTCATCGGGCCTTGTAGCGACCACGATCCGAATGACCGAAGTCTCTATGCATCAGTGTCATCCCTGGAACGCTAATGCTGAAATGCACAGTACTCGAGGAATTATAGTAGAGTTTCAATCACACACTTATTACATCGAGTCCTCATAAAGATTATGATTACACAAAAATATCATGGCTGAAGGCCATCTAAACTAAATAACTACGGAAGCTTCAAAGGTAAATGAGTCCATCAACTCCAACGGCATGGCTGAGTGCAAAACAATGACCTATCGCACCTTATTCATCGTCTGAGTAGTCTGCAACATGAGACGTTGCAGCCGTGTAGGTCAGCACATTGAATATGCTGGCAGAGTTACACTGTAAAGCAATGAAATGCAAGAACTATATCTACATGCAATATTTGGCTGGTGGAGGCTCTAAGTTTATGGTTTTGCATAAAGCTAGTTTTTCCCTACAACAAAGGAATAAATTTATATAACTACTCCCAAGTTGCCCAATATTTGAGAAGGTAACGCCAACTCAAATCCCAAATAAAAGTATCATCATTAAACCCAATTCAATTAATTAAAGAGTGATGAGATCAAATCAATAATTCAAGTACTAGATACTCAAGATGTCCATAACCGGGGACACGACTAACCATGATTAGTTTATACACTCTGCAGAGGTTTGCACACTTTTCCCCACAAGACTCGACCGCATCCATGATCGGATGATCGAGACATAGTCTTTCTGAAGCATTAACCCTCCACTCCGGGCGGACCGGTACACCTACTTTCCCCTACATCTGCTAGTCCACCTCTTCAAAAGCTCACGCAACTTACTCAACTATGCCAGAGCCCATAATGGCTTGTGGCTGCACACGGAAGTTTCTAGCATGAATAATCTTATGATCCCTTTGAGTCTGGGTGGCGAACCATAGGAAAAATCACACGGGTACTCCGGGATTTCCTTAAACAGGCAACACTGGGTTCCCCAGGTGCCTCAATCAATCCACCCAGATGTATATTAAAGTTGTCACCTTAATGTTAACCAAGATTAATAACTCTCAAAACTTCCATGTGTAAATCACTATCCAATCCCCGTCTACGAGCATCGCTAAGCAATAAATAAACATAACGTATATTCCCGGGGTGATCAAAAGGTATTAGGTTCCTACCTCAAGCACTACAACCCAACCACATGTTCCCAATCCTACTCATGCAAATGTTTGAGGGACAATACTAATGCATAGTAAAAACTGGGTATAGAAGAGTATGATCAAAGTGTAACTTGCTTTGCTGACGATCTGCAAACTCTAGAGATTCATAGTAACAAGCTTCGCACTCCGGGTAATCTAGCGTAGACAAAAAGTATCATACATAAGCAATCACTCAAACGAAACAACGAGAAAACCGAGAAAAGATCCAAATCAAACACGAAACAAGCAAACGGCTTAGACTAACAAAAAGTAAACCTAACATCATTATTATCATGTGAATTAGATCTTAACAGTAGGTACATGTGATTAGCTACGATTTGCAAAAAGAAACAACTCAAACGGAGAAACGAAACTCAAAAATACGAACGAAACAAGATCGTTTACTAAGCTGAACTAAAGTCAAATTTTACAGTAGAAAAATCATGTTTAAGTTGGTTAACTGGAAAAAACAGAAGGATACGAAGATTTAGGCGCTGGTTTCATCTAATTCGGATAAACGAGTAAAAAGTTATGCTAGTTTTAAGATCAGGGGCTAAATCACGAGAAAACTATTCGCGGATAGGTCGCTGGCCGAAAATACACTAAAAAGAAAAAGACTACGGCTCGAACGTTCGCTAACAGAACTAAACAGACGAAAACCGTTCATTAAAACGAACGAACGAAAAAACATTCGTTAAATAAATAAAACCGATCTAATCTACTAAACCGAGAATAAACCGAAAAGAACCGGTCGGTTCTTACCGATCAAAGTGATTTTCGGCGCGGTCAACGGCAGGGCGAGATCCGGCGGCGGCGGCTCGGCGTCGGCGAGGCGGGGCGGCGGCGCTGGCGGCGGTGTGGGGCGGTGGCGACGCTGGCAGCAGCAGCAGGCGGCGGCGGCTGCGGGCGGCAGCGCGGCTGCAGGCAGCAGCGGCGAAGCTCGGCGGCGGTGATGAGGGGAAGAGGAGACCGGGGGTGCTCCTTATAAAGGACCCCGGGGCGGCGGCTTGCTTGCGGGAGGGGGCGGCGGCGATGCGGAGTCCTAGCTGGACACTGAGGCGGCGGCGGTCGGGAGTCCCGAGCGGGAGGTGGCGGCGCTGGCGTGGGCCGGCTGGGCTTCGGCCCAATCGGTCCGAGAAGATTTTTTTAAACAATTTCACCGCGAAGGAAAAATCCTAAATAAATATAAAAAAAATTCTAAAAATTCCAGAAACAATTTTCACCGTCCAAACCTAATATTTAGGACAAGATGAACATTTTTATGGACTAATATGCAATTTTCAAAAATGCAATATTTTTCTAATTCAAACAAAATAACAAATAAAATACCAATAAAATAATAATTTGATTTTAAAATTCTTTCTCTAATATTTCTCTTAGGTTGAAGAAGTCATATTATCTTCTCTCATTTATTTTTAATATTGAAAATAATTGGAGAGAAAAATAATAAAATCAAATTGATCCTCTCTTCAGATTTGAAATAAATTCAAATATGAATTTTGTGAAACCTCCAACTCTCTCCTTGTGTCCTTGAGTTGCTTAAGGTTTCTAGGATCACAACAAAATGCAAGAATAAATATGATATGCATATGATGATCTATGTATAACATCCAAATTGAAAATTGGGATGTTACAAACCTACCCCCCTTAAGATGAATCTCGCCCTCGAGATTCGGGTTGGTCAGCAAAAAGGTTTGGGTGGTTTTTGCGAAGATCTTCCTCTCGCTCCCAGGTGGCTTCCTCCTCGGTATGGTGGCTCCACTGAACTTTGCAAAACTTGATAACCTTGGCGAGTAACTCGACTGGAAAACTGAAGAATCTTGACTGGCTTCTCTTCATAGGTCAAATCACTATCTAACTGAATTGCTTCCAGTGGCACTGTATCTCTCAGAGGTATATCGGCCATCTCTGTGTGGCACTTCTTCAATTGGGAAACGTGAAGCACATCATGAACTCCTGACAATCCTTCTGGCAATTCCAGCTTGTATGCAACTTCTCCCATGCGTTCCAAAACTCTGTATGGTCCCACAAAACGTGGTGCTAGCTTTCCCTTGACTCCAAAATGTTTAACTCCTCGAAGTGGGGATACACGAAGATATGCTCTGTCTCCGACTTCGTAAACTATCTCCTTGCGTTTAGTATCCGCATAACTCTTCTGCCTGGACTGGGCTACCTTGAGTCTGTCGCGAATCAACTTAACCTTCTCTTCAGAGTCTTTGATTAAGTTTGGTCTGAACAACTGTCAATCTCCAACTTCATCCCACGATAATGGTGTCCTGCACCTCCTTCCGTACAAGGCTTTGAAAGGGGCCATCTTCAAATTGGCTTGATAACTGTTATTATAAGAGAACTCTGCATATGGCAAATTGTCATCCCAACTAGATCCATATCTAGCGCACAAGCTCTCAACATGTCCTCCAGAATCTGATTGACTCTCTCGGTCTGTCCATCCGTCTGTGGATGAAAGGCTATACTGAACTCTAGCCTGGTACCCAAAGTTTCATGCAACTGATTCCAAAACTTTGAAGTAAACCGGGTTCCTCTATCTGATACTATGGTCCTCGGAACTCCATGCATACATACGATCCTGGTCATGTATATCTTTGCCTACGTATCACTCGTATAGGTTGTCTTCACCGGGATGAAATGAGCTACTTTTGTCAAACGATCGACTACAACCCATATAGAGTCATAGCCTGAACAAGTCCTGGGTAATCCGGTGATAAAATCCATGCCAAGTTTATCCCACTTCCATTCGGGTATCGGCAACAGCTGTAGCAATCCGGCTGGCTTCTGATGCTCTGCCTTGACTCTCTGACATACATCACATACTGCTACATACTCGGCAATATCCTTCTTCATTCCTGTCCACCAGAAACTTTCCTTCAAATCCAGATACATCTTGGTGTTGCCTGGGTGAATCGAGTATGGCAAATCATGGGCCTCCTGCAGAATCAACTTCCTCATCTCGGGGTCATTAGGCACATAGATACGATCCTCAAACCATAAGGTGTCGTGCTCACCTTCATGAAATCCTTTAGCCTTTCCTTTGCTCATCCTTTCCTTTATCTCAGCAATCTCTTTGTCAGTCTTCTGTGCTTCTCTGATCTTACCCAACAAAGTGGACTGAATTTCCAATGCTGCAACATAACCACTCGGAATTATCTCTAAGCATAGCTCTCAAAGGTCATCTACTAACTCCTTTGGTAATCCTCCGGTTATTAGCGTATTAACATAACTCTTGCGGCTCAACGCATCTGCTATGACATTTGCCTTTCCGGGATGATAGTGCAACTTCATATCATAATCCTTTATGAGCTCCAACCATCTCCTTTGCCTGAGGTTCAACTCCTTCTGCGTGAAGATGTATTTTAAACTCTTATGATTCGTGTATACATCACAATGGTTTCCAATGAGAAAGTGTCTCCATGTTTTCAGAGCATGCACTACGGCTGCTAACTCCAAATCATGCGTAGCATAATTCAACTCATGAGGTCGAAGCTGTCGTGAGGCATATGAAACAACTCTTCCTTCCTGCATAAGCACACCTCTAAGTCCTCGGCATGAAGCGTCGCAATATACTTGGAAATCCTTACATTGGTCTGGGAACCAGCACTGGGTTGTAACCAAACGTTTCTTCAACTCCTGAAAACTGGCCTCACAATCCTCAGTCCATTTAAACTTGGTGTCCTTCTTCAATAATTTCGTCATGGGCTTTGCAATCTTGGAGAAATTCTCAATAAACCTCCGGTAATAACCTGCGAGTCCAAGAAAACTTCTAATCTCTCCAACTGAGGTGGGTGCCAACCATTTAGTGATGGAGGCAACCTTGGTAGGGTCTACTGCTATTCCTTCTCCAGATATAACATGTCCGAGAAATCCAACTTCCTTTAACCAAAACTCAGATTTTCTGAACTTGGCATACAACTGATGTTCCCTGAGCTTCTCAAGAACCAAACGCAAATGCTCCTTATGTTCTTCTTCATTCTTCGAGTAGACCAATATATCATCAATGAACACCACGACGAACTTATCCAAAAACTCCATAAACACCTTGTTCATCATACTCATGAAATAGGCAGGTGCGTTAGTCAATCCAAATGACATAACTGCATACTCATATAGCCCATACCTTGTGGTAAAGGCCATCTTAGGTATATCTTGCTCTCGGATCTTCAACTGGTGATAACCTGATCGAAGATCGATCTTGGAGAAAACTTTAGCTCCTTGCAACTGGTCAAACAAATCATTGATCATCAGCAGAGGGTATTTGTTCTTGATCGTCACGTCATTTAGTGCACGATAATCAACAACCATCCTCAAACATCCATCCTTCTTCTCCACTAGAAGCACTGGGGCTCCCCAAGGTGATGAACTTGGTCGAATGTAACCTTTCTCCAGTAACTCCTTAATCTGCTTCTTAATTTCCTCCAAATCTTGCGCAGGCATCCGGTATGGTCTCTTGGATATGGGTCTGGTGCCTGGCAATAACTCAATCAAAAACCCTTCGGTGGCATGCCTGGTAATTCTTCCGGAAATACATCGGGATAATCCTTCACCATTGGTACTTCCTCCTGAACAACTCATGATAAGGAATTCACCTGAGTTCTCCTCGGCGCATACCGGGATACATACTTAATCCTCTTTCCTTCTGGGGTGGTGAGAAGAATTGATTTACTGGCGCAATCGATGTTTCCTTCAAACTTGGATAGCCAATCCATGCCTAGTATCACATCCAATCCTTGTGACTCTAGAACGATCAGGTCGGCGAGGAAAACATGTCTACCTATGGTTACTGGCAACTGATAGCATCCCCTACTAGCCATATACTCCGCTCCTAGGGAACTTACTAACATAGGTGACTTAAGGGCTACGGTTGGCAGGTTATACTTATCCACATATCCCCTTGATATGTATGAATGCGATGCACCAGTATCAAAAAGAACAAGTGCGGTAAATGCATTAATGAAAAACTTATCGACAACTGCGTCCGGCTGATCCTCAATCTCCTCCACACTGACGTGGTTCACCTGACCTTTGGTGAAGGGGTTGGGCTTCTTTGCGGAACCTCCATTGCCATTTCCATTCTTTGCTTCAGGACATTCAGTGGCATAATGTCCGGTCTTCTGGCACTTGAAACAAGTAATGTGGTCAGATCCCTCTTGGCTGGTGTTGCGGGGTTGGAACGGTTCTAGCTGCTACTTCCTCCATTCCCATTGCCATTCTTGGGGCCACTGTGGTTGTGCGAACTTGCTCCATTGTGCGTATGTCCTTCATGGTTATGGCCTTCATGGTTGTGGGTATGTCCTCCTGAGTACGGGGAATAGCGGGGCTTCTGATGAGCTCTAGAAGTCTACCTCCCCTGTCAATACTTCCTCTTGTGATTATCAATCTGTTGCTACTTGCCTTCAATCATGAGGGCCTTGTCTACCAACTCCTGGTAGTTGTTGAAAGTTGCCACAATCAACTGCATGCTCAGCTCATCGTTGAGTCCCTCAAGAAACTTCTCCTGCTTAGTGGCATCTGTGGCTACATCATCTGGGGGCATAGCGTGCTAACTTGCGAAACTCATCCACATACTGGCCCACTGTACGCCCTCCTTGGTGCAAGTTGCGAAACTCGCGCTACTTCATGCTCATAGCTCCTACTGAAACATGGGCAGTGCGGAAAGCCTGCTGAAACTAATCCCATGTAACTGTATCAATGGGGTAAGTGGCGGTGAAATTCTCCCACCAAGATGCTGCGGGTCCATCCAGCTGATGTGCGGCAAAGCGCACTCTCTCCACGTCTATGCATCCTGCAGTGGTCAGCTCTCTTCCAATCTTGCGGAGCCAATCATGTGCAACTATCGGCTCGGTGCTACTATAGAACACCGACAGATTCAACCTTAGAAAACGGGCTAGGTGGTCAACATGGGTTGGTGGCGGTGGGTTGTTGTTGTTGTTGCCTTGGTTCTGGTTCTGAACTAGGATCTGCATCAAGCCATTCTGCTGCTGGATCAACTGAGTGAGCTCCGGTGGGAATGCAAATCCATTGTCACGTCTCGGAGGCATCTGATGGGTTAGAAGGGGTGAGAAAACAGAATAGAATTGAGGTCTAAGAGAAATTCACTACCCATATGCTCATGAGACAAACACAATCAATTCACTTCAATCAATAGCACACAAGATTCACACAACCGATTTAACCTATGATTACAAACTGGATCGTTGCTAACTACTTGGAGGAATACTACTAGTTACATGGTGCTCATCTAGAAATTTTCATTAGAGGAAGACTCCATAATATCTGCTCCAGCTTCGTCGATGTAGTCATCATTGTTGTCATCATTTGCATCACTATCCGTGTCGGTGTCGTCCAAGATGATGTAGTCCTCCAAACGGATCTCCTTTGCTGGTTCTCGCTTGTGATTCTCCACCGGTAGTCCTACCTTCCTCTTCAGGTCTTCATGCTTCTCCAGTAGTATGGCAATCTCTTCCTCATATCCATCGCGTGTAGACTTGAGTTCCTCTTCTAGCATGTTGTTTCTCTTCATCAGCTTCTTGATCTTCTTCATGTGGATAATTTTTTGATTCTCTTGTCGACGAATATGATCTCCCATCTCTTGAATGTAGGTTGCAATTGATCCATCCCTCATGGTACGAATCATCTCCCATTCTTCATCTCGGTGGCCACATATCTGATAAATGGTATTCTCCAGCTCCTTGTGATACACTTCACATATGCGTCCAAAGGTGATATGGGCTGCCATGCTCTTTCCTAAACTCCAGCTTGGTGCATCCAGGTAGAAATCAATAGGCTCTGTTGTTGGCGTAAATGTCCTCCCAGGTACCCAGACTTTGATCTTCCGGCGCTCCTCTTCCGGTACAATTGTAGAGAAAGACCTCGTGAAGCTTGGTAGTCCGATGTTCAAGTACTTAGTGACTTCCTTCAAGTGTCGTCCGAAAGGGGTGCCATCATCCGCCTGAGTGAACTTGTTCCTGGGATCCGCCATCTATAGAGTAGAAATAGAGGAGAATTAGAAATGAGCAGAGAAGAGAATCCTATGGCTTATTCTAGTTGTCGCGTCCTACAGTCAGTGTGTGCTCTAATACCATCTTGTAGCGACCACGATCCGAATGGACCGAAGTCTTTGTGCATCAGTGTCATCCCTGGATCGGAAATGCTGACACGCACAGTACTCGAGAAATTATAGCAGAGTTTCAATCACACACTCATTACATCGAGTCCTCATAAAGAGTATGATTACAGAAAAATATCATGGCTGAAGGCCATCTAAACTAAATAACCGCGGAAGCTTCGAAGGTAAATGAGTCCATCAACTCTAACAGCATGGCTGAGTGCAAAACAATGACCTATCGCACCTTATTCGTCGTCTGAGTAGTCTGCAACATGAGACGTTGCAGCCGTGTAAGTCATCACATTAAATATGCTGGCAGAGTTACACTGTAAAGCAATGAAATGCAAGAACTATATCTACATGCAATATTTGGCTGGTGGAGGCTCTAAGTTTATGGTTTTGCATAAAGCTAGTTTTTCCCTACAACAAAGGAATAAATTTATATAACTACTCCCAAGTTGCCCAATATTTGAGAAGGTAACCACAACTCAAATCCGAATTAAAAGTATAATCATTAAACCCAATTCAATTAATTAAAGAGTGATGAGATCAAATCAATAATTCAAGTACCAGATACTCAAGATGTCCATAACCGGGACATGGCTAACCATGATTAGTTTATACTCTGCAGAGGTTTGCGCACTTTTCCCCACAAGACTCGACCGCATCCATGATCGGATGATCGAGACATAGTCTTTCTGAAGCATTAACCCTCTACTCCGGGCGGACCGGTACACCTACTTTCCTCTACATCTGCTAGTCCACCTCTTCTAGAGCTCACACAACTTACTCAACTATGCCAGAGCCCATAATGGCTTGTGGCTGCACACGGAAGTTTCTAGCATGAATAATCTTATGACCCCTTTGAGCCTGGGTGGCGAACCATAGGAAAAATCACACGGGTACTCTGGGATTTCCTTAAACAAGCAACACTGGGTTCCCCAGGCGCCTCAACCAATCCACCCAGATGTATATTAAAGTTGCGACCTTAATGTTAACCAAGTTTAATAACTCTCAAAACTTCCATGTGTAAATCACGATCCAATCCCCTTCTACGAGCATGGCTAAGCAATAAATAAACATAACGTATATTCTCGGGGTGATCAAAAGGTATTAGGTTCCTACCTCAAGCACTACAACCAAAGCACATGTTCCCAATCCTACTCATGCAAATGTTTGAGGGGCAATACTAATGCATAGTAAAAACTGGGTATAGAAGAGTATGATCGAAGTGTAACTTGCCTTGCTGACGATCTGCAAACTCTAGAGATTCATAGTAACAAGCTTCGCACTCCGCGTAATCACTCAAACGAAACAACGAGAAAACCGAGAAAAGATCCAAATCAAACACGAAACAAGCAAACGGCTTAGACTAACAAAAAGTAAACCTAACAACATTATTATCATGTGAATTAGATCTTAACAGTAGGTACATGTGATTAGCTACGATTTGTAAAAAGAAACAACTCAAACGGAGAAACGAAACTCAAAAATACGAACGAAACAAGATCATTTACTAATTTGAACTAAAGTCAAATTTTACAGTAGAAAATCATGTTTAAGTTGGTTAACTGGAAAGAACAGAACGGTACGAAGATTTAGGCGTTGGTTTCATCTAATTCGGATAAACGAGTAAAAAGTTATGCGAGTTTTAAGATCAGGGGCTAAATCACGAGAAAACTATTCGCGGATAGGTCCCTGGCCAAAAATAAACTAAAAAGAAAAAGACTACAGCGCGAACGTTCGCTAACAGAACTAAACTGACGAAAACTGTCTTTTAAAATGAACGAAGGAACGAACGTTCATTAAATAAAATAAAACCGATCTAATCTACTAAACCGAGAATAAACCGAAAAGAACCATTCGGTTCTTACCGGTCAACGTGGTTTTCGACGCGGTCAACGGCGGGGCGAGATCCGGCGGCGGCGGCAGCGCGGGCGGTGGTGCGGGGCGGCGGCGGCGGAGCTCGGCGGCGGCGCGACTGCGGGCGGCGGTGGCTGCGAGCGGTGCGGAGGTGATGAGGGGGAGAGGAGACCGGGGGTGCTCCTTATAAAGGACCCCGGGGCGGCGGCTTGCTTGCGGGAGGGGGCGGAGGCAATGCGGAGTCCTAGCCGGGCTCCAAGGTGGCGGCGGTCGGGAGTCCCGAGCGGGAGGCGGCGGCGCTGGCATCGGCCGGCTGGGCTTCACCCAGTTGGTCCAAGAAGATTTTTTTTAAACAATTTTGCCGCGAAGGAAAAATCCTAAATAAATATAAAAAAATTCTAAAAACTCCAGAAACAATTTTCACCGTCCAAACCTAATATTTAGGACAAGATGAACATTTTTCTGGACTAATATGCAATTTTAAAAAAATGCGATATTATTCTAATTCAAATAAAATAGCAAATAAAATACCAATAAAATAATGATTTGATTTTAAAATTCTTTCTCCAATATTTGTCTTAGGTTGAAGAAGTCATATTATCTTCTCTCATTTATTTTTGATATTGAAAATAATTGGAGAGAAAAATAATAAAATCAAATTGATCCTCTTTTCAGATTTGAAATAAATTCAAATATGAATTTTGTGAAACCTCCAACTCTCTCCTTGGGTCCTTGAGTTGCTTAAGGTTTCTAGGATCACAACAAAATGCAAGAATAAAATGATATGCATATGATGATCTATGTATAACATCCAAATTTAAAACTGGGATGTTACAGGCCTGCAACCCGCGTGTAGCCTCCGTGCCTCCGAGCAAGGAGGGGGTTCCCCACAGTGATGATCGTGCAAAAGACAAGGTTAGTCCGTGCAGATATATCAAATGTTTGCTTTTGGCATTGTAAGTTTTACGCGAGGGGTGGCGACTCAGTTTCGTCTGAGCCCCCTTCTGTCTTTTTCATGTCCCCTCCGCTCTTTGGCTTTGCCTCTTGTTAGCTAGACAGTCGGGAGCCGGTCTGTAGCTGTTACGAAGAGTGGCCGCGGAGTGGAGCATATAGTACTCGGACGACAGGAGCAGATTCAACCGAGTAGATACTCATAAAGGAAACGACCGGTTGCCCAAGCCGTCTTCTCCCGGATGTTTTTCGCGTGGGGTGACCTCCAGCTTTTGCTCTCGCTTGTCGGATAGCCGCGTGGCAGTCTGTGGCTGAGAGGTGGGGCTTCGGTACCGTATGTGCTACTAAGCCGTCTACGGGAACAAACATATGGGGCCGAGCGGCCAGCCTCCGGGCCGAGACTAGCTGGTGCCGGGGAAAACAATAGTGCAACTGTAAAAAATGCGGGGATGTCCCCCGAGGGTCGGTCGGGGTTATCCGTGTTTGCGTGGTGCAGAATTATACGAGTGAGACACTACATGAATCAGGAACTTTGCCGTCAGCCAGCAGACGGCAACACGTCCAGGTGAACAGGATACGACAAAGGCTTCTTTGTCGTCTGCTGGTGGACGGCAAAGATGCAAAGGTCTTTGCCGTCCGCCAGCAGACGAGAAAGAGCCTCGACGGCACACGTATCAGCTTAGGTCCGTTAAGGGGTTAACGGCGTGCTCTGTCGTCCGCCAGCGGACGGCAAAGACCTTTGCGTATTTGGTTGATTTGCCGTCTGCCAGCGGACGACATAGCGTGGCACGTGGTAGCACCTGGGGGCCTGGCCTATTTGGTTTCCCGGCCGTCTGTTGGCAGACGACAAAGATGCAATGGTCTTTGCTGTTTGCCAGCGGACGACAAAGCATCCAAATAGCCAGCCTACTGCCCCAGGTTGCACAGGTAGCTGACACATGGCATATTTGCCAGCAGATGGCAAAGAACGTGTATAGCCCCTATTTTTTTGTTTTTCTTAAATTCATTCAATTTCACAGAATTTCACACACACACACACACATATATATATATACAAACATATGAAAATACTTTCGACAAACATACCAACACATATACATACCAAATCATATCCCTGCCATATGGATATGATCATGCAACACATATACATAGCAAATGGTTTCATCAAACACATACACATAGCCAACATATCCAACAATAAGCATACAATGGTTTCATCCATACATACATATATAGGTAGCAAGTTTGACATTGTTCATCCTACAAAATCAAAACAAGAAGGAAGCATAAAAAGAAGAGTAGACTCCATCAATGCAAGCTTCCTCATCTAAAGCAAATCTACAAATTGGGAAAGAAGCAAGTGAGAAGAAGAAGAAGAATAAGAAGACTAGCTAGAAAAAGAAGAAGAAGAAGAAGAAGAATAAAAAGACTAGCTAGAAAAAGAAGAAGAAGAGGAAGAAGAAGAAGAAGAAGAAGAAGAAGAAGAAAAGGAAGAAGAAGAAGAAGATTTTTCTTCTCTTTCTTTTTCTCCTCTCCTCTTTTTTATCTTCTTCTTCTTCTAACTAAGGTAGGTAAAAATGCCATTTTATTGCTAAGCTAGGTAAAAATGCTAAGTGTAGGTCATTTTAGAGCTAAGCTAGGTAAATAGGTCATTTTGGAGCTTACTAAGGTTATTATGTCATTTTCGAGGAAAGTAAGGTAAGTCTATATCATTTAGGTAACAAAGATTATCATGACATTTTTGAGGAAAGTAAGTTAAGTATAGCTCATTTTTTGTCTAACTTAGGTAGTTATGCCATTTAGGAGGAAAGTTGGCTAAGTATGCATTTGTTAAAAAAAAACTAGAGAAAACTTACCCCCATCACAACAAATGCATTGAAGATCACAACTAAGGTAACAATTGATCCAACGACATAATGATACCAAGCCTCATTATCAATGGCATATTTTCTAATCTTCTTAACCTTCAAGCGCATTGCATCCGTCTTCACGTGCATTGCATTCATCTTCATCTTGTGATCATCGACCACATTGGCAACATACAACTCCAGTTTCATCTTCTCTTCTTCAATTCTTTTAATTTTTTCTTTCAAATACTCATTTTCTTTTTCAACTAAATTTAACTTCTCGACAAGAGGGTCGGTTGCAAATTCCGGTTCACATACCTCCTAGATTAAAATATCTCTATGTCAACTTAATGGCCATAATTGTCATAAATGCGAAATGCAACAAATAGTTATAAAAGAGGATTTACCACATATGAATCATAAAGCGGGGAGGGCCGACGGGGACGGATATCAAGACCATGGCACTATGTATAACAAACAATCATACAACGTAAGAAAATTATACAAGTAACTATATAAATCATACAATCATACAAGTAACTATATAAATCAAGTACAACATAAAAAATTTAATACCTAGTAATAATCTGGATTGTTGGGTTCAATAAATGCTTCAGGATCAATAAATGCACCATCATCATCACTATCAGTAATGACATGCTCATCATCATCATCATTAATAAATGCATCATCATGTGGAAGGCCACCTCTACATAATCGGTCAAGCATTGACATGCCATCCGCAGCAGTAACCTCTTCTAGTTCAGGCTCTTCTTGTTCCGGCTGAGGGGTGAAGTTGGGTTCACTGTCACTGTCTACTTCAATGTTCTGGGGTGAAGTATAGCGGTTCTTGAAACATTTTTTGGAAAGACGCGTTTCTTGGAAGAATTCTCCTTCATATGTGTCTGGGTTAATGTGAGGTTCATAATCCTCTTCATTGGGGGGGGGGAGGTGGTATAACACGTGGCGACATTTCATAAATGACATCCCAACCATTGAGATTAGGATCACTTTGACAGGCCCATGGTAGATAGAAAACTTGGGTTTCCTGCTGAGCCATTTTATAGACATCGGGAACATCCAAATGGGTGCTTTGTTTGCTTTCCACTAGCCCTATATGTTCATGAGGCCTTCTAGTCTCCTTCAGCTGGAACCAATAACATTTGAAGACTACGACGTTTGGTGGGTTTGCACCATAGAATTGAAGTTCATAAATTGCTTCAACTCTTCCATAATACTCGGTATCTCCTTCGCCGGTAGCAGAGGCACAACAATTTGTAGACTTTCGGTCGGCCATTGATAGCGCTTTGCCATAGGTACGAAAGCGATACCCGTTGATGTCGTATTTGTCAAATGAACGGACCTTATAGTCAAAACCATTAGCGACTTGTCTCAATTTGGCGTCCATAAGCTCTGAATTAGCCTACAAGTTTAATACGAAAGGGATTGTTGCATTAGCCACAAATTAGATGAAGAAATGAAATGGTCTAATGGTAATTACCGTTTGTTTGAACCAAGAGATGAAACCGGGATAGCCGCCTCCGTGCTTTGCCAGAAGCTCATACTCTTCGACGGAAACCTTTTGGATCACCGCTCCATACGAGAATTTGGCAACGTATAGATTGTATCAAATTTATCCAGGAATAAGAGCAGTTCAAAGGAATTAGAATTTGCGAAACAATGTACCGGGAACATACTCGACGTACAGCCGCACTTCTGTTAGGTTGTTGAAGATATACAACAAAATGGTCCGCCATTCTTTGAAATCCAACGTTAAGGAATTAGAAGCACAGGCTGGTGCCAGATCCCCTTTGAATAGGCTAAGGTTGGATCGACCCTTTTTAGGGTCGCCAGCATTGTACCAACGCTTCGTATTATGCAAATGATGATTTTTGGCTTCGTAGTGTGCTGTCATGAAGTTTGCCGCCTCCTCAGTAATGAATGCCTCGGCCATCGATGCTTCAATTCTACGTTTATTTTTACATTTTGCTCGAAGCGTCTTCTGCATCCTCTCAGTTGTGTAGCACCAAGGATTCTGCATAGCCCCCCAATCTTGCCTAGGTTGGGAGATGCAAAATCAAGTGCTGCATTGGATTAAAGAAGCCCAGTGGAAATATCTTCTCTAACTTGCAGATCAAATCCGGCGCCAACTCTTCCATTTCTTCTACCAGGTCAGGCGATAGTTCTTTAGCACAAAGAACACGGAAGAAATAGCTCAACTCTGCCAGTACTAGCCATTCATCCTCAGGGATGAATCCACACAACATCACTCGCATTACCCGCTCAATCCATATGTGCCAATCATGACTCTTGAGACTAAATATCTTCAATTTTTCAAGACTCGCTCCCCTCTTTAGATTCGCTGCATACCCATCGGGGAACATCAGCTGCATTTTCACCCACAAGATAATTTCCCTCATAGCTGGCCTTCCAAGATTGAACCATGCCTTTGGCTTTGTCCAGTTCTTCTTTCCTTTCGGTGGTTGCATGTTTTGTAACGGTCTATGACCTAGCGCCTCCTGATTGACTCTTGCCTTAGGATTATCCTTCGACTTCCCATCTATGCCAAACAATGTACCAAAAAGTGCCTCGACGATATTCTTCTCAGTGTGCATCACGTCGATGTTGTGTGGGCAAAGGAGGTCTTTGAAGTAAGGCAGATCCCACAAGCATGTCTTGTGAGTCCAGGCGTGTTGCGACTTAGTTAATGGAGTTTGTCACTTTTATTACATCCATGCAACCTAGACGCTAATAGGTAAAGATAGGTCCTAATCCCACCCGATTATGTATAGATTGGGTTTGTTTTCCCATCCTCTGCTCTGGATCCGATGCAAAATTTCGGCAGCACCTCCCCGCTGTTCTCCTGATACACGTCTCGGCAATAAGCAAAGAGGATGTGTACCCGGAGAACAATAGGGAGGCACTGGCGAAATTCTGCATCGGATCCAGAGCAGAGCATATGGGAAAACGAACCCAATCTACACATACTCGGGCTGTCCATGGATAACGTTGGACAATTCGAAAGAATCATGGTTATAAATATGCAAATGCATGCATATTTATATATGTAACCCTTTCGAATGGGAGATGCATAGTGGTCACGCATACTGATGATTGAAGACACCTATAGCTAGCAAGTTTCATCAGCATGAATACCGGAACAGAGAAAATCAAGGGGGGAGGAGGAGATGTCATTTGTGCTAACCCACGAACGCATGGGCGGAGCTCGTCGAACACTAGACCCTCGCAGCGACGAAAAAACTGCACATTTAAATCAAAAGATGAGTTTCATAGCAATATTGTTTTTTCCGTCAACCTAACTAAATATTTACAACAGGACGAGCGGTTTAGGGGTTCCTCGGCGTCGATGGAACCCTAAATATCAAGTATCATCGGTGCAAGATACATGTGGTGCTTAGCGTTGAACACTAGATCCACGTCCCACAAGTGACACCGGTGTCCGGCGTCCCGCAACAATAGTTCTGGTGGCTGATGACGGTCGAACACCTTGGCAAATTTGTCTGGCAGCCTTTGCAACGAGGATTAAAGCCAAGTTTTGAAAGTTCAAACAACCAAACCGACTTGAGTCAGTTTGGGTGTTTCAAGTTTCAACACTTGGCTTTTAATCGTCATCTCAGAGGCTGCCAGACAAATTGGCAATGGTGTTCGACCGCCATCGACACCGAGAACTGTTGCTGTGGGACGCAGGATGCCTGTGTCACTTGTGAGATGTGGGTGTAGTGTTCGACCCCGACGGCCACATGTATCTCGCATTGACGATACTTGCTATTTAGGGTTCCATCGACACCGAGGAACCCCCTAACCCGCTCGTCCACGGGCGCCCTAAATTAGCATGCATTCAATAAGCAAAACTAAATCATCTCTTGCGTCCATACATCATCGAATATTATCACTAATACATCTTGAATAGTATCATACATATAACATCGCTAATACAGCCAGAACCCTAGCGAACAACGGGTATCGGCGTGGGCGGTGCACACCCAAAGAGAAGGAACCATCAAAGGATCATAGCTCTAGTGAGATCCCTATAGAACCTGCCAGGTATTGTCGAACCTGCCCTCCAACGCAAGCATGTAGCGACGGACGTGCTCGTCCTCCTCGCTGACACGGTGACATACCATCTCCGCGGTGTCCAAAAGCCTCCGCACCGTCACTAGCCCACGCGACCGCCACCAAAGAAGGTTCGGCTCAATGACGGGCTGGCTCCTCACCAAGCTACGCCCCCCGGAAGGTAGCACCTCCCAGTACCAGCCCGACGGAGACTAGTCTCGGACATGGCCCCTCTGATCAAGCAGGCTTTCTCTGCCGAGTCGACAACGAGGATGCGGGATAGGCATCTTCGACGTCGATGCAGGAATAAATGCTTTAACTAAAAAATAACAACAAATGTGACATGTTCAAAATAAACCAGAAACTTAACCCAAACTAAACTAAACTAAACCTAAACTAAACTAAACTAAACCTAAACTTTCTTCTTTCTTTTTTCTTATTTTTTCTTAACCTAAACTAAACCTAAACTAAACTAAATCTAAACCTAAACCTAAAAACAGAAACAAAACCTAAACTAAATTACACTAAACCTAATTAAACTAAATCTAAAAAATAGAAAAAGAAGAAGAAGAAGGATGTCTCACCATGAGGCGGCCGGCGCGGAGGGGCGTGGCGGCCGGGGCGGCGTGGCGGGGCGGGGCGGAGTAGCTGGGTCGGCGCGATGGGGCGGGGCGGCGAGGCGGGCCGGGCCGGCGCGGCGGGGCGGGGCAGCCGGGGCAGGGCGGCGGCGCGGGTAGTGATGAGGGGAGGGAGAGAGAGGGGAGAGAGAGGGGTAGGGCGAGGGCCTTTTGTTAGATAGGGCACAACTTTTTGCCGTCCGCTAGCAGACGACAAAGAGCCTAGCTAACAGACGTTAGTTTGGCCACTTTCTTTGCCGTCTGCTAGCGGACGACAAAGTTTCTTTGCCATCCACTAGTGGACGGCAAAGAAAGTGGCCCTTAGGTGGCTCTCGCTAGTGGGCCACCCCCTCTTTCCTGTCCGCTAGCCGACGACAAAGATTCTATGCCGTCAGCTAGCTGATGACAAAGAGGCGGCTGACGACACACACTTTCTTTGCCGTCCGTTTTCTGCAAGCTGATGGAAAAGACCCTCTTTGCCATCAGCTAGCTGACGGCAAAGAACTGGCTGACGGCAAAGATCCTGATTCCAGTAGTGAGGATCTCACATTGGTTTTCGTGTAAACGAGGCAGAGGTTGTTGATGACAGCCGGCGCGGGTAGGTGGTCCCGGAGCACGCCGGCGCACCCACTGGTGGTAGCGTTCGAGCCTCCGGGCGCTCGAAGTGGGTCCTGGCCAGTCCGGATGCCGCCGAGCCGGCTTGGCATAGCCGGCGAGGCATCGATGCAGGCGGGACCGTCGGCGGAGCGGTGTCATGGATGGATGAAGGCGTCTGGCAGCCTTTTTATTTTTCTCTTTTCTTCATCTTTTTTCTTTTTTCTTTTTATTTATTTATCTCCACCCGGCCCCTTGGGCGGCCGACCACTCTTTTCTTTCTTTTCTTTGTATGAGCAGCCGACAAGAGTGGGTCGCGGTGGAAGCCAGTAGCCGGGACGCGGCAGCCGCCGGCGTCCGGGTTGCGGGGAAGCCGGAGCAGGGCGAAGTCTGCAGGCCAATTTGCGGGGAAGCCGACGAGCCGGGTGGCGGGAGCCGGCGGCCGGGAAGCGGGCAGAAGCCGACCTGTGCAAGGCGGGAGCCGGCGGGCGCGGACCGCGAGCGTGCAGTTGGAGCAGCGCGGGCATGGCTGGGCGAGGTGGCTCGCAGGCGGCCGGGCTGGCGCGGGGCAGCGCGTCGTGGGAGGAGCCGGACCCGGCGCTGCGGGAGCTAGAGCAGAGGACCTAGCTAGCGACGAGCAAGAGCAGAGGGCACGGCATGGAGGGTCTGGTCCGTGCGGGACCGGAGGAGCCGGCACGGACGGCCCGACGCGTGCAAGAGTGACCGCGCACGAAGGAGGAAGGCGAGGGAGATGCAGGGAGCGGGACACTGGACGGGCCCGGTGTCCATGTACACAAGTAGGGGTTCTACTTTGTACCCCTTTACCTGTGCATCGGCAGTTAGAGCCACGCCACAGCCACACTAAGCAGGGCAGGAGAGGGGAGCTGAAGCCACAAGACGATCAAAGCAACGCCAAGACAGAAACACAGAGAGCAAGAGGGCGAGGTGGACTCCCCCGGCAAGACCCTTGCCGAGGCGGCCTCCACGGCCCCGGCAAGGGCCTTGCCGGGGCAACTTGCCCAAACTCCAGGGTAGCGTGCCCCCTTGAGCCCAAGGTTTCCAGCATCACCAACAACATTGGAAACAAGGCTCGGGAGGCACCTCCATGGTAGCATGCAGATCTTTGTGAAGACCATTAACACACTAGATCAGATGAGGACCAGAGGACGAGACGTCCGGCAACGTCCTTGCCAGGGACGACCGCATTGCCATGGCAAGACCCTTGCCGGGGCCCCGGCAAGGCCCTTGCCGAGGACATCAGCGAGGCCGCAGCCGGGCCCGCCGCGCCAAGGACCCCACTGCCGTTCCCATGCATCTGCCAGCCCAGCCAGCCAGGCGGGCACCTGCGTGGCAACGTGCGGTCCCGAAGCCAACTCAGCAAGCACCTGCGTGGTGGCATGCAGATCTTCGTGAAGATACCGCCACCGCGCCACCTCAGCAGCCTGCCAGCCTACATGGCGCCGCCTGCCTCGCTGGCCTGGACGCGCGTCGAAGCAGGGCGAGGTGGCGATAAAGTGAGGGGACACCTCAGGGGCGCATTTAATGCGTCTTGTCCCGTAATAGCAAGAGATAAACATAGCTACTGTACCCTTTCCACCTCCTGTGTGCCACTGTAGCGCCTCCTTCGACTATAAAAGGAGGCTCGAGGCATACTAGAGAGGGAGTGGGCTCTTTGGGCAGGTCACCCCCGATAGCTAATTCAAGAACAATGATATACACACCAAAGCAGGACTAGGGTGTTACGCGATCCCCGCGGCCCGAACCTGGGTAAACGACCTTTGTGCTGGCTCTTAGACCTGCTCTTCTCACAACCCCGTGCCCGCCGACCACAGTAGGGATCCCGTTGATCCCATAGGTGTCGTTCCCACCGACATCTTTGGCGCGCCAGGTAGGGGCGCGGTTGTGAAAATCTAGTCTAGCGGCTAGTCTAGCAGTCCTTCGTCGCCATGGTTTCCAAGGAAGGAGGCGATCTAACAGGCGGCATCATCTGCGGGTGCAGCAAACACTCGCGCGGCAACAGAAAAGCTAAGTCACGCAAAAACCTCGAGCAATTTTTTCTATATAAGGTTATTTTCCCTGGAGATCTTTCCCTCTGTATACGAAACCTGCACTCAATGGGGCCCTTCCACTATTGGCAACGCCTTCGTTCTGTTTCGAGTCCGCTCAGCTGTTCGAGCGGCTGCATCAAGAACGACAGGGTAGCCTTCCTCTATTGGCAACACTCTAGTTCTGTCTCTAGTCCGCTCGACAGCTCGAGCGGCCGCGCTGAGAACGGCAAGGTGGTTCGCCTGGCCGCACGCACACCCGGCAGGCTATTGGGGATCCGTCCTCGAGGCGCCGCGGCATGGGTTTACGCGCTGGCAAGCCTACCCAATTAACGTAGGGTGTACATACAGAGAAAGATCGAGTTGGAGAGTAACATGCATTATTTCAAAAGTACTGCAGGGTTATATTACATCTATTGCTGCTGCGGTTCTAACTAGAGATATGAATTGTCTTGGTCGTGAACCTGCAGCGGCAACAAGAAACGGGGTGCCTAGTCCTGGCGCTGGTCTTCGATCCTCTCGATCCAGTCGACGCGGCTGATGACGGGCTTGATACGCTCCTTGAGCGGCACGAGGTCCACGTCCTCCGGCAAGCTCTCCAGCGCGGTGTCGAAGTCGAGGCCGGGGTACCAGTATGCCAGCTTGGTGAGGACCTTGGTCAGGGCATCCCGGCAGAGCTGCCGGGCCTCATTGGCCAGAGAGCTCGCTCTTTTAGAGCGGAACTGCTCCAAGGCTCCAAGAACACCCTCGAAGAACAGGGTTAGCCTGGCGTTGGGGATGACGTTCGGCTCTAGGGTGTACCTCACGTCCGACATCCCCATGTCAGCCAGCTTCTCGGTGGTCCAATTGGCGACGTGGACGAGGCGGCTGATCCAAAGGTTTTCGCTCTTCACGAAATCATCGTGATTAGCGGCATCGTTCCTCCGCAGCTGCTTCTCCGTCTCCAGGCCCTTGGTCAGGGTCTCCTCCCGGGCCTTGCCCTCCGAAAGCATCTTCTCAAGACCCTCCAGCTTTGACTTCAGGTCCTAGATGGAACCGTTGGCGCGAGTGAGCTGCTCGGCCTTGTGGAAGACTGCGCCTTGCGCCTGCGTCAAGGCACAGTTGACCAAGTCCTTCTACGCCAGCTGCTCGGCCCTGTTCTTCAGGCCGGCCTGCTCCGCCTCCAGCTCCTTCACCTTGTCGCCGTGGACCAGAGCTTGGGCATCGAGTGCTTCCTTGTGCTTCCGCTCCAGCTTCTGGGTCCACTGCGCGACGAGCTCCGCAACCTCCTCATCCTTGCCGTGAAGTGTGGCAGCGAGCGCCGCCTCACGAGCGATGAGATCCTCCTCCTGGGAGTTCAGCTCGGCCTGGCGCTGGGACCGGGCGGCCTCGGCTTGGGCGGCCTCTTCCCTCGCCGCCTCTTGGGCCTTCTTGATGTCGGCCTGCTTCAAGAGGAGCTCCTGCTGGCGCTCAGTCAGCTGGCCTTGAGCATCCTTCAGCTCCTCGTGGGCATGGCAGAACCAGGCCTGCGCCTCGGCGACGCGCTCCCTGAGGTTCGCCTCCGCTTTGCCCGCCGCCGCCTCCCTGGACTTCGCCTTGTCCAGACGGGCGCGGTGGAGCGTCTAGAGCTTCCAGAAGCTGGCGCCCATGGCCCGGAGAAGCTGATCCTCCTGGGTGCCGCCGCCACCGGCGCTCGGTTCATCGACAACCTCGAGCCCGGCGGCGGCGAGCACCTCGTCGTCGAACATCTCCCCCTCGGCCGACGCTCTGGAGCCCGCCGTTCCCGGAAGGTGGACGAACAGGTGGTCACCCACCTTCAGGTACCTGCTCAAGCCGGAGGCAGCGGAGGAGGAGGGTTGTTCGTCGACCACCTCCTCCTCGGCAGCGGCCTTGCCGGGCTCCTCGGCAGGCCCCTTGCCGGGCCCCTCGGTGGTGTCCTTGCCGGGCTCCCCGGCGGGCCCCTTTGCCGGCCCCCTCGGCGGTGCCCTCGGCGGCCACCTCGGCGGCAGCCTCCACGGCTTCTCCGGCAGGCCCATTGGCGGTGTCCTCAGCGGCGATCTCGGCGGCCTCCTCGGCGGCGACCTTGTCGGCCTCGGCCACGGCGTCCTTGGCGACCTCCGTGATGACGGTATCGACGTCCTCCTGGTCCATTGGGAGGGGATCTGGATGCTGGAAAAGAGAATGAGGCAAGGCCAAGATGAAAGAAAAAAGGAGAAAGAGAAGCAAGAATGGAAAGCGGGCGACTTACCCGTGCCAGGCTGAGAAGAGGTGGCCTCCTGCCCACCAACATCTGTTACCGGGACGGAGCCGCCAGTGCCCAAGTCCTCCTCCTCCTCCGTGCGCATGGGCTCAGGGCTTGGCGCCCTTGCCGGGGATGCCCCTCGGGGCGGTGTGGTTGATGGGGGAGGCGTGTTGGGGGTGGCCCTTGATGGCTCCTCCTGCTGCTGTCCTCCTCCTGCAAGCCACGGCAAGGTCAGTGCCAGAAAATCATACCCCGGCGCACGTTGGTAAGGGATAGGTAGTGCGCGTACGCTGGGGGCTGAGCCGGGGGCTACTGTCCGAGCTGACCTCCACCACTGGCGTGTGCGAAGCGCTCGCCGGGGGCTGGTCGCCCACCGACGCCTTGGCCCTCTTCGCCACACTCTGGGCCAGCGTCTCCCTGTCCCTGCGAAGATAAAATCAAATCATGAGCAGCAGCATGGTCTGAAAGAGCAAAGGTGAAGAAGGAAAGGCACTTACTCGTCATCCGCCTCCTCTCCCACTGCCCTCCTCCTCCTCTTTGGGCTAAGAGACCCAAGGTTAAAGACGACCCCCGTGTCGATGTCCGCAGGAGGAGGAGAGGGGGATGGAGTCCGGCGGTGCTTGGACGAAGAAGAAGCAGTTGCTTTCTTCTTCGCCACCGCGGTCTTCGCCGTCGCGGCCCTCGTCTGGCGCACGGGCTCACCCTGGGCCCCTTGCCGCGGCTCTGTCCTTCTGGGACGGATCGGCTCACCAGAGCTGGCCCGCCGTAGGACGCGCCCTCTTCTCGTGGCTGGAGGATCGTCGGACTCGGCCTCTCCCTCGGCCGACTCCTCGCCCACCTCCTCGACGAGAGGAGCCCCAGTGTTGGCGCCGCTAGCCTTCCCGGCAGCCTTCGCCCACTGGGCGAGCTCCTTCTCCTCCGCAGCCACGTCATCCTCGTCCTCCTCGCCGCCAGCACTGCCGGCCTCCATGGCGAGCCGCGCCCCCGCCACCCTGGCGGCGATGTAGTTGATATCCGCCTGGGTGGTCTCCGCAATGAGAAGCGGCTCCTCACGCTCGAAGTCCTCCAACAAGTTGTCGAAGAACTCCTGCACCTCGCGTGCCGAGGGCGCGACCCAGGACAGGTCGAGGCCATGTGCGTTGAAGACCGGCATCATCTTGAGGATGGCGGCCTGGCACGTGTTGTTGCTCAGCGGGAACACGCCCGGCGGCAACCCAAATAAGGGCCCCTTGACGGTTTTGTTGGCCTTCCCGGCCCTGCCGGTCCTCTCCACCCTGCCGTCGGCGAACACGTCGAGCTGGAAGAGCCTCTGGCAGTGATGGCCGTGCCCCATCACCGTGAAGTTGTGCTTCAGGCCGGGGCAGAGCCTCATGATGTCGGCCGTGTTTCTGAAATCCCAGGCCGGCCTCCCCTTGTTGTGCAGCGGAGTGATTCAGCGGCGGATGAAGTCCGCCCCGACCATCTCAAGGGTGAGCCCAGCCATGGTGAGGTGGTGGATTCTGGCAACGGCGATTGAGAGCTTCACGTCATCGGTGTCGACGTCGCTCCAGTCGTCGCCGCAAAGCGGCGGGCTCCGGCGAACCCGGCAGAACTCCGGAGGATTATCTTCCTTGATCCAGCACCACCGACCCCGCCACTCTTCCCACCTCTCCTTGTGGGCGCCCTCCGGATACGTGCCCTTCCCTTGGGCCCTCAGGATCCAGGAGATGCTCCCGGAGAGGGCGCCCCCTGGCTGGAGGCGAGGGGAGAAGTAGTGGCGGAAGAGCGCCGTGCTGGGGAGCACCCCAACAAAGCCCTCGCAGAGGTGGGCGAAGAGCGCCATATACGCCACGGCGTTCGGCGTAAGGTCCAGAAGGCGGAAGCCGAAGGTGCGCATGACGTCATTGAAGAAATCAGAAAAAGGGGGGCAGAGCCCGCAGGAAAAGAAATCGACGAAGAAAGGGTACCGATCTGGGCCGGCCTCGCCACAGTCGGCGGGGATGATGCGCGTGGTAGGGTGCCCTGTCGTCTTCGCCGCCCATAGAGGCTTGAAGACATCCCTGAGGTGGAACACGTCGATCGACGATGGGGAGAAATAGGCCGAACTGCGCTCGCCGCGCCGCCGCCACTACAAAAAAAATACACTTCCGTGATGATACATGTTTGTCACAGTAGGTCGCGTTTTTTGTCATGCATGTACATCCATGACGATTTTATGATAGAATCAAGATAGTCATACCTGTGCTGTCGTAGAAGTGTTCCATGACATTACCAAAATTATCATCACAGAAGTGTCCACTTCCATGACGATAAATCGCGCGTCACAGAAGTGCGTTCGTCAAGGGTGACCGACACGTGGCATCCACCGTAACGGAACGCCGTTAAGCTATCGGGTCGGGTTTTGGATCCGATAACCCGTTAACAGCCCCAACCAATGGGGATTTTCCACGTGTAAAATCATCATTGGCTGGAGGAAACACGTGTTGGCTCATCGTTGGGACAGATGTCATCCACTCATTGGGCAGAAGGCGCCTATGATACGTCGACACGTGGCACGGCCCAACAGAGGCCCATTCCTGTGAAAAGGCCGACCCGTTTGACTTGGTCAAAAGGTGGCGGGCCGGCCCATGGAAAGCCTGTTAACGGCCTGCTCGCATATAGCCCATTTACAGCCCGCTAACCCAAGGCCCATTACGCCCTATCCGAATTAGGCCCAGTAGCGTCATCTGGGCCATCCAATATGATTCTAGCCCGTTTTCACTTCTGGCCCATGTATGGCCCATGACGTCTTTCGGCCCATATGAGGCCCTATGTAACTCTTGGCCTATTAACAGCCCGTGGTGAAACTGGCCCGTAATGAACAGTGTATCACTTTACACCCATTAACGACCCGTGGTCAAACTAGCCCGTAATGAACAGTGTATCACTTTATACCCATTAACGGTCCGTTATTCCATTGGGCCGTTTCCAGCCCATGTTATCTTTCGGCCTTCTCAGAGCCCATTTATTCTTGGGCTCATTTCCAGCATTCGTTTACCTACGGCCCGTTACTGTCATTTTCTGCTTGTGGGCCAAATTCAGCCCGTGGTTACAGTCGGCCCGTTTGTGGTCCGTTAATACGTTGGGCCGTTTTCATAGCGTCATCAAATACGGCCTATTAATGATGGCCCGTTATGGTCGGCCCATGAACGGACGATTCCAACTCTAGCCCGTTTACGGCCATAATGCGGCCTGTTATTGGCCCATGTTTGGCCAATCGATCATACGGCCCGTATAAGGCCCATTGATGATACGGCCCGTAGAAGGCCCATTGTTTCTACGGCCCGTAGAAGGCCCATTGTTTCTACGGCCCGTACAAGGCCCACTATTTCTACGGCCCGTAGAAGGCCCACTATTTCTACGGCCCGTAGGAGGCCCAGTGTCACTACAGTAAATATTAGCCCATGGTTATTGTGGCCTAATTTTAAAAAATAGGTTATTGCAGCCACTAGTAAACCGCGGAAAAAGAACTGCACTGACTACAAGCAAACAAATAAACAAGACAACAAGGAAATAAATAAGCAAGCAACTTATGCTAGGCTATCACGGCTATTACACATATTACATCCACTGGGCATCAAAGTTCGCCACCAGTGCAAATATAGGGAACAAAGCAGCATATAAACGCCGCAGCAAAACAAGTCCAGAACTGAAACCACTTCAGAAGAGTTCAAGAAACAATATCCTGGGTACCCATAATGCTAGCAAGATGCTTAGCAAGCTTATTAACTTTCTCTTGTTTGGCGCTTAAATCCTCCAGCGCTTGCTGTTGCACAAGAAAGTACGCATCTGAATTCTACAGGGACTTCCTCAGTCCTTCGGCTTCTTGCTGCAGCACAGCTGACTGATGCCTTTCAGCTTGTAGCTGAGACTGAAGAAGCCGAAGTGATTCAGGCAGCGAGTTCGAAGAGCTTGTGCCAGCGGTACTGGCCAGTAACTCGAACACTACATCAACGCAGGACTGTGGGGTTTTTTTCACTGTCTACAAGATCGTTTTTATCACCTTTCTTGGAGACCAACAGGGTTGTCTCACTATCTTGAACCTTATCTGCATTACTTTCTCTACCATTGCATAGTGGGGTGCTCTTCTCCAATATTCTGTTTGCATACTACAAGAGAAACAAGCAGACACATCACAGGTTTAGCTTGTAGTATACGAAACTCATTTTGGTAAACCGGTTCAGTAGTAAGGTGGACAGGATAACAGCATGAAACAAACATATATCTATGTACTATGGTCACTGTATTGTCCATATCATTCTAGTTTATGTTCCCTAATCAAGATAGAAACACAGTTCAACTCATATATTTTTAAGACACAACAGCATAGACAGAATATAAGTGTGAGAAACTACACAGCATTCGCAGCACTTGTAATGTGCATCACATGAGAACATAACTGTTTATACAACTTAAACTGAAATCAACATAGAGCAAGAAGTTAGAACAGCAATCCAGTTAAAGAAATAGGTTTAAAACATACCTGTTGCGCCATTGGAGTTTCAATTGGATCCTTCAAATTCGAAAGTAGTTGGTATGAGTAAATACAGTGATGCGACAGCAAAGGAGTATGGACCATAGCAACGGAATCTGACCTGAGAACAGTTGCTCTTCTGCTTTAAACGTGGAGTTTGGGTTAGCTGTGGTGGTCTTCGTGCTTTGGGCACTGCAGTAGCTTTACAAACTGCTCGTGTGGGGGTACTCTGTGGTGGACATGGTGCTTTGTCAACTAGAAGTGGGTTACTATCCGCTGGGGTTGCGGTTAGATGGGTTGTAGTTGGTTCTCTGCCCAACGGTGTAAGTGTGCAATCTGGAAGAGTCTCAATTATGTGTGGCGGGGCTAGTTTGTGGGCCAGTACAACCATGGTTCTATCTGCATCGACGGGTAGCACTGTCTTTTGTGAAGAACGGGTTTTTGCTCCCTTAGATACTGCCATCACCCCCTCCAATTCAAATGGTTGATAAACAAGAAAAGAAATTGAACGTACACACATTGTATGATAGACAGATGTGGTAATTCACATATATGTTGTCTAACCAAACAGGACAACATGACACAATTTCACATATATGATGCCTAACTAAACAGGACAACATGACACAATTTCACATATATGATGCCTAACTAAACAGGATAGCATGACACAGTTTCAGATATATGATGGATAACTTAACAGGATATAATGGCATAATTCAACATATGATGAGTACCTAAACAGGATGACATGACAAAACTATATGATGTGTTTCTAAAATAGGTTGGGATGAAATAATTCACATACATGTTGTCTAAGTATACATGATGGCATGATATAATTGACATAATTGATTCATATACTAAGCAGCTGACACTCGCATGTATGATCTCTAAACTAAGAAGATAGAATTCAATATTGTGCATATGATGTCTAAACTAAGCAATGCAAGACACCATATGCATCATATGAGAAATATAAACATTGCAACTTAGAGCATACACCTCAGGTGGGATATAGGACTGGTCATCTGTCTCTGAATCCTCCTCTGAGGAGCTCCCTGTAACCATCGAGATATATGCTTCAACAAGTACCATTGCCTGCTCTGAAGACCTTGTTTTCACTCCAGATTTTTCCATAACCGGCTCAAATGGCTGATACACATGAAGAGTAGTTCAATATACACAAATTGTCGACAAATGGAATACGTAATGAAAAAAAAGATGGCATGAGATAATTCACATATATGATGCCTGGCTCCATGGCGGTGCATAATTCACATATATGATAACTGGCTGAAAAACACGGCATTGCATAATTCACATATCTGATATAGAAAGCAAACAGGAGGCATTCACACAAAGCATGTCTAATCTAAGCAGATGGCATGGCAATGCAAGACACCATATGCATGATATGAGCAATATAACCCAGCCAAGTTAGAGCATGCACCTCGGGGGGGGGGGGATACGACTGGTCATCTGTCTCTGAATCATCCTCTGAGGAGCTATCTGTAACCAGCAAGAAATCTGCATCGACAGGTAGCACTGACTGCTCAGAAGACCTTGTTTTCACTCCAGATTTTCCCATGACCGACTCAAATGGCTGATGCACAGGAAGAGTAGATGAATGTATAAACATTATTGACAAATGGAATACATTATGGAAAAAAATATGGCACAATACAATTCACATATACGATGACTGGCTAAACAGGATGGCATTGCATGATTCACGTATATGATGCCTGGCTAAAGAAGATGGCATTGCATAATTCCCATATACTCCCTCTGTTCCTAAATATTTGTCTTTTTATAGATTTCAAATGGACTACCACATACGGATGTATATAGACATATTTTAGAGTGTAGATTCACTCATTTTGTTCCGTATGTAGTCACTTGTTGAAATCTCTAAAAAGACAAATATTTAGGAATGGTGGGAGTATGATATAGAAACCAAATAGGTGGCATTCACACAAAGCAAATCTAAACTAAGCTGATGACATATAAGATGTATAATGTAAGCAATGCAAGGCGCCATATGCATCATATGACCAACATCAGCATGCCAGGTTAGAGCAAACACCTCAGGTGGTAAACAGGCATGGTCGGCTCCTTCTGAATCTCCATCCGAACAGTTATCTTCCTCTGGAATACAATCTGGAAATGCAGGAGGGGGGGCCACTTCGCCCACCATGGAGCGGCGTCTGCATGACATTATATTCCCACGCAACGGTCTTCTCTTTTTCTCAACATGTTCAGTACGATTGTGTACAATATCTGACATGCATAATAAAAAAATAGTTAGATTTTGTAAGGCCTAAGGGGTGCATGCAAAAATCAAGACTGATGGTAGCAAACGAGTGGATGGATCCAAAACTAATGATAGCAGGTAGATTATAGCTTCAGTTTAAAAAGATAGACAATGGATCATCTATTGTTTGTTGCCCACCCAACATGAACCACATAGAAGACCTCAGATGAACCAGATAGTAGACAGATACTATTCGTTGCTGGCTTGATATGAGACCCATGGGCAATTCAAAACGTAAGTTTGAACGATAAAGTAGTAGGTAATAATAACCAATGTATAACGTAAGCAAACATGAAAGACTGCAACCTTTCTTCCGGAACTGTGTAGTCCTTAGGTTCATCTGCTCAGTCGATGATGGTAATGCAGTTGGCGTGGCTGCCGGCAATGGGGAAGATGATCTGAGGCAGCGAAAGAAAGTCTGCAGGGGGGATCTCTGCTGCAGTGAACGCTTCTGTCCATGGTGCACCTCAGGTGGGGTGGATGACGGCACGGCAGGAGCAGGACATAACACACAGAGTTTTCTTTGACGCCTGTCTGAAAATGAAGTAAATCTGTAAGGGCTCCTTAGAATTGGAGGATTCTATAAACGCAGGGACAGGAAAAACACAGGAATAGGATAGGAATGCACGTGCAAAACAGAGCATTTGGAAACATAGGATTTCAGTCAACCTGGGTGTTTGGCTCACATGAATTGGAAGAACACAGGAATGGAGAAACGTGGTCAAATTAAAGTCAAACCATGTGAAAATGAAAAAAATAAGAATCTTATTATGCGAGTAATGCAATTAGTTCTGTTCTTCGTGCATATTAATTTGAAAAGCACGTCCAAGTGAATAAAATTCCTACGTTTTTTCTTCGAAAGAGACACCAAAGAATCCTCCAGTTTTGCTTTGCTCCACTCCTTCTAACAGATTTGCACGAATAGTAGTTCCATAGCAATGGATCCCTGAGGGATCGACATGAATGCAGAGTAACAAAGTGATGCGACGAGTGTACAACCTCTTTGGCATAGCCTTGTGGACCTCAGCATCATTGGGTTGGATGTGGAGGATGGTGATGATGCTGGTGTGACTCTCGGAGGCAGGGAAGAAGATCCGAGGCCTCTGGAAACGGCGCCGAGGGTACTGCTCCGCTGTGATGGACGGTTCTGTCATTGGACCAGCTCCGCTAAGGTGTACGGCGACGAGGCTAAAGCTGGACAAGACAGACAACGTTAATCTGAAGTGGGACCCTAATATCATCTGCAATAGATGATGTAAAATACATTACCAAAAAGTGCTAGATGTAAAACGCATCAGCCGCGCCACGGCCGCTCCGACAGATGCTGTAAGTACTGTTCACTCTGAACTTAACTGAAGAAAATGAACTTTACAATCGAAGCTGAATTTTACTGTCTAAACTGATTGAACTAGTAACAGAGCATTGCAATAGATGTTTAGGGCGTTCGAGCACTAGTAGCAGAGAAGCAATGATCTAAATCAGCAGACGCTTGAGCAGGGAACGCACTAGCAAAGAGCAAGTCGTGCAGTAGCACCGTGAGCGAGTGCTAAATCAGCAACTCTTGTAGCTGCCGGAGGTCGTGTAGCAGCAGCAGCGCAAGCGAGAGCAAGAGCAGAGCAGCAGCACGAACGAAAGCAAGAGTAGTGCAGCAGCGCGACCGACAGCAAGAACAGAGCCGCAGCGCGAGCGAGAGCCGGAGCAGCTGTAGCTAGTGCCGTTGTGGAAGTCGCCACCGAGGAAGCAATGACATGGGGGAGAGACGCCGTGGATGATGTGGCCGGTGACGGCGCCGTCAATGGAGACCCACCATGTCTGCTCGGTATTGAGCACCGGCAGCCCCGTGAGATTGAATAAAAGATAAAATGCAGCGGTGAGTGCAGAACCTCCTTAGTGGTGCCGAGTTGGCCTCGGCTTCATCGGAGGAATTGGTGAGGGTGCTGCGGTTCCGATGGGGCAGATCAAGACGGCGCTGTGGGGATTGAGGTGGCATGATAGACGAGGCGAACGTCGGGGCAGCTCCTTGGAGGTGGAGGACGGAGCGGCTGATCCGGTGGGATGACGAGATCGACAACAGATCCTCATCCGGTGCGGTGGATGAGGGACGGCGAGCTGTTGCGGTGGACGACGTAGTCGGGGAAGAGTCTCCGGCTGGGCGGCGGTCGGGAGGCCGACGGAGGAGCGTGGGGTTTCGCGGGTTTTGGCGGCCTCGGTGTATGAATGGGGGGGGGGGGCGAAGGGGGAGGGGGAGCCAAGCTTAGGGACGCGCTTGTCCGAAATGTAGGGTAAGTTACCAGCGTACCCCCACCGGTTTTGACACCGCGACGTGGAGCTTCATTTCCGGCTGAGGGGTAGAAGGGGGATTTCGCGTGTCTGGACTGCAGGACCGATTTCGGATGCGGAGGGAGTTCTCGCGTGCATCCAAATTTCGGGATAACAAGGCGCGGCGCAGTTTGAAAAGGCGGGAGTTTCAAAGCACGTGGGACAAAAGATACTCGAGCTTGAAAATTTTGGGATAACAAGGTGCGGATTCCTTGTTCGGCAGAACAAACTTAACGTGTAAAAAAGCAATTCATACAAGACACAAGAGAGTCATGTCCCCTTTTACTATATTGCTATAGATGCCATTGAAAAAACTACAAGAAAAATGTAAAAAAAATCGGGAGAACAAGATTACCCTGCACAGTACCAAATCGATTTGCACTTCCCTCAACAACAACAAAAAACAAATCAGTTCCCACCAAAGAAAGAGTAATGTCCATTTTTATATGATTACAGATGCCAGGATCTCGAATTTCAATATTTGAATCCATGTTATGTTGAATTCGAATATATCGTTAGGTGACCTTGCGGTTTATAATTAATGTAGTCGTACATTTTGATCTTCCATCATATATGAACATTTTACTCCACCATGTGAACATATATATTGTCGTCTACCATATGGACTAAATTTGAATCAATTTTCCTTATTTGAATACGATTGTTGTCAAGTTATACAATAATTTAAATATTATCTTGATAACAAAAAACATGCATATAGCAGCAATCATATTTCACTATGAACTACATGTACCATACACTCTCCAATTCAAATATTTGTATCCATTTTATGTTGAATTCAAATCATAGTACATTATTGGTCTAGGTAGCGAGATGTTCGGGATAATCTAAACCCTGTTTTCATATGTATAATTTTTGGCTGAATTGGGACAAGTTTTGGTATAAGCTTCTTGCAAAACCGGAGATTCTCTCAACAAGCCTCGTGGTTCCGAGAGGGAACGTGTAACCTTTGTGTGCGAAACGATATATGCTGCCTCCCCTTGATTTTCTTTACATAGGCAACATAGAACTATATGAGTGCCCTGTTAAATTTTGGAATTATTTCGGGTTCATTTGGCCTTTTTATACATTAATTGAGTTTCTGGACTTTTAATGTGCATAATCTAAATATGAATTGCATGCACATGCTCCGGTGCACCAAAGTGGGTTGAAAAATCACATGTGTGTCCTTGGTTGAATTTCTAGGTCCCATGGAAGAAATGAGAATGAAATTCAAACATCTAGGCGTCATGACTCGGCCAAGAACATCGAGAAACTTAGATTTTAAATTCATATCAATCCAAAACTCTCCTGGAAATCATGAAACTTGGCATGGTGTCATGTCATGACTCGGTGCACTCGGCGCGGCATGGTCAACATACGAGAGTCATTGGAAGAGGACTGTACGTGGAGAGCCCGACGGCTGGGACCCACAAGGTCCATGGTCGCACGCAAGGAAAGTTCCTCCTTATTACGCACTGTACGTGGACTGTACGTGGGAAGGGCTTCTGTATTTCGTGAAAAAACATTCCCCCCGCTGACAGGTCGGACCCACCAGCTATATCTTTGCACGCAAGGAAGTGCCTCCTTATTACGTAGAAAAAAATGAATTCCCCCTGCTAGCTGGGACCCACCATAGTGGGTGGGTGACTTGTGGGCCTACTAAGTTGACGAGGACGGAGGTCTTTGTCAACTTAGTCAATATGAACGACTCTAGCTCCAGTGACCGTACGATGTCCATCCAACGTCCATAGTGCTTATTCAACCTCTGGTCTTCTTGCTCTAGCCGCCCAAAGCAGCATTGGTCGTGCCGCGTGCTCCTGCCTCTCGTGGCCGGTTATGATGCCGCGGAGGCCTCACCGCCCCCTACTACTCCCACCGCTGGCCCAGGGCATCCCTCTACTCACCCACACCCCCTGTTATTCTGCGGCGACGACAGCCTCACGTCGCAGCCGAACCAGTGAACCCTCGTACTCCTCTCCGCGTGGGCATCCACTGCCGCGTCTTCCCTGGCTCCGCGTCGTCCCATTCCTAGGCCTCGCCGTCGTCCACCGCCTTGGTGCTCTCGGCGCGGCGTGGTCAATGTGGTCAACGACCGACTTCCATCGGAAGAGTACGGTACGTGGAGAGGCTGACAGCTGGGTCCACGGCCACAGCCCAGGTTTTTTGTGATTTGCCAAGTAAGTCACTTTGTCAAGCCTGTTGGGCTGCAAATCTTTCAAGACGAGGAGAGCTTCATTCGGCTGGCCGAGAAAATGGCCTATCGGTAATGAGAAATGGGATGTACATTTTCAAAACACATCAAACCGGCAATTAGTTTCAAATATCTTTTTTTTCATTTTGAGATTTTAAATTGCATTTATTTTTGTGTGTGGACAATTTGTTGGATTTTATATTGATATACATTTATTTTTAAAATCATTTTGAATGTGACTCGAAATTTCGGGATTAAAAACAGTTCGGATCGCACCGAAATATGCAAAATTTCGTATAATTTTTTAATCGTAGCCACAATATGGGCTGTAATGCTAACAAAAAGAATATGGGCTCCAAAAAAACCTTAAGAATTAGCATATGGGCTGTAAATTATTAGAAATAATGGCAGATGGGATGTATGCTGTTTTCCATAGATTTGAGGCTTTCCTAAAAAAAAGGTTGACGCACAAGCAGCGACTGTTGGATTTCCATCTAACGGCCGTCGTGCTTCTTCAATCTGTGCTCTTCCTGCTCCAGCCGCTCAAACAAGCGCCGGCGGGACTGCCTGCTCCCACCTCCCCGCGGCCGGCTGTGCTGCCGCGCAGGCCTCACCGCCCCACCGTACTCCCATCGCTGGCCTAGCCATCCCTCTACTCACCCACACCTGCTGTTATTCTCCGGCGACGGCAGACGAACCAGTAAACCCTCGTACAGTCGTACTCCCCTCCACGTGGGAAACCACTGCCGAGTCTTCCCTGCCTCCATGTCGTTCCCTTCCTAGGCCTCGCCGTCGTCCACCGCCCTAGTGCTCTCGGCGCGGCCTGGTCAACGTGGTCAACGACCGACATGCATCTGAAGTGGACTGTACGTGGAGAGGCCGACAGCTGGGTCCACGGCCGCACGCAAGGAAATGCCTCCTTATTATGCGCAAAATAATGATTCCTCCACCTGACATCTGGGACCCACCGAAAGGGCCTCTGTCTTTCGCGAAAAAAACGTTACCGCTACTGACAGCTTGGACCCACCAGCTATATCTTCGCACGCAAGGAAGTGCCTCCTTATTACGCAAAAAATGAATACTCCCCCTGCTAGCTGGGACCCAGTATAGTGGCAGGCTGACTTGTGGGCCTACTAAGTTGACGGGGTAACTGTAGCCACAATATGGGCTGTAATGCTAACAAAAAGAATATGGGCTCCAAAAAAACCTTAAGAATTAGCAAATGGGCTGTAAATTATTAGAAATAATGGCAGATGGGCTGTATGCTGTTTTCCATAGATTTGAGGCTTTCCTAAAAAAAGGTTGACGCACAAGCAGTGACTGTTGGATTTCCATCCAACGGCCGTCGTGCTTCTTTAATCTCTGCTCTTCCTGCTCCAGCCGCTCAAACAAGCGCCGGCGGGACTGCCTGCTCCCTCCTCCCCGCGGCCGGCTGTGCTGCCGCGCAGGCCTCACCGGCCCACCGTACTCCCATCGCTGGCCTAGCCATCCCTCTACTCACCCACACCTGCTGTTATTCTCCGGCGACGGCAGACGAACCAGTAAACCCTCGTACAGTCGTACTCCCCTCCGCGTGGGAAACAACTGCCGAGTCTTCCCTGCCTCCGTGTCGTTCCCTTCCTAGGCCTCGCCGTCGTCCACCACCCTAGTGCTCTCGGCGCGGCCTGGTCAACGTGGTCAATGACAGACATGCATCTGAAGTGGACTGTACGTGGAGAGGCCGACAGCTGGGTCCACGGCCGCACGCAAGGAAATGCCTCCTTATTACGCGCAAAATAATGATTCCTCCACCTGACATCTGGGACCCACCGAAAGGGCCTCTGTATTTCACGAAAAAACGTTACCGCTGCTGACAGCTTGGACCCACCAGCTATATCTTCGCACGCAAGGAAGTGCCTCCTTATTACGCAAAAAATGAATACTCCCCCTGCTAGCTGGGACCCAGTATAGTGGCAGGCTGACTTGTGGGCCTACTAAGTTGACGGGGACGGAGGGCTTTGTCGACTTAGTCAATACTCCAGTGACCGTACGATGTCCATCCAACGGCTGTAGTGCTTCTTCAACCTCTGGTCTTCGTTCTCCAGCCGCCCAAAGCAGCCGGTCGTGCCGCATGCTCCTGCCTCCCGTGGCCGGCTGTGATACCGCGAAGGCCTCACCGCCCCTACTACTCCCACCCTAGCTAGGCCATCCCTCTACTCACCCACACCCCCTGTTATTCTGCGGCGACGGCAGCCTCACACCGCAGCCGAACCAGTGAACCCTCGTACTCCTCTTCGCGTGGGCATCCACTCCTACGTCTTCCCCGGCTCCGTGTCGTCCCCTTCCTAGGCCTCGCCGTTGTCCACCGCCGTGGTGCTCTCGGCGCGGCGTGGTCAATGTGGTCAACGACCGACTTCCATCGGAAAAGTACTGTGCATGGAGAGGCTGACAATTGGGTCCACGGCGGCCGCAAGGAAGTGCCTCCTTATTACGCGCAAAATAATTATTCCTCCACCTGACAGCAGGGACGCACCGGACGGGCCACCGTATTTCGCGAAAAAAACCTTTCCCTCCTGACTGCTGGGACCCACCAGCTACACCTTCGCATGCAAGGAAGTGCGTCCGGGCAAAAAAAACACAAAATGATTCGCCCCCCTGACTGCTGGGACCCACCAGCTACATCTTCACACGCAAGGAAGTGCGTCCGAAAAAAAACGATTCGCCCCCCTGACAGCTCGGACCCACCAGCTACATCTTCGCACGCAAGGAAGTGCGTCCGGGCAAAAAAAATGATTCGCCCCCTGACTGCTGGGACCCACCAGCTACATCTTTGCACACAAGGAAGTGCCTGACAGTCGGGACCCACCTGGTCGAAGCGTACGTAGTGTACGTAGCGTTGTCATTCTGGTCGCGAACGTGTACGTACATATATACTGGTCGATGTAGAGGCGCGCACGTGTCGTAGTAGAGGCGCGTACATGTCGTAGTAGAGGCGCGCACGTAGCATGTACACGTACGTACAGCGGCTAGTGTGCAAGAAAGAAAATAAGGCCACGTATGTGTACATACGGGCGGGGTCTCGAACGCGTACTCGCGCATACGTACGGCCAGGGCTCGTGTACATGGCTGGGTTGGAACGGAGAAACATCGTCGTCGTCGTGTTCATGGGGAGGCAACGGAATGCGTCGTGTTCATGGGGGGGCAACAGAATGCGTCGTGTTCATCGGGAGGCATCGGAACGCGTGGGAGCCAACCGGCTGGGTCGGAACAGAATGTGTCGTCGTGTTCATGGGAGGGCTTGGACGGAACAGGCGATGGAAACAAGGCCTGGCGTACCACAGAACGGAGGAAACGGCCTTGTGTTCGACCGTCCATGTTTGAAACGGGATCCTATTCATCGGGAGGGGTCTGGCGTACCGCAAAACGGAGGAAACGGACCTCCTACGTTCGAAACGGGGGTCCTGTTGATCGGGAGGGGTGTGGCGTACCGCAAAACGGACGAAACGGACTTGTGTTGGAGCGCTATGGTCGACACGGGGGTCCTGTTGATCGGGAGGGGTGTGGCGTACCGCAAAACGGACGAAACGGACTTGTGTTGGAGCGCTACGGTCGAAACGGGGGTCCTGTTCATCGGGAGGGGTGTGGCGTACCGCAAAACGGGACTCCACGGGATACTGTTCATGTCCACCGTCGACCTCCTCCAGCCTCCACGGGCTACCGTCGACCTCCTCCAGCCTCCACGGGCTCCTGTTCATCCAGCTTCCACCGCGCGCTACTCCACCGGCTACTGTTCAACCACCCCTCCACGGGCACCCCTCCACCGTCTACTGTTCATCCAGCCCTCCACGGGGTCGTCCTGTTCATCCAGCCCTCCACACCACGGGGTCCTGTTCATGCAGAGGCAACACCACCGCTCACTGTTCATCCAACCCCCCCGCAACGCTCACTGTTCATCCAGAGAGGCAGCATCCGTCGGCTTCAGTTAGCAGTAGTAGCGAAGGAGTCGCTAGATCGGGTTCAGTTAAATACCATCGATCGATCGCTCGGGTTCAGTAACGCGTAGCCTGCAGTGCAATCGCTCGGGTTCAGTTAGAGCCCAACGCCTCGCTCGGGTTCAGTTAGAGCCAACGCCTCGCACACACGCGCGTACGTGTACGAGAGAAACGCGCATCGCTCGGCCCCCGACCGCCCACCGTAACCGGGAACTCCCCGAAATTTTCCTCACCCTCGCTTCTACCACAGTTTTTTCCGTCATGGACGACCCAAAGAATGTCATGCAGCTGCGTTTCCGGCCCGCCCAGGACAAAAAGCCCATTTTCTGTCATGATTTTTCGTCATAGAAGTAGGAGCCCACCACATCTATGATGATACCGGGTTTTGTCACAATTATCGTCATAGAAGTGTCATATGTATGACAGAATTTTTTTTCGTTCGGCCCAAAATGTCACGGATGTGTCTTTTTTTGTAGTGCGCTTCGTTCTCCGGCGCCCCCTTCTCCACGACATCCTTGGCCACCCCTTTGTCCTTTCCCTTGCCGGTCTTGGGCGCCATGGCGACTGAGCAAAGGCAGAGGAGCAAGAGCAATGGGGGCGCAGCAGCGACAAGCAGAGGCGAGCTCGAGGAGGAATAAGATGGGGACGACAGTGCCGAGATTGGGGAAAATGCGGAGGGTAAAAGAGCAGCGCGCCCGCGGTTATTCCTTTTTATGGGAAAGGCGCGGGCCGCCTCTTTACCATTTACTGCGATGTGACGCATGCGTACAGCAGGCGCCCCACGCATGCCTCCCATGTCACGCACGGCCCTCCATGTCGCGCATTCAACGCGGGTCGTGGGGAACGCAGCGGGCGGAAAAACTACCATGGTAAAAATCGGCCCCGCCTGCCCGCGCACCGTTCTAGGCCTAGCCCAACAACGCGTCGCGCTTATGTGTGGCCCAGGCCCGGGGCTCCTGTCGGTGTACAGAAGTAGGGGTTCTACTTTGTACCCCTTTACCTGTGCATGGGCAGTCAGAGCCACGCCACGGACACACAAAGCAGGGCAGGAGAGGGGAGCCGAAGCCACAAGACGATCAAAGGAACACCAAGACAGAAACACAGAGAGCAAGAGGGCGAGGTGGACTCCGCCGGCAAGGCCCTTGCCGGGGTGGCCTCCACGGCCCAGGCAAGGGCCTTGCCGGGGCAACTTGCCCAAACTCCAGCGGAGCGTGCCACCCTTGAGCCCAAGGTTTCCAGCATCACCAACAACATTGGAACCAAGGCTCGGGACGCACCTCCATGGTAGCATGCAGATCTTTGTGAAGACCATTAACACACTAGATCAGATGAGGACCAGAGGACGAGACCTCTGGCAACGTCCTTGCCGGGGATGACCGCAGTGCCATGGCAAGACCCTTGCCGGGGCCCCGGCAAGGCCCTTGCCGAGGACATTAGCGAGGCCGTAGCCGGGCCCACCGCGCCAAGACCCCACCGCCGTTCCCATCCAGCTGCCAGCCTAGCCAGCCAGGCGGGCACCTGCGTGGCAACGTGCGGTCCCGAAGCCAACTCAGCAAGCACCTGCGTGGTGGCATGCAGATCTTCGTGAAGACACCGCCACCGCGCCACCTCAGCAGCCTGCCAGCCTACATGGCGCCGCCCGCCTCGCTGGCCTAGACGTGTGTCAAAGCAGGGTGAGGCGGCGATAAAGTGAGGGGACACCTCAGGGGCGCATTTAGTGCGTCTTGTCCCGTAATAGCAAGAGATAAACATAGCTACTGTACCCATTCCACCTCCTGTGTGCCACTGTAGCGCCTCCTTCGACTATAAAAGGAGGCCCGAGGCGTACTAGAGAGGGATTGGGCTCTTTGGTCAAGTCGCACTCGATAGCTAGTTCAAGAACACTGATATACACACCAAAGCAAGACTAGGGTATTACGCGATCTCCGCGGCCCGAACCTGGGCGGCGCGTCGGCATCGCCTCCGTCGGCGGTCCCTCCCCCAATGGAGGGCCATGTCGGGGACCAGCCCCGCGAGTTCTTCATCAGGCTACGCCAAGAGCATGAGTTTGGTCGAATGAAGTGAGGGAGCGGCAAGGCTCGTTGCCGGGTGCCGATGTTTATGTTGAAAATAACAAGGATTCGTTCCTTGGTATGGGCCTTGCTCACATACAAAGAACCCGACAAGCACCCTTTTTCATTAATACGCCCCATACAGGTATAGTTCGTACGGAATGTAAACATGACCAAGGGGATTACAAGTTTTAAATATAACTAAGGCCCGTAGGCTTACAACCTAAAAAGAGATAAGGTGCCTGTAACCCCTTTCTTGTCCCTCTCCTCAGGAAACGGAACAAGAAGGCAAGAGGGCAGAAGGAGCGCCTAGGCGAGGTACAAGCAGCAGAAGGTGCCAAGAGAACATGTCGGCGACCGCCCAAGGGAAGGCTGGAGATGATGGTGCCGGGAGAAGAGCTGGAAGATGAGGCAGCGGTCCGTCAATACGCTACGAAGGCGTCGGTGCCATCGTACTCTGACTTGACAGCCCGCCACCCGCCTTCTTCGCCTTCTCCGGCCTTCCCACACCAGCCGCCCAAGGAGGCGACCCCGAGAAGTTCAAGGAGCTGTCCCCACCGGGAGAAGGGGCTCGGTGCAGATGCTGCTGCTGATAGCACCGCCCTGGGACGGCGGGTCCGACACCTAGTCGGACCCGTCATCCTCTTGCCCGCTACCCTCGTCATCGCTGCCGCTGTCCTCCTCGTCACTCTCGCTCGAGGAAGAGTCTTTGTCATCAGAGGAGCTCTCCACACAGCACTTCAGGCGAGTCCTGAAGTCTCCAAAGACCTTGACGGAGAGGAAGCCGTTCTCCATTAATTTGAAATAGAGAATGAGCCCCGCCGTCAGGCTGTGGATGCAAGCGAAGGTTTTCCATCTGCGACGGAGATACATGACATGAGGGGCTGGGAAATCAACATCGGCCCATGTGCTGCTATTCCCACAGTCCCTCATATGCAATCTCAGCGCCTGCGGCGGATCGAGCTCCATCTCCCGAGCGAATGGGGTAGGGAGACAAAAGCGACGACGCGCCGGCCGGCACAGCCTTATGAAGAACTCGCAGGCTGGTCCCCGACGTGGCCCTCCATTAGGGGAGGGACCGTCGGCAGAGGCGAGGCTGACGCGCCGCCCCGTCCTCCTCTTCCCCGAGCACCACGGCGACCTCGGCCACGCCCCCTCCCCCTTCCCCTCGCGGCCAGCTCCGCCACCACGGGGTCTTGGGGAGGAGGGGCGCGTTGTCGAGCGGAGACCCTCGCCGCCACCATCGAAGCATTAGCGCGCCCTCTCTCCATGGCACAAGGGAGGAAGAAGCAAAGATGGGAGGAGGCGAATGGCGAAAGACTAAGGGGTGCCGTCCCTCCCGCTCCCCTCCTTATAAAGGGGCGGGGTTAGGGCTCGGCCGCCCCTCTCAACCAATCTAGCTCACTAAAATGAAAGCGGGCGGGGCCGTCGACCGCCCTCCCCGCCCAATTGAAGGCGCGTGGGTATCTTCCCATATTCCGCGCGCCTGTTACCCGCCCTGCGCCGTGCATGCGGCGTACATGGCACAAGGGGCGGGCGTAGTGGGACGTGTGGAACGACGGTTCCAGGGCAGAAAGCGTAAATGAGCAGCGGCCCCGTAGTCTTAAAGACACACGCAAGCCGCCTCTTTACTATTCACCACAGGATGACGCAAGCGCGCTTCGGTCACCCCATGCGTGATCCCCACGTCATGCATTCAACGCAAATCTGGGAAGCGCAGCAGGCGGAAAAACCACTGTGGTAAAAATCGGCCCCGCCTGCCTGCGCACCGTTCTGGGATCTTGTCGGTGTACAGATGTAGGGGTTCTACTTTGTACCCCTTTACCTGTGCACGGGCAGTCAGAGCCACGCCACGACCACACTAAGCAGGGCAGGAGAGGGGAGCTGAAGACACAAGATGATCAAAGCAACGCCAAGACAGAAACAGAGAGAGCAAGAGGGCGAGGTGGACTCCCCCGGCAAGACCCTTGCCGGGGTGGCCTCCACGGCCCCGGCAAGGGCCTTGCCGGGGCAACTTGCCCAAACTCCAGCGGAGCGTGCCACCCTTGAGCCCAAGGTTTCCAGCATCACCAACAACATTGGAACCAAGGCTCGGGAGGCACCTCCATGGTAGCATGCAGATCTTTGTGAAGACCATTAACACACTAGATCAGATGAGGACCAGAGGACGAGACCTCCGGCAACGTCCTTGCCAGGGATGACCGCAGTGCCACAGCAAGACCCTTGCCGGGGCCCTGGCAAGGCCCTTGCCGAGGACATCAGCGAGGCCGCAGCCGGGCCCGCCGCGCCAAGACCCCACCGCTGTTCCCATGCCGCTGCCAGCCCAACAAGCCAAGCGGGCGCCTGCGTGGAAACGTGCGGCCCCGAAGCCAACTCAGCAAGCACCTGCGTGGTGGCATGCAGATCTTCGTGAAGACACTGCCACCGCGCCACCTCAGCAGCCAGCCAGCCTACATGGCACCGCCCGCCTCGCTGGCCTGGACGCGCGTTGAAGCAGGGCGAGTCTGCGATAAAGTGAGAGGACACCTCAGGGGCGCATATAATGCATCTTGTCCTGTAATAGCAAGAGATAAACATAGCTATTGTGCCCTTTCCACCTCCTATGTGCCACTGTAGCGCCTCCTTCGACTATAAAAGGAGGCCCAAGGCGTACTGGAGAGGGATTGGGCTCTTTGGGCAAGTCACGCTCGATAGCTAGTTCAACAACACTGATATACACACCAATGCAGGACTAGGGTGTTACGCGATCCCCGCGGCCCGAACCTGGGTAAACGACCTTTGTGCTGGCTCTTGACCTGCTCTTCTCAAAACCCCGCGCCCGCCGACCATAGTAGGGATCCCGTTGATCCCATAGGTGTCGTTCCCACCGACACCCGGGGTGGACAACGACGGAGCCGGTGGGCTGTGGAGGATCGCGCAGCGGCGGGAGCAGCGCGACCGTGGCTGGGCGTTCGCGGTAGAGCGGGGAGTGGTCATGTTCGAGTGCCGCAAGTGCCGACGGCTATGGTGGCCGCGACTACAGGAGAGCAGCGATAGCAGGGAGCCAAGGCCACGTGTTTGATAGGAGCTGGGTGGCATGGGAGCTATAGGGTGGAGGTAGAGCGCAGCAGGGCTCGCGACCGCGCGAGAAGACGACCCGAGGCTAGGCGCACGACAGAGCTGGCCGAAGCTGTGGGCGCGCGGGGGCGCAACAGTGCAGCAGGGAGCAGCGTGCGAGCAGGATGCGTAGAGGCAGGGGTGCAGCAATGCGCGACCACGGGAAGGGAGCAGCCGGAGCATGTTTCTCTTACGAGCAGTGTCTGGCCATCGTCTGAGAAGTGTACGAGGCATGAAAGGGAAATGTACGAGGATTATCTGTCTTGCATCTGGGACATGCATGACCATGGTGTCGTGGGGGAACCACGGCCACCTATGGGGCTGCGAGCCCCTTTCTGGTTTGGCGGGGGGATGCCATGTTGCACAAAGAGTGGAAGAGCGTGAGGCATCATGGCAGAGATCGCTCGGGCAGTTTTTACCCAGGTTCGTGCCGCTGCAAGGTGTAAAACCCTACTCCTGCTTTGGTGGATTAATGGTGGATGGTGGTGGAAAAACGGAGCGCTCTCCGCCCGGCATGGTTGCCTTGGGTCGAGAACGACTACACGCGTATGAGCGTACAAGGGTCCAAATCTCTGAACCCCTTCTATGGTTACCATGGGCTTACTTTTATAGATCAAGGAGTCACCACAGTGGCAAATCAGTCGTTATGCACTGATTAGATAGCTAACAGTGCTACCATACCTAACTCTGCAGGCAGACAGAGCACATTAAATGTGTCGTTCAATGTCACATCACAGCTTGCCCGGCAGGCCCTGCCGGGCTGATTCGCCAGCTTGTTGTCTGCTTGCTTGACACGTCGCATGATGGGTGTCTCTTGTAGGTATTTCCTGTTGAAAGTGGCTGCCATGTGGCATATAATATCCACTTAGTCACCTTAGATCTTGACACCGCACTGATTGACGACGTACGTCGTTGTGAGGTGGTGCGGTGGGGAGGTTTGTCTTTGCTGGTCCCGGCAGGCCTGCCGGACGATCTGGGGACGGCTTGCTTCCAGGGATAGCCTTGCCTCTGCGAGGCTCGCCTGCCCGGCAGGGGAGATTTTTCCCTTAGCGGTACCTTGCTCCTCTGGCTAGTCTTGGTCTTCTTGATCCAGCTCGAACCCTTTGAGGGAGTCAAGCCGTCTCGCTTGAGCAGATCATGGTCTTGTGAACTTGTCCTCGTGCCTGTGCATAGTCCGGGCAACGGGCTTAGGGTCCGTTGCACCGACAGAAGCCCCTGGGCCTGGCACGATCGCGCCGCTGGGCGTCGCCGGGGCAGGCCCTAATTAGTGCACAGGCAGGAGTGCTGAGAGGCAACTTCGCCTCCTAAGATCTTCTTTGCTTCTTCATTATCTCGAGTCTGGGACGGTTTCCGGTTTTTCTGCACGTCGCGTGACGCCAATGGTGGTGGGACCATTCTCGTAATGGCCCGTGAATGACTTTTAACGCACGGGCGGGTAACTACCAATTCACTCTTCCCACCATGCCCTTATCCTCAGCCACGTATGCTGCATGCATCGAGTGGAGTAGGTAACGGAGGCACGTGGTGTAGAGAGGTGTCAAAGTAGGGGCCCGATCTTCTGGGATTGGTGGAAGACGGTGGTGGTTACTCGTTGGAGAACCAGCCCCCAACCCCCAGCTCGCCTATGAAAGGAGGAGTGGGGAAGGAGTGGAGGCATTCATCCATATTCTCCTCTTCCTCCGCCTTGCTTTGTCTTGAGTATGCTTGAAGGGAGAGCTCGGGTCCGGGCCCCGGGCCTTAGCTCGGAGCCGGCGATGCCAAGTAATGGTGCCGGTGCTCGGGGAGTGAGTCTGGTCCAAGTCCAAGGCGAAGGGCTTGGGATAATTAGAAATCCCAGTACTGCCCCTCTCCTTGGAACCGGGGTTGATGTTGATGAGGAGGACGCCTTCCTGCCCTCCAAGATGGGGCGCGGCGCGCCCCAAATGCCTTGGCCATCTTGGCCGCACGCTGTCTCTCCGGGAGGAGTGTCGAGCCGTGGGGCCGGCGTTTTCCTGGGGAGGTGTTGATGAAGATGAAGCCAGGGAAGACGGAGAAGGCGGGAGGCAGGGCGTCAGGTCGGAGTACGATCACACCGACGTGTTAGTCTCGTACTGGCTACTTGCCACCTCGTCTTTCCGTTCTTCCCTCCCTTCCAGGCACCATCATCACCAACCTCCTGGTTGCCGGGGAAGGGGCCGCTCGCTTGGTGCCTTCGCCTGCTCCAGCAGTCTTCCAGCTGAGCTTTGGTCGATGACTCCACTATTGCCCGAGCTGGGGATTCTTGCTGGTCCTGGAGGTGGTGACCAGGGGGCCGTTGAGTTGCTCGATCTGCCCTCCTCCTTCATAGCCTCGCCACTCCCGATCTTGTCAGGCTGCGTCCCGCAGGCCATGACAGGATCGGGATGGACTCCTGCTTGGGCGCTGCTACCGCCCCCTTCTCTTCCCACCACACTACCTGGGGTGAGAGGAACAGGGAGAGGAGTTTACGGGGCACTTATCTTTTTTTAATATTAAACCTGTAGGCACTTGCCAAAGTTTAGTTCAAATAATGTAATCTCTTGAATCCATGTTTGTGTTCTGTAAGGTTTGTACTTGTCTGAAGCATATTAATGAAAAAGATAAACCTTGTCGGGGACTCATGCATGTATATGGCCATGCAGAGGTGGAACACCTCTATGTTTAGAACGAACGAGTTTCCCCGGTTGGCTTATCCTGTCGGTACCCTCTATTTGGCTGCCGGGAAGACATGCTTGCCGGGCACAAATCGTAATAAGGGACCAGCCCCCCGCCAACTTATCGTCATCAAAGGCTACTGCGACCATCTTGACCGAAGAAACCTTCGAGTCAAAAGATGGGAGCACCCAAGTTTCAAAAAAGTGGCGAGGCTTTCCTATGCAGAAGTTTAAACCTATAGAACATGAATGCATAAGAGATATAACTTATCTGTTTTGGCCTACCGGAGGTCGCAATGCTGGCTTGTCTCTTCATCCCTTCTTAGGGATAGAATCCACGACAGGACCCTGTAGATTATGCAGATGAAAATGATGCCAGATGCAACCTAATCTATATGAGGATGCAATGCTCATGATATGCTTATGCATGTATGCAACTTGTCAGGGGCCCCAGCGTTCGTTTAATTCTGTTGCTCAGGGTCTGCGCCTGGCTTTGTACAAGGGGTTACATGCAACTGAGGCAAGGCCTGCACAAAAGGGTGGCTGCCGGGCAGGGCCCGACAGCAGCGCCTTACGGGTAGAACTTACGGAGATGCTCAATATTCCATGAGTTTTGCAATTTAATGCATCTCCGATCTCCAAACAGACTGCGCCAGGTCTAGTGACTCGTACTACCCAGTAAGGGCCTTCCCACTTCGGCGACAACTTGTTTGCACCCTTGGTAGACTGAACGCGCCTAAGGACAAGGTCGCCTTCCTCAAAGCACCAGGCATGAGCCCTGCGGCTATGATCGCGACGCAGGGCCTGCTGATAGCGTGCAACACGCGTAGCAGCCCGGAGACAGTTCTCCTCGAGTAGCACGACGTCATCACGCCGGTGCTGATCTTGCGCTACTTCATTGTAGGCAAGCACTCAAGGGGACCCGTAAATGAGTTCCATGGGGATAACTGCTACTGCCCCATAGACTAGGTAGAAGGGAGTCTTCCCGGTAGCTCGATTTGGTGTCGTTTTGAGGACCAAAGAACTACCGGCAGCTCATCAATCCATCGCCTGCCGCACTTCTTCAGCTTATCAAATGCTCTTGTCTTGAGTCCGTGTAGCACTTCAGCGTTCGCCCTCTCTGCTTGTCCATTGCTTCTAGGATGTGCAACGGAGGCAAATGAGATCTTGCTTCAGAGGGCATGAACATATTGCATGAAGGCGCGACTCGTGAATTGGGTGCCGTTATCAGTGATGATCCGAGCAGGAACCCCGAAGCGGCACAACAAATCTTTCAAGAACTTGATAGCTGACTGAGCAGCCACCTTTTCCACTTTGTAAACTTGTCGATTGCAACGAACAAGAATTCAAAGCCCCTGCCAGCTTGGGGGAAAGGACCGAGGATATCGAGCCCCTAGATAGAAGCCGGCCATGACAAAGGGATTGTCTGAAGAGCTTGTGCAGGCAGATGGATGTTCTTGGAATGGAACTGGTAGGCTTCACACTTGGTGACTAGCCCGACCGCATCTTGGAGGGCTGTGGGCCAATAGAATCCTTGCCGGAGTGCTTTCCCAAGTAATTCCCTTGATCCAATGTGGGAGCCGCACACGCCTTTGTGTATCTCTGCTAGCAGTTCCTTTCCTTCTTCGCGGCATATGCACTTCAATTTCACACTATTGGGCCTTCTTCTATACAGAGTGTCATCGACAAACTGGTATATACTGGCCCTTCGGGCTACTTTTTCAGCTTCATCTTGCTCATCGGGAAATTCTCCGGTTTGGAGGAAGTGGACTATGTGCCTTGCCCAAGTTGGAGCCTGGGGCTCGGCAACAAGGACTAACGGCACCTCCCCACTCGCGGAGGTACATTCCTCGACCGCGGGGACCAATGGCCCGGCAGGAGGATGCAGCCCGGCAAGTGGTGGGGAGTTGTTCCCAACAGGGTCCCTGCTAGGGGCCCCGAGGGGCTCTACCGGGAGAGGCTTACCAGAGTCCAACTTTCTCCTTTTCTAGGCCATTGTTGCCATGGATACAGAGGGTTGAGTAAGGTGGAGAACAAAAGTTCCTGGTTCCACAGGAAGCTTTTGCGCAACACACATTGACAGATGATCAGCTATGCTATTTTCCGCACGGGGTATGTGCTCTGTTTGCAATCCGTCTGTCAGGACCCCGATACTAAGTCACACCGATCTAGCCTGTAACACCTCATATCACATTGCGGCCTCACGCACGGTACTCCCACGGGTGTCGCCTTACCATGGCCCGGGACCATTTGCGCCTTTTGGCTCACGTATATGACAATGTCGCTAGCATCCATATGACAGAGAACCCGGGCCGACATGGCTAGTCGTGAACCCAAAGCGGCACTAATGTATGGGGACAGGCATACATGAATCAACATCGAACGTGTCGGTCAGCAGCGTGTGAATCTGGGCTGTAGCACTGGGCTAACAGGACTCCGGGAACCCGGGCTGTAGCAGGCTAGGCAGGACTCCGGATGTCACCGCGTGACATTTCCCCGAAGGGACAGACACAGGAACGATATGAATCACATGCCGGCCAGTCAAGTGTCCAGAGTAGTAGTGCTGGGCTAGCAGGACTCCGGTGAACCGGGCTATAGCGGACTACTATGGCTGAAGGAGGCACTAGACTACATTTCCCCATAAGAGAGGCTGCCAAGGATAAACAACTAGATAGTCGGATCCCACACATACCAAGCATTTCAATCATACACACAATATGCTCGATATGTGCAAATACAACATGGCATCACAACAAAACTCTACAACTCAAAGTACTTTATTTAAAGGGCTCCGGAGAGCCTTACATAACTTGTTCATACAGATAGGGGTCACAAGACCCGACACTCAAGTCATACAATCATACAAGCACATGCGGAAGCAACTTGTCTGGGTACAGACACTAGAAAGAAAGAAGGCTTGACGAAGCCTGTCTATCTACGTAGGCCCTTCACAAGCCTAGATCACCACCTGGGTGGCAAGTCACTCGTCGTCGTCGAGTTCTACGTAGAACCCATCGGAAGGGGCGGTGTTGTCGTCTGAAAACAGTAATTGAAGCAACATGAGTACAAAGGTACTCAGCAAGTCTTACAACAGATCCTACTATACATGTTCATTCTCAAGAAGGTAGTGGAGTTATTGCAGCAAGCCAGCTTTGACTCTTGGCTAAGCTATCCTACGAGACACCACTTGTGAAATAGTTTTCGCACACGAGTCCACTAATCACCATCTCAATACTCTACCGTGGATCCTCCCTCGTCATCCCACGAGAGAGCCATCCGCGGTACTCACACTTATCTTGAGGCTTTTAATAGTATCCATTTACTTGTCTATGAACTGCATAAGCGACCAAGTAGTCCTTTACCGCGGACGCGGCTATTCGAATAGTTTTATACCCTGCAGGGGTGTACTTTGTCACACACGCTCTCACCACTTACCATCGCTACACGACGTGTACTCGGCAACCTTCAAGCGGAAGCCCAACGTGGGTGTCGGCCACAGCCTACCCAAACACTCAAGTCTCTAGTCCAGGTTTATCGCCTATTTAGGTTCCATTCGCAGGGAGTCCGGCCGAGGTTTCCACATACGGCCCCAAACGATGTGTGCAGGGTTCCCGGACACCAAACGGGCGACTCGGTACACCATGCCACGAGCCTACCGCATCACAGCCCACCCCTTGGTCAGCGCTGTCCACGGCCTCCAGCTTACTACAAACACCAGAAACTACGTGCAACTCCTGGACAGAGGACAAGGGTGATTAAGAAGCCGAGGGGGTCCATTGGTTTCGGGCCCAATGCGTGGTAGTAGCTGAATCTTAAATCACGCATACAGATCTCAGTTCTTAGGGACGGTCTCAATGAAACAACCCACCATGTACTCCTACATGGCCTCCCATCGATACCTTTACCAAAATGTATACAACACCTCACTCTCATTACCGACACACGCTTTCACTCTAGTTCATCACCCTGATGAGCCCGACCTGACACGACTCTAAGCGTAGCAAGCATAGCATTGTAGGAACACAACATGGCTCAATCAACTCCTACACATGCTAGTGGGTTTCATCTAGTTACTGTGGCAATGACAGGTCATGCAAAGGAAAGTGGGTTCAACTACCGCAACACACAGCAGTTTGAATCACGTTGTCTTAATGTAGTAAATGAGAGCAGAAGCGAGAAGATGGGTTTGTATCGAAATGATCAATGGTTTGCTTGCCTGACGGAGTGGTGGTGGGATGCTGCCCTTCAGTTGGATACTCGTGAATATCCTGGGAGGCAGGACCTACCACAATGGACACATCGAAGCACAATCAACACCAAGCAAGTGCAACAATATGATGCATGCATGAGACATGGCAAGAATGGACGTATTGGGCTAATGCAACTAAGACCAGATGGGTTTGGACTATTTTGAATCAAAGATTCAAATTCCAAGTTCATAAATGGCCCATGTTAGTGCTTTATATTGTTCTGCATAAACTAGTAGGCTAACTTGCTTAAACATGCATGAAACCAGTACAGATGGAAAGAATGGATTTTTCTGATCATTTTTCATATATAAATCTTTTCATTCTGAGCTATAGATTATTTTCTATGATTTTTTGAAGTTCGTGATAATTTCTGGAATTTCCTGTATAAGAATAATTCCAGTAATTAAGTTACTTATTACGTCAGCAGTGTGTCATGATGACGTCAGCGGTCAGCGGGGTCGTCCAGGTCAAACCTGACGTGTGGGTCCCCTGTGTCAGTGTCACTATTAGGTAATTAAACTAATTAGAATTAACTTAAACCTAACCCAGGTTAATTAGCAGGCGGGCCCCACTTGTCAGTGACTCTGGGGAGTCAACCCGTGGTCAAACCACGCTGATTCGCCGGCATTTAGCCGCCGGCGACGTCCAGACGCGGTGGTGGAGTGCGGGATTCCTCCTCCGGCGACCAAATGGACGGCGAAGAGCACCTACGTGTAGCTGGGAGCAAACCGCATCGACTGGTGGTGGTGGTGGAGCTCGGGGTCACCGGAATCGACGCCGGCGACGAGCCGTGCGGCTGCCGGGGTACGGGTGTAGTCGAACCCATCGCTAGAGAGCACGGCGAGGGGCGTGCGATGGTGCTACGGGCTCCTGGCGATGCAGTGGAGCTAACGGCCATGGTGGTGCGACCGTTGGATGGCCGGAGCCTCGTCGGCGACGAGCTCGTGCGGCGGCGCGTGCGGGTGAGCTACGTGCAGTGGCTACGGAGCTCGAGAGGGATAATGGAGAGGATAGGAAGGTGGCCAGGCTCACGGTGGTTGCGACGGAGCGGACGGCGAGGTCGGGGGCGAACTGCTGCGGTGGTGACGGCGGAGGGGATCTCCGACGGTGAGCGGCGAAGGCGAGGTCGGAGCGGTGGCTTCGGGGCAAGCGAGCCCTCGGGGCTCGACCTGCTCGAAGGGGAAGGCGACGGCGGAGCTGCTGGACACGATGGGGCGGCACGAGGACGACGGTGGCTACGGCTACTCCGGCGAGGTGGCAGCGGCTGCGTCGGCCATGGTGGAGGAAGGCGAGGGAGAGGCGATGGGGGAGAAAGGGGGTGTCCAGGGGCTCGGGGGCGCGTCGTGGAGGTTGTCCAGCTCGTCCACGGGCGAGGCGGCAAGCAGGTGGTGCTGTGGCGAGCTCGCGCACGCCGGCGTCACCTCTCTGCCTGCTCTGGCGAGAGCAAGCAGCTGACTGGCGCGGGCCAGCACAGTGCTGGGCCGGCCAGTGGGCTGCCAGGTAAGTCCTTCTCTGCTTTCTATTTTTCTCTTTTTATTTATTTCTGTTCTGTGTTTTGAAATAGTAGTAATACTATTTCATTTAGGAAAATCCTGGAAATATTCAGAGGCACATTTGAAATTATTCTCAACAGCCTAAAAATACTTTCAAGATTATTTGGGCATTTTAAATATTTGTAGGATTTAAATTGCCCAAATGCAAGTACTTATGGCTTGGTGCAAAAATCTAGAATAGCCTCCAAAAATATGAAACCATTTTTGGCAGAGGTTTTAGCTAGGACCAAAGATGGTGAACATTTATGGAGGGCATTTCAGGTTCATTGAAAAGGATTTTAGTAAACCCTAGTTGTGTTCAGGGGGGTGCTGGGGGTTTCTGGCATCCCCATTTCAAGTTTCTGTGAAAAGTAGACATGATGCAACACTCTAATGCATGAACTAGCTAGGATGTGACAACTCAGCCCCACTCAAAAGAATCTCGTCCCGAGATTTAGGATCCGTTGGGAAGAAGGTGGGGTACTCAAGTCGAAGACGATCCTCCCTTTCCCAAGTAGCTTCTTTCTCGGAATGGTGTGACCATTGAACCTTGAGAAACTTGATGTTTTGGCGTCGAAAGGTACGCTCGGCTTGATCAAGGATTCGAACGGGATATTCCCGATATGTGAGGTTATCTTGGAGATCAAGCGTTTCGTGGTCCATTACATGGACAGGATCCGAGAAGCAACGCCTGAGTTGAGAAACGTGGAAGACGTCATGAACCTTGGAAAGATGCGGAGGTAGTTCCAATTGGTAGGCAACATCTCCTCGCTTGGCAAGAATGTGGAAGGGTCCAATGTAACGAGGAGCCAATTTGCCTTTGATACCGAATCGATGGGTTCCTTTTAAAGGAGTAACCCGAAGGTAAGCCTTCTCGTCAACCTCAAAAGTCATAGCCTTATGTTTGCGATCATAATGGCTCTTTTGGCGAGATTGGGCTGTTTTTCATTTCTCACGAATAATGCGAACCTGCTCTTCTGCTTCCTGAATCATATCCGGGCCAAAGAGTTGTCTTTCCCCGGTTTCTGACCAGTTAAGAGGCGTTTGACATTTTCGTCCATAGAGAACCTCAAAAGGAGCTTTGCCCAAGCTAGCTTGATAACTATTGTTATAAGGGAATTCGGCGAATGGAAGGCATTTCTCCCAATCCATGCCGAACGAGATGACAGAAGCTCGGAGCATTTCCTCCAGAATTTGATTAACTCGTTCTACCTGACCACTTGATTGATGGTGGAAGGCGGTGCTAAAGGAGAGACGAGTTCCCATAGCATTTTGGAAACTTTCCCAAAATCGAGAGGTGAAGAGACTTCCACGGTCTGAGTTAATTTCCAATGGAACACCACGAAGAGACACTATTCGGGAGATGTACAAGTCAGCTAGCTGGCTCGCGGTTATACTCTCACGAACAGGTAGGAAGTGGGCTACTTTGGAAAGACGATCGACAACAACGAAGATAGCATTATTCCCTCTCTTGGTCCTGGGAAACCCGGTAATGAAATCCATACCGATTTTATCCCATTTCCATTCAGGAATAGCCAAAGGCTGAAGGGTGCCAGCAGGCCGTTGATGCTCTTCTTTAACACGACGGCAGACGTCGCAATTAGCAATGTATTGAGCAATTTCTCTCTTCATCTTAGTCCACCAAAACCTCTGGCGTAGGTCTTGATACATTTTAGTACTACCGGGATGAATGGTGAGAGGAGATTCATGAGCTTCCTTAAGGATCAATCGCCTCAGGTTGCGTACCCTTGGAACCACTAGGCGGTCTCCAAAGAACACAACACCTTGGTCATCAACGGAGAAACAATCCGCAACTCCTTTCGTGATGTTTCTTTTAATACGGGAGATCCCCGGATCTACCTTCTGAGCTTTGATGATCTGATCCATAAGGGTAGGTTCCGCCACCAGGGTGGATAGGAACCCTCGAGGAACAATGTGAAGGTTAAGCTTACAGAATTCCTCGTGGAGAAGTGGTTGACTTTGTTGTAACATCAAGTTGTTACAGTAAGATTTACGGCTTAGCGCATCAGCCATGATGTTGGCTTTGCCCGGGGTGTAAGTTATTCCTAAGTCGTAATCTGTGATCAACTCGACCCAACGTCTTTGCCTGAGATTCAAATCCGGTTGGGTGAAGATGTATTTCAGACTTTGGTGATCAGTGAAAATCTCGCAACGATTACCGAGAAGGTAATGTCGCCATGTTTTGAGTGCATGGACTATGGCTGCAAGCTCTAGATCATGTGTGGGATAATTATCCTCATGTGGACGCAACTGTCGGGAAGCGTAGGCAATCACGTGACGATCTTGCATGAGTATGCAACCTAGTCCTTGTCGCGAGGCGTCGCAATAGATAACAAAGTACTTAGAGAAATCTGGTGGTATGAGTACGGGAGCAGATGTCAGGCGTCTTTTCAGTTCCTGAAAGCTGAACTCGCACTGTGGGGTCCACTCAAACTTTTTATCTTTCTTGAGGAGTTCAGTTAGAGGTTTAGCAACCTTGGAGAAATTCTCGACGAAGCAGCGACAGTAGCTCGCTAAACCAAGGAAACTCCGAACTTGCTTGACCGATTCAGGTGGAGTCCAGTCAAGGATGGCTTGAACTCGCACGGGATTGACAGCAATACCCTTACCAGAGATTACATGGCCTAGATAGGTCACTTCTGGCAACCAGAATTCACACTTAGAGAATTTAGCATAAAGGCGATGCTCTCGAAGTTTCGTCAATACTAGCCTTAGATGCTCGGCATGTTCCTCCTCATTCTTGGAGTAGATGAGTATATCATCGAGGTATACTACGACGAATTTATCCAAATACTCCATGAAGATTGAGTTCATTAACCGAGAGAAGGTGGCTGGAGCATTGGTTAAACCGAAAGACATGACGGTATACTCGTATTGGCCATAACGAGTAACAAAGGCCGTTTTAGGATTGTCCCCGTTCTTGATTTTGATTTGATGGTAGCCCAACCTCAAATCCATTTTAGAGAAGACTGAGGATCCAGCGAGCTGATCATACAGGTCGTTGATCCTGGGAAGCGGAAACTTGTTCTTGATAGTGACTAGGTTGACAGGTCGGTAATCTACAACCATCCGATCCGTACCATCCTTCTTCTTCACGAAGAGGACGGGGCAAGCCCACGGAGAAGAACTAGGACGGATGAAACCCTTTTTCAAGGACTCATCGAGTTGTTTCTTAAGCTCAGCTAGCTCTAGGGGTGCCATCTTATAAGGTCTTCTGGAGATTGGGACGGTTCCTGGAACAAGGTCTATCACGAACTCGACATCCCTGTTAGGTGGAATACCTGGCAGTTCTTCTGGGAAGACATCCGGGAAGTCACGGACTACCGGAACATCTTCAAGGTCTGGTAGAGGGTTGGCATTTAATGAGTAAAGCTGACGCTTAGACACCCGGGTCAAAACATTGACTGTCTTGCCCGATGGATGGGTGAGTTGAACAGTTCTAGTAGAGCAATCAATCTTAGCATAATGGGCTGACATCCAGTCCATACCCAAGATGATATTTATGTCCGAGGACTTGAGAGCTATTAGTGATGCAAGGAAGACCAATCTGTCGACAAGAATTTCATTTCCATGGCTTATCCTAGAGGTTTGCCATTTAGAACCAGGGGTTTGGATTACCATGGAGGTGGGCATGTCACAAAATGTGGTGTTGTGCAATCGAGCATAGCTCTCAGAGATAAATGAATGAGATGCTCCAGTATCGAAAAGAACAGTTGCCGGATGGCAATTAACAAGGAGCGTACCAAGGACGACGTTGGGATCCTCATGAGTTTCCTCAGCTGAAACATAGTTGACATGGCCACGTGTAGTGGTGGCTGGCTTGGCGTAGTAAGTCTTTCCTGCTGGCTTACCACGGCCAACGGACTGTCCAGGTTGATTGGGGTTGTTTTGGGGGCACTCGCGCAAATAGTGACCCGTTTCTCCACACTTGAAGCATGTCACAACATTGGGGCGTGGAGCAGCTTTAGCAGCGGGGCCACCATGACCTTGGGTGGTCCATACGGCTGGTTGGGGCGAGGCGCCTCGAAGGATGGCCTCGGAGTGAACCTAGGTGGCAGAGCAGTGTTTGGAATCCAGACCCGGCGCTTCTGAGATCCGGAGCCGGATGAGGAACCAAAATCGCGGGAGTGCTTGCGTGTAGCGCCATAGTCGGTCTGTCCTGTCTCAACACTCATGGCCTTATTGACCAATTTCTGGAAAGAGGTGCACTCGTGCAGACGAAGATCATGGCGAAGCTCGGGGCTAAGTCCCTTGCGGAACCTTGCCTGCTTCTTGGCGTCGGTGGATACCTCTTCAGGAGCATAGCGTGCTAAATTTCCAAACTCACGGCTGTGTGCATCCACAGTCAGTCTGCCTTGGGTGAAGTTGCAGAATTCTTCCCGCTTACGATCTATGAGACCATCCGGAATGTGATGCTCACGGAAAGCCTCACTGAATTCAGCCCAAGTAGTGATTTGGCCGGCTGGGCGCATAGCCTCAAAGTTTTCCCACCAGAGGCTAGCAGGGCCTTCGAGGTGGTAGGAAGCGTAGGTAACCTTATCAGCTTCAGCTACGTTGGCAGAACGTAGCTTATGGGTAATGCTACGGAGCCAATCATCTGCATCGAGGCCTCGACGGAATGGTTAAACTTCGGTGGGTACAACTTGATAAAGTCATTGATGGACACCAAGTCGTTCCTCTGATGACGTGCAGTATTCTGCTCAATTCGCTCTAGCAAGCGGTTAGTCTCACGCTTGTTTCTTTCTGCCTCCAACATGACTTCGGCCAGAGAAGGCGGTTGAGGCAGATTCTCCCCCCTAACTGCATTGGCTTCACCCTGCGCCTGGACAGCAGGGTTGTTGCGGGTGTTAACCATCCATACATAGTTTAGTAGAAGCCCAGACTAGAGTACGACTATGATGAAAGACGATACATCTCATCAGAGGCATTCCAAGCTCCTATACATTATTTTTCTACACCTCCGGAACGTGATACACACCAAGTCGTATCCCACAAGACACGCAGGACTGTGGGGAATACAACTGTTACAATACTAGTGGAACTACTACCAACTCAAACGTCTCCGTAGTAATCTTCGTAGAAGTCACCACCATGTCCTGGGAGCTGAACATGATCATCTGGAAACAGTCGGTCCTGTGGAGCTTGCGGTCCATAAGGACTCGGGTGTGGCCTTGGTCCAACAAACGGTGGCAGACGGGGTCCTCGAGGAGGGGTGATGCCTCCTACATCACGCCATTCCATACATTCTGGCAGACCAGACCGCACGGGGTACAAGTCCCTCATGTCCATATACCCGGCCTGCACGGCAGGTGCAAACCGTGTCAGAGTGGCCCAGTGATCAGAACGGGCATTAAAGAGCTCCATTCGCAAGGCACGATTCTCACGGTCCTTGTCCTCAAGCATCTCGGTGGTGGTGCGGAGTAGTGAATCCTCATGGGTAGGATCACAGTAGGTAGCCTGATAGTACCCCTGTGTCCCAGGGAGTGATGCTGGCATATAGCGGAAGTCAGTGTTCTGAAGCAAGGCAGTTCTGGCTCGCATGATAGTCATCATCGAGTAAGCTACGTCCTGCACGGACATCTCGACGGTAACCCCAAGTCCATAAGAGCAATGGAGGGGTTCAGTAGCTCCAGGATAGGAAGGGTAAATCCTGACTGTGCAAAAATATTGGCTTTGATTAAAGTCTCGAAACTGCTCCTCGACGGTATACTCAGGATACCAACGATAGCCTGTCTCAACCATCACTCGGACCAGCATGGCCGTGTGACCAGGTACATCGAGGCACCGGGTCAGACGAACCACTTGATTCTGGGAACGGGTGGCCATCTGAAAGCACGGAATAATGCAAGGCATTAGTATTTCTGGGAGAATTCGGACAGCATAACGGCTGTAATGCTCGGAAAAAGATTTGAGACATTCGCAACAGTTTGCAATACCACTCAACAACATCATATCAAGGTTCTGGTTCAACTGACAACATACTAAAGGTAGTGGAAACTGAACCGAAGCATGGAACCAACAATCCTATAAGTTACTACGGATTAGTAACACGTGAACCTGATAGAGAGAAGAGAGCCTAGTCCTTAACCCACGTAGAATGAGAAGAGAATGACTCGGATCAGAGGGTATGAGGTAAAGGAGTAAAAGCGCCTTACGTTCCCTCCCACAATCAATTCCCCTACATATAACTAAAGCATTTCTAGACTCGACATCGACCAGTTTGTCTTAACGCACCTACAAGCAGTCCGGCTCTGATGCCAACGCTGTCAGGACCCCGATACTAAGTCACACCGATCTAGCCTGTAACACCTCATATCACATTGCGGCCTCACGCACGGTACTCCCATGGGTGTCGCCTTACCATGGCCCGGGACCGTTTGCGCCTTTTGGCTCGCGTATATGACAATGTCGCTAGCATCCATATGACAGAGAACCCGGGCCGACATGGCTAGTCATGAACCCAAAGCGGCACTAACGTATGGGGATAGGCATACATGAATCAACATCGAACGTGTCGGTCAGCAGCGTGTGAATCCGGGCTGTAGCACTAGGCTAACAGGACTCCGGGAACCCGGGCTGTAGCAGGCTAGGCAGGACTCCGGATGTCACCGCGTGACATTTCTCCGAAGGGACAGACACATGAATGATATGAATCACATGCCGGCCAGTCAAGTGTCCAGAGCAGTAGTGCTGGGCTAGCAGGACTCCGGTGAACCGGGCTGTAGCGGACTACTATGGCTCAAGGAGGCACTAGACTACATTTCCCCATAAGAGAGGCTGCCAAGGATAAACAACTAGATAGTCGGATCCCACACATACCAAGCATTTCAATCATACACACAATATGCTCGATATGTGCAAATACAACATGGCATCACAACAAAACTCTACAACTCAAAGTACTTTATTTAAAGGGCTCCGGAGAGCCTTACATAACTTGTTCATACAGATAGGGGTCACAAGACCCGACACTCAAGTCATACAATCATACAAGCACATGCGGAAGCAACTTGTCTGGGTATAGACACTAGAAAGAAAGAAGGCTTGACGAAGCCTGTCTATCTACGTAGGCCCTTCACAAGCCTAGATCACCACCTGGGTGGCAAGTCACTCGTCGTCGTCGAGTTCTACGTAGAACCCATCGGAAGGGGCGGTGTTGTCCTCTGAAAACAGTAATTGAAGCAACATGAGTACAAAGGTACTCAGCAAGTCTTACAACAGATCCTACTATACATGTTCATTCTCAAGAAGGTAGTGGAGTTATTGCAGCATGCCAGCTTTGACTCTTGGCTAAGCTATCCTACGAGACACCACTTGTGAAATAGTTTTCGCACACGAGTCCACTAATCACCATCTCAATACTCTACCGTGGATCCTCCCTCGTCATCCCACGAGAGAGCCATCCGCGGTACTCACACTTATCTTGAGGCTTTTAATAGTATCCATTTACTTGTCTATGAACTGCATAAGCGACCAAGTAGTCCTTTACCGCGGACGCGGCTATTCGAATAGTTTTATACCCTGCAGGGGTGTACTTCGTCACACACGCTCTCACCACTTACCGTCGCTACACGACGTGTACTCGGCAACCTTCAAGCGGAAGCCCAACGTGGGTGTCGGCCACAGCCTACCCAAACACTCATGTCTCTAGTCCAGGTTTATCGCCTATTTAGGTTCCATTCGCAGGGAGTCCGGCCGAGGTTTCCACATACGGCCCCAAACAATGTGTGCTGGGTTCCCGGACACCAAACGGGCGACTCGGTACACCATGCCACGAGCCTACCGCATCACAGCCCACCCCTTGGTCAGCGCTGTCCATGGCCTCCAGCTTACTACAAACACCAGAAACTACGTGCAACTCCTGGACAGAGGACAAGGGTGATTAAGAAGCCGAGGGGGTCCATTGGTTTCGGGCCCAATGCGTGGTAGTAGCTGAATTTTAAATCACGCATACAGATCTCAGTTCTTAGGGACGGTCTCAATGAAACAACCCACCATGTACTCCTACATGGCCTCCCATCGATACCTTTACCAAAACGTATTCAACACCTCACTCTCATTACCGACACACGCTTTCACTCTAGTTCATCACCCTGATGAGCCAGACCTGACACGACTCTAAGCGTAGCAAGCATAGCATTGTAGGAACACAACATGGCTCAATCAACTCCTACACATGCTAGTGGGTTTCATCTAGTTACTGTGGCAATGACAGGTCATGCAAAGGAAAGTGGGTTCAACTACCGCAACACACAGCAGTTTGAATCGCGTTGTCTTAATGTAGTAAATGAAAGCAGAAGCGAGAAGATGGGTTTGTATCGAAATGATCAATGGTTTGCTTGCCTGACGGAGTGGTGGTGGGATGCTGCCCTTCAGTTGGATACTCGTGAATATGCTCGGAGGCAGGACCTACCACAATGGACACATCGAAGCACAATCAACACCAAGCAAGTGCAACAATATGATGCATGCATGAGACATGGCAAGAATGGACGTATTGGGCTAATGCAACTAAGACCAGATGGGTTTGGACTATTTTGAATCAAAGATTCAAATTCCAAGTTCATAAATGGCCCATGTTAGTGCTTTATCTTGTTCTGCATAAACCAGTAGGTTAACTTGCTTAAACATGCATGAAACCAGTACAGATGGAAAGAATGGATTTTTCTGATCATTTTTCATATATAAATCTTTTCATTCTGAGCTATAGATTATTTTCTATGATTTTTTGAAGTTCGTGATAATTTCTGGAATTTCCTGTATAAGAATAATTCCAGTAATTAAGTTACTTATTACGTCAGCAGTGTGTCATGATGACGTCAGCGGTCAGCGGGGTCGTCCAGGTCAAACCTGACGTGTGGGTCCCCTGTGTCAGTGTCACTGTTAGGTAATTAAACTAATTAGAATTAACTTAAACCTAACCCAGGTTAATTAGCAGGCGGGCCCCACTTGTCAGTGACTCTGGGGAGTCAACCCGTGGTCAAACCACGCTGATTCGCCGGCGTTTAGCCGCCAGCAACGTCCAGACGCGGCGGTGGAGTGCGGGATTCCTCCTCCGGCGACCAAATGGACGGCGGAGAGCACCTACGTGTAGCTGGGAGCAAACCGCATCGACTGGTGGTGGTGGTGGAGCTCGGGGTCGCCGGAATCGACGCCGGCGACGAGCCGTGCGGCTGCCGGGGTACGGGTTTAGTCGAACCCGTCGCTAGAGAGCACGGCGAGGGGCGTGCGATGGTGCTACAGGCTCCTGGCGATGCAGTGGAGCTAACGGCCATGGTGGTGCGACCGTTGGATGGCCGGAGCCTCGTCGGCGATGAGCTCATGCGGCGGCGCGTGCGGGTGAGCTACGTGTAGTGGCTACGGAGTTCAAGAGGGAGAATGGAGAGGATAGGAAGGTGGCCAGGCTCACGGTGGTTGCGACGGAGCGGACGGCGAGGTCGGGGGCGAACTGCTGCGGTGGTGACGGCGGAGGGGATCTCCGACGGTGAGCGGCGAAGGCGAGGTCGGAGCGGTGGCTTCGGGGCAAGCGAGCGCTCGGGGCTCGACCTGCTCGAAGGAGAAGGGGATGGCGGAGCTGCTGGACACGATTTGGCGGCGCGAGGACGACGGTGGCTATGGCTACTCCGGCGAGGTGGTAGCGGCTGCGTCGGCCATGGTGGAGTAAGGCGAGGGAGAGGCGATGGGGGAGAAAGGGGGTGTCCAGGGGCTCGGGGGCGCGTCGTGGAGGTCGTCCAGCTCGTCCACGGGCGAGGCGGCAAGCAGGTGGCGCCGTGGCGAGCTCGCGCACGCCGGCGTCACCTCTCTGCCTGCTCTGGCGAGAGCAAGCAGCTGACTGGCGCGGGCGAGCACAGTGCTGGGCCGGCCAGTGGGCTGCCAGGTAAGTCCTTCTCTGCTTTCTGTTTTTCTCTTTTTATTTATTTCTGTTCTGTGTTTTGAAATAGTAGTAATACTATTTCATTTAGGAAAATCCTGGAAATATTCAGAGGCACATTTGAAATTATTCTCAACAGCCTAAAAATACTTTCAAGATTATTTGGGCATTTTAAAATATTTGTAGGATTTAAATTGCCCAAATGCAAGTACTTATGGCTTGCTGCCAAAATCCAGAATAGCCTCCAAAAATATGAAACCATTTTTGGCAGGGTTTTAGCCAAGACCAAACATGGTGAACATTTATGGAGGGCATTTCAGGTTCATTGAAAAGGATTTTAGTAAACCCTAGTTGTGTTCAGGGGGTGCTGGGGTTTCTGGCATCCCCATTTCAAGTTTCTGTGAAAAGTAGACATGATGCAACACTCTAATGCATGAACTAGCTAGGATGTGACACCGTCAAAGCGTTCCTCCAATCTTCTCACTTCCTCAACGTATGCCTCCATCAATGGACTTTGGTAATCCTTGTTAACTTGCCTCACCACCAATTGTGAATCTCCTCGGATGATTAGCTTCTTGATTCCCAATTCAACGACAATCCTGAGTCCGGCAAGGAGTCCTTCATACTCTGCTGTATTGTTGGTGGCTTCCTCCCGAGGAAAGTGCATCTGGACGACATACTTCACACTACAAAATAAGACACATCCGTGACATTTTGGGCCGAACGAATTTGTTTTCTGTCATGCTTATGACACTTCTATGATGATAATTATGACAAAACCTGGTATGATCATAGATGTGGTGGGCTCCTACTTCTATGACAAAAAATCATGACAGAAAATGGGCTTTTCGTTCGGGGCGGGCCGGAAACGGAGCTGCATGACATTCTTTGGGCCGTCCATGGCGGAAAAGACCGTCGTAGAAGCGAGGGCGAGGAAAATATCATGGAGTTCCTGGTTACGGTGGGTGGTCGGGGCCGAGAGATGCACGGAGGTTTCCGTGTTTCTCTCGTGTACACGCGTATGTTCGAGGCGTTGGCTAACTGAACCCGAGCGATCGCATGTTACTTAACCCGAGCGATCGATCCCTTGGTTGTTAACTGAACCCGAGTGATTCATTTGCTGCTGACTGAACCCGAGCGATTCCTTCACCACTGCTGCTAACTGAACCCAAGTGATCGATCAGTACCGCTGCTTACTGAAGCTGATCAAGCCCCCGTGTGAGACGTAGCCAACCGGTGTTGGGTTGCCTCTCGATGAACAGTGACCGTTGCTATCGTGCGTGATGTACATAGAATGAGTCAAGATGTGGTGAGTCGAGCCGGTTGGTTGGCTGTGGATGAACAGTTCCCGGTGGGGGTTGGATGAACAGGACCCCGTGGTATTAGGCCATTGCCACTGGATGAACAGGACCCCGAGGAGGCCGCCGCACCCTAGTCGGTTGGTTGTGGATGAACAGGACCCCGTGGAGGCTCTATGAACAGCAACAGGTGGAGGCTGGATGAACAGTAGTCGTGGATGAACAGTATCCATGGAGGCTGGAGGAGGTCGGCGGTGGATGAACAGTAGCCCGTGGAGGCTGGAGCGAGGCAGTAGACAGTGGATGAACATGACCCCGTTTCGACCGTAGCTGCTCCAACACAAGTCCATTTCCTCCGTTTTGCGGTACGCTACACCCCTCCCGATCAACAGGACCCCGTTTCAACCGTTGGCACTCCAACACAAGTTTGTTTCCTCCATTTTGCGGTATGCCAGACCCTTCCCAATGAACAGGACCCCGTTTCGACCATAGGTGGTCGAACACAAGTTCGTTTCCTCCATTCTGCGGTACGCCAGACCCTTCCCGATGAGCAGGACCCTGTTTCGACCGTACGGTCGAAAAGAAGGCCCGTTTCCTCCATTCTGCGGTACGCCGGACCTTGTTTCGGCTCTTCCGTCCAAGCCGGTTGGCTCCTGATGAACACAACGTCGTTGCTACCGTCTGCTGCCTCTCCATGTACATGAGCCCTAGCCATACGTATGCACGAGTAGGCGTTCGAGACCCCGCCCGTATGTACGTACATGATCGTATTTTTTGGCATCTAGCTGTACGTACGTGTACACAATTTAGAAGGGACTGCCTGAACTGCTACGTCGGGGGCATGCCGAGTCTTCCTCCGCCGCCAACTCGATGTCGTCTACTACTACACGTGCCGCTACTTGCTCGACCATGGTTCATTGTTGCAGAGAGACCGATCGAGCAGTATGCACGTACACGTTCGCGACAACGCTACGTACGCTTCGACCGGGTGGGTCCCAACTGTCAGGGAGGATAAGGATGCACTTCCTTACGTGCTGAGATATAGCTGGTGGGTCCCGGCTATCAGGGGGGAATCATTTTTATTTTATGAGTAATAAGGAGGCACTTCCTTGGTTTCGAAGATGTAGCTGGCGGGTCTAGCTGTCAGCCTCACAGCCTAAAGTCCACTTCCGATGGCTGTCGTTCGTTGACCTTGTTGACCATGAGGCGCCGAGAGCATCAAGGCGGTGAACGACGTGGAGCCAAGAAGACGAGGCGGGTGGATGCCCAAGCAGAGGGCAGTACGAGGGTTCACTGGTTTGGCTGCGGCGTAAGTCCGCCATCGCTGGAGAATAACAGGGGGTGTGGGTCAGTAGAGGGAAGGTCTGGCCAGTCGTAGTATGGTCGGTCCGTGAGGCCTGCGCGGTAGCGCAGCCGACCACGCGAGGCTGGAGCAGGCGGTACGACGGGCCTGGTTTGGGCGGCTGGAGCAAGAAGACCAGAAGTTGAAGACACAGCACGACCGTTGCTTTAACATCCAACGGTCAGTGCAGCTAGAATCGTTTTGACTAAGTTGACAAAGCCCGTATGCGTCAAGTTAGTTGGCCCACAAGTCAGGCTCGAAATCTGGTGGGTCCCAGCTAGTAGGGGGGAATCTTTTTTTGCTCGTAATAAGGTGGCACTTTCTTGCGTGCGAAGATGTTTTCTGGGTTTTTTTAGTTTCTTCTTTTCGAGTTAGAATAAAAAGGAAACTATTTAGCATCTTTGGTACAATCTATATTTTTGCGAAATGGATCATAATAAAGCTGGTGGGTCCCGACTGTCAGGGAGAGGTAACTTTTTCCACGTAATAAAGGAAACACTTCCCTGCATGCGAAGATGTAGCTGGTGGCTCAAACCTGTCAGGGGGATAAATCATTTGTTTTCGCATAATAAGGAGGGACTTTCTCGCGTGCGGCCATGGGCCATGCCGGGTCCCTACTGTCAGCCACTCCACGTTCATGCCTCTTCCGATGGCTGTCGTTTGTTGACAAAATTGAGCACACTGCGCCGAGAGAACCAACGCGGTGGACGATGGCGAGGCCTAGGAAGGGAAGAACCCAGAGCCAGCGAAGACACAACAGTGGATGCCCACGCGGAAGGGAGTATGAGGGTTCACTGGTTCGGCTGTGGTGTGAGGCTATCGTCGCTGGAGAAGAACAGGAGGTGTTGTTGAGTAGAGGAATGGCCTGGATAGCGATGGGAGTAAGGTGGGCTGGTGAGGCTGTCGCGGGCAACCACGACCACCTATGGGACCAGGAGGCCCCTTGCTGGTTCGGCAGGGGGGAGTCGTGTTGCACAAAGAGCATACGAGCATGAGGCAGCATGGCAGAGATCACACGGGCAGTTTTACCTAGGTTTGGGCCGTCGCGAGGCGTAAAACCCTACTCCTGCTTTTGGTGGATTGATGGTGGAAATGTGGTGGTGGAGCGTAGTACACTTGCCCGGCAAGGGTTGCCTTAGGGCGGCCGCGACCATGCGCGTATGGGGGTGTCAGTTATCCAACCTTCTAGCCTCCTAACCCCTTCTATTGTTGCCATGGGCCTCCTTTTATGGGTGAAGGGGTCACCACAGTGGCAAATTAGTCATTAGACACTGATAAGATAGCAAATAGTGCTATCATACCTAACTCTGCAAGCTGATAGGGCGCATTAAATGCACTGCTTAATATCGCATCGTTGCCTGCCCGGCAAGCCTGCCCGGCAAGCCTGCCGGGCTTACTCTGCCAGCTCCATGCCTACTCGTCCGACACGTCATAGGACGGGTGTCGTCTCTAGGTTTTCTGGTAGAAAGGGGCTGCCATGTGGCGAATGGCTGCCACTTAATCACTCTGCGGCTTGACATCACACTGATCGATGACGTGAATCGCGGTGGAGTGGTTGGTGAGGTGATTTAGCCTCCACAAGTCCCGGCAGGCCATGCCAGGACACCTTGGTCGTCTTCTTCTGGGGGTGGCCTCGTCCCTTGTCAGGCTCGCCTGCCCGGCAAAGGAGGCCTTTCTCTTGACGATATCTTGCTTCTTTGGCTTGGTCTTGGTCCCTCTAATCTGCTTGTTGGTCCCTTGAATCTCTTGGTTTCTTGTACTCTGTCTTGGGTTGGTGCTTAAATCTTGATCCCGTGCCTGTGCACAGTCAGGGCAACAGACCCAGGGCTTGTTGCACCGACAGAAGCCCCGGGCCTGCCCGGAGCGTGCTGCCGAGCGTCGTCGGGGTAGGGCCTAATAAGTGCACAGGCAAAGTTGCTGAAGAGGCTGGTCTCTTGAGATCTCCTTTGTTTCTTCATTAGTCTTGATTTTGGGCCAGTTTCCGGTTTCCCCATGCATTGTGTAAAGCCAATAGTGGTGGGGCCGCTCCAGTAATGGCCCGTGAATGACTTTAACGCACGGGGTAAAAACTGCCAATTCACTCTTCCCACCACACCCTTATCCTTAGCCACATATGTTGCATGCATCGTGTGAGGTAGGTAATGGAGGTGCGTGGTGCGGGAGAGCATCAAGATGAGGGCCTGACCATCTTGAATTGGCGGAGGAGGACGGTGGCCGCCTGTTGAGGGAGCGGCTCCCCTCCCCAACCCGCCTATAAAAGGAGGGGTGGAGTCATCCATTCTCGCATTCTTCTTCTCCTCCGTCTTCTGCTGCTGCTGGTCATGTTGAAGAGGAGAGCCTGGGGCCAGCCCCCGGGCTCTTGGTTGGGGTGAGTGCTGCCAATTGCCGGTGCTGGCGCTCGGGAGGTCGCTTAGGGTGCCGCGCGGAGAGATCTACCGACGATGAAAACTCCTCCTCGAGCGAAAGCGACGAGGAGGATAGTGACGACCATGACGACGACAGCGGGCGGGAGGCGACGACTCTGACTCTGGCTGATCGCCACCCGCACCATCTTCATCAGGCGGCAACACCATCTTCTGCATCCGCATCTCCTTCCCGGCAGTATGATTTGCCGGGGAGTTGGATGCAGAAGTGGGGATGGTGCTCCCGGGCTCCTCAAGCAGCCTTCCAGCTGGACCCCGGCAGGCTTCCTCTCGGGATGCAGCTCCGTTAGCCCTGCCGTGCACTGCTGGCCCTGGTGGCAGTAGTCGACGGGTGGCCTCCGCCGCGCTCTCCATTGACGTGTTCCCGGGCATCCCCTTTTGCCCTCTTTACCTTCACCTGCCATGCCTGGGAGGAGAGGGACAAGAAAGGGGATTATGGGGCACTTATCTTTTTTCAATCTTAAACCTGTAGGCACTTGCCAAATTTTAATTCGAATAATGTAATCTCTCGAGTCCATGTTTGTGTTCTGTAATGCTAGTACTTGTATCAGCATGTTAGTGAAAAAGATAAACCTTGTCGCGAACTCGTGCATGTATATGTCCATGTAGAGGCGAGATGCCCCTTTAGTGTAAATAAATGAGTTTTTCCCGGTAGGCTATCTTGCCGGCACCCTTTTTGTCTGCTGGAGAGCCACATCTGCCGGGTTACAGACAAAGGGACCGGCCCCCCGCCAACTCCCTTTTACCAAAGGCCACTGCGACCATTCTGACCGAAGCAACGTTCGAGTCAGGGATGGGAGCACCTAAGTTTAAAAAGAGTGGCGAGGTTTTCTAATGCATAAGTTATAGCTTACAGAACACGAATGGACGAGAGGTAGAACTTATCTGTTTGGCTTGCCAGGGATCGTAGTGTCGGGCAATCTTCTCAACTCCTTGTTGAAGCCAAGTTCACGGCAAGAACCTGCAGCTTCATGCATATGAGAATGAATGCATGATGCGATCCTATCTATATGCATATGCAAATGCTCATGAAATGCTTATGCAGTGATCTTGGAATGCTCATGCATGCATGCAGTCTTGGTCGCCCCCCACAACGCTTCCTTATTTTCTCTTGCACGGGGTCATCGCCCTGGCTTTGTACAAGGGGTTACATGCAGCTGAGGCAAGGCCTGTACAAATGGGTGGCTGCCGGGCAGGGCCTGGCAGCCGCGCCTTACGGGTAGAACTTGTGGAGATGCTCAATATTCCATGAGTTTTGCAACTGAGTGCCATCTCCGGTCTCCAGATGGACTGCGCTAGGTCTGGTGACCCGTACTACCCAGTAAGGGCCTTCCCACTTTGGTGACAACTTGTTTGTTCAATTGGCGGACTGAACACGCCTAAGGACAAGGTCACCTTCCTCAAAACACCGGGCATGAACCTTGCAGCTATGATAGCAACGCAGGGCTTGCTGATAGCGTGCAACACGCGTAGCAGCTCGAAGATGATTCTCCTCGAGTAGCACATCATCGTCACGCCGGTGCTGATCTTGCAGTACTTCATCGTAGGCAAGCACTCGATGCGGCCCGTAAATGAGTTCCGTGGGGATAACTGCTTCTGCCCTGTAGACTAGGGAGAATGGAGTCTACCCGGTAGCTCGGTTAGGTGTCGTTCTGAGGGACCAGAGAACTACCGGTAGCTCCTCGATCCACTGCCTGATGTACTTCTGCAACGTATCAAAGGTTCTTGTTTTGAGTCCACGCAGCACTTCAGCGTTCGCCCTCTCAGCTTGTCCATTGCTCCGGGGGTGTGCCACAGAGGCGAATGAGATCTTGCCTCCGAGGGCATGAACATATTGCATGAAGGCGCGACTCGTGAATTGGGTGCCGGAACTCCAAAACGACACACCAGATCTTTCAAGAACTTGATAGCTGACTGAGCAGTCACCTTTCTCACGACATTCACTTCAGGCCACTTTGTAAACTTGTCGGTAGCAACAAACAAGAATTCAAAGCCCCTGATTGCTCTGTGGAAGGGGCAGAGGATATCGAGCCCCCAGAGCAAAAATGGCCATGATAGAGGGATTGTCTGAAGAGCTTGGGTAGGCAGGTGGGTTTTCTTGGAATGGAACTGGCAGGCTTCACACTTGACGACTAGCTTGACCGCATCTTGGAGGGCTGTGGGCCAATAGAATCCTTGCCGGAATGCTTTCCCAACTAATGCCTTTGATCCAATGTGGGAGCCGCACATGCCTTTGTGTATCTCAGCCAATAGTTCCTTTCCTTCTTCCCGGCAGACGCACTTCAATTTCACACCGTTGGGCCTCCTTCTATATAGAGTGTCATAGACAAACTGATACATACTGGCCCTCTAGGCTACTTTTTCAGCTTCGTCTTGGTCGCCGGGAAGCTCTCCGGTTTGGAGGAAGCGAACAATGTGCCTTGCCCAAGTTGGAGCTAGGGGCTCGGCAACGAGGACTACCGGCACCTCCTTTGCTACGGGAGCACATGCCTCATACGCGGGGTCTATGGGCCCAACTGGAGGGGGTGGTCCGGCAGGCTGCGAGGAGTTGTTTCCGGCAGGGTCTCTGTCGGGAGCGGATGGCTCTACCGGGAGAGGCTTACCGGTGTCCAACTTTCTCCTATTTGGGGCCATTGTTGCTGGGGATACGGAGGGCTGAGTGAGATGGAGAACAAAAGTTCCTGGTTCCACAGGAAGCTTCTGCGCAGAACATTTTGATAGATGATCAGCTATGCTATTTTCTGCACGGGGTACATGCTCTGTTTTCTATCCGTCAAAGTGCTCCTATAATCTCCTCACTTCCTTGATGTATGCCTCCATCAATGGACTTTGGTAATCTTTGTTGACTTGTCTCACCACAAGCTGTGAATATCCTCGAATGATCAGCTTCTTAATTCCCAATTCAGCTGCAATCCTGAGCCCGGCAAGGAGCCCTTCATACTCTGTTGTATTGTTGGTTGCTTCTTCCCAGGCAAAATGCATTCGGACGACGTACTTCAAGTGCTCACCGAAGGGGGCGACAAGAAGCACGCCAGCCCCTGCACCTTGGAGGGAAAAAGCACCATCAAAATACATAATCCATTCTTGGGGCAATTCCTTGCCAGGGATAACTGTCTCTATCACTTCCTCATTAGGGGTTGGCATCCATTTTGCAATAAACTCTGCCAATGCCCTTCTCTAGATAGTTGATGTGCTTTCAATCTTCAAACCAAAGCTTGATAGCTCCAAAGCCCACTCCACTATTATCCCGGTAGCCTCAGAGTTTCAGAGTATCTGTTGCAATGGGAAATGAGTGACAATCGTGATCTCATGGGCTTGGAAGTAGTGACACAGTTTCCTTGAGGCCATGATGAGACCAAAAATCAACTTTTGCATGCCAGAGTACCTCGATCTAGCCCCCTGTAACAAGGAGCTGACGAAGTATGTTGGCGTTCCGGGAATGGGGGTCCCCAGACTTGCCTGCCTGCGGCCTGTAGCGTGGCTCGGCCAGTGGCCCAGTACGGCCCGTCTTCAATCAACCAACACTCAAGACCCTCGCGAGGGGCCAAGCCTCGCGGGGCGGACGGCGCAAGGCCTCCTCAGGGGCGGCCTCACCAGGCAGGCTCGCGAGGAGGCGGAGAGATCAAGGCAAGGGGTACCTCGCGAGGTCCTCATGACGCAAGCCATGACGATCAAGACCAGGCGGGCGCCAGGCGGGCGCCAGCCCGCGCAGTGTCCTCGTTTCCTCTTTGGTGCAAAGGGGGCACGCGCAGGCGCGGAGTACCGAGGCATCAAGCAAAGGTTTCCTTATCGGTGCAACGAGACCAAGACCAGCAGGATGGCAGGACGGAAGTCACCGTGGAGCCCAAGACGGCGTCATCACCAGCACCTTTGGCAGGCGAAGACCACCTTTAGTCAGGATAGCTTGTACTAGCTGTCCCCTTTCAAAATGGCCGTTGTTGGATCCCTTCCCGCTCAATATTTGGGAAGAGGACCAGGGCCTCTATAAATAGGGCTAGCCACCACAGTGGAGGGGGATCCGAACCCAGTTCATCTAGGCCCCACCAAGCACAAGAACACCTCTCCTCGCAAGGCTGTTCTTCCCTTGTACTATTCATCATCAGCCCAAGAGGCAATCCACCACACCACACACAAGAATAGGGTATTACACCACAACGGTGGCCCGAACCTGTATAAATCTTGTGTCTCTTGTGTTGTTCATCGATCTAGCATAGCAATCGCGGCGAGGCTGAGGGCGTGTTTTGGTAGAGAGAGATCCTCGTGCGCACCCCAGAGTTCGAACATTAAGGGTTTTGCTGGAACTCGATATCCAACATTTGGCGCGCCAGGTAGGGGTGCGCCGAAATCTTCTTTCCGCTGATCTGTGTCCCATCGCTTCGTCGCATCCATGGCGGACGCTCGCCGAGCCTGCGCCGAGCGCCGGGCTGCTCTCGCCGCTCGCGTCGCCCAGACGGCTCCTGTCAGCGGGCCTCCTCATCGTTCTCCGTCGCCTGCCGCCAATGCCACCACCGGCCCGGCCGGGAACGAGCAGCAAGCATCTTCGCTGCATCCCTCGGTGCGGTAGGAAGGCCGCACAGCCACTCCGTTGCTGACCCCAGCTGGTTCGTCGTCTCACGCTCGTCGCGCCCCCACGGACGCATAGGCCGCGCTGCTCCTGGCACGTGAGCTCCTGCACTACCGCCCCGTCGACGACCTCTACGTAGAATGGCTTGCTCGCATCACCGAGCTCGTCAGCGCCGCAGGGGGCTCTCCCACGCCGTCCCTCTTGCTACCTCGCCCTCCGTCAGGCATGGGCGAGGCGGCTCAGGGAGCGCCTCTGCCACCTTTCCCCCAAGAAGGCGCCCTGGCTCCAAGGCGCGCGGCCCCTGGTCGTGACCCACCGCATCCAGCACCCGCAGTACAAGAAAGAAGCTGCCAAGAAATCCCTCGACCTCAAGAAGGCGCTCACGTGCTCCCTACACCAGCACGACAAGACCGCGTCCCTGCACCAGCACACCAAGACCCCGTGCTGCACCTGGCGGTGGTGCGCGAGTACCACCAGGAGCAAGCCCCGCGTCAGCAAAGGGCTCCGGTGGCCACAGCAGGTTGCCGTGCCTACCACCGAGCTGCGTAGCGTCGCCTGGCCGGGCAAGTTCAAGCCGGATATGCCTCCTCGCTACGACGGTATAGCCGACCCCGCGAAGTTCCTGCAGCTCTACGAGCTAGGCATCGAGGCGGCCAACAGAGACGAGAAAGTCATGGCGAACTGGTTTCCCATGGCACTCAAGGATGACGCCTGCACCTGGCTCCTGAACCTGCCTCCCGGCTCGATCTCCTCCTGGGAGGAGATGCGTAGCTGCTTCATCGCCAACTTCCAGGGCACTCGCGACCGCCCCCCGGCTGCGGGTGACCTGCGCCACATCAAGTAGCAGCCTGGAGAGACCCTACAGGAATACATCCAGTGCTTCAACAGCGCCCGCCTCAAGATCCCCAAGGTGACGGACGAGGCCATCATCTCAGTGTTCTCTGATGGCGTCTGCGACGTCAAGATGAAGGAGGAGCTCGCCATCCACGAGGAGCTGTGCACATCCCTGGAGCTGTTCAACCTGGCGAGCAAGTGCACAAGAGCTGAGGAGGGACGCCTCTCCCTTCTCGAGCTTCCAGCTGCTGGCCCAGAAGAAAAGAAGGCTAAGGCCAAGGACGTGAAGCGCAAAGGAGCAGCCGTGCTCACAGCAGAGCCAGACACGAAGCGCGGTAGGGACCAGCCGGAGTCGTCCAAGGGCAGCCTGACGTTCTGCGCCTACCGCAACCTCCACACCCACAACACCAACGAATGCCAGGAGCTCAGGGCCGTTCGAGAAGGACGCTTCGGTCGACGCCCCGAGCGCAACAACCGGGGCTACGGACGAGGAGGAGGATGAGGCGGATGACGATGGGACGACCGTGGCCCTCGCCAGGAGTGGCGTGACCGACCTCGTGAGGATCGCTGGCAGGACCAGCCTCGCGAGGGTGCCTGGAGGGATCAGCCTTGTGAGAACCACCCGCAGGGCAACGCAGGTCTTCCTCCTCTGCCGCCACCGCCAACAAGGAATGACGACCACCACCAGGACGAGGGGGCTGGGGGCTTCCAGGAGCCACGTGCTATCGGTTGCATCTTGGGCGGAGCTCAGGCCCTAGCCTCTCAGCGCATCTTCAAGCAGTTTGCTCGCGAGGTGAATGCAGTCCTCCCCAGGCTTGAGGCCACGTGCCCGCTCAAGTGGTCCAAGTGCACCATTACTTTCAGCTCAGCAGATCAACTCAAGTGTGCGGCTACCGCTGGCGTCCTCCCGATGCTTTGTTCCCCAGTCAGCAGCAACGTGCAAGTCACCAGGACCCTCATCGATGGTGGCACAGGGCTCAACGTTCTGTCCGTTGAGACGTTCAACAACCTCCAAGAGACATAGGATCAGCTCCAGCCCACCAAGCCTTTCTCAGGAGTTACCGACGGCTCCACCACCCCGATAGGGCAGGTCTGCCTCCCTGTCACCTTCGGATAGCGCAACAACTACCACACCGAGCTCATCGACTTTGACGTCGCCCACATCCACCTGCCATACAATGCCATCCTCGGGTATCCAGCCCTAGCCAAGTTCATGGCGGTGACCCACCACGGCTACAACGTCCTCAAGATGCCAGGAAGTGGCGGAATCATCACGGTCCCCTGCGAGGAAAGAGATGCGGTGTGCTCCCTCGAGCGCGCCTTCCAAGCTGCGTCAATCGAGAACCCGGACAACAATGACGAGAACCCTCCTGAGGCAGTCCCCAAGAAGAAGAAGACACCGCTCAGCTCAAGGCCTCAGGAGGTTGGCACCTCAGGAGGTGGCGCATCAAGATCCGCGCCCGTGCAAGGGGCGCCTCCTTCCATCGCATAGGAAGGCTCGCCCGGCGCCCTCCTCGGGCAGGGCTCGGGGGCTCTCTTCTGGAGGGCCTCAGACTTTGCCAAAATCACGAGGGAGGCGCTCGGGCACCACTTGGAGGCGTGCTTCGCAGCACGTTTCCCTCAGGAAGGCACATGGAGTGGAAAGCCCAACCCTTAGGAGTTCATCACCAAGACCACTCAGGAGCTTCAAGAAGCAAGAGCCATGCGCGGCGATCGCCGTTTGCCTGGCGTGGCTCCCCATCCAGGCGAGGATGGTGGGCTGCGCGTCTGCATCGACGTCCTAGGGCTCAACTGAGCCGCATCTCAGGAGCGCCTCTGGCCTTCGCACGTGGGATGATGCAAGGGTCCGCCGTACAGCTACGTTCGCATGCCTTTCGGCCTGCCGAATGCGGCTGCCACCTTCCAGCGTCACCTGCAGCGCATTCTGGCGGCTCAGGAGGCCAGGCATCACGCGGTCCTAGCGGAGATGGAGATGGTCCTCGAGGAACCGCCTGGACCCCCAGAGCCTCCCGAGGCTCAGGGCTCCGGTGGCTCATGAGGATCGGCCTCATCACCGCGCACCTTCAGCTACTCCAACACCCCCTCTACAATGGTACCAGGTGACATCTTCCAAAGTTCATTTCAGTTGGTAGTGCCCTCAGGGCTGCATCATTCCCAGGCCGCATGGGTCCGTCCCTGCGACATGTATCCCTTTTGCTTATGTCTTTAGTTTACCTTGCTTGGGGCGCCCCTCGGGCTGCATGATCCCCAAGCTGCTCGGGCCTGACCCAGTGGCGTGTACCCATCCTGCATTCGCCTAAGCTGATTTGCTTTTGATGCTTAACCTGCCTGTGATTATCGCTTGCTCAATTGACATCTACCACTGGAGCCACTCGCGCTGGCACGGCGCTTGCGCATGGGTCTGTCCCTGCAACGCCGACAAATCTAAGTGGTCGAGCTCTAGCCCGTGGCAGCCCCGCACGCACCACCTCACCAGGCCCTCATTGCCCACACCACTCTCTTGGAGCAACCAATGGCCAGCCGGCAATCATAATGGCAACCCATGCCTTTCTCGTGTTGGTTTACAGGAACCTCCTTAGGTGTATAGCAGGTGGCGCCACGAGCTCTCTCTCTCTTTCCCACGCGATCCGCTTGCGCGTTAAAAGGGGGGCTCCTGAGCATCGACACTCAGGAGCTCTTGCTGGCTCTTTAGGCCTCACCCCCTGGCCTTGACCACGGCATCGCGACCTGGCATACCAGCGGCGGCTGAGCTCGCTCGAGGGCCGGGACCTGAGGACGTAGAGCACGAAGGAGAGTGTGGGGAAGAATGGGGAAGCTTGCGAGTGCCTAACCTAGCAGCTCCACAGCTGCCGACGTACAAGTCCGGCACAATGCGAAGGAACGACTCCATATTTTCAGGATAAGTTTCATGCCTGGATTAGCTAATCGATGCAGCACAGAATCTTCACCTGATGCAGCTCTGTGACGGCAACGTTGCCTTCCTTTCTCACCTCTCGGCGGCTGCTTGCACGCTAAAGGGGACCTCCTGAGCATCGCGCCTCAGGGGCTCTTACTGGACCTCGGGCCGCTCACCTCCTGGCCTTGACCATGGCATCGCGACCTGGCATACATGCGACGGCTGAAGCCTGCATGGGGACCGGGACCTATCAGCGTAGAGCAGCAAGTCGTCACGTGGTTAGAAAAGGGGAACCAAGCCGGGACAGGACAAGCATTCACACAGTTTCATAATAAGGATCACATCAGCAAGACACGTTGCGGACCCTTTACATGCCCCTACGGGGTGTTTTCTCGATTCCTCGCAGGGAACAAAAGACGAGATTCCTAAGGAGTCCTAACTACCCGCGCCTCCATGGCCGACACCATCATCAACAGTGGGCCACGAGAGGCCGGCGCCAACCCCATCCAGATCAGCTGTGGCGATGGCCTGATGTAGAAGCCTTGCTCTGAGCACAGCGTGAACTCGGGGGCACGTAGTTGTCGCCGCTCATCTCTGGAGTCACGAAGAGCTCGGGAGAGTCGCTGGACTCCCAAGCATCGCTGCTGCTGCTGGAGGAGCCGTTGGGGGAGTGAACGGCAGGCCTAGCTCCTGCCACGTTGATGTCCCGACTACCTCCTCTGGGGCAGCACTCCAGGCGGCGGCCTTCTGCGTCGAAGACCTTGAAGAACATCAAGGAGGCGCCATCATATTCAAAATGAATGCGCCCCCCGTTCGGCAGACCCGGGCGACCTCGCCCCAGCCTCGGGTTATGAAGACCTTGCCCGGAGCGACGACTTCAACCTCCACTCCGGTCGCCAGAGCACCGCAGTCAGCGTGCTGCAGCCAAAGCTCAAGAGGCCCCCTCAGCGGCATCTCGGTGGTGAACAACGAAGGGAAGCGGATCCAGGTGCTTGGAGGCATCGCCGCGTGCAGCACGAGCTCACTAGAGGAGTCCGCGGCGTGGACTCCGGGAGCAACGGCGCGCATCGCCGCAGCTCGTCGCCCACGTCTGTGGCGTGGGCGGCGTCTCGCCGTCCCTTTCTCTAGGGCCCTCGGCCTGGGCGTGAAGTGGTAGCGGGAACCCAGGAGGTGGCCGCTCGCACCAAGGCCTCATCATCTCCATCCTCCCCACCTTGTCGTGGTGGCATGGAACCGGCCGTTTCTTCGGCCGGAGCGGATCAGGTCCTTCCCGGGGAGCCTTCCCCATCTCTTCGGCTGAGAATCTGTGGATCGGTGCCATTGGCGTCGAGGATGGAGATGGAGAGAGGGAGAAGAAGCAGGCAGAGCAGGAAGAGATGGGCAACGGGGGCTCCCGCCCCTCCGTATTTATAGCCCAAGGGAGGCCAACCGTCGACCTCCACGATCGCAGGTAATGATGACTCTTTTTGCATGCAGCAGGGACTCGTCAAGTCAGGTAGTTTCCGAGGCAGTGTGGGGAAGCGGAGGCGCCCACGTCCAATCAGTCGCCACGCGGCAACCAAAGCCACAGGCTATGGGAGCCCGTGGCACTCTGCACTTGCCCTTTGGCTTCGCCGTTAAGCCAAGTCCGAGCGCGCCTTGGGCCCGGGGGCTACTATAGGCGTTATGGGAAAGGGGGTCCCCAGACTTGCCTACCTGCGGCCTGCAGCGTGGCTCAGCCAGTGGCCTAGTACGGCCCATCTTTAATCAACCAACACTCAAGACCCTCGCGAGGGGCCAAGCCTCGCGGGGCGGACGGCGCAAGGCCTCCTCAGGGACGGCCTCACTAGGCAGGCTCGCGAGGAGGTGGAGAGATCAAGGTAAGGGGTACCTCGCGAGGTCCTCGTGACGCAAGCCATGCCAATCAAGACCAGGCGTGCGCCATCCCGCGCAGTGTCCTCGTTTCCTCTTTGGTGCAAAGGGGGAAAGCGCAGGTGCGGAGTACCGAGGCATCAGGCAAAGGTTTCCTTATCGATGCAACGAGACCAAGACCAGCAGGACGGCAGGACGGAGGTCACCGTGGAGCCCAAGACGGCGTCATCACCAGCACCTTTGGCAGGCGAAGACCACCGTTAGTCAGGATAGCTTGTACTAGCTGTCCCCTTTCAAAATGGCCGTTGTTGGATCCCTTCCCGCTCAATATTTGGGAAGAGGACCAGGGCCTCTATAAATAGGGCTAGCCACCACAGTGGAGGGGGATCCGAACCCAGTTCATCTAGGCACCACCAAGCACAAGAACACCTCTCCTCACGAGGCTGTTCTTCCCTTGTACTATTCATCATCAGCCCAAGAGGCAATCCACCACACCACACACAGGAGTAGGGTATTACACCACAACGGTGGCCCGAACCTGTATAAATCTTGTGTCTCTTGTGTTGTTCATCGATCTAGCTTAGCAATCACGGCGAGGGTGAGGGCGTGTTTCGGTAGGGAGAGATCTTCGTGCGCACCCCAGAGTTCGAACCTTAAGGGTTTTGCCGGAACCCGATATCTGACAAAGTACACTGGGCGATGCACCACTTTCTTCCTCGCCACGACCTAGGGGTTGCCCTCGTTGTTGTGCTCACTGCTGTCCTGATCCTTGTCTGACTCTGCCGGTCTCTGCTCACTCTCTGCCTCATCCACTTCTCGCTGTGCTACCAAGGCTGCACTGACCACTTGGTTGGTTGCCGCTAAGTATAACAGTAGTGGCTCCTGAGGTTTGGTAGCAACCAAGGTAGGTACAGAGGATAGGTAGGCTTTCAACTCTTGCAAAGCTGCATCTGCTTCCAGGGTCCACTTCCTAGGACCTTCCTTCTTCAAAATTTTGAAGAACGGCAGGGCACACTCGATAGACTTGGAGATGAATCTGCTTAGCGCGGCAACGCACCCCGTCAGGCGCCTTACATCTTTAATTTTCCTTGGTGCTTGGATCTGCTCAATGGCCTTGATCTTGTCAGGATTAGCTTTGATTCCCCTATGGGACACAAAGAACCCAAGCACCTTGCCAGAGGGAACACCAAACACACACTTCTCTGGGTTGAGCTTTAAGTTGATCTTGCGCAGATTTGCAAATGTCTCCTCCAAGTGCTGGATAAGAGTTGCTCTGTCCTTGGTTTTGACCACAATGTCATCCATATAAGCTTCTACGTTTCTATGCAGCTGTGGCTCAAAACCAATCTGGACTACCCTTGCAAAAGTAGACTCGACACTCTTTAATCCGAATGGCATGCGGATAAGGAAATACGTACCACACGGGGTGATGAACGACGTCTTCTCTTCGTCTTCCATGGACATGAAGATTTGGTGATATCCAGAATATGCATCCAGAAATGAGAGCAAATCACAGCCTGAAGTGGAATCCACAATCTGATCAGTGCGCGGCAAGGGAAACGGGTCCTTCGGGCAAGCCTTGTTGAGATCTGTGAAATCAATGCAAAGCCTCCACTTCCCGTTTGCCTTCCAGACTACCACTGGATTTGCTAACCACGTGGGATGAAATACTCCTCTGACCAAACCAGCTGCTTCAAGTTTCTTGATCTCTTCTGTAATGAACTGCTGCCTCTCCAAGGCTTGTTTTCGGACTTTCTGCTTGACAGGTCGGGCATGTGGGCAGACAACAAGGTGGTGCTCGATTACCTCCCTAAGAGCACCGGGGATATCAGATGGTTGCTAGGCAAACACATCGATATTCGCCCGCAGGAAGGCAACGAGCGCGCTTTCCTATTTGTCATCGAGGTTGGCGCTGATAGTGAAAGTACCATCAACGCCAGCCAGCCCTGTCGGGACCTTCTTAACTTGGGGGTGCAGCAACCTTGGATCTCTTGCTGTTGGAACACTCCGGCACATCATCAACGGGTGCCGTGCACTCGGTGGGGCACGCTTCCCGGTCTCTTTGCCGGAGGTCCTACAATCGCTCTTCTTTCCTTTATTTTCCTTGGAGGGAACTGCTGCTGCCGCTGCCTCTTCCACGACCGCGTCCCGGTACATCTTGTCGACACAAATGATTGCATCATTCTCATCTGATGGGATGGTGATAACTCCTAGTTGCCCAGGCATCTTCAGGGTGTTGTAGGCGTAGTGGGATGCCGCCATGAATTTAGCCAGAGCTAGGCATCCAAGAATCCCATTGTACGGCAGGGGGAGATCGACCACGTCAAACACAATCTTCTCAGTTCAGTAGTTCAATTCTCCCCCAAACATTACCAGCAACGTGATCTTTCCCTTAGGACGACTCCTGCCGGGATTAACTCCTTGAAACGTGCCAGTAACATCAAGCTCTTTCTCTGCTATCTAAAGCTTGCTGATAACTGCTGGGGAGATCAGATTCAGTCCGGCCCCGCCGTCCACCAACATCTTCGTGACTTTGAGGTTGCGAATTGTTGGAGAAACCAACAACGGCATGCACCCTATCACAGTGGTACGGCTAGGATGATCCTCCTTTTCAAAGATGATAGGCGCACGAGACCATTTGAGCGGCTTCCAGGCCTCTGGCGCTGGTTCCACGACATTGACTTCTCGCGCCCTCCGCTTGATCTGGCGGTGAGAGGTGTGCAGAGATGCACCCGCGTAAACGCACAGGGCGTTAGTGGCCTTCTGAATCTCTTGCTCACTGGTTTCCTCTTCATCCCCTCCATCACTCTCATCATCACAGGATTCCTTCTCTTGACCCTGGTGGGCTTTCCTTGGTTCTGAAAGGGTTTGCCGGGGCGATTTACTTCACCACCTCAGCCCATACCGCTAGCAACATTCTGACACTTTTCCTTATCGCGCTTCTCATACTATTCTCTTTGTCTCTTGACAAGCTGCTCAACCTGATAACACTCTTGAAGGTCGTGGCCCTTAGTCCGATGAATCTTGCAATACGACCCATCACCTTTCCCGGCCTTCTCGGCAGCAGCGGCTTCCCGGCAGTCAGCGCACGCGGCAGCTTCCTTGCCGGGGGCCTCAACTTTGGCCTTCTTACCGGTATGAGGCGGTCCTGATCCTTCAGTGATCATCACTGCCTTATCCCTCTGCTTCTTACTACGCTTCTTGGTCTTCTTCTGAGTGGTGGACTCATCATCATCCTCTGAATCAACATCGATGCAATCTTCTTCCCTGGGCAACTTCCTTCCCTCCTCCATCCGAGAACACTTATCCACCAATGTGTAGAGCTCCTTCACAGTGTTGGGCAACTGCACGTTAATCTTAGAGCAAATCCGGCGGTTGCACACATTGGACTGGAAGGCAACTATCATAGCTGCTGGATGGATATTTGCAATATTTCTATGAACTTTGCTGAATCTCTGTAAATACTTACGGAGGGTTTATCCTTCCTTCTGTTGGAGAAGCTGCAGGTTGCTGGGTCGGCCCAGCTCCTGGTGGCCACCAATGAAGGCACCGATGAACTCGTGGCATAGGTCTGCCCATGACGAAATGGAGTTCTCCGGCAGGTGCATCAGCCAAGACCTCACATTGGACTTGAGCGCCAAAGGGAAGTAGTTAGCGAACAACTTCTCATCTCTTCCCATGGTAGCCTGAACAACGATGGTTTAGATGCTCAGGAACTCTGCCGGGTTCAGCCTCCCATCGTACTTCTCAGGTATCTCTGACTTGAATGTGCGAACGGACGGCCGGACTTGCCGCAGCTCACGCGTAAAGGCAGGGCAGTCAACGTCGAGAGGTAGGTGCCCACCAATACCGAGCACAGGCTCGTCGACGTCGGGGCCGTCGCACCCGTCGGTTCGACGGAGGTCGTCATGGCGTTGCTCAACGACGCGCGCATCTCCTCTCCGCCTATCCTACGGGGTTCGTCGTTGGCCTGGACGTGCTCAAGGGTCAGAGGAGGCCATCGAGACGTCGTCGGGATCTTGATTCGGTTGCGCTCTCGCTGGCTGCCGTGGCGGGGACTGCACCATGGGGATGCCCCCCTCCGTACGGGCAACAACATGAGCCGTCGTTGTCGCTTGGGGAGGCCGTGGCGGGTCAGCTCGCCGTGAGCCCCCAGCTTCAGTGAAACCGAGCAGACTTTGGATGGTGGCATGCTATTCGTCCATCTTCTCGGCCGCCGGCGGAAACCTCAGCAGCAGCTGAGCCCGCGCAATGTCCTCCGAGGCTGTACTTGGCATGGATGATGATGAAGTTGATCGCGCCGTTGCTCGGCTCCTGACGGTGCCAGCAGCGGCAGCACCATGCCCCCGCTGTTGCGGTGCGACTACCTGGATGGCAGGGTGGTGTGACGAAGGCGCTTGAGGGCCAGCGGCTCCGTTGAGCGCAACAGCTTGGTCGACCCGTCCTGGGGGTGGTGCACGCTCTACGACCGCACTTGTGGTGGGAGCGGTGGGAGGACGGTGGTTCGCCCCGGTCTGAGCGCCGTTGCTGCGGCTGTGCTCGTTGGCGGGTGACAGGGGCGCAGACGGAGTAACCCCTTCGCCCGGGCCTTGTGGAGCGCAGTCGTCGGGGTGTTGCTGATGCTGCTCTCCGCCGGTGCCTCCTACTCCTGCGTCGGCCGTGGGGGAAGTGGTGGCGGTGCCGCCTGCTCCGACCACATCCCTAACAGCGTCCACGTCCTCGCGTGTCTCTGCACCCCCCGTAGCATTGGAGGCCGCAGGCGGCGGAGCTTTCGAGGTGGATGGATGAGCCGAAGAAGCGGGTTTTCTTGGGCGCCATGGTCGATGGCGTCGTTGAAGATGCAGATGGCGACGAAGGTGACACATTGCTCATGTCTTCAGGTTAGCGCAAGCGATCCCCCTACCTGGCGCATCAAAGATGTCGCAGGAAACCATGGCCACCTATGGGACCAGGAGGCCCCTTGCTGGTTCGGCAGGGGGAGTCATGTTGCACAAAGAGCGGACGAGTGTGAGGCAGCACGACAGAGATCACATGGGCAGTTTTACCCAGGTCTGGGCCGCCGCGAGGTGTAAAACCCTACTCCTACTTTTGGTGGATAGATGGTGGAAATGTGGTGGTGGAGCGTAGTACACTTGGCCGGCAAGGGTTGCCTCAGGGCGGCCGCGACCACACGCATATGGGGTTGTCAGTTATCCAACCTTATAACCTCCTAACCCCTTCTACCGTTGCCATGGGCCTCCTTTTATAGGTTAAGGGGTCACCACAATGGCAAATCAGTCCTTAGACACTGATAACATAGCAAATAGTGCTCTCATACCTAACTCCGCAGGCTGATAGGGCGCATTAAATGCACCACTTAATGTCGCATCATTGCCTGCCCAACAAGCCTTGCCGGGCTTACTCTGCCAGCTCGATGCCTGCTCGTTCGACACGCCATAGGAAGGGTGTCGGCTCTAGGTTTTCTGGTAGAAAGGGGCTGCCATGTGGCGAATGGCTTCCACTTAATCACTCTGTGGCTTGACACCACACAGATCGATGACGTGAGTCGTGATGGAGTGGTTGGTGAGGTGATTTAGCCTCCGCAAGTCCCGGCAGGCCCTGCCGGGACGCCTTGGTCGTCTTCTTCTGGGGGTGGCCTCGTCCCTTGCCGGGCTCGCTTGCCCAGCAAAGGAGGCCTTTCTCTTGACGATATATTGCTTCTCTGGCTTGGCCATTGTACGTACGTGTACATGCTACGTGTGCACCTCTACTACGACACATGTGCGCCTCTACTACGACACATGTGCGCCTCTACATCGACAAGTATGTACGTACACATTCGCGACCAGAATGACAACGCTGCGTATGCTTCGACCAGGTGGGTCCCAACTGTCTGCACTTCCTTGCGTGCGAAGATGTAGCTGGTGGGTCCCAGCAGTCAGGGGGCGAATCATTTTTTTGCCCGTAATATGGATGCACTTCCTTGCATGCGAAGAAGTAGCTGGTGGTTCCCAGCAGTCAGGGGGAGAAAATATTATTTTGCAGGGTAAAAAGGATGCAGTTGCATGCATGCGTCCATGGGCGTGGTGCGTCCCCACTGTTAGCCTCTCATGTACAGTCATCTTCTGATGACTCTCGGTTGTTGACCACGTTGACCACACCGTGCCGAGCGCACCAAGGCCGGTGGACGACGGCAAGGCCCCAGACTGGAACGACCCAGAGATGGGGAAGACGCGGCAGTGGAATCGCAGACGGAGAGTAGTGGGAAACTTGACTAGTTCGGGTGTGCAGCAGCACTGCCGCGGTGCCGCCCACGGGAGACAGGAGCAAGAACAGAGGTTGAAGAAGGAGCACGACTGTTGGATTAACATCCAATGGTCCGGCTGCTAGAATCATTTGTTCATTAAGTTGACAAAGCCCTGCGTACACGTCTGCTTATTAGGCCTACAAGTCAGCCACCAAATCTAACGGGTCCCAGATATCAACGGGAGGAATAATTTTTTTCGCATAACAAGGAGGCACTTCCTTCCGTGCGAAGATACAGCCGATGGGTGCCAGCTGTCAGGGGGAGGAAACATTTTTTCAGCTTAATAAGGAGGAATTTTCCTTGCGTGTGACCATGGACCTCGTGGGTCCCAGCCGTCAGGCTCTCCACGTATAATCGTCTTTCGATGACTCTCGTTTGTTGACCACGCCGCACCGAGCGCAGCGAGGCGGTGGACGAGGGCGAGGCCCCAGACGGGAACAACCCGGAGATGGGAAGACACAGCAGTGGAGTCACAAATTGAGAGGAGGAGAAGGGTTATAACTGGTTCTGGTGCGGCATGGGGCTGCAGTCGGTGGAGAATAACAGGAGGTGTGGAGGGGTGGAGGGATAGCCTGGCCGGCGGTGGGGTAGCGCTTTGTAGCGATGCGTGCTAAGCAAAGCCGCTAGCCGCCGGAGGCCAGACCAGGCGGTCCCGGGGTCGCTGGCGGAAGAAGACGAGAGATTGAAGGTGCATGCCGACCGTTGGATATAAATCCAATGGCTGTGGATGTGATAATCATTTGTTGACCAAGTTGACAACGCCCTGCGTAGGCTTCGACCTATCGGCCCACATGTCGGCCTGCAAAAATGTGGCATATATTTAACCCATGTTTTCTGGAATGTACAGTCCATTTGCTGAGCTGGGTGAACAAATAATTTCGCGTCAATGTGGCCAATTTATATTTTCTAAGAAATCCCAGCCCATTTGCACTTTCTTGAAATACACGAATTAGCTGGGCTCCTTCTATATATAATGTTAGGTTAGAAGGAGCAATTAATATCAAAAATAAACCGGAGAGACACATTTTTTATATATAAAAGTAATTTAGCGAGTTATTGCTCAAAATAAAAATGAGCGCGTTATTATTACATTGGTCCTTAAAATCTTCGCAAGCTTTTGTACGCAATCACCAGGATTTTCCTTGCCTGTGAGTCAAAAACAACCAGGATTTTCCTTGCCAACTTCTGTTAAACATTTACTTTTATAAGTTAATAACACGTGGGATGTTTTTATAATGTATATATAAGTCTCTGGAAAATATACGATAATAGTAATAATATAAATATATATAATGTGGTTAGAAGGGAAAACATAAATTGGACACAACATTATTATTCTTAAATATAGATAAATAGAACAGAGATCTCCGTTCTATTAAAAAAATACATTGGGCTGCCGATCTTTAAGGAAAAGCCCATAGGCCGGTATGGACCTCAAAAGATAAGTTGAAACCACTGTCTCCGTATGTCGTGGGCTACACATGTTAAAAAACAAAACCTAGGCCTGGCTGATACTTGCTCGCGCTCTGGAAAAAAATGATACCAACTAGATCCCCGAGCGAACTGAATTAAAGAGGGGTCCGGCGGCGCGACTGAAGAAGCACATCAGGAGCGGTTTTTTTCTTCAGTGGATGGCTCTTGATGGCGTTTTTTTACTTGCCTCTGCACCATACAACTTGTATTTTTAGCCTCCCAGTCCGTGGTGGACCAGCAGCCCATTTGCTGGGCAGGCCAACCTATAGAAATCAGCACTCGATTTTTCATCAAGCCCCCAAAACAACGCATTACTATGTTTGTTTTGAGGCTGAAAACATTACGACAGGGGTTGAGCGGGGGGAGGGGGAAGACAGAGCAAAAAGATTAAAAAGAGCTGATGTGCCATTGCTACCCTAACAAAGCAGGTGCAATTCTTCTCGGGAAGAAGGTGTGTCGTTGACACCCACACGTCACATATCCCACAGTAGGCATACTAACAAGTTCACACACAAGTACAACAGAAAAGGTAAACATTCGTATCAAACTCAGGTTCACAGGACACGTTCATATTCATAGCCAACATTGACAATCAACAACTCAAAAGATTCATATATACACAAGTTCAGCATGTCTATGCATCCAAATGATTGATAGATCACACGACAATATTCATAGATAATTCACAAAAAGATTCAGATATACACATGTTCAGTATGTTTATGCATCCAAATGATTGAGATCACAGCCAATGTCATCCATGGACGAACTTTAATTACCTAGGGTACAGACTGGTAAATGGTGTTCAGTCGGAGGTACTTCTTGCTAAAATTAATGCTTGTACGAGTAAACTTTCGAGTACATAAGAGGCAGCACAGACAATCTAAACTTTGCTTGTAGGTTTATCCTCAAATGGTGGCCTCATGCCAAGGGAGGTTTGAGCAACTTGGCCACTACTTTCATCCAACTAGTTTACTGGCTCATCTTGGTCCTGTAGCTCACCAAAATTCTACATTGCAGACAAGAAGGGAGTCGGTTGAGAAAATGAACCACCCAAATTTTTTGTGCAGTTCAACTGAAATGGAGCATCCCTGGCGTGCAAACTGATTAAGTGCCAGATGAATATATGCGTCAACCAACTTGTCTGGAATCTTTAGACACCATGCCATACAGTTCGCTACCATATCTGCCGATAACCAATGGCGTTCACTCTCTTAATACTTGGAGTTTGACAACTGGTTGGCACCGGTTGATACTCGAATGAATATAGGCACTTCTTCTTGTCAACATCGATGCTTGTCTGAGTGAACTTTGGAGTACATAGCAGCAGGTAAGTATCTGTCCATCTGATCTTTTTGTGCAGTTCTACTGAAATCACCCAATGTAATGATTTGCCTGCGAGTTCAGGCTCCAAGTTACTCCTTTATAAAATCGGCAAACAGTAGCACAATACAAAATTAGCAATACACATGACAAGCACAATAATCAGGATAAAGAACAGTACCAACCTGTGTGAGGTAGCATATCAATTACTATTTCCTTTGACTGGAAGCCGAGATAAGTGAAGCGACTGACAGCAAAGGAAGGAAGCAAGCCCAGATTAGCGACTGACAGGAAATGACGGAAGCTGTTGAGGCAATGAAGCACCCAAAGTTTTTGTGCAGTTCCACCAAAATCGAGCATCCCTATTGGCACATATATTGAGAGAGTGGGATTACTGTAATAGTGGGACTAGTTGATGAAACATACACTAACAAATAGAAGCACCCTCATTATCTTAATGGGTAAAGTTAGCAACATAGTAGTCCTGCTTAAAGAGAGGTATTAGTTTATTTAATTAGTGCCAATTAGCTCAACACTCAAAACATTTCCATGTACCATAGGTTGCAAAACTTTAACGTCCAAAGATAAAGGAGTTTCTCATGACAGTAGCATGATACAAATAGAGATGACAACAAACTAATATGGATGAAGGCCTTAGGCCCGTACCAACCTGAGGAAAAAAGCTTATTCATGTAGTCCCATAAGAGATGATAAAGCACTCACTGGAATCACTCAATAGTGTATATTTTTGCGCACTTAAATATATGGTTGAAATCACTCTTGTTTACCAGTGCTGAGATTATATCGAAAGATTATCATGAACTTCCAGCAGAGTTAAAGCACTGGCTGGATACAGTTCATTGTATTGTCTTGTGTAGTTCCACTAAAATGTATGATTGGCACAACATCATCCCTGTTTGCACAAGTAGGAACAAGGTGAAACCTTAATTAGCTTAGTGAGAAAGGATAGAAAGACATTAGCATATTACTCTAATAGTAGCATCAAAGTCATCATGGACAATACGCAAAACATTGCCTCATTGAGCCAATGGCAATAAATTGACATGCAAAACAATAGCACTATTATGTCATGACACTAATAATATTCCCTCCCTAGTCCACCACATGATTCACCTCCATAGACAAACATACACACGTACATGATTCATCATAGGGTGCTACTAAAGATTTTTTTAACTCCGACAGGAAAATTAGGCAGCCATAAATTAGTGGTACTTAAGTACTCCTAATTAATTAAGTGACCTTGCAGGAGAGACAGCAGAAGTGGAAGGGCTCCCTGGAGGATCGTCTCACATGTAAGGTAGACATTGCCGGAGCCTTCGAATGGCCTCGACTGAGGCCTCTGGCTTTAGCAAGATCACCTTGGCAATATTTATTATTATTCTTCTTCTCTTCATGCTCTGTTTCTCTTTATCCTCACCAGTTGGTGAAACCAAGTACATGATTGCCCTTCTATTTCAAAATTGGTTTTGTCAGTGAGGGAGTACAAGTGTACTAGTAAAAAATAGCATTATTTTCTCATGGTAGTCGCAAAATAGAGATGAACACATGCATTAAATATCATTCTTACCTAAAGGAAGGTTATGGTGCCAATATGGATGATGAGGATTGGAACACAGATCTCCCTTTATGCAGTTCCACCGAAATGAACCAACTGTTCCATTCTGACATTCCAGTTAAACATCACAAAAGTCACTTCTTTTAAGAAGTGTTTTGTGCAGTGCACCAAAAGGTCACAACAGCAACCAGGTGAAATGGATATCCCTGTTTGCACAAAAAGCTATAGAGGAAACAGTCAGAGTCTCAAACAATTACAGGCAAAAACATTTAGCTAAACTTGTCATGGGTTATAACAGTGGCATGGCTTCATTTTACCAGGGGCATTAGATTAAGAACAACTAAATATTTGGTATAAGGGCATGGGATAGTGGGTGCACCAGCAGTCCAGCACCATGTACCTAAACATGGGCATAAAGTGGTGATTCATAGTTTGTTGCCCCGAGAACAAACATCCAAGAAACATATCTGGGTTGGTCCCATTTTTGTTCACTCTAGCCACCTACTCCTATATGTGGATAGCAAATCTAGTCCTGGTCATACCACTGTGTACAACGTTACCCCTATATTGCCCTTTTTGACCAAGAGACCGGTTGGATGACCAGTCTGTACTACTTTCACCCCCTTTGCTTCCTGTTTGTACCAAGTTCGATCTACAAACTAAATTCCCCCACCCCCACTTTATTTCTTGTTTGAACCAAGTACAAGATTTGACTCCATGAAGTAGCTTTACCTCTAACAATAGAAGAAAAAAAAGGTGATGTTGGACCATCCGATCGAGAGGGGCTGAGAGATAGAAAATGATGCACATGCAGCGATGCAGCGAGCTGGGGAAGTAGAGCTAAGGCGGTTTCAAAGGAAGATATACCTGAAGGTCGTCGGGATGTGGATAGGTGGGCGGCGGGAGTCCGGATCGGCCCACACTAGGGCAACGACGAAGGGATCGGAGGACCTCCCGCGTCGGCGCTCGGCCAGAGATAACGGTGCGGCAGGCAGTGGGTCTCCTCCCTCGCTATCGACGACGGCCTAAACGCTGCCCCTCCTCCCCTTCACCGGTGGAGGGGGATACGTCCAGATCTGTAACCAACGGTGAGGCTAGAAAGACAGTGTTTTTTGAAGGGAGAAAGACAGTGTTACCATCGCTATCTTGTTTAGATCTGGAGAGGACGAGAGTGTGTGAATAGAGCAACCCTAGCAAGCAAGCACGGAGGCTCTGGCCTATATATACGTAATGGGGTAGTTTTCCTTTTTCACTCCATCAAAACAATCGTTTAAAATTTTGTACGTGCCAGGTCACCTTTTTTAGTTGTTGATTGTTTTTTGAATAGCTACCCGCATATTCCAAGTGGTGTTAAGGTGTGCCAGGTCGCACTTTGTATTGTTCAAGTCTGGTACTAGTCCCTCCATTAAATGAACAACCACCCCCTTGTAAAAATTGTGAACAAGCCCACGGCTAAAATTATCGGAAACGTGGGCTGCCCCAACACGCATTATTATTTATGTTTTCTACCCTAAATATAAGTCTTTTTTATTAGCCACACCTAAGACAATTTTTTTTTCTTAGCAGTGAACCCCACATGTCATGGACACAAAAAGTGTGGCAAGATTCCCTTAGGCAAGCCAAAGTGTGTCTAACAATTTGAGCAACTCAAGTTAGGCAAGTGCGGCAAGTGTGGCAAAAAATAATGTGGCAACATAAGACAAACATAGTCACAATCCAAACAACCCCGTAATTTTTTGTGACATGCATGAACATTTGGTTAGTTAAATTTATAGTCAAAATTTGGCAAGGTGCATCAAATCAACACATGCAAGTATCAAAAGGAAAGTCACGGCATGCATGCATGCGTTGTACTCCCTCCGTTTCCAAATATAAGTCTTTTTAGAGATTGCAACATGTGACTACATACGAAGCAAAATGAGTGAATCCACACTCTAAAATATTTCTACATACATCCGTATGTTGTAGTCCATTTGAAATGTCTAAAAAGACTTATATTTAGGAACGGAGTGAGTAATTAATGCATCAGTAAACGCAAATTATTGAAATATATTGAGTGCAGTGCTTTGATGTGTCGCGTCAACTCGTACAAGACCGAGAAGTTTGATTACTACAATGCCCTCTCCCTTGCGGATTGAGCTCCGGTGCCTTAACTGCACCTACCTTTGGCTGCATGATAGGTGGGCCACCCACCTGTTGGGCCCAACCTGTCATGGACACAAAGGCAGGAGCAGTAAGTCAATGAAGCTGCATCCCTCCCTCGCGCATGAGCGTGGTGGCTGGCAGGACTAGGAGAAGCTTTCCCTACACGCTATCCCTCCCGCACGCGGTGGACGGACATGCAGCAATGGATTCCATAATGTAGAAGTATTAGTAACATCATTGTTCGTCTTCTCGAAGAGGCGGAGAGCCAAGCGCAACCCGAACGTGGCCGTTGCGAATGCTCACGTGGCAGTCTTTGTGTACGGGTGGGGCGTGGTGTGGTGCCTTGGAGCACGCATATAGCCAGGCTCTTGCATGAGACAAAATTGCTATTTGAGCCCACTATTGTAGTACTAGTACTTGCTAGTATAGCCCTGTAAACCGGAAAGGAGTATTTGACTTTCTAGAGATTTCAACAAGTGACTAGACTACACCGAGTGCAATACTCCCTCCCTTTCGGTTTATAGGGCTCAAATCTCAAATCTTATCAACCAAGGCATTTTGTAATTGGAGGAATGTATCTCGCACTTTACAAAACTACCCTAATTAAACTCATGCATTAATTATGTAGTTCTCTCGTTTTCCTCTCTGCATTGGTCGCCGTGCACAATATTAAGCACTCCTATATGACTAGCCGCTCTATATACATACGGGACATCAAAGCATCCGGGCCCGCGTGCCATCCACCAAATCACAACGAGGTACTACAGTCGAGACTCACCGGTCACCTCGGTGTGGCCATCATGACCCGTCATATCGCAAAACCCACACCTTTACCAGCAGTGGTAAAGTGGCCTCGAAGTTGGACTGGACGAAGCAACCATCATTTCACTGTAACACTCGTTGAAGCCCTTTCTCCCCTTTCTTGAAGAAAACCTCACTCCAGGCTACTCACTTCTGCCATTTTTCTTCTGTACCGACGAAGGAAAGGTGGGCGAATCAGTGATGCTGCTATGTTTTCATTCCAAGAATCTTCTTTTTGTGAAGCACCAACCGATTCTCACAGCCTATTCTTTTCCCGTTTTCATTGCGATTGTGGTTTCCTTTTGATTGCTTTTTGTTTGTCAGCTCATTGATGGATCCTAGAGCACTAGGCAAAGAGTTGCCGGCGGACAACCCACTGGAGACAGCGATCTCCAGGAAGCGAGCACCGACCAACGAGTTGACCATGTTGGCGGGCCAACCCATGGAGACGAAGAACTCCAGGAAACAAGAACTGGCCAAAGAGTTGACGACGTTGGTGGATGAACTCGTCAAAAAAAGTTGGAAGAATAGTAAGGGCCCCACCATGCCTATCCCAGAAACTCTAATGGCCACCTATGCGAGGCTCAAGGCCGAGTTTGAGGAGATAGTCGCCGTTGAGAAGCAGTATTCCCCTGGCAAGGTGATGGCCTCCCATCGAGGACGAGGAGATGGCCCCCGAAGGGATGGGATCCCCCAGTGAGCTCCACAAGATAAAAAAATAATGGCTTACCATAGCTGTGGTTTTTTATTATTTGCAATGTGCTTGCTAATATGTTAGGGTTGTGCAGGTGACGGTGGACATCCTTGATGGTTCTGATGTCGCTGCCCGTCCTGTGGACAACGCCCCAGAGATCGTTTTTGATGTCGCGGTCCGTCCTGTTGACATCGCCCCGAAGATCGATTCCGATGCCGCTGTCCATCCTGTGGACATCGCCCCAGAGATTGATTCCGATGTCGCGGTCAGTCCTGTGAACATCGCCCCAGAGATCGATTCCCTTGCCGCTGTCCTTGCTGTGGTCATTGCCCGAGAGATCGATGACAAGAAATAGTTGGGCGCGATCCTTCAGGGTAGTTTGCATTGCCCTGTGTTTAATTACCAGAACGATGCGTGTTATCAAGCCATCTTAGGGCTAGTGCACTGTCTTGTGTGGGCGGTACTTGCTACTTTTGTTTGATAGTGAATCATGCGAACCCTCTCCGAGTTATGGAAACAAATCTATCCTCACCAGCTTTTGATGTAATATATGACATGCTTAGATGTAAGTTTGAACTGTTTATCATATTAGCAGGGCTTGTTTGATGATTCTTGGTGTTAGTAGGCTAGCTACTGTGCGAGCTATAGTACTTGCAAAACACACACCGAAGAGAAATGTTGGGGCTGATGAGCTCGTGGTCCACTTATACTTATCCGCCATCGATCGGCCAATAGCCCAAGCTCCTAAAATTGTAGGCTTAGCGATCAATCAGACAATAGTCGACACGGATACATTCAGGCCTCATTTGGTTCATAGGGTAGGAAAATCATAGCAAAAGTACAGAGACGGAGAACACAAAATCATAGCAATACAGAGACGTACTCCCTCCGTTCCAAAATAGATGACCTAGGCGGGCTAGTTTGGCCTAGTGGGTTTCAGTGATATGACGTGGTACAGTGCCGGCCAGTCTTCGCGTGTGGTAGCAGTATTGCAGGTACAGTAAGTTTTCTTGAAGAAGCGGAATTCAACGAAGTCAGGATGGTTCCTTCGTCCGACCAACTTACAGTGGGAAAGGTTGGGCCTGCGCTACGGCCGGGGTGGACCAGGATAATTTTGTGCATGGCAGGTGGACCAGGATGGTCGACGTCCCACATGTCGGCGAATGAAAGTATTCTTTCCGATATAGAGGAAGAGCAAAGAGTATTCATTGTTTATTTTTGATGAAAGCTATTGTCACCACTGTTACGACGGAGGAGTGTGAATCACGGCAGCCCAGTGAACTTGGCATGTGCACCACTCCCTCATTCCTCATGTAATACTACCATAGTGTTGACTATAAGGTTGGCTATAAGGAGAACTTTTTCTCACTTTGTCTCAATCTATTTCCTCTCAAATGTTTTTTACCTTTCTTTTTTTAGACACAATTGTTTTTTATGCCTCTTTTTTAGAATTAGTTTTTTATACCTAGAAGCACGTGTAGAGACAGGCTCTTGTAGAGATCACTCCTTGACTTTGTCAATGCCTCTCTCTCCTCCACATAAGCGAGCTTATAGCCTAGTATTTTACTGGTACTACTTGCTATGAATGCGGGCAGCTGGCGTCTGAGGGGGGAGCGCGCGCGGGGAGGTGGGGGGGTCTGGTGGGCCAGGGCGGTCAGAAGCGGGCTTGGAAGCGGTCCGGACTCCCGCATGGCCCACCTCACATTATCACCATATATTTCTTGGAGTTCGTGCGCGGCGGGCAGGCGATCTCTTCTCCCTCGCCCGTCTCTCTCTTCTCAGCCGACGCCTGCCGAGCGATTAGATTTAGGCTATCGACGGTTTATTCAATTGGAGTCCCACATGTCAGTGAAATTGCAAGACAATGCGTGTCCCCTCTGGTGAGCGGTGTGCGAGCCGGACTGTCGGCGGTGCGACGCGTATGAGTCATAAGTGTGCCGTGTTTTCCTTTTGAACTTGCAAAGCATAACATTTTCATGCGATCGATCGATAGAAATCCAGAACAAAATGATGAGGGCGGTGCTTTCCTGCGCGTTAGGCGGGCTTGTTTGAGTGATATGACGTGCTACAGTGTCGTCCACTTGCTCCATTTTTATGTAAGCAAGAGTTTACACTCTTACGTGGGAGGAGTGCGAAACACGGCGGATCTGGTTTTGATCGAGGGATAACTGTTCCCTGCCAAATAAGGGAGCACTGTTAGCGATTATCGCATGATAGTTAGGGCATCTCCAGCGCTGGCCCACAAATTTACACTAGCATCTGTCCGAGGACACTGATGAATGCCATCCGATGCTGCCCGCATACCATTCGACAACTATATGAACTAACCGGACGAAATTCGTGCAAACAAAGCAAATTTCAAATTAACCTGATGAAATTCATTACATTTCGAAAACTTTTCCTACAAACTGGACGAAATTCATTACATATTTCACACAAACCGTACTAAAACCTACTGTACACCTAATCTAAACGATCACCGGCGACTGACCACCATGTCCGGCCATGAACCCGAGAAAGCCGGCCATTGCCTTTGCCTCCTCCTCATCCGCCTCGATAACCTCCTCCTCTAGAGCACAAGGTTCTGAAGATTTCCGCATCCACGTCGCCGTCAAGCGGCTAATCGGCTACCGATGTTTACCCCACCAAGCTTGGCATCGACTGAGTGGAGTAGCGGTGGCCTTCCTGGGACCAGAGCGGCAGTGACCTACCATGTACTACTCTTCCTCGCTGCCGGCTGCGCCCGCGCATGCACGCCGGCTTCATGGTCATGGCGGCGGAGGGCGGCTGGGGGGAGCCGGCGATCTCCTTTGTCTGCTCCTGCGACAGTACGTCAAAGAGAGCTTTCGAGCGCGCTCGGAGCGGAGCCGCCGATGTCCTTCGTATGCTCTTGCGACAGTACATCCAAGAGAGCTTTGGAACGCCAGGAGGCCATGGTTCGAGTGTTGTTGACAGAAGGAAGGTACCTGAGGAGAATGAGTGTGGGTCTTTGGCTATGGCTGGGAGCTGGGGCTCAAGTTAATATAGCGGGCGAATGGCAATGAGCCGCGGCAGACGGATGGACGGCTGGCGCCGGAGTAGGTTCGTCAGGCGTGAATGCGGACGCTGCTTCAGTGACTTAACTGCAGGTGCGCTGGGTTACTGACATGTGGGCCCAACGGGCATCTGGCCCGCATGTCAGTGACACACCAATGCACGTGCAGTTAAGTCCGGTGAATGCAGCATTAACGTTCTGGAGAGACGGTGACCGTTTTAGGTGGGAAGCGCGCGCTAGCGATGGAAGGGGTTTCGGTAGGCCAGGGCGGTCAGACGCTGGCGTGGTGGTAAAATGTGAACTCATGGATGACGGGCCTTTGAAGCGTATGCGGCACGTATTGACAACCAGGCGTCCATGCAACCGCTCTTGTCGCCAGCTAGCCTTCGACGACCACCATTAGACACCACACAACCATGCATAACTTACGAATAATGGACAAATCGATCAGACACACACTCATGTGCAGTGGCACTATGATCGGTCGCTCACGATAGTACATACTCCGTACCATAGTACCCTCTCTAGCTAGGCTGTTTTATAGATTGTCGTTGTGATGGACGATATACATGAGCAAGGCGCTCCCGAGTATGACCGTTGGTGTTGAGCCAGGTGAATACATGCTCGGCGTTCGCGGAGGCCTCCATCAAACGTCTAAACAGTAATGTCAGGCACCGCCGGGGCGCGCAGGTGATGGGCTCACCGTTTGCATGGCGCCATGAGTAGGACTTTGATTGAGAGGGCAACATGCATGCATTAGCATGGTTTGACAGCGTGAGCGTGAGTGTCTGCAGTCGTACATGCTACTTGCCTCTATGGACGGTGTGCGCTAATGTGTGCATCACGTATAAAAAAAATCCGTTTATGCATTTAACGCAAAGTATTCCATTTTCATTTGGCTGACGAGTGTGCATTGCAGCGACGAGTCCATGGTTTGATTACTCACATAAGCATAATTTTGGTTTTTATTTCTTTCTCCTCTGACAGGTAGGCCCGCATGGATAGATAGATAAAGAACACAAGCTGATGAGGCGCATGCGGACTGTTTGACTGGTCAACTATACAAATACGGAGCTATACGCTGAGCGAGTGACCGTATAATCACCATATATCATATACAATGATCAAAGTGAGCTATCAAGACAAGTTCGATGACCGCCAATGCATTTTACTCTGTAATAAATGACCAGGATTGAAGGGGAATCCAAATTTCCTTCGTCTTCTGTCCTTGAGCTCTTGACAAACCAATGCACTATACGGTTGTCCGGCCACTCCACCCCAGAGCTCTCACCAAGCGTCGTTCATGCCACTGTGCCGCACACTAACCAGTAAGGAAGCGATGGCATCCCGTCGTGTCGAGTTCATTGCCGCTCGCGACCTCACACCTATGTGGGCGGAATTTGAAGCTGCCAAGGCCGAATGGGCGGTAGAGCAAGAGGCGGCCAAAACCGCATAGAGGGAGCGGAAAAGTCAGAAAGCACTCAAGAAAAGAGAGGCCCGCCGCCTCAAGAAAGAAGAGGATGCACGCGCTGCTGCGGAGAGGTCGGCGGAGATCCAAGCATGGTGGGATGTCACCGACAAAGCCGGGAAGGAGAACAACGACGGCTGGCCAGCATGTGAGAAGTAGTAGTACTAGTAGTTAGTGTGTGTGTGTGTGTGTCTGTGTCCGAGTACGAGCATGTACCAGTACTACTAGTTACTACTGTAGTTTTTAGAGAAAATTACCAGTACATCAGCCTAGACTCAATGGAAAAATTCCTATCCTATGCATCAAATGGCATCTATTTCTCTATAGGAATTGAGATGCATGTCGTCTCACTTCCTATGATTTTCATATTCCTATAAAATTCCTATCCTATGAACGAAAGGAGGCCTTTGCTGAAGTAACTACTTTAGCTAGCAGTACTGCTGGTACAGTAGTTTTCTTCAAGAAGCGAAATTCAATGAAGACATGATGGTTCCTTCGTTCGAGCAACTTCACAGTGGGAAAGGTTGGGCCTGTGATATGATGGCTCATTAGTCATTATTACTGCGGCGCGACGACCGGGGTGACTCTCCCTTGGAGTTCTGCGTGCATGGAAAGTGGACCAGGATGGTCGACGTCCCACATGTTGGTGAACGGATGTATTCTTTCCGATATCTAGGAGCAAGGAAACCGCGTGGTATAGTATCACTGCTGATTTATATTTATTTTTTATTTCTGATGAATGCTAGCGTTTCAACTCTTACGACGAAGGAGTGCCAAACACGGCACGTGCTGGATGTCCCACATGTCAGCGAAAGGAGTGGGACATGAACAACATGGTAGAGCATCTCCACTTCTTCCACTTCTAGGTCGGAGACCACACGTAGTAGTACTAGTGGTATGAACGATACAAAGTACGACCCGGAGGTAAAGACACATCTAGTTGGAAGGTCTCGAGGCATACACGTAAACAAATATAAAAGCTAATATGTGCCTCCAATTAATATAGTAGTAGTAGAGTACTTAGGCACGTACTCCATAACATCACTGTGCATTGCACGTACAACATTTAGTGGTACGTAGTAAGAGACAAATGCCTATATGCCACGCATGTTCATACTATTTGTGCCTTTCTACTTCACTTACTAAACTACATTACTCAGGTTCGTACGTCCACTCCTGGGTATATGTCCGTCTCGTATTTCCAGTCCCACGTGTTATTCATAGATGGAACGATCCATATCATCGCAGTTAGTGTGGCTCCCCACGATGGAGACTCAGCCAAACTATGGCCAGCCTCGACGCGGAGCAGTCGCGTGCACCGGGAAGCGGCGCTCTCTTGGCCGCCACACTGCTTCAAAGCCGGCGCTAGTGAGAGGTCGCCTCCGCTCTGTCCAGGCATTAATGCGGCACTAACGCTCCAGGGCGACGCTGAATGTTTCACGCGGGAAGCGCGCGCTGGCAAGGGAGTATTGGTTTTGAACCGTTTCAGGTGTAGTACTGGTAGTTTGCAAAACTACTCAATTATTGCACTCAGTTTCCTAAGAAATTGTGGTAAAAACGTTACTCCACAGCCCGCTTCCCTTCTCCTTTCTCTTCCACCGCCCGCGCACGTCCACGGGAAGCGACCAGTCAACCCTTATATAGGAGTGCTAGCACAAAAAGATGCATGCATGACCACTAAAATTTCCAGATTAAAGCGCTGCTCCATCGGGAGTATGGCGTATGTCGTTACTTTCGGCCGGGCCATGGCTACCGGGCGACGGCGACCAGAGAAGAGGAGGCGGGAGGGGAATGAATGCAGCTACTCTTTGGGTTCGCCGTCCGACTTAAATAAATGCGCACCATCACGTGTACCCGCGGGTGCAAAAATTGTAACATACCTGTCTGCTTAAGTGGGCGTCACGTAACTGGTGTGTGTGTGAGATTCTGAGAGACAGAGTGCGTGTGTGCGACTCTACTCTTCGGACATGTACTCAACCTTTTGCATCGGGATATAACTATAATGGTATTACACTTTAGCTAGTGATTTACGTGGCCATGTTAATGTGGTTGTGTAAAAAAAATGTCACTTCCTGCTCGTGATTTGCATTATATAATTACAAGCAAGATGCTCGTGCATTGCACGGAACATCAATATGCATTTTTTTACAAAACACTTGTTGTGATTGACCCATGCAGGAGTAATCCCATTTGTAAAACCTAATGATATCTCGAGAATTTTATCGGAAAACTGGTATCTCGAGAATTTCATCGAAAAAATGAAAGATGAGAGATAAGGTGAGGAGGAGTGGAGCATGGTGGTGACTTGTGGTCGGACTGGGCGGAGGCACGGGGATGGACGGCGCCAGCAGGCGGCAGCGGCCACCATACTAGATTGTGCCAGAGACTTCCTTTTTTAATTGCTCAGCAATGAGGTTGTGGGAGATAAGGATGTGGAGAGAGGTGTGGGCATCTTTTGTAAAATTATCATAGTTTGCTTTCTATCCGTCAGATATAGATCGGACGGTCTATATTACAAGATGGCAGGCACACCATCATCACCAACTCAGTGTTTTATAAGAGTAGAGATGATAAGTTTGCTAACTACTAAAGTAAAGTGGAAATTGTCCATGTTATACAAGTAATTAAGGTGATTTTCTACCATACGGGTAAGGTTGGATGAAGAGTGGTAGGAACAAATGCTCCGCCTAGAGCATGTGTGTGTGAGATGGAGTCTTAGTGTGTGTGTGTGTGTGGGTGGGTGGGTGGGTGCGTGTGTGTGTGTGTTTGTGTGTCTCTGTGTGTGTGTGGGGGTGGGTGGGTGCGTGTGTGTGTGTGTGTGTGTGTGACGCGGGGTCCTCAGTGGCGGATGTAATTTATGTTTGCGTGGCTTCATCATAGAGAGGTGATGTGTATGGCAAAGGCCATCAATGATGGGGTGCGAGAGATAAAAGGCCCGTAGAGAGGGAAGATAAGGTGTGTGCGCGTGAGAGGAGTCGACATCGAGAGAATGTGTTTGTTCGAAAGACACCAAGGAAGACTAGTATATATCGATGGTGCATGTAGGCGGGAATTAAACGAAGGGATGGTCTTATTGGTTTCGGGGATATAGGGGAAGACTGAGAGGGGGGGGGTAGCTAGAAGGAGATTGTTAAGTGTGAGTGTGTGTTTTACCCATCCAATTCGATGTGGCGTTAGGGTTGAGGGTAATTAACTACGTATGGAGACATAGAGACCTTGAACGTGCATGTGCGAGAGGTATACATGTATACGTGGGATGTGTGTTCATGTGCGCGCGCATGATCAAGATAAAAGAAAGAAGACATAAGTCATAAGATCAATGACATGGGAGAGACAGATCGGTATGACAATATGCATGCATGTGAGAGTGCAGGGAAGAAGGCCCGACAATTGAGCATGTGTTTTTGTCTTTAAGAGATAGTGGTGTGGGCTGGAGCATGCATCTATGGCGAGCAGAGTGAGTGAGACACAACGATTGTGCAAAAGAGATCAACCTATAAATGCATGTATGGAGAGACATATATAGTGTGGGTGATAGGAAGCAAGAGTGCGTGCGAGAAAGAAATTTTGACAGAGAAACTACAGATAGATACAGAGATGGAGATGCTAGCTAGAGGGACATCCGCTAGTTTGAGTGTTGGAGATGACCGTCGAGTGGTTCAGAGGGTGAAGTTATGTGTGTGTGAGAAAAAGATAAAAAGAGGGCACTTGACTGCATGTAGAGAGAAACATATGTAGTGTGCGTGATAGGAAGCAAGAGTGAGGGCGAGAAAGAAGGTTGATGGAGAAACATATAAATAGAAAGATAAAGATGCTAGCTAGTGTGCGTTAGAGATAGGAGTCGAGTGGATCAGAAGGCTGAGTTATGTGTGTGGGTGTGAGAGAGGTAGAGAGAGGGTGCATGTGAGTCACATACAAACAAATATCAGAGAGAAATGAGATCCCGAGAGACGGAGTTTTGTGTCTGCGAGAGAGAAAGATATTTCACAACGAGAGTGATAGCTAGAGAGACATATGAGGGAACGCAAGATATCTCTAGGGAGAGAGAGTGTGTGTGAGCGACATACAAGAGAAAGGTGGAGAAATTGAGACCCTGGGAGACAGAGTTTGTGTTTGTGTGTGAGAAAGAGATATTTAAGAGGAAGAGTCATAGCTTCTCATACCTAAGGAGCGAAAGACATCTCTGTGTGAGAGGGGATGCACGAGTGGCACATAGGGGAATAGTAGAGAGAAATGAGACCCCGGGAGACAAAGTTTTGTGTTTGTGTGAGAGAAAGAGATTCCACATGGAGAATCATAGTTAGAGACACCTAGCAGGGAGCGAGATATACTTAGAGAGAGATAGAGTGATGAAGGTCGAGGGAGAGAGTACCGTCAGTGTGTTACGAAGATAAAAGATCATTATCGACATACAGGTAGCACGGGAGATACCCGAGGGACGATGAACGCGTATAGGTCTAGAGAGATACTCCTATATAAGCATGAGTGATAGCTATATGAGACGAATACCTGGATTAAAGGGGATTCAAATATTTAAACTGGAGATCACAACATCGACAATATCATAACGCAAGTTGGTGTACCAAACATGCATATTCATTTGAATTTGGGGACACTTGTAATGTTATATAGTTTATCAATATTAGTGATCCATAGATTCTTTAATTAGAGACAATGCATGGTTTATATGGAATTAATGTCTAAACGGGATTACACTATATGTTGCGTGTGTGAAACACATTATACATGTTTGAGAAGTAAAAAAACCCGCATGAAACACACATAAATTGGAGACAGTAAGCGAGGAATGCATACATTGGATTTCAACATAAAGTGGTTTCAAATATTTGAAAATACAAATTAAGATGTATACAGCCTTATGAATCTAAGATCATGCCATTTGTAAACCATATTTATGTATAAAGGGTGTTGTGCTTTTGAAAGTATATATAAAAAATGATGTATATAGAATTTTATTCCAATCGAAAATGGATCCTGCCCGAACAAAAATAGAATACAAACAGGATTCGAATTGAGTTGGCACGGCAAACATGCACTCTGCAAAATTTGAACGAAGCGGGGAAAGTTGCAGTAACCGCCCGAAACCAAAATCTGCGAGATGGAAATTACTACCTATCCCTGCCACGCAAAGCCTATCGGCTCGATTTATATAGGTTTCAATAGGGGTAGGTCTGTAATTTCACTCAAACGTGACATAACCGCCTCTCACCCAGATTCATACACGATGGGCGCCAAAACACAATGTCTCCTAGGCTGAAATTGACTCCCTCCCCGATTCATACACGGTGGGCGCCAAAAACAAACTCTCGTCGACAAATATTCGGTGTATGTGAGATTACCGTCCTATCCCCAACCGACTAATATTGCTGTGATGTAGGAAATTTGAAAGGGGGCTAAGTTTGTAAATTTCCTCGCATTAGAGACAAGCGCGCCCTGAAGACATGGTTTCCCCCTTCCTCTCTCCATCCATTTCCCCATTCGTACTCCGTGGGTGCCAAAACACCCTCTCCACCCCAGCCTCCTCCGTCCGCCACCCCATCCACCGCCGTCCTCCTCCACCATGCCGGATACCCCGACGCCATCGTCCATTACAAGAGATCGACCTCTCTCATCCACGGCTTTGGACCGGGATCCTTGCATCCCGTCCTCTCGCTTCATCCCTGTCGTCGTCCACCTTGCTGGCGCTGATCCTAGGACCGTCTCGTCCACCACGCCCCGCCGCAACCGTCTACCCTCCTAGATCTGCTTCCACGCTGCCGACAGCCATTGCTACCGCAGCACCGTCATATTCTCAGCAGATGCATACATGGCGCCGCACCAGAGGCGGACTCTTTCGTATCTGCTCAACTTATTTATTGCGGCAAGAAAATAGATCGCCACTGCTTTACTCAGATTTCTTGTCCATCACTTACTTGCTAGTTGAAAGCAAACATTGGTTGTGAAGTTGCCTTTATCCGGTTTGGACCTTCAGATCCGCCATGGCACGCTCAACACTATACTCGCAATGCTTGTGGTTTTCCCCTTTTATATTCCACACTAGTTAAATGATAGTAGACTAAATTTCAAAATTGGGTCAGTCGATTTTACAGAGCTCGCCGGTGGTTGTGGGGGGCGGTGGTGGGGCCTCGCAGAACAAAGAAAACTCGACGCAGGTGGGGGCGGGGGTGGGGGTGGGGGTGGTGGAGGAACACAGGCGGTGGGGGCCGGTGGTCCGGCCGGCGGCCCGTGCGGTGTTCTGTATGGGAAGAATCAGAGACGAGGAAGAAGAAGGGTTAGGAGACGTAGGATCTTCATCCAACCGCCTGAAATGGTCGACTGACCCAAATGACAAAATTCACGCGACTTGCATGCAGACATGCCTTTATATTCAGTACCATCATCGTACCTGCTTAGCACTGCTCCTGAATCCATCAGCTAAACAATGTGCCACTCATAATTCCAAACTTGTTGCTCAAATACGAATCGGATATGATGCTGATATTACTAAAACAGATAACGTTTAATTGGTCAGCTAATGTTCCTACTTTACTTTCGAAAAGCACGTGCACCACATATAGAGAGGCACTAGGGAGTTGCATTCTTAATGCACTCTAGTTCATCATGTGTGGGCACTGCACAACGAACATTTTATTATCCAAAATCTGCTTGCTCTTCTTTAGCATGTTCCTCTTTCGTTCTTCTTTAATAAGTACTCTCTCCGTTCCTAAATACAAGTATTTGTATAGATTCCACCATGGACTACATATGGAGCAAAATGAGTGAATCTACACTCTAAAATGTATCTGTATACATCTGTATGTGATCCATAGTGGAAATCTCTACAAAGACTTATATTTTGGAACGGAGGGAGTATGATAGTAGTATAGTATGTTCCTTGTAGTGAAGATGAGCAGGGACATTTGTAGTGTAGAGGTCTATACGGTCGGTTGTGATGGACACTTTGAACTCTTCAGGCCTCTTTGATTCATAGGATTTTGTAAACATAGGAATAGGATTTGTAGTGGCCTACCCACTTGAATCCTATAAGAATAGCAAGGAAATGCGGGGAGCTCTGTCGCCTTTGAGAGGTACACTGATATTAACAGTACCGCACCTTCAGTTGAAGAGAGCTGGTATCCGAAGCCTTTCTAGCCGTACCAGCAATACTAGCACATATATTCCAGCAAGTTCCACTTTGTCAATTTTACTCTCATGCTTACGTTTTCCCGTTATATCTACACTATGATCTGTGTAGCTGCTTTGTGTCGCACTAGCAGCAGTCCACTCTTGAAGCTAAACGCTACAATGACTTACAAAATTGGCACCAAGGCATTGAGTGCCATTCTACATGCAATGAAACTCATGCGCTCCCCACCTGTAGATTCTTGTTCAAAATATGATCCTAATGACTATTCTAACCTCGAGGAGTCAAAGGCAGATGGCCTGTCCTGTTCACCCATCAAGGTGCTGATACGTATCCGTCGTATCTACTTTTCCAAACACTTTTGCCCTTGTTTTGGACTCTAACTTGCATGATTTGAATGGAACTAACCCGGACTGATGTTGTTTTCAGCAGAACTGCCATGGTGTTATTTTTGTGCAGAAATAAAAGTTCTCAGAATGACCTGAAAATCCACGGAGCAACTTATTAGAATTAATAAAAAATACTGGCGAAATAATCAATGTTAGGGGGCCCACACCCTGTCCACGAGGGTGGGGGGTGCGCCCCCTCCCCTAGGGCGCGCCCCCTGCCTCGTGGGCCCCCTGGACGTCCACCGACCTCAACTCCAACTCCATATATTTGCTTCGTGGAGAAAAAAATCAAAGAGAAAGTTTCATCGCGTTTTACGATACGGAGCCGCCGCCAAGCCCTAATCTCTCTCGGGAGGGCTGATCTAGAGTCCGTTCGGGGCTCCGGAGAGGGGGATTCGTCGCCGTCATCATCATCAACCATCCTCCATCACCAATTTCATGACGCTCACCATCGTGCGTGAGTAATTCCATCGTAGGCTTGCTAGACGGTGATGGGTTGGATGAGATTTACCATGTAATCAAGTTAGTTTTGTTAGGGTTTGATTCCTAGTATCCACTATGTTCTGAGATTGATGTTGCTATGACTTTGCTATGCTTAATGCTTGTCACTAGGGCTCGAGTGCCATGATTTCAGATCTGAACCTATTATATATTCATGAATATATGTGAGTTATTGATCCTATCTTGCAAGTCTATAGTCACCTATTATGTGTGATGATCCGACAACCCCGAAGTGAGAATAATCGGGATACTTCTCGGTGATGACCGTAGTTTGAGGAGTTCATGTATTCACTATGTGTTAATGCTTTGCTCCGGTACTCTATTAAAAGGAGGCCTTAATATCCCTTAGTTTCCACTAGGACCCCGCTGCCACGGGAGGGTAGGACAAAAGATGTCATGCAAGTTCTTTTCCATAAGCACGTATGACTATATTCGGAATACATGCCTACATTACATTGATGAACTGGAGCTAGTTCTGTGTCACCCTATGTTATAACTATTACATGAGGAATCACATCCGGCATAATTATCCATCACTGATCCAGTGCCTACGAGCTTTTCATATATTGCTCTTTGCTTAGTTACTTTACCGTTGCAACTGTTACAATTACTACAAAACTGCTACTGTTACTTTTGCTACCGTTACCGTTACTTCAATACTACTTTGCTACTAAATACTTTTATCCAGATATTAAGTTATCTAGATGTGGTTGAATTGACAACTCAACTGCTAATACTTGAGAATATTATTTGGCTCCCCTTGTGTCGAATCAATAAATTTGGGTTGAATACTCTACCCTCGAAAACTGTTGCGATCCCCTATACTTGTGGGTTATCAAGACTATTTTCTGGCGCCGTTGCCGGGAGCATAGCTCTATTCTTTGAGTCACTTGGGATTTATATCTGCTGGTCACTGTGAGGAATTTGAAAGACTAAAGAACTAAGATTTATCCCTCAACTATGAGGGGAGATAAGGAACTGCCATCTAGCTCTGCACTAGATTCTCCTTCTGTTATGAGTAAACTTGCGACACCTAGACCTGCTTCTGCTATTAATTCTGATATGTCGCATGTTATTGATGATGCCACTTCTACTATGCATGATACTTAAGATGAAACTACTTCTGTGCTTGATACTACTATGCCATTATGTGAATTTCTTGATAAACAACTTGCTAGGGTTAGAGAGAATGAAATTACTGAAAATGAAATTATTGAAGATAGTGATGATGAAGGTTCTCCCCCTAAGTATGAATTACCTATTGTTCCTGAGGGTTATGTTATGGATATCTTAAGAAGTTATTAGCTAAACTAAAACAGAAGTCTCTAAATGCTAGAATGAAATATGACCCTGCTTTTGCTACTTCACCTATCTTTGTTACTGATAAGGATTATGATTTCTCTGTCGATCCTGAGATAATTACTTTGGTTGAATCTGATCATTTCTATGACTATGAATCTGAAACTGTTGTGGCACATCTTACTAAATTGAATGATATAGCCACCCTGTTCACCAATGATGAGAAATCTCGCTACTATTATATCCTTAAGATATTTCCATTCTCATTAAAGGGTGATGCTAAAACTTGGTTTAATTCTCTTGATCCTGGTTGTGTGCGTAGTCCCCAGGATATGATTTATTACTCCTCTGCTAAATATTTCCCTGCTCAAAAGAAACAAGCTGCCCTGAGGGAAATATATAATTTTGTGCAAATTGAAGACGAGTGTCTCCCACAAGCTTGGGGGAGGCTTCTCTGATTACTTAATGCTTTGCCTGATCATCCTCTTAAGAAAAATGAAATACTTGATATCTTTTATAATGGACTAACCGATGCTTCCAAGGACCACTTGGATAGTTGTGTTGGTTGTGTTTTCAGGGAAAGAACAGTCGATCAAGCTGAATTGCTATTGAATAATATGTTGACTAATGAAAATAATTGGACTCTCCTGAGCCAACTCCTAAGCCAACTCCTAAACCAAATCCGAAGAAGAGGGGTGTTTTATTTCCCAGTCCTGAAGATATGCAAGAGGAAAAGAAATCTATGAAAGAGAAAGGTATTAAAGCTGAAGATGTTAAGAATTTACCTCCTATTGAAGAAATACATGGCCTTAATATACCACCTATTGAAGAAACACATGGTCTTGATAACCCGACACAGGTAGTAAAGGTAAATTCTCTCTATAGATATGATAAAGTTGAAATCCCGTCTACTAAGTTTCCTAGAAAATGTTTGGATGAATTTGATGACTTTATGGCTAGACAAGAAAACTTTAATGCTTATGTTGGTAGAAAATTAAAAAGTAATGCTTCTATGATTGGACACTTGAGTGATTATATGGCTAGAGTCAAAGGTGAACTTAAGCTCATTAGTAAATATGCTTCTATGGTTACCACTCAATTAGAACAAGTACTTAAAGCTCAAAGTGATTTGCTCGATGAACTAAATAATAAACATGATTTTGCTATTAGAGTGGCTACTAGAACCGGTAAAATGACTCAGGAACCTTTGTATCCTGAAGGCCACCCTAAGAGAATTGAACAAGATTCTCACAGAAATAATGTAGATGCACCTAGTCCTTCTAAAAAGAAGAAAAAGAAAAATGATAGGACTTTGCATGCTTCTAGTGAACCTGTTGTAGACACACCTAAGAATCCCAATGATATTTCTATTTCTGATGCTGAAACACAATCTGGTGATGAACATGAACCTAGTGATAATGTTAATGATAATGTTCATGTTGATACTCAACCTAGCAATAATAATAATGTAGACATTGAACCCGATGTTGATCTTGATAACCCACAATCAAAGAATCAACGTTATGATAAGAGAGATTTTGTTGGTAGGAAGCACGGTAAAGAAAGAGAACCATGGGTTCAGAAACCCATGCCTTTTCCTCCTAAGCCATCCAAGAAAAAGGATGATGAGGATTTTGAGCGCTTTGCTGAAATGATTAGACTTATCTTCTTACGTATGGGCTTAACTAATATGCTTAAAGTAAACCCTTATGCTAAGTACATGAAAGATATTATTACAAATAAAAGAAAGATACCGGAAGCTGAAATTTCCACCATGCTTGCTAATTATAATTTTAAGGGTGGAATACCTAAGAAACTTGGAGATCCAGGAGTACCAACTATACCATGCTCCATTAAAAGAAACTATGTTAGAATTGCTTTAAGTGATCTTGGAGCCGGTGTTAGTGTTATGCCTCTCTCTTTATATCGTAGACGTGAATTGAATAAGTTAACACCTACTGAAATATCTTTGCAAATGGCTGATAAATCAACTGCTATACCTGTCGGTATTTGTGAGGATGTGCCTGTTGTGGTTGCAAACATCACTATCTTAATGGACTTTTTTATTCTTGATATTCCCGAGGACGATAGTATGTCGATTATCCTTGGTAGACCCTTTTTGAATACTGCAGGGGCTGTTATTGATTGCAACAAAGGCAATGCCACTTTTCATGTTAATGTTAATGAGCATACGGTACACTTTCCGAGGAAACAACCTCAAGTTCATAGTATCAATTCTATTGGAAAAATCCAACTATTATTATTGGAGGTTTTGAATTTCCTCTTCCTACTGTCAAGAAGAAATATGCTATTCTTATTATTGGGGATGTACATATCCCCGTTGAGGTAACCTAGTGTTATTCGAAATTTCTTCGGTTCCGTGTTATTCGGAATGAGTTTGTTAACAAGACTTGATCAACCTTGTTAGTGGATTCCTTTTGATGAGCATGAGATGGATGAAGTTAGAAGGCACAACCTTCTGTACCCTCCTTTTACTTTCTGTTATTTAGATTAAATAAAGTAAAAATAGTATTTTCTGTCTGTTTTCTGAATTATCCATGCAATAAAAAATACCCCGAAAGTAAAAGTTCTCCAAATGCGCTGCAAATTTAATATGATTTTTCTGGAATATTTGACAATATCTGGCACTGAGAACACAGCAGGGGGAGCTGGCACCTGGCCACGAGGGTCCAGGGCGCACCCACCCCTACATTGCACGCCCCCTGCCTCGTGGGCCCACGGTGGGCCCCCTCCACTTATTCCTGCACCCACACACTTCATCTTCCTCCCAAAAAAATCACCATCCAGCTCAAGCACGAGTTCTAGCTCATTTTGCTGCCATTTTCGATCTCCTTGCTCAAAGCTCCATTCACAAAACTGCTTTTGGGGATTGTTCCTTGGTATGTGACTCCTCCAATGGTCCAATTAGTTTTTGTTCTAGTGCTTTATTCATTGCAAATTTTTGCTGCCTAGGTGACCCTGTTCTTGAGCTTGCATGTCAACTTTATATGGTCCCAAGTAATTTTAATGCATGATATAGGCTCTAGGCACTTGTGGGAGTAGTTGCTATCAATATCGTTGAGTTTGATTCACTTTTATTTTGAGTTACTAAAAATTTCAGAAATTTTTCGGAGGAAGAAATATGTCTAGGAAAATGTACCAAGGTGGTTCTTTAAGGAAGAAAGGACCCAGGCTCGCAATACGTGAGCAGGACGATGAACCACCGAGGGAAGCTGAAGTACGGCCTTGTGAATGGCCGTGAGAGGAGTTTATGGTCAAAGCAGGCATGAAGGATGAATTTGATGCATATGTGCGTAATGCCGACCTTGAGGACTTCAGGCAAGATAAGTGCCCCCAATACTATCATTTTGACTGACTCCTTTGTGAGAAGGTTTAAATTTACATCTTCGCGTAATTCTCAAAATGTCATGTTTGATATTTTTGATAAATCATATACCATGGACTTAGAAGATTTTACTACTGCTTGTAGACTCCCGCAGTGGGGCAGTGTTAATGAACCTCGTAAATCTGAATATAAAGACTTTCTTGCTAGTATCATTGTGGGAGAATCTAGAGAAATAACACAAGCTACCATAGGGAGCATTCACTTTCCTGCTATACATTATTTTGCTCTCTTCATAGGTAGATGCATTAACGGTAAAGATGAAGCATGTCACATGTGTGTTCCTGATCTTTGTGTTCTCAAGAGTGCTGTATTAGGTGATAAACAATACAACTTGGGGGCAATTGTTGCACGTAGGTTGCATAATAATGGTTTAGTTGGAGACTTGTTTGGAGGGATTTATGCGACCCGTGTGGCTAATTATCTTGGTATACCTGCACATGAAAATGATAGGAAGTTGCCTCCCACTTATTTAGATAATAATGCCATGGTTAATCATCATTTTCTTGAGAGGAATGAACAATTCCTCCAGTATCGACTAATCTTTGATAGACGTCGCGCTGTCCATATTACTCTCACTGCTCCTGCCCTCTTTGACTATCAGGCAAAAGGAAGATATGTTATAACCAAGGAGGAGGCAAACGAGTATGAGAGGAGGACGGAGGCGGCTCGCCGCCATGCTGCAGCTCAGGAGGCAATGGCTGCTGCATCTCAGTAAGACCCCAGTTACAACTTCGGATATCAGCCAGGCTACCCATGGCCATAGACCAACGTAGGCCAAAAGCCTAAGCTTGGGGGAGTATGTATTTCTCACCGACATTACATTCATGTTCACACACTCATTCTAGTCATCGGTGCTCATACTTTTTCATTGTACTATCCATGCTAGTTTAATTTGTTTTTCTAGCTTTCTTCTTGTGTGTTTGATAAACCTTAAAAAACCAAAAAAATAGTTAGCTTACTTTCCATGCTTGTAGTAGTAATTAAAAGAAAACCCAAAAAGATTTCTCGTTTGGGGGTCGAGAGGAGAAGACCATAATGAAAATGTTTAGTGGCTCTAATATGCATGATTGTTGATTTAACCAAGAGCCCATATTACCTTGTCTTCTCCCTTGAATTGAATGCTTGCAGATTCTAGCTTAGTCCAATGCACATGCACTATTATTATTATACACACCATTCGGTCGTGCAAGTGAAAGGCAATAATGACGATATATGATGGACTGGCTGAGATGAGAGAAGCTGGTATGAACTCGATCTCTCTTATTTTTGTAAATATGATTAGTTCATCGTTCCTGATTCAGCCTGTTATGAATAAACATGTTTGCAATGACAATTAGAGATTATAGTTGCTTATGCCATGCTTAATTAGCTAGGAGCTTATAATGGTTTACCTTGCATGCCAACATGCTATTAAAATGGTTGTGATGTGGTATGATAGGGTGGTATCCTCCTTTGAATGATTCGAGTGACTTGACTTGGCACATGTTCACGCATGTAGTTGAAACAAAATCAACATAGCCTTCACGATATTTATGTTCATGGTGGATTATATCCTACTCATGATCGCACTCGGTGTTGATTAATTTTAATGCATGTTCATGACTGTTGTCGCTCTCTCAGTTGGACGCTTCCCAGTCTCTTGCTAGCCTTCACTTGTACTAAGCAGGAATACTGCTTGTGCATCCAAACTCCATAAACCCCAAAGTTATTCCATATGAGTTCACCATACCTTCCTATACGCGGTATTTACCTGCCGTTCCAAGTAAATATGTATGTGCCAAACTCCAAACCTTCAAATGAAATTCGGTTTTGTATGCTCGAGCAGCTCATGTATCAACTAGGGCTGTCTGTATCTTCCATGTTAGGAGGGTTATTCTCAAGAGGACTGGACTCTGCTCCTCATTCACGAGAAAATGGCTGGTCACCGGGATGCCCAGTCCCATGCTCAAATCAAATCAAAATAATTAAATAAAACTCCCCCAGGATTGTTGCTAGTTGGAGGCACCCGTTGTTTCGGGCAAGCCATGGATTGATGCTTGTTGGTGGTGGGGGAGTATAAACTTTACCATTGTGTTTGGGAACCGCCTATAATGTGTGTAGCATGGAAGATATCGAGATCTCTTAGTTGTTATGTGGACAGTGAAAGTATACCGCTCAAAATATTATTCATCTCTATTTCAAAATCGAGCTCTGGCACCTCTACAAATCCCTGCTTCCCTCTATGAAGGGCCTATCTATTTACTTTTATGTTGAGTCGTCACCCTCTTATTAAAAAGCACCCGCTGGAGAGCACCACTGTCATTTGCATTCATTACTCTTAGTTTATATTGGGTATGACTATGACTGGATCTCTTTTACCATGAATTACAATGTTTAGTCAGTCCTTGATCTTTAAAGGTGCTCTGCATTTATGTTTTGCGGTCTCAGAAAGGGCTAGCGAGATATCATCTTGTTATATCATATTATGATTGTTTTGAGAAAGTGTTGTCATCCGAGATTTATTATTATTGCTCGCTAGTTGATTATGCCATTGATATGAGTAAACATGAGACCTAAGTGTTATTGTGAATATGGTTAGTTCATAATCTTTGCTAAAAACTTGAATGCTGGCATTACATATTTGCAACAACAAGAGCAAACAGAGTTTGTAGAAGTTTTTCTTTATCACTTTCAGTTTGTCAACTAAATTGCTTGAGGACAAGCAAAGGTTTAAGCTTGGGGGAGTTAATCCGTCTCCATCGTATCTACTTTTCCAAACACTTTTGCCCTTGTTTTGGACTCTAACTTGCATGATTTGAATGGAACTAACCCAGACTGACGCTGTTTTCAGCAGAACTGCCATGGTGTTATTTTTGTGCAGAAATAAAAGTTCTCGGAATGACCTGAAAATCCACGGAGCAACTTTTAAGAATTAATAAAAAATACTGGCGAAATAATCAAAGTCAGGGGGCCCACACCCTGTCCATGAGGGTGGGGGCGCGCCCCCACACCTATGGCGCGCCCCCGCCTCATGGGCCCCCTGGACGTCCACCGACCTCAACTCCAACTCCATATATTTGCTTTCGCGGAGAAAAAAATCAGACAGAAAGTTTCATCACGTTTTACGATACGGAGCCGCCGCCAAGCCCTAATCTCTCTCGGGAGGGCTGATCTGGAGTCCGTTCGCGGCTTCGGAGAGGGGGATTCGTCACCGTCGTCATCATCAACCATCCTCCATCACCAATTTCATGATGCTCACCGCCATGCGTGATTAATTCCATCGTAGGCTTGCTGGACGGTGATGGGTTGGATGAGATTTACCATGTAATCAAGTTAGTTTTGTTAGGGTTTGATCCCTAGTATCCACTATGTTCTGAGATTGATGTTGCTATGACTTTGCTATGCTTAATGCTTGTCACTAGGGCCCGAGTGCCATGATTTCAGATCTGAATCTATTATGTTTTCATGAATATATGTGAGTTCTTGATCCTATCTTGCAAGTCTATAGTCACCTATTATGTGTTATGATCCGACAACCCCGAAGTAATAATAATCGGGATACTTCTCGGTGATGACCGTAGTTTGAGGACTTCATGTATTCACTATGTGTTAATGCTTTGGTCCGGTACTCTATTAAAAGGAGGCCTTAATATCCCTTAGTTTCCACTAGGACCCCGCTGCCACGGGAGGGTAGGACAAAATATGTCATGCAAGTTCTTTTTCATAAGCACGTATGACTATATTCGGAATACATGCCTACATTACATTGATGAACTGGAGCTAGTTCTGTGTCACCCTATGTTATAACTATTACATGAGGAATCGCATCCGACATAATTATCCATCACTGATCCAATGCCTACGAGCTTTTCACATATTGCTCTTTGCTTAGTTACTTTACCGTTGCCACTGTTACAATTACTACAAAACTGCTACTGTTACTTTTGCTACCGTTACCGTTACTTCCATACTACTTTGCGACTAAATACTTCGTTGCAGATATTAAGTTATCCAGGTGTGGTTGAATTGACAACTCAACTGCCAATACTTGAGAATATTCTTTGGCTCCCCTTGTGTTGAATCAATAAATTTGGGTTGAATACTCTACCCTCAAAAACTGTTGCGATCCCCTATACTTGTGGGTTATCATTTGCCTTTTCTAATTTGGCAAGGTTTTATTGATTGCGCGTATCTTGCATATGTTGTCTTGCATTTCTTCTACTTTGTTGCACTGCCATCTGCTTAGTTTACTCATCATATATGTCGAGATGCCATGCCCATCCATTATTAATACATATTCCATCTGTCATCTTACCATGTTTTTCCACTCAAATGATGTTCTTGTGCATCAGACATCAAAAAGGAAGAGGGTGATTGCCGAACCTGAAGGAGCACCAGCAAACTCCTTGAAAAACGTGGTGGTGCCAGAGAAATCAGACAGCACGCCACTTATATTGGTTGTACAACCAATGACACAAAACATAGGACCGACTCCAGCAGACTGTACCCATACTTCACTGGCCACACCACTAGCCCCACCACACAGGACCTGCACTCCAGCAAAAGGTATGATGATTTCAGTTGCCATAGCACCAGCCGTACCACAGAAAAATCCCACTCCAGCAAAAAGTACGGCAAGTCCACCGGCCGAAGACCTATCCCAACTGCAGAGTCGGCCAATTTCTGCAGATTGGAACCCCATTCCAGTTATTCCCAGTTTAAAAGACAATGCTTTCAATGTTGTTAGGGACAACGTGCATATATTCCCATCATGGGAAGATTATAGTGAAGACAAACACCATTTTCACATCTTCCTGTCCCACTTACGTGTAAGTGCTATTATTGATGGTGATTATTTTCCTGTTTTCTGCTGATTAAACACATCAATGATTTACATTACATTGTTGTAAGTAGGTGAGGGTCAATCTGGATAGTCATGACGAGCACAGCTTGCTTGCGCTTTTCAAGGAAGCATTGCAGCAGTATCAGTGTTACCTGAGGAAATCACACTTTGATGGCAAGTCTATAAATGAATTTCCGGTGAAGTCTCCTGTGCTAAATTTAGAAGACATTGAATGGAACAACCTTGTTATGCACTGGTCTTGTTCCCAGGATGAGGTACTGTCTATGATATCACATGAAAATTTGAACTTCTACTTTTCCGCATGTGCCTTACGGATCTTTTTGCAGGAAATCTGCTCGAAGAAGAACTCCGGTTTGAAAAGAACGATAGGATATCGCAAATATGCTGCCATGGGCTTTGCTCTTGTTAGTACCTATTGTCCTGTATCACTGTACTTGCATACATACCTGGTTCATGATGTGACAGCAGTATGCATGATAGCTTGCTTATCAATTGTTCGCTCCAAATTATCTGATCTGTATGAATGGTTACATTAGTGTAGAATATATCCAATGGCAATGAAATTTTTTAGCTCCGCATTGTTCTTTTAAGTACCTGCTATCCTTTACCAGTGTACTTATATTGACAGGTAGTTGTTCGTGTACCATCACTCTGCAGCTTATTTTCCTTTGCCCTCCATTTTCTACACATCAGATCTATATTTACTCTTACCATAAGGTTGGATAACACCGATGGCACTGAAGAAGTTTAGCTCTGCATTGCTCTTGGTTGTACCTTTTGCCTGTATCGCTGTACTTACATTTATAGATACTTGGTTATGTAGCATCACTCTTCATCTTATCTTAAATATTCTCCATTTTTTCTTATATTATCACATCTATATTTACTCTTAACAAAATGTAGAATAAAGGCAATGCTTATGAATAAGATTCTGTGGTGAAGTTCTTGAATTGCCCCCCCATCAGCATGGACAAGGGCTTTATAGAGCCTGTCTTCACCAATAATGTAAGTTTGTCCTTCTCAAGCCTTCAAACTTTGTTGTGTATATTCGGTTAGGCATGACTGCAACAGCTGTTTATTTTTGGTGTTTGCATCAAATTGCATGTTTAAAGTTTATTATGTAGTTCATAAACAAAAGTTTGTCCTTCTCAATTTAAGTTTTCAGTTGTACAACCAAGTTCCTTCTTCATACCATGTAAATTAAACTATACAGAGCAAGTGATATTCTTTTGCACTGCATGTATTCATCTGTTCTTGATCCATAATCCAGTGGTGTGGTGAACCTACCCACTACAACACAATGTCATATTTTGCAATGTCATAACTATGAACAATGTCATATCATTCTACTATTATTTAAACCGTCTCTTTATTTGCCAATGTGAAATGGGATAAATTGACAGCACACTAACCATTGATACTTATGAGTTCTTGATCTGTAATCCAGTGGTGTCATGAGGCTGCCAACTCCTTCACAATGTCATTTCCTGCCATGTCTTGACCTGAACAATACCATATTGTGTTAATGCTATTTTTAACTGTGTCACTTTATTCGTCAGTAAGAAATGTGATGAATTGCCAGCACTGATACTTATATGTACAAAACCTGTCATCTCTCTACTTGTTTATCTTTCAGAGTTAGGAGGATATAAGTGTCAAACAAGCGCAGTCTCATCAGCTTGCTCAGCTGCTTGTGCTGCAGCTCCCGAGCAGGGCTAACCTTTCTTGAACTCTATTGAAGTGCTGTCGGTTTTGTATATTATTTTGTCGGTGTGTTTATTTGCACTGGTGGTGATCTTTGATGCCCAGTGTATGTAATCTGTTGTCTGCTTGTGCTTTATTATCATAGTGGCGAACTTTGATGCCCAGTGGATGTAATATGCCGTAATTTCGTTATTGTATAGTCTAGGTTTTTTATTATTCACGATGTTGCATTTATTTTAATGTATATATATCCTGTCTTCGTAGTAAACTGACCAAACCGTAAAATTACGGTACATAATCGGGCCGTCATGCAAGTCACTATGTATGATCAGCATCATGGGCCCCGTCATCTTGGTCCGTGAACAGGCCTAAATGTAAACTGGACCACTAGTAGATTCGGGCCTTTAATAGGCCGAGTAGCTGGCCCTATTTTCGCAAGAAAACTCAATGAGCTTTTAGGAGGATGAAAAGTAGATTGGGCCTGAAACGTGCTGAACAGCTCACGGGTCGGCAGCAGGCCGAAATAGACCCCGGCCCATGATTATGCCAATCACATAACGGGCCGTTAACAGGCCAAAATTGTCTCGGTCCTTGTTTGGCCCAATCAGATTAACGGCTGTGAGCAGCCCGGATGCAAACCGCGCCGTAGTTAGGCCCAACTATATGACGGGCTTTTAACATGCCGAAATAAATATAGGGCTGAAATGTTAAATGGGCCTTTAACAGGCCGAAACTAATATCAGGCCGAATTACTAAATGGGCCTTTAGCAAGTGGGCCCAAAAGCATAGTGTCCAGTTGACGGGCCGAATCTGATATGGGCCATAATTTAGCCCAAAGCCACTTAATGGGCCGGATCTGATCTGGGCCGTAATTTGGCCCAGAACGTGGTAGGCTTTTAACGGGCAGGATCTCATATGGGCCTTTATTAGGCCCGGATCGTGGTAGGTTGTTAATGGACCGGATCAAATATGGGTCGTCATTTGGCCCAAAACATGGCAGCCTATTAATGGGCCGGTTCACTAGTGTCCTCGAAATCTTGTGGGCCTTTAGCTGGTCCGGCCCATTATGGTCGGCGAAATCTCGTGGGCCTTTAGCTGGGCCGGCCCATTATGGTCCGCAAAATCTTGTTGGCCTTTAGCTGGGCTGGCCCATTATGGTCCGCAAAATCTTGTGGGCCTTTAGCTGGGCCAGACCATTATGGTTCGCAAAATCTTGTGGGCCTTTAGTTGGGCCGGCCCATTTAATCTTTATGGGCCACTTTTGGGCCGGTCCACGTATCAACATATCATAGGCGCATCTCGCCCATTGAATGAGTGACACCTTTGCCAACGCGGAGCTGACACGTGGTTCTGTCGGCCAATGAGAATTTTACACGTGGAAAATCGGCATTGGTCGTGGCTGTTAGCGGGTTATCAGATCCAAAATCGGACCCGATAGCTTAACGACGTCCCGTTATGGTGGATGCCATGTGTCGGTCACCCTTGACGAAAGCACTTCTATGACGCGCAATTTATCATCATGGAAGTGGACACTTCCGTGATGATAATTTTGGTAATGTCATGGAACACTTCTACGACAGCACAGGTATGACTATCTTGATTCTGTCATAAAATCGTCATGGATGTACATTCATGACAGAAAATGTGACCTACTGGGACAAACACGTACCATCACGGAAGTGTATTTTTTTGTAGTGTGAGGGGGGACGATATGGCTGTGGTAAGCAGACGTAACTACATAGGAAGATCAATCGTCCTTTGTCGGAGAAAGAAGAGACATAACTTGTGAGGTACGTCGATCGATGCGTGAGGAAAATAGTTAAAGTCGACCTAGGTATATGTAGGGAGATCGATCGGTATACATGCATGTATGTGTTAGAAGCAAATAAGGCCCGGAGAGAAGGATAGAGAGAGAGGGATGCAACTAGGAGGTGGTGCGAGAGGCATAAGATATCAAGGGGGAAGGAGTGTGCGAGTATGATATCGATCAAAAGAGGGGCAGGAGTGAGGCATGGACGGTGAGAAGAGAAGAGGGAAAGCTTGTGTTTGTGGTAGCCACACCTGGCTAGAGAGGCGTATCGATCGGTGTGTGCCGGGAAGAAGGAGCTGGGGCCCTACACACACCGTGGGTGAATGACCTAAAGTGAAAGGACGAATTTGCGCCATGGAGCTAGAGAATGCCAAGGGAGGGTGAGAGGGAGGAGGGTGTGTGCATGCACGAGAGAAAGTTAGCGCTAGCTACAAAGATAAGAGGATTGTGTGGGTGTAAAAGACAAATAGAGATCATAATTCGTTATAAAAAGGAATTTGGATATTTGAAGAATTTATCATAGTGTTTTAAACCGACACATGCGTGAATATATATAACGGTGATACACATGGTGTGGTTATGGACATGTTATACTACATATAATATATTTTTTATATCTATATTAAAAAACAGAGTTGGTGATGATGGTGTGCCTGCCATCCTGCAATATAGGCCGTCCAATTTATATCTGACGGATAGGAAGGAAACAATGGCAATTTTGCAAAATGATACCCACACCCCTCTCCACATTTGTAAATAAGGCCTTCCCTCGTTCATCCTTTTCCCACACAAGATGAACTACTCATACAAATGCATCTTGATGTTCCATGCAATGCATGGGCATCTTGCTAGTACTACATATAATATATAGAACATTGATTATAATTTGTGATAATGTGTGGCTTTTGCAGCTCAGGGCTAAATACTTGTCATAATGTAGGGGGCGGGGCACTATACCTTGTGTTATAAACATGGTGTACGTATGGAACATGGTTTAGATTATGAGTATCTAGTTAGTACATCAAATGTACTATTATTTGGAATCAACATCAAGTGTGTTCAAAAATTTGAATTCGAGTTCATATCTATCTCTATAGTAATCATGTGGTGTGTTGTTAAGATAATACACGAATGATGGTTTAAGTTGGCAACAATCATGATTGTAGATTCTTATTCAAATAGAGAGACGAATTCAAATTTAGTTCGAATTGCAGCGGTAGTAAAGACATTTGGAATGCACTAAAATGTTGGTATGAGTAGGTCACATGCATTATACAAACAGCGAAAAAATTTAATTGGACATAACATGGATTCATAGCTTTGAATAACATTTGTACAGTAAAACGGGATAAGACCCTCTCTTTGTGTGGTGTGAATAATTTTTTTATTTACTTTTATTGAGTGAAGTGCGAATTGATTTCGCACGTATTATATTACATGTTAGGATTGTCCCTAAAATTCAACCGCGCTTAGTTATATCCCGAAAATTCAGATATCGTTCTCCCAAATCTGGCGCCTTCACAACCCGCACCTTGCTATCCCGAAATTACAACGCGTGCAAAAACTCGCTCTAGGTGCCAAATCCCGACACGCGAAATCCCCACTTCTAACTCTGAGCCGAAAGGGCCGCTAGTTTAAATCGGTGGGTTACTTTTGTAACACACCCTACATTTAGACAAGCGCGTCTCTAAGTCATGGTTCCCCCCTTCCATCGCCTCCTTTTCGCCATTCAAAATCCCAGGCCGCCATAACCTCTCTGCTCTAGCCGTGAAACCCCACTTCTCCTCCGTCCGCCACCTCACCGCTGCCCAGCCGGAGCCTCTTCCTTGACAACGTTGTCCACCGCAACAGCTCGACGTCCCTCATCCACCTCCCCGGATGAGGATCCGTTGTCGATCTCGTTGTCCCGCCGGTTCAGCCGCCCCGTCCTCCACCTCCAAGGAGCTGCTCCGATGATCGCCTCATCTATCATGGTTGCTCTATCCCCACAGCGTAGCCTTAACCTGCTCCTCCAGAACCGCAGCATCCTCACCGACTCCTCGGACGAAGCCGAGGCCTACTCAGCGCCACTAAAGAGGTTGTACACTCAGCGCATCGCACCTTCCACTACTAGAAAAAGGCTTACTAGTGGCGCACCAGTTTTGCCTACTAATGGCGCACTACTGGTGCGCCACTAGCACCACGCCACTAGTATTTTTTACTAATGGCGCACCAGTAGTGCGCCATTAGTATCTGGTATACTAATGGCGCACCAGGCAGTGCGCCATTAGTATAGGCCACGGTGCGCCATTAGTAAGCCTCCCAGGGGGCCATATTTACCCATGTGCCTAGACATACTAATGTCGCACCGCATGGTGATGCGCCATTAGTATCCTTGGGCATACTAATGGCGCACCACATGGAAGTGCGCCATTAGTAACAATTTTTTATTTCTTTTTTCGTTTTTTCTTAATCTCAGGTCACTATTTCACATATGAGATATCCAACACATATATATACAACAAGCATCCATATAACAATCATATCCAACACACAAGTTTCATCATATATACATACATAGCCAACACATAGTTGCATCGTTACATATTACAAAAGTTTCACATTGTTCATCCAACACCGTTATCCATCAATTCACAAAAGTTTCACATTGATACAAAATAAAAACACAAATGGAAAAGAAGCACTCCATCCATGCAAGCTTCCGTGAATTAAATCAAATCTGCAAAATGATAAACAAGAAGTTAGAAGAAGAAGAAGAAGAAGAGAAGAAGAAGAGAAGAAGAAGAAGAAGAAGACTAGAAGAATACTAGAAGAAGAAGAACACTAGAAGAATACTAGAAGAAGAATAAGAAGAAGAATAAGAAGCAGACTATAAGCTTATTATGTAAACTTGATCATTTTGTGCTAACATAAGTAATTTTGGAGCTAACCTATGGGAAACTAAGCATATTAGCTTTCTAAGTTAGCATATTAGAGCCAACTTAGGTAAAATGAAGCTAACCTATGTCATTTTGGAAAAGAAGAAGAATAAGAAGAATAAGAAGAAGACTATAAGCTTATTATGTAAACTTGATCAATTTATGCTAACATAAGTAATTTTGGAGCTAACCTATAGGAAACTAAGCATATAAGCTCTAAGCTAGCATATTAGAGCCAACTTAGGTAAAATGAAGCTAACCTATGTCATTTTGGAAAAGAAGAAGAATAAGAAGAAGACTATAAGCTTATTATGTAAACTTGATCATTTTGTGCTAACATAAGTTATTTTGGAGCTAACCTATAGGAAACTAAGCATATAAGCTCTAAGTTAGCATATTAGAGCCAACTTAGGTAAAATGAAGCTAACCTATGTCATTTTGGAAAAGAAGAAGAATAAGAAGAAGACTATAAGCTTATTATGTAAACTTGATCATTTTGTGCTAACATAAGTAATTTTGGAGCTAACCTATAGGAAACTAAGCATATTAGAGATAACATAGGTAACTAAGTATATATATATATATATCATTTTGGAGATCTGACATACCTGACATAGTTCAGTTCTCATTGTTCTTCTCCTTCTCCTTCCTCAGCCTGATGCGCCAAGAGCGGCGAGGCGGTGGAGGCAGCTGTGGGATCTAGTCTTCTACCACAATTGGCGTGGTCATGTCGCCCAGCTGTGGGATCGCCGGCGCCACCACCGGTGCATGGTCATTGTCAGGCACCACCACCATCGCGAGGCCACCTTCAGGCAGGACGGGCACGACCATCGCGAGGTCATCCTCAGCCACCACCATCTCTTGCCCATGGTCAGCCACCACCATCTCTTGCCCATGGTCAGCCACCACCATCTCTTGCCCATGGTCAGCCACCACCATCTCTTGCCCTTGGTCAGCCACCACCAGCGCTAGGTCATCCTCAGCCTGATGCCCATCGTCATCCTGCAGCGGCCCACTCTGCTCCTCTTCTCCCCCACTCCAGTCCGGATCATCCTTCTTGCTGTCTTTGCTGCTGCCAGAATCGCTGCTGCTTTCGTTAAAGCCAGAATCGCTGTTGCTTTTGCTACAACCATAATCGCTGCTGCTTTGGCTGTAGCCAGTGTCGCTGCTGCTGCTCCCATTGCCTGTCCAAATGCAACAATGGCCGTTAACAATCGATGTGAGACAAAGCCAAATGTAGAGGAATAAGAAGAGGCAGAACGCACTGGCATCTTCGTCGTCAGTGTAGCGCATGCGACACATAGTCGTGTTGAAAACCTTCACGATGAGCATTGTGGCGTCATCGTCGTACCTGAAGAGAAGAAAGTACCCGGTCCGTAGGTCGTAGGCACTGTAGAACTTCTCCCAGCCACGGCACAGGTACATGTGGCCCTCCTCGATCACCAACTCCACGTCCCACAGCCTGCGAACCCCGCTGCCGGCCTGTCGGAGCTTCACATTATGTGGCGGATCTTCACCCAGCATGTTCATAAAAGTGTCAGGCAGCCTCTGCAATTTGGGACAAGGAGTGATGTAGCAAACAACAGAGTTATCATAATGAGATGGGTGAAGGGGAGATCTCTCGTTTTATATACCTGCCTCGTGGCTGATACTGAAGTCCCAAGTATGATATTGAAGAACTCGAAAGCATCCAACTCGTACTCCGGTGAGGCAGAGCGGCGGTGGATGCTTCCCCCCATCTCTGATAAGCAGCAGAAGAGACCAATTAGTACCAGGATTATACATCGACTAATTATACATCTGACCAAATTTATAAAACATGCGATGTATTCCACAATACAAAGAACAACTACCATTAATAGGTTGTTGTTTAGAAGGTTTCCCACATGTGTATCAGAGAACAAACATATGATCTAAGGTGAAACATTAGTGCCATGGTTAGTGGTAATTGGTAAATGCTATTTCTTTCTTTAGTCGATTTCATTTGCCTTGGTCTGAGAAAAAAATGCTACAGTTAGGAAATGCAAACATCAGATTAGAAATTATGTAGAATAGATAATCAACTTTGCTGATTCCTAATAATAGACTTATTGATTGACATTTAGGATCAAAATGCAACCAATGAAAAAAGAAAACAGAGGACCAGAGACAAGCCATGTCTTGCATTGTTTCTATTTTTGTGTTTACGGAAGTACCTAATGGTATTTTTATGATGTTTTGCAGCTGGTGAAAACGTATGAAATTGCATTGTTTTGCAACTGGTGAAAGAAGCACCTAATTGCATTAACACATGTCCAGTTCCAATAGAAATCTTGGGGTACATTCATGCTTGAGACCCATAACAGGAGCTTACTAGCATTAACACATGCATTAACACATGCATCAAGCACCAGCTGCATTGTTTTGCAGCTGGTGAAAGAAGCACCTAAACTACAATACCTTACATGTAAGCAGTGCAAAAGGAGATGAAGAAGATATCAGTTGCTAAACCTGACAGCAATTGTTACACCGCTTTAATATCTCTCAACACTTTCTAGTAGCAACTAACAACCTGTATCATCACATAAGGTTTGCCCTATTGAAGTTTTGCACGATTTGGAATATATAACAGTTAATGATGTAATATGGCAATGAAGCAATTGCATTAAAAAAACTAAGACATGTGGAAGAGTGGACATTGTACCTGTCAAGGGAGAGGATTGCTCTGCGACACCACCACTTCTCAAACTTGGCCTTCACAACACACTACATAGACAGATGTAAACTAAAATATGAATTCCTTTGCACTGGGATCATAAAACAAAATATTTAGAACTGAATCATATAGTAATTAATCACAATTTACAGGGCTGCTGCACTCTAATCTTTGCAAAAGAACAAAAAAATAACATTGTTTTAACCTAAACAGAAGTGCCAAATACTAAACAATGACCATTGTTGTTATACTAGTGAACTATCTGCTAGAGATTCTACACCCATACTGAAAGCAATGTACGAGGCTACGAGCTGCCACCTTTTTGGCGCACCAGGGAGCTGGAGTGGCTGGAGGTCGAGCTGGGCTGCTAGACGTCGACGGGGCGGATCTCGACTGCGAGGGAGTCAGTCCATGGTGATGGAGTCGGCGCTGGACAGGTGGGAGGGAATGGGGAATGGTGGAGAGAGGGAGGAAGGAGGAAGGAGGAGAGGTACCTGGTCGCCGGAGGGGTCGGGGTCGGGGTCGGCAAAGGGGTCGCGGTCGGGATCCGAGCTCTTCCGGGTCCTCGCTCGCCGCGGTCGAAGGAGAGCAGGGACCGGTTGCGGAGCACGGCAGGGGCAGGCGGGATGGGCGCGTCGGGGCCGTGCTCGCCGGCGTGCAGGCGCGGCGGACGGAGGGGGCGGAGCAAGGGGCGGCGGCGCACGGTTGGGGTCGAGGTGTGGGGGATCTGGCGAGCGAGGGAGGGAGGGAGGCGACAGTGCGAGGGGAACAAGTATAAAAATTCTAATGGCGCACCTCCCCCTGGTGCACCATAAGTACGTCGATTCTAATGGCGCACCTCCCCCTGGTGCGCCATTAGAATTTTGTTGTACTTACTAGCCCGACTGGTCAGGTTATATCCCACCTAACCCTATCTCCATCAGAACACGCCCACTAGCCCGACTGGTCAGCACGCAGCACACACACTAGGAGGTCCTGGGTTTGATTCCCAGGCTCCCCAATTTTTTTTATGCATTTAAAATGCTGTTTGATATTTATTTGTGTTTAAATATGTTCAAACTTGTTTAAATCATAACAGTAATATTTTTTTATAAAAACAGTAATAATTTTTATAAAAAATGCATTTAGAATGCTGTTTGATATTTATTTGTGTTTAAATATGTTGAAAGTTGTTTAAATCATAACAGTAATATTTTTTTTATAAAAACAGTAATATTTTTTATAAAAACAGGGTGCGGGGGGTGCTCGGCGGCGGTGGAGCGGGGGAGGGTGCGGTGGGTCGTCGGGGGTTGCGGGGGGTGCTCTGTCCTTGTCGTTACCAGTGTAGGATTCCATCGTTACCCCGGAGTTCTGATAACCATCGCTCTTCATGTCCTTGTCCTCGGTGTAGAATGTGTAGCTGTTGAATGCGAGGCGGAGGTTGCGGCGCGCGCGGGCAAGGGCGAGGTTGGTCTCGGCCCTGCGGCGCTACTCTGGCGAGAGTGGGGTGGGGTCGGAGGGGAGGATGGGGAGAGGGAGGCGGCGGGGGCGCGGATTGGGAGCGGACGGAGAGGAACTGGCGCGGGGGAGAGGGACGAAGGGGAACTGGCGAGGGAGAGGGAGGAATTAGCTATAGCATTCATTTGTGACGGTGGAGCAGGCCGGAGAGGGTGCAGGGGGTCGTCGGCGGCGGTGGAGCGGGCCGGGGAGGGTGTGGTGGGTCATCGGCGGCGGTGGAGCAGGGGAGCTAGGGTGCGGTGGGTCGTCGGCGGCGGTAGAGCGGGGGAGGGTGCGGTGGGTCGTCGGCGGCGGCAGTGGAGCAGGGAAGGGTGCGGTGGGTCGTCGGCGTCGGTGGAGCGGGGGAGGGTGCGGGGGGTCGGCGGCGGCGCCCGGTGGAGCGGGGTAGAGGGTGCGGGGGGTGCTCGGCGGCGAGGGGGGCCGGATCTGGCGAGGTGGGATAGCGATCGAGATGGAGGGGGATCGCTAGTAATGGTGCACTGTTCCCTGGTGTGCCATTAGTAGTTTTGCAAAAAAATAAAAAATAAAAAAATATAGTAGTGGCGCACTATGTGGCTAGTGCGCCATTACTAGTTAGGACTAGTAATGGCGCACTGTGTCCTGGTGCGCCATTAGTATGTTTGGAAAAATAAAATAAAATAAAATTTGTTACTAATGGCACCGTTTGTCTGGTGCGCCATTAGTGTTTTTCACACTAATGGCGCACGAGCACATGGTGCGCCATTGCTATATAGCAATGGCGCACCACATGTCTGGTGCGCCATTAGTGGCCATTCCATCTATAACCCTTTTCCTAGTAGTGTTCTCCTTAACTCGACCTCCCGGCACCGACGATGCTCCATCCCACACCCCCATGGCGCGGCTACCTCGAAGCCGGCGTCGCAGGTGACATCTCCACGGCTGCTCTCCCCCAGTGCGAGGCCCCTTAGGCGGCGGCATCCATACCAGCCAGATCTGTTGCTGCTAATACTCTAGCTCTCGCTCGCTCGCTCACGCTGCTGCTGCTCTGGCTCTCGCTCGCTCGCTCACTCGCACTGCTGCTGCTAATCCGGCCCTCGCTCGCTCGCTCGCACTTCTGCTGCTGCTCCGGCCCTCGCTCGCTCACGCTGCTGCTTTGCTCTCCCCCTCGCTCATGCTGCTGCTCTTCTCTTGCTCTCGCTCGCACTGCTAATGCTGGTACACGGGCTGCTGCAGCTACACGAGTTGCTGCTCTGGCTCTAGTTTGCGCTGCTCCTCCAGGCGCTGCTGCTCCGGCTGCTATCTTCTACTGTGTTCCCCGTCGATCTCTTGCTGATTTAGATCACTGTTTCTCTACTACTAGTGGTCAAGCGGCGTAAACTACATGTGAAGTGACTCTCTGCTACCAGTGTGTTTAGTTTCGACAGTAACATTCAGATTCCACAGTAAATTTCACTTTCGACAGTTTAGTCCAGAGTCAATAGTTTTTACCTCATCTGTTGTAGTCAGGTGTTTTTTCGTGATGTAAATTTTACATCTATCACTTTTTGGTAATGTATTTTACATCATATATTGGAGATGCTGTTAGAATTCCACTTGAGATTAACGATGTCTGTCGTGTACTGCTTTAGCCTTGACGTCTTACGGCTCGTCGCAGCTGCTCCAACGATGGAACCATCCATCACAACAGAGCAGTGCCCTGGACGTCGTCTACAGATTCCTCAGATCTTCCTCCACACCTCCGACAGCCACCTCTGCCTCAACTTCTTCGGCGACCAACACAATGATGCCAAGGTCGACACGGCTATGGCGAAGAGGTTGTGCACTTGTCGCATCACTTATTACTCTACATTTATGTCCATCCATTAGGGCTATTTTGGTTCAAAGGGAAAACATAGCAATAGGAAATTTTCCTATGGCACTCTACTATTCAATTATTCATGCATTTTGTTGAAAGGAATGGAGAAAACATCCACCTGGACCTACTTTTCAAAATCCTATGCATGAAAACAAGACCAAGTGCATTAGTGGCAGAATAACATTCTAACTGTACACGCTTTTATATGGTTTCACTTTAATTTGGCCATGTATTTTTGCATTCCTCTGCTCTTCCAATTCCTATGAACCAAACAACCAAGTTGATAGAAATCCTGTGTTTACAAATGCTCTGTTTCCCACGTGCATTCCTATCATATTTCGGTGTTTTTCCTATCCCGCGTTTTTAGAATCCTGCAAGCCAAAGGAGCCCTTACAAAATTACTTCAATTACAGGTAGGTGTCGAAGAAAACTTTGTGTGGTTTGTCCTGCTCCTGCCACGATGTCGTCCACCTCACCTGAGCTGCTCCAACGCAGAAGCATCCACCAAACAAGACATCATGACTCCTGACCGTCTTTCGCCGCCTCAGATCTCCTTCCCTGCCGCCGACACCCACCGCAACGACATCAACATCATCGACACAGGAGATGAACCTGAGGAGTACACGGGTGCACAAGAGAGGTCGCACTCTTTTGCTTCTGCTTATATTATGCATTGATTAATATTACGTGCTACTTTATCATCGTGTTCACCTCCTAGACTCCAAGTCAGGTCCAAATTAATGTTCAAACTTGAGTTTTAAAATTAGTTGTGGGGCACATATCGAGGCATCAATTAATAGTATCTCTGTCTATTATCTGGCACATATCGAGGCAGCAATGAATAGTATATCTGCTTATGTTGTTCATCTTGGGTGGGAAAGAAATAGTAAAGAAATCATCATCTGTCTTTTTATTAAATTAAAGCTATCATCAGCCCGCTATCATTATCTTTTGATCCATCCACTGGTTGTTACCATCACTCTAGATTTCTACATCCTCTCCTTACATAATCTCACTATATTTTTTTCGTATGCATGTCAGATATTTTACACAGTCATGCTGAACATGTAGAGAAAAAGAGAAGAGTCTTGCGCGGCAATACAATGTCATGCAGACATCGCTCCATGGTGGGTTCAATGGCAAACCCTACCCCCTCCCCAGATTGTAATCCAGAGGAAGATATCTATTCTGAGGCAGATTCATACGCAGCTGACCACTCCTATCTACCCCCAAGGTGTTTGCTCTAACTTGGCATGATGATGTTAGTCATATCATGCATATGTTGCCTTGCAGTGCCTACTTTCGACATCATATATGTCATCTGCTTAGTTTAGGCATGCTCTGTAATGCCACCTGTTTAGTTTCTATATCATATATGGGAATTATGCACTCTCATCTCTTTTAGCCAGCCATAATATATGTGAAATATGCAATGCCATCCTGTTTAACCAGGCATCATATATTTGAATGATATCTTGCCTGTCCATTTCTTCATTACATTTCCATTTGTCGACAATGTTTGTACATTAAATTACTCTTCCTGTGAATCAACCATTTGAGTTGGTGATGGAAAAATCTGGAGTGAAAAGAAGGTCTTCAGAGCAGACGGTGCTACCTGTCGAAGCAGATCTCTTGCTAGGTCGATAGCTCCCCAGAGATGGATTCAGAGACAGATGACCAGTCCTATTCCCCCACCGAAGTGTATGCTCTAACTTGGCATGGTTATACTACTCATATCATGCATATGGTATCTTGCATTGCATAGTTTAGACATGATATACACAATATTCAACACCATGTTCTTAGTTCAGACATCATATATGCGAATGCCCTCTGCTTAGCATATAAATCACATATGTGAATTAAATCATGCAATCCTGATTACTTAGATAACATGTATGTGAATTATGTCATGCGAACCTGTTTACTGAAGACATCATATAATTATCTCATGCCATCCTGTTTAGTTAGTCGTCATATCTTTGAATTATGTCATGCTATGCTATCCAGTTTAGATAGACATCATATATGTGAAATTATGTCATGCTATCCTTTTTAGTTAAACAATATACATGTCAACTATTTCATGCCCTCTTTTTTCCACACTATCTATTGCATCTGTCTCTCATACAATGTTTGTACATTCAACTATGTTTCCTGTTTATTAGCCATTTGAATTGGAGCGGGTGATGGCAGTATCTAGAGGAGTAAAAACACGGTCTTCAAATAAAATAGTGCTACCTCTTGGTGGAGATAGCACCCCGGTTGTACATGCACGAGAACCAGCCCTACCACACATAACCCAGACTCTCGCAGATTTTACCCCTACTGCAATGGACCGAGAACCAGCTTCACCCAATCTAACCCCAACCCCAGCAGATAGTAACCCAGTTCCTGTTGACACAAAACCATCTTCACCACAGAGCTCCGAAACAAGAGCTGTTAGTAAGGTAGCTCCAGTGCCCAAAGCGCCAGTACTACCACGACGAACCCCAACTCCACCAGTTAGCACACCTATTCCCGTGGAGGAAGCACAACCATCCATTCATAATTTAGCATCTATCGCATTTGATGTGGTTAAATCCTATGTGCGTATCTTCCCATCATGGAAATATTATACTGAAGATGAAGGAAAATGCTAGTTGCAGGTGTTTGTCCAGGAGTTATGTGTAACTAATGTTATTCATGGCAATTACTTTGCTTTGTCCCATACATTCTACCTCCATGATGTTTATAATACAACAAAATTTCCCATTTTTCTCTGTAGAGAAGGACCGATTTGGACACTCGGGATGAGGTAACTTGTGCTAATACCTCTGCTATCTTCAAGAATGCTTGGTGGCAGTATCGGAATTACCTAAAGAAAACGTACTTCAGTGGCAAAGAAACTCATAAAATTCCCTTACGTTCTCCTGAGACACATTTACTGGACGATGACTGGGAACGCCTTGTTATGTACTGGTCCCGAACCAAGAATGTGGTAAGGTCTAGGAGCTCATTTTTAAGTACTATATGCCTGCGTCTTACTGTACTCTGTTCATGTAGAACAAGTGCTTAAACTCGAAGAACAACTGTTCTCATTTAAGATTCCATTGCTATTGTGCATACTGCTTTCCTCTTGTATCACTGTATTTGCTCATACAAACTTATTTTTAAATTGAAGGATCCAATCGAAACTCCAATGGCACAACATGTATGTTTACACATGTTTCTTTAACATGTTTGCTCTTATAAATAGCTCTGTTGATTTCAATTTCAATTGTGTATACAGTTGACTTCTCATATCATGCACATTACTAGCATCACAACAGAATCAATACTGTTGTTGTACATGTAGACCCGTGGTACCCATCTGAAATCTTGTTATACCGTGTAGTTTCCCACGCTTTGTATTCTTTCAGTGCTGCTTTGTCTTGAACTGATATGATTTGAACCGTGTCTCTATTTTGATTTGGCAAGACAATGCAATGACCATAGGACATAGATATATGTTTGTTTGATGCTTTTATTGTGTACTTGGCAATAGAAGACTTGGTAGTTTAATCCTGTCCACCTTACTAATGAACTGGTTCACCGGAATGAGTTTCATATACTAGTACATGCTAAACCTGTTATGCGTCTGCTTGTTTCTTCTTTTAGAATGCTAACAGAATATTGGGGAAGAGTGCCTTATTAAGCAATGGTAAAGGAAGTAATGCAGATAAGGTTCAGGATAGTGAGACATCCTTGTTGGTCTCCAACAAAGCTGATAAAACAGCTAAGGAAAACTATCTTGAAGACAGTGAGACAACCCCAAAGTCCTGTCTTGGTTTAGTGTTCGAGTTACTGGCCACTATCGCTGGCACAAGCTATTCAAACTCAATGTCTGAATCAGTTCAGTTTCTTGATTCTCAACTACAAGCTGAAAGACATCGATCAGCTGTGCTGCGACAAGAAGCCGAAGGACCGCGGAAGTCCCCGGAGCACTTAGATGCATACTTTCTGGTGCAACAACAAGCGTTGGAGGATTTTAGCGCCAAACAGGACAAAGCTAATAAGCTTGCTAAGCTTATTGCCAGCATGGTGGATACCCAGGATAACGTTTCTTGAGCTCTTCTGAAGTTGTTTCAGTTATGGACTTGTTTTGTTGCCGCGTTTATTTGCACTGCTGGCCAATTTAGATGGCCAGTGTATGTAATATGCTGCTTTGTTCCCTATATTTGAACTGGTGGCGAACTTTGATGCCCAGTGGATGTAATATGTGCAACAGTCGTAATAGCCTAGCTTTAGTTGCTTGCTTATTTATTTCCTTATTGTCTTGTTTAGTTGTTTTTTCTTGTAGTCAATGTAGTTCTTTTTCCGCGTTTTTCTAGTGGCCACAATAACCTATTTTTATAACTAGGCAACAATAACCATGGCACACATGGACTGTTGTAACCATGGTCCTGCTACCTTTTGTAGTGACCATGGCCCTCCACGGGCTGTACGATCCATGGGCCTTCTACGGGCCGTAGGATCCATGGGCCTTCTACGGGCCGTAGGATCCATGGGCTTTCTACGGGCCGTAGGATCCATGGGCCTTCTACGAGCCGTAGGACCCATTGGCCTTCTACGGGCCGTCTAATATACGGGCCTTCTACGAGCCGTATAATCGTTTCGCCAAACATGAGCCGTACTATTCATGGACCAATAACGGTTCACAAAACGGGCCATAAATGGGCTAGAGTGGAAATCGCATGTTTTATGGCCCGACCATAACGGGCCGTTAATAGGCCGTATTTGATGACGCTATGAAAACAGCCCAACGGGTTAACGGGCCACAAACAGGCCAACTGTAACCACGGGCTGAATTTGGCCCACAAGCGGAACAGGCCAGTAACGGGCCGTAACTAATCAAATTCTAGAAATGAGCCCAAGAATAAATGGGCCCTTAGAAGGCCGAAAGTTAGCACGAGCTGGAAACGGCCGACGGAATAATGGGCCGTTAATGGGTATAAAGTGATACACTGTTCATAATGGGCCAGTTTCATCTCAGGCCTTTAATGGGTCCAGAGTTACAAAGGGTCTCCTACGGGCCGAAAGACGTCATGTGCCATACATGGGCCGGAAGTTACAATGGGCTGGAATCATATTGGACGGCCCAGATGACGCTACTGGGCCGAATTCCGGTAGGCCGTAACGGGCCATGAGTTAGTAGGTTGTAAATGGGCTATACGCGAACAGGCCGTAACAGGCTTTCCATGGGCCGGCTCGCTACCTTTTGAGCAAGTCAAACGGGCCGGCCTTTTCACTGGAATGGGCCTCTGTTGGGCCGTGCCATGTGTCGACGCATCATAGGCGCCTTCGGTCCAATGAATGGATGCCATCTGTCCCAACGGTGAGCCGACACGTGGTTCCTCTGCCATTGAGAATTTTACATGTGGAAAATCCCCATTGGCCCGGGTTGTTAACGGGTTATCGGATCCAAACCTGAACCCGATAGCTTAACGGCGGCCTGTTATGGTGGATTCCACGTGCGGGTCACCCTTGACGAAAGTACTTCTATGACGCACGATTTATCGTCATGGAAGTGGACACTTCCGTGATGATAATTTTGGTAATGTCATGGAACACTTGTACGACAGTGATGTCGCTTGAAGCTACGTCGATATTTCCCCAAAGAGGAAAGGATGATGCAGCACAGTGGCGATAGGTATTTCCCTCAGATATGAAACCAAGGTTATCGAACCAGTAGGAGAACCAAGCAACACAATGTAAACAACTCCTACGCACAAATAACAACACCTCGCAACCCGACGTGTTAAAGGGGTTGTCAATCCCTTTCGGGGTACGGCGCCTCAAGATAGGCAAAGGACGTGAGGTAAATTTGTAGTAGATTGATAGATCGAACGCCAGATAAAATAAATAAGAATAAATTGCAGCAAGGTATTTTTGTATTTTTGGTTTAATATATCTGAAAATAAACGCAAGGAAAAAGTAGATCGCAAGGCAAATATATGAAAAAGAAGTCCCGGGGGTCGTAGGTTTCACTAGTGGCTTCTCTCGAGAAAGATAGCAAATGGTGGGTAAACTAATTACGGTTGGCAATTGATAGAACTTCAAATAATTATGACGATATCCAGGCAATGATCATTACATAGGCATCATGTCCAAGATTAGTAGACCGACTCCTGCCTGCATCTACTACTATTACTCCACACATCGACCGCTATCCAGCATGCATCTAGTGTATTAAGTTCATGGAAAAACGAAGTAATGCAATAAGAATGATGACATGATGTAGACAAGATCCATTTATCTATTGCGTAGATATAGATCCCATCTTTTTATCCTTAGTAGCAACGATACATACGTGTATGTTCCCTTTCTATCACTGGGATCAAGCACCGTAAGATCGAACCCACTACCGGGCACCTCTTCCCATTCCAAGATAAATAGATCAAGTTGGCCAAACAAAACCCAAATATCGGAGAAGAAATATGAGGCCATAAGAGATCATGCATATAAGAGATCAAAGAAACTCTAATAACTTTCATGGATATAAAAAGATATAACTGATCATAAACTCAAAGTTCATCGGATCCCAACAAACACACCACCAAAAGAGTTACATCATATGGATCTCCAAGAGACCATTGTATTGAGAATTCAGCGAGAGGGAGAAAGCCATCTAGCTACTAACTATGGACCCGAAGGTCTACAAAGAACTACTCACGCATCATCGGAGAGGCACCAATGGAAGTGGTGAACCCCTCCGTGATGGTGTCTAGATTGGATCTGGTGGTTCTGGACCCTGCGGCGGCTGGATGAATATTTCGTCGACTCCCCTTGGGTTTCTGGAATATTGGGATATTTATAGAGCAAATAGGCGGTCCATGGGCACCCGAGGTGGGCACAATCCACCAGAGCGCACCTGGGCCTCCTGGCACGCCCTGGTGGGTTGTCCCCTCCTCGGGACTACACCCAGGTACAACCAGGGCCCAACTTCTTCCTTTTGGTCCATAAAAAATCATCGTAATGTTATGTGGCATTTGGACTCCATCTGATATTGATTTCCTGCGATGTAAAAAACATGCAGAAAACAACAACTGGCACTTGGCACTATGTCAATAAGTTAGTACCAAAATATGATATAAAATGACTATAAAATGATTATAAAACATCCAAGATTGATAATAAAACAGCATGGAATAATCAAAATTATAGATACATTGGAGACGTATCAGGCAGCACAGGTATGACTATCTTGATTATTTCATAAAATCGTCATGGATGTACATGCATGACAGAAAATGTAACCTACTGTGACAAACACGTATCATCACGGAACTGTATTTTTTTGTTGTGTCAGGTGCTTGCCAGTGGGAGCAACGAGAAGTACGCCAGCCTCTGCACCTTGCAGCAAGAAAGCACCATCAAAATTCATAATCCATTCTTGGGGCGCTTCCTTGCCGGGAATAATTGTTTCCATCACCTCTTCGTCAGGGGTTGGCGTCCATTCTGCAATAAACTCTGCTAGTGCCCTGCTCTGGATTGTTGAAGTGCTCTCAAACTTCAGGCCAAAACTGGATAACTCCAAAGCCCACTCCACTATTGTACCGGTAGCCTCAGGGTTCCGGAGTATCCTTTGCAACCGGAAGCAAGTGACAACTGTAATCTCATGGACTTGGAAGTAGCGCGCAGTTTCCTTGAGGCCATGATGAGGCCAAAAATCAACTTTTGCACACCAGAGTACATCGCTCTAGCCCCCTGTAACAAGGAGCTGATGAAATACACTGGGCGCCGCACCACTTCCTTCCTTGCCGCGTCCTTGGGGTCACTCCTGCTGTCGTGCTCTTGTGTGTCCTGATCCTTGTCCGGTCCTGCCGTGCTTTGCTTATCCTCTGTTTCCTCTACTTCCCGCTGTGCCACTAGAGCTGCACTAACCACTTGATTGGTTGCGGCCAAGTATAGCAGCAACGGCTCTTGAGGTTTTGGGGCTACCAAAGTGGGCACAGAGGAAAAGTAGGCCTTCAGCTCTTGCAGTGCTGCATCTGCTTCTGGGGTCCACTTCATGGGTCCTGCCTTCTTCAAGATTTTGAAGAATGGCAGGGCGCGCTTGGCAGACTTGGAGATGAATCTGCTAAGCGCAGCAACACATCCTGTCAAACGACTCACATTTAACTGTCCTAGTTGCCTGGATATGCTCTATAGCCTTGATCTTATCTGGATTGGCCTCGATCCCGCGATGGGATACAAAGGAACCAAGAAGCTTGCCAAAGGGAACTCCAAACACACACTTCTCCGGGTTTAGCTTCAAGTTTATCTAGCGTAGATTAGCAAACGTCTCTTCCAGATCCTGGATGAGGGTGGATTTATCCTTTGTTTTGCCCACAATATCATCCATATAAGCCTCAATATTTCTGTGCAACTGTGGTTCAAAGCCAATTTGGACTGCCTTTGCAATAGTAGACCGACACTCTTTAACCCAAAATACGTGCGTACAAAGTAATATGTAGCGCATGGGGTGATGAAGGAGGTCTTCTCCTCATCTTCCTTGAACATGAAGATCTGGTGATATCCAGAGTGTGCGTCCACGAAAGAAAGCAAATCACAACCTGAAGTGGAATCCACAGTCTGGTCGATGCGCGGCAAGGGGAATGGATCTTTTGGGCAAGCCTTGTTGAGGTTTGTGAAATCAATGCAGAACCTCCACTTCCCGTTGGCCTTGCGCACAACCACTGGGTTTGCCAACCATGTCGGATGCAGTACTCCTCTGACCAAACCAGTTGCTTCAAGCTTCTTAATCTCCTCGGCAATGAACTGCTGCCGCTCCAAGGCCTGCTTCCCCACCTTCTGGTTGACGGGTCGGGCATGTGGGCAGACAACAAGGTGGTGCTCAATTACTCCCTAGGAATACCAGGGATATCAGATGGTTGCCAGGCAAACACATCGATGTTCACCCGCAGGAAGACAACGAGCGCACTTTCCTATTTGTCATCAAGGGTGGGGCTGATAGCAAAGGTACCATCAACGCCGTCCAGCCCTGCCGGGACCTTTTTCACATGGGGTGCAGCAGCCTTGGCCCTCTTGCTGTTGGAACACTCCGGCACGTCTGTCGGATTACGGGTTCCGCAAACCCTTGAAAGGTTCAAACTATGGGGTGTGTGCAGAGATCTCAACCTGCCCAGCCTGCCTACCCGCGATCCTCCTAAGCCTAGTGTGTCGGGCTCAAAGAGACAAAGAGACACAGCAGTTTATCCTGGTTTGGGCCACGTTGCGGTGTAATACCCTACTCTAGCGTTTTGGTGGATTGCCTCGAGGGGCTGAGGATGAACTAGTATAGTGGATGAACTGGCCTCAGGAGGTGAGGTGTTCTTCAGCTCAAGAGAGCTGGTGAGGTGGTCGGGTGAGAGTGGATCCGATGCCCTTGCTCTGAGCTCGATCCGATCTCCTTCTCTATGGTGGTGGCTAAGTCCTATTTATAGTGGCCTTAGTCCAGTTCCCAAATGTTGGCGGGAAGGGATCCCATAACGACCGGATTTGAAAGGGAACAAGTAGTACAACTTATCCTGAATAAAGTGGTCTTCGCTTGTTAAAAGACCCTGGTCATGACGCTGCGGTGGGCTCGGTGATGGCCTCCGTCCTGCCGTCCTTGCGGTCTTGATCTTGTTTCACCAGAATGGAATCCTTTGGTTGATTCCTCGGGACTCCATGCCTGCGGCTTGCGTCCCTTGCACCGAAGGGGAAACTGGCGCTCTGCGCCCGCTGGCGCCCGCCTGGTGCCCACCTGGCCTTGGTCGTCATGGCTCACGTCAGCTGAGCCTCGTGAGGTGCACCTTGCATAGAACTCTCCACCCCTCGGGAGCTAGCCTGAAGAGGCCGATCCCCTTGGGGTCTTGGTGTCGTCCTCCTTGCGAGGCTTGGCCCCTCGCGAGGGTCTTGAGTCATTGATGCTGAAGCTGGGCCATACCAGGACGTTGATGGAGCCACGTGGTGGGCCGCAGGCAGGCAAGTCTGGATACCCCCATATCCAGAACGCTGACAGTAGCCCCCGGGCCCAAGGCGCACTCGAACTTGGCTTCCAGGCGAAGCCACAGGGCAAGTGCGGAGCGCTGCGGGCCCTAACCGCCTGCGGCCTTGATGACGCGTGGCGATTGATGGGTCGTGGGCGTCTCCACTTCCCCATGCCGCCTCGGCAACTGTTTCCGTCTGACAAAAGGGGTGCCGCCTGCTACCGTGCTTTCATTGCCTTTCCTTCGTCTTGCTCCAGATACCCTTCTCCCAACGTTGAAAGAACTCACCAGATCTGCCGATTCTCTCCTCCAATCTTCCGTCCAATGGCTGCTGAGAAGACCAAGGCTTCAGCCCCCACTGCCGGAATCGCCTGGTACGAGCAGGTGCTGACCGCGCCCTTCGTCACCGAGGAGAAGATCCAGACCGCGCTTCTCCTGACGGCGAGTGAGGATAACGAGTGGAAGGATACTGCGCTCCGGTTCGCCGCCGCTACGCCAGAACCCGCGAACAGTAGCTTCTACCCTTTCTTCCTGCATAGCGTCTATTCGGGGCTGGTGCCCCAATTCTCCCGCTTCTTCTACACCGTTCTCCATCATTACGGCCTCCATGCGCTCCACATTCACCCCAATTCCATCCTCCTCTTGTCCATCTTTGCCTTCTACTTCGAGGCATTCGTGGGAGTGATGCCCTCCGTCACCATGCTCCGCCACTTCTTCTTCCTCTGCATGACTGGTGACCGACCCGCTGGGTGCGTCGGCTTCGTTGCGGCTCAGGGCGGCAACGCGAGCTCCCGTGCCGGGAAGAAGGTGGAGGATGCCCTGAAGAGGTGGGTCCTAATGGACGCCAAGTGCTCACGAGACCTGCTGGAGCTGCCGACCGAGCTCCCCTCCTCCAAGAAGGGGTGGCTTTCTGAGAAGATCACCAACCCTTCCCTGAAGCCGTTGATAAGGAAGATGTAGGACGACCTGAAGAATGAGAAGCTAACGGGGGCGATGATCGTTAAGGAGTTCCTGATGCAGCGCCTAGCGCCGCTCCAGGATCGCTCCCGCCCCTTGTGGAAGCTTGGGGGCACCAACGACAAGATCCGCCTGCGCCAGGACGCACTTCCTGAGGAGGAGCTGAGCAAGGTATCGCTTTACTTGACTGGGAAGGATCCAAGCATTCCTTCAGACGAATGGCTCCCGTTGTACCGCCGAGCCAATGGGGAGGAGGTTGCTGCCGCCATGCCAGCCTTCAATGAGTTTGGGCCCGTGCTGACGGGGCCTTCCCCGCCGCCCGCCTCCTTGGTGAACCTATCCTCTGGCGACCATTCCTCCGAGGCCACCGAGGAGGAGGAGGGCGAGGGGGAATCCTCTGCCCCGAGGCAGAGGGAGCTCCTCCGCAACTTCCTGACGATGATCACGATGACGCCCCTCCGGTGGTGGAGCTGGCTTGCCCTTCTAGGGTCACCACGAGATCCGGGGCGGCCTCCTCGAAGCAGCCCAAGCGATCTGCCGTGAAGAAGGGCATGACTACGCTGATCCCCCGGGCAGTACTCCGCCTTCACCAGCAGCGTCCCGAGTGGTGCCGACCGCGTGATCTCCTGCTCCCAAGAGCGCAGTTGGGCCTGAAGAGGAACTACATCTTCTCTGACCAGTGAGTGCTTTCCCTTGACCTTGTTATTGATTCCTGATGCGATGCTTAGCGTCTTTGTCCGTTGTTAGGAAATAGTCATCAAAGAAGAAGAAGGAGGGCGCTGGGGTTGCCGTAGTCGAGCGCGTTGAGGTGGCCACCGCAGCCCTCGCGAAGGAGAGCGCCGCGGCCCCTGTAGCTCCAGCGGCGATGTCGTCTTCTCAGGGCGCCGAAGCTCACCCTCTGGAGGTGCCGGCGTCTTTAGCAGGGCTGACCCCATCGGTGCCCATCCTCACAGCGGCTGCCGAGGTCGCCCGGCCTCCGGAGCCCCCAGTCCTTCCTGCTGTTGGGGTTTCTCCTGCCTTGATGCCAAGAACGACTTCTCTCCCGCCGGGCGCGCAGCTGGGCTATGGCGCTTCTGCCGCCTCCGGAGCCCTGGAGGAGGCACAAGCGGCGCTGACCCTTCTCCAAGGTGAACTTCAGGGCCCGGACGGGCGCGCAGCATTGGGGCACGTGGGGCGAACCTCTGGATGGCTCCAGGCCGACGCATCTATCCGAGTGGCTTGGAGCTCTGTGGAGGAGGCCCAGAAGGTGTCTGGGGTGGCTGTTGTCGAGTGCGACCTGGCGCGAAAGGAGGCCACGGAAGCCGAGGATCGGTGCCGCACGGTGGAGGCTGAACTAAAGGCTCTTCAGGATCAACAGGCCGCCCAGGATGGCCGGCTCCAGGAGCGAGAGAAGAAGCTGAAGGCCCGGGAGGCTGCCGTTGCCGATCAAGATGCTGAGCTGAAGAAGGCATTCCTGGAATAGGCTACGGAGTGTGACCGCCTGACGAAGGTGAAGGAGGAGGCGGAGGCGGCCCAGGCGTCCCTTGCCGAGGCCAAAGAAGCGGCCACCATGGAGCGCAGCACCCTCTCCTCCCTCGAGGCGAGGTTCCACAAGGCTCAGCGGTCGCTCTTTGGGGACGATCCCTCGAAGAAAGCGGTGGTGGCCCCAAGGGAGAGCTCTGCCGCCCTGCTCCGGTAGGTCGTGGCAGTGCTCGAGGACGCCGTCGACGGGTTTGGCTCTTTGGTGAAAGGTGAGGCTCGCTTGCTTTCTTCCTCGGCCCTTACGTGCGTCTTCAGCCATCTCTATCTCCGGGACGCCAGCTTCGACTTCGCCACCTTCCTCGAGCCCGTGGACCCCGACACGCGCAGCGCTACTATTGCCGCCGTGAAGAGCTTCGTGGACTCCCTGCTAAGCAAGTTCCTTGTCGTTGGTCCTCCGACTGGGGCCGAGGGGACGGGCGACGCGGCTGGCAACGAGGCTCCGCTGGCGGGTGATGGCGGTACCCAAGGCTGAAGAGGTGGCTTGGTGACGATGCTCCTTCCTGTTCGTCCTGTAACATGTAGCATGCCTCGTGGAGGCGTTTAAAACTGATTGCTTGGAAGAATATGTTTTGTAATAATTAGACTGTGGTTCCCCGACTTTTTCCGTTTGCTTTATTGTTCTGTGTCGGTAGAGCCTGGCCCCGCACATACCTCAGCCGCCGTTGGGCCGTCCGGATCGCCATGACGAGCCCAAGGAGTGAGGGGCTATGTGGCCAGTTAGGCTCCTGAGACGCGATGGTCAGGAGTCACCCTTGACATGCGAACAGCTTAGGAAAAACCCGAAGGCAAGCCTTAGCATTCTGCATCGGCAGGGCCCAGCCCCGCTGAGGGAGTCGAGGATTAGGGGGTCCTCGGACAACCGGACTATATGCTTATGCCGGACTGTTGGACTATGAAGATACAAGATTGAAGACTTCGTCCCGTGTCCGGGTGAGACTCTCCTTTGTGTAGAAGGCAAGCTTGGCAATTCGGATATGTAGATTTCCTTCTCTGTAACCGACTCTGTGTAACCCTAGCCCCCTCCGGTGTCTATATAAACCGGAGGGTTTAGTCCGTAGGACAACAACAATCATAATCATAGGCTAGCTTCTAGGGTTTAGCCTCTACGATCTCGTGGTAGATCAACTCTTGTAATACTCATATCATCAAGATCATTCAAGTAGGAAGTAGGGTATTACCTCCATAGAGAGACATTGTGTCCCCCGCCTCCTGTTACCATTAGCCTTAGACGCACAGTTCGGGACCCCCTACCCGAGATCCGCCGGTTTTGACACCAACATTGGTGCTTTCATTGAGAGTTCCACTGTGTCATCACCATAAGGCTTGATGGCTCCTTCAATCATCCACAACGATGCAGTCTAGGTCGAGATTTTCCTTCCCGGACAGATCTTCGTATTCGGCGGCTTCGCACTGCGGGCCTGTCGGAGTAAGTGGCCACGGGTAGCCAAACCGGCTACCCCTGGCTCTTCAGAAAATTTCTCAGGCCTTTGGGCCTTCAAGCACTCCAAGCATTCGGGCCACCATCCCGGGCCGGCTACCACTAAAGCCGACTCCCGGAAGGCGACCCAGCCTCACCGACTCCAAGAAGCCGGCCAAGAAGGACGCCGACTCCTGGAAGCCGGTCAAGACGACAACCACTCCTACATAACGACGACCTGACGGGGCATGGCCACAGTGCGGCCCACGATCCCCGAAGCCCGAGGCGGGCATGGCTACAGGAGGCCGTACGGGAGGGATGTCTCCCGTGCGGCCCGGCACTGTAGCCACGCCAGCTACGACGTCATCCACGACCCCCTCCTGTACGGCCCAAGGACTGCGGGCCCCTTCAGCCAGAGAGAGGCGTGAAGGCGGCCCGACTTTCCCTAGTCGGCCGGGAGCATAGCCGGCCTCCGGAAGCCGGCTACTCCCTTCCTCGAAGCAGGAGCCCCATTAAGGAGACAAGACGAGGTGAGGCTACAGTGATAGCCCCCGAGGCGGCCCACTGTAGCCATGCTCACCTCGACAAAGCCCTCATCATCAGAGGCGCGGCTACAGTAAGCAGCCGCCGACAAAGCCCTAGGCGGTGGGGCCGGCCTGTCGACCAAGTAACCGGCAGCCGGCGGGACCAGTAGCCGGCGGGACCCAGCAGCCGGCGGAGAAGCCGGCGAGCGTAGACACTGACGGCTGGGACCAGATCCCAGCCGGATTACCATTGTACCCCCGGGGGGTAGGCCTATATAAACCCCCCGGAGCACCCATGCAAAGGGTTGGCACCCAAGCGTAGTTGGCCACTGAGCATAGTTGGCTTCTGGTTCGCACCTCTGCATGTTTGGCTCCCAAGCATAGCACACGCACACACACCATAGATAGAGAGAAGCGAGAGCTAGCCTTGTTCTTCTTCTCCCTTGACCCCAACAGCTCTAGGAGCGATTGTAGCTACTCTTTATCGAGCTAGTGATCATGCGGAGACCCCGCAGAGCAGGCCTAGGGGTGTTATCTCCTCGGAGAGCCCCGAACCTGGGTAAGATTCGCCGGCGTGCATGTCTTCGCCTCATCCCGTTTCCAGGCACCGGCGACGTTTTATTGGCTCCCACAATGATAAGCCATCCTTTGGCATATGTCGCACGAACCACCCGACATTTGGCGCCCACCGTGGGGCAAGGTGCACCGTCGTCCGGAGACCTGTTCTGGACGGGAATCTTCTTCCTCCCCCGCGAGCGCAGCCAGCCTGCTGCGCCCGATGGCGCTTGCCCCGACGCGCTGCAAGGCGTCGACGACGCCTGCGCAGCGAGCCGCCTCGCCGATCTGCTCGGCGAGACTCGCGTCTCCGACGAGCCTGCGTCCGACGCAGGCACCGACTACCCCGAGAGCCGCCTCGTCAGCCTCCTCGACCAACTTCACGTCTCCAGCGAGCCTGCTGCGGACATGGAGTCTGTCGGCTCCACTGACCCGATGCTCATCGACTCCGACACCGCGTCGCCCGACGCCTACCCCTCCGACATGGTGGTCTTCGACGACCCACTCCCTCGAGCTGACAGCGGCAGCAGCGCTGTCACCGAAGTGCTGGTCATCAGCCACGTCTCCAACTCGGGCGGGAGCGCCCGCGACGCTCAGCAAGCAGCGATGCACGACCTCTCCATCCCCCTCCCGGCCGACGCCGACGCCGAGACCCTGGAGGCACGCCGTCTTGCCCTCATCACGGAGAGCAAGAAGATAGCCTCGATGAGACGCCTCACCGAGGCCCACCAGCGCGAAGTCGACCGCGCCGCCTTCGGGACGCCGCCACCGAGCGGCCCGAGCCGAGCCGGCTTCGTCCAGAAGCGCGGCGCAGCCGTTGCCAGCATGCTGGGCGCAGATCGCCCCGTCTATGCCACCCCGCTCGAGAATCTGCGAGCCGCTCAGGCGGCAGCAGAGGAGCTCAATGGGCTGGGAGCCGATGAGCTCCCTTACATGACAAGACGGATCCAGCAGCTGATCGCCGCGGCTGCAGAACGGCACGAAGCCGGCGCCCGAGCTGATAGCCATCCCCCGCGCCGGGAGCACGCCGCGACGTCCCGCTCGCCGACTGCGAGCGGCACGCGCCAGAAGAAAGACAAGGAGCCGGCTGCCAGCCGCAGCCGGACCCGCATCACTATCGAGCGCGACGCGGAAGGCCGCCCTCGGGCGGTTGAACATCAGGGAAACCTACCTCCTCCTCCGCCTCGAAGAGAAAGACGCCTCACTCCACCGCCTGTCACCCATCCGACTCTTGGCGACCGACTCGGCCGCCGAGAAGGAATCGGCGAGAGTGACGCCCGCCACAGGATCGACCGCCTTGCTCGGTCCCTGGCGTTAGAAGAAGAAGACGATGTCGGCCCGCCATGCTTTGGCCCCCGCATCCGCGACGAGCCCTTCCCCAAAGGGTTCTCGCTCCCCAGAGACACGCCCAAGTACAACGGCTCGGTGAAGCCGGAAGATTGGCTCATCGACTACTCCACAGCCGTCAGCATCGCCAACGGCAACCGGCGCGTTGCCGTGAATTACGTCCCCCTGATGCTGCAGGGCACGACGGGCACATGGCTCAACAGCCTCAAGCCCTACAGCATCAACAGCTGGCTGGACTTCACCGACGTTTTCGTCCGCAATTTCACCAGCACCTACAAGCGGCCTCCCAAGCCTGGCCAGCTCTCCCTCTGCGTCCAAGGGCCCAACGAGTCGACCCGCGACTACCTCACGCGATGGGCCGAGCTCCGCAACTCCTGCGAGGGAGTGCATGAGGTCCAGGCCATCGAATACTTCACTACCGGGTGCCGAGAGGGCACCCTCCTCAAGCGCCGACTCCTCTACGACGAGCCCGCCACCCTCGACGAGCTACTCGTCATCGCCGACAAATACGCCACTGCCGACTCCTCCATGAAGACCGAGCTCCGAGTGGACGCCTCGGGGAAGGTAGTCGCTCCGGCTCCCAAGCAGCCGGCTGGCGACTCAAACCGGCGCCCCTACCAGAATGACCACAAGCGCAAGGGCCCCATGCCGACTTCCTCCAGTCGGCAGGTGGCCACAATTGAAGACGAGCAGCCCGAAGAGCGGCCTGCTCCCAAGAAGAAGGGAGGTCGGCCGCCCTGGCAGCTGTCCTTCTCCTACGAACAAGCACTCGATACCCCCTGCAAGTTCCACAGCGGCGCGAAGCCGTCCAACCATACAACACGGAAATGCCACTGGCTCACCCGCATCACCAAGGGCGAAGGGATAGTGCCGCCTCCGCCTCCCGGCCCGCCGCCTCCAGCTCCCCAGCAGCCGGCGGCCCGGCCGGCAGTCGGCGCCATCCAAGACGAGTTCCCCGAAGCGCACGACGCCTACGTCGTCTTCACGAGTCAAGTCGACGACAAGCGCAGCCGACGCCGGCAACACCAAGAAGTAAACGCAGTCGCCTCTAGCACCGCCGAGTTCATGCATTGGTCAGAAAAGCCCATCAGCTGGAGCCAGGCCGACCACCCGGAGGTGATGCCTTCGCCTGGCTCCTATGCCATGGTCTTGGACGTCACCCTTGCGACGGAGAGGCGAGCTGCCAGATTTTCCCGCGTCCTGATAGACGGCAGAAGCAGTATCAACATACTGTACCGCGACACCATGGACAAGCTGAACATCAAAGCAAAGCAGCTCATGCCGAGCCGCACAGTCTTCCATGGTATCGTACCCGGCCTATCTTGCTCTCCAATCGGCAAGATCAAGATGGATGTTCTCTTCGGAGACAAAGATCATTTTCGCCGGGAAGAAATATGGTTCGAGGTGGTGGATCTGGAGAGCCCCTATCATGCGCTGCTTGGCCGACCTGCTTTGGCCAAGTTCATGGTGTGCCCCATTATGCCTATCTGAAGATGAAGATGCCGAGCTCGAAGGGGATCATCACGGTAGCCGGCGACTACAAGAAGTCCATCGAGTGTGCCATGGCCAGCAGCCGGCTGGCCGAGTCCCTCGTGGTGGCGGAAGAGAAGAAGATGCTGGAACGGGTTGTGGCCATGGCCGGCAAGCAGCCGACCTTGTCCCCCAACCCCAAGGACTGTGATGCGCAGGGCTCCTTCCAGCCTGCAAAAGAGACGAAGAAGATACCTCTAGACCCGGAGCACCCGGAGAGGTTCGCCGTGATTGGGGCGAACTTGGACAGTAAATAGGAAGGCGAGCTCGCCGACTTCCTCCGTGAGAATCGAGACATCTTTGCATGGTCCCCAAAGGACATGCCGGGTGTCCCGAAGGATTTCGCCGAGCACAAATTACATGTCCGAGCTGATGCAAAGCCGGTCAAGCAACCCCTCCGCCGACTATCAGAAGAGAAGCGAAGAATCGTGGGAGAAGAGATAGCCCGGCTCCTTGCAGCCGGCTTCATCATGGAAGTGTTCTTTCCAGAATGGCTTGCCAATCTAGTTCTGGTTTTGAAGAAGAATAACAAGTGGCGCATGTGCATAGACTACACAAGTCTGAACAAGGCCTGCCCAAAGGATCCGTTTGCTTTGCCACGGATTGACCAAGTAATAGACTCTACAGCCGGATGCGAGCTGTTGTGTTTTTGGATGCATACTCAGGGTATCATCAGATCAAGTTGGACCCAGCTGACCGCCTGAAGACTGCCTTCATCACACCCTTTGGAGCTTTCTGCTACCTGACAATGACATTCGGCTTGAGAAACGCCGGTGCCACTTTTCAGCGTTGCATGCAGAAATGTCTCTTGAAACAACTCGGCAGAAATGCCCACGTCTACGTAGACGACATTGTGGTGAAGACAGAGAAGCGCGGTACCTTGCTGGAAGACCTGAAGGAAACATTCGCCAACTTGCGCCGATTCCAGATCAAGCTCAACCCCGAGAAGTGCGTGTTCGGAGTGCCAGCCGGCCAGCTGCTAGGCTTCCTGGTCTCCGAACGCGGCATTGAGTGCAACCCTGTCAAGATCAAGGCCATCGAGAGGATGGAGATACCCACCAAGCTGCGAGATGTGCAGAAGTTCACTGGCTGCTTAGCCTCCCTGAACCGTTTTATCAGCTAGGAGAGAAGGCCCTCCCCCTGTGCCGACTCATGAAGAAGTCCACTCACTTTGAGTGGAATGATCAAGCCGACCAAGCCTTCCATGAGTTGAAGAAAATGTTGACCACTCTGCCTGTCCTGGCCGCGCCGACTGAGAAGGAGCCCATGCTCCTCTACATCGCCGCGACAAGCCGAGTCGTCAGCACTGTTGTTGTGGTCCAGCGCCCGGAAGAAGGCCGAGCCCAGCTGGTCCAGAGGCCGGTCTACTATCTCAGCGAAGTACTATCCAGCTCAAAGCAAAACTACGCGCACTACCAGAAGATGTGCTATGGGGTGTACTTCGCTGCCAAGAAATTGAAGCCCTACTTCCAAGAGCACCCCATCACGGTCGTGTGCACTGCCCCGCTCGCCGAAATCATAGGCAGCAGGGATGCATCCGGCCGGGTGGCCAAATGGGCCATTGCCTTGGCGCCCTACACGATTTTCTATCAACCCCGCACCGCCATCAAGTCGCAAGCATTGGCCGACTTCCTCGTCGACTGGGCCGAGACCCAGTACCTACCGCCGGCTCCCGACTCTACCCATTGGCGGATGCACTTTGACGGGTCCAAGATGCGCACCGGCTTGGGAGCCGGCATCGTCCTCACCTCTCCCAAAGGCGACAAGCTCAAGTACACGCTGCAGATCCACTTCGCCGCCTCCAACAACGTGGCCGAGTACGAGGCGCTCGTACATGGGCTCCGGCTAGCCAAAGAGCTCGGCATACGCCGGATCCTGTGCTACGGCGACTCCGACTTAGTGGTCCAGCAACCATCTGGCGATTGGGACGCCAAGGACGCGAACATGGCGAGCTACCGCTTCCTCGTCCAGCAGATGAGCGGACACTTCGAAGGGTGCGAGTTCCTTCATGTGCCTAGGGCCGACAACGACCAAGCAGATGCCCTAGCACGAATCGGCTCCACCCGACAAGCCATACCGACTGGCGTCTCCCTCCAACGCCTCCTCAAGCCGTCCATCAAGCCGTCTCCAGAGTCGGACTCCATCTTCGTACCGCCTGCGCCAGAAACAGCCGGATCCGGCTCAAGAAATCCCGCAGGCGGCACGGGGACTTCGGCGACTGCCCCGGGAACCGACGTAGTCGCACCCGGCCCAGGGACCTCAGAGCCCGGCCCGGGGACTGCAGCAGTCGGCCCGGGGACTGCAACGACGCAAGAAGTGGTGGTCGACCCCAACGCAACACCCAACCCACCCACCCGAGTCATGGTGGCCACGATAACAGCAGAAGAAGTCACAGCTCCCTCATGGGCCCAGCCCATCCTCAAGTTCCTAGTCAGCAGAGAGCTGCCGACTGATGAGATCGCAGCAAGACTAGTGCAACGACGAGCCGCAGCATACACAATAATCAACAGGGAGCTTGTGAAGCGCAGCGTCACTGGAGTCTTCCAGCGTTGCGTCGAGCCAGAAAAAGGAGTGGCAATCCTCAAAGACATCCATCAAGGCGAATGCGGCCACCACGCCGCCTCAAGATCCCTCGTGGCCAAGGCTTTCCGCCATGGGTTCTTCTGGCCGACTGCCTTGGAGGATGCTAAAGAAATAGTCAAGACCTGCAGAGGATGTCAAGTCTTCAGTTCCAAACAACACCTGCCGGCTTCTGCCCTCAAGACCATTCCCCTCACCTGGCCTTTCGCCGTCTGGGGACTGGACATGGTGGGCCCTTTCAAGACGGCCCGCGGTGGCTTGACACATCTACTCGTTGCTGTGGACAAGTTCACAAAGTGGATCGAAGCCAAGCCCATCAAGAAGCTGAACGGGCCGACTGCCATGACATTCATCACCGACATCACTACTCGGTACGGCGTGCCGCACAGCATCATCACCGACAACGGCACGAACTTCGCCAAAGGCGCACTGGCACGTTTCTGCGCGACACAGGGCATCCGACTGGACTTAGCGTCCGTTGCCCACCCGCAGTCAAACGGCCAGGTCGAGCGAGCAAATGGACTTATCCTCTCCGGCATCAAGCCCCGACTGGTTGTACCACTGGAGCGATCGGCTGGCTGCTGGCTCGAAGAGCTGCCGGCTGTCCTCTGGAGTCTGCGCACTACACCCAACAAGTCAACTGGCTTCACTCCATTCTTCCTCGTGTACGGTGCCGAGGCTGTCATCCCAACAGACATCGAGTTCGACTCGCCTCGGATCACCATGTACACGGAGGAGGAAGCCAAAGAAGCAAGAGAAGACGGCGTCGACCTACTGGAAGAAGGCCGGCTGTTAGCCCTCAGCCGGTCCGCCATCTACCAGCAAGGCCTGCGCCGCTACTACAACCGCAAGGTCAAGCCAAGATCCTTCCAAGAGGGCGACCTTGTGCTCCGGCTGATCCAGCGAACAGCCGGCCAGCACAAGCTCTCGGCCCCTTGGGAAGGCCCCTTCGTCGTCAGCAAGGCACTCGGCAACGACTCCTACTACTTGATCGACGCGCAAAAGCCAAGAGCACGCAAGAGAGACGACTCCGGCAAGGAGTCGGAGCGACCATGGAACACAAACCTCCTAAGACGATTTTACAGCTGAAAAGCAGTATGTATCACGTTACCCCTTTTGTATTAAGTTACAAACCAACAGGCCCCCCGAACAGTACTCGGGGACTGCCTTTTATTTATCTATGGATGACGAGTGTCATATCCATGAATGTCTTATTACATTTTGAATTCTTGTCCGGCACTGGGTCCGACTAGTCGGCCCGGGGACTGGCCGCCTTAAGCTATATTATAAGTTCTTCCCGAAGTCAGCAAAGTAGTGCGCCGACTCCCCAGTCCTCTCTTGTTGAAAGTCGCAGCTCAAAGAACTGACTGTCCGACTAGCAAGAGAGAAGACAGAAAGGACGCCCACACGAAAACGGCTAAGGAACAACTAACCTATATAGCAAAAAGACGGCCTCCATATATGCCTGCCGGCTATCACAGCAGCCGGCTGGCCGGCTTCCTAAAAACTTAGCTTAAGTCCGACCGAGCTAAAAGTACTTCCCCCTCCCCAATCGGCCCGGCACTCCCCGGCTACAGATTGCAGAGCAACTGTTTGACTAAGGGAGACGACAACCAAGGGAGGGTGGCAAAGGAAAAAAGCAGAAGGACAAAAAGCAAAAGTACAAGGAAAGACCGATTGCATAACTTATATACATAAAAGCCCCCGATAGGCGGCAACAGACTTGAGTTTCAATACACCCAGTGGGTGGAACTGCGCAGACTTAACCAAAAACATTGTTCAAAAGTAACAAGACAGGAAACAAAAGAAAGAAGACAAAGGCGCGAAGGCCGAGTTGGTCGGTGAAGGCAGCTCGCCGGCTGAAGGAGTGGCCGCCTAGCTGGTCCCGGCTTGACCGCCTCCCGCAACAGGAGACGCACTCGCACGCAGCGTAGTGCTGGAGGCGCGGTCAGGCTGGCCGGCTGCTCCACCAGCCGGCTCGACGTCTTCACCCTCCTCCTCCTCCTCTTCGCCCCCGTCGCTGGAGTCAATCTCCTTCGCCGAGTCCTCGCCGTACGCCGGGTCCAGCCCGAACCAATCTTCCGGCTGGGCGACTCCATTGTCGTCAACCTCGGGGGCGAAGACGTTGGTGTCGGTGTAGTCGGCGATCGCCGAAGCTCGCTGAAGGATGGCCGGCCGCGACGGCTCCAGCTCCGCGTCGGCTTGCTGCCGCCAGGTGGCCAGCTGGTCCAGATTCAGGCCTGGGTACCAGGCCTTGACGAACTCCAGCGCCCGCCCGGCGCCGGAGCGAGCCGCTGACGCCTTCCAAGCCTCGAAGCGCCCGACGGCCACCTCCAGCCAGTCGGCGGTCGGACTGGGAGTGTGCGGGATCACTTGGCCGGGCCAGAGGGCGGCCAGGACCTGCGACCCGGCACGCTGAAGCCGGCGGAGCAGCCTGTGAGCCGGCTGGATACGAGCCTGGATCGCCAGGAGCTGCTCCTCCAGCGAGCGGCCGGCAGTCGGCGAAATCTCGAAGCCGGCTTGCCTCTTCTCCTGGCGACGAGCTTCGATGGCCTGGTTGGCGGCAGTGGAATAGCCGGGGAAGTACTCTGCGCAGAAAAGAAAAGAAGAACCCCAAGTCAGAAAAACAAGTCAAAATGACAGATGGCAAGAAAGGACGAAGGGGTAGACGACTTACCGTCAACTAGATCCTCAATCTGGCCATAGCCGGAGACCAGAGTCTGCCTGGCTTCGTCCCAGGTGACCGCCTCCGTCTCGAACTCGGCCTGGAGGGCGGCTTCGCGGTCCTGCGCGGACTTCAGCGCCGCCTTGTGGCTTTCCTCCTGGTCGGCCAGCTTCTTGACTAGGCGGTCGCGCTCCTGCACTAAGGCGGCGAGCTCCGCGTCCTTGGCACGAAGAGCGGTCTGGGACTCCCCCAGCTGTGCCCTCAGACTGGCGTTGGCCGCTGCAGAGACAGAAGAAGAAGAACGATGAGAAATCATCAAGGAAGATCCGAGCCGACTGCTCAGAAGTCGGCCCGAATCTCGGGGACTACACCCAGTGGGTGCGCTGACGCGCCCCCACATGAGATAGAGATCAAGTCACATACCTCGGCTTTCAGTGAGATCGGCGGTCTTCTGCGTCAGCTCCTGAGCCTGGGAGTTGAAGGCGGCCACTCGGAGGTTGTGATAGTCCTGCAAGGTGGACAGAAGACCGACGAGAGAACGAAAGCAACGACGAGAAATCATCAAGGAAGATCCGAGCCGACTGCTCAGCAGTCGGCCCGAATCTCGGGGACTACACCCAGTGGGTGCGCTGACGCGCCCCCACGAGAGAAATCAAGAAGAAGATGAGAGTACTAACCCGGATGGCAGCCCGCGTGGCGAGGAATTCGTCGGTGAACTGCCGCAGCACCGCGGCTTGGCCCTGGAGCCGGGTCCGGACGTCTTGCGCGGCGATGTTCACTACGGCTGTCCCTCCGCCTGGCGTCCACCCGGAGGTAGCGCTGGCCGCCTCCGCGTCTCGGGCCGACGAGCTAGAGCCCACGGCCGGCCGTGGCTCCGACGCCGCTTTCTGCGGCTCCGACGCGGCCTTCCCTGCGCGCCGGCTTGGCGGAACCCGGACCGCCACCGCAGCTCCCGCGGCCGGCTCGCCTTCCGCCGACTGTGCGGGCGCAGGCTCAGTCTGGCCGCCTTGGGCCGCCCTAGTCGGAGGAGTCGGCCCCGGCGCCTCCCTCACGAAGACGACGTCGCTCCCGCCCATACCCGGCTGGGAACCGCTGGCTCCCCCTGGCGAGGGATCCGCGTCCCCGGGCGCCATGGCGCGCAGGGGGGTAACCATCAAGGCCTCCCCTGCCGCCGCTTCGGCCTCGGCCTCTGCCCGGGCCTTGGCTGCAGCCTCGGCGAGCGCCTTCGCCGCCTCCTCGTCCCGAGCTGCCTGGGCGGCGGCTGCCTTCCGTGCCTCCGCCTCCCGCGCTTCCCGCTCCTCCCGCACCTCCCGCGCGTTCCTTTCCGTCGCCTCCAGGAGGGTGGCGCGGGGATCTACGCGGCGGGTGGTGCTCCCAGAGCCCCCTGACGACTCGACAACGGAGCCGGCAGCCGCCCGCTCGAGTGACAATGGAGCTCTGATCAAAGAAAAGAAGACAAAGGTTCAGAAGACCACCCAAGAAAAGAAAGAAGGAGAATACACAGAAAGAAAGAAAGCTTACGCTGACACAGCCTGCGGCTGCTTCACCACTTTGCGGAAGCGAGCCGCCTTCGCGGCCGCTTCTTCCCGCCTGGTGGCCGCTGCCCCACCCCTCGGCTTCTTCGTCCGGCTACCGAACATGCCCTGGGTGACGCGACGTTTCTGGCCTCTACCCCGAGCAGGCTGCGCGCCGGAGGAGCCCGCGCCGCGTCCGGAGGCTGGCTGGCGGGGCGGGACGACTTCGGCTTCGTCCTCGTCCGGCCAATCATCGAAGGTCGCGGAGAGCCCGGCGCCGCCTGCTTCGCCGCCGGCTTGGCCACCAGCCGGCTCGGCGGCTTCCTCCATGTGGACCGCCCCCAGATCGGGGTCCTCCTGGTCGTGCTCGGTCCGGTCGGGGACGAAGCGGCGCTCCACGTCCGCCCCGCTGGCCGGCCGAAGCAGAGGACTCTGTCAAAAGAGCGAGCCGACTGAGTTAGAGTTGGCCCGGAGGAACTCGGCGACAAAGAGAAAAAGAGAAGGGGAGCGTACCGTAGGCGGAGGATTGGCGCGGCTGTATGGCTCCTTGCCGAATTGCCAGTCGTCGGGAAGCTGGCAGTTGGCGAGGTAGTTCACCATGTCGGCCGCGACGGCCTGCGGCATCTCCTTGGTGCACATCCGGCTCGGATTGAGCTGGCCGCTCATCTGACAGATCAGATGAGGCCGGCTCTGGAGCGGAAGGACTCGGCGTGTGACGAACGCGGCCAGGAGGTCGGGCCCCGTCAGGCCCTCCGTCTGGACCATCACCCGCACGCGGGCGATGGCGGCGTTTCCTCCCTGCGACAGCGTCACCGCCCGGAAGGACCACTGGGGCAGCCTCCCCGCCGGCGGGCCGGCTACGTCAGCCGGCAGGTTGACGTAGTCGCCCCGTGGAGCGATGTTCCGCACGTAGAAGTATGATTTCTGCCACTTCTTCACCGATTGGATCAGCGTGATGACGGGGAACGGGTTGTCGGCGCCCGATCTCCGCGACGCGATGAAGGCGCCAGTGTGGGCCGGCACGCCCTGGCTGCGCGTACCCAGCTTCGACTGGAAGAACTCCCCCCAGAGCTCAAGGGTGGGGAGGACGCCGAGATAGCCCTCGCACAGGGTGACGAAGGCTGACAGCAGCACCACCGCGTTGGGGGTGAGGTGGTGCGGCTGGAGCTGATAGAAGTCCAGCCAGGTGCGGAAGAAGGCGCTCACTGGCAAGCCGAAGCCGCGCAGGAAGTGCGAGCGGAAGACCACCCGCTCGCCATCCCGCGGCGCCGGCCTGATTTCTTCCTCCGGCGCGAGGCGGACCTCCACTTTGTCCGCACTGGGCAGACGCCGTGTGTCGCGGAGGAAGTCGATGTGGTCGTTGTGGACGATGGAGCCATCCCAATCCCCGCCACGCTGCTCTACGTGGGGAGGCATGGCGGAAGCTAGCACGGCGGCGGAGGAGCGTGCGGAGGAAGAGCGCGGCGGCGAGGCGCTGTTGCGAGAACGAGCAAGGCGAGAAGACGAAGGAAGTAGGAGGAGCGTGCGAGGGTCTGCCGCCCTCCACCTCCCCCTACTTATAGCCTCACGCGGCCGAAGAGGCCGGACGTGGGGGGGAGACGTGGGATTAACCGCGCCCACTCCCCCCACGTCTCGCGTTTATTACGCATAAGTGCGAGCCGAAACTGCCGCACGGAACGTGCGGGCAGTTCCGGGATACAAAAGATCCGCGCCTGGGCCGGGGCGCGGACGTGGCGGGCCCCCTCTCTGCGGCAACGCCCCTTCTCGCGCGTGGGCTGGCAGGCTTTCCGGCTACGTGGCGCGCCGTCGGCCCGCGGCCGGCCCGCGGCCCGGCGCACATGCCAGCGGATTCCCGCCCTCCGACTCCATAAGATTTCGGCTCAAGCGACGTGCCTGACCAAGGCCGGCTCCCAGCTGCCGGCTTGTCACGATGGGAAGCTGTTCGAGCTTCTCGAACCCTACTCCACCTCGAAGCCCGATCAGCTTCGGGGACTACTGTCGGAGTAAGTGGCCACGGGTAGCCAAACCGGCTACCCCTGGCTCTTCAGAAAATTTATCAGGCCTTTGGGCCTTCAAGCACTCCAAGCATTCGGGCCGCCTTCCCGGGCCGGCTACCACTAAAGCCGACTCCCGGAAGGCGACCCAGCCTCACCGACTCCAAGAAGCCGGCCAAGAAGGACGCCGACTCCTGGAAGCCGGCCAAGACGACAACCACTCCTACATAACGACGACCTGACGGGGCATGGCCACAGTGCGGCCCACGACCCCCGAAGCCCGAGGCGGGCACGGCTACAGGAGGCCGTACGGGAGGGATGTCTCCCGTGCGGCCCGGCACTGTAGCCACGCCAGCTACGACGTCATCCACGACCCCCTCCTGTACGGCCCAAGGACTGCGGGCCCCTTCAGCCAGAGAGAGGCGTGAAGGCGGCCCGGCTTTCCCTAGTCGGCCGGGAGCATAGCCGGCCTCCGGAAGCCGGCTACTCCCTTCCTCGAAGCAGGAGCCCCATTAAGGAGACAAGACGAGGTGAGGCTACAGTGATAGCCCCCGAGGCGGCCCACTGTAGCCATGCTCACCTCGACAAAGCCCTCATCATCAGAGGCGCGGCTACAGTAAGCAGCCGCCGACAAAGCCCTAGGCGGTGGGGCCGGCCTGTCGACCAAGTAACCGGCAGCCGGCGGGACCCAGCAGCCGGCGGAGAAGCCGGCGAGCGTAGACACTGACGGCTGGGACCAGATCCCAGCCGGATTACCATTGTACCCCCGGGGGGTAGGCCTATATAAACCCCCTGGAGCACCCATGCAAAGGGTTGGCACCCAAGCGTAGTTGGCCACTGAGCATAGTTGGCTTCTGGTTCGCAGCTCTGCATGTTTGGCTCCCAAGCATAGCACACGCACACACACCATAGATAGAGAGAAGCGAGAGCTAGCCTTGTTCTTCTTCTCCCTTGACCCCAACAGCTCTAGGAGCGATTGTAGCTACTCTTTATCGAGCTAGTGATCATGCGGAGACCCCGCAGAGCAGGACTAGGGGTGTTATCTGCTCGGAGAGCCCCGAACCTGGGTAAGATTCGCCGGCGTGCATGTCTTCGCCTCATCCCGTTTCCAGGCACCGGCGACGTTTTATTGGCTCCCACAATGATAAGCCATCCTTTGGCATATGTCGCACCAACCACCCGACAGGGCCAACTCGCTTGGCCATCTGGAGCAGATCGATAGCTACACCCCTGGCCATCAGGTCAGGTTTGGAAGCTTGAACTACACTGCCGACTTCCGCGGAGACTTGATCTTCGACGTATTCGAGCCCATGACAGATACACCCTACAGTCGCGACGAGCATGACCTAGATCGGCCGTTGGACGGTGTTCAGGAGTTCGCACCTACAACTGCCCTGACTTTAAATCCAGAGCAGATCGTGCCATCCGAGGATGGGTGGATGGACCCTGCCACGGAGGCCGCACACTCAGAGGCAATAGAGCCGAACACAGGTCTCACCTCCAAGGGGACCTGTATCATCGAACCCTCGGACTCGTCTCCGGACATAGGCTCCGAACCGCTTGCATCCGTGCCCATCGGATCTGACTGGGCACCGATCATGGAGTTTAGCTTCACGGATATCTTTCAGCACTCGCCCTTGGGCGATGTGCTAAACTCATTAAAATCTCTCTCCCTGTTAGGAGACTCTTGGCCGAACTATGTCCGTCTTGAGTGGGAAGCGGACGACGAAGGAATTCGTTACCCACCCACCACCCACTTAATAGCCACTGTCGACGACTTAACCGACATGCTTGATTTCGACTCCGAAGACATCAACGGTATGGATGATGATGCCGGAGAAAAACGGGAACCAGGGCCCCCAGGGCGCTGGACAGCCACCTCATCATATGATATATACATGGTGGACACACCCAAAGAAAGCAATGGTGATGATGCAACGGAGGATAATCCCCTCGAGAAGCAAACAAAGCACCGACGTCAGCGGCGCCGCTCTAAAGCCCGCCATAGCAAAAACAGCGATGCCGGCACAAGAAAGAGTAATACCCCGGACGACGCTAAAGATAACAACGACCCCGTAGACCCACCAATGGAGCAGGATGAGCCAGGGGACGGCGAACACAGTCCGCGGCCGATGTCCGATCACAACGATGCCGAAGACAAAACTTATAAACTTGTCTCCGGAGAGGAGAACAGTCCGGACGACGATGAACACATCATCCCGGAAAAGCATTTGGAACAAGAGCACCTCCACAGAAGGCTTATTGCCACCGCAAGGAGCTTGAAGAAGCATAAGCAATGGCTTAAAGCCGCGCAGGATACGCGCAACCACAGATGGAACAAAGTGCTTGACACTAACGAAATATACGGCGGTGACCGCCACACAAAGAGCTACCCAAAACGCAAGCTGCTGCCCGAATTCGACGACGAGGCTATCGCGCCCATTCCGCCGAAGAACACTACAGCCATCGGACCCATGCCACGACACATCCAAATATAGGGGTGCCGCACACCCCCTGTGCTTCACCGATGAGGTGCTGGATCATGAATTTCCAGAGGGGTTTAAACCCATAAACATCTAGGCATACGACGGAACGACAGACCCTGCAGTCTGGATTGAGGACTTTATTCTTCACATCCATATGGCTCGCGGAGACGATCTCCACACCATCAAATACCTGCCCCTCAAGTTGAAAGGACCAGCTCGGCACTGGTTGAAAAGCCTCCCCAAAAATTCAATTGGAAGTTGGTAGGAACTCGAGGACGCTTTCAGGGCTAACTTTCAAGGGACCTATGTCCGACCTCCGGATGCAGATGATTTAAGTCACATAATCCAACAACCCGGAGAATCAGCCCTTAAGCTTTGGAACATATTTCTCACCAAGAAGAACCAAATCGTTGACTGTCCGGATGCTGAAGCCCTAGCAGCTTTCAAACACAGCGTCCGGGACGAATGGCTTGCCAGACACCTCAGCCAGGAAAAGCCGAGGACAATGGCAGCCTTAACAACTCTTATGACCCGCTTTTGCGTGGGAGAGGACAGTTGGTTGGCCCGCAGCGGCACCAGCGACCCAGGCACATCCGAAATCAGGGATGGCAATGGGAAGCCGCGACGCAATAAAAACATGCGCCGAAATAATGAAGACAACCCAGACAACACAGTGGTAAACGCCGGATTCAGGGGCTCTCGACCCGGTCAACGGAAAAGCCATTTAAAGGCAGCAGAGATGGACCGTCCAGCCTAAACAAAATTCTAGACAGATCCTGTCAGATTCATGGCACCCCCGAGAAACCTGCGAATCACACCAACAGGGAATGCTTGGTCTTCAAGCAGGCCGGCAAACTAAATGCCGAACACAAGGGGAGGGAGCTGCCAAGTGAAGACGAGGACGAACCTCGCCAGCCGAACACTGGGGGACAGAAAAAATTTCCACCAGAGGTCAAAACAGTGAACATGATTTACGCAACCCACATACCAAAGAGGAAGCGCAAACGCGCACTCTGGGATGTATACGCTGTAGAGCCTGTCGCCCCCAAATTCAGCCCATGGTCGGCCTGCCCGATCACTTTCGATCGCAGGGATCATCCGACTAGTATCCGGCATAGAGGTTCGGCTGCCTTGGTGCTCGACCCAATAATTGACGGATACCATCTCACCCGAGTCCTCATGGACGGCGACAGTAGTCTTAATCTGATATATCAGGACACTGTCCGCAAGATGGGGGTAGACCCGTCAAGAATCAGCCAAAGCAGTACTACCTTTAAAGGAGTAATACCAGGTGTAGAGGCCCGCTGCACGGGCTCTCTAAAATCAGAGGTCGTATTCGGTTCTCCCAACAACTTCTGAAGCGAAGAACTAATCTTCGACATCGCTCTGTTCTAAAGCGGCTATCATGCACTACTCGGAAGAACGACCTTCGCTCGTTTCAACGCAGTACCGCACTACGCTTATCTCAAACTTAAGATGCCTGGTCCACGCGGCGTCATCACTATCAGCGGAAACACAGAGCGTTCTCTTCGCGCGGAAGACTACATGGCGGCTCTAGCAGCCGAACCACTGAACGGCCTCTCCACCCCGAATAACTGATCGGTATTCGAGACCACGGACATGGCTAGACGTGTCCGGTGCACCACTAGTTGTAAACAGCCCAGATAAACCTGAGCTTTATTAATGGCTAGGCCCCCACAAGTGGTGCTAGGGGCTGCCCGCATGCAAAGGGTCCATAGTTCGGCTGGACCCTATTAATACTCAATAGATCGAACTCTCATGGTTCATTAAGAATAATCAACTTTTCGCACGGTCACACCAGATTCTTTCACCTGGGTTTTTTTCTTTTTTTACAGATGACCATCGTGCTACACCCTTCCAGGATACGGCACAACGGAGGCAAAGGCGCAGACGTGCAGCAGGGCCCCGTTCAAAGGTTTCTTTTTAGATTAAGACCCTGTGTAAACCTTTTTTATTGTCTCTTGTTGCCGTAGACCCTCCTGGCACTTAAAATAGCCAAGAGGGATACCGACGTTATTGGCAAGTTCATGATTCGCCGATCTAAAATCGACGTTACAAGGGCAGCAACCAATGTGTTTTTGGGACTTATGCCCTCACCACAGCCGCTCTTTCGTCACGCCGGATTAATGCACGTACCGAAAATTCAGGGATCATTAGAGGGCGGTACTTAGCCCAGTAAATGTTGAAAAGTCCGAATACCTTCGGGAGTGTTCGGCGTCGCGAGTTTGGCCTTATATGCATCAGCTCCGAATCATGTCTTTGGTCAATAGTTGGGTTTGCCCGGCTCCCGTGTTTTGCTACCTTACGTTCCGCTCTATCGGCTAAGGTAGCACTGGGTGAACTACTGCGATTGTGCCCTGGTTCATCTGGATGAGCACCTCAGTAGAGAAAGCTGAAAACTGACTGTCATGATAAAGCGAGAGACTGGTCAACCACTCGATGACTCAGCGGAATCTTCGCGATTCCTCCGCATGAACGATGGACCGGTTTCCCGGTCACATATGGACACGCACCGTATTAGGATGAACACGGACATACCAGGGGCTATATAGTAGCCCCACCGTCAAACTCCTATGGCTAAGTGAAAGTGTTAAAGCTATATAGTCCGATTGCCTCGTTTGGCGCGCCACCACCTCCTTAACAGACCAAGAAGTTGGATCAAGTGTGATTACGCGCTTTGCCGAACACCCCCACATTATATGCGAGGGGGCTGAAGCCGACGACTGCAAACTTTCAGGTTATATACATATATACATAAGCGACCGCACAGGAGGCACTACAAATACTTTACGAGAAAAGTATAAATATAGCCTTTATTATCAAAAGCATTGTTTTTACAATCAAGACACATGTCACTGGAACATGGTATTCTTTGAGCACTGAGCCTCTATTAAACGGGCACCTTCTAAGACTTCTTCAAAATAGTGCTTGGGCGAGTCCTGGCCCCTGGGCAGACCCCCGGTTTCAATATCGGTGGCCTCCATCTTCGCCCAATACGTCTTAACACGGGCAAGGGCCATCCCCGCAGCCTCTATGCACGCCGACCTCTTGACAGCGTCGATATGCGGCACAGCACGAATAAATCATTGCACCAAACCAAAATAACTATCTAGACTTGGTTCCTTTGGCCACAGGTGGTCCACGACGGCCTTCATGGCAAGCCCGAATAACCTATGGAGCTCGGCCCATTCGGCCATTTGCTCATTCAACAGTAGCGAACGCCTTGGATTACTGAACTGCGACCAGAACAATTTTTCTACCTCATGATCTTCTCGATCTTTGAAATACTCCGTCGCATCAGCAACACTCTTTGCTAAATCCAAGTATGCATCTGAAGAACTCCACAATTGATCAAGAGGGGCATACTTCGGATCGACGAACTTCGTTCGTAATAAAAAGGGCTTCCCAGCCGCGATATCACCGACTTGCCGAAGCTCCTCCCGCGCCGCTCTGATTTCAGAGCGAGTTTCCTTTGCTGCTTGCAAGGCCTTCTTTAGGTCAGCCGTCTTCGTTTGGTTTTCCCTTTCGAGAAGCAAGTATCTGCTCGCGGCATTTTGCAGCTCAAGAGCCATGTTGGCTATTTAATCCTTACTTTGGCGATGAGCAGCCTGTTCGTCTTTTAACTGTTCGTCTGCCTTCAGGGCGGCCGCATCACTTCTCCTGGCTTGCTCCTTGGCCCGGGCAAGTTCTGCCTGAAGGGTCTCCACGGCGGCAGCTCCATCTGCAGTCAAAGCATATTATAAATCCTAGCATCATGCTCTTATTAATATTTGCTGCCTACTTAAATATACATACCCTGTGCCTCGTCAAGCCGCTTGTTCACAAGCATGATGTCCGCATCCACCATGTCAAGTTGCCGCCTCAGTTCGGCAAATTCAGCAGCCCGGTCAGCCGCCGGATCTGCAACCGCCTGTGTACAAAATCAGCGCTATTATTACCTGAGACTATGATCCTCTGCTCGCCTTGTCTGGATGGCAACCAGAGTCTCAGGGGCTACTATCTAAACAATGTACACCTTGCGTGTACGGTACAATCAAAATATATATATATATCACTTTGCATACCTCAAAGCCTCTTAGTAGGCTCGTAAAAGCTTCATTCAACCCGCTTTTTGCGGATGATATCTTCTTAACCACCGTACCCATTAAGGTACGATGTGCCTCTGAGATAGTCGCCTGCTGCAGAAGGCCCGTCAATGCGTCCGGTTGTATATCAGACAGTTCGGGGCTTTTCCTGTTGGTCTCTCTAGGAGCCGAAAACCCCAGACTTCGGGTGACCGAAGAGTTACCTTCTGGTCTTTGCGGATCGGGAGAGATCCTCTGGGACGACACCTTAGGATCATCCACCTCATCAGGTGGAGAGGTGTGAGGAGGCGTTTCGCTCTCCATCATCTCCGGAAGAAGATCCCCCGATGACGAACATTGTGGAGGGAGGCTATGAGCCGAACTGCAAAACATATATCTCGGTCGTTATACTCAAGAAAAGAATGGGGTATGCTTACTAGACACCTTTGTTCACTTACGGCTCGGTTAACGGCTGGCCCCCTATGGGCGTTGTGCAGCAATGCTGCCCTCTGGGGCAGGGCCCCCTGATGCAGGTTTCTTCCCTCGTTTGGAGACCTCTGCTTCCAGGTCTTCGGGACCGGTCCTTTTCTTCCCGTGGGGAGAGGGGATGCTAGAATCTCCTCCCCATTCATCCTCCGACATAGGGGTGCTAATTTCCCCTGTTAGGATGCGTGATGTACCTCCAGTATGAAGTCCGCTCTTGGCTTCCCCACTCCTCTCCTCGTCCTCCCCTGACGGCACTTGATAAGGTGCGCGAGCCAGCATCCTGGTTAGTATAGGATCCGGCAAGTCTTCGGGAAGAGGGGCCGAACACCTGATCCTCCCCGCCTTTCTTATCCAGTCCTGGCCGAGGGTGGTTTTTCAGAATAATGTTGTAACAAATATAATGACAACGTGTTCGGTCGCGGAGTTACTTACCTAGGTGTCTGGACGGTTGCAGTTGAGGCCCGCATCCTCTATTGTGTCCGGACACTTTATTCGTGATCCGAAGAATAATCGATACATCCCTTTGAGCGTTACGCCGAAGAAGTGCTGAATGGTTCGCGATCCTTCCGGGTTAAACTCCCACATGCGTAGAGATCGACGTTGGCATGGCAGGACCCAACGGACTAGCATTACTTGAATTACTTTGACGAGATTAATATCCCTCTTGAGGAGATCCCGAATGCGCTTTGCAACATCGGCACATCATTAACCGACCCCCAGTCCAGCCCCTTGTTGACCCATGATGCAAGTTGTGGCGGAGGGGCAGAGCAGAAGGCCGGGGCGGCCGCCCACTGACTCCCTCGAGGCGCGGTGATGTAAAACCACTCACGTTGCCATAGGTCAGAAACTTCCGGGAAAGAGCCCTTTGGCCATGAAGCATCGACATCTTTTCTTATTATAGCGCCTCCGCACTCCGCATGTCGCCTGTCAATCATCTTCGGCTTCACATTGAAGGTCTTGAGCCATAGGCCGAAGTGTGGGGTAAGGCGGAGGAAGGCCTCGCACACAACGATGAACGTCGAGATGTGAAGGAAGGAATCTGGAGCTAGATCGTGAAAATCTAGCCCGTAATAGAACATGAGCCCTCTAACGAAGGGATTAAGACCAAAGCCTAGCCCTCGGAGGAAGTGGGAGATGAATACGATGCTCTTGTTGGGTTTGGGAGTAGGAATAACCTACCCTTGAGCAGGAAGTCTGTGAAGGATTTCGGCGGTCAGATACCTAGCCTCCCTAAGCTTCTTGATGTCCTCCTCTGTAACAGAAGAGGCCATCCACTGGCCTTGAAGGTTGGATCCGAACATGATTGAAGGTCCGGAGCACTTGGACTAAACCTAGGGTGTTGGAACTCGAGGCGAGGGGGGAGGATCAGGCGTGGAAAGAAAAGGACAGGTCTTGACCTCTTTATATAGAGGAAGAATATCAAGCGTCCTCCGCGCGGCCATTCGGAACTTGCCTAAACCAAGGAGTTGTACCAATGGGACGGTTGGGTTACCCACGCCCGTATTGATTAGAATCCCGTAATAAGAGGGACACGATCTCTGCTTCGACAAGACATGCCAATAAAACCGCCTCACAAAACGTGTAGTGGCGGGTTTGGAAAATGGTTTGAATAATGACCGGGCCACGGCGTGATGTCACGCTAAGCAAACGTTGTCAGCAGGTTAGATTTGTGGAATATTGTGCTCTCTACGGTGGTATGTGGAATTTGTTTTGCAGAGCCGGACACGATTCTTGTGTTCAAAATCTTCTTTGGAGTATTCGGAGAAGGAACCCGCCTTGCAATGCCGAAGACAAACTGCGCGCCGGACTCATCATTGAAGCCTGGTTCAGGGGCTACTGAGGGAGTCCAGGATTAGGGGGTCCTCGGACAGCCGGACTATATGCTTATGTCGGACTGTTGTACTATGAAGATACAAGATTGAAGACTTCGTCTCGTGTCCGGGTGAGACTCTCCTTTGCGTGGAAGGCAAGCTTGGCAATTCGGATATGTAGATTTCCTTCTCTGTAACCGACTCTGTGTAACCCTAGCCCCCTCCGGTGTCTATATAAACCGGAGGGTTTAGTCCGTAGGACAACAACAATCATAATCATAGGCTAGCTTCTAGGGTTTAGCCTCTACGATCTCGTGGTAGATCAGCTCTTGTAATACTCATATAATCAAGATCAATCAAGCAGGAACTAGGGTATTACCTCCATAGAGAGGGCCCGAACCTGGGTAAACATTGTGTCCCCCGCCTCCTGTTACCATTAGCCTTAGACGCACAGTTCGGGACCCCCTACCCGAGATCCGCCGGTTTTGACACCGAGACCCGCGCATACCTCAGCCGCCGTTGGGTCGTCCAGATCACCAGGACGAGACCAAGGAGTGAGGGGCTATGTGGCTAGTTAGGCTCCTAGGATGCGATGCTCAGGAGTCCCCCTTGACGTACGAACGACTTGAAAAGGACGAGAGTTAGGCCTTGGCGTTCTGCGTCGGCAGGGACCGGCCCCGCGCATACCTCAGCCGCCGTTGGGTTGTTCGGATCACTAGGACGAGACCAAGGGGTGAGGGGCTACGTGGCCAGTTAGGCTCCTGAGATGCGATGCTCAGGAGTCCCCCTTGACGTACGAACCGACCATCATACCTTTCCTCGCCGGGCTCTCGGGAGGGAGGGGTGCGCGAAGACCAGGCCCATGGACCTGGCGAGGTGGGGTACGCTAGTCGTGACCTGAGCGTAGCCCCCGTGCCCAGCCCCCTCGCGCTACCCTCCCGAGGGAGAGCAGCGCGGTGAGGCTGGTCACTGAGCCCGGGAGTTCCCTGAGGTTAACGCAGTCGCGAGGCCACCCCCAGTTGTTTATCACCAGCGCGGAGCATAGCGCTTCCGCTCCTCGGCAGTGTCGATGGCCAGCGCGGAGCACGGTGCTTCAACTGGTGCGTGGGAGGGGGCCCCCTCTGAGGAGGGCCCCCAGGGTCTGTACAGCCCCGTCCTGACACGTGGCTTGCACGGCAGGGCTGGAGGAGGTGTGTATGGGCACCCGTGAGCCAGCGCAGGACTCACGAGGCCCTACCTCAAGGCGGGTTGAGCCTGAGCTTGATTGGGAACACTTGTATTAGTCCTGCAAGATGGTTAGGCAACCTGCGCCGAATGAGTCTCCTGAGGCTATTGCATGAGAAGGCCAGACACCAACAACCAAAAGAGGTGACGTGAATGGGGCCGACCCGCTAGACAGAGCTCAGCCGTTAGATTTATCGACGCTGCAGGGACGGACCCGAGCACAGACGCCGTGCCCAGTCTTCTCATGCAAAGATCCTGAAGGAAAACAACCGGCATGCAGTTCCCGTGGCCACGGGGGCACCAGGTCACGCGTCCTCACTCATCCGCCTGCGATTAGCTCATGCGAGAACAAGGCACCAAGGGCCATGGGCGTACACGGGGACTGGCCCGCAAGCCAGAGCTCAGCCTCTTGGATTTAGCGACGCCGTAGGGACGGACCCGAGCACAGACTCCATGCCAGTCCTTAATCATGAGGCGATCGCCGGAGGGCTCACAAGGGCGCGAGACGTTCTTGGCGACGAAGCGCCGGTCAGGTAGTTGATAATCTTAAGGTAGCTTGTAAAGGTAGGTAAACTAGCTCTGATAGATGCAAAAGGGATACATGCACAGGGACGGACCCATACAGCTTGGGGATGATGCAGCCCGTGGGGCGCCCCCAAACTGAAAGAACTAGAGAGATGTCACCTGGTACCGTCGTTGAAGAGATGTCGAGGTGGCAAAAGACGCGCGCTGCTGGAGTCGTTCCTCACGAGCCGCCCTAGCCCTGAGCCTCGAGAGGCCCAGGGGGCTCGGGAGACTCCCGTAGATGCACCTCTATCTCCACCAGGGTCGCCTGGTGCCTGGCCTCGCGAGCCGCCAGGGTGTCCCTTGTGCAGTGCTAGAACACCACAGCTGCGCCTGGTAGGCCGAAAGGCATGCAGACGTAGCTGTTGGGTGGACCCTTGCATCGGCCGAGACGAGACGGCCAGAAGAGCTGCCGAGATGCGGCCCTGTTGAGCCCTGGGATGTCGATGCAGACGCGGAACTCCTTACCCTCGCCACAGCAGTGAGCCGCGCCTCGCGGTAGGCGGCGATCGCCTTGGAGAACCCTTGCCTCTTGAATCTACTCGATTGCCTTGCTGATGAACTCCTGAACGCCTGGCGCCTTCCGCCTGACGCCTTCTCCTGGGAAGCATGCGCTAAAGCACGCCTCCACATGGTGCTCGAGCGCCTCCCCCGTGACTCTGGCTAGGTCTGAGGCCCTCCCAAGGAGAGCTCCCGAGCCCAGCCTGAGAGGGGTGCCGGGCATGCCTTCCTATGCGATAGGTGAAGGCGCCCCGTCCGGGGACGCGAGGCTCAGCATGGCGTCCTCGGGCGAAGCTTCCTCGCGAGATCCCTGACCCAGCTGCAGCTTCTTTGTCTTGGAGGCGACCTCAGGAGGGAGGGCACTGCTCTCATCTTCAGGGTTCTTGACTGCTGCAGCCTGGTAGGCGCGCTCCAAGGAGCACACCGCGTCCTTTTCCTGGCATGCGACCGTGACGACGCCACCGCTTCCTGGCATCTTGAGGACGTTGTAGCAGTGGTGCGTCGCTGCCATGAATTTGGCCAGTGCTGGGTACCCTAGGATGGTTGTAACGCCCACGATGCGGCTATATCTCCCACGTGTCGAGGCACGACTTAGAGGCATAACCGCATAGTGGTTTTGTCGCAAGAAGGGTCATCTTCACACAATCCCATGTAATGAACAAGACTGGGATAAAGAGTTGGCTTACAATCGCCACTTCACACAATACATAAATATAATTCATACATCATCCAAAATACACACATAGACTGACTACGGTCAAAAACCAGATGAAAATAAGACAACCCCAAATGCTAGATCCCCGATCGTCCCAACTGGGCTCCACTACTGATCATCAGGAAAAGACAGATAGTAACGACCACGTTCCTCGTCGAACTCCCACTTGAGATCGACCCCATCATCTGCACTGGCGTCGTCGGCACCTGCAACTGTTTTGGTAGAATCTGTGAGTCACGGGGACTCAGCAATCTCACACCCGCGAGATCAAGACTATTTAAGCTTATTGGAAAGGATGGTGTAATGAGGTGGAGCTGCAGCGGCAATAAGCATATATGGTGGCTAACATACGCAAGAGAGAGCGAGAAGAGGAGCAACGGAACGGTCGTCATCTAGCAATGACCAAGAAGTGATCCTGAACTCCTGCTTATGTCATTCATAACTCAAACCGTGTTCACTTCCCGGACTCTACCGAGAAGAGACCATCACGGCTACACACGCAGTTGATGTATTTTAATTGGGTCAAGTGACAAGTTCTCTACAACTGGACACTAACAAATTCCCATCTGCCTCATAACCGCGGGCTCGGCTTTCGAAAGATAATACCCTGCAGGGGTGTCCCAACATAGCCCATCATAAGCTCTCACGGTCAACGAAGGATAAACCTACTCCCGGAAAGACCCGATCAGTCTCGGAATCCCGGTTTACAAGACATTTCGACAATGGTAAAACAAGACCAGCAAAGCCGCCCGAATGTGCCGACAAATCCCGATAGGAGCTGCACATATCTCGTTCTCAGGGCACACCGGATTGTCCAAGCTTCCGATAGGCCAGACCAGAGTTGCCCCTGGTGGCCATCGGCGACTGACAGGTTGGACCAATACTCAGAGGAGCACTGGCCCGGGGGTTTAAAATAAAGATGACCCTCGGGCTCTAGAAAACCCGGGGGAAAAAGGCTTAGGTCGCAAATGGTAAAACCAAGGTTGGGCCTTGCTGGAGGAGTTTTATTCAAGGCGAACTGTCAAGGGGGTCCAATAAATCACCCAACCGCGTAAGGAACGCAAACTCAAGGAATATAATCCCGGTATATCAGTAACTAGGGCGGCAAGAGTGGAACAAAACACCAGGCATAAGGCCGAGCCTTCCACCCTTTACCAAATATATATAGATGCATTAATTAAATAAGAGATATTGTGATATCCCAACCTATCCATGTTCCAACATGGAACCAACTTCAACTTCACCTGCAACTAGCAACGCTATAAGAAGGGCTGAGCAAAAGCGGTAACTTAGCCAAGCAACGGTTTGCTAGGAAAAGGATGGTTAGGGGCTGACATGGCAATATGGGAGGCATGATATAGCAAGTGATAGGTAACGCGGCATGGCAATAGAGCGAACAACTAGCAAAGCAAAGATAGAAGTGATTTCGAGGGGTGGTCATCTTGCCTGCAAGGTTCTCAGAGTTGTCGAAAGCTTGATCCTCGTAAGCGTACTCGACAGGTTCCTCGTTCACGAACTCGTCTCCCGGCTCTACCCAAGACAAGAACACAAGCAACGGAACCACAATCAATCACGAGAAATGCACAAACAACATGATGCAAAACAGGTAGGATATGCAAGATATGATATGCGATGCATATGCGTGCTCCGGAAGGAAAATGATGAACAAGCCAGTAACTTGGCAAACCAAGCATGCCACTGGAAAGATGAGATGATTTCGTTCGAAATCGATATAAAGATCACCGGAAACGGATGCACGGTTTGCAAATGGCAAGCAAAACAAGAATGACACGAATCTGCGATTAACAGCATGATAGCACTTAAAATGCAACAAGTAACAATGCTACAGCACCCCAACATAGCAACAAAGCATATGGCAGTAATATACAGGTGATGCTTGACAAAAGATAAACACTGAGCTATGGCTAGTTCACAACATATCAAGCTCAAACAAGCATGGCAAAAGTGCAAAAGATAACAGGTTCACAGACTTGGTGAAATTACTGGACATGTCTGAAAACAGCATCAGGTAGCAATGTTCAGAGTACGAAATCAAAATGCTACAGGAACTTAACATAGCAAAACAAGGCATGGAATTGTTCTACTAAATGCATATGACAAAAGTCCCTTACTGACCATAAGACAAAAAGGACCACAAGATATGATGACAAGCATGTAAACATAGCAAGTTTCGTTAACAGGTTTCAGACTTAGCAGAAAAACAGAGCATGGCAGAAACAATAATATGTAGGCCTCTTTGTGAGATTGATGCACTCACTACAGAGCAATGCATGACAAAACAAGCATACCTACAGCAAGATGGCATGTTTATGAAGCTAACCATGGCAAGAGCAAAAGCATAGCATGTGTGGATCAACTACAATAAGATTGGCAAAATTGCATATCATGTTAAGAATCTGCCAGAAATATTTTATAGCAAAAGTAGAGCAAGATTGAGTCATGCTATGGTACTCCATAATTGCTAACAAGGGCAGGAATGGATCAACTGCAACTATAGTTACAAAACATCCTTACTGAACATCTCCAAAATATGCATGGATCTCTCTGTAGCATCAAGTTTACATGGCAACAAAATAACAGCAGACAAAGACTTGAAGAAATCACCAAGTTTGCATGCTTGTGCTAGTCACCACAGAGATCACAAAAATACATGGCATAAACCACTAAAAATATGGCATGGCATACAACAAAACACATGTAGAGCTCATGCCCATAAGATGCACAGATTAAAAAAATACAAAAATGACAAATCTCCAAGTTCTGATAAGAACCAGCAGATAACAGCAACTAGCCCTCTTGCAACAGAGATTTGGGCATCAAGATGACATCTAATGAACATGGTGCAATTGAACAAAATGTAGAGCATCACGAGACGAACAATTTGACATATTACACGCGCAAAACGGAGCTACTTGCAAGGAGTTATGCACTGTTGAACAAGGCAATATGCTGTAACAGGAAAAAAACTTGGAGGAAAATCGGGCTTCAGGAAAGTCAACGCTCACAGTAACTTCGATCGGATCTGGCCGGGGCAGCCGAGGTCGGGCTCGCCGGCGTCGGCAGAGGAAGGGGAAGGAGGCGGCCGACATTGGGGAGGCGGAGGACGGCGGGGACGGCGGCGTCGGCGTCGGTCGCCACCGATGGGAGGAGCGGCGTGGGCGCGGCGGCGGTCGCCGGAGCCCCGGGCAGCGGCGGTCGGCGGAGCGAGCGCGGGCGTCGTCGGGCCGCGGGGGCCGGCACTGGGCCCCTCGCGGGCTTCGGCGGGGCGCGGGTACGGGGGTGACGTGGCGGCGCGCGAGTGGCCGAGGGAGCGGCGCGAAGTGTCCGGCCGGCGTACGGACACGTCCGGCGCGGCGCGAGGGATTTCTCTAGGGTTCATCTGCGTTTCGTTTTCGGGAGGGGATGCTCTTTTATAGCTAGAGGGAGCTAGGAGGCTCCAAATGAGGTGCGGTTTTCGCCCACACGATCGTGATCGAATGACCTAGAGCATGGAAGAGAGTTTGCTGGGTTTTGGGCTGGTTTTTGAGGGGGGTTTTGCTGCAACACACAAAATGGACTTTGTGGATGCCCGGTTAACCGTTGGAGTACCTAACGACCTCCAAATGGAACGAAACTTGACCGGTGGTCTCCGGGTGGTATAATAAGGCCACTTGACAGCCTCGGTCCACTTCGAGAATGTTTGACACCCGCTCACGAAAGAAAACAAGAGGGGTGCACCGGAGGAGATAGGGGAAAATGTTCGGATTGCAAAACGGACAACGGGGAAAATGTTCGGATGCATGAGACGAACACGTATGCAAATGTAATGCACATGATGACATGATATGAAATGCATGACATGAACAAAATGCAAACCACAAACAAACCCAACCACGGAGGGAATATCATATCACATAGCTGAAAATGGCAAGAGTCGGAGTTACAAATATGGAAAGTTACATGCGGGGTGTTACAATGGCGTTGTACGGCAGGCAAATGTCAGCGACGTCGAAGTCGATGAGCTCGGTGTGGTAGTTGTTGCGCTCGCCGAAGGTGACAGGGAGGCGGACCTGCCCTATCGGGTGTGTGGAACCGTCGGTCACTCCTGAGAATGGCTTGGTCGGCTGAAGCTGGTAGTACGACACTTGGAGCCTGTCGAGCGTTTGAACAGATAGGACATTGAGCCCCGCTCCACCATCGATGAGAGTCTTGGTGACGACCACGTTGCTGATGACGAGTGAGCAGAGCATGGGGAGCGTGCCGGCAGTGGTCGCGCACTTGAGTTCGTTTGAGGAGCTGAAGGTGATGGCGCATTTGGACCACCTGAGCAGGCGAGTTGCTTCGGGCTTGGGAAGCGCTGCGTTCACCTCGCGCGTGAAGTGCTTGAAGATGCAGTGAGAAGCCGGGGCCTGTGACCCGCCCAGGATGCAGGCTATGGCTCGAGGCTCCTGGAAGCTCCTAGCCCCCTCGTCCTGGTGATGATCTTCGTTCCTTCTCGGTGGTGGAGGTAGTGGAGGAAGACCGGCATTGCCTTGAGGGCGATCCTTCTCGGTGTCAAAACCGGTGGATCTCGGGTAGGGGGCCCCGAACTGTGCGTCTAAGGCTAATGGTAACAGGGGGCGGGGGACACAACGTTTACCCAGGTTCGGGCCCCCTCTATGGAGGTAATACCCTACTTCCTGCTTGATTGATCTTGATGATATGAGTATTACAAGAGTTGATCTACCACGAGATCGTAGAGGCTAAACCCTAGAAGCTAGCCTATGATTGCGATTATTGTTCCCCTACGGACTAAACCCTCCGGTTTAAATAGATACCGGAGGGGGCTAGGGTTACACAGAGTCGGTTACAGAGAAGGGAATCTACATATCTGAATTGCCAAGCTTGCCTTCCACGCAAAGGAGAGCCCCACCCGGACACAGGACGAAGTCTTCAATCTTGTATCTTCATGGTCCAACTGTCCGGCATAAGCATATAGTCCGGCTGTCCGAGGACCCCCTAATCCTGGACTCCCTCAGTAGCCCCTGAACCAGGCTTCAATGACGATGAGTCCGGCTCGCAGATTGTCTTCAGCATTGCAAGGCGGGTTCCTTCTCCGAATACTCCAAAAAACATCTTGAACACAAGAATCGTGTCCGGCTCTGCAAAACAAATTCCACATACCACCATAGAGAGCACAATATTCCACAGGTCTAATCTGCTGACAACTTTTTCATAGAGTGACATCACGCCGCGGCCCGGTTATTATTCGAACCGTTTTTCTCAACCTGCCACTGCACATCTTGCGAGGCAGCTTTATTGGCACGTCTTTTCGAAGCAAAGATCGTGTCCCCTTATCACGGAATTCTCATCAATACGGGTGTGGGTAACCCAACCGCGCCATTAGCACGACGCTTGGGGAATAAGCGAGTTTCTAGGGCAAGTGGGGAGGCGCACGACCCCTGCGGCCTTTATAAGGAGACAAGGATTCCCCTTTCTCACCCACGCCTTCCTCTTCTTCCGCCTATTCTCTCTCTCTCTCTTGAGCTCCAGCGCCCAAGCATTCGCCTTCTTTGCCCACAAAGGCCCTCCGAAAATGTCCGGATCTGGAGCAGGAGGCAAGTGGATGGCCTCTACCGTCCGGGAGAAGGATATCAAGAAACTTCGAGAGGCCGGGTATCTGGCCAAGAAGATGAGCCACCGCCTCCCGGCGGCGGGACAGACCGTCCCTACTCCGGAACCCCATGAGAGGGTTGTATTCCTCCCTCACTTTGTCCGCGGGCTAGGGTTTCCCCTCCACCCATTCGTTTGCGGCATTATGTATTACTATGGGATCGATTCTCATGATCTATCCCCCAATTCCTTCCTCAACATCTCGACCTTCATCGCCGTGTGCGAGGCCTTTCTCCGCATCTCTCCACACTTCGGCTTATGGCTGAAGATTTTCAATGTGAATCCCAAGGTGGTGAGTGGCGAGCACGCCGAGTGCGGAGGAGCCATTGTAAGCAAGATGCCCAACGTCACATGGCCATCAGGTACCTTCAATGATTCCGTCAAAGGGTGGCAACAACAGTGGTTCTATGTCACTGAGCCACGCGGCACAAAATGGGACGCAGCTCCCAAATTCTGATCCGGAGCTCCATTGCGGCTTACGTCCTGGCCCAAGAAGGGCCTGAACTAGTCTTCGCCCGATGAGTTGTCGGTGGTCCAAACGCGCGTCAAGGGTATGGAAGACAAGAATATCAAACTTGTCAACGTAGTCCAAGTGATGTTAGTTCGCCGGGTTCTACTTGCCAACACAGGGCTTGCAATTTATGGGAATTCAACCCGGCCCAGCACCAGACCCGACTAGGGTTCTTCGACTCATCGCACGAAGACATCTGGAAGGTGCTCTTTAAGTCCGGCAAATCGTGGCCGGATTCAGCCGAGGACTGCGGGTATCAACTGTCCCGACCCGCGAGTTCGGTAAGTCTCCGTATGTTGGCAAGTCACATGCTTTATCTGTATAATCCAAGGGAAACGCTCAATGTATTTTTCCACAACTCTCCTAGGGCTGGACGAAGAAGGCAGGGCGGATCTACTGCCCGGGCCCGCTGCTAGAAGAACCAGCCGGCCCACTTCTGATGAAGATGCTGGTCCCGGCACCTTATAAGGCACCGAAGAAGAAAACCGAGAAAGAGGTCAAAGAGACCAGGGGTGGCCGTCGTCGCCAAGGAACTTCGGACACATTATCCGAAGACTCCGAGGCCTGCTCTTCCTCCAAAGAGGACGAGGAATAGGAGGAAAGCCGATCCCCCCTAGCGAGGGGAAGAAAGAAAAGGACGACCTCCACACACTTGGAGGCTGAGTCACCCAAGAAGGGGAAAACTCCCTTTCTGTTGAGGATATAGACCTTAGAGTCACCCGCCAGGAGGGGCCGGGTTACTCTTATGGTCATTGCCAGAAGCCCGGGGCCAAGCTTGAAGACGGTGGGCCAAAGACGGGCTTAAGACCCGGATATGGTTTAAGGCTCGTAGTTACAATCGTTATTATGGTAGAGCTTGTAGTGTAAGGCAAGAATAGTTGAGAGTCCGAGCCGGACACTCTTATGAGCCGGCCGGGACTCTGAGAGCTGTTGGGCGTCAGCCTCCCTATATAAAGGGACAACCCGGCGGCGGTTTAGGGACAAGGAAGATCTCATCGAGAGCCAGGCATAGCAGTTTAGCTCCCTGGTCATCGAAACCCTAATCAATACCACCTCAACTGGACGTAGGCTCTTACCGTCACCGTAAGGGGCCGAACCAGTATAAACCCTCATGTTCCTTGTCCCGCTTAACCCCTTCAAGCTTCCTAGCTGCGATGGCTCCACGACTAAGTCCTAGCTCAAGGACATCTGCCGTGACAATTCCACGACAGTTGGCGCCCACCGTGGGGCTGGCGCACGGTGGATTTGAGTTCTTGAAGGGCAGCTTCGAAGGGCTCAAGGGATACGCTGTGGGCCGGATGACCAAGAGTCGTCGCGGCAAGCTCTACATCGATGATGAAAACTGGGGCCCCGACGCCGGCTCAATTGAGTACGGGTACCGGGTCCCCTTTGGCGGAATTCATGTTTTCATTGGCAGGATTGATGAGCCGGGCCCTGAGCCGGATCTCCGCGCCGATCTCATCGAGACGGCTCAGCGTGCACGACCCGCCCGGGCCCGGCCTTCCTTAAGGCATGCTTTTGTGGGATGTATCCATGGAGGGCCCTCTGATCGATCTGGATCTGGTGATGAGGCGGCCGCCGGCTCTGACGGCGAGTCGTCCACCAATGAGTCAAACTCGTTGTATCAACTTCAAGATGGCAGGCTCATGGGTTGTTCCGATGGTGACAGTATTCCGGACCCGTTTGAGCCGCCAAGTCAGGTTGGAGTCTTTATGGCCGGTGCACAGCCTGTTCAGAACCCTGCTGCTGGAGCGGGAAACCCGGTGCCCTCACCGGCTCAGGTGCTAATGGATCTCACGGACAAGATGACGGCCCTGTTAACCGCCACGGTTGACCCGGCGGATCAAGCTCAGCATGATGCGGAGGTGGCGCAGTTAAAGTTGGATCTAGTGAAAGCTAAGGAGGATCTGGCAGCAGAAGGGATCAGGATGGCTGCGGAAAGGGCGGCTCTCGACGCCCAAACCCAGTTGATTCAAGCGCAGTCCTTCCGGCTCACGATGGATCAAAACGCGTCCAATGAGGTCCTGAGAAGGAGGCATCAAAAGGCCCAATCTCGACTCTCTCCGGTTTACGATCCACGAAACCTCTTCAACACGCCAGGTGCAGGATCTAGTAACCTGCTAGGGGTCGGAGTGCCCGGGTCGGGGACCCCTATTCAGCCACAAGTGATGGGGCCTCCCCAGATGCCCCCTGCCCCGCCTCAGTACGTGCCAATACCACCGGGTCATTATGCCAACCCGCTGGAAAACATGGTCACCGCAGCAGCACGGCTGGCGGCTCTCCCAATTGACGGCGACTCTCCGACGGCTATTGAAACCCGCCGGGTCAGGGAACTCCTTCAGACGGCACTGGCGCAGCAAGAGGCGTACTCCTACAGCCGGGACAGGATCCACTCGACCCCTCGTCCAGGCCGGAGCCCGAGTTACAGTAGACGCATGATCTCAGCGACCGGCTCAAGTAACGTCCGACGCCATGACCCGCCCCCTGGCCATGGCCCGGCTCATAACGGAGCCTTTCACGCAGCAGGCCAAGACAGAGCGCGGCAAGAGGCGGAACAGGTGCCTCAGTTGACGGCTTACCAGACTCCCCCGGCTTATCCGACGACTCCCGTCGACGTGGGTATCCCTACAAGGACTGGGGGTGTCCCTTGTTTAGTGCCAGCTATCCGCAATGAACGTCTACCCAAGGACTTCAAAGGCCCTAGGAAGGTGCCTAATTACACGGCAGACTTACAACCCGCAGCCTGGATCGAGAGTTATGAGATGGCTATGGAACTGCTGGAGGTCAGTGAAGCGGCCATGGCTAAGTACTTCACCATGATGTTAGATGGGACTGCCCGCACTTGGTTGAAAGGGCTACCACCAAATTCCATTGGGTCTTGGGCTGAGCTGAAGGCCTGGTTCATCCAAAACTTCAAGGATACCTGTAGGCAGTCTATGTCAATTGTGGATTTGACTAACTGCAAGCAGCAGGAGGGTGAGTCTACGACACATTGGGTTCGCCGGGTTAAGGAGATAATACATTCCTCGGATAAGATGGATGCCGGCTCTGCAGTCTTAATGTTGGAGCAGAATTGTCGTTTTGTGCCCCTGAAGATGAAACTCGGGCGGCTTAAGCGCGACTGCAATGATATGGGTACACTGATGGCGGCTCTTGTCAAGTACGCCGATTCTGATGGTACCAAGGACCCCGCTTCAGACGATGAAAGGACAGGGAAGGGAAAGAAGAACGGCAATGGCAAGGGTCCTCAGCATAACCCGGGAAACCAAGGAGGAGGCAAGCGCAAGGCCGATGGCAGCCTAGAGTTTGTAGCCAACGCTAGCTCACAAGTTAATAACCAGCGACGCAAGGGGAGGCCCCCTCCCCGAGACGGCGGGTCAGGCCCGACGCTGGAGCAACTGTTGAATGAGCCTTGTCCAAGGCATGGCTCTAGAGAGAAGCCAGCAACTCATCTATGGAAGGATTGTGCAATCATGAAGGCCTTTAAGAATTACAATGGCCCGGGCGGTGGCTCAGGCGCCGGCGGCTTTCATGGCCCGAGCGGCGGCTCAAATTCTAACCCTCAGAACGGTCAAGGGGGCTTTAATCAGCAGTCTGGCCAGGGTCATCAACAGCAGCAGGGAGGTTATCAGACCAATCCAAAGCAGCTTAGCGGTGGACAGTATCATGTGTTTACCACCAGTCTGTGTAAGCGAGATCAGAAGCTTCATAAGAGGGCTGTGAACGCTGTTGAGCCGGCGGTTCCACGCTACTTACGGTGGTCTGAGCAGCCTATAGTGTGGAGTAGGGAGGATCACCCTCCCCGGGTGGATAATCCGGGTCACTTGGCCCTGGTGGTGGCTCCTCAGGTGGGAGGATATAAGTTCACTAAGGTACTCATGGATGGAGGCAGCAGCATCAACATCCTCTATTATGAGACATTTCGTCGTATGGGGTTGATTGATAAGAATCTCAGCCAATCAAACACTATTTTCCATGGTGTGGTACCTGGTAAGTCGGCTTACCCAGTCGGCAAGATCGAGTTGGAAGTGGCCTTTGGAGATGAGAACAACTACAGGGTGGAAAAATTGACCTTTGAGGTGGTCAAGATAAGAAGTCCGTACCATGCCATATTTGGGCGGCCGGCTTACGCCAAGTTCATGGCACGGCCGTGTTACGTATATTTATAGCTCAAGATGCCGGGTCATAATGGGACCATTACGGTTCACGGCAGCTGGAAGGTGGCCTTGGAATGTGAGGAAGGTGATGCAGCTTATGCAGAATCTGTTTGTGCAACAGAGGAGTTGAAGTTTTACAAAGACAACGTTGACCCAACAGATATGACCTCTCTGAAAAAGCCGACTACGGAGCATGAGCCGGCAATGAAATTTAAGTCGGCTGATGAGACTAAACTTGTTGATTTCGTTCCAGGAGATTCATCTCAGCAGTTTAGCATCAGTGCCAATCTGGATCCAAAATAGGAAAGCGCGCTCATCGAGTTCATCCGTGAGAATAGGGACATCTTCGCATGGAAACCTTCTGACATGCTCCGTGTACCTAGAGAACTCGCTAAGCACACTCTCAATGTTGATCCGAAATTTAAGCCGGTCAGGCAGTTCGTTCGGCGGTTCAATGAGGAGAGGCGGAAAGCTATTGGTGAAGAGGTGGCCCGGCTCTTGGCGGCCGGGTTTATTGTTGAAGTCTTTCACCCAGAGTGGTTAGCTAACCCGGTGCTCGTGCTCAAGAAGAACGGCACTTGGCGGATGTGTGTGGACTACACGGACTTAAACAAGGCGTGTCCGGCTGATCCTTTTGCCCTTCCCCGTATTGATCAAATTATTGATGCTACGGCGGGTTGTGCGCGCTTAAGTTTCTTGGATGCTTATTCCGGATATCATCAGATTAAAATGGCAGTTAAGGACCAGGAGAAGACGGTGTTCATCACTCCCTTTGGAGCCTTCTGCTATGTATCTATGCCCTTTGGACTCAAGTGTGCACAGGCGACTTATCAGCGTTGCGTGCAGAACTGTCTTCATAACCAGATTGGGCGCAATGTTCATGCTTATGTGGACGATATTGTGGTTAAATATATAAAGGAGGAAACCCTGATAGATGATTTGAGGGAAACCTTTGATAATCTCCGGGTTTACAAGATGATGCTTAACCCGGCCAAGTGCGTTTTTGGTGTTCCTGCAGGCAAACTCTTGGGTTTCTTGGTTTCTGACAGAGGCATTGAAGCTAACCCGGAGAAGATCAAGGCCATCACCTCCCTGGCTAAGCCGGCGTGTATAAATGATGTTCAGTGCTTGGCGGGTCGCATCGCTGCGTTAAGTCGGTTTATAAGCCGTTTGGGTGAGAAGGCCATGCCATTATATCAGTTAATGAAGAAAACTGATAACTTTGTCTGGAATGATGCGGCTAATACTGCCTTTGAGGATTTGAAGAAGCAGCTGGCAGAGCCCCCAGTCCTTGCTGCTCCAGTTGATAAAGAGCCCTTATTACTATATGTGGCAGCGAACACACGAGCTGTCAGTGTGGCTGTGGTGGTGGAGCGCAAGGAAGAGGGTAAGGAGCATCCGGTTCAGCGGCCGGTTTATTATGTCAGCGAAGTGCTCATTGAGTCCAAGCAGCGGTATCCGCATTGGCAGAAGCTTGTTTATGGTGTGTTCATGGCGAGCCGGAAGCTTAAGCATTATTTCTAGGGTCATCCCATCACTGTGGTCAGTTCTGCCCCTCTTGGTGATATCATTCAAAACAGAGAGGCCACAGGGAGGGTGGCTAAGTGGGCTATAGAGCTTGGACCTCATGGTCTCAAATATGTGCCACGCACTGTTGTTAAATCTCAGGCCTTGGTGGATTTCATCAATGACTGGACAGAGTCACAAGTGCCCGAGCAAAAGCCGGATAACACATATTGGACTATTCACTTTGATGGGTCCAGGCAGTTGGAGGGCTCAGGGGCTGGAGTCGTGTTGGCTTCCCCTAAAGGTGACAAGTTCCATTATGTTCTACAGTTGATGTTTCCTTGTACTAACAATGCGGCTGAGTACGAGGCCTTGCTCCACGGTCTTCGGATGGCTAAGGAGATGAGCTTGAGCCGGGTAAGGTGTTTCGGTGACTCAGACTTGGTGGCTCAACAAGTATCAGGCAAGTGGGACTCTAAAGACCCTCTCATGGTGGCTTATCGCCGCGAGGTTGATGCCATTGCTGGGCACTTTCAGGGCTGCCAAGTAGAGCACATTGATCGCAGGAAGAACAAGGCGGCTGATGCCCTAAGCCGGCTGGGCTCTCAGCGAAAGCCGGTGCCGCCTAATACTTTCTTGGATGTCCTGTATAACCCTTCTGTTAAATTACCTACAGAGGAAGACTTGGCTGTCCCTGACCCGGAGGCACGATTGGTGGCGGCTCTCCACATCATACCGGACTGGACAGTACCTTATCTGGCTTACATGACCCGGGGAGAATTGCCTGAGGATGAAGCTTTGGCCAGACAAATAACCCGGCGGGCTAAGTCGATGATTGTTATCAATGGCGAGTTGCATCACCGCAGTGTTACGGGGGCGTTTCAGCATTGTGTTTCCCCTGGGGAAGGTCAAGAGATCTTGCGTGAGATTCATGAAGGGGATTGGCGCCGGCTCAAAATCTCTTGTGGCCAAGGCTTTTTGTCATGGTTTTTATTGGTTGACGGCTCATGCTGATGCAGAGAACTTGGTCAGTAAGTGTGATGGTTGCCAAAGGTTCTCGCGACGGGCTCATGTGCCGGCTCAAGAGCTGAGGTGATCCCAATTACTTGGCCCTTTGCGGTCTGGGGGCTTGATATGGTTGGGCCTTTTAAAAGTTCCAAGGATAAGAAGACCCACCTTTTGGTGGCAGTTGATAAATTTACCAAGTGGGTTGAAGCGGAGCCGGTTAGCAAGTGTGATGCAGCCACGGCGGTTTAGTTTATGAAAAAGGTGATCTTTCGCTTTGGTTTTCCACGCAGCATTATAACTGACAAATGGCACCAATTTATCCAAAGGCGCCATGGAGGAGTTTTGTCAACGAGAGCTAATCAGGAGATTCTGAAGGGCATCAAGCCCCGGCTTTTGGTCCCTTTGCAACGGACGCCGGGTTGTTGGGTGGAGGAGTTACCCTCCGTGTTATGGAGCATCAATACTACTCCTAACAGGTATACGGGTTTCACCCCTTTCTTCATGGTTTATGGAGCAGAAGCAGTCCTCCCCAGTGACATCCGTCATGACTCGCCTCGAGTGGCGGCTTATGTTGAAGCGGATAATGAACAGGCGCGCCCAGATGCTCTTGACTTGTTGGACGAACAGCGTGATGTAGCAGCAGCTCGATCAGCGATTTACCAACAAGACTTGCGTCGTTATCACAGTCGCCGGGTTAAGTCCCGGGTCTTCCAGGAAGGCGATCTGGTGCTCCGGCTCATCCAAGATCAAACAGATGCGCACAAGCTATCCCCGCCTTGGGAAGGACCCTTTGTGGTCAGCAAGAATTTGCACAACGGGTCGTATTACCTCATTGACATTCGGGTGCACAAAGATTCACGTAAGTCGGAGGAAGAGACCCGTCGGCCGTGGAACATAGCTCAGCTTCGGCCTTACTACACTTGAGCCACCGGCTCTGCTAATGTACATATTTCTCTAAGCCATATACATATTATGATAAGCAATAAAGTAGGACCTCTGTCCTTTTTTCTCCTCCAAATGTGCGCGTGTTGTTTTCATTGCAAGATTACATGATAGCTTGAAGGAGGATCCGGCTTATGATCGTCTTCGAATCTAGCCGTAAGCAATAAGGTCACTTGGGGGCTTCCTGTTCAAACATGGGTCGTATTCGAACCAAAGTGAACATAGCTATCGATACCCATTTGATTGGCAAAGTGCCGAGCTCATTGGGGAGTTTTCTTTGATCATATTTGAATCATATTTAACCCCTTTGAGAACCGACGTGGATCGTATTCGAATCAGCGTCGTTAAACAATTCTTAAGGTCATTTGGGGGCTTCCTGTTCAAACATGGGTCGTATTCGAACCAAAGAGAACATAGCTGTCGGTACCCTCTTGATTGGCAACGCCACACCCACTGGGGGCTATATGATCGCATTCGAATCTTAGTATAACCCCTTTGGGCCGGGTCTTTGGTCGTATTCGAACCGGAAGCCCCTAAGTTCTTCGGCTTTATCGTAAGTTTCTTCTGATTATTTCAGTGTGTACAGCCGGGTTTCACTTTGCCAGCTTAACATTGATTTACAGTGTTAACTATTAAGACAGGTAAATCGGAATTAAGGTACCAACCTCATTACCCGGGTTATCTAAACCGGAAGTATGCTTGCAGACCGCTAAGCGTGTTATTACGGCTGTATTAGGGATATAATTGAGGACCAGTCTTTTTGATTCATATTCCGGGTTATATATCTAAAACATATGATTCTCAGTGCAGTAAGCCGCCTAGAGACTTGTGATTTGTCCTTGTATGCAGGATAGTCGAAAGCAACTATTTTGAGCTTAAGGAAACTAAATGATTGATTACGACCCGGAGGAATATAAGGAAGACAACTTCAATAGACTTCAGCATTCAATGCGTGCACGATGGCACGGCACAGTTAAAGTGTTGACCCTATTCTATTACAAGACTCGTTGAGTCCAAAAGGGTGAGGCATTGTTTTATAAGCCGCCTGCACAGTTAAGATGCTTGCTGGGTGGAAGTCTCTGGCTCGTCCCTCTCTTCTCCTCCGGCTTTTCCCAAGGCCTGGAAAGTCGATGACTTCCAGTCGATGCCGCTCAGAGCTTTGAATTGAGCCTCCTCGTCAATTAACCCCGCCGGGTCAATCTCCGGGGCGAAGGTGTGCTGATGAGCCGGCGGGATTAAGCTGAGGGCTTCATAGCGCGGGGTCGGGATCCTCTGATTTTCCGCATTGTAACCCGGCTGGTACTTGGTCAGATCTGTGTCGTTTCCAATGAGGGTGGCCACCGGGCGCACGACCTTCACGCAGGCAGCAAAGTCCCTTTGATCGAAGGCTGGGCCGTCTTCCTTCAAACTTGGATAGCCGGGGGCGATGTCCGCCGGGTCTAACTCTGGAAGGAACGCCTTGGCCCGGCTCAGCGCGGCAATCGCTCCAGCTCTTGCAGAGGCCCGTCGCAGCTCTTGGATACGTTGAGGCAGAACGGCGAGCCGGTGAAGAACTTCCGCCAGGTGAGTCGGCACCTCGTTGGATAGGGCCGCCACAGCCAAGGCACGCTGTGACCCGGTGTAGAGCTGCTCCACCAGGGTGTACACGGCCTTCAGCTTGGTTACCACACTCTGGTTGAGGTTGGCACTTCTGGGACCTGTTTAACAGAATCAGATAAGCCGCCGACGAGGATGAGTTATGAGATATAAAGATTCTAAACTTGATGAAAGCCGGTGAGATGACTTACCGAAGATTGCGGCAACCATTTGGGACACCTGGCGCTTTAACCCGGAGAGTTCGGCGGTCTTCTCTGAGAGAGCCTTCTCCGCCTGTTCGGCCCGGTTCACCAGAGTGGCCTTCTCTTCGGCCCAGGCTCTCCGTTTAGCATCAAAGTTTGTCTTCAGCTGTTCTTGTGCGGCAATACTGGACACAAATTTAGCATTTGCTTTCCGGGTCTCCATTTCTTGTGTCTTCAGTCGGCTCTTCAGATCGGAGATGTCAGCTTCAAACTTTTTACATGCAGCCTGCATAATTTCCGGGTTATAGGATGAACAGTTATTGTGCATTTTTTAAAGTCCCAAGCACTTTCCAAGCAAAGACACTTGGCACTTGGGGGCTAATGCATATCGAACGTTTCTATCTACAACTTGCCGGTTCAAGTGCGTAAGCCGGAACTTAAAGTCTACAACATACTCAATCGTAAGTCGTCGACTTGGGGGCTAGCATGGTAAAGGTAACTATGCCGTAAGTAAGAGGACAGAAGAATAATACCTCAGATTTCTGCTGGATCTGGTTCACCATGGCAATCTCTGCGTCCCGGCTCTTGTGCACTTGGCTGACGAAGCCGGAGACGATCTCTCCAATGTTCAAATTGGCGTAGTCGGTGAGGTCCAGGTTAACCTGGCGGGACTCTAGCAGCTCCCCTTTGGCGGAGCACTTGGCCAGCGCAGTAGGTCTCCCCGGCTCAACGAACTCCGTCCGGGTGATTACCACGTCCGGGTCATCTGCTGGTTGAGCCGAGCTGGAGGCCTCCAGGTTAACAGAAGCTTCTGATATGGGCTTGTTGGTTGGAGCAGCGGCCTCGGGAGCAGAGGCAGCTGGTGGTTCTTGACCGGCTACCTCCGGCTCAGGCAAATCCGGCTCTTCGACTGGCTTGGTCTTCTTCGCCCTCTTGGAGAGCTTGGCCTGGGCGCTGAAAAGACAGAAAGGTTAAGCACAAGAGTGTAAGTAAAAGACAAAGTACACCATAAGTTGATCATTATTACCCGGGCACAGTCTTGAAAGCCGGCAGGTTCGACTGCATAGAGTCGCCCGAAGAGGGGGAAGTCTCCTGATAATTTGAGTCAGAAGAATTGAGTGGCTGACGTATAACACCCGCCAAAGGATGAAAAGGGTACAAGTTGGAGATAACCTCAGTTCGGCGCTTCCTCGATGCGCTAGGTAACCCGGAGGAGAGGTCGGCGTCCTTGTTGGTCCGGGTGTGACGCCGGCTCTCATGAACCTGTCGCTTCAAAATAAATTGAGGATCTTGATAAGCTAAAGGATGTGAAAAGCTTACTTTCTGGGTTACCCTTTGGACTTTCAGCCTTGGCAAGGGCTCCGAGTCGGAGGAAAGTGACATTACATCTTCAACCACCGGGTTACTGGCTCCGGTGTCATCCTGTTGATGAACAAGTGTTGGTAAGGCGGACAGAAATAAACAATAAACATAACAAAGAGTTTACAGGTTCAGGGGTTACCTCTGACTCGGAGCTGTCGCTTAGTTGCATCAGCTCCGAAGTAGTAGGCCTACTTCCCTTCTTACGGGGAGCGGCTTTCTTGGCGGCTTTCTTCGCCTTTCTGGCCTTCTTGGCCGCTTCATGGTCATATTTCACCCGCCAGAACTTGTCATGAGCCTGAAAAATACAATGATGATTTCTTAAAACGATTCAGATGAAAGTTATATACAGAAGAAGATAAGATGATCAGATCAGCGGCTTACCGTTGGGGCTGGGTTGGTCTTGCAGTAGGGGGCTAACCCGGTCCTCCCGCAGTCTGCCAGGCTCTTGTTCAAAAGAGCCTTGGTCATATCCTCTGCAACATCTTCAGGAAGATCGTTGCGGCTGTGTCTCTGGGGGTCATCCTTTCGGCCCGTGTACTCGCACATTAAGCCGGGGCGGCGGCTCAATGGGATCACCCGCCAGGAGATCCAGACCCGGACCAGATCGATTCCGTTGAGACCATTGACCAGGAGAGCCTTGATCTTGTTTATGGTGGGGAGCAGAGGTTGGCGCTCCGCTTGAGTCAGCTTGTCTGACAGTGGGTGTGTTGGCTCCAGACGCGAGGGGCGAAAGCCGGCAACGGACTCTCATCAGGCGGCGATGTGTCTTGGCAGTAGAACCACGTCAGATTCCAGTCTTTGGGGTGGCTTGGCGGCTCTGCGTAAGGGAAAAGGCAGTCCCTCCGCCGCTGAATGGAGATGCCACCTCGCTCCAAACTTGGCCCATTGGCGCACTCATTCTGACGGTTCAGGTAGAAGAGCTCTCTGAAGAGTAGCAGGCTGGGCTCCTCTCCAAGATAGACCTCGCAGAACACTTGGAAGTTGCAGATGTTGGACACCAAGTTGGGTCCTATATCTTGTGGCCGCAGGTCAAAGAAATTCAGCCCGTCTCTAAAAAACTTTGAGCCGGGCAGTGCGAAGCCCTGGCTCATGTGATCCGCAAAAATGACCACCTCCCCGTCCTTTGGCTGTGGTCTCTCCTCTGACGGGTCAGGGGCACGGTAGGACATGACATCCTTCTTGGGCAGGTTGCCTGACTTGACAAAATCCGCTAAGGTCTCATTGGTGACATTGGATCTCATCCAATTGCAAGTGATAGAGGCTTTAGGAGCTTTGGGAGGCATGGTGAAAGTCGGCAGCCTATGATAAAAGGAAACGTCCGGTTTAAGTATAAGCCGGAGGGAAGTTATAGTTCAATGTTAAAGTGGCGGCTTACAGAGAGGACTAATGACATATATCTAAGTGCACCAGGTTATTTAAACCGCCCAAGGTATTGAGAGTAATTCGATTGTCTACGGCCTTATCATAGATGAGCCGAAAAATTCTATGGCACCTGGTCTCCTTTGAGTCGGAAGGTTCTACGGCGCGTGGTTTCTTTAAGTCGGAAATATAAACCGCCATGACTCAATGAGTGCAGTTTTTTACTAAGTGTGGTGAAAACAGGTTTCACGCATTGGGGTGAATATTTTGGATCAAAATGGTCGGGCAAAAGGAAAATTTCTAGACCTAAAAACAGACGCAGGGGAGTTCTTGGGCTCGAACAAGGCTCTTATGCAGTAAAAAGAGGGCTACTTGCATGTGAAATGGGTGCTGAACAGTTACCGCAGTGGTTCTATACAAGGCTAAGATCAAAAACGGGCAGTAAAAATGAAAACTACCGGAGCTCGTGGGCGACAACGAAGAACACGAAGAACACGGACGAACCCTACGGCAGATCTGTTCTACAGGGCAAGCAGGACTTACAGGGGCTGGTGAGTCGCGGAGGTCGTCGCGTTTCTCTGGTCAAATCAGGGTGATGCAGCGGCCTGAGTTGGTGACGGCGAGAAGACCCGCGGCGGCGGCAGCAGCAGAGCTCGAGCAGGGGAGCAGTGGCGCGAGGAAGAAGACGAAGAAGAGAGGAGTGGCTGAAGGCCCGTCGGGCCGGCCTTTTTATAAGGATGAGCTCATAAGTGGGCGCGAGAAACGAGGAGACCACGGCGTGGTTATCTCCCCACGAAACGCCTCGATTTTCGGGATGGCAGTAAAGATAAGATCCGTTGCGGATCTGGTGGAGTAAAAAACGGGCTTAATGGAAGATGACGTCACGGCGGATTACCCGGAGTTCAGAGAATGACGTCACGCTGGGTTATGGCCTTCACACAAATGGTAAGCCGGAGATTTTTTCTGTCGAAAGAATTGAAGATTGACATGAGCCGGCTCAAATCAATCTGTGGCCTAATGTTGAGGATATAGACCTTAGAGTCACCCGCCAGGAGGGGCCGGGTTACTCTTATGGTCATTGCCAGAAGCCCGGCGCCAAGCTTGAAGACGGTGGGCCAAAGACGGGCTTAAGACCCGGATATGGTTTAAGGCCCGTAGTTACAATCGTTATTATGGTAAAGCTTGTAGTGTAAGGCAAGAATAGTTGAGAGTCCGAGCCGGACACTCTTATGAGCCGGCCGGGACTCTGAGAGCTGCTGGGCGTCAGCCTCCCTATATAAAGGGTCGACCCGGCAGCAGTTTAGGGACAAGGAAGATCTCATCGAGAGCCAGGCATAGCAGTTTAGCTCCCTGGTCATCGAAACCCTAATCAATACCACCTCAACTGGACGTAGGCTTTTACCTTCACCGTAAGGGGCCGAACCAGTATAAACCCTCGTATTCCTTGTCCCGCTTAACCCCTTCAAGCTTCCTAGCTGCGATGGATCCACGACTAAGTCCTAGCTCAAGGACATCTGCCGTGATAATTCCACGACACTTTCCGAAGGAATCCGCCACCGCCACCAACAGCAGCCCAGAGTGGGATCCTAGGATCCAGCCCCTGGTGAAATCGTGAGTATATAAAATCCGGACACGTTTATATATCCAGACTCACTAGCATATAGCGTTTAACGCCTCGAGTTATGCCTTTTTGGCAGTCCGGCCAGGTCCCGCGCCGAACAATCCTCATGAGAGGATTTACTGGGTTCGGATGCTATCGACAGCGGGACACCCCCGACGGCCCCCTCCCCGAAACACGTGAACGACACCGAGGCATCGTCCCAAAGGGACCCACGCCGAGGAGGGGGTGGAAAGACCGTCAAGGCGGCGCCAGAAGGCCAAACTTCGGCGGCCGAACATATGGGAGAAAAGGCTCCCATGGACACCGACGGCGGGGGCTATCTTGAATTCGGCCCCCAGCCGGACACAATTCCGGAAGCCAACACGGCCCCGGAATCAGGCAGGCAACCTCCCTCGTCAAGAGGGGGTGTGCCTGTTCCACCGGCAACCTCTGCCCAACCAGAGGTGCCAGATACCTTATCAGCAGCGTTGAAGAGCGCCTCCATCGTTGAAGAACACCGTGCCCTTATGGGTGCGGTGATTGAGAAGATTCAGTCCGCAGAAAGCGGGCTGAACGAAGCCTCCATCAGCCTTACAACGGGCTTTGAGGTATGTTGTGAGGTTTGCAAAGAGTGTCATAGTATAGATAGTAGCCCCTGATACACTGTTCGGTGTTCGAAAGAAAGAACCAGACAGAGGATCAAATATATGTTCGCAAGAGACTTACCTTGTGGTACCTCTCCCTCTTTTGCTTTTTATAAGGAGGCGTCATTAGTGACTGCCGCCTCTCATACTGCGGAAGTCTCCGGACTGAAATAGAGTCTGGAACGGGCCGAAGAAGAACTTGGCCAGGTGAAAAAGCAGTTGAAAGATAACCAAGGTATGGAAAAAACCTTGCTCGCATTCAGCGCGAATGAATAATTGAATATGATGAAAAAATTTCATGATGTGCTCTAGGGCCGACGGCCGAGGTCGAGGCTCTTAAGAAGGCGGTGGCCGAGGCCGAGAAGAAGGCAGCCACAGAGCAGGCTCTTCGTGAAAAGCACGAGGCCAGGGTTATTGAAGTTGAGCAAAAGCTCCAAGAGGCGGTGAAGAAATGCGAGACTTTGGAGCAGAGTTTAACGGAGAAAGAATCCGAACTCACCAAGGGTCGTCAAGCCGCACACGATGCCCGGGGCGAAGCCGAAGGTGCCCTGCAGGAAATCCAGGAGGCCAGGAAGATAACTACGGGTAAGGCTTTTTCTACGCAAAGCGAATTTTTGAAGGGAGAAAATCACGTTATTAATTTGAATTCGGATTTCTCCAGGGGTGTTTGCGGAACTGCCACACAGCGTATCTGATGCCGCACAATTCTACCGAGCCGAAGAAAGGAGCACTGCGGAGAAGCTCTTCTGGTCGCAGTATCTGGCGCCAGAGTATCCAGTGCCCTTTGCCGATCAACTGAAGCAGCTGATCGAACTGCATAGGGCGGCTGAACTATCCATGAAGGATTTAATTATCCGGCTATGGCCCGCCGAGGCGATTCCCAGCAGCTACTTCGGGCTCGTGAAGCGGCTTGTAAGTGCATGCCCTCGACTTGAAGTCATCAAGCGTCGGTCTGTATGGAAGGTGCGCGAATGGCCTTCGCCCGCGCAAAGGTGCACTGGGCGAAGATGGATGCCGAAAAGCTGATGACCGAAGGACCGCCTGCAGGGAAGGAGCACCGCAAGCCCGAGTTATATAATGATAGTGTCCTGAAAGGGTCCCGCCTTGTAGCAGAGCAATGTGCCAAGGATATTATATTCCCATGAATACATTCATGCTATGCCATGTAGTGTTGAACAAGGTCATTTAAATGATATAATGACTGTTATTTGAGAATTTTACCTCCTGTGTGGCCGTTTTATATATTAAACCTGAGAGTTGGCCAGTCGTCGGCTTCTGCCCCCACGTAGGAAGTACGGCGGTGTTCGGGATAAACATGAGCACTCTTTACCCCAGTTTTGGGTGCTTGAAGGATGTGTTCAGCGCAACGAACCAGACAATCGGACTATAAGGCTTTATCACTGTCACTTAGCCATAGGAGTTTGACAAAAGAAAGGTAGGCGCAGCCCCTGGTGTTCAAAAGACCGCACTAGGGGCTCTATAAGCACCTGGTCGGAAGAAAAAGCCGATCCATCACACACTGCATTATTTATCGCATAATGCGGAAGAAATCCTTAAAGATTTTGTAACCTCTCGAACAGCTGACCAGCTCTCGCCGTATCATGACAGTCAGCTTTCGGCTTTCTCTACTGAGGCACTCGTTCGGAAGAATCGGGACGCAATCGCAATAGTTCTACCTTTACTACCCTAGCCGATATAGCGGAACGTAGGGTAGCAAGCACAGGAGCCGGGCAACCCAACTATTGACCCAAGACATGATTCGGAGCCGATGCATATAATGTTATAAGTTCGGGGTGCCGAACGACCGTGAAGGTATTCATACTTTATTGCCGTATTATGGGTACAACGAGGCCCCTGGCATATTAAGGCGTATCGTAGTGTACATATGCCATTTGACAAAGAATATCAATAAGAAAGAACAACAAGTAAGCCTCATATAAAGCCACATGTTGTAATTGAATAATACGTCGATGCGTACGAGTACAAGTAGTGTGATAAAAACAAATATGACTTCAGAACTTGCTGAGACCAAGGGAGGGAAGCTATGTGCGCATCCGGATAATAATCGGATGGTCATCAGGGGGAATATCTAAGGATTCCCTTACGCGTTCGAGCTGTTTCCCTCCTTGGTATGTTCGTCCCCTCATGGGTCTGGTCGCCCTGTCGCCAGTGATGGCCTACACAAAAGTGGACCTGCAAAGAAAGTGCAAAAAATGTTTGTGTGCCGGAGCGGTTAAGCCGCATTGTGTGGCCTAACCTGGCTTTGCCTCCGCCTACCGCCGGAGTGATTAATTGAGCTCTTGACGAGCTGGGCTATCCTGCCGCGGAGTAGTTCGGACTCTTTTGACTGTGTCCGGGAACCTGGCTATCGAATGAAGGTTTGATTGAAAAATGCCAGTCTGCACTTCTACTGTTAAGGCGGCGGTGTGCTCTTTAGTATGGGGGAGCGTTTGGCTTTGCCATTAACTGTTATGACGCCGCGTGGACCGGGCATTTTGAGCTTAAGATAAGCATAATGTGGCACCGCGTTGAATTGAGCGAACGCGGTTCGTCCGAGGAGTGCATGATAGCTACTGCGAAAAGGGACGATATCAAAGACTAACTCTTCGTTACGGTAGTTATCCGGGGGTCCGAAGACTACTTCCAGAGTGACGGGGCCTGTACAGCAGGCCTCCACGCCTGGTATCACACCTTTAAAGGTGGTTTTAGTGGGTTTGATCTTTGAAGGATCGATACCCATCTTGCGCACTGTATCCTGATAAAGCAGGTTTAGACTGCTGCCTCCATCCATAAGGACTCGTGTGAGGTGGAATCCGTCAATTATTGGGTCAAGGACTAATGCGGCTGAGTCGCCCTGACGGATATTGGCCGGACGATCCTTGTTGTCAAAGGTGATCTGGCCGGACGACCATAGGTTATATTTTGGGGCGACTGGCTCCATTGCGTCATCATCCCTAGGTGTGCGCCTCCGCTCCCGCTTGGGAATATGGGTGGCGTTTATCATATTCACCGTTTTAATTTGCGGGGGAAACTTCTTTTGTCCTCCTGTGTTCGGTGGCCAGGGCTCCTCGTCGTCGTCATCGCTTTGCGACCCCTTCTCCTTGTTTTTGGCACCTAACTTGCCGGCTTGTTTGAAGACCCAGCATTCTCTGTTGGTATGATTGGCTGGTGTTCCTGGGGTGCCGTGAATTTGACATGGACGGTCGAGTATACGGTCCAGACTGGACGTGCCCGGACTGTTTCTTTTGAATGGCTTCTTCCGTTGACCGGACTTGAAGCCACTGAATCCGGCATTGACGATCGTGTCTTCAGTGTTATCGCCATTATTTAGACGCTTGTGTTTGCTGCGTTGGGGCTTGCCGTTGTTATCTCTTGGTTCAGAAGTCCCCGGTTTGCTTGAGGTGCTGTTGCTACGAGCCAACCAGCTGTCCTCGCCCGCACAAAAGTGGGTCATGAGTGTCGTAAGGGCTGCCATGGATTTCGGCCTCTCTTGGCCAAGATGTCGGGCAAGCCACTCGTCACAGATGTTATGCTTAAAGGCCGCTAGGGCTTCGGCATCCGGACAGTCGACAATTTGGTTCTTTTTAGTGAAGAATCGGGTCCAGAATTTCCTGGCTGACTCTCCGGGCTGTTGTGTTATGTGACTTAAGTCATCGGCGTCTGGTGGTCACACATAAGTTCCCTGGAAGTTGTCGAGGAATGCGTCTTCCAAGTTCTCCCAGCTGCCAATGGAGTTTGCCGGCAGACTATTCAGCCAATGCCGAGCCGGTCCCTTGAGCTTTAGTGGGAGGTACTTGATGGCATGTAGATCATCGCCGCGGGCCATGTGAATGTGGAGAAGGAAATCTTCAATCCATATCGCGGGGTCTGTTGTCCCATCATATGGTTCGATGTTTACAGGTTTAAACCCTTCTGGGAATTCATGCTCCATTACTTCGTCAGTGAAGCATAGGGGTTGTGCGGCGCCTCTGTGGCGGGCTACATCGTGACGCAGTTCGGATGAATGTGGTCTGCTATGTTCGGCCCAAACGGATTTGTATTTAGTATATCCGGCATGGCGGTCATCGTCACACGTTGGGGCCCGCACCCACGATCCGTAGATCGATCTTGATTGTCCTGCTTTGTTTTCAGTTTGTCTCGCAGGTCGTGCATGTAGCCCCGGGCCTTTGTGTTTTTGTTTTATTGGCGACGGGGTGCGGGCTGGTGTTCGGGTTGATACGCCGCTTTATCTCGGCCACGAGGTGGTCGGTCAGCCGCATCCTGCGCTGGTAGTATAGGCTCTAGTGCCTCGTCCTCGAGTTGAGGTAACAACCTGCGCCTCGGGAAGCTTTTGGTTGGGCGCTAGAGTCCGTATTCCTCGGCCGCCAGGACCTCAGTCCATCTGCCACTTAGCAGATGTTGATCAGCTTGAAGCTGTTGCTGTTTTTTCTTCAGGCTCTTTGCAGTGGCTATAAGCCGGCGCTTGAAGCGCTCCTGCTCGACGGGATCCTGAGGCACGATAAATTCATCGTCGCCGAGGCTTACCTCGTCTTCGGAGAGGGGCATGTAATTGTCATCCTCCGAGTTTTCATCCGCTGCCTGTTCATTAGGGCTAGCTTGCCCGTCCTCCCATCCGGCCTGTTCGAATCTTGGCTGGGCGGGATTGTTTTCGACTTCGGCATCATCCGGAGTGCTATTGTCTCTTGTGCCGGTATCGCTATTTTTGCTATGGTGGGTTTTGGAGCGGCGCTGCAGACGTCGGCGCTTAGGTTGCTTCTCAAGAGGATCACCATCCATTGCATCCTTTTGATCCTCACCATCGTTTTCTTTGGGTGTGTCCACCATATATATGTCGTATGATGAGGTGGCTGTCCAGCGCCCTGAGGGCGCTGGTTCCTATTCTTCTCCGGCATCGTCGTCCATACCATCGATGTCCTCGGAGTCGAAATCAAGCATGTCAGTTAAATCGTCGACAGTGGCTATTAAGTGGGTGGTGGGTGGGTAACGAATTCCTTCGTCGTCCGCTTCCCACTCAAGCCGTACACAGTTCGGCCAAGAGTCTCCTGACAGGGAGAGAGATTTTAATGAATTTAGCACATCGCCCAAGGGCGAGTGCTGAAAGATATCCCCGGAGCTAAACTCCATGATCGGTGCCCAGTTAGATCCGATGGGCACGGACGCACGCGGTTTGGAGCCTATGGCCGGAGTCGAGTCCGAGGGTCCGATGACACAGACCTCATCGGAAGTGGAATCTGTGTTCGGCTCTATCGCCGTTGAGTGTGTGGCCTCCGCTGCGGGGTCCATCCTCCCGTCCTCGGATGGCATGATCTGTACTGGATTTAAAGCCAGGGTAGCTGCAGGTGTGATCTCCTGAACACCGTCTGACGACAGATCTAGGTCATGCTCGTTGCGATTGGAGGGTGCACCTGTCATGGGCTCGAATCCGTCGAAGATCAAGTCTCCGCGGATATCGGCAGTCTAATTCAGGCTTCCAAACCTGACCTGATGGCCAGGAGCGTAACTGTCGATCTTCTCCAGATGGCCAAGCAAGTTGGCCCGCAGTGCGAAGCCGCCGAATACGAAGATCTGTCCAGGGAGGAAAACCTCGCCCTGGACCGCATTGTTGTGGATGATTGAAGGAGCCATCAAGCCTTATGGTGACGACACAGTGGAACTCTCAATGAAAGCACCAATGACGGTGTCAAAACCGGCGGATCTCGGGTAGGGGGTCCCGAACTGTGCGTCCAAGGCTAATGGTAACAGGAGGCGGGGGACACAATGTTTACCCAGGTTCGGGCCCTCTCTATGGAGATAATACCCTACTTCCTGCTTGATTGATCTTGATGATATGAGTATTACAAGAGTTGATCTACCACGAGATCGTAGAGGCTAAACCCTAGAATCTAGCCTATGATTCTGATTGTTGTTCTCCTATGGACTAAACCCTCCAGTTTATATAGATATCGGAGGGGGCTACGGTTACACAGAGTTGGTTACGGAGAAGGGAATCTACATATCTGAATTGCCAAGCTTGCCTTCCACACAAAGGAGAGTCCCACCCGGACACGGGACGAAGTCTTCAATCTTGTATCTTCATGGTCCAATAGTCCGGCATAAGCATATAGTCCGGCTGTTCGAGGACCCCCTAATCCTGGACTCCCTCAATCCTCACGAGGCTGCTCCCTGCAGGCGCCCTCGCGAGGTTGGCCCTGCCAACGATCCTCCCGAAGATGGTCGCGCCACTCCTGGCGATGGTTGCGTCCGTCCCAGCGTCCTCCACCTCGGCCACCTCCACGGTCGTAGCCTCGATCGTTGTGCTCGGGGTGTCGACCGAGGCGCCCGTCACAAAGGGCCCTGAGCTCCTGGCAGTCGTTGGTGTTGTGGCTGTGGACATTGTGGAAGATGCAGAACGGTCGGTTGATTTTGGACGACTCGTGGTGGTCGCAGCCGCGCTTCATCTCTGGCTCGGCCGCGAGCACGGCCGGCCCTTTGCGCTTCACGTCCTTGGCCTTGGCCTTCTTGTCTTCGGGGTCAGCATCAGGGACCTCGAGGAGGGAGAGGCGCCCCTCCTCAGCCCTTGCACACTTGTTCGCCATGTTGAACATCTCGAAGGCTATGCATAGGTCCTCATGGATGACGAGCTCCTCCTTCATCTTGACATCGCGGACGCCATCAGTGAACGCTGAAATGATGGCCTCGTCTGACACCTTGGGGATCTTGAGGCGAACGTTGTTGAAGCGCTGGATATACTTCTGCAGGGTCTCTCTTGGCTGCTGCTTGATGCGACGCAGGTCACCCGCGGCCGGGGGACGGTCGCGAGTGCCCTGGAAGTTGGCGATGAAGCGAACGCGCATCTCCTCCCAGGACGAGACCGATCCCACGGGAAGATTCAGGAGCCAATAATGCGCGCCATCCTTGAGGGCCATGGGGAACCAGTTCTCCATGATCTTCTCATCGCCGCTGGCCGCCTCGATGCTTAGCTCGTAGAGCTGCAGGAACTCGGCGGGGTCGATGGTGCCGTCGTAGCGTGGGGGCAGGTAAGGTTTGAACTTGCTCGGCCAGATGATGTTGTAGAACTCTGAGGTGAACGCGTGACATCGTGCTGTGGCCACGGGGGCTCGTCGAGGAGGTGAAACCTGGTCCTGGTGCACGCGCGCCGCCACCTCCTGTGGCGGCACGTGGGCTAGACGTGGGGGGGTGCAGGAAGCACGCGTGCTTCCCCTTGAGGCCGCTGCACCACCTGGTAGCTCATCTTTTCCCGCACAGGCGCCTGGCATGGCAAGTTGCCCCGTGGCGCCACACGCCTTGGCTCGACGATGACGCCCTGGGCCGGAGGTGGTGGAGGAGCCCCGTGAGCCACGTCGCCCACGGCAGGCGGCTGCTGGGCAGTGAGCGGGCTGGTGCAGCAGAGCCCCCTACCGCGCTAACGAGCTCAGCGATCCGCTCGAGCCATTCCTCGTAGAAGTCGCCAACCAGGCGGTAGCGAAGGAGCTCTCATGCCATGAGCAGAGCGGCCTGCGCGTTCGCCAGGCCGTGACGCGCATGGGAGGATGAAGCTGCCGGGGTCAGTGATGGAGTGGCGGTGCGCCCGTCGCGGCGCACCGAAGGGTGCAGCGAAGAAGCTTGCTGCTCGTGCCCAGCAGGGCCCGTGGCGGCGTTGGCCACCGGAGACAGAGCACGACGAGCACAACCATCGCCCGCCGGAGCCGTCTCAGCAACGCGAGCGGCGACTGCGGCCCGGCGCTCGGCGCGAGCCTGGCGTGCGTCAGCCATGGAGGTGTCAGAGTGATGGTGGATAGATCGACGGAAGAGAAGATCCGACGCACCCCTACGTGGCGCGCCAAATGTCAGATTACGGGTTCCGCAAACCTTGAAATGTTTGAACTCTGGGGTGCGTGCAGAGATCTCAACCTACCCAGCCTGCCTACTCGCGATCCTCCTAAGCCTAGCGCGTCGGGCTCAAAGAGACAAAGAGACGCAACAGTTTATCCTGGTTCAGGCCACCTTGCGGTGTAGTACCCTACTCCAGCGTTTTGGTGGATTGCCTCGAGGGGCTGAGGATGAACTAGTACAGTGGATGAACTGGCCTCAGGAGGTGAGGTGTTCTTGAACTCAAGAGAGCTAGTGAGGTGGTCGGGTGAGAGTGCATCCGATGCCCTTGCTCTGAGCTCGATCGGATCTCCTTCTCTATGGTGGTGACTAAGTCCTATTTATAGTGGCCTTGGTCCTCTTCCCTAATGTTGGCGGGAAGGGATCCCACAACGGCCGGATTTGAAAGGGTACAAGCAGTACAACTTATCCTGACTAAAGTGGTCTTCGCCTGCAAAAATCCCCTGGTCGTGATGTTGCGGTGGGCTTGGTGATGAGCTCCGTCCTGCCGTCTTGGTGGTTGTAACGCCCACGATGCGGCTATATCTCCCACGTGTCGAGGCACGACTTAGAGGCATAACCGCATTGTGGTTTTGTCGCAAGAAGGGTCATCTTCACACAATCCCATGTAATGAATAAGAATGGGATAACGAGAGTTGGCTTACAATCGCCACTTCACACAATACATAAATATAATTCATACATCATCCAAAATCCACACGTAGACCGACTACGGTCAAAATCCAAATGAAAATAAGATAACCCCAAATGCTAGATCCCCGATCGTCCCAACTGGGCTCCACTACTGATTATCAGGAAAAGAAACATAGTAACGACCACGTTCCTCATCGAACTGCCACTTGAGCTCGGTTGCATCATTTGCACTGGCATCGTCGGCACCTGCAACTATTTTGGTAGAATCTGTTAGTCACGAGGACTCAGCAATCTCACACCCGCGAGATCAAGACTATTTAAGCTTATAGGGAAGGATGGTGCAATGAGGTGGAGCTGCAGCAGGCACTAAGCATATATGGTGGCTAACATACGCAAGTGAGAGCGAGAAGAGAAGCAACGCAACGGTCGTGAAGCTAGAAATGATCAAGAAGTGATCCTGAAACTACTTAGGTTCATGCATAACTCAAACCGTGTTCACTTCCCGGACTCCGCCGAGAAGAGACCATCACGGCTACACACACAGTTGATGTATTTTAATTAAGTCAAGTGACAAGTTGTCTACAACCGGACATTAACAAATTCCCATCTGCCTCATAACCGCGGGCACGGCTTTCGAAAGATAATACCCTGCAGGGGTGTCCCAACTTAGCCCATTATAAGCTCTCACGGTCAACGAAGGATAAACCTTCTCCCAGGAAGACCCGATCAGTCTCGGAATCTCGGTTTACAAGACATTTCGACAATGGTAAAACAAGACCAGCAAAGCCACCCGAACGTGCCGACAAATCCCGATAGGAGCTGCACATATCTCGTTCTCAGGGCACACCGGATGGGCAAGACGTCGGGTTGGCATAGACCCTGGTTGCCCAGGGGGCGCCGGACATCGCCCAGTTTGGGCCAGCACTCAAAGGAGCACTGGTCCGGGGGGTTAAATAAAGATGACCCTCGGGCTCGCGAAAACCCAAGGGAAAAAGGCTTAGGTGGAAAATGGTAAAACCAAGGTTGGGCCTTGCTGGAGGAGTTTTATTCAAGGCGAACTATCAAGGGGGTCCCATAAATCACCCAACCGCGTAAGGAACGCAAACTCAAGGAACATAACACCGGTATGACGGAAACTAGGGCGGCAAGAGTGGAACAAAACACCAGGCATAAGGCCGAGCCTTCCACCCTTTACCAAATATATATATGCATTAATTAAATAAGAGATATTGTGATATGCCAAAATATCCATGTTCCAACATGGAACCAACTTCATCTTCACCTGCAACTAGCAATGCTATAAGAAGGGCTGAGCAAAAGCGGTAACTTAGCCAAACAACGGTTTGCTAGGAAAGGATGGTTAGAGGCTTGACATGGCAATATGGGAGGCATGATATAGCAAGTGGTAGGTAGCGCAGCATGGCAATAGAACGAGCAAGTAGCAAAAGCAAAGATAGAAGTGATTTCGAGGGTATGGTCATCTTGCCTGCAAGGTTCTCAGAGTTGTCGAAAGCTTGATCCTCGTAAGCGTACTCAACAGGTTCCTCGTTCAAGAACTCGTCTCCCGGTCTACCCACAGCAAGAACACAAGCAATGGAACCACAATCAATCATGGGAAATGCACAAGCAACATGATGCAATACATGCATGATATGCGAGATGTGATATGCGATGCATATGCGTGCTCTGGAAGAAAAAGAATGAACAAGGCAGTAACTTGGCAAACCAAGTATGCCACTGGAAAGATGAGATGATTTCGGTCGAAATCGATATAAGGATCACCGGAAACGGATGCACGGTTTGCAAATGGCAAGCAAAACAAGAATGACATAAATCTGCGATTAACAGCATGATAGCACTTAGAATACATCAAGTAACTATGCTACAGCACCCCAACATAGCAACAAAGCATATGGCAGTAATCTAAAGGAGAGGCTTGACAAAATATAAACACTGAGCTACGGCAAGATCACAACATAACAGGCTGAAACAAGCAAGGCAAGAGTGCAAAAGATATCAGAATCACAGACTTGGTGAAATTACTGGACATGGCCGAAACAGTATCAGGTAGCAATGTTCAGAGCAAGAAAAACACATGCTATAGGAACTTAACATAGCAAAACAAGGCATGGCATGAACCTACTAAAAGCATAGAATAAAAGCCCCTTACTGACCATAAGCCAAAAAGGATCAGAAGATATGATGGCACCATGTAAACATAGCAAGTTTCGTTAACAGGTTTCAGACTTGGCAGAAAACAGAGCATGGCAGTAACAGAAATTATGAGGGCATCTTGGTGAGCTTTATTCACTCACCAAAAAGCAATGCAAGACAAAACAAGCATACCTACAGCAAGATGGCATGTTTATGAAGCTACCCATGGCAAGAGCAAATACATAGCATGTATGGATCAACTACAACAACCTTGGCAAAATTGAATAACATGTAAACAATCCGCCAGGAACATTTTATAGAAAAAGTAGAGCAAGATTGAGACATGCTATGCACTCCATAATTGCACACAGGGGCATTTATAGATGGATCACAACTATATCCATAAAACATCCTTACTGAACATGCCGAAAAGAAGCATGGATCTCTCTGTAGACACATGGATACATAGCAACAAAATAACAGCAGTAACAGACTGAAAATCCAGTCCCTGAAAACAGAAACATCACGAAGCCTACTTTGCATGCTTGTGCTAGTCACCACATAGATCACAAAAATACATGGCATACACCTCTATAAAGATGGCATGGCATAGCTCAAAATACCGGTATAGCTCATGCCCATAAGATGCACTCATCAATTGCAACAAAAATAACAAAACACCAAGTTCTGATAAGTAACAGCAGTTAACAGCATATAGCACTGTTGCACCAGAGATTTGGGCATCAAGATGGACTCAAATGAACATGGCACAATGGAATAAAATGAGGATCATCTCGAGGAGAACATTTTGACATATTACACACACGAAACGAAGCAGTATGCACGGAGTTATGATGCGATGAACAGAGCAATATTATGCAAAAACTTCGGGACTTAGAGAAATCAGAGGGGGAGAAGAAGTCAACCGCGGATGGATCTAGATCGGGCGCACGGACGTCGAGGCGGAGCTGGCTCGCCGGAGAAGAAGAGGAGGCGGCGACCGGAGTGGAGAGGAGGGAGATGGCGGCGGGGCACGGGCGCGGGTGCCCGTGGCGTCGGCGCGGAGAGGAGCTCGGGGCCGCGGGGGCCGGCGACGCGGTCGGGCACGGAGGCGGCGGTGACGACCTGGCGGGAGGCGCGCCGGCGACGGGGTCCGGCGAAGGCGACGGCGGGCGGCGACGCTCGGAGGCGCGGGCGAGCGGGAGGCCGAGGGGGCGGCGACGCAGCCGGATGGGCTGGGAGGGCCCGCCCCGGGCCGAGCGGCCCGGCGGCGGCGGAGCGCGCGGGACAGGTGGCACTCTCCGGTTGGTCGGGCGCGGCGGCTGGTTTCGTCCGGCTCGGGCAGACGTGTCCGGCGGCGCGGGGTGGAAGAGACTAGGGTTTGATCCGAAATTTCAGAGGGGGAGGTGTTTTTATAGGTAGAGGGAGGTAGGAGACTCCAAATAGAGTGCGGTTTTCGCCCACACGATCGTGATCGAACGACCGAGAGCATGGAGGTGACTTAGAGGGGTTTTGAGCTGTTTGGAGGGGGCTTTTGCTGTAACACACAAAAGGATTTTGCGGTTACCCGGTTAACCGTTGGAGCATCAAACGACCTCCAAATGGAATGAAACTTGACAGGTGGTCTACCGGTGGTATACGAAGGCCACTTGACAAAGCTCGGTCCATTCCGAGAACGTTTAACGCCCGCTCATGAAAAAGAAACAAGAGGGGGTGCACCGGTGCATGTGGGAGTGTCGGATTGCAAAACGGACAACGGGGAAAATGCTCGGATGCATGAGACGAACACGTATGCAAATGCAATGCACATGATGACATGATGTGAGATGCATGACATGAACAAAAATGCAAAACGAAAGACAAAACCCGACCACGGAGGGAATATCATAACACATAGCCGAAAATGGCAAGAGTTGGTGTTACAAATATGGAAAGTTGGATCCGGGTGTTACAACACTCCACCACTACGAGAGGATCTCGTCCCGAGATCTAGGACTGAAAGAACTCCGGATATTCGGAACGGAGATGGTCCTCACGTTCCCAGGTGGCTTCTCGGTCGGAATGGTGCGACCACTTCACTTTCAGGAATTTGATTGACTTGTTGCGAGTCTTGCGCTCAGTTTCTTCAAGAATAGCAACGGGGTGCTCATGATAAGACAGATCTTCTTAGAGATCAATCTCTTCGAAGTTGATGGTGCGCTCCGGAGTCTTGAAGCACTTGCGAAGCTGTGACACGTGGAACACATCGTCCACGTTCGCGAAGTTGGAGGGAAGCTCAAGTTGATAGGCGAGGTCGCCTCTTTTGCCAATGATCTTGAAAGGACCCACGTATCTAGGGGCAAGCTTCCCTTTGATACCGAAGTGACGAGTGCCTTTCATTGGAGAGACGCGGAGGTAGACATGGTCTCCGATCTCGAAAGCCAAATCACGGTGCTTACTATCATAGTAACTCTTCTGGCGCGATTGCACGGCTTTGAGATTTTCACGGATGACTTGACACATTTCTTCAGCCTCTGTGATTAAGTCGTTGCCAAGGAGTTGGCGTTCACCAGTCTCTGACCAATTGAGAGGAGTACGGCACTTTCTGCCATATAGAATTTCGAATGGGGCCTTGCCCGAACTCGCTTGGAAGCTGTTGTTGTAGGAGAATTCGGCATATGGAAGACAATCTTCCCATTTCATGCCAAAGGAAATGACACAAGCCCGGAGCATATCTTCAAGAATTTGATTGACTCGCTCGACTTGGCCACTAGTTTGAGGATGGAAAGCTGTGCTGAAGCGAATGTTGATGCCCATGGCCTTCTAGAAGGAGTCCCAGAACTTAGAAGTGAAGATGCTTCCACGATCTTAAGATATCAATTGTGGAATGCCGTGCAAGGAGACAATCCTGGAGGTGTATAGCTCTGCCAACTGAGCTGCTGTGATAGATTCTTTGATTGGAAGGAAATGAGCCACTTTAGTAAGCTTGTCGATGACAATGAAGATAGCATCATTTCCGCGTTTGGACTTGGAAAAACCAGTCACGAAGTCCATTTCGATATGATCAAACTTCCATTCCGGGATAGCAAGAGGTTGGAGGAGACCAGCTGGTCGTTGGTGTTCTTCTTTCACCCTTCGACAGACATCACATTCGTTCACGAATTGAGCGATTTCTCGCTTCATTCGAGTCCACCAATACGACTGCTTGAGGTCATGGTACATCTTCGTACTTCCAGGATGAATGGAAAGAAGAGAATTGTGCGCCTCGTTCATAATGACTTTCCTTAGATCACCTTTAGGAACCACAATCCGGTCCTCGAAGAATAAAGTGTTTTTGTCATCAATGCGATAGCACTTATATTTGGAAAGACCCTTGTCAATACCACGTTTCACCTTCTTCACCATTGTATCCAGGAGTTGTGCCTCACGAATTTGATCTTCCAAAGTAGGAGAGACTATGAGGCTGGCAAGAAAGCCTTGAGGAACAACTTGGAGATTCAGCTTGCGGAAAGCTTCACAAAGATCCGGTTGGAATGGCTTGAGAATTAAGCTGTTGCAGTAAGCCTTCCTGCTCAAAGCATCTGCAATGACATTGGCCTTGCCTGGAGTATACTCAATACTCGGATTGTACTCTTGAATCATTTCGAGCCATCGAGTTTGCCTGAGGTTGAGGTTTGGCTGAGTGAAGATGTACTTGAGACTCTTGTGATCGGTGAATATGTCCACTTTTCTTCCCAACAAGAGATGTCTCCATGTTATTAATGCATGGACAACTGCCGCCAACTCAAGATCGTGAGTGGGGTAGTTCTTTTCGTTGGGCTTCAACTGACGAGAGGTATAGTCCACAACTTTCTTCTCTTGCATTAACACAACACCGAGACCTTGAAGAGAAGCATCACAGAAAACTTCGAATGGCTTGGATTCATCAGGAGGAGTTAAGACAGGAGCTATGACGAGTTTCTCTTTGAGAGTGTTGAAAGCAACGTCACACTCAGGAGACCAGACATACTTCACATGCTTCTGGAGGAGGTTGGAAAGAGGCTTTGCAATCTTAGAGAAATTCTCAACGAATCTTCGGCAATAGCTTGCAAGACCAAGAAAACTGCGAAGCTGCTTGACATTCTGAGGAGGTTCCCAATTCACAATTGCATACACCTCCTCGGGATTAACAGCGATGCCCTTGGCAGAGATGATATGACCAAGGTAAAGAACTTCATCGAGCCAAAACTCACATTTGGAAAACTTCGCATAAAATTGATACTCTCTGAGCTTGTCGAGCACCAATCGCAAATGTTTGGCATGATCCTTCTTATTCTTGGAGAAGACCAAGATATCATCGAGATACACCAGGACGAATTCATTGGTATAGGGGTTGAAGATGAAATTCATCATCCGAGAGAATGTTGGAGGAGCATTGACAAGGCCGAAAGACATGACAGTATATTCATAAGAACCAAAGCTTGTTCTGAATGCTGTCTTGGGAATATCTTCTTCACGAATGTGAATCTGATGATAACCCATACGAAGGTCAAGCTTGGAGAATACTTTAGCACCCTTGAGTTCCTCGAATAGCTCATTGATGTTGGGAAGTGGATACTTGTTCTTGATTGTCTTCTTGTTCAATGGACTGTAGTCGACACAAAGTCGGTCCGTGCCATCCTTCTTCTGGACAAAAAGAACACCACAACCCCATGGAGATGAACTCGGTCTGATCAAACCCAGACGCTCTTGTTCATCGAGCTGTTTCTTCAATTCCTTCAGCTCCTTTGGTCCAAGCTTGTAAGGACGCTTGCAAACGGGTTCCGTGCCAGGCTCTAGATCGATAACGAACTCAACTGGCCGGTGAGGAGGCATACCCGGAAGCTCTTCTGGAAAGACATCTTGGTACTCACAAACGACTGGAATCTGAGAGATGGCATTCAATTCGGCCTTCTCATTGAGAGAAAACAACCGAATGGTTTCATCACGAGCGGCATAAATGAAAACATCCTCGGAAGAGTGTGTCAATTGAATTTCCCTGGCAGCACAATCAAGTTGAGCCTTGTGCTTAGAAAGCCAGTCCATGCCGAGAATTAGATCAATATCCGAGTCACCAAGAACCATTGGAGAAGATAAAAATTTATAGTTGCCCCTCTTGATAGATACATCTGGAGCCATCATTTTGGTATTCAAGAATAAGCCCGGAGAGGAAACCGCTATCGGCTTAGACTGGTCGACAATATGCAAATTGTTCATGGATGCAAAAGGTCTTGATATGAAAGAAATAGATGCACCAGTATCAAATAAGACTTTTGCAAGAATATCATTAACTGAGAGATTACCCATTATCACATCAGTAGATTCCTCCGCTTGAGCTGCATTCATCATGTTCACCTTTGCAGACTTGGGATTATGCTTGACCACTGCATTGCTGGAAGATCTCACAGGAGGAGGAGGCGGAAGACGCCTTTGGTTGAAGCACTTGTTAGCATAGTGACCTTTCTGCTGACACTTGTTGCAAGTCACCTCTGAGAGTGGACGATGATAAGGAGCATTCGACTTTGGAGCTTGATTCTGAGACTTGTTCTGATAGCCAGAGTTGGATGAGTGGGAAGATCCATGGCCACCTTTGTTCTTCTGCTGGTAAGGCTGACGAAGAGGAGGAGGAGGAGGCAACCAGAACTTTTGTTGCTTAGCAGCCACAAGTGAGGAAGAAGAAGACTGAACTGCGTCCCTGACTCTCTTCTTAGAAGCCTCACACTTGAGCTGAGTAGCCTCTTGTTTCAGTGCCATATTGTAGAAATCATCATACTTGGTCGGCTCAAAAAGCACGAGAGGTAATTGCAGATCTTCTCTAAGGCCACCTCCGAATTGATAGATCATGCTCTTTTCATCAGGAACGTCTTGCTTAGCGAAGCGAGCGAGTTTCTGAAACTGAGTATTGTATTGATACACGGACATGCTGCCTTGCTTGAGATTGCGGAACTCCTCACGCTTGCTCTCAACAACACTTTGTGGAATGTCGTGAGCTTTGAAGTCTCGACTGAAATCATCCCAGGTAATCACACGACCTCCTCTGGAATCTTTGTATTGTTGATACCACTCGGCAGCTTGATCCTTGAGTTGAAAAGAAGCGAACTTGACAAAGTCCTCAGGCCTGGCATTGCTACATTCAAAATGCTTGTTGATGTCCACGAGCCAATCATCGGCGTCTGTGGCCTCGGCACGGCAGCTGAAAGACTTGGGCTGATTTGCGAGGAACTGGTTGAGGGTAGCGAAATGAGGCTGATTGTTGCCTTGGCCTTGATTTCCTTGATTGCCTTGCCCTTGGGTGCGTTCTTGCAAGAGTTGCACAATCATCTGAGCATTGGCGTTGGTGGCTGCCATGATAGCTTGCCATGCCTCTGGAGGCGGTGGTGGTGGCGGAGGGTTCGCCTGACTCCCTTCATTGTTTTCCGGATTCTGACGCGTTGGCGGAGCCATCCTGAAGAGGGTGACATCCGTTAGCATCTTGATAGACAGATAGGCAAATTGAATTAACGGATAGAAATTGCAACACATAGTCTTCACAATAAACATTCGAACGAGGATGAACGAATGAATTCCATAGTAAATCATCACACTTCCATTAAGGTGAGAAGCCACTTGATAAGAGATTGATGAATAAAATAAAAAGATACGAGTGGAACAAATAAGTGGTAAGGATTACCCAATCACAAACCAAATATTTGCGGGAAGAAATGCTAAGAGCTACATGAATCCCACCTATAAACTGCCGAAACTTTCTGGTTATGCAATCTGGTGTTGGGGATACAGGGGACACAAAATATATCACCCAAACTAGCAATCCCTAGATCCAGCTGTATCCATCCGTCAACACATAACCAAGAAACCTTCGGAAATCGTGTACCTCAACCTTCGAAAATCATCCGTTATACGAGTTATGGCAATACTCCCGAACTCCCGCCCCAGTACTGGGTGGCGTCGAGGTGATCTCACCAACAACTGCATAAAAGAGATTTTCGATGTCGGCGAAACTCAGGTATTCCAGAACTGCAATGATAAAATTGTGACGACAACACCTCGGAGCTCAACTCCCCGGGACACTGCCACAACCCCTAAATGTCAGGAGGCACCAAGAACAATGTTCTCGTCACAAAACCATCGGAACGATTCCAAGATACCTGCGTGATCCTAACATTTTTAGTGAAATTTGAGGAGAGAAGAGTCAAAACTTCTACGTCAGGAGGCCTCACCAGAGCGACGAAGGGACTGAGGAGTAAAAAGAATCCTACTCTCCGATATATATAATCCTAAGACTCAAAACATTTTTTGTTCTAGACTCAACAACACCAGTGATTCGATCAAGCAGGGGGCTCCTAAGTCGGGGATGGCTCTGATTACCAACTTGTAACGCCCACGATGCGGCTATATCTCCCACGTGTCGAGGCACGACTTAGAGGCATAACCGCATTGTGGTTTTGTCGCAAGAAGGGTCATCTTCACACAATCCCATGTAATGAATAAGAATGGGATAACGAGAGTTGTCTTACAATCGCCACATCACACAATACATAAATATAATTCATACAACATCCAAAATCCACACGTAGACCGACTACGGTCAAAATCCAAATGAAAATAAGATAACCCCAAATGCTAGATCCCCGATCGTCCCAACTGGGCTCCACTACTGATCATCAGGAAAAGAAACATAGTAACGACCACGTTCCTCATCGAACTCCCACTTGAGCTCGGTTGCGTCATCTGCACTGGCATCGTCGGCACCTGCAACTGTTTTGGTAGAATCTGTGAGTCACGACGACTCAGCAATCTCACACCTACGAGATCAAGACTATTTAAGCTTATAGGGAAGGATGGTGCAATGAGGTGGAGCTGCAGCAAGCACGAAGCATATATGGTGGCTTACATACGCAAGTGAGAGCGAGAAGAGAAGCAACGCAACGGTCGTGAAGCTAGAAATGATCAAGAAGTGATCCTGAAACTAGTTACGTTCATGCATAACTCAAACAGTGTTCACTTCCCGGACTCCGCCGAGAAGAGACCATCACGGCTACACACACAGTTGATGTATTTTAATTAAGTCAAGTGACAAGTTGTCTACAACCGGACATTAACAAATTCCCATCTGCCTCATAACCACGAGCACGGCTTTCGAAAGATAATACCCTGCAGGGGTGTCCCCACTTAGCCCATTATAAGCTCCCACGGTCAACGAAGGATAAACCTTCTCCCAGGAAGACCCGATCAGTCTCGGAATCCTGGTTTAGAAGACATTTCGACAATGGTAAAACAAGACCAGCAAAGCCACCTGAATGTGCTGACAAATCCCGATAGGAGCTGCACATATCTCGTTCTCAGGGCACACCGGATGGGCAAGACGTCGGGTTGGCATAGACCCTTGTTGCCCAGGGGGCGCCAGACATCGCCCAGCTTGGGCCAGCACTCGAAGGAGCACTGGTCTGGGGGGCTAAATAAAGATGACCCTCGGGCTCGCGAAAACCCAAGGGAAAAAGGCTTAGGTGGAAAATGGTAAAACCAAGGTTGGGCCTTGCTGGAGGAGTTTTATTCAAGGCGAACTGTCAAGGGGGTCCCATAAATCACCCAACCGCGTAAGGAACGCAAACTCAAGGAACATAACACCGGTATGACGGAAACTAGGGCGGCAAGAGTGGAACAAAACACCAGGCATAAGGCCGAGCCTTCCACCCTTTACCAAATATATAGATGCATTAATTAAATAAGATATATTGTGATATGCCAAAATATCCATGTTCCAACATGGAACCAACTTCAAATTCACCTGCAACTAGCAACGCTATAAGAAGGGCTGAGCAAAAGCGGTAACTTAGCCAAACAACGGTTTGCTAGGAAAGGATGGTTAGAGGCTTGACATGGCAATATGGGAGGCATGATATAGCAAGTGGTAGGTAGCGCAGCATGGCAATAGAAAGAGCAACTAGCAAAAGCAAAGATAGAAGTGATTTTGAGGGTATGGTCATCTTGCCTACAAGGTTCTCAGAGTTGTCGAAAACTTGATCCTCGTAAGCGTACTCAACAGGTTCCTCGTTCACGAACTCGTCTCCCGGCTCTACCCACAGCAAGAACACAAGCAATGGAACCACAATCAAACACGGGAAATGCACAAGCAACATGATGCAATACATGCATGATATGCGAGATGTGATATGCGATGCATATGCGTGCTCCGGAAGAAAAACAATGAACAATGCAGTAACTTGGCAAACCAAGTATGCCACTGGAAAGATGAGATGATTTCGGTCGAAATCGATATAAGGATCACCGGAAACGGTTTGCAAATGGCAAGCAAAACAAGAATGACATAAATCTGCGATTAACAGCATGATAGCACTTAGAATACATCAAGTAACTATGCTACAGCACCCCAACATAGCAACAAAGCATATGGCAGTAATCTAAAGGAGATGCTTGACAAAAGATGAACACTGAGCTACCGCTAGATCACAACATAACAGGCTGAAACAAGCATGGCAAGAGTGCAAAAGATATTAGAATCACAGACTTAGTGAAATTACTGGACATGGCCGAAACAGCATCAGGTAGCAATGTTCAGAGCATGCAAAACACATGCTACAGGAACTTAACATAGACAAACAAGGAATGGCATGAACCTACTAAAAGCATAGAATAAAAGCCCCTTACTGACCATAAACCAAAAAAGATCAGAAGATATGATGGCACCCATGTAAACATAGCAAGTTTCGTTAACAGGTTTCAGACTTAGCAGAAAACAGAGCATGGCAGTAACAGAAATTATGAGGGCATCTTGGTGAGCTTGATTCACTCACCAAAAAGCAATGCAAGACAAAAAAAGCATACCTACAGCAAGATGGCATGTTTATAAAGCTACCCATGGCAAGATCAAATACATAGCATGTATGGATCAACTACAACAACCTTGGCAAAATTGAATAACATGTAAACAATCGGCCAGGAACATTTTATAGCAAAAGTAGAGCAAGATTGAGACATGCTATGCACTCCATAATTGCACACAGGGGCATTGATGGATGGAGCACAACTATATCCACAAAACATCCTTACTGAACATGCCGAAAAGAAGCATGGATCTCTCTGTAGACACGTGGATACATAGCAACAAAATAACAGCAGTAACAGACAGTGAAAATCCTGTCCCTGAAAACAGAAACATCACGAAGCCTAGTTTGCATGCTTGTGCTAGTCACCACATAGATCACAAAAATACATGGCATACACCTCTGTAAATAAGGCATGGCATAGATCAAAACACCTGTAGAGCTCATGCCCATAAGATGCACACATCAATTGCAACAAAAATAACAAAACACCAAGTTCTGATAAGTAATAGCAGTTAACAGCATATAGCACTCTTGCACCAGAGATTTGGGCATAAAGATCGACTCAAATGAACAAGGCACAATGGAACAAAATGAGTAGCATCTCGAGACGAACATTTTGACATATTACACGCACGAAACGGAGCAATATGCACGGAGTTATGATGCGATGAACAGAGCAATATTATGCAAAAACTTCGGGACTTCAGAGAAATCAGAGGGGGAGAAGAAGTCAACCGCGGATGGATCTGGATCGGGCGCACGGACGTCGAGGCGGAGCTGGCTCGCCGGAGAAGAAGAGGAGGTGGCGACCGGAGTGGAGAGGAGGGAGATGGCGGCGGGGCACGGGCGCGGGTGCCCGTGGCGTCGGCGCGGAGAGGAGCTCGGGGCCGCGGGGGCCGGCGACGCGGTCGGGCACGGAGGCGGCGGTGACGACCCGGCGGGAGGCGCGCCGGCGACAGGGTCCGGCGAAGGCGGCGGCGGGCTGCGACGCTCGGAGGCGCGGGCGAGCGGGAGGCCGAGGGGGCGGCGATGCGGCCGGATGGGCCAGGACGGCCCGCCCCGGGCCGAGCGGGCCGGCGGCGGCGGAGCGCGCGGGGGCGGCGCGTGGGACAGGTGGCGCTCTCCGGTTGGTCGGGCGCGGCGGCGGGTTTCGTTCGGCTCGGGCGGACGTCTCCGGCGGCGCGGGGTGGAAGAGAGTAGGGTTTGATCCGAAATTTCGGAGGGGGAGGTGTTTTTATAGGTAGAGGGAGGTAGGAGACTCCAAAGGAGTGCGGTTTTCGCCCACACGATCGTGATCGAACGACCGAGAGCATGGAGGTGACTTAGAGGGGTTTTTGGTTGTTTGGAGGGGGGTTTGCTGCAACACACAAAAGGACTTTGCGGTTACCCGGTTAACCGTTGGAGCATCAAACGACCTCCAAATGGAACGAAACTTGACAGGTGGTCTACCGGTGGTATACCAAGGCCACTTGACAAAGCTTGGTCCATTCCGAGAACGTTTAACACCCGCTCACGAAAAGAAACAAGAGGGGGTGCGCCAGTGCATGTGGGAGTGTCGGATTGCAAAACGGACAACGGGGAAAATGCTAGGATGCATGAGACGAACACGTATGCAAATGCAATGCACATGATGACATGATGTGAGATGCATGACATGAACAAAAATGCAAAACGAAAGACAAAACCCGACCACGGAAGGAATATCATAACACATGGCAAGAGTTGGAGTTACAAATATGGAAAGTTACATCCGGGGTTTTACAGTGGTCTTGGTCTTGTTGCACCAGAATGGAAACCTTTGGCTGATTCCTCGAGACTCTGCGCCTGCGGCTTGCCTCCCTTGCACCGAAGAGGAAACTGGCGCTCTGCGCCCACTGGCGCCCGCCTGGCCTTGGTCGTCATGGCTCACGTCAGCTGAGCCTCGTGAGGTGCACCTTGCATAGAACTCTCCGCCCCTCTGGAGCCAGCCTGAAGAGGCCGATCCCCTCAGGGGCCTTGGTATCGTCCTCCTCGCGAGGTGTCGTGGAATGGTCACGGCAGATGTCCTCAAGCTAGGACTTAGTCGTGGAGCCATCGCCGCTAGGAAGCTTGAAGGGGTTAACAGGACAAGGAACACGAGGGTTTATACTGGTTCGGCCCCTTACGGTGAAGGTAAAAGCCTAGGTCCATTTGAGGTGGTCTTGATTAGGGTTTCGATGACCAGGGAGCTTAACTGCTATGCGTGGCTCTCGATGAGATCTTTCTTGTCCCTAAACCGTTGCCGGGTCGTCCCTTTATATAGGAAGGCTGACGCCCAGCAGCTCTCAGAGTCCTGGCCGGCTCATAAGAGTGTCCGGCTCGGACTCTCAACTATTCTTGCCTTACACTACAAGTTCTATCACGATAATGATTGTAACTACGGGCCTTAAGCCATATCCGGGTCTTAAGCCCACCGTCTTCAAGCTTGGCGTCGGGCTTCTGGCAATGACCATTATGAGTAACCCAGCCCCTCCTGGCGGGTGACTCTAAGGTCTATATCGTCAACATTAGGCTCCAGATTGATTTGAGCCGGCTCATGTCAATCTTCACTCCTTTTGACAGAAAAAACTCCGGCTTACAATTATATGAAGGCCATAACCCGGCGTGACGTCATCCTCTGGACTCCGGGTAATCCGCTATGACGTCATCTTCCATTAAATCCATTTTTTACTCCGCCAGATCCGCAACGGATCTTATCTTTACTGCCATCCCAAAAATCGAGGCGCCTCTCGAGCGAGATAACCGCGCCGTGACCTCCTCGTTTCTCGCGCCCACTTATGAGACTGACCTTATAAATAGCCCGACCCTCGGGTCTTCCTCATTCTCCCTCTTCTGTCGTCTCCTTCCTCTCACTGCCCCCGTGCTGCTCGAGCTCCGCCGCCGCCGACGCACCCCCGGTCTTCGTCAACCTTGGCCGCTGCATCACCCTGACTCGGTCCAGACAAACGGCGGCGACCTCCGCATCTCTTCAACACCGGTAAGTCCTCGCTACCTCGTAGAACAGATCTGCAGTAGGGTTCGTCCGTTTTCGTCGGCGTCGCCCACAAGCTCCGGTAGTTTTCATTTTTACTGCCCCTTTTTTGATCTTAGCCTTGTATAGAACCACTGCGGTAGCTGTTTAGCACCCATTTCTCATGCAAGTAGACCTCCTTTTACTGCATAAAGGCCTCGTTCGAGCTCAAGAACTCCCCTGCGTCTGTTTTTAGGTCTAGAAATTTTCCTTTTGACTGGCCATTTTGATCCAAAATATTTACTGCAATGTGTGAAACCTGTTTTCACTACACTTAGTAAAAAACTGCACTCATTGAGTCATGGCGGTTTACATTTCCGGTTTAAAGAAACCACACGCCGTAGAACCTTCCGACTCAAAGGAGACCACGCGCCATAGAATTTTTTGGCTCATCTGTGATAAGGTCGTAGACAATCGAATTACTCTCAACACCTTGGGCGGCTTAAATAACCTGACGCACCTAGATATATGTCATTAGTCCCCTCCATAAGCCGCCACTTCAACATGGAACTGTCAATTTCCTCCGGCTTATAGTTAAACCGGCCGTTTCCTTTTATCATAGGCTGCCGACTTTCACCATGCTTCCCAAAGCTCCTAAAGCCTCCATCACTTGCAATTGGATGAGGTCCAATGTCACCAACGAGACGTTAGCAGATTTTGTCAAGTCAGGCTACCTGCCCAAGAAGGACGTCATGTCCTACCGTGCCCCCGACCCATCAGAGGAGAGACCATAGCCAAGGGACGGGGAGGTGGTCATTTTTGCGGATCACATGAGCCGGGGCTTCGCACTTCCCGGCTCAAAGTTTTTTAGAGACATGCTGAACTTCTTTGACCTGCGGCCACAAGATATAGGACCCAACTCGGTGTCCAACATATGCAATTTCCAAGTGTTCTGCGAGGTTTACCTTGGAGAAGAGCCCAGTCTGCTGCTCTTGGCGGGTGATCCCATTGAGCCGCCGCCCCGGCTTAATGTGCGAGTACACGGGCCGAAAGGATGACCCCCAGAGACACAGCCGCAACGATCTTCCTGAAGATGTTGCAGAGGATATGACCAAGGCTCTCTTGAACGAGAGCCTGGCAGACTGCGGGAGGACCGGGTTAGCCCCCTTCTGCAAGACCAACCCAGCCCCAGCGGTAAGCCGCTGATCTGATCATCTTCTCTTCTTCTGTATATAACTTTCATCTGAATCTTTTAAGAAATCATCATTGTATTTTTCAGGCTGATGACAAATTTTGGAAGGTCAAATATGACCATGAGGTGGCCAAGAAGGCCAGAAAGGCGAAGAAAGCCGCCAAGAAAGCCGCTCCCCGTAAGAAGGGAAGTAGGCCTACTGCTTCAGAGCTGATGCAATTAAGCGACAACTCCGAGTCAGAGGTAACCCTTGAACCTGTAAGCTCTTGCTATACCTGCTATTTATTTCTGTCCACCTTATCAATACTACTCATCAACAGGATGACACCGGCGCAAGTAACCCGGTGGTTGAAGAGGTAATGTCACTTTCCTCCGACTCGGAGCCCTTGCCAAGGCTGAAAATCCGAAGGGTAACCCGGAAAGTAAGCTTTTCACATCCTTTAGCTTATCAAGATCCTCAATTTATTTTGAAGCGACAGGTTCATGAAAGCCGGCGGCACACCCGGACCGACAAAAACACCGACCTCTCCTCCGGGTTACCTGACGCATCAAGGAAACGCCGGACCGAGGTAATCTCAAAATTATACCCTTTGCATTCTTTGGCAGGTGTTATACGTCAATCGCTCAACTCTTCTGACTCAAATTATCAGGAAACCTCCCCTTCTTCTGGCGATTCTATGCAGTCAAGCCTGCCGGCTTTCAAGACCGTGCCCGGGTAATGATAATCATCTCATGTTGTACTTTGTCTTTACTTACACTATTGTGCTTAACCTTTCTGTCTTTTAAGTGCCCAGGCCAAGCTCACCAAGAGGGCGAAGAAGACTAAGCCGGTCGAAGAGCCGGATTTGCCTGAGCCGGAGGTAGCCGCTCAAGAACCGCCAGCTGCCTCTGCTCCTGAGGCTGCTGCTCCAACCAACAAACCCATAGCAGAAGCTTCTGTTAACCCGGAGGCCTCCAGCTCGGCTCAACCAGCAGATGACCCGGATGTGGTAATCACCCGGACGGAATTTGTTGAACCGGGGAGACCAACTGCGCTGGCCAAGTGTTCCGCCAAGGGGGAGCTGCTACAGCCCCGCCGGGTTAATCTGGACCTCACTGACTACGCCAACCTAAGCATCGGAGAGCTCGTCTCCGGCTACGTCTGCCAAGTGCACAAGAGCCGGGATGCAGAGATTGCGATGGTGAACCAGATTCAGCAGAAGTCTGAGGTATTATTCTTCTGTCTTCTTACTTACTGCATAGTTACCTTTACCATGCTAGCCCCCAAGTCGACAACTTATGACTGAATATGTTGTAGACTTTAAGTTCCGGCTTATCCAATTGAACCGGCAATTTGTAGATAGAAACGTTCAATATGCATTAGCCCCCAAGTGCCAAGTGTCTTTGCTTGGAAAACGCTTGGGACTTTTAAATTTGCATAATAACTGTTCATGCTATAACCCGGAAATTATGCAGGCTGCTGGCAAGAAGTTTGAGGCTGACATCGCTGATCTCAAGACCCGTCTGAAGACGCAAGAGACGGAGACCCGGAAAGCAAACGCCAAATTTGTGTCCAGCATTGCTGCGCAAGAAAAGATGAAGACAGACTTTGATGCTGAACGGAGAGCCTGGGCCGAAGAGAAGGCCACTCTGGTGAACCGGGCCGAACAGGCGGAGAAGGCTCACTCAGAGAAGACCGCCGAACTCTCCGGCTTAAAGCGCCAAGTGTGCCAGATGGCTGCCGCAATCTTCGATAAGTCATTTCACCGGCTTTCATCAAGTTTAGAATCTTTATATCTCATAACTCATCCTTATCGGCGGCTTACCTTATTCTGTTAAACAGGTCCCAGAAGCGCCAACCTCAACCAGAGTGTGGTAACCAAGCTGAAGGCCGTGTACACCCTGGTGGAGCAACTCTACACCGGGTCACAGCGTGCCTTGGCTGTGGTGGCCCTATCCAACGAGGTGCCGACTCACCTGGCGGAAGTTCTTCGCGGCTCGCCGTTCTGCCTCAACGTATCCAAGAGCTGTGACGGGCCTCTGCAAGAGCCGGAGCTATCGCCGCGCTGAGCCGGGCCAAGGCGTTCCTTCCAGAGTTAGACCCGGCAGACATCGCCCTCGGCTATCCAAGTTTGAAGGAAGATGGCACAGTCTTTGACCAAAGGGACTTTGCCGCCTGCGTGAAAGTTGTGCGCCCGGTGGCCACCCTTATTGGAAACGACACAGATCTGACCAAGTACCAGCCGGGCTACAATGCGGAAAATCAGAGGATCCCGACCCCGCGCTATGAAGCCCTCAGCTTAATCCCGCCAGCTCGTCAGCACACCTTCGCCCCGGAGATTGACCCGGCCGGGTTAATTGACGAGGAAGCTCAATTCGAAGCTAGCCCCCAAGTCGACGACTTACGATTGAGTATGTTGTAGACTTGTTCCGGCTTACGCACTTGAACCGGCAAGTTGTAGATAGAAACGTTCGATATGCATTAGCCCCCAAGTGCCAAGTGTCTTTGCTTGGAAAGTGCTTGGGACTTTTAAAAATGCACAATAAATGTTCATCCTATAACCCGGAAATTATGCAGGCTGCTTGTAAAAAGTTTGAAGCTGACATCTCCGATCTGAAGAGCCGACTGAAGACACAAGAAATGGAGACCCGGAAAGCAAATGCTAAATTTGTGTCCAGTATTGCTGCACAAGAACAGCTGAAGACAAACTTTGATGCTGAACGGAGAGCCTGGGCCGAAGAGAAGGCCACTCTGGTGAACCGGGCCGAACAGGCGGAGAAGGCTCTCTCAGAGAAGACCGCCGAACTCTCCGGCTTAAAGCGCCAGGTGTCCCAAATGGTTGCCGCAATCTTCGGTAAGTCATCTCACCGGCTTTCATCAAGTTTAGAATCTTTATATCTCATAACTCATCCTCGTCGGCGGCTTATCTGATTCTGTTAAACAGGTCCCAGAAGTGCCAACTTCAACCAGAGTGTGGTAACCAAGCTGAAGGCCGTGTACACCCTGGTGGAGCAGCTCTACACCAGGTCACAGCGTGCCTTGGCTGTGGCGGCCCTATCCAACGAGGTGCCGACTCACCTGGCGGAAGTTCTTCGCCGGCTCGCCGTTCTGCCTCAACGTATCCAAGAGCTGCGACGGGCCTCTGCAAGAGCCGGAGCGATCACCGCGCTGAGCCGGGCCAAGGCGTTCCTTCCAGAGTTAGACCCGGCGGACATCGCCCTCGGCTATCCAAGTTTGAAGGAAGACGGCTCAGCCTTCGATCAAAGGGACTTTGCTGCCTACGTGAAGGTCGTGCGCCCGGTGGCCACCCTCATTGGAAACGACACAGATCTGACCAAGTACCAGCCGGGTTACAATGCGGAAAATCTGAGGATCCCGACCCCGCGCTATGAAGCCCTCAGCTTAATCCCGCCGGCTCGTCAGCACACCTTCGCCCCGGAGATTGACCCGGTGGGGTTAATTGACGAGGAGGCTCAATTCAAAGCTCTGAGCGGCATCGACTGGAATTCATCGACTTTCCAGGCCTTGGGAACAACCGGAGGAGAAGAGAGGGACGAGCCGGAGACTTCAACCCAGCAAGCGTCGTAACTCTGCTGGCGGCTTATCAAACAATGCCTCACCCTTTTGGACTCAACGAGTCTTGTAATAGAATAGGGTCAACACTTTAACTATGCCGTGCCATCGTGCACGCATTGAATGCTGAAGTCTATTGAAGTTGTCTTCCTTATATTCCTCCGGGTCGTAATCAATCATTTAGTTTCCTTAAGCTCAAAATAGTTGCTTTCGACTATCCTGCATAGAAGGACAAATCACAAGTCTCTAGGCGGCTTACCGCACTGAGAATTATAGGTTTTAGATATATAACCCGGAATATGAATCAAAAAAGGACTGGTCCTCAATTATGTCCTTAATACAGCCGTAATAACACACTTAGCGGCCTGCAAGCATACTTCCGGTTTAACTAATCAGAAGAAACTTGTACCTCAATTCCGGTTTACCTGTCTTAATAACACCCATTGTGTTCAACTAACACTGTAAATCAAAGTTTAAGCCGGCAAAGTGAGACTCGGCCGTACACACTTTGAAATAATCAGAAGAAACTTGCTATAAAGCAGAAGAACTTAGGGGCTTCCGGTTCGAATACGACCAGAGACCCGACCCAAAGGGGTTATGCTAGGATTCGAATACGATCATATAGCCCCCAGTGGGTGTGGCGATGCCAATCAAGAGGGTACCGACAGCTATGTTCTCTTTGGTTCGAATACGACCCATGTTTGAACAGGAAGCCCCCAAATGACTTTAAGAATTGTTTAACGACGCTGATTCGAATACGATGCACGTCGGTTCCCAAAGGGGTTAAACTAAGATTCAAATATGATCAAAGAAAACTCCCCAATGAGCTCGGCACTTTGCCAATCAAGTGGGTATCGACAGCTATGTTCTCTTTGGTTCGAATACGACCTATGTTTGAACAGGAAACCCCCAAGTGACCTTATTGCTTACGGCTAGATTCGAATACGATCATAAACCGGATCCTCCTTCAAGTTATCATGTAATCTTGCAATGAAAACAACACGTGCACTTTCGGAGGAGAAAAAAGGACAGAGGTCCTGCTTTATTGCTTATCGTAATGTTAACATGGCTTAGAGAAATATGTACATTATGAGAGCCGGTGGCTCAAGTGTAGTAAGGCCGAAGCTGAGCTATGTTCCATGGCCGACGGGTCTCTTCCTCCGACTTACGTGAATCTTTGTGCTCCCGAATGTCAATGAGGTAATATGACCCGTTGTGCAAATTCTTGCTGACCACAAAGGGCCCTTCCCAAGGCGGGGATAGCTTGTGCGCGTCTGTTTGATCTTGGATGAGCCGGAGCACCAGATCGCCTTCCTGGAAGACCCGGGATTTAACCCGGTGACTATGATAACGGCGCAGGTCCTGTTGGTAAATTGCTGAGCGAGCTGCTGCCACATCACGCTGTTCGTCCAACAAGTCAAGAGCATCTTGGCGCGCCTGTTCATTATCCGCCTCAACGTAAGCTGCCACTCGAGGCGAGTCATGACGGATGTCACTAGGGAGGACTGCTTCTGCCCCATAAACCATGAAGAAAGGCGTGAAACCTGTAGACCTGTTAGGAGTAGTGTTGATGCTCCATAACATGGAGGGCAACTCCTCCACCCAACAACCCAGCGTCCGTTGCAAAGGGACCAAAAGCCGGGGCTTAATGCCCTTCAGAATCTCCTGATTAGCTCTCTCAGCTTGACCATTGGATTGAGGATGAGCCACTGAGGAGACATCAAGTCGGATATGCTCTCGTTAACAAAACTCCTCCATGGCGCCTTTGGATAAATTGGTGCCATTGTCAGTTATAATACTGTGTGGAAAACCAAAGCGAAAGATCACCTTTTTCATAAACTGAACCGCCGTGGCTGCATCACACTTGCTAACTGGCTCCGCTTCAACCCACTTGGTAAATTTATCAACTGCCACCAAGAGGTGGGTCTTCTTATCCTTGGACCTTTTAAAAGGCCCAACCATATCAAGCCCCCAGACCGCAAAGGGCCAAGTAATTGGGATCATCCTCAGCTCTTGAGCCGGCACATGAGCCCGTCGCGAGAACCTTTGGCAACCATCACACTTACTGACCAAGTCCTCTGCATCAGCATGAGCCGTCAGCCAATAAAAACCATGACGAAAAGCCTTGGCCACAAGAGACTTTGAGCCGGCGTGACGGCCACAATCCCCTTCATGGATCTCACGCAAGATCTCTCGACCTTCCTCAGGGGAAACACAATGCTGAAACGCTCCCGTAACACTGCGGTGATGCAACTCACCATTGATAACAATCATTGACTTAGCCCGCCGGGTTATTTGTCTGGCCAATGTTTCGTCCTCAGGCAACTCTCCCCGGGTCATGTAAACCAGATAAGGTACTGTCCAGTCCGGTATGATGTGGAGAGCCACCACCAGTCGTGCCTCCGGGTCATGGACAACCAAGTCTTCCTCTGTAGGTAATTTAACAGAAGGGTTATACAGGACATCCAAGAAAGTATTAGGCGGCACCGGCTTGCGCTGAGAGCCCAGCCGGCTTAGGGCATCAGCCGCCTCGTTCTTCCTGCGATCAATGTGCTCTACTTGGTAGCCCTGAAAGTGCCCAGCAATGGCATCAACCTCGCGGCGATAAGCCGCCATGAGAGGATCTTTAGAGTCCCACTTGCCTGATACTTGTTGAGCCACCAAGTCTGAGTCACCGAAACACCTTACCTGGCTCAAGCTCATCTCCTTAGCCATCCGAAGACCGTGGAGCAAGGCCTCATACTCAGCCGCATTGTTAGTACAAGGAAACATCAACTGTAGCACATAATGGAACTTGTCACCTTTAGGGGAAGCCAACACGACTCCAGCCCCCGAGCCCTCCAACTGCCTGGACCCATCAAAGTGAATAGTCCAATATGTGTTATCCGGCTTTTGCTCGGGCACTTGTGACTCTGTCCAGTCATTGATGAAATCCACCAAGGCCTGAGATTTAACAGCAGTGCGTGGCACGTATTTGAGACCATGAGGTCCAAGCTCTATAGCCCACTTAGCCACTCTCCCTGTGGCCTCTCTGTTTTGAATGATATCACCAAGAGGGGCAGAACTGACCACAGTGATGGGATGACCCTGGAAATAATGCTTAAGTTTCCGGCTCGCCATGAACACACCATAAACAAGCTTCTGCCAATGCGGATACTGCTGCTTGGACTCAATGAGCACTTCGCTGACATAATAAACCGGCCACTGAACCAGATGCTCCTTACCCTCTTCCTTGCGCTCCACCACCACGGCTACACTGACGGCTCGTGTATTAGCAGCGACATACAGCAATAAAGGCTCCTTGTCAACTGGAGCAGCAAGGACTGGGGGCTCTGCCAGCAGCTTCTTCAAATCCTCAAAAGCGGTATTAGCTGCATCATTCCAGACAAAGTTATCAGTTTTCTTCATCAACTGATATAATGGCATGGCCTTCTCACCCAAACGGCTTATAAACCGGCTTAAAGCAGCGATGCGACCCGCCAAGCGCTGAACATCATTTATACATGCCGGCTTAGCCAGGGAGGTGATGGCCTTAATCTTCTCCGGGTTAGCTTCAATGCCTCTGTCAGAAACCGAAAAACCCAAGAGCTTGCCTGCAGGAACACCAAAAACACACTTGGCCGGGTTAAGCATCATCTTGTAAACCCGGAGATTATCAAAGGTTTCTCTCAAATCATCTATCAGGGTTTCCTCCTTCATGGACTTAACCACAATATCGTCCACATAAGCATGAACATTGCACCCAATCTGGTTATGAAGACAGTTCTGTACACAACGCTGATAAGTCGCCTGTGCACACTTGAGTCCAAAGGGCATAGACACATAGCAGAAGGCTCCAAAGGGAGTGATGAATGCCGTCTTCTCCTGGTCCTTAACTGCCATTTTAATCTGATGATATCTGGAATAAGCATCCAAGAAACTTAAGCACGCACAACACGCCGTAGCATCAATAATTTGATCAATACGGGGAAGGGCAAAAGGATCAGCCGGACACGCCTTGTTTAAGTCCGTGTAGTCCACACACATCCGCCAAGTGCCGTTCTTCTTGAGTATGAGCACCGGGTTAGCTAACCATTCTGGGTGAAAGACTTCAACAATAAACCCGGCCGCCAAGAGCCGGGCCACCTCTTCGCCAATAGCTTTCCGCCTCTCTTCATTAAACCGCCGAAGGAACTGCCTGACCGGCTTAAATTTCGGATCAACATTGAGAGTGTGCTCAGCAAGTTCTCTAGGCACACCTGGCATGTCAGACGGCTTCCATGCAAAAATGTCCCTATTCTCACGGATGAACTCGATGAGCGCGCTTTCCTATTTTGGATCCAGATTGGCACTGATGCTAAACTGCTGAGATGAATCACCTGGAACAAAATCAACAAGTTTAGTCTCATCAGCCGACTTGAATTTCATTGCCGGTTCCTGCTCCGTAGTCGGCTTTTTCAGAGAGGTCAAATCAGTTGGGTCAACATTGTCTTTGTAAAATTTCAACTCCTCTGTTGCACAAACAGATTCTGCATAAGCTGCATCACCTTCCTCACATTCCAAGGCCACCTTCCGGCTGCCGTGAACCGTAATGGTCCCATTATGACCCGGCATCTTGAGCTGTAAATATACGTAACAGGGCCGTGCCATGAACTTGGCGTAAGCCGGCCGCCCAAATATGGCATGGTACGGACTTCTTATCTTGACCACCTCAAAGGTCAATTTTCCACCCTGTAGTTGTTCTCATCTCCAAAGGCCACTTCCAACTCGATCTTGCCGACTGGATAAGCCGACTTACCAGGTACCACACCATGGAAAATAGTATTTGATTGGCTGAGATTCTTATCAATCAACCCCATACGACGAAATGTCTCATAATAGAGGATGTTGATGCTGCTGCCTCCATCCATGAGCACCTTAGTGAACTTATATCCTCCCACCTGAGGAGCCACCACCAGGGCCAAGTGACCCGGATTATCCACCCGGGGAGGGTGATCCTCCCTACTCCACACTATAGGCTGCTCAGACCACCGTAAGTAGCGTGGAACCGCCGGCTCAACAGCATTCACAGCCCTCTTATGAAGCTTCTGATCTTGCTTACACAGACTGGTGGTAAACACATGATACTGTCCACCGCTAAGCTGCTTTGGATTAGTCTGATAACCTCCCTGCTGCTGTTGATGACCCTGGCCAGACTGCTGATTAAAACCCCTTGACCGTTCTGAGGATTAGAATTTGAGCCGCCGCCCGGGCCATGAAAGCCGCCGGCGCCTGAGCCGCCGCCCGGGCCATTAATTCTTAAAGGCCTTCATGATTGCACAATCCTTCCATAGATGAGTCGCTGGCTTCTCTCTAGAGCCATGCCTCGGACAAGGCTCATTCAACAGCTGCTCCAGCGTCGGGCCTGACCCGCCGCCTCGGGGAGGGGGCCTCCCCTTGCGCCGCTGGTTATTACCTTGTGAGCTGGCGTTGGCTACAAACTCTAGGCTGCCATCGGCCTTGCGCTTGCCTCCTCCTTGGTTTCCCGGGTTACGCTGAGGACCCTTGCCATTGCCGGTCTTCTTTCCCTTCCCAGTCCTTTCATCATCTGAAGCGGGGTCCTTGGTACCATCAGAATCGGCGTACTTGACAAGAGCCGCCATCAGTGTACCCATATCATTGCAGTCGCGCTTAAGCCGCCCGAGTTTCATCTTCAGGGGCACAAAACGACAATTCTGCTCCAACATTAAGACTGCAGAGCCGGCGTCCATCTTATCCGAGGAATGTATTATCTCCTTAACCCGGCGAACCCAATGTGTCGTAGACTCACCCTCCTGCTGCTTGCAGTTAGTCAAATCCACAATTGACATAGACTGCCTACAGGTATCCTTGAAGTTTTGGATGAACCGGGCCTTCAGCTCAGCCCAAGACCCAATGGAATTTGGTGGTAGCCCTTTCAACCAAGTGCGGGCAGTCCCATCTAACATCATGGTGAAGTACTTAGCCATGGCCGCTTCACTGACCTCCAGCAGTTCCATGGCCATCTCATAACTCTCGATCCAGGCTGCGGGTTGTAAGTCTGCCGTGTAATTAGGCACCTTCCTAGGGCCTTTGAATTCCTTGGGTAGACGTTCATTGCGGATAGCTGGCACTAAACAAGGGACACCCCCGGTCCTGGTAGGGATACCCACGTCGACGGAAGTCGTCGGATAAGCCGGGGGAGTCTGGTAAGCCGTCAACTGAGGCACCTGCTCCGCCTCTTGCCGCCCTCTGCCTTGGTCTGCTGCGTGAAAGGCTCCGTTATGAGCCGGGCCATGGCCAGGGGGCGGGTCAAGGCATCGGACGTTACTTGAGCCGGTCGCTGAGACCATGTGTCTATTGTAACTCGGGCTCCGGCCTGCACGAGGGGTCGAGTGGATCCTGTCCCGGCTGTAGGAGTACGCCTCTTGCTGCGCCAGTGCTATCTGAAGGAGTTCCCTGACCCGGCGGGTTTCAATAGCCGTCGGAGAGTCCCTGTCAATTGGGAGAGCCGCCAGCCGTGCTGCCGCGGCGACCATGTTCTCCAGCGGGTTAGCATAATGACCCGGTGGTATTGGTACGTACTGAGGCGGGGCAGGGGGCACCTGGGGGGCCCCATCACTTGTGGGCTGAACAGGGGTTCCAGACCCGGGCACTATGACCCCTGGCGGGTTACTAGACCCTGCACCTGGCGTGTTGAAGAGGTTTAGTGGATCGTAAACCGGAGGGAGTCGAGATTGGGCCTTTTGATGCCTCCTTCTCATGACCTCATTGGACGCGTTCTGATCCATCGTGAGCCAGAAGGACTGCGCTTGGATCAACTGAGTCTGGGCATCGAGAGTCACCCTCTCTGCAGCCATCCTGATCCCTTCCGCTGCCAGATCCTCCTTAGCTTTCACTAGATCCAACTTTAACTGCGCCACCTCCGCATCATGCTGAGCTTGATCCGCCGGGTCGACCGCGGCGGTCAACAGGGCCGTCATCTTGTCCGTGAGATCCATCAGCACCTGAGCCGGCGAGGCACCGGGTTTCCCGCTCCAGCAGCAGGGTTCTGAATAGGCTGCGCACCGGCCATGAAGATTCCGACCCGGCTTGGCGGCTCAAACGGGTCCGGAATACTGTCACCATCGGAACAACCCATGAGCCTGCCATCTTGAAGTTGATACAACGAGTTTGACTCATCGGTGGACGACTCGCCATCACAGCCGGCGGCCGTCTCATCACCAGATCCAGATTGATCCGAGAGCCCTCCATGGATACATCCCACAAAAGCATGCCTTAAGGCAGGCCGGGCCCGGGCGGGTCATGCACGCTGAGCCGTCTCGATGAGATCGGCGCAGAGATCCGGCTCAGGGCCCTGCTCACCAATCTTGCCAATGAAAACATGAATTCCGCCGAAGGGGACCCGGTACACGTACTCAATTGAGCCGGCGTTGGGGCCCCAGTTTGCATCGTCGATGTAGAGCTTGCCGCGACGACTCTTGGTCATCCGGCCCACAGCGTATCCCTTGAGCCCTTCGAAGCTGCCCTTCAAGAACTCAAATCCACCGTGCGCTGGCCCCACGGTGGGCGCCAACTGTCGTGGAATGGTCACGGCAGATGTCCTCAAGCTAGGACTTAGTCGTGGAGCCATCGCCGCTAGGAAGCTTGAAGGGGTTAACAGGACAAGGAACACGAGGGTTTATACTGGTTCGGCCCCTTACGGTGAAGGTAAAAGCCTACGTCCAGTTGAGTTGGTCTTGATTAGGGTTTCGATGACCAAGGAGCTTAACTGCTATGCCTGGCTCTCGATGAGATCTTTCTTGTCCCTAAACCGCTGCCGGGTCATCCCTTTATATAGGAAGGCTGACGCCCAGCAGCTCTCAGAGTCCTGGCCGGCTCATAATAGTGTCCGGCTCGGACTCTCAACTATTCTTGCCTTACACTACAAGTTCTATCATGATAATGATTGTAACTACGGGCCTTAAGCCATATCCGGGTCTTAAGCCCATCTTTAGCCCACCGTCTTCAAGCTTGGCGCCGGGCTTCTGGCAATGACCATTATGAGTAACCCGGCCCCTCCTGGCGGGTGACTCTAAGGTCTATATCCTCAACACGAGGGTCTTGAGTCATTGATGTTTAAGCTGGGCCGTACCAGGCCGTTGATGGAGCCACGTGGTGGGCCGCAGGTAGGCAAGTCTGGATACCCCCATATCCAGAACGCCGACAACGTCATCAACGGGTGCCGTGCACTCGGTAGGGGCACGCTTCCCGGATTCCTTGCCGGAGTCCCTACAATCCTTCTTCTTTCCCTTACTTTCCTTGGCGGGCACCGCTGCTTCAGCGGCTTCTGCCGCAACAGCATCCCGATACATCTTGTCCAGGCATATCATCGCGTCTTTCTTGTCTGATAGGATGGAAATGGCGCCCATTGGGCCTGGCATCTTCAGGGTGTGGTAGGCATAGTGGGATGCCGCCATGAACTTGGCCAGGGCAGGGCGCCCAAGGATTCCATTGTATGGCAGGGGAGATCAACCACATCAAACACAATCATCTCGGTCCAGTAGTTCAACTCACCCCAAACGTCACTGGCAACGTGATATTTCCCTTAGGACGGCTCCTGCCGGGATTAACTCTTTGAAATGTGCCAGTGGCTTTGAGCTCTTCCTCTGCTATCTGAAGCTTGCTGATAACATGTGGGGAGATCAGATTCAATCCAGCCCCGCCATCAACCAACATCTTTGTGACCTTGAGGTTGTGGATTGTTGGGGAGACCAACAACGGCAGGCATCCTACCGCAGTGATGCGGTCAGGATGATCCTCCTCATCAAAGATGATGGGCATGCGTGACCACTTGAGTGGTTTTCGTGAAGTTGCCACTGGCTCCATGGCATTGAATTCTCGTGCCCAATGTTTGAGTTGGCGGTGAGAGGAGTGCAAAGATGCACTCCCATCTATGCACAGGGCATCGGTGGCCTTCTGGAATTCTTGCTCGCTGGTTTCTTCTTCATCCCCTTCATCATTCCCGGCATCACAATCCTCTTTCTCTCTGCCTGTGGCGGGTTTCCCTTGGTTCAGAGGAGCCTTGCCGGGGCGATTTGCTTCACCGCCCCCGCCCTTACCGCATGTGCCGTTCTAACTGCTTTCCTTATCCCGCTTCTCATACTCAGCACTCTGCTTCTTGACAAGCTGCTCAACCTGATGACACTCCTAGAGGTCGTGGCCCTTGGTCCGATGGATCTTGCAGTATGGCCCATCACTCTTCCCAGCTTTCTTGGCAGCCACAGCCTCCCGGCAGTCAGCGCACGCGGCAACTTCCTTGCTAGGGGCTTCGACTTTTGCCTTCTTGCCGATACTTGGTGTGCTCGATCCCTCAACGGCCATCACTGCCTTATCCTTGCGCTTCTTGTTGCGCTTCTTATTCTTCTTCTTCTAGCTAGTGGTCTCATCGTCATCTTCTGAGCCAATGTCAACGCAATCCTCCTCTCCAGGAAGCTTCCTCCCTTCCTCCACCCGAGCACACTTGTCCACCAAAGTGTACAACTCCTTCACAGTCTTGGGCAGCTTGACATTCATCTTGGAACGTATCCTTCGGTTGCACACATTAGACTGAAAGGCGGCTATCACAGCTGCAGGGTGGATGTCGTGGATGTTCCTGCGGACTGTGCTGAACCTCTGCACGTACTTCCGCAGAGTTTCTCCTTCTTTTTGCTGGAGGAGCTGCAAATCGCTGGGCTGCCGTGAAGGCACCAATGAACTCATGGCACAGGTCAGCCTAAGACGAGATGGAGTTCTCCGGCAAGTGCATCAACCAAGACCTCACATTAGACATAAGTGTCAAAGGGAAATAATTGGCGAATACCTTCTCATCTCTTCCTCCGGCAGCCTGAACAGCGATGGTGTAGATGCTCAAGAACTCTGTCGGGTTCAATATTCCATCATACTTCTCAGGTATCTTTGGCTTGAACGTGCGAGCGGATGGCCAACGGACTTGCCGTAGCTCGCGGGTGAAGGCAGGGCATCCGACCTCGAAAGGTAGGTACCCGCCATCTCCAGGCGTGGGCTCGTCGATGTTGGGACCATCACACCCGTTGGGTTGGAGGTTGTCGTCGCGGCGCCGCATGATGACTGCGCGCGCGGCTTCCCTCTGCCTGTCCTCCAGGGCTCGCCATGGTTCTTGGACGCACGGCTCCTGCACATCCTACCGAGGTGGGGACTGCATCGTGGGAGCAGCCCCTCCCGTGTGGCCAGCCGCACGAGCCGTTGTCGTCGCTTGGGGAGGCTGAGGTGGGCCAGCTCGCTGAGAGCCCCTAGCCTCGGTGAAGCCAATCAGACTCTGAATGGTAGCTCTCCATTCATCCATCTAATTGGGCGCCGGAGGGAACCCCCACAACAACTGGGCTCGCGCCATGGCCTCGGAGGCGATGCTTGGCATGGGTGAAGATGATGAAGGCCGCAGCATCCCTCAGCTCCTGGTAATGCCGGTGGCGACCACATCGCGCCCTCGCTGCCGTGAGCCAGCCACTTGGAAAACACGGTCACGCAGCAGAGGTGCTTGAGGGCTATCGGCCCCATCGGGCATAGTAACCGGGCTGGCTTGTTCTAGAGTCGGTGCGTGCCTCGCGGCTGCACCCATGACAGGGGTGGTAGGAGGGTTGCGATTCGCCTCAGAATGAGCGTCACCACTACAGATGTGCCCTTGGACGAGGAAAGTGGGTATAGGCAAAGTAATTTCCCCACCCATACCTCGAGGGGCGTGGCCATCAGGTTCTTGCTGATGTTGTCCTTCCCTAGCGCCTCTTTCTTCTGCTTCGGTCGTGGGGTTGGTGGCGACAATGCCTCCTGCATCGGCCACGCCTCCTGTGACGCCTGCATCCTCACGTGCCCCACATTTCCTGCGACGTTAGAATTTGCGGGCGGTGGAGCCTTTGAGGTGGACGGGTGAGCTGCATCACTAGGTTTCTTCTTGGGCACCATAGTCGATGGTGTTGGCGACGATGAAAATGGCGATACAGGTGACGCACTGCTCGCGCCTTCGGGTTCGCGCAAGTGATTCCCCCTACCTGGCGCGCCAAAGATATCGTGGGGAACCACGACCACCTATGGGGCTGCGAGCCCCTTTCTGGTTCGGCGGGGGGATGTCACGTTGCACAAAGAGCGGAAGAGCGTGAGGCAACACGACAGAGATCACTCGGCCAGTTTTTACCCAGGTTCGGGCTGCCGCGAGGCGTAAACCCCTATTCCTGCTTTGGTTGATTAATGGTGGATGGTGGTTGAAAAACTCAGCGCTCTCCGCCCGGCAGGTTGCCTTGGGTCGAGAACGACTACGCGCGTATGAGCGTACTAGGTCCAAATCTCCGAACCGCTTCTACGGTTGCCATGGGCCTCCTTTTATAGATCAAGGGGTCACCACAGTGGCAAATCAGTCATTATGCACTGATTAGATAGCAAACAATGCTATCATACCTAACTCTGCAGGCAGACAGAGCGCATTAAATGCGCCGCTCAATGTCACATCACAGCTTGCCCGGCAGACCCTGCCAGGCTGATTCGCTAGGTTGTTGTCTACTTGCTTGACACGTCGCAGGACGGGTGTTGCTTGTAGGTATTTCCTGTAGAAAGTGGCTGCCATGTGGCATATAACAACCACTTAGTCACCTTAGAGCTTGACACCTCACTAATCAACGACATATGTCATGGTGAGGTGGTGCGGTGGGTAGGTTTCTCTTCGCTGGTCCCGACAGGCCTGCCGGGACGATCTGAGGAAGGCCTGCTTCCAGTGATAACCTTGCCTCTGCCAGGCTCACCTGCCCGGCAGGGGAGGTTTTTTCCCTTAGAGGTACCATGCCCCTCTAGCTAGTCTTGGTCTTCTTGATTCTACTCGAACCCTTTGAGGGAGTCGATCCGTCTCGCTTGAGCAGATCATGGTGTTGTGAACTTGTCCTCGTGCCTGTGCACAGTTCGGGCGATGGGCCTAGGGCTAGTCTCCGACATATGAGTGTGAGTGTGGGAGGCGTGGGTTGCCTTGTGGCCGAATGGGCATGGATGTATGCGTGGGTGTGTGGGCATGAGCCTCTGGCTATGAGCGTGAGTGTTAGCGAGTGACCAAGTGAGCTCGTGAGTGGATGGATGGATGTGTGCTTGGTATATATTAGTGTGCATGGGGTGTGTGTGGCGTGAGATGTGAGCTACAGTGAGTAGGTTACATCTCAAGCCGTGTGTAGCTTGTGAGCTAGGCTATGTTTGTCCCTGAGGCATTTTATAAATCAATGCCCAGGGGACGAGGTACACTATAGATTATGTCGCGTGTGACGAGTGAACAACGTATGGTTTATCAGCAACAGTGGTTGTGGTATGGCTGTCTTGTCAGTGTCGGGTCGATGCAGCAGTTGACTTCGCCTAGCAGGCCGGCTGGAGCAGCCGGACGGGGAGCCGGCTAGGCAGCCGGGGTGGCGAGCCGGCCGGGCAGCCGGACCGAGGGGCGTTAGCCGCCCCGATGTTTTTGAAGAGTCGACTTCTGTCTTGGGCCTACCCGGGGGTCATCCCCTCGACAGTAGCCTACGAGCCTCCGCGCAACTTGGAAAAGTTGTGTGGAGGGTTTTAGCGGGCGTCGATAAAGCAGAAGATGTCGATGATGGCCGGTTGCAGACCGCAACCGACGCGGCTTCCTTCCTATGGGGGCGCGTGAGTGCACCCACTGGGGGTAGCCTCCGAGCCTCCGGGCAACTTGAAAAAGTTGGGCGGAGGGTCTTTGTGGTTTTCGATGAAGCCGACGTGGATGCCGGGCGCGGACAAGGAGTCCGCCGGCTGGTGGGTGCGAGGCCCTACCAGGCGCGGACGCGGAGTCCGCAGGCTGATGGCCATGGGGCCCTGCCGGGTGCGGACGCGTAGTCCGCTGGCTGAGTGGGGGCGCGCGAGCGCACCCACTAGGTGTAGCCCCGAGCCTCCGGGCAACTTGGAAAAGTTGGGCGGAGGGTCTTGTTGTTGATGAAGCGGACGGTGGTGTTGGAAACGCTGGTTGCAGCAGGCGTCGGGCCTGCAACCACTACTGCAGGATGCTGGTAACGCGACACTACGATCAGAGACCCTTCGACAAAACTGTGTGCGATGCAATAATCGCAAATGGTGGTGTAGGAAACCCGTCAAAAAAGGTGCAAAACGTTTGCGATGACGGATGCATCAAACAGGGTTCAGATTTTGGTTGCGTGTGCGATGCAGGGCATACGTTTGAGTTCAATTAACTCTTTGCGAGGAGGATTAACAAAAGAAATGGGCTGCCTGATGAAGGAGTCTGTGATATACATCATACGGTTCACTCGGATGAACTGTTTGTGATTAGGCAACACAAAAGAAACGGTCAGCCAGATCAAGGTGTGTGCGATATACGGCATGCGGTTCACTCGGATGAACTGTTTGCGTTGAGACAAGAGAACAGAAACGGTTCAATATAACAAGATGTGTGTGATACGCGACAAACAGGTTTGTAATCAGAAATGTGTGCGAAGAACGATAATAACACAGACGATTTCTTCTAATAAGACGTATGTGATATGCTCTGTCTACACAACATCTATTGGCCATTGGGGGACGGGCGGTCATCCGGGTACGCCATAAGGATGCGAAGAGGCATCCTATATCAGTAAGGACTAGCTGTTCCACCAATAGCTCATCTGAGAGACCTCTCAAGTTAAGGGTGCTCAGGCTGGAGCCGTCATCAGATGGGTGATTGGATGGGAATTTGTCTTGATGTTAAATTAACTAATGGGATGGGTCATGAAGGTCAAATTAAATTACCTCTATGATCCATCCCATGAGTTAAATTAACCTCGAGGTCCTTGTTTTTTTAACACATGTTAAAGAAGGTCTACCGCCTTACTTTTTGACAATGTGCGATACGTGGCATACAGTTGATCCATCCGACCTGTTTGTGATGGAATAAGCCGTGTGTGTTGTGGGCAAACGCTTGCTAGTATACAACCATTTGCGATTTATGAATTCATCACCGACGGGTTCCTTGGTGTGGTCCGTGTTCATCTCATCATCATCTACTTCTTGTGCTAGCTCGATGTTCCTTAGATGCTAAGTTTCCATTAATTGATGGCGTTTTATGAACACACCACCATATCCTGCCATTCCCTCACCTGTTTTCTACCACCCAGCGATATTGCCATAAACCTAGGCGGCACGCGACACATGGAGGCAACAAGTGCAGCCTGTAGCACCTCCACCTTTTCCAAGCATTCCAAACCGCCAAAGCGCCGCCTCTGCCATCAACCTCATCGACAAGGAAAACGAGAAGGCGCCATGGCCCGTAGAGGCCAAGGCGCTCCCCGGCAACGCGATGGACGAGGCCGTGATGCGCGTCATCGCCAGGGTTGAGCAGACCCTTGACGCATGGCGCTTCAGCGCCACGGATCAAGATAGGAATGTCTGCGCCGAGAGGCTGCAGCTCGCTGCACAACATGATCGATGGCGCACCGCAGAGCAAGCTAGGCGCGTCTGCGCCGATAGGCTGCGGCTCGCCGCACGACGAGACCGTTGGAGCACCGCAGAGCGAGAGGCGCGGTGTCGCATAGCAAGAGCGGATCCATCGGTGCTTGCCTGCTGTCAACAGGGCGTCGCAGCTGGGTACACATCCCGTCAGTACCCCCATTCCTCACTAGGAGTGGGCAGAGGCCCTCTCCGCCTTACTTGCACCAGAGGCCATCCGCGTCGTACTTGCACCGGACGCCCACCGCGCCGTTCGCATGGGTCACGCTGTTCGCCTTGTCCGCGGCCTGCCCAATGCCAACACACTGGAAGGTAGGCTCGACAAGCTCCTTGGCCCAGGTGTCCACCTGGGCGCAGTAGAGGAACATGGATAGCTATGTATTCACAGCAATCATAGTATTGCTCTGTTTATTGCTCTGTTTCAATGTGTGTACTCCGTTTTCCGTTCTTATATGTTATGTTTCAATGTGTGTATATACGCTTTCCATTCTGTATATGTGGATGATAACAGCTAGATTCAAATTAGTATACAAAAACAGATAGAAAATGGAATTCATAATATATATATATATATACATATATATATATACATATACATATATATATATATATTAATTGTTCATTAGTTCATCACAGAATATATATAATATCATCACATATACGTGATGATACTTAACTACTAGGTACAATGCATAAAATTGAAAACGAACAATACTAAAACTAATAAGCCCTCCTGGGGGCAGTATTCCGGCAGCCCCTCGGCAGCAGCTCCCTGGTGCGCGGTGTCTTCCCAGCGCGGAGATAGTACTCCGCCTCCTCCGCCTCGGTGCTTGACGTACGGATCTACCTCTTGCAGATGGACGAGCGCGAACAATCTCGCCATTTCATTGGGCACCCACCGGAGCTCCTCATCGGTGGGACGCTGGAGCTTATCATCCCACCTCCATGCCGCGATGAGGTGCCTAGCACCTTTGACCTTCCTCGCCAAGTACCCGTCTTCGTACACCTCCTCCGCACGATGATGCGCCCGCCCCCAAAGTGCCACCGCCTCCTTTTTCCAGGCAGCATCACGAGCTTCACAGGCCGCCTGGTACCAGGCTTCCTCCTCTGCCATCTCCTTCTTGAAAGCCACTTGCCTGGCTTTCTCAGCTGGCGGCAGCGACTTGCAAAGACAAAGATTGTACTGACCAATCCAAGTTGGGGGGTCCGGCGCAACCTCATCCAGCAGTGCATAGGGGTCCTCGTCGCTTCTCTTCGAGTGAGCGTCCTTGGGGGGCGGCGAATCCTCGTCGGCGTGTGGGCAGACCGGCAGCACCATGGCAGAGATTTCAGAGAAAGAGAGAGAGAGAGAGAGGATGAGCGAGGGGAGGATGTAGATGAGAATGCAGGCGGGATGACGTGAGCAAGGTAGTATTCATTGGTGGCCGGAATCTAGATCGACAGGAATAGGACACACGGCAGTCGTCGGAATTTTCGAGTACTGTAGTTTGAATTACACACGATTCCCGCAGCAAAATCCGTATGTGAACATAATAGCTGACGGTTTCCAATACAGACCCGTGTCTGATTAATAACCCCCGCCACTCACGTTCCAAACCTCGAGGAGCGAAATAGAGTGCCAGTCGTGTGGGGGGCGGTTGTCTTCCCAGATTTTACATTTTCTTTTTTGAACACCAGATATTTACATCGTCTGATGATTTTTAACTCGCACACAAGTACACAAATATGATTTTTCAAACCGTTATGGTTAGCCGTTGCATGTAGATGTAGTTCAAATTTGAATTACGGTCATTAAATGGCTAGAAAATGACTTAAATGTCTTTAAAAGGTCAAATGACCCCTGAAATTTTCCAAATTTTCACATGACACTTGTATTAGTGCACATTAAACGTAGAAAAATTTGAAGGCCGTAAGAGGAAGCTATCTCCCGTCTGTCATCAAACATGCATTGTTCCCTCTCGGAACCACGAGCCTTCTAGCGAGTTGCTCCGGTTTGTGAGGGGTGTGTGTCCAAACTTTCGTCAAACAGGCCAATTTCTTTTACCACATCATCTTGGTGGCATGACATTACATCAAGCAAGGTTTCATGTTTTTTTGATCATTTTTTAATTTTTAGGAATTAAAATGCCATGGCACTCCATGCATGTGGCCATGCCGTGAGACCAATATGTTTGAAAATTCCTTCTAATTTACGGCACATGGAATTAACTCGCACACAAGTACAAAAATATGATTTTTTGAACCGTTATGGTTAGCCGTTGTATGTAGATGTAGTTCAAATTTGAATTACGGTCATTAAATGGCTAGACAATGATTTAAATGTCTTTAAAAGGTTAAATGACCCCTGGAATTTTCCAAATTTTGGCATGACGGTTGTATTAGTGCACGTTAAATGTAGACAAAATTTGAAGGCCATAAGGGGAAGCTATCTCCTGTTCGTCATCAAACATGCATTGTTCCCTCTCGGAACCACGAGCCTTCTAGTGAGTTGCTTCGGTTTGTGAGGGGTGTGTGTCCAAACTTTCGTCAAACATGCCAATATTTTTACCACATCATCTTGGTGGCATGACATTACATCAAGCAAGGTTTCATGTGTTTTTGATCTTTTTTTAAATTTTTTGGAATTTTAATTCCATGGCACTCCATGCTTAATTGTGTCATCGCCGTTAGACCAATATGTTTTGAAATTCCTTCCAATTTACTGCACATGGAACTAAATCACACACAAGTACACAAAATATGACTTTTCAAACCGTTATGGTTAGCTGTTCCATGTACATGTAGTTCAAATTTGAATTATGGTCATTAAATGGCTAGAAAATCACTTAAATGTCTTAAAAGGTCAAATGACCCCTGAAATTTTCCAAAATTTGACATGACAGTTGTATTATTACTACAAATTTTCTCGTACATTTAAAACACCATCCGTTGTCACTTTACTCCGAATTCATCTTTCACAGCTAATAAAAAATATCTACAACATCACACACAGTTGTTTTGTAGTAACTGTTTGCGATGAAAATTTCTGGATCTATTTAAGTCTTCCTCCTTAAGCTTCGCCGGCTCGTCTGCTCCAGTGCCGGCAACCCCCAAATCCACGAATCCCGATCCCATTCCCACACCCCCTTCTTGCAAAGATGATGCCATGGAAATGCTTTGTGACAGCCCGTATGATGGCCGCGTCCTCCCCAAGCATCGCCGCCTGTGCCGAAAGCGCGGCCGCCTACGCCGAGAGTGCCACCGCATCCGCATTAAGCACGACCGCTTCTGACGAGAGGGCGTCTGTGGCAGCCGACAAGGTAGCTGCAGAAGCCGAGATGCTTGCAACTGCTGCTTCAACGGCGACTGTAAACGCCGAGAGCGCTCGAGCTGTCGTCCGTGCCGGTGATGTCGCCCTGGCCGGGGTCGAGGCCGTCCACGGCAAGATATTCCAGACCACCTCGGAATCCAGCATGCAACCCATGTCCGAAAAGGCGGCGGCGGCCATGGAGCACCTGCTTCCTCATGAGATCGCCGAGTGGGAGCTGGAGATGCAGGAGGCGGCGGAGATCGAGGAGCTCCAGGAGGAGGAGTTGCGCGTGGCCAAGGTCGAGGTAGAGAAGAGTCTTTCCATCGAGGAATCCGCGGTGGAGTACCAACGCGAGCTCTGGCGCAGCCACTACTACGATTACTACAACCTTGAGGGCGGCGCCGAGGACGAGGACGAGGACAAGGACGCGGTCGACTTCAGGAGGGGGGCGCAGAGTCCCGCAACGGCGGCATGTCGCCAGGACAAGTCATCGACGTCTCCTCTCACACCGGCGATGCATATGCCGGCGCGGCGGCGGATTTGTTAAAATTATGCGTACTTAGGCTTTGTTTTTAATGGTCTTTTGTTAGAGCAATGTATAGGTCAACTGGCTATGTTTAATTACTAAAATTGCTCGATTCAGTAAGTGTGGTCTGTGTGCTGTACGCTCTTTTGTGTGCCCAAATTAGCAACCGATGTTAAATTATGCAATGACGTACCCAGGGAAATTTCCACCAAAATTTGAATTATCAAACTCATCCCATGCACGTAAAGCATAAGAATCGTTTGCGATGCACACTATCGTTCAAAGTGAATGGTGTTCGGCGGCACCGCGCGCAAAGTTTCCCTCTACATTTCAAAAAATTTGGCCTACCGCCGAAATATCTACCCCTTCCCCACCCGCTTTTCTCCCCGACCACAAGTCACATTTCCCCTGTTTCCTCCTTCTGTCCTTCCTTCCTAAGCTATAGTTGCTTCCTCGCTTGCTTCCTCACTCGCGCCGTCTCGCATCCTACCGTCGGGGTCGCCATGGTCTTCTTCAAAGACCTCTCCAGCGGTTCCTCCGACGACGACGACTCCTTCACCACCCGGGTATGCCTCTCTTCTCTCTCTCGGGCTATGACTTGGAATGAAGGATTTTTACCCAGCGGTGTTGAGTCATTTCTTCCTCTTGTAGTTCCCTAGGACCATTAGTTGCAATGAATGGAGTGGGGTGGCTGAAGATCTGTCTGCTCGTTTTCACCATCAATCTCCATGTGTGAAGATAGTTGCATTTGAATTTGTGGACAGTGGGAGGAAGTTTCTGGCATGTGCAGAGAAGGTTAGACCCTCTTTCGTTGTTAGATGTGATTCAGACACTGTCATGGTCCCAACCCATTCATGCCACACCTTCAACCAAACGCATCCTAAGACGGTGTCACAATTTGTACCTAGTATCTAAAAATGTTGCCATCTCATCAGCGGTGCCATTAGAAAATTATTTGGCACCGCTTCAGCAGTTTGTGCAGCCAACTTGTCCACAAATCAGAGTAGCCAAGCAGTAAAATATTAAATCTTTATGGCACGAAGGATATGGCCATCGGAGCAACTAGGTGCTCCGGAGTTCAGGTCCCTGATTTTTTCCGCTGCATCGGCTCACTAGTGCATGGCACCGGTGCGAGATGTAGCAACAGTTGTCTTTACACCGGTTTTGGCACACATAGTGGATGGCCTTAGTGATATTAGTTCTATGTTACTAAATTTGTGCATGTACACACATGTTAGTATCAATTTGCTGTCATCCAAACACTGTCACTATGCTGTTGCAGTTATATTTACCTTCCTCTTAAAATGTTCAATTTGTTATTTATAGTACATGAGTAAGAACTTGTAGCGTTGTTGTAGTTAATTATATCTGATGTTTTAGAATTTGGTTGTTGTCTCAGTAGCAATTAATTCATTTGCACATTGATCTTTTTGAGAAGATATGTCATAATTAACCTGTTTCTTCGGTTTTTCAAAATAAGTATTGGTGACTTTCTTTGTTGCTATAAACCCATTTTCCCTACAATTGTTACTGATCTAGTTTTAAAAATTATAGGATGAACGTAAGTGTTCTTACTTGGAGTGGGTTGATCAAGAGTGGCCATAGTCTTTGAAGATGTGCCTAGCAAAGATCTGGAGCATGTATGAGGAAGAGAACAGAGGTAGGCTTCAAGAAAGTGTTGTCAACGCTGAAGAATATTGGAAGATGCGGGATAAAAAGAGGAAGGTGGAGAATGAGCTCAGATTTTTTAAATCAGACTTTGCTAAGATGGTGTTGGCGAAGGAGGAGGCACTTTCCCAGTTGGCCAGTGCAAAACAGGTTCTTACTGAACTGAAAGCAGAGGTGGATAAGACGAGCCTGGACGATCTCGATTAGGGAAATGAATATATTGTTCTAATATTGTTCTTATGAAGTTGAACTAGCTATATGTTGTACTGTGCTGTTTTCAGATAGCTATCGTACTGTGATGTTAAAATATATCTATGTGCCTTGTATGAAATTGGCAAACAGCTGTTCGATATGAAATGTGAATTTGCGTAATACTGGAATTATTAATTGTAAACTAATAAACCTGCTAAATGGGTCATGGAACTTTGCAAATGGTTCTAGCAGTAAAAGTGCTTGTCATGGTTAGCCCAGTGCCACACAGTTTTCTTCATCAAATCATGTGTGATGCAGTTGATAAATGCAAACGGTTAACCAAGGCGGAGCATGTGTGATAGTTACACCTATCACACACGAGTCTATACATAAACCTGTGTGGGATGTAATACAAACGGAAACGTTTTCTCTGGATTAACTGTGTCGGATGTACATACGAACGGAAACGTCTTCCCTGGATTGACTATGTGGGATGTACATACGAACCGAAATGTTTTCCCTGGATTGACTGTGTGGGATGTACATAAGAACAGAAACATATTACTTGGATTGACTGTGTTTAATATACATACGAATGGAAATGTTTTTCTGGGATTCACCATGTGGGATGTACATACGAACGGAAACGATTGGGTTTCAATGCCCCAGCCTGTGTGCCAGGAGGGCCTATCCCTGACGGTTTCTGGGTTGTGTTGGAAGGACCCCCTATCGCCCACACTCACTTGGCGACGGTTCCAAATGTCGTCGTGGAAAGGGGTTAAAAACCGTGTGTATAGCACCGAAGCGTACCAGTGAACCCGCGTGTAGCCTCCGAGCCTCCGGGCGCAGAGGGGGTTCCCCATAGCGATGATCGTGCAAAAGACAAGGTTAGTCTGCGTAGATATATCAAATGTTTGCTTTTAGCATTGCAAGTTTTATGTGGGGGTGTCGACTTGGTTTCGTTCGAGCCCCCTTTAGTCTTTTTCATGTCCCCTCCGCTCTTTGGATTTTCCTCTTGTTAGCTAGACAGCCGGGAGCCGGTCTGTAGCCACTAGTATGCGTCGGTGCTATACAACGGTTTTTAACCTCTTTCCGCGATGACATTTGGAACCGTCGCCAAGTGAGTGTGGGCGATAGGGGGGTCCTTCCCACATGATCGGGAAATCGTCGAGGATAGGGAGCCAAGATGCATATACAATACTCCTACTCGTTTGTGCTCACATTGCCATCACAGTCGGTATTCTGTGGTGATACGTTTACGATGCACGGCCCATCACAAACAGTTCACTATTATAGAACATGTATGATAGGCATACAATCACACACATTCACTTTTCCCAAACCGTATGCGTTAACTAATTAAGAAAATTAGCTAATCGTCATACGAGTGTCGTATAGTATTACGAAACGTCGGACCATCGTAACATCATCGTACACGACAACTATCGCACACGCTATTCTGTGGTGCAAAGTTTACGATGCATACTTCATCAGAAACAGTTCATGGTTGCGAATCGTGTACGATAAGGCAACTATCACAAACGTTTAGTTAGCCCGCACCATTTGTGATATTGTCTGACATTGCACACGCTTTGCAAACGGCAACTGTGTGCACGCTTGCACACATTTCCTCTCTGTGAACCGTCTCGGATTATGATGTATATTGCAAACGTTTGTGTTTTACCACCGTGTGTGCCATAACGACCTAGAGAGTGTAATTTCACCGTAGTTTAATTGTTGCTATATCAAATTGTACCAGATTTGAATTTGAATTTGAATTTGAATGTATGCTATAGCTTTATTCATATCCATCAGGTTTAGACAACCAATGCATTATTCGATTCATAGGTACATATCAAGAATTACATAAGAACCAAATAAAGAATGATGAACAACAGTTGTATACTTGTACTATTAAAGACGGTAAAAAAAAGAGGCGAAATACATTCTGGTTGCTGAATAAGGTGAAGCGGAATGGCCATATTATGCTCTCCTCCATGCAGAAGGCACGCACGACTCTAGGCCAACCCCTTGTGATGGCCAACCCCCCATCCTTCACGGTCTTCATGAAAACATCTAGATAATCATCGTGTTCTGGTAGAAATACTTTAACCTTTGCATGCCCACCAATCATGTAGTTTGAGAGGTAATCTTGAGTAAACTGCTTTGGGAACCACTGCAAGGGAAAAAAGATTCAGACATTGTCATCTAACACAACTCATTATGGGCAGTAAAAAGAAGGCTGCAGAGTTCTTACTTACCATCATGTAGTTCGTTGTTGTATTGGATAAAGTGAAAACAAATAGTTTAATTGCCATCTTTTGACCCATTTTATAACAATCTTTATCAGCTTCCTCACTTGATGCTGGTTCATCGATATCTCATTTCCCCATACGCGGAAAGGGTCTAAGCGCGGATCTTTACCAATGACATATATATGTAGCTAAAAGCACCAAGTTAATATTACAAGCTAAACACCAATTGCACAATGATGTAGTACAACACTCTTTTATAATATCTTATAAAATCCAATATAAATATTAGATGAATTAACATCTTATATTATGGGCCGGAAGGAGTTTATTGCATTCTTACAAATTATCGGTTGATTAACTGCTGCCGTATCCATGGGATGGAGTTAGTTTGAGCTAGTTCGGGCTCAAATAGCTCTAAAGTATATGTAAACATGAGGGCTAGTTTGAGCTAGTTGCATCTATAACCCATCCAAAAAAACTATCCAACCCAAGAGGTGCTAATTGGAGCTAGTTCTCCTAGTGCATTTATTGTCGATCTAAGTATCTAACCTCGTCATCCAAACACCTCTCTGGATGGAGTTAGTTCAGGGTTAGTCATGAGCTAGAAACTAACTCTAACCTCTAGCTAAGTTGAGTATCCAAACAGAGCTGTGTTGTTGTTGTTGTGGCTGATGCTCTTCTACATATATCTAGACATCATCAAAACATTAAGGTAACACTCTTCCTTGTTGCTATGTAGCCTAGGATTGCATATGTAGACATTAAGTACAGTGCATGTTGCTATGTAGCCTCAGATATAGTACATATGGCCCTAGTTAACCTAACGATAAATGGGTTGCAGATATATTCAGTTAAAAGTCCGATTCACCAATTAGTCCCTTATCAGCCTTTCGGATATCGGGTTCCGGCAAAACCCCTGAGGTTCAAACACTGGAGTGCGCACGAAGTTTTCCCCCTACCGAATCACGCCCTCAACCTCGCTGCGATCTCTAAGCTAGCTCGATGAACTCACGGCACAAGGGACACAAGACATATACAGGTTGGGGCCACCGTTGTGGTGTAATACCCTACTCCTGTGTGGGGTGTGGTGGATTGCCTCTTGGGCTGATGATGAACAGTACAAGGGAAGAACAACCTCTTTAGGAGACGTGTTCTTGTGCTTGGTGGTTTGCTCGGGGAGGAATCAATCCGTCCCTTCTATTGTGGTGGCTAGCCCTATTTATGGAGGCCCTGGTCCTCTCCCCGAATATTGAGCGGGAAGGGATCCAACAATGGCCATTTTGAAAGGGGACACCTAGTACAAGCTATCCTGACTAAAGGTGGTCTTCGCCTGTCAAAGGCGCTGGTGGTGACGCTGTCTTGGGCTCCACGATGACCTCTGTCCTGTCGTCCTGCTGGTCTTGGTCTCGTTGCACCGACATGGAAACCTTTGCCTGATGCCTCGGTACTCCGCGTCTGCGCTTGCCCCCTTAGCACCAAAGGGGAAACAAGGACACTGCGCGGGCTGGCGCCCGCCTGACCTTGGTTGTCATGGCTTGCGTCACAGGAACCTCGCGAGGTACCCCGTGCCTTGGTCTCTCCGCCTCCCTCACGAGCCTGCCTGGTGAGGCCGCTCCTAAGGAGGCCTTCTGTCATGTGCCCCGCGAGGCTTGGCCCCTCGCGAGGGTCTGGAGCATTGGTCGATGAAGACGGGCCGCACTGGGCCACTGGTGGAGCCACGCCGCGGGCCGCAGGCAGGCAATTCTGGGGACCCCCGTTCCCAGAACGCCGACAGTAGCCCCCGGGCCCAAGGCGCGCTCGGACTTGGCTTAGCGGCGAAGCCAAAGGGCAAGTGCGGAGCGCCGCGGGCCCCAACAGCCTGCGGCCTTGGTTGACGCGTGGCGACTGATTGGACGTGGGCGTCTCCGCTTCCCCATGTTGCCCAATATCCGCCTGGCTAGGCGGCCACGGCGCCCTACACAGTTATTTCCTCCTCGCAGGTGGCGTGCTTCCTATTCTCCCTTCTTCCTCACGCCCCTGCGTCCTCTCCCAATCTGACTTGTGCTCTGCCCCCTCCATTACCATGGTGCCGACTAGCACGGAGAAAGGGAAGAAGCCTCTGTCCTCAGCCAACCTGCCTCCGACGATCGAGCCCGCCGTCGGCCGGTCGCGGGTGCTCAACCTGGAGGCCACGGGCAAGGTCTGCCCTGCGCTCGCCTCCTGCTTCAACGAGTGGGGAAAGACAGTGGCTTGGCCTGCGTCCCGGGCTTCCATTAAGAGGACAACCACTGAGGTTTGATTCTTCGTTGACGCCTTGTGGGCTGGCCTGGTGCCCCCTTTCTCCGCCTTCTTCAATGCGGTGCTTTCCCATTACCAGATTCACATGCTGCATCTTGATCCCCAATCCATTGCTTCTCGCCGTCTTCGCCTTTGTTTGCGAGGCCATGGTGGGCATTGCTCCTTCCGTTGCCCTCTTGCGCCATTTCTTCTCGCTGCATCTGACCGACCCCTCGCAATGCTCGGGGTGCCTGAGCTTCCAGGCTGTGGCAGAGATGGCTGCCTCGGGGATTGATTTTGATCTCCTGCCATCCACGAGCGTGTTCCGGACGCGGTGGGTGTACGTGGATGTCGGAGTGCTCAGCCCCCTGCTCTCGCCTCCGTCGTCGCCCGCCATCCCCAACTCCGGCTGGGGCCACGTGAGGCTTGCGAGCCCTCGCCTTTCCTTCGTCTGGCTCCGGTTGAAGAGGTTGAGGGACCTTGGCGTTACTGCACCCCTGGTGGTGAAGGAGTTCCTCGGGTGTCGTATTGCCCCTCTCCAGTGCCACTCCCGGCCGATGTGGGCCCTGACCGGTGACCAGGATCGCATGAGGCTTCAGGAGTCGGGGCTCTCGCCCAAAGCGCAGAGGACGGTGCTTGAAGTCTTGACCGGCAACCCCTCGCCAGGCAATATGCCGCAGGAGGGTTGTCTCTTGTATCTCTGCTAGAATAGGGTTGAGTTCGCGGGATAGATGCCTTCCTTCGATGAATGGGGGATGTGCCTGGTTGGCCTTTTGGGGCCTCGCAAGAATCCTGTAGTCGTGGCTCCCCACCTTACCGCCAACACCGAGCTTGCCCCAAGAGTGGGTGCAGGGGGGCAAGCATCGCTTGAGGCCGGAGGCGCGGGCATCGAGGTGCCGACGACGCTGGGGTTCCCGTGGCGTCATCCTCTGGAACTCGTAAGGCTCGCCCTGAGGCGGTTGTTGAGGGGGAGATGCAGCCTGCGGCCCCTGAGGCCGGAGCTCCTGAGGCCTTGGCAAGCCAGCACAAGGTGGAGCCTGACTGCTCTTCCCGGCTTGGCGCTCCTAAGGTCGACTGCCTAGGTGCCTCTCCAGCCGCGCCCCACGCTGGCCCCCACGTCCAACGCCTTGGTCGGCTCCGCGTGGACTTCGCCGCGCTCCGCAAGAGGAAGGAATCTTCGAGCTGTAGAGGTGGCACCATCCGACCGTTGAAGCATAGAAAGTACATCGCCATATACGAGTAAGTACCTTATCCTTGTGATTCCCCAATCGTTGCTTCCTCTCCTGACTGTGGCTTTCCAGGATCCCTCCTGTCAAGCCCGCGGAGTCTCCTGAGAAGCAGCCTCCTCCGGCTCGCCTTCATCGCTAGCCTCGAGCACCCCAAGCCTGCACGCAGCCCCTGGCACGGGGTCAGCTGGAGAAGCAAGCTTGCCTGCCAGGTGCCTTGAGCCTGTGCCCTTGCCGCCTTTCCTTCACAACCTTGCCTGGAGCGCGGCCAGCCTACCCAGGGCTCCTCCTCTGGTCGTGGACGGCAGCTGGTTGGCGTCCATCTTGGGCTCCTCTTCAAGTGGCGAGCCTGCGCCAGTCCGGGTCCCTGGTGGGACCTGGCCAGCGACCGTGGGCGCGCCAGCCCCCAGCCCCCTGCCGAGAAGGGGCGAACCGCTTCGGATCCCACCGATGGCGCCAGCGACGGGGGACGACATCAGCAGCGAACTCAGGCTCGCGCGCGAACGAAGCGTCATCCGCCATGAGTTCTTCCAAAAGGCGATGGACGCGATGGGCCAGCTTGGTGGAGAGCTTGCGGACGTAGACGAGCGCCTTGAAGCCGAGGGCCTACGGCTGGTCGAGGAGCGACGTAAGCTGAGGGTGGCCATCAACCTCGCACACCACCAGCGTGAGCTTGACAATGCGAAGGCCGAGGTGTCCCTTGCGGCCTCAGGAGAGGCCTGCTCCCGAGCCCTGGAGGAGGCCCGGGAGGCGGATCGTCATCACGAGGTTGCGGAGAAGCGCGCTTGGGAGCTCCAAGCCTGGAGCGCCTTGATAACCCACAAGTATACGGGATCAATTGTAGCCTCTTTCGATAAGTAAGAGTGTCGAACCCAACGAGGAGCTAAAGGTAGAACAAATATTATCTCAAGTCCTATCTGCCACTGATACGACTCTACGCACGCTTAGTGTTCGCTTTACCTAGAACAAGTATGAGACTAGAAGTACTTTGTAGGTGTTGTTGGATAGGTTTGCAAGAAAATAAAGAGCACGTAAATATAAACTAGGGGCTGTTTAGATAAAGAAGCAATAAAGTAAATATAGCGAGTGTGGAAAAGTGGTGGTAGGAGTTGTGAAATTGTCCCTAAGCAATTGACTACTTTACTAGACCGATAGCAAGTTTTATGTGGGAGAGGCATAAGCTAACATACTTTCTCTTCTTGGATCATATGCACTTATGATTGGAACTCTAGCAAGCATCCGCAACTACTAAAGATCATTAAGGTAAAACCCAACCATAGCATTAAAGCATCAAGTCCCCTTTATCCCATACGCCACAACCCCCTTACTCGGGTTTATGCTTCCGTCACTCAAGCAACCCACTATAAGCGAATCATGAACGTATTGCAACACCCTACAGCGGGAATCCCTCACGCTTGCGCGACACGGAGGGAACAATAGGATAGCAACATAACCACAAGCAAATTAAACCAATCATAGCAATTCATCAATCACCGATAGGACAACGAAAATCTACTCACATCATAAGATGGCAACACATCATTGGAAAATAATATGAAGCATAAAGCACCATGTTCAAGTAGAGGGTATAGCGGGTTGCGGGAGAGTGGACCGCTGAATATAGATGGGGGAAGGTGATGGAGATGTTGGTGAAGATCGCGGAGGTGTTGGTGAAGATCGCGGTGATGATGATGGCCCCCGGCGGCATTCCGGCGCCACCGGAAGCAAGGGGGAGAGAGCCCCCCTTCTTCTTCTTCTTCCTTGTCCTTCTCCCTAAATGGGAGAAGGGTTTCCCCTCTAGTCCTTGGCTCCCATGGCGTGGGAGGGGCGAGAGCCCCTCCGAGATTGGACCTATCTCTCTGTCTCTCTCTGTTTCTGCGTTCTCAAATTCTGCCCTGGCACCGTTTCTTTTATATCCGGAGATCCGTAACTCCGATTTGATTGAAACCTTCGCCCAAATATTTTTCCAAAAAATAGCTTTCTTGCGGCCAAAGTAGAGCATCAACCACCTTACGAGGGGCCCACGAGGGTGGGGGTGCGCCCACCTGGAGTGGTGGCGTGGGCCACCCTCGTGGCCACCTCGGGCACTGTCTCGCGTTGATTCTTCCTCCCAAAAATCACAAATATTCCAAAATAATTCTGCGTCCGTTTTTATACCATTTGGACTCCGTTTGATATTGGGTTTCTGCGAAACATAAAACATGCAACAAACAGGAACTGGCACTGGGCACTGGATCAATATGTGAGTTCCAAAAATAGTATAAGAAGTTTCCAAAAGTATATGAAAGTTGAATAATATTGGCATGGAACAATCAAAAATTATAGATACGACGGAGACGTGTCAGCATCCCCAAGCTTAATTCCTGCTCGTCCTCGAGTAGGTAAATGATAAAAAAGATAATTTTTGATGTGGAATGCTACCTAGCATAATCTTGATCATGTAATCTAATCATGGCATGAATATTAAGACACGAGTGATTCAAAGCAATAGTCTATCATTTGACATAAAAAGATAATACTTCGAGCGTACTAATAAAGCAATCATGTCTTTTCAAAACAACATGGCCAAAGCAAGTTTATCCCTACAAAATCATATAGTTTGGCCATGCTTCATTTTCGTCACACAAAATGCCCCCATCATGCACAACCCCGATGACAAGCCGAGCAATTGGTTCATACTTTCTAACGCGCTTAAGCTTTTTCAACCCTCACGCAATACATGAGCGCAAGCCATGGATATAGCACTTTAGGTGGAATAGAATATGATGGTGGGGGTTTATGTGGAGAAGACAAAAAGGGAGAAAGCCTCACATCGACGGGGCTAATCAACGGGCTATGGAGATGCCCATCAATTGATGTCAATGCGAGGAGTAGGGATTGCCATGCAACGAATGCACTAAGAGCTATAAGTGTATGAAAGCTCAAACTGGAACTAAGTGGGTGTGCATCCAACTTGCTTGCTCATGAAGACCTAGGGCATTTTAGGAAGCCCATCGTTGGAATATACAAGCCAAGTTCTATAATGAAAATTCCCACTAGTATATGAAAGTGACAACATAAGAGACTCTCTATATGAAAAACATGGTGCTACTTTGAAGCACAAGTGTGGAAAAAGGATAGTAACATTGCCCCTTTTCTTTTCTTTTTCTTTTTTTTGGGCGGGCTTCTTTGGCCCCCCTTTTTTATTTAGGCTTCTTTGGCCTCTTTTTTTGTGGGGCAATGCTCTATAATGATGATCATCACACCTTATTTACTTACAACTCAATATTACAACTCGATATTAGAACAAAGATATGACTCTATATGAATGCCTCCGGCGGTGTATCGGGATGTGCAATGATCTACCATAGCAATGACATCAAAAAACGGACAAGCCATGAAAACATCATGCTAGCTATCTTACGATCATGCAAAGCAATATGAGAATGAATGCTCAAGTCATGTACATGATGATGATGGAAGTTGCATGGCAATATATCTCGGAATGGCTATGGAAATGCCATGATAGGTAGGTATGGTGGCTGTTTTGAGGAAGATATAAGGAGGCTTATGTGTGATAGAGCGTATCATATCACGAGGTTTGGATGCACCGGCAAAGTTTGCACCAACTCTCAAGGTGACAAAGGGCAATGCGCGGTACCGAAGAGGCTAGCAATGATGGAAAGGTAAAAGTGCGTATAATCCATGCACTCACATTAGTCATAAAGAACTCATATACTTTTTTCAAAAGTTTATTAGCCCTCGAAGTGAAGTACTACTACGCATGCCCCTAGGGGGATAGATTGGTAGGAAAAGACCATCACTCGTCCCCGACTACCACTCATAAGGAAGACAATCAAAGAAACACCCCATGCTTCAAATTTGTCACACAACGGTTACCATACGTGCATGCTACGGGACTTGCAAACCTCAACACAAGTGTTTCTACAATCCACAACCACCCACTAGCATGACTCTAATATCGCCATCTTTATATCGCAAAACTATTGCAAGGAATCAAACATATCATATTCAGCGATCTACAAGTTTATGTAGGATTTTATGACTAACCATGTGAATGACCAATTCCTGTCATCTCTCTAATTAGATATAAGTGAAGCAAGAGAGTTTAATTATTTCTACAAAAGATATGCCCACACTCTAACAAATATAAGTGAAGCAAAAGAGCATTCTACAAATGGCGGTTTTCTATGGGAAGAGAAACAGGCAATCCAAACTTCAAATGATATAAGTGAACCGTATGAAGCATTCTATAAAGCCATACTCAAAAGATTTAAGTGAGGTGCAATGAGCAGTCTATAAATCAACCAAGGACTATCTCATACCAGCATGGTGCATAAAATAACAGTGAAGACTAAATGCAAAAGACGCTCCAAGACTTGCACATATCGCATGATCGAAACGAATCCGAAAACACACCGATACTTGTTGAAGAAAGAGGGGATGCCTTTCGGGGCATCCCCAAGCTTAGACGCTTGAGTCTCCTTGCATATTTACTTGGGGTGCCTTGGGCATCCCCAAGCTTGAGCTCTTGCCTCTCTTCCTTTTCCTCATATCGAGACCTCCTCGATCAAACACTTCATCCACACAAAACTTCAACAGAAAACTCGGTAAGATCCGTTAGTATAATAAAGCAAATCACTACTCTAAGTGCTGTAGCAAACCAATTCATATTTTTTTTTGCATTGTGTCTACTGTAATATTGATTTTCCATGGCTTTATCCACTGATATAAATTGATAGGTTAATCAAAACAAGCAAACTATGCATCAAAAACAGAATCTGTCAAAAACAGAACAGTCTGTAGCAATATGAACATTCACCATACTTATGGTACCCCAAACATTCTACCAAAATTAGTAAAAATAAACAATTTGTACATAAAGACAGTGCAAAAAGAATCAGAACCCTTTGACGTTCCAGCAAAAAATGTAAAATCGCGCACTACAGCCAAAGTTTCTGTCCTGCACCTTACAAACCAACAAGCATTTGTAAACATCCTAAAGGCAAACCTTGGCACATTATTTTTATAATACAATGGAATTGTACAAGGGGATAATTAATTTTGATGAAAAGTTTCTGTAATTAAGATTCACAAAGTTTCCGTGAGCATGAACAAAGTTCAAGGCTAGCTCCCACTTCAACAATGCTTGTCTTTCTCTCTTTCACTTTCCTTTTTGAAAAGTTTTGGGTTCCCCTCTTTATTATTTTGTTTTTAAACTATATGAAAGAACTCAACAGAAATAAAAGACTCTCTAAAACTTCCGGGTTGTCTCCCTGGCAGCGCTTTCTTTAAAGCCATTAAGCTAGGCATAAAGTGCTCAAGTAATAGATCCACCCGGATCCCAAGGTATATCAAAGCCAATTTTAATTAACAATGATTTGTGATTTAGAAGTGAGCACAAAACAACATATATCAAGCAACAATGAAGTCTAATTCTCTTCCTATGCATCGGCATGTCATAAAAGAACAATTCATGCACACATAGTAAGGCCAATGCATAGTATAAGCAGTTTCTTGCAATTTTATCATATTGGAAACATAGAGAGGCGGAGATGTAGTTCCTCTCTCATAATAATTGCAAGTAGGAGCAGCAAGCACATGCATATTATATCTATCAAAATCATCATGTGTAGTAGTGAAACGCAACCCATTAATATAATCCTTAATAGGCACAAACTTCTCCGCTATAGTGTAGTCGAGAGAATTCAAAAAGATATAGGACTATCATGCATGGGTGCAATAGCAACAATTTCATGTTTAACATAAGGAACTATAGCAAGTTCATCTCCATAAGCATAATTCATATTGGCATCTTGGCCACAAGCATAGCAAGCATCATCAAAAAGGGATATTTCAAGAGAATCAACGGGATCATAACAATCTTCATAGCAATCATCCTTCGGTAAGCACGAAGGGAAATTAAACAATGTATGAGTTGAAGAGTTACTCTCATTAGAAGGTGGGCACGGGTAGCTAATCCGCTCTTCCTCCTTTTGTTCTTTGCTCTCCTCGTCATCTTTTTCATCCAATGAGCTCATAGTTTCATCAATTTCTTCTTCCATAGGCTCCTGCAAAATATTAATCTCTTCTTGGACAGCGGAGACTTTCTCAATATATGGTTTAACATAGGCATTAGAAGCATAATTATCATAACAATATTCAAGTATGGCAAAATTTTCAGATTTGTGGAGAGTAGCATCATACTTTTCAATCAAAGAAGCAATTTCATAAGCACCATTAAAAGCAACAAATTCTTCAATTTTTTGAACATCATAGTAATTATAAACACCCTTAGCATACGAAGATATGATTCCATTATCAATAAACTCACATTGGTAGGGAAGGTGTTTCTTAGGGTTTTCAGAACAACAAGTAACATCATTAATTTCACATAAATTCCAAGCATAGCATTGCAAACGATGAATTTGATCCAGTAAAAGTTTCCCTTTTTCAGATATATGGTGTCGCACATAACAAGAATGCTCATCTAAAGATTTGCCCTCAACTAAGCTAGTTGGGGTTTCAGCACGAGCACAAAGGGATCGAAGATGATCCAAGTAAAAATCTTCAGGAGTGTGATAGATTTTGAGTGGTTCTTCAACCATTGGTGTAGTAGGTACAACTTAATTTTTTGGTATTTTGCTTTTCCTACCCATAACTAAAGATAGAAACAACTAAGAATAGCAAATAAAAATTACTTAGTGATAAAGCAAACAAGCACACACGAGAATATTCACCCCACGCTATGACTCCCCGGCAACGGCGCCAGAAAAAGGTCTAGATAACCCGCAAGTATACGGGATCAATTGTAGCCTCTTTCGATAAGTAAGAGTGTCGAACCCAACGAGGAGCTAAAGGTAGAACAAATATTCTCTCAAGTCCTATCTACCACTGATACGACTCTACGCACGCTTAGTGTTCGCTTTACCTAGAACAAGTAAGAGACTAGAAGTACTTTGTAGGTGTTATTGGATAGGTTTGCAAGAAAATAAAGAGCACGTGAATATAAACTAGGGGCTGTTTAGATAAAGAAGCAATAAAGTAAATATAGGGAGTGTGGAAAAGTGGTGGTAGGAGTTGTGAAATTGTCCCTAAGCAATTGACTACTTTACTAGACCGATAGCAAGTTTTATGTGGGAGATGCATAAGCTAACATACTTTCTCTTCTTGGATCATATGCACTTATGATTGAACTCTAGCAAGCATCCGCAACTACTAAAGATCATTAAGGTAAAACCCAACCATAGCATTAAAGCATCAAGTCCCCTTTATCCCATACGCCACAACCCCCTTACTCGGGTTTATGCTTCCGGAAGCAAGCGGGAGAGAGCCCCCCTTCTTCTTCTTCTTCCTTGACCTTCTCCCTAGATGGGAGAAGGGTTTCCCCTCTGGTACTTGGCTCCCATGGCGTGGGAGGGGCGAGAGCCCCTCCGAGATTGGATCTATCTCTCTGTCTCTCTCTGTTTCTGCGTTCTCAAATTCTGCCCTGGCACCGTTTCTTTTATATCCGGAGATCCGTAACTCCGATTTGATTGAAACCTTCGCCCAGATATTTTTCTAAAAATTAGCTTTCTTGCAGCCAAAGTAGAGCATCAACCGCCATACAAGGGGCCCACGAGGGTGGGGGGCGCACCCACCTGGAGTGGTGGCATGGGCCACCCTCGTGGCCACCTCGGGCACCGTCTCGCGTTGATTCTTCCTCCCAAAAATCACAAATATTCCAAAATAATTCTCCGTCAGTTTTTATCCCGTTTGGACTCTGTTTGATATTGGGTTTCTGCGAAACATAAAACATGCAACAAACAGGAACTGGCACTGGGCACTGGATCAATATGTTAGTCCCAAAAAATAGTATAAAAAGTTGCCAAAAGTATATGAAAGTTGAATAATATTGGCATGGAACAATCAAAAATTATAGATACGACGGAGATGTATCATGCCTCCCTGGAGCAGCAAGTGGAGCTGCGCCAAGCCGCCCTTACGTCGCTGAGGGGGACGCCTGTCGAGGAGAAGGAGCTCCGGAAGCACTGACGCTGGAAGCCACCGAGCGCAGTCTTGATCTTGAGCGGTTGGAGACGAGGGAGCGCCAGGTTGCCCAAGCGGAGGACGATGTTGGCGCGCGTGAGGCCCGGGTCCAGGAAGAGGATGACCACCGCATGGCCGAGGCTCGCGCAGATCTTGTGAGCAGGTATGACTTGAAGCTGAGGCTGGTTGAAGCCGAGGTCGCGGGCAGGACTGCCGCCCTCAGGTCCAGGCTAACCGAAGCGGAACGGCGCGCAGAGGCCGCCGCAGCCGCCTTGGTCTCGGCGCAGGCAGAGCTGGCCTCCGCCCGCGCCGAGCTTCCTCCTCTTCAGCAGCGGGTTGCCGACGCCGAATCCGTCGCGCAGCAGAACAGAGAGGAAATACTTCAGCGGTGGACGTTGGAGCACGTGCACGGCCCCATGCTCTAGGACCTCAGGAACAGGGCCAACGCGGCCCTGGGCAACATCTGTAATGAGAACGCCCCACATCCTCACGCGACCGACTATGCCGGTCATCTTCGCTTCTTCACTGACGTGGTGACGCGCTTGGAGAACCTCTCCAAGAGAGCTCACCAGCTTGTTGAGGAGAGGAGCCGCAGCCTCCTCGGGCGCGCGTTTTCCCGCGTCTTCAGCCATCTTAAGAACACCAATCCCGACTTTGACTTTGACGCCGCCATTGCTCCGGTGCCCGAGGCCATCCGGGGCGACCTGGCGTGGTGGGTGGAGGATAACGTGGATGCGCTTGTCAGGGCCTTTGCTTCCGACGACGACGGGGTGATAGTCGCGGCGGATGGAGGCGACGTGGTCAATGATGGTGACGGTGGCGCCAGTGATGGTGATGGCGCTGCTAGTGACAGCGACAGCGGTGCCAGCGATATGTCTGATTGATACCGTGTTTCCCTGCTGTTTATCCTGCATACAAGAGCTCGGGCGCGGCCCCAAAGGTTGTAAGAGCATTTTGGGAGGGGAAGCCCCTCATGTAAAAAGATTGCCGTCTGTATGCTTTTAGGACTAATGCTGAATATGTGCCTCCATGAGCCTATGGGCTCTGCGGCGAGCTTGTTGTTGTGGTTTACCTTTAGCCAGGACAAGTCCTGAATCGGCTCGCGAGGTCGTGAGCCCCCGAGGATCCCCTGAGGGACCTGTCGACCCGGTCGAGAGGGCCTCGCGAGAGAAAGTGCCTGCCGTAGTATGGCATGCGTGCACCGCGTGTGCACTTCGCCCAGCCCCGCCCGCGAGGGGCTCGCGAGGGGGAGGCAGCTGATGCGAATTCCAACTCAAGGCAGGAACCAGAACGCAAGAAATCACACGAACGAGAAAAGGCCACCCTCCCCGCATACACAAACGAAAATTCAACTCCAACTTAAATCTGAAGCAAGGAAGCACGACTACAGAAAGGGAGTCAAAAAGCAAATGGCCGCGTCCGGCGCCTAGTCTAGTCTTCAACGTCTTCTCACCAGCGCGGAGCTAAGTGCTGCCACTGGGCGTGGGAGGGAGCCCCCGAGGCCCAAGGGCGGCACTCCGGAGACTCCAGGGCGTGTACAGCCCCACTCATTATTACGTGAGAGTGTCACGGGCGGCGAGCTTCACAGGCACTGGGCCTTCTTCACAGGCACCGGGCCTTGCTTCACATCGCCAGACGAGGGCCCCGCCTTGCGCCACCCTCGACCACCATTGGTGGCGACCGGATACCAGGACGACGCCAAAGGGGTAAAGGAGACACCAGCGGCGCCCTCGGCGACCACGAGTCCTCTGCAGGGGGTAGGCTTTGCAGCACCTCCCCGGCAGAGGGCCTACCTCCGCGGGACGCCTTGCTCCACGCGCCGTGGGGAGGGGCCTGGCTCCCGGCCCCTCTCCTACAGCCCCCAGTGCGCTCCTCCTGGTGGAAGGGAGGCTGCCAAGCTGGGGCCGCTGTCTGCTGCTGTGACCTGAACCTTCTGCGACCCATGGTTAGCATAAGCTTGCTCCTGAGGAATTAGCGGTACCCGGTAGCTGCTGCTGCCAGCGCGGTTGGTGAGGTTCCTTGAGGCTCCTGGAAAGGCTCGGCTTCTAGCGTCTCTTCCTCCCAGCCTGGCCCGAGGAGCGAGCCAGGGTCATCTTCCAGCGCGTACTCCCGATCCACCATGCAGGGCACGTAAGCCTTCGAGGCTGCCGCCTCGAAGTCTTCGCCGTAGTGCCCCATGCTCCATGTTGCCTGGCCTAGCGCGCCGTCTTGAGGATGGTAGGGCAGCGACCCGCCTGGGCCATAGGCGGTGATGCGCGTGCCCTCGTTCATCGGAGGTGGTGCTGGTGCAGCCTGGCATCTGGCGCCGATGGTTGCGCTGGTGTCGACGAAGCCTTGGGGCGTGCCTGGGGGCACGCGAGCGCGGAGAGGCACGTCGCGTGATCCAACCGGGGCCCGGGGTGGAAGCTGGAAGCAGAAGGGCGGTGCCCCCGAGGCCGCGGCATCCAGGAGCTCGGCAACGCGCTCCAGCAACGCGTCCCGGCCGCTCTCCATCAACCTGCATCGTAGCAGCTCTCAAGCCACAGTGAGCGCGGCTCTCATGTTTGCTTGCTCCCGTCGGGTGTGCGGCGCCGTGGCCGCGGCATGGCTTGAGGCCCTTGCGGCTGCCCGCACCTGCCACGAAGTAAGGGCGGGCCGTGCGTGACCGCGCCGCCCGCACCCCGCGGCGCTCTGCGGTGCGCGGGCTGCCTGGGGCATGGGGTTGAGGTCTTCTTGGGTAGGCGGCGTGGCCTGAGCTGGCCAGGCTACCCAGCGGTCGGCGCCGGTCATCGGGTCACCAGACATGGACGTGACGAAGCGATGGGACGCAGATCAGCGGAAGGAAGACTCCAGCACACCCCTACCTGGCGCGCCAAATGTCGGATATCGGGTTCCGGCAAAACCCTTGAGGTTCGAACATTGGGGTGCGCACAAAGTTTTCCCCCTACCGAATCACGCCCTCAACCTCGCCGCGATCTCTAAGCTAGCTCGATGAACTCACGGCACAAGGGACACAAGATTTATACAGGTTCGGGCCACCGTTGTGGTGTAATACCCTACTCATGTGTGTGGTGTGGTGGATTGCCTCTTGGGCTGATGATGAACAGTACAAGGGAAGAACAGCCTCGCGAGGAGAGGTGTTCTTGTGCTTGGTGGTTTGCTTGGGGAGGAATCAATCCGTCCCTTCTATTGTGGTGGTTAGCCTTATTTATAGAGGCCCTGGTCCTCTCCCCAAATATTGAGTGGGAAGGGATCCAACAACGGCCATTTTGAAAGGGGACAGCTAGTACAAGCTATCCTAACTAAAGGTGGTCTTCGCCTGTCAAAGGCGCTGGTGGTGACGCCGTCTTGGGCTCCACGATGACCTCCGTCCTGCCGTCCTGCCGGTCTTGGTCTCGTTGCACCGATATGGAAACCTTTGCCTGATGCCTCGGTACTCCGCGCCTGCGCTTGCCCCCTTAGCACCAAAGGGGAAACGAGGACACTGCGCGGGCTGGCGCCTGCCTGGTGAGGCCGCTCCTGATGAGGCCTTGTGTCGTCCGCCCCGCGAGGCTTGGCCCCTCATGAGGGTCTTGAGCGTTGGTCGATGAAGACGGGCCGCACTGGGCCACTGGTGGAGCCACGCCGCGGGCCGCGGGCAGGCAAGTCTGGGGACCCCCCGTTCCCAGAACACCGACACAGCCCCCGGCATATATGGTACCAGCTACCAATATCCTAAACAGTGAGCATATATAAGCCATGGGATGAAACTAACCTCGATGGAAAACAACAGTCGTTCCTAGAATTGTCCTGTGTAGGTACATTGAGAAGCATGTTAAGCACAACAGGCTAAACATCAACCAAAATTATCCATGGCAGACAAAATAATCTCGAAAAGATAGCTTCAGTGTGCAGGTTTAAGCATGCTAGTAAAGCAAAACAAGTGGAAAGGTGTGTTAACTGCAACAGGCCTAACATTTAACAACAAGCAAACATAGTCATTCAAACTGGTATTGTGCCGGTCTAAGTACACTAGTTATTGTTAAATAAAAATGGAAAGGCATTTTAACTACAAGATGCAGCAACCAAATGTAGTCACTCATAGTGGTATTGTTGAAACGGGTACTGAAGAAATTGAACTGCACAGTTCATACTTGCACATATAGAACATCACGTTGTGAATAACTGGAATAAACAAGGCATACTACAAACAACCAAAGATAGCATTTGAAACTGGACATATGCTAACTACAAACAACAAAACAATCAAAAAACTTTAAAAGAGGTATATGCTAGCTATAACAGGCTTAACATCAAGCAAATATATGCATTCCTATCGGTATGTTTAAAACTGGATTGATGAAATGTACTGCACAGTAAATAATTGCACATATAGAGCATCACATTGTGAGCAACTGAAATAAACAAGGTATACTGCAAACAACCAGATATAGCAATTAAAACTGGACATATTCTCACTACACTACAAAAGGGATTCGACAAAACAACTCATGGGTTTCCCCCTCTGAAGAGGCACGGCAAAATAAATCATGGGTTTCCTCACTTGTCACTGACGGGCTTGTTCCCATGGGAAGAGCACGGACCCTTGATGCGCTCCATGTTGTCGCAGATGGGCTCCTTCCCCTTGGAAGAGCACGGCTATAGGGTGCCCTCCCCGATGTTGCAGAAGGGCTCTTTCCCCTTGGAAGAGCAGATGGGCTCTTTCCCCTTAAAAGAGCCGGAGAGGGTGCCCTCCTCGTGGTCGCCATCGATGAGGTCTGACTTGGAAGCTGTGGATCCCAAGCCAGCGTCACAGAATGTGTCCTTCAGAAATGACAAAAGGGGCTCGATGGCGATGTAGGATGACAAAATCTTGACAGCGAGCCAGAGGAGATCAGCGGCGGGGCCATGGATGAGATCGACGGCGGTTGCACCCGAGGGGTTGGGGTGGCCCACTTAACCTGTGACATAGCCCACTTCAGGCCGCCGCTGTCGACGACCTCGTTGTCGTAGCCGACGTCCGCGACATACCCGCATACTCTAGCCCGCTGATTGAGTGTCTACGGCCAGTAATGGTTGTCAGCTTCCTCGATGACGTCGGGCGAAGAGACCGCGATACACCTCTTTTGGGCCAGTCCCTCCTTGTGCTCCACGGGAAGCGTAGCCGGGATTAGGTTGCGACGCTCTGGAGTGGGGGATGGGGATGGGGATGGGGATCTATGGGAAAGGGGGCGTTTGGCAGGCGTCATCTAATAAACTGAGGGCGGCCTGGGTATGGAGATTGGTGGGTAAGCTGCACGGGCAAACCGGCAGATGTTGACAATGGAGGTCTTGCAGCAGCGGCAGCGGCAGCGGGGACCTTGCAAGGGTTTTGAGCGAGGGAAAGGTGTGTGTGTGCGCGCGCGCCCGAGGAGGTTTTGGTGTGTGTGTGTGTGTGGAGGGGGGAGGGGGTGTGTTTGAGGAAATGACGCGGGTATTGAAAATTTTACTACGCAGAAGTGAAATGCTGGAGCTATTGAAAATTTTGATGATGGTGCATCGCACACGGTCCGGAGATAACAACCTTGTGTTATGAAACAGAAAACCCTCGAGGCGGGCATATATTTTGTAGGGATACATGCAGGATTGGGAACAAGAAAAATCGCACACGGTCCGGAGATAACAACCGTGTGTTATGAAATAGAAAAACCGTCAAGGCGGGCATATATTTTCTAGGGATGCAGGCGGGATTGGGAACAAGAAACATCGCACACGGTCCGGAGATAACAACCGTGTGTTATGAAACAGAAAAACCCTCCTCGAGGCGGCAGATATTTTCTAGGGATGCAGGCGGGATTGAGAACAAGAAACATCGCACACGGTCCGGAGATAACAACCGTGTGTTATGAAACAGAAAAACCCTCGAGGCGGGCAGATATTTTTGAGAGGGGGAGGCTCATGGATCCCAATGTACTATGCGGATGTGTGCGTGACAGGGGCACCGGCGTGGCACACGGTTAGTTTGAGTGAACCGTGTCTGTTGCGTCATCCGACTTGTCTAATGTTCATATATTTGGCAAAAAATGACGCAGGAGAGGGTCAGAACACGAACACACTTGCATGTGGACCAAATTTATGTATGAAAAGGGTGGTTGGATTTTCAAATACCAAATGCAACTTCGATGTCGCACCTATCTCGCAAAGCGCATAGTATTGCTTGCCCCCCCTCGTGTCGGCACGAAGGGAATCCTAAGCTATGAATGCATGCCCCCCCAACAGAGGCTCACCTAGCAAAGTGCGAAGTATCTAGCATCCCCCTCCCTCGTGTCGGCACGAAGGGCATCCTAAGCTATGAATGGATCCCCCCAACTGTGGTTCACATAGCAAAGTGCGAAGTAGCTAGCAGCCCCCCTCGTGTCGGCACGAAGGGAATCCTAAGCTATGAATGCATGCCCCCAACCGAGGCTCACCTAGCAAAGTGAGAATTAGCTAGCAGGCCCCCTCCCTCTTGTCAACACGAAGGGAATCCTAAGCTATGAATGGATGCCCCCAACCGTGGTTCACCTAGCAAAGTGTGAAGTAGCTAGCAGCCCTCCTCATGTCGACAAGAAGGGAATCCTAAGCTATGAATGTATGCCCCCCCAACTGAGGTTCACCTAGCAAAGTGCAAAGTAGCAGCCCCCCCCCGACACACACTTTCAGTCGGCGGGCCAGAGAGGCATCTCACCAAGATTATTGATCGTAAAACGGACCAAGAATAATCCACCTTGGTCGTACAACCTCTCTCTTGTTGGTGGTCAAAGTGATGGTCGTCCATGCGACCCCGGAGATAGGCTAGCTCGCCAATAATCTCGCAAGTACCTAGTCCCCAAAGACAACCACTGCATGCGTGTGGCCCAAACATATGTATGGAGATGTGTGTTTTTGAGTACACAATGGAAGAACTTTGATGTGGCACCGTGATTTCGAACTAGCAATCCCCACACTGAGTGAGGGTTAGGTTGACGATGCATATGTATGTTACACCACACTTCAAGCCGGTGACAGGGATTCATGCATGCATGCGTGGATAGTATATGCGCTCAAACTTTAATTAGGTCTGAATCTCACCATGACCTATACAACGATAACACGAACCAAATGAAGAATCCGCCATGGTAACCTATCTTGTTGTCGGTCAAGGTGATCCTGGATGTCCACGCGGGCCCATGAATATATAGGCTTGTCGCCGATAACCACGCGAGGGAGGTTACTGTTCGAAGACAACCACTACATACATATGTATGGGCGTGACGCGTGCATGCATGTTTGAATACCATTTCACAACATTGATGTGGCGCATGCGTCGAAAATCGTACTCTCCCCACACATCGCGAGATCGGTTCATGACGTGTCATTGTACTAGCCACTTCGACTCAATGGCCACTCCCCGCACGACCCACACACCCACCTCCAACGGGCGACGCGCCACCACCCCGCCCCCAACCGGCGACCAGAGACGCCGTCGTGGCCCCGCCAGCAACCGCCCCACCACGCCTCCGCCCCGCCGCCCAACCTATGGCGCGCCGCCTCCCGGCCTTCCAGCGGGCCGCCGCCCCCACCTTCCTCCTCCGGCCAGGCGCGCAGCCACGACGTGGCCCCATCTAGCACCCGCCGCCACCTCCACCTCCCTCCCCCAGCAGCAGCCGCCGCCACGCGACCCGCCGGATGTCCCCGACGCCGCTACTCCACCTCGACCCCGAGGTAATCCCTCGTTCCCAGCACGCCAGCAACCTAGGCGGGGCTCCCGCCTTCCACCTCCTCCTGGCTGCCCCCGCCTCCTCCCGCCTTCTGCCTCGTCCCGGTGGGGCTCCGCCACCGTCAGCCTCCTCCCGGTGGGGCTCCATCGCCGCAGCACCATGTACCTCACCCTGCCACGGCGCGAATCCAACCCCGGCAACTAGGCCGGGCGCGACCTGGCTCCTGTTGCCTTCGTCCGTGCCCGGCAGAAGTTCAAACCATGTGTGCATCCCCGTTCGTGCTTCTCCGGTCGTCGTCCTCGTTCAACTGTTTGCACCCGACCAGACCCTGCATCTTGAATGGGTGCCATCTCCCTGCCCTGCTCCACTTGAGCTCTGTCATCCGTTTCCACTCTCACTCTTTGTTGTGTTCTTCAAATAGCATCTATGAAGTGGTTCTTTGCTGCCCACTAGGTGTTTGTGCAAATGCCAGAGGGAGTTGGAACAAAATTTACATGTCCTTGCACCGATGAGGTAGTTGTAGAGATTTTTTTTTTGAAATTACCAGGACGCTCACCACCGCAATGCCCAGATCCCCACTTCCACCATGCCCCAACGAAGTCAAGGCTTCCTTTTTTGGATGGTTCAAATTGTTTTTGGTTCAGTTTCTTCTTTACTTTGTCAATTGCTATCTTAGGTTCCGTGAAAAATGTCAACAAATAGGTATTCATGACAAGAACAAAAAGATGTTGTGATAGATGTAAGTCTGCGCGAAGAGCCGCAGTTGTATATTTTGGTACTTGCTATATTGTAGAATAAGTGTTTATTGCAATTGTCATTCTGCAAAGAACCATTCTTCAGTATATGTTCTGAAAATTTCAGGTGACGTGTGCCTGGTCTGAATCGTTGTTCCTCTGTTTCTCCCACTTTTGCTCCCGAATAAAACGTAGCATGTTGATATTCGCACTAGATGATGAACAGTTCCAAAATCGTCGGTTTAGACTTCAGAGATGTTCTACTATGACTTTAGAGATGCGCAGATGTTGGTGCTAGTGCAGATGATCAGGAAATACTTCTGCTATGGCTACATGCCAAGTTCAGATTTAAGAAATGTTAACTCTCGAAGTTCAAATTTAATAAAATGTAGAGTTCAAAGAAATTGTTATGTGTGTTCAAAGGGAAAATTTTCATGGATTTTTCCATTATAGGAAAAAGATCACCAAAAATTGAAAGTAAAATAAACAAAGAAGTCCAAATTAGAAAAATAAAGAAGATCGATATTTATAAAAAACACAAATTTTCCTTGCTACGAAAGAATAAAATGAAGAAGTTCAAATTAAAATAAAGGGGTAGTTTGATATATATAGAAAACTCAAATTCTTTCTGTTTCTAGGGAAAATAAAAGTATGAAGTTCAGTTTAAAAAATCATTTGATTCTTATTTTAAAATATTATTTTTCTAAGGATAATACTATAGAAGTTGAAATTAAAATAACAGAGAAGTTCGAAGTATATAAAAACTCAGATTTTTTGCAAGAAGTTCACGTGCACCTTCGTGCACGGTTCAGAATTTATATTGCGGGACGTCCGACCTCCAATTACATGTTTTAAAATGGCAAAAAAGGCGTCCCACCTTCAATTGCGTGTAATTCGACATATACACAAAAATGTGACAGAAGTTCATAGTGAAAACAACGAGAAGTTCTTGTACTACAGGGAATGCATTTCAGGTAAGAATAAAAGTATAGAAAAATAAAAGCTTAAAAGGTTTGTTGAAAGAAGTTCAAGTGCTCTGTCCGGGGAAGTTCAAAAATTATTGCGAGAGGGGTTCACCTTGTATTTCGATGTTCGAAAACACAAAAAATAAATTGTTTTTTTTGCGTTTTCAAATAATTCTCTGAATCCGCAAAAAAGTTCAGTTATTATTTGGTAGAAGTTTGGTTTCAAAAAGAAACAAAATTCAAATTATAGAAATGGAAAAAGTTCATGTACTACATGGTGTGTGTTTAATATGAGAAAAATGAATTAAAAGGCAAGGTCCAAAAATTTTGTTGTTATAGGTTCAAGTCCTCGGTCGGAGAAAGTTCAAAAATTATTGTGAGAAAGGTTTGCACAAAAGGATTATCATTTGTATAACACTCACGAATGGATGAGAAAATTACAAAAGAAAATACGTCATAGAAGTTCAACGTGAAAATAGCAGGAAGTTCAACTACTATATTGAATGAATTTCAGATGAAAAACTTTTAAAATCGTCAGTAAAATCTAAGTTTTAATGTCATTGGTGCGGCACAACTGGTTCAATGCTTGTTACAAACCCAAAGAAGGTCATTAAAAAAAGCATCTCAAACAATTTTATAACAAAGATTAAAATTTAAAAACACAGCGGCTCGATGTCTATAGAAAATTAGGATTTTTTCTGTTATTAAAAGAAATAAAACTAGGAAGTCCAATTTAAAAAGATGGAGAAGTTCGATGATTATAGAAAACTCAGATTTTCCTCATTATTAAAGAATGGAAAAAAGAAGTTCAAATATTAAATAACAAGAAGTTCAACTTTTAAAAATAGAGTGCTTCCAAATTTCATAAATAATATTAAAAAAGCCATGAAGTCCATATTAAAAAGATGGAGAAGTTCGATGATTATAGAAAACTCAGATTTCCCTCGTTATTAAAGAATGGAAACAAGAAGTTCAAAAATAAAATAACAAGAAGTTCAACTTATAAAAATAGAGCGCTTCAGAATTCATAAAAAATAATTAAGAAATTCAGATTAATATTCATAAAAAACTCAGATATTTTCACGCAACCGAGAGAAGTTCAGATTGATAACTGTCAGAAGTTCACATACTACACCGTGTGCATTTTGCATTAAAAAGAATAAAAAGACAAAGACTAAAACTTTTGGTGTTATAAGTTCAATTCCTCGGTCGGAGAAAAGTTAAAAAAATTATTGTGAGAGAGGTTTGTACAAAAGGAATATCATTTGTGCAACACTGACGAATGGATTAGAAAATCATAAACGAAAATACGTGACAGAAGTTCAACGTGAAAACAGCAGGAAGTTCGACTACTATAGTGAATTAATTTGAGATGAAAAACTTTTAAAATCGTAGCGAGTATCAAAAAACGATCAACACGGGAAAGTTGCGTGTTTACATCAGCTTTCCACCGGTATATTACTTGCTCAATTCCGGTGAGTGTTCCGGTGAGTGGATGGAGAGCTACGGGCAAAAAAAACACGCGAAAAACAGAGTGAAGTTTAAGTAGACATGCCGAGAAGTTCAGGTTCTTCACACGGTGCATTTTCGAATAATTTGTTTCGCGATAAAGGCAGTACGAATAATCTCTTCATTTTCGAAATTACTTGAAAACGGCTAAGAATCAGAGAAAACCATCAACATGAAAAAGTTTCGCATTTTCCTTGGCTTTTCAACGGTATATTATTTGCCCCATTCCGATAAAGTTTGTAGAAATTTGGGCGAAAATACATTTTTATCCATTTTCAAAACTGACTTAAACAGTAAGGAATTGGGAGAAATAATATATACCAAAAAGTTTCGCATTTCCTCAAGCTTTCCAACGCCATATCATTTTCTGCATTCGGACATACGGTAAATAATTAGATCGAAAATACGAACTCGGTGGAACTTGTACCGTATTCAAAATTACTGTTAAACCGTTCAAAATTAGAAAAAAACTTTCTACATGAAAACGTAGCGCATTTTCATAAGCTTTCCAACGCCATATCATTTGCCTCAATTGGATTAGCCATTTAGAAATGACATCGAAAATACGAACTCGGCTATTCAGTTTGTGAAATTTTATGATTTTCCAAATTACTCTTTAACCGTAGGGAATTAGAGAAAAATTTCAACATATGGAAGGAGCGGTCTTGCAGCAGCTTTCCAACGCCATATTATTTGCCTCATTCCGATAAATGGTTTTAAAATGCGATCGAAAATACGATTCACGTTTTTTGTATGAAGAAAAAAGGTATTCAAAACTGCTCTTAAACCGCTTACATTTTGCCAACAATTTAACTTGGGTCATGATACTGGTGTCCATAGCTTTCGAACGGTATATCGCAAGCACCATTTGGGCAATGTTGGCAGAAGTTCAACCTATCACCGGGAGAAGTTCAGGTCGAACAACTCAGGCAGTAAAATTGCAAAAAACGCAATTTCATCACGACCCGAGAGCAAAATCCGCCAACGAGCGAGATTCCTATTTAAAACCGATATTTAGTTGCTAAAAAACATTTCTAGATTACACTAACAACATATAGAACACGACTAACTAGAATAATTCGCAAGGGAAGCCACGGTTGCGAAGATAGCCCGAAGGTCGGGTTCGTACAGAGGGAAGTTCAGGCGCGTTACTCACACAGTTCAGGTTGTGATCAGAATATTGTTCTGATCCCGTGATCAGAATAGTGTTTATGTATGTGTGTATATATATATATAGAGAGAGAGAGATACATACATACACCATATTACAAGCAAAAAAAATAACCCCCTCCTAAGTCAAATTAACCACTCTCGTCCTCGGGCAAAAAGTAGTGATGGACCAAGCGGGCCCACAGATGGAAAGCATCGATATCGCTGATAACCGCTTAAGTGGGTGCGAGAGGGCAACCACCATCGCTTTGCATGTGGGCCAAACATATGTTGAATACCTAAAATGCACAACTTTGATGTGCCACATGCCTAAAAAACCGTAAACCATGCACCCACACAGAGCGAGGTTCATGAAGTGTACTACGTATGATGGTCCCCTTCCCTCTCTTCGACGCATACTATATGCTCCTACCATAATACAACCCAAAAAGAATCCTCATCGATGGTGAAATTAATTAACCTCTCCCGATGTAGGTCAAAGTGATGCATGCATCGACGATGGCCTTGTGGGCCCACAGATGGAAGCGTCACACGTGAGTGTCCTAGCTAGGATAACCACCGCCTGCATGCATGTGGCGCAAAGAGGTTTTGTGTGATGTTTGAATAGCCACTTTCACAATTTTGATGTGCACGTGCCTCGGAAACCGAAAAGTCCCGACACTGAGTGAGGTGTACTTGTTCACGGACACGTGCGTATAGTATATATATATATATTTATATATATATATATATATATCTGTGTGTGTATGTATATATATATATATATATTTGTATATATATGCTAGTCCCCTCCCACCTCTTCGACTCATACTATATACCACCATAACACAAACAAAAAAGATTCTACCTTGCTGGTCAAATTAACCTCCCCACCGGCTGTTCGTCAAAGTGATGGACGACGACCTCGCGAGCCCACAAAAAGGGCAATCACTCGTTCTTAAAACCAGCATTCTTAAGATCAAAGAGTCGGGCGGAAAAAGGGGAGAGCTCCCCGTTCCTGGTTCTCCTGTAACTAGATTCCACGGAACCGTCATACGCGAGTATCGAGTGTCGTGTAGGACAACCATCGACTACATGTGGCCAAAACATGTATGTATGAATGGGTTGTGTAATGTTTTAAATTACGAATTCACAACTCTGATGTGTGATAACCCACAAGTGTAGGGGATAATTGTAGCCTCTTTCGATAAGTAAGAGTGTCGAACCCAACGAGGAGCTAAAGGTAGAACAAATACTATCTCAAGTCCTATCTGCCACTGATACGACTCTACGCACGGTTAGTGTTCGCTTTACCTAGAACAAGTATGAAACTAGAAGTACTTTGTAGGTGTTGTTGGATAGGTTTGCAAGATAATAAAGAGCACGTAAAAATAAACTAGGGGTTGTTTAGATAAAGAAGCAATAAAGTAAATATAGCGAGTGTGGAAAAGTGGTGGTAGGAGTTGTGAAATTGTCCCTAAGCAATTAACTACTTTACTAGACCGATAGCAAGTTTTATGTGGGAGAGGCATAAGCTAACATACTTCCTCTTCTTGGATCATATGCACTTATGATTGGAACTCTAGCAAGTATCCGCAACTACTAAAGATCATTAAGGTAAAACCCAACCATAGCATTAAAGCATCAAGTCCCCTTTATCCCATACGCCACAACCCCCTATCTCGGGTTTATGCTTCTGTCACTCAAGCAACCCACTATAAGCGAATCATGAACATATTGCAACACCCTACAGCGGGAATCCCTCACGCTTGCGCGACACGGAGGGCACAATAGGACATCAACATAACCACAAGCAAATTAAACCAATCATAGCAATTCATCAATCACCGATAGGACAACGAAAATCTACTCAGACATCATAGGATGGCAACACATCATTGGATAATAATATGAAGCATAAAGCACCATGTTCAAGTAGAGGGTACAGCGGGTTGTGGGAGAGTGGACTACTGAATATAGATGGGGGAAGGTGATGGAGATGTTGGTGAAGATGGTGGAGGTGTTGGTGTAGATCGCGGTGATGATGATGGCCCCCGGCGGCATTCCGGCGCCACCGGAAGCAAGGGGGAGAGAGCCCCCCATCTTCTTATTCTTCCTTGACCTTCTCCCTAGATGGGAGAAGGGTTTCCCCTCTGGTCCTTGGCTCCCATGGCGTGGGAGGGGCGAGAGCCCCTCCGAGATTGGATCTGTCTCTCTGTCTCTCTCTGTTTCTGCGTTCTCAGATCCTTCCCTTTCACCGTTTCTTTTATATCCGGAGATCCGTAACTCCGATTCGGGTGAATCTTTTGCCCAGATTTTTCTCATAAAATTAGCTTTCTTGCGGCAAAAGAAGAGCGTCAACCTCCTTACGGGGTGCCCATGATGGTCCAGGGCGCGCCCCCCTGCCTCGTGGCCCCCTCGGGCACCGTCTCGCGTTGATTTTTCTTCCCAAAAGTCACAAATATTCCAAAATAATTCTCCGTCCTTTTTTATCCCGTTTGGACTCCGTTTGATATTGGGTTTCTGTGAAACATAAAACATGCAACAAACAGGAACTGGCACTGGGCACTGGATCAATATGTTAGTCCCAAAAAATATTATAAAAAGTTGCCAAAAGTATATGAAAGTTGTAGAATATTGGCATGGAACAATCAAAAATTATCGATACGACGAAGACGTATCAGCATCCCCAAGCTTAATTCCTGCTCGTCCTCGAGTAGGTAAATGATAAAAAAGATAATTTTTGATGTGGAATGCTACCTAGCATAATCTTGATCATATATCTAATCATGGCATGAATATTAAGACACGAGTGATTCAAAGCAATACTCTATTATTTGACATAAAAACAATAATACTTAGGGCATCCCAAGAAACAATCATATTTTTCAAAATATCAATGCTAAAGAACGCTATCCCTACAAAATCATATAGTTAGGCGATGCTTCATTTTCATCACACAAAATACTCCCATCATGCACAACCCCGGTTTCAGGCAAGGAATTGGTTCATACTTTTTAACGCGCTTCAGCTTTTTCAACTCTTATGCAATACATGAGCGCAAGCCATGAACATAGCACTATGGGTGGAGTAGCGTATGATGCTTGAGGTTGTGTGGAGAAGACAAAAAGGGGGAAAGTCTCACATCGACGCGGCTAATCAACGGGCTATGGAGATGCCCATCAATTGATGTCAATGCGAGGAGTAGGGATTGCCATGCAATGGATGCACTAAGAGCTATAAGTGTATGAAAGCTCAAACTGGAAACTAAGTGGGTGTGCATCCAACTTGCTTGCTCATGAAGACCTCGGGCATTTGAGGAAGCCCATCATCGGAATATACAAGCCAAGTTCTATAATGAAAATTCCCACTAGTATATGAAAGTGATAACTCAAGAGACTCTCTATATGAAGAACATGGTGCTATTTGAAGCACAAGTGTGGTAAAAGGATAGTAGCATTGCCCCTTCTCTCTTTTTCTCTCATTTGTTTAATTTTCTCTCCTTTTTAATTTTTTTATTTTTTTGGTGGGCTTCTTTGGCCTCTTTTTTTTATTTGGTCTTCTTTGGCCTCTTTTATTTTTCATAAAGTCCGGAGTCTCATCCCGACTTGTGGGGGAATCATAGTCTCCATCATCCTTTCCTCACTGGGGCAATGCTCTAATAATGATGATCATCAAACTTTTATTTACTTACAACTCAATATTATAACTCGATATCTAGGACAAAGATATGACTCTATATGAATGCCTCCGCCGGTGTACCAGGATGTGCAATGATCTAGCATAGCAAATATATCAAAAAAACGGACAAGCCATGAAAACATCATGCTAGCTGTCTTACGATCATGCAAAGCAATATGACAATGAATGCTCAAGTCATGTATATGATGATGATGGAAGTTGCATGGTAATATATCTCGGAATGGCTATGGAAATGCCATGATAGGTAGGTATGGTGGCTGTTTTGAGGAAGATATAAGGAGTCTTATGTGTGATAGAGCGTATCGTATCACGGGGTTTGGATGCACCGGCGAGGTTTGCACCAACTCTCGAGGTGAGAAAAGGAAATGCACGGTACCGTAGAGGCTAGCAAATTGAGGAAAGGTAAGAGTGCGTATAATCCATGGACTCACATTAGTCATAAAGAACTCATATACTTATTGCAAAAGTCTACTTTCCCTCGAAGCAAAGTACTACTACGCATGCTCCTAGGGGAAGGGTTGGTAGGAGTTAACCATCGCGCGATCCCGACCTCCACACATAAGGAAGACAATGAAAAGAGCACCCCATGCAACAAATTTGTCACACAACTTTTACCATACGTGCATGCTACGGGAATCACAAACCTTAACACCAATATCCTTACTATACACAACCATCTACTAGAACCTCCCACATATTATCATCTCTATATCGCAAAACTATTGCAAGGAATCAAACATATCATATTCAGTGATCTACAAGTTTTATGTAGGATTTTATGACTAACCATGTGAATGACCAATTCCTGTCATCTTTCTAAATAGATATAAGTGAAGCAAGAGAGTTTAATTCTTACTACAAAAGATATGCCCACGCTCTAACAAATATAAGTGAAGCAAAAGAGCATTCTACAAATGGCGGTTTCCTATGTGAAGAGAAACAGGCAATCCAAACATCAAATGATATAAGTGAAGCACATGAAGCATTCTATAAAGCCATACTCAAAAGATTTAAGTGAGGTGCAATGAGCATTCTATAAATCAACCAAGGACTATCTCATACCAGCATGGTGCATAAAATAAAAATAAAAACTAAATGCAAAAGACGCTCCAAGACTTGCACATATCGCATGAACGAAACGAATCCAAAAACATACCGATACTTGTTGAAGAAAGAGGGGATGTCTTCCGGGGCATCCCCAAGCTTAGACGCTTGAGTCTCCTTGAATATTTACTTGCGGTGCCTTGGGCATCCCCAAGCTAGAGCTCTTGCTTCTCCTCCTGTCGGATGTCGGGTTCCGGGAAAACCCTTAAGGTTCGAACTCTGGGGTGCGCACGAAGATATTCGCCCTACGGATCCACGCCCCAAAGCCTCGTCCCGAATCTAAGCTACACGATGAACAACACAAGGGACACAAGGTTTATACTGGTTCAGGCCACCGTTGTGGTGTAATACCCTAATCCAGTGTGTGGTGTGGTGGATTGCCTCTGGGGCTGATGATGAACAGTACAGAGGAAGAACAGCCTCGCGAGGGGTGTTCTTGTGGTGGTGTGCTTGGAGAGGAATGGCTCCGTCTCTGTTGGCTCTAGCTGAGATCCAGATGCCTTCTACTGTGGTGGATATCTCTATTTATAGGGGCCCTGGTCCTCTTCCCAAATATTGAGCGGGAAGGGAGCCAACAACGGAAATTTTCAAGGGGGACAGCTAGTACAAACTATCCTGACTAAAGTTGGTCTTCGACTGCCAAAGGCACTGGCGATGATGCCGTCTTGGGCTCCACGGTGACCTCCGTCCTGCCGCTTTGCTGGTCTTGGTCTCGTTGCACCGATATGGTAACCTTTGCTTGATGCCTCGGTACTCCGCGCCTGCGCTTGCCCCCTTTGCACCAAAGAGGAAACTTGGACACTGCGCGGGCTGGCGCCCGCCTGGTCTCGATCGTCATGGCTTGCGTCACGAGCACTTCGCGAGGTACTCCTTGCCTTGATCTCTCCGCCTCCTCGCGAGCCTGCCTGGTGAGGCCGCCCCTGAGGAAGCCTTGCATCGTCTGCCCCGCGAGGCTTGGCCCCTCGCGAGGGTATTGAACTTGGGTTGATGTAGACGGGCCGTACTGCGCCACTGCTTGAGCCACACCACAGGCCGCAGGCAGGCAAGTCTGAGGACCCCCATTCCCAGAACGCCGACAGTAGCCCCCGGGCCCAAGGCGCGCTCATAGTTGGCTTAGCAGCGAAGCCAAAGGGCAAGTTGAAAGGATCGAGAAGAGGTGTCTAGAGGGGGGGTGATTAGACACTAAGTGAAAAAGTTGCAGGTTTTAATCTCTTTAAGTTTAAGTGGAGTTTTAGCACAAGTTTAACATTCACAATACATGACAAGCAAGCATGCAAAGAGTATATGAGCAGCGGAAAGTAAAGCATGCAACTTGCAAGAATGTAAAGGGATAGGATTGGAGTGTGCAAATGCAATTGGAGACACGGATGTTTTTGTCGTGGTTCCGATAGGTGGTGCTATCGTACATCCACGTCGATGGAGACTTCAACCCACGAAGGGTAATGGCTGCGCGAGTCCACGGAGGGCTCCACCCACGAAGGGTCCACGAAGAAGCAACCTTGTCTATCCCACCATGGCCATCGCCCACGAAGGACTTGCCTCACTAGGGTAGATCTTCATGAAGTAGGCGATCTCCTTGCCCTTATAAACTCCTTGGTTCAACTCCACAATCTTGTCAGAGGCTCCCAAGTGACACCTAGCCAATCTAGGAGACACCACTCTCCAAGAAGTAACAAATGGTGTGTTGATGATGAACTCCTTGCTCTTGTGCTTCAAATGATAGTCTCCCCAACACTCAACTCTCTCTCACAGGATTTGGATTTGGTGGAAAGAAGATTTGAGTGGAAAGCAACTTGGGGAAGGCTAGAGATCAAGATTCATATGGTAGGAATGAAATATCTTGGTCTCAACACATGAGTAGGTGGTTCTCTCCTAGAAAATGAATGCTGGAAGTGTAGGCACGTTCTGATGGCTCTCTCAATGAATGAAGAGTGGGTGGAGGAGTATATATAGCCTCCACACAAAATCTAACCGTTACACACAACTTACCAATCTCGGTGGGACCGAATCGTGAAACTCGGTCGGACTGATTTAGCAAATAATGTGACCGTTAGGATTTTCGGTGGGACCGACATGCAACTCGGTGGGACCGATATGGTTAGGGTTAGTGCATAACGTAATCTCGGTGAGACCGATTACTCAAACTTGGTGGGACCGATTTTGGTAATAAGCTAACCAGAGAGTTGGTCAGGCAAACTCGGTGGGACCGATTCGCTCATCTCGGTTGGACCGAAATGTTACGAAGAGGAACAGAGAGTTTGCATTGTAATCTCGGTAGGACCGATTACGGAAACTTGGTGTAACCGATTTTGGTAATGGATACATACAGAGAGATTACAATCCCATCTCGGTGAGACTGAGATCCCTATCGGTGAGACCGACTTGATTAGGGTTTGTGGCAGTGGCTATGATATCTGAACTCGGTGGCGCCGGATAGAAAGCATCGGTAGGGCCGAGTTGGACTTTTGGTTTGGGTCATATGTGGATGTGAGAAAGTGGTTGAGGGCTTTGGAGCATATCACTAAGCACTTTGAGCAAGCAAGCCATTAAACAACACCTCATCCCCTCTTGATAGTATTAGCTTTTCCTATAGACTCAATGTGATCTTGGATCACTAAAACAGAAAGAGTAGAGTCTTGTGCTTGGAGCTTGAGCCAATCGTTTGTCCTTAGCATCTTGAAGGGGTTCCACATCCTCTAGTCCATGCCACTCCATTGTTGAACTTATCTGAAACATACTAGGTAAAAGTATTAGTCCAATGGGAGATATGTTGACATTAATTACCAAAATCACCCAGGGAGCACTTGTGCTTTCAATCTCCCCCTTTTTGGTAATTGATGACAACATACATCAAAGCTTTAGATAAAGATATAGAGAATAACAGGTAAAGCTTTGGAAAGACATGTAAAATGCATAGCCCCCCCCTACATGTATGCAATCATGTAAATATGGAATATAGGAGCAAGTGAATGCATAAGCATGACAGAGTAAGCAATGTGTTACATGTATCTTGGCTATATGCATCAGAGCAAATGATGTGAATATGGGAAATGTACCTTCATGCTCATGAGTCCTTCTTGCAAATAGTATGTACATAAGCAAGAGTTCCTCATACACATGACTGTGATGCATATACTTACCTTGTGGTCTTTAGTTGGCTTAGGATGGAATGAACCTGCGTAAACAAGGTTAGATAACACAGATACACCTACTAGCCAGAGCAAACAAAAGAAACCACAAGAGAACCAAGACTGGGATGACATGTAGAGTGAGTACTAAGTACCACATTGAATATAGACATGTCCCCAAAGGTAAAGATGTGCAATGAATTCAAGGATTTCCTTCCCTTAGATGTCTTGCTCCCCCTGAATCTAGCATGGGATACTGGGAGAAGATAGGGAACAGAAAATCAGAGCTCAAAGAAAAGAAACAGAGCTAATGCAAACAAACAAATATGAACATGTCTTTCCTCTCTTGAAGACATGTGACTTCTCTCCTCTTGAACACCAAGCATCTGGGGTCCTTGATGATTACTCTCTCTCCTTGAGTATTCTCTCCCCCTATAGATATGATTAAGCTTTGATGTGATCTCTCTCTCCCCCTTTGACATCAATTTCCAAGAAGGGTTCTTCTGGATTTTTGTTTCAAATGGGTTTGGTCCTTGAGTCACAGAACAAAGCAGCAAGTTGAATGTGATGCTGGTAGAGGACAAGAATCATTGAGTGGAGCTGGATCAAGAAGAATGCAGAAACAAGTGGCAAGGTGTCTTTCCTGTAGTGAAATTGGTGGCACCGAGTTTTATGCTTCGGTTGCACCGAAAGGTTTCAGTTGGACTGAAGGCAATATACCGGTGTGACCGAGTTCATCACAGTGAAAACACTTGTCACCTCAGCTCACTTGACAAGTAAGATCTCACAAGGATTTGCAAGGAATTGGATGCAGGGAATGCAGGACAGATAGAAACAGAAAAGAAATCTAGATGAAGTTTTTTTGAAACAAATATGCATGAGAGAAATGCAAGAGCACAGAAAAGAACACAAGAAAACTTCATCTAGAATTGGTCGGTGACAAAGTCACCTATGTTAGAATATATTGACTTAGGAGTCAAGTGAGATCACTTGATCATAGGTCATACTCATCGTTTAAGCTCAAAATGGGGTTACCATTTTTTGTTTAAGCATCTTGATGTATTCACATCTTGTCGAGTTGCTTTGACTCATGACTTGGAGTAAAGCTTCTCTAAGATGGAATATCATACCTTGGGTGGTGGTGTTGATCGTGATCATGTAGTTGAACTAGTGTGGATTGCTCAAGGTTGATGTAGCTCATCAAGAGTTGGGAGCACCACTTTGGAATTTGAGTTGATCTACCTACATGGGTTAGTTTTTGCAAGGAAGAGCACTTGTGTATCCAAAATGACAAACATAAAGTTCAAAATAGAATTTGTCAAAGGATATGTTTGAATGGTTTCGTGCTTCCTTGTCTTCAACCACCACTGTGTAGAGACTTGGTGATGTAGAGATTGCTCAAGATGTGAGTGAGTTGCAATCTCGTAGATTTAGATTCATCCAAGTACCTACAAGGGTTAGATAACATGCAAGGTGCAAATGTATCCAAGACATAATATTATCATCATAAGAGAAATATCAAGGATTAGTCATAGGCTCATGTCTTGCATGTATCCAAATGGAGTTCCTACTCCAAGTTTGAAGCATCAATGATGTTCAATTCACCTCTTAACCTGCAAAACACTTTCTCATCAAGTGGTTTAGTGAATATATCCGCTAATTGTTTGTCGGTGCGAACATGTTTAAGATTAATGTCCCCTTTGGCAACATGATCTCGAATGAAATGATGACGAACTTCAATATGCTTGGTTCGAGAATGTTGCACGGGATTGTGAGCAATCTTGATAGCACTTTCATTGTCACAAAGTAATGGAAAATGTTTCACATATATCCCATAATCTTTAAGAGTTTGGGTCATCCAAAGTAATTGAGCACAACATGAACCAGCGGCAATGTATTCCGCTTCGGCGGTGGATAAGGATACCGAGTTCTGTTTCTTGGAAGACCAAGACACAAGAGATCTACCAAGAAACTGACAAGTACCCGAAGTGGACTTTCTATCAACCTTGTCACCGGCATAGTCCAAGTCGGAATAGCCAACAAGATTAAAAGAGGCCCTCTTTGGATACCAAATGCCAAAATTTGGTGTGTGAATTAAGTATCTCACTATCCTTTTCACGGCCTTAAGATGATATTCTTTCGGAGCGGCTTGATATCGTGCACACATGCACACACTTAGCATAATATCGGGACGTGAAGCACATAGATATAACAATGAACCAATCATAGAGCGATAAACCTTTTGAGCAACTGGTTCACCATCTTTGGTCAAATCAAGATGTCCACTAGTAGGCATGGGTGTAGTCATACCTTTGCATTCTTGCATATTGAACTTCTTGAATAAGTCCTTGGTGTACTTTGTTTGAGAGACAAAGGTACCTTCCTTAGTTTGCTTGATTTGCAAACCGAGAAAGAACTTGAGTTCACTCATCATAGACATCTCAAACTTCTCCGACATTAGCTTTCCAAACTTTTCACTAAAGTGAGGGTTAGTCGAACCAAATATAATATCATCAACATAGATTTGGCACACAAATAGTTCTCCATTAACCCTTTTAGTAAAAAGAGTAGAATCAATTTTTCTAATTTCAAAGCCTTTTTCAATAAGGAACTTGGTCAAGCATTTATACCACGCTCTAGGAGCCTGTTTAAGACCATAAAGAGCTTTGTGAAGTTTATAGACATGATTAGGTTTCTTAGGATTGACAAAGCCGGGAGGTTGCTTAACATAAACTTCCTCCTCTATTTCACCATTTAGAAAAGCACTTTTAATGTCCATTTGGTACAAGGTGATATCATGGTGATTAGCACAGGCAAGTAAGATGCGAATGGACTCAAGTCTAGCAACGGGGGCATATGTCTCACCATAGTCCATACCTTCGACTTGAGTGTAGCCTTGGGCGACGAGACGTGCTTTGTTGCAAACTACTTGTCCATCTTCATCTTGCTTGTTGCGAAACACCCATTTGGTACCGATGATGTTGTGGTTGTTGTCGGGCTTCTCAACCAATGTCCAAACTTGATTTCTTTCAAAGTTGTGTAGCTCTTCATGCATGTCGTTTATCCAATCCAGATCTTCCAAAGCTTCTTCAACCTTCATAGGTTCAATGCTAGAGATGAATGAATAATGTTCACAAAAGTTAGCTAAACGAGTTTTAGAGCGAGTGATTCTCCCGGTTTGGATATCATTGTAGATTTGCTCGATGGGATGGTCTTCAGAAACTCTTGCTTGAACTCGTGAAAGCTTTTGCTTGGATCTAGGTGGAACATCTTCTTCATATTGTTCTTCTTCTTGGCCTTCTTCGTTGTTGACGTTGTCGTTCTCTTGTCGTGGTGGAGAAGGAGGTTGTTGATGTTCATCTTGGTGTACTTCCTCGTTTTCTTCATCTTGGCGTGTCCCACTTGTGGATGCTTCTGTATCAACTCTTGGTTCACCTTGTCGTGAGGTAGAAGCTTCCACTTGGACGGACGAGGTACTCTCCTTCACCTCCGTTGGACGAATCTTGCCAATAGACAAGTCTTGGATTGCTTCCAAAGGGTCTTTGTCTCCTACATCAATTGGCAATTGCTCTACTTGCGAGCCGTTAGATTCATCAAACTTCACATCTACCGTCTCTTCAACCTTTCGGGTGAAATTATTGTAGACACGGTAAGTGTGAGAGTTTGAGCCATAACCAAGTAGGAAACCTTCATGAGACTTAGGAGCAAATTTAGAACGACGATGCTTATCAAGAATGTAGCACTTTGAACCGAATACTCGAAAGTATCCAACTTGGGGTTTGTACCGGTGAGGAGCTCGTATGCCGTCTTGCTGAGTAGCTTGTGAAGATACAAGCGATTTGTTGCGTGACAAGTTGTCTCAACCGCTTCCGCCCAAAAGTGCTTCGGCGTCTTGTAATCATCAAGCATCGTTCTCGCCATTTCGATGAGCGTCCAGTTCTTCCTCTCAACAACTCCATTTTGTTGAGGTGTGTACGTAGCCGAGAACTCATGTGAAATCCCTTCTTCATCAAGAAAGGTGTCCACATTTGCGTTCTTGAATTACGTTCTGTTGTCGCTGCGAACCTTCTTTATCTTCACTTCAAATTGATTTTGGGCCTTCCTAGCGAAGTTTTTGAAGATCTTTTGGACTTGCGATTTCATCGAGAAAGAACACCCACGTAAATCTTGAAAAATCATCAACTATAACTAGACCAAAAGAATTTCCACCGAGGCTTTTGTAGGCATTGGGACCAAAAAGACCCATGTGAAGTAGCTCGAGTGGCCTCCTTGTGGTCATGATGTTCTTCACGGGATGCCTTCCTCCAACCTGTTTACCTGCTTGACAAGCGCTGCACAGTCTATCCTTATCAAATATGACATCGTTAACGCCAAGGATATGACTTCCTTTAATAAGCTTGTCAAGGTTTCACATACCAACATGACCTAACCGTCTATGCCACAACCAGCCTTTAGAGGATTTAGCAATTAAGCAAGTTCTAGGTTGAGCCTTTTTAGTGAAATCAACAATGTAAAGATCACCTCTACGTATACCGGTAAAGACCATTTTATGATTATCTCTACGGAACACTTGGCAATCTACTTCAGTGAATAGGACATTGAAACCAAAATCAGCAAGTCTAGATACTGAAAGTAAATTGTAGCCAAGAGATTCAACGAGCATGACATTTTGAATGGAGCTATCATTGAGATGGCCACCTTACCGAGGCCAACCACCTTACCCTTTGAGTTATCACCAAAAGTGACATACTTTCGAGGGCCGTCGTTTTCAGCAAGATCACGAAACATATCTTTATCTCCGGTCATGTGATCGGTACATCCACTGTCAAGAACCCATTCCTTTCCTCCTGTCATATATCCCCGAAGATTTGCCATAAGACCAAAGTGTCTCATTGCATCATCAAGATCAAGGTCACTATCATCATCCTCATCATAGTATCCATGTTCAACATCGTCATGTGGTGGATCAATTCCTAGAGAGGGTGATTCGTTAGAGTGAGTTTGACAATGATCTTCTTTATGAATTTTAATAGCTTCGGAAATAATATCTGATAATTCCAACATCTCCTTTGGCACGCATAAGGTTATAAGCTCAAATAGACAATCACCATACATAGGATCATTGGAATTCATCTTACTCAAGGCAATAGACTTATGGAGAATTTCATCTAGATTTTTCAAGGAATAATTTGGAAAACGTTCCTCAAGAAATTTCCATATAGTGTAGGCACACTCAAGAGTAGGCAAACTTCCAATCAAGTTTGTAGGCAATCCTCTAGTGATAAGATTAACAGTTCTAAGATTGCGGATCATGTCAATTGACACATCAAGGGTGGGATGCATAGGATCAACATGAGGTGCACAAGGGCTAGCAATGTACTTGTTCAAATGATATTCATTGAAAATCACAAGCATCTCATTTTTCCACTCATGAAAGAACTCCCCATCAAGTATAGGCACTCTATGTCTAAGACTCCCCAAAGTAGACTCATCCATCTTCCTCCAATGGTGTTTAAACCAAAGCAATGGAAACCAAAGCTCTGATACCAATTGAAAGGATCGAGAAGAGGTGTCTAGAGGGGGGTGATTAGACACTAAGTGAAAAAGATGCTGTTTTTAATCTCTTTAAGTTTAAGAGGAGTTTTAGCACAAGTTTAACATTCACAATACATGACAAGCAAGCATGCAAAGAGTATATGAGTAGCGGAAAGTAAAGCATGCAACTTGCAAGAATGTAAAGGGATGGGATTGGAGTGTGCAAACGCAATTGGAGACACGGATGTTTTTGTCGTGGTTCTGATAGGTGGTGCTATCGTACATCCACATTGATGGAGACTTCAACCCACGAAGGGTAACGGCTGCGCGAGTCCACGGAGGGCTCCACCCACGAAGGGTCCACGAAGAAGCAACCTTGTCTATCCCACCATGGCCGTCGCCGACGAAGGACTTGCCTCACTAGGGTAGATCTTCACGAAGTAGGCGATCTCCTTGCCCTTACAAACTCCTTGGTTCAACTCCACAATCTTGTCGGAGGCTCCCAAGTGACACCTAGCCAATCTAGGAGACACCACTCTCCAAGAAGTAACAAATGGTGTGTTGATGATGAACTCCTTGCTATTGTGCTTCAAATGATAGTCTCCCCAACACTCAACTCTCTCTCACAGGATTTGGATTTGGTGGAAAGAAGATTTGAGTGGAAAGCAACTTGGGGAAGGCTAGAGATCAAGATTCATATGGTAGGAATGGAATATCTTGGTCTCAACACATGAGTAGGTGGTTCACTCTCAGAAAATTAATGCTGGAAGTGTAGGCATGTTCTAATGGCTCTCTCCACGAATGAAGAGTGGGTGGAGGGGTATATATAGCCTCCACACAAAATCTAACCGTTACACACAACTTACCAATCTCGGTGGGACCGAATCGTGAAACTCGGTCGGACCGACTTAGCAAATAATGTGACCGTTAGGATTTTCAGTGGGACCGACATGCAACTCGGTGGGACCGATATGGTTAGGGTTAGGGCATAACGTAATCTCGGTGAGACCGATTACTCAAACTCGGTGGGACCGATTTTGGTAATAAGCTAACCAGAGAGTTGGTCAGGCAAACTCGGTGGGACCGATTCGCTCATCTCGGTTGGACCGAAATGTTACGAAGAGGAACAGAGAGTTTGCATTGTAATCTCGGTAGGACCGATTACACAAACTCAGTGTAACCGATTTTGGTAATGGATACATACAGAGAGATTACAATCCCATCTCGGTGAGACCGAGATCCCTATCGGTGAGACTGACTTGATTAGGGTTTGTGGGAGTGGCTATGATATCTGAACTCGGTGGCGCCGGATAGAAAGAATCGGTAGGGCCGAGTTGGACTTTTGGTTTGGGTCATATGTGGATGTGAGAAAGTGGTTGAGGGCTTTGGAGCATATCACTAAGCACTTTGAGCAAGCAAGCCATTAAACAACACCTCATCTCCTCTTGATAGTATTGGCTTTTCCTATAGACTCAATGTGATCTCGGATCACTAAAACAGAAAGAGTAGAGTCTTGTGCTTGGAGCTTGAGCCAATCCTTTGTCCTTAGCATCTTGAAGGGTTCCACATCCTCTAGTCCATGCCACTCCATTGTTGAACTTATCTGAAACATACTAGGTAAAAGTATTAGTCCAATGAGAGATATGTTGACATCAATTACCAAAATCACCCAGGGAGCACTTGTGCTTTCACAAGTGCAAAGCGTCGCGGGCCCCAACAGCCTGCGGCCTTGGTCGCCGCGTGGCGGTTGATTGGATGTGGGCGTCTCCACTTCCCCACGCTGCCTCGGCAACTGCCCGACTGACAAAAGGCTGGCCCGGGTTAGGCTTACCTTCATTGCTCTCATTTGCCTTGCTTCATATCCCCTTTCTTGCTCTTGCTCTCTTGCTTCCGGAATCTCCAGATCTGCCTCATTCTTCCTCCTCCAGCGAGCGATGGCGCCCCGCGAGGCCGCGGCCGAGGCTCCACCGGCTTGGTACTCGTCGGCCTTGGATCCACCAAACATGACGGAGAAGAATCTCGCCTCTACGCGCCTGATGACGGTGGCGCAAGGCAACGAGATGGGGCAAACTGTGCTCCGAGCCGGCTCCGCCACGCCGGAGGCTAAGGGGAGCACCTTTTACCCCTTCTTCATGAGCACTGTCATCGCCGGCCTGGTGCCTCCCTTCTCCAAGTTCTTCTACGTCGTCCTCCGCCATTACAGGTTACAAGCCCTTCATCTCCATCCCAACTCCGTTCTCCTTCTGTCGATTTTTGCCTACTACTGCGAGGCGCACGTCGGGGTGATGCCTTCCGTGGCCTTGCTGCGCCACTTCTTCTCCTTCCGGGTCACCGGCAGCCATACCTCGGCGTGCGCTGGCTTTGTCGCGTACTCCAAAGCCAACGCGATCTCGAAGGCTGGGAAGAGGGTTGATGGCTTCCGGAGTAAGTGGGTCATGATGGACGCCAGATGCACCCACTCTCGGTTGGTGCTGCCCACGGAGCAGCCCCAGGCTGACGAGGCGTGGTCTTGCGCGAAGCTTGACGACCGACGGGCGAAGCTGGTGCTGGAGAAGATGAACGCCGACCTGAGGCCAGGCAACATGAAGGCGGCGAAGCTGACCGGGGACACGCTCCTGAGGGAGTTCCTGGCGCAGCGGGTGGCTCCTCTTCAGGCGCACTCGTGCCCGTTGTGGAGGCTTGGAGATGCGGATGACGATCTCCGCCTAAACTCGGAGGCCCTGGCTGATGAGGATCTGACCGCCGCTCTCGGCTTCCTGGTTGGAGAGGACGTGGAAGGCCTGGAGGGCGCTCCTGTCCCCTTGTTCCTTCGCGAAGACTGGCAGAAAGTGGTGGAAGCCATGCCCACCTTCAATGGGAGCGGCCTGGTGCCGGAGGTGCCTCCTGAGGGCCAGGAGGCGGCGGCGCCGGTGGAAATGTCTTCCAATGATTCCCGCGGTGGAGAGGAAGAAGACGAGGAAGAAGAGGAGCGCGACTCGGAGGCGACCACTGAGGGGACGGGGGAGACTTCCCCCCGGCGCAGGGCCAACATCCTCCGCACCCTGCCGGACGACGACGAGGCTGACACCAAGCGAGGGGGAGAGGACCCGCCCGTGATCCCGAGGAAGGACAGGTCGGGGCTGATCTCCCGAGGGGCTACTCCGGCCCCGACACTGCTCGAAGCTAGCTCCAGCCCCTCTGGTGCGCCCTCCTCTGCCTCTGGACCTCCCGAGGCTGCGCCCCGTAAGAGGCTCACGGGCTTTAAGCTCGGCAGGAGACTGCTGGAACACGCCACGATTGACCAGTAAGTACTCAAACTCCGCTTTGCTCTTGTTTTTGCTGTCAGGGCTTGACGTCCTCCATCACTTGGGCAGGCTGCCGCCCGCGGCGAAGAGGCTGCAGGGGGACATGGTGGCTCCGCTTGGGGCAAGCTCACCCGTTGTGGCCGCGCCTTCGTCTATGGGAAGGGGAGGTAGTGGAGCTCGCACCTCCCCTGCTCGGTCGTCCTAGCGAGGCCAGGAGGAGCGCCCTGGAGGGGTGCTAGCCCCCATGGCCCCGCTGGCTCTGGAGCCGCCGGCACTTGATGCTGTCGCTGAGGTTGCCAAGACTCAGGAGCTTCCAGTCTCCCAAGCCATGATCACGCTGTCGTCTCCTTCTCCTGCTCCACTGGTTCCTGACTCCTCTGCCTCCTCCGCCGTCTTGGACAGTGCCGCCGCTGAGCTAGGCCGGCTGTGAGAATATCTCTAGGGCGCCAACCCCCGCCTGGTGGCCGGGCGCCTGGGGCTAATCTCTGGCTGGGTTCATTCCGAGAGCTCCGTCCGAGCGACGCTGAGCCAACACTACAAAAAAATACACTTTCGTGATGATACGTGTTTGTCACAGTAGGTCGCGTTTTTGGTCATGCATGTACATCCATGACAAATTTATGACAGAATCAAGATAGTCATACCTGTGCTGTCGTAGAAGTGTTCCATGCCATTACCAAAATTATCATCACGGAAGTGTCCACTTCCATGACGATAAATCGCGCGCCACAGAAGTGCTTTCGTCAAGGGTGACCGACACGTGGCATCCACCATAACGGAATGCCGTTAAGCTATCGGGTCGGGTTTTGGATCCAATAACCCGTTAACAGCCCCGACCAATGGGGATTTTCCACATGTAAAATCATCATTGGCTGGAGGAGACACGTGTCAGGTCCGCATAGGCACAGGTGTCACTCATCCAATGGGCGAGACACGCCTATGATATGTTGACATGTGGACCGGCCCATCAAGTTTAAATGGGCCGGCCCAACTGAAGGCCCACAAGATTTTGCGGACCATAATGGGCTGGCCCAGCTAAAGGCCCACGAGATTTTGCGGACCATAATGGGCTGGCCCAGCTAAAGGCCCACAAGATTTTGCGGGCCATAATGGGCCGGCCCAGGTAAAGGCCCACAAGATTTTTGTGTGCCATAATGGGCCGGCCCAGGTAAAGGCCCACATGATTCTTGCGGATCATAATGGGCCGGCCCAGCTAAAGGCCCACGAGATTTCGCCGACATTAATGGGCCGGCCCAGCTGTAGGCCCACAAGATTTTGAGGACCCTAGTAGGCTGGCCCATTAACTGGCTGCCATGTTTTGGGCCAAATGTCGGCCCATATTTGATCCGGTCCATTAATGGCCTGCCACGCTCCGGGCCTAATAGTGGCCCATATGAGATCCGGCCCGTTAAAAGCCTACCACGTTCTGGGCCAAATTACGGCCCAGATCAGGTCCGGCCCTTTAAGAGGCTTTGGGCTCAATTATGGCCCATATCAGATTCGGCCCGTCAACTGGACACTATGCTTTTCGGCCCACTTGCTAAAGGCCCACTTAGTAATTCGGCTTGATATTAGTTTTGGCCTGTTAAGGGCCCGTTTAACATTTCGGCCCTATATTAATTTCGGCCTGTTAAAAGCCCGTCATATAGTTGGGCCTAACTACGGCCCGGTTTGCATCCGGCCTGCTCGCAACCGATATCTGATTGGGCCAAACAAGGACCGAGACAATTTTGGCCTGTTAAAAGCCCGTGATTTGATTCGCACAATCATGGGCCGGGGTTCATTTCGGGCTGCTGCCGGCCCATGAGCTGTTCGGCACGTTTCAGGCCCAACCTACATCGTGATTGCATGACGGCCCGATTATGTACCATAATTTTACGGTTTGGCTGGTTTACTGCGAAGACAGGATATATATACAGTAAAATAACTGCAGCATCGTGAATAAGAAAAAACCTAGACTATACAATAAAGAAATTACGGCATATTACATCCACTGGGCATCAAAGTTCGCCACTATGATAATAAAGCACAAGCAGACAACAGATTACATACACCGGGCATCAAAGATCGCCACCAGTGCAAGTAAACACGCTGACAAAATAATATACAAAACCGACAGCACTTCAATAGAGTTCAAGAAAGGTTAGCCCTGCTGGGGAGCTGCAGCGCAAGCAGCTGAGCAAGATGATGAGACTGCGCTTGTTCAACACTTATATCTTCCTCACTCTGAAAGATAAACAAGCAGACAGATGACAGGTTTTGCACATAAAAGTATCAGTGCTGACAATTCATCACATTTCTTACTGACGAATAAAGTGACACAGTTTAAAATTGCATGAACACAATATGGTATTGTTCAGGTCAAGACATGGCAGGAAAGGACATTGTGAAGGAGTTGGCAGCTTCACGACACCACTGGATTACAGATCAAGAACTCATAAGTATCAATGGTTAGTGTGCTGTCAATTTGTACCATTTTAGATTGGCAAATAAAGAGACGGTTTAAATAATAGTAGAATGATATGACATTGTTCATAGTTAAGACATTGCAGAATATGACATTGTGCTGTAGTGGGTAGGTTCACCACACCACTGGATTACGGATGAAGAACAGAAGCATACATGCAGTGCAAAAGAAGATCACTTGCTCTGTATAGTTTAATTTACATGGTATGAAGAAGGAACTTGGTTGTACAACTGAAAACTTAAATTGAGAAAGTACAAACTTTTGTTTATGGACTACATAATAAACTTCTTGTCAAACAGATTTCCTGCCGTTCTTGTCAAACCGGAATTCTTCTTCGAACAGATTTCCTGCAAAAAAGATCCGTAGGGCACATGTGGAAAAGTAGAAGTTCAAATTGTCATGTGATTTCATAGATAGTACCTCATCCTGGGAATGAGACCAGTGCATAATAAGGTTTTTCCATTCAATGTCTTCTAAATTTAGCACAGGAGACTTCACCGGAAATTCGTTTATAGACTTGCCATCAAAGTTTGATTTCCTCAGGTAACACCGATACTACTGTAATGCTTCCTTGAAAAGCAGAAGCAAGCTTTGCTCATCATGACTATCCAGATTGACCCTCGCCTAGTTACAACAATGTAATGTAAATCATTGATGTGTTCAATCAGCAGAAAACAGGAAAATAATAACCATGAAACTTACACGTAAGTTGGACAGGAAGATGTGAAAATGGTGTTTGTCTTCACAATAATCTTCCCATGATGGGAATATATGCACGTAGTCCCTAACAATATTGAAAGCATTGTCTTTTAAACTGGGAATAAATGGAATGGGGTTCCAATCTATAGGAATTGGCCGTCTCTGCAGTTGGGATAGGTCTTCGGCCGGTGGACTTGCTGTACTTTTTGCTGAAGTGGGATTTTTCTGTGGTACAGCTGGTGCTATGGCAAATGAAATCGGTATACCTTTTGCTGGAGTGCAGGTCCTGTGTGGTGGGGCTAGTGGTGTGGCCAGTGAAGTATGGGTACAGTCTGCTAGAGTCGGTCCTACGTTTTGTGTCACTGGTTGTACAACCAATATAAGTGGGGTGTTGTCTGATTTCTCCGGCACCACCACGTTTTTCAAGGACTTTGCTGGTGCTCCTTCAGGTTTGGCAATCACCCTCTTCCTTTTTGATGTCTGATGCACAAGAACAGCATTTGAGTGGAAAAACATGGTATGATGACAGATGGAATATGTATTGATAATGGATGGGCATGGCATCTCGACATATATGATGAGTAAACTAAGCAGATGGCGGTGCAACAAAGTAGAAGAAATGCAAGACAACATATGCAAGATACCCGCAATCAATAAAACATTGCCAAATTAGAACAGGCACCTTGATGGGTGAACAGGACAGGCCATCTGCCTTTGACTCCCCGAGGTTAGAATAGTCATTAGGATCATATTCTGAACAAGAATCAACAGGTGGGGAGCATATGAGTTTCATTGCATCCAGAATGGCACTCAATGCCTTGGTGCCAATTTTGTAAGTCATTGCAGTGTTTAGCTTCAAGAGTGGACTGCTGCTAGTGCGACAGAAAGCAGCTACACAGATCATAGTGTAGATATAATGGGAAAACCTTAAGCATCAGAGTAAAATCAGCAAAGTGGAACTTGCTGGAATATATGTGCTAGTATTGCCGGTATGGCTAGAAAGGCTTTGGATACCAGCTCTCTTCAAGTGAAGGTGCGGTACTGTTAATATCAGTGTAACTCTCAAAGGCGACACAGCTCCCCGCATTTCCTTGCTATTCTTATAGGATTCAAGTGGGCGGGCCACTACAAATCCTATTCCGATGTTTACAAGATCCTACGAATCAAAGAGGCTCAAAGTGTCCATCACAACCGACCGTATAGACCTCTACACTGCAAATGTCCCTGCTCATCTTCAGTACAAGGAACATACTGTACTACTATCATACTCCCTCCGTTCCAAAATATAAGTCTTGGTAGAGATTTCCACTATGGATCACATACAGATGTATCCAGATACATTTTAGAGTGTAGATTCACTCATTTTGCTCCATATGTAGTCCATGGTGGAATCTATACAAAGACTTGTATTTAGGAACGGAGAGAGTACATATTAAAGAAGAACAGAAGAGGAACATGGTAAAGAAGAGCAAGCAGATTTTGGATAATAAAATGTTGGTTGCGCAGTGCCCACACATGATGAACCAGAGCGCATTAAGAATACAACTCCCAGCTGTCTCTCGACCATTTCAGGCGGTTGGATGAAGATCCTACGTCTCCTAACCCATCTTCTTCCTCATCTCTGATTCTTCCCATACAGAACACCGCACGGGCTGCCGGCCGGACCACCGGCCCCCGCCGCCTGTGTTCCTCCGCCACCCCCACCCCCGCCCCAACCCCCACCCGCGTCGAGTTTTCTTCGTTCGGCGAGGCCCCACAACCACCCGAGCCCCTTCGTTCGCACCGGCGAACTCCGGCGAGCTCTGAAAAATCGACTGACCCAATTTTGAAATTTAGTCTACTGTGATTTAACTAGTGTGGAATATAAAAGGGGAAAACCATAAGCATTGGGAGTATAGTGTTGAGCGTGCCATGGCGGATCTAAAGGTGCAAACCGGACAAAGGCAACTTCGCAACGAAGACAAGAAATCAGAGTAAAGCAGTGGCGATCTATTTTCTTGCTGTGATAAATAAGTTAAGCAGATACGAAAGAGTACCGCCTCTGGTGCGGCGCCGTGTACGCATCTGCTGAGAATTTGACCGTGCTGCGGTAGCGATGGCTGTCGGCGGCGTGGAAGCAGATCTAGGAGGGTAGCCGGTGGCGGCGGGGCGCGGTGGACGAGACGGTCGTAGGAGCAGCGCTGGTAAGGTGGACGATGGCGGGGATGAAGCGAGAGGACGGGATGCAAGGATCCCGGTCCGAAGCCGTGGATGAGAGAGGTCGATCTCTTGTAATGGACGGCGGCGTCGGGGTATCAGCTCCGGCATGGTGGAGGAGGACGGCGGTGGATGGGGTGGCGGACGGAGGAGGGTGGGGTGGAGAGGGTGTTTTGGCGCCCACGGAGTACGAATGGGGAAAAGGGAGGTAGAGAGGAAGGGGGAACCATGTATTCAGGGCGCGCTTCTCTCAAATGCGAGGAAATTTACAAACTTAGCCCCCGTTTCAAATTTCTACTACATCACAACAACATTAGTCGGTTGGGGATAGGACGGTAATCTCGCATACACCGAATATTTGCCGACGAAAGTTTGTTTTTGGCGCCCACCGTGTATGAATATGAATCGGGAAGGGAGTTGATTTCGGCCGAGGACACACTGTGTTTTGGCGCCCACCGTGTATGAATCCGGGTGAGAGGCGGTTACGTCACGTTTGGGTGAAATTACAAACCTACCCCTATCAAAACCTATAGAAATCCAGCAAATAGGCTTTGCGTGGCAGGGATAGGCAGTAGTGATTTCCATCTCGCAGATTTTGGTTTCGGGCGGTTACTGCGACTTTCCCCGCTTCGTTCAAATTTTGCAGAGTGCACGTTTACCGTGCCAACTCAATTCGAATCCCGTTTGTATTCTATTTTTTTCCGGGCGGGATCAATTTTCAATTGGAATTACATTCTATATACATCATTTTTTTATATACTTTCGAAAGCACAACAAAGAATTCTGCTCCTTTATATGTATAATATGATTTACAAATACAACGATCTCGAAATCTTAAGGTTGAATTCGAATTTTTTTAACCAAATTATGTTCTACTAAAATGTATGGATCAGTAATATCTACATATTAAATAACATAGATGTGCGTGAATTCAGATGAGTATGCATGTTTGATAGATCAATTTTGGTTCGAGTATGGATTACATGTATCATCATCTCGAATTCAAATATTTGAATCCCTTTTTTGTTCACTCCTTTCACGCCCATCTCTCTCGCATGCATGCTCCTTCAGGTAGCTATCACTCTCTTTTCTCCAGCTCACCCGCACGCTCACTTCATGTTTCTCCTATCCTCGCAAACAAGATCTCTCGACGTCTCCCTTGAGAAGTGTCACACTCTCACTATCATTATACATTACACGTTTTCATTATCTCTCACGTCTCTACTGTTCTCTGGTATCACTCGGTACCTAAGCTTTCTTTTTCACCGCCACACACACAGTTTCCACTCGTCTTTCACTTTGTCTTTCTCTCTATGGGATTCTCTCACACACCCTATATGTCTCTACATATGACTCATACCACTAAAATTACTCTCTCTCTCTCTCCTGTAGACACAACATTTGTTGCGGTCTCCTTTTCGTCTCCATCCCAGACTGACATTATTCATTTGTTTACCGATCAGACAACAACGACTACCGTCTCCTCTCTCTCTCTCACACAGACACACACACAACTCCTGCTTCCAATCCCCTTCCCGACTACCGTCTCTCTCTCTCACACACACAAAACTCTCGCTTTCGCACCCCGACTCGTATTTCTCTCACAAACATTTATCGACTAGCTAGCCTCTAGATAGGTTTATACACCCGCACACTCGTGCTTCCACCATCGCATACATGTCTCTCTCCCGCTCCTTGTATCTATGTAGAATTTTCTTCCCTTCTTGAGACACGCCCTCTCGATCATGCACACACACACTATCGCCTCATTTTAAGCTGGTACCTATCGCACACACACTCCTTGTGTCTTTGTCACACATGCACTCCGTCCTCCTCCACTCTCCCTCTCTCTCACACACACATGGGCTTTTTGCAACAACTAGCAAGATGCCCATGCGTTGCACGGAACATCAAGATGCATTTGTATGAGTATTTTATCTTGTGGGGGAAAAGGATGAACGAGGGAAGGCCTTATTTGCAAATGTGGAGAGGGGTGTGGGTATCTTTTTGCAAAATTGCCATAGTTTCCTTCCTATCCGTCAGATATAGATCGGACGGCCTATATTGCAGGATGGTAGGCACACGATCATCACCGACAATGCTTTTTATAAGAGCAGGGATAAAAAATAGAGTTGGTGATGATGGTGGGCCTGCCATCCTGCAATGTAGGTCGTCCGATTTATATCTGACGGATAGGAAGGAAACTATGGCAATTTACCCGCACTCTTCACCACATTTGCAGGTAAGGCCTTCCCTCGTTCATCCTTTTCTCCCACAAGATCTTGATGTTCCGTGCAACGCACGGGCATCTTGCTAGTAAGAGTAGAAATTAGACATATACCACTTCTCGAATCTTGAAACCAACAACATTCCTCCCTTATCTCATCAAAACCGCCAATGGAATATATTTTGAGTGAAACATAACATATTTTTAGTGATATACGTATTTCAAAACTAGACTTTTTTTCTATCAAATCGGTGAATATGTATTAATCTACTTTGATTGTGTGGCAACGCATTGGCACATTGCTAGGAGTTATTATAATTTTTTGGACACCAGACAAATGGTGGAGTACATATATGAAGAGAAGAGGCGCACGCACGCCGTCGGCCTCTCGCTGTCTCGCACACATGAGTGTTACGTAAAGGCGACGTTAACAAATAAACCCTAAAACCAAAGCTGCACGATTGCTGCATTCGCGGGTACCGGGTACGTGGTGGAGCACCTTTGTAGGAATAGTCAGCTCGCGTGATAATTTGATCCGTAGGAGTTGATGGTCGGGACCACAGGTGAACGACTTGGAGCGCGGTGGCTCGCCAGTTGCCATAGATCGAGTAGCCACGTTTAAAATATCGTTTTTTAGCGGGGTTAAGAGTTCCAATTTTCAATGGCGCATTATAAGTAGTAAGTAGTTTTTAGAATGATTGGTATGGAGCGAAAATGGAATTCATAGTACTACGTACCTCCTTGGCGTATGGTTGTATGGTTTTTTTTTGCGATGGAGGTTGTATGGGTTTATGTTGCGAGATGTTGAACCTGGTAGTTATAGGGCAAATACTATGGTTTAGATTTAGATGCTGGTTTTCAGTAATGAAAATCGGAAGGGGAAACCCTTCTTTGATTAAAAAAAACTACTACCTCCATTCTGGTTTACTAGTCCCCATCGTACTTTGGGTCAAAGTTTGTCCACGAATTTTACTTGTAAAATGTGAATGGAAAACGAGATTTTGTTATACCCAAACAAAAAAAGGACTGGAGGGAGTGATTGCTCTGACACGGACGTGACCTCTCATAGCGCAGGCATTGAACCGGCGCGCCGGCCAAGAGGGCCGCGCTCGCTGCAGGCCTGGCTGAGCATGCCTCCTCGCCGCGTGCAACCAGCTTAAGACTGCCCCGCCTGCCTTCATTGAATCCGCGCATGTGCCGGCAACACGTCCTTCCGCGAGCCGGCAGGCATTTTAGAACACAAAAATGACTAAAATATAATTAATTTACGCATGGTCTTGACTTGTTGTGCTCGCACTGGTAGCAGGAACTAGTAGAGGATTTTCTTTATTTATAACTCTCCTCACATTTTTTTGGCTTTGAAGTGAATCATGGTTGTGGACATTATGTATGAATGTGCAGATATCTGTGAACATGAGTTTGATGTGGAAGTTGAACTTGGAGTGTCGGGCTTGCGCGTGAACTATACCATGTCCAATGCTTCGTCTGTTATTGTTTGGAAAGTAATTGCTGTTATTACATGACCCGAAAAAAACATTTTGTGCCACATCAGTAGATGCACGGACATCACAACAGGCATGCTGACTGGATAAACATTTGAACCTAGCTGTTATGAAGGAAATTTTGTATTGACAACAGTTTTAGATAGCAGGAGACGCCTAGCCTGCTCTGCCTCTGCTAGCTTATTTCTGGCTTCTTCCATCTCTTCTTTGGCTTGGGTGAAAAGAGCATTTGATTGCTCTTTTTGCTTATTCAGGAACTCAGCTACATTCTCAATGGCTGCTGCACGCTTTCTTTCAGCCTTTACTAATGCCACGAGGACACGAACAGCTGACGACTCCACCTGCCTTGTGTGTAATCCAGCATCATCTGGGAATTTGCACCTTGTGTCTAATCCAGCATCATTAGGGAACTGGCACCTTGTGTGTAATCCAGCCTCATTTTGGAAACATGATCTCGAGGTTGACCAAACTTCCCTCCTCGCAGGAACTGCATCCTGACATGAAGTTACTTCTTTTTTAGATCAATACTCAGAGCAACCTAGATCCATTTAGTAGAAGCCAGATAAACAGAACTCGGAGAAGTGAATTCAAAATGAAAATAAAAAATAAAAACAGACTACAAGGTGAGAACACCCACTTCCTACATCAAGCTAAAAACAAAAGCATTAGGACGATTAAGACTCTTCTTATTACACATCAAAGAACACCACGCTTAAGAGAAACATAAACTACAACATATACACATCGAAGAACACGAGGCTACACGAAAGTAATTGAAAGGGTGTTACTTACCAAAGCTCGTTTTACAGGTTTGGTGCAGCTCCTCTTTAACTTGCCACGCTCCTTGCAGATGTCCCGAATATCCCGTGTTTGGTCTTCATTGCTCCTCTGCATGTTCGCACTCGTGGTTTTAAAATCTCAACATGGCAAGAAAAATATACTACTAGTAATACTCGCGCATCTTGTGGGCAACATTAAAGCACTCGTCTGCCATGTTAGAGCATCTCCAACAGAATCGCAATGCGCGGCACCTTAAAAAAGCGTTTACAGTGCTGAGATCGAGAAGTAGATACTAGAGAGTAGAGGATAGTTCTCAGCATAGATAGATAAAAAAAGATAATTCAACTACTCCTCGTCGTCCGACTCCTCCTCGGTGATGTCCTCCTCCGACGTCTGACTGTAGGCGTGAAGATACCAATCGTCGTCGGATTCCCAGGGCGACGCTGCTCCTATCCTCATGTTGAATTGAGCGTCCGCTTTTCGCCTACGCTTGTCCTCGCGATAGGCGGCTCGCTCCGCCCTCCTCTTATCCCTCTCCGCCCTCCTTTGCGCGTAGAACTCACGCTCTTTGTTGATGTCCTGCGGGAAGTGTTGGCGCCACAGCGCCATGGCTTCCTCGTCCATCTCGGCGATGCCGAGACGGTGCTCCCGCCTCCGGTTGTCGCGACGATCCTCGTCGGTGCTAAGCCGCGGCAGAGGCGCGAGCTCCTGCGCCCGCTCCCGCGTCGGCACGTTGGGGAAGTTCAATGTTCTATGAGGCCACCGGAGGCACCACACCGCCGCGTCGTACGCGCGAGCGGCCTCGTTGGCGATGTCGAAATTGCCGAGGCCGAGGCGCATCCCGCGGAACCGGATCTCGGCGGAGAAGCCGCCGGAGGGGCGAGCGCGGACGCCACGGTATCCCCAAGTTTCCCGGCGACGCGGCGGCATGGTGGCGCGGCAGCGGCGAGGCGAAAAAGAGCGGGGAGAGAGCGGTGGCGAGGCATAGAGCGGGGAGAGAGCGGTGGCAAGGCACAGAGCGGTGGGAGGGCATTGGATTTTATAAAGCGTGCCAGACGCCGCGCGCCAAAACTAGCGCACGCCCGGCCGCTTTTCCCACGCGCGCGCGATCCTTTCACGACGTCTCTGCTATCTCTACTCTCTTCTCTACTGTTATATTTATTTTATACAGAAGATGTATGATAAAGAGCTGGCATTAAGTCATGCAACGCGCTCAGGCTTTATAAGAGGAAAGACTCTCGCCAGTATAGATTGAACGTACGGCGCTTGCTTACAAGACTGCTACTGAAAAAGGCTACCTCTTCAAACTGCTGAATAATATTTATCTCTACTTCCTTTACTGTCTACTTTTTTTCTCTATACTTTTTTTTCTTGCAATATAGGCCGTCCGATTTATATCTGACAGATAAGAAGGAAACAAATGGGAATTTTGCAAAAAGATACCCATACCCCTCTCCAGATTTGCAAATAAGGCCTTCCCTCGTTCATCCTTTTCTCCCACAAGATAAACTACTCATACAAATGCATCTTGATGCGTGCAACGCATGGGCATCTTGCTAGTTCTAAAAACCTTTCCATCATTTGCCACACTACTGGTTGCAGATGAAAAACCTACCCAAGCACAGCGCGATACGGGAGCGACACACAATTACAAATATTCTATTGGACAATGGAGGCTATAACCAATTACTTTTACGGGAACAATAGCACCCAGGAAATTTGAAGGGTAGGTATGAACAAAATTGGAACTGCACATGTACTGCTAAGTGATTCAATACACACATTACCAATCGAGGAGGAGAACGATGGTGGCGGCGGCCTCTGTGAGTCATGGGCGGCAACGGGAGTCGGTTCATTGCCCACGACGGTGGTACTTCTGCGCTTGGCGTCGGCTTCCGGGAAGCAGATCCGAGACCGTGGAAGACGATGCCGGGGAAGAGGCTCCGTGTACGATGACGACGGTGGACCGGCTCCAGTGCGGCGTACGAGGTCGTCGATGAGGCAGATGCGCTGCGGTGGACGAGTGCGCCGATGTAAAGGGGAGGAGCACGAAGGCTGCGGTGTCGTGGAGAAGTCTATTTTGCGGTGGGGATAGAAAATGGGGAGTATTGAGGTGTACTACTCTGGGTGCCGGGGTGGGGTTAGCTGGGTAGGGTGAACCTGAAGTTACGAAAACAGCCCCCTACCAAGCGTCATCTGTAGGCCTGTTCCGAAGGCTATGATGGTAACTTCCCACTGCTCGAATCAGGGTCGCGGGAGATTTTCCCGCCGACCTCAAAATTTTGTGACACTGGACTCCTCGTGTGGCGTGTTGAGTGATTCGGCTAAGCAACTAGCGAGTAGTAGTAGTAAACTCTGCATATTAGGTTTGACCGAAGTCAAACTTCCTAAAGTTTGACCAAGTTTATAGAAAAATATAAACATTTACCATAACAAATATGTATGATGTGAAAGTACATTCAATAATGAATCTAATGGTATTTATTTGTTATTGTATATGTTAATATTTTTTGTTATAAGCTTTCTGAGAGTTTACAAAACTTGACTTTGACCAATGCTAATACGCGGACTTAAATAAAAACGGAGGGAGTACACATTTGTTTTCTTAGTTTGTAGTGAACTAATCATTTGTTGAAATTGTGAAGTAAATATATTAGGCTATTGACTTCGAATGTAATGGTCTATACAATTCAATAGTTACAATCATTGTCGAATCCCAAGATGTATACAAGGTCTATAGTACTTCACAACATGCTCAAACTAACATACACACACACACACAAAGTAAACTAGAAGACCGTTCTCTCATGTATACACAACGTATCGGCATCTGTCTATGTCTCACTCATGCATGATCATTTGCACATTCACACCTCTCTATGTCTGTATCACACACACACCGTCTCCACATTGCCCTTCCGCCACAACACACATATGGACACATACACACGTTCTCTCTCAGTCACACACACAAAATCAGTATTAAAAAAAACTAGGGCGCACCTAAAACGTCCAAATCCAAATAAACACGAACTGGAGCTAAATTCAAATATATGGAAATACTGCAGCGTCAGGAACTTTCATAGGAAAAAAAAGTTGAGTAATATTCGAGGATTGTTTTCACACACACAAAAAGGTTCGGTGGATGTCCTTCGAGCGCGACACGGTGACGCACCGTTTGATTGACCGCGCGGCCGCGGTTCACGTGCTTGCACAGGATTCCGTATCGTGGCTGTGGTACTAACTAATAAAAGCGCTGCCTAAGTCTAATGTTTACGTGTACTAGTACGGTTTTCTTTTAAGTTTGACCAACCTTATATATAAAACTCAATTCCTTTAGATCCTTCTCTCGTCCCAGGACTATGGTGTACTCAACATCTAGCCCAGCGACCCACTCATCCGTTGAACTGTTGAACATGTGTAGGAAGCGAGCAAGCCATGCTTTCACTATCTCGGATCCACGTGTGTAGATGACGATGAACTAATCGCCGGTGATGGCTCTAACCTGGTACTCAGCGGCGACCATGGAGATTTGGGAGGCCATGGATTTTGGAGGAGGGTTAGGAGAAGTTGAACTGTTGTACCCTGCGAAAAAAACTGGGAGCGAACTAATGTGAAAGGATGGGATGACTGGGAGCAAACTGTTGTAAGGTAGAAGACGGGGACGAGTAGGGCGTGCGAACGGCGTGGGTTGCTGGCTTGCCCGGTGGATAAACGACTGCAAGCCCCCAAAGAGTTCTCGAGAACTATGCGGGACCCACTAGATGTCATGTCTACTAGACCCATATCGTAGGCCTGACGGTATAGCTTCTGCCTGTTCGCATGCCATGCTGGCGCGTGGATGTAACTTCACTTAATTCCGTCAAACGTCGCGCCTCCCATGACCTTCGCCTCCCTCGCGCGGTCGCGCCCTTTGAGACTTCGACCGGCTATAAATGAGCAAATTTTTTTGCCTTTTTTAGACAAGCAATTTTTTTGCCTACTCCGCATGCATGATACTCCCTCTGGTCATTTTTACTCCCGTCAACCGTTTGCAAAGTGTTTGACTAAATTTATACTTTTTTTGAGCACCACCTTATATTAATTAACTAGCCACACCAGTACACTCATTCGATACAATATTCACCACACAGGGCGGTACGTTATTTACAAGAATACCATCTAATCTATTGCCAAAGCTATACTTAGCGATTAAGTGTGCCACCTTATTGGCCGAACGGCTAATCTTTGACAATTGAAGATTGTTGATCAACTTCGAGATGCTCAACGCTTTCATCTTCAGGTCACGCATAGCAGACCTGTCATAGTCCCCCAATGCAAGAGACGCTACCACAAAAGCGCAACCAGTCTCTAAAATTACAGGATTATGAAGAGAAATACCTATGTAGAGACCGGCAATGCAAGCCCTAAGCTCCGCTTCCTCCACGCTTTGACAGGCATCAATGAAATCCCACGACCAAATTTATACTAAAAATATCAATATCTACAATACTGATTATAATGAGTATAAGAGAGAGAGATGATTATAGTAACATAGGTAGATACTGTAACATAATAAATGTGATGCTACTATGTGTCATGCATGGCAATAAATGAGACCACCTATGATACTAATCTATGATACTATGCACTATAGAGGTAGTAACATAGACTAGTAACATATGCATGTTACTAGTCTAAGTTACTCCCCACTATGACCAGCCTTAGAGTACCACTACCTCCCTTCTAGTTTAAAGGGCTCGATTCAAAAATTTCACCTACTCTTAGCAAGATAGTAGAGGCGGTGGAATAGTTTTTGAAGTCCGCAAAAGTACTCAACTAGTGCTGTCGTTCTTCACAAAAAAATGTGTTTACCAATGCATGCATGAACACTAGTTACTCTAACCCCCCTCTCTTCTTTAATTCTTTGCCACATCAGCATGTTTGCTATTCCCGTGTGCATGATACCAGCTAAGATACCACCATTATGGCCATCCTTAATCATCGCATGCAATAATTTAGTGCACCTTGAAATATGAACATGTGTGGGGCATGTATGTTTTTAATTGAGATTATACCTAGCCCGGCATGCAAGATGACTTATTATGCACCGTTCCCCATACCTGCAGGAAGCCCGTTCGTCTCCAAATCTTTTCCTCTCCATGTGTGGAAACAATATGCCTGCCAAACTCTCCTTCTCCCTCCGGCGGTCCCACCACTCCACCCCATGTGAAAAAAATCTGCATGCATGACTCTCCTCCCCCCACGCTCGTCCAATCCGTTGTGACCAGCAATATTTCCACCCCTTCGCTCCCCCGTAATTTACTCCAACAAATATGCCCACGTAGCTGTTACTTAACTGCAGGTGCATTGAGTCACTGACATATGGGCCCAACAGGGGTCTGGCCCACATGTCAGTGACGCAACTGGACCTGCAGTTAAGTCAGTGCAGCTCAGTCCATATCTTACGTAGGTGTGCCATTGCTCGCTATAAATACTGCGCCTCCCATGACATCACTATCTCCTCCCCCTCACATTCACGTTCATCGCTATCTCCTCCCCCTCCCTCTCACGTCGACCACCATGGCATCGCCCCTCCCAAGCCCTAGGAGCCCCTCGCTGCACCGCGTGGACGGTCACGCGCCGCCGTTCCGTTCCTCGCCGCCACTAGTCGTGGAGGACGCGTCGGTGTTCCGCTCCTCGCCGCTACGCGACGCGTCGCCGTTCCGTTCCTCGCCGCCACTAGTCGAGGAGGACGCGTCGGCGTTCCATTCCTTGCTGCCACTAGTCGAGGAGGACGCGTCGGCATTCCGCTCCTCACCGCGACGCGTCGAGGTGGACTCGTTGGCGTTCCCAATCTCGCCAGCACGCGCGCCGGAGGACGCGTCGGCTCCCCGCTACGAGGAGAACGCTGCGCCGCCCGCCGAGCCCCCCAGCCTTGAGGAGCTTTGGAAAGAAATGGATGTCGCCTTGTGGGAGGCTTTGCCTCCAGCAGAGCGCGCCAAAATAGAGGCGGAGAAGAAGGCCGAGGAAGAGAAGCGCACCGCGGAACAAGCTGCCTGGGAGGCCTATGTCGCGTCCGAGAGAATCAGGCAATTGGCTCTTTGGCAGAAGGCTCGTGCGAGGGCCGTGAGGGTGGCGGAGGACGCCCGTGCCGACGCCCTGAGTGCAGTCGGGCCCAAGCGCCTCATCTACGCTTGGCGGTACGTGGACCGGGTGCACGCTTCCAGCGAGGAGGAGTACCTGTTGGCGCCGGATCACCACACCGGTGAGATCGCGCTCGCCCGCCGGCAAGCCGCCAATCAGCACCTCGCGAGTTGCGAGGCTGAGGAAGAGGTGTTTTGTCGGCGCGCTGGGTAACGGCTGCGCACCAGGGCACTCGTGGCGCGCCGCAAGCGCTCCTGCGAGCGTCGTGGCTTTTAGGAGGAGTATAATTTTTGTTTCGTAAGGCGATCTCATTAGTTTTGGGACGCAAATGATAAATCCCGTACGTTCAGGAATTTTTAGCGTCCTTAATTAAGTATGTAAAAGGGAATGTTTGGAAACCTTGTGTATTCGTACGCATTTTGCAAGTACGTGCATATAGCACAAACTTTACTATATACTATCGCACTACACGTCTCTCTCGATATATGCTTGCAGACTGTGCTACTCCCTCCGCCCAGGTCAATAAGTCATCTTTGGTTGTGCACCGTGACCAAGAAGGAGGGAAGACTTATACACCTAGACGGAGGGAGTACTACTATTACTTATGTACGTGCAAATGCACGTTTTAACATTACGATGTGGTTTTTGTAAAAGTAGAAAAACAACACTAGTCAAGCTTGTGAAATGATTCAATGCAAAAGAAATGCAAAAATGCTCGTTTGATTGTTTACTTTTAGCTTCCTTCTCTGTGGTTATTTCTCTATCATACTTTGTACGGAGTATCTCACTGGCTGGAAAGGCATGCAAATTCCCAAACCGCTTCCTACACCCTGTATCGAATTTTTTGCCTAACAAGTTGTGCCGTGCAATTAGAATTCCAACTTGAGTACTACTACTAGTAGGAGTACTAGGGGCCAGTTATTTTAGGCTTCTAGATTAGTAATCCCATAAGAGCAAGTACAATAGAGCTGAGTCAGCGGGCTATAAGAAATAAACTAGTATATTTCTGCTTAGTTGGAGGAAAGAGAAGAGGAGAGAGAAGGTAAGCGGGCTCTTCGTGAAGAGCCAGCTCTAGCATGTGCTCCTAGGCACTTTGTGAGAATGAGAAGTGGGCCACATAATAAAAAAGTAGTACACTCTTTTGATCTATTATTGTACATGTTGGCTATAAGATGGGCTGTAGATGACATGACACTGGCTTATAGCCAGCAGGTGGCTATACTATTAACCATGCTCTAACTACTACCTCCATCCTGGTTTATTGGTCCCCATTGTAATTTGTGTCAAATTTTGATCATAAATTTAACTAATGAAATGTTAGTGCATGTCACATGCACTACTCCATCCGTCTAGGTGAGTAAGTCATCTTAGGCTGTGCACCGTGACCAAAGAGGAGGAGAAAACGAGAAATGTTAATGTTTATTTGCTAATTAATAGTATTGCATGCAATGAACTAACCACTGCATGTCATGTTTGATATCTCAAGTCATTAAAAGCATGCACACTCTTTATCTCTTATTGGTTGATATGTCAAGAAACAAGAAACTAGGTAGAAGTTAATGCACCGCGCCTAAGTGTTTTGGGATTATTTGGTTTTCGTAAGATGACTTACACGCCTAGACGGAGGGATTACAATGGTGAGGAATAAACCAGTTAAATCTTTGGTCAAAATTTAGCACAAATTACAATGGTGAGGAATAAACCAGGACAGAGTAGTAGTTTAGAAGCCCAAATAAATGAGTGAGGCGCCTTATTGTTACTCTCCACTGTGACTAGTCTTGTGGGAAAAGCTGGGGAAGCCGCCAAAAGAACTGGCCCTAGGAGTAGTAGCTAGGGGTCGAGTGTGCGAGATGAACCAGAGAAAGTAAATGCAGAGAGATGAAATGCAAAAAAGACGGAGGGATGTGATGGTTGCTTGTCCGTTTATTTTACCAGGCCACTTATTACTGGGAGTGGTTGGGTTTTGTGATATGACGGCTTTACTGCCGCGCCACGAGCGGGGTGAGAGGTGAGACTCCCGTGCAGCGCCGCCCACTACACTTGTACTACATCGGTCGTGGTTTATTAGTCCCCCATTGAATTTGACTGAAGATTTAACTGACAAAATGTTAGTGCATGTCAACAAAAACTATATCGTTGGATTCGTATTTGAACATAGTTTTGAATGATATAATTTTAGGTGACATGCATCAGCATTTATCGTACTATATATAATGTTAGTTCAATTTTTGGTAGTACTAATCTATAGTAGTAAGGTGCCCGTGCGTTGCACCGAAGAGTGAAATGCATTGATCGGGGAGTTGTTTATTTTGACAAAGGATGTGGGGGTCATCTCATGTGTAACGGGTATCGATAGGTTTCTTCGGATATTATTTCATCTCTAGAGCTCACAAACATTCGGGTGAAATAGATAAAAAGGTATCTTTTGCAAACAAAAGCGTTCAACTGTTCAACCTGCATCCAAAACTTGTGAAGAAATAACACCTATTGTGCTTTGCAAGAAATGATCTTTAAGAATTAGTTTTTGAGTATCGATTGTTATACATGTTGGCTACAGATGACATGGCACTTTCTTATAGTCAACAGTTGGCTATACTATTAAGTAATATTAAGCATGCCCTTATACACCTAGACGGAGGGATTAAATCAGGATGACTTGCAAGCGGGCAGAGGAGATGTAAGAAATGGTTCATCGTAAGTCTTTCACCAGTACTGTAGTAAAAATTCATACATGGAAGATTCTAGACTAAACCATAAACGGACACACTTTTATTCATGCGCGATACCCCAATAGAGCAAGATCATGCATGGAAGTCTCCACATGCTTAGACAGCGGATTACATTGAGCGAAGACTAATGATCAACATTTAACTTGATAATGCAGATGTCCAGGTGAACCTCCTTGGAGTCCCCGTGCACATTGTTGGGGGTCAAATAATACCATGCGTCTTCCATGTCCACATCGGCGGGAAGTTCCCAGATCGGCAGAGTCCAAGTCAGCTTGACGTAGCCAGTGTCGCCGCCCACGTACCTCCGAGGGGTAGTAATAGTGAGCACGCACGCATACATCGGCCTCGTGTCAGTGTCAGCGTCAGCGGCATCGCCCCTAACGCACACTACAGAGATGTGGCGGCGGCCTGCGCGGGCGTCGCCGGTGGCCACGATCAAGAGGAAGACGCTGCCATCCTCCTCCGAGACTAGCAGGCGGCGCTGATCCTCCAGCGACTCCGGCACGGTGAACGGGTAGCACGTCTCGTACTTGATGTTCTTCGCCAAGGGCCAGTAGTGATTGCCGCATGCCTGCGTCAGGTGATGCATTATGTCCGCCGGCGAGCCCCAAAACGGCACCGGGCACTCATAGCAGTAGACGAAGGGCTCCTTGGAGGCATCGACCAAGCCGTCCATGAAACGGGAGTGGCTGTAGGGGACGTTCCGCGAGTTGAATATATGAGCAAGTTACCACGAGATTTAGTCCGAATAAGCACAAAATAAATCATGACGGCTATAACAGAGATTAAACTAATCATGCGGACTAGCATAGTAGATGAACAGATCGAATCTAGGACATAGACTAGAAACATGAATTCTACCACGATTTCAAACAGGAAGGACAGAAACACATACGGTGCAACGGGAGCAGCACCATTGGCGTTGAGGTTGTCGCCCATGTCGTTGAGGAAGATGTTGCCGAGGTCGGGGAAGAAGTCGTCGCTGCTAGGAGTCGCGAGAGTGCGCTCCCCAAATTTCAACAGCGCCCGCCGAATGGAGCGCAGGAGTAGCCCACGAAGCAGTAGATGGTGCTCCTCCCTAGTCTCTATTCTTATCTCTATCTCTACTACTCTTCTTTGTTTTTTATAATATACTAGTTGTAGTTGTCAAATCGAATAGTACTGCGCCGTCAACTGCACGCCCGGCTGAACACGCCTCCTCGCCTCCATCAAACCCCTCCGTTAAACCCGCATGCAAACCGAGAAACCTACTCCGGCCCGCGGGAGGAAATTTGCCGGTTGCCATTGGAGAATAATAGAGTCACGTCCAATCCATTTGAGTTAATTGCGTGTATGATTCTCCCACTATAAAAAGTTAATTGCATCCTTAATCTTGTATTCTAAGTACTATGTGGGTTCCACTGTCAGTACAGTGTACATGACTTGCAGGCTGGCTACAGATTCGTACAGAAAGTTAAAAAGAAACAAATACATGACTTGCAGGATTGGAGTTAGCACCGATGGTGGTTCGTAGTTGTTCCACGCTCGGGCCCCACTCCTCCTCACCTCTATCATCTTTCTCGGCATATCATTTTTTCAATGAAATGGTCGACATACTGTTTTCCGATAAAATTCTCAAGATATCATTAGTTTTTACACATGGGATTACTCCTGCCCACGATCAAGAGGATGACGCTGCCGTCCTCCTCCGAGACTAGCAGGCGGCGGTGATCCTCCAGCGACTCCGGCATGGTGAACGGGTAGCACGTCTCGTACTTGATGTTCTCCGCCAAGGGCCAGCAGTGACCGCTGCACGCATCCGTGAGGCGATGCACCATGTCCGCCGGCGAGCCACAAAACGGCATCGGGCACTCATAGCAGTGGACGAAGGGCTCCTTGGAGGTATCGACCAGGCCATCCATGAAACGGGAGTGGCTGTAGGGGACGTTGCGCCAGTTGAATATATGAGCAAGTTACTACGAGATTTAATCCGAATAAGCACAAAATAAATCATGATGGCTATAACAGAGATGAAACTAATCATGTGGACTAGCATAGTAGTAGGATACAGAGTAGAAACATGAATTCTACCACGATTTCGAATAGGAAGGACAGAAACACATACGGTGCAACGGGAGCAGCACCGTTGGCATTGAGGTTGTCGCCCATGTCCAAACACCACGTAGACACGGTCCTTGAGCACGGTTCGTAGTTGTTCCACGCTCGGGCATTGAAGTTTGTAACTATTTTAGATTAGAATATACTACTCCTGTTGTGCTAGTAGTAGAGCAGATACTCTACTACTCTACTCAAGCAAGTTAGGGCATAGCACTGTAGGGAGTACCAGTAATGTGATCACTCAAGCAAGTTGTCTGGCATCGACATGACCCTACGCTGCTGGTATGTGTCTCGTAAGTCAAGCGGCGTGCTGTAGTCATCATCACCTGTCCACTTCCCGCAACACATATTTGCTTCTCCATCTTTGTCCGCACATAATCTCATCCAATCTTCCATCCCCGCTAACAATGGCAGAACCGTGCAGCGTCCGCCGAAAGAGTGGCTGGAATTCGCTCCCCACAGAGGTAATCAAGCTCATTGTTTCGCTTGTGGACAATATCAGTACCATGCCGCTCGCCGCGTGCTCGTCGGGGCTGTACCGTTTACTCAAAGCCCTCAGGCCGGAGCTTTTTAAGCCAGCTCCTTGCTTGCCGATGCCGCCTGATCTTCAGAAATGGCGTGTCACGCAGCATAACGATCGTAGGGTGGCGAGCATCAACCCCCTTGACTGCGATCCGATCTCTGTCAGCCTCAACTACATTAACGGTATGTATTGGGTCGGCATGAACACGTCTTGGATGGTGCTCGTCGGCGGTCGCGGCAGCTGGATGCTCGTGGAGGTCTACACCCGGTGATTGATCCCCCTTCCTTCGATTAACACTGCACTGCTTTGGCAGCGCAGCCCAGAATACTCGGAATCTTACAGTAGCCAACATGATACCAAGTTTGATTTGCTCAAGGTTGTAATCTGCTAAGTGCCCACAAGATCTGCGAATTATAAAGACTTCAGGCTAATTGCGTTCTTCAACCGCGGTCTCGCCTATCTGACAGGTCACTGCGGCAAGTGGATAAATTTGCACGTCCATCGCAGGATCATACATCCTCCATGGTTCTCTGATGCCATTGAACACAAGGGCTTCATTTACGCTGTCGACTCCTTCTATGGCTGGACGTATTGCTGGCCTACTCCAGTCATCGCTACAAACTGCTGTTACAGCAGTATGTTACTTTCCTATGATATCATGATGGCTTGCTTATATTACTGTCAACATTTGCTGAAAAAATATTCAGGCTCATAACATGCTGTTCTTAAGATTGACTAAATCAAGAGCCCTTTTTTATTTGACTCCAACTTGATATGATGTTGTAGGCCGCCCGGTGTCCCTACCCTTCCTAATCCCAGAACCTTTCAAAGAAAAGTGGCATGGCAGTTGCAGGTGGTTCCTGGCTCGATCAGACAACGGCGAAAGATTGATGATCGTTCGCACGTACCGGACGTGTTGTTTCGCGGAATACAATCACAGTCACTGCAAGGTCTTTGAGCAGGATCCCAGCTTCTCTGGGCCTTCAGGATTTTTTTACTGGAGGCTGGTAAGTAGCCTTGGTACATGCTCTCTGTTTGTCGGACTGAATTATCTGATTAACCAGAGATAACCAACGGCAAGGATCATGATGGCAGCGCGGTTTCTTCATCAGGCAAAACTGTGTGTACACAGCGTACCATGCGTCTCTGCATGCACCATACCCTGATATGTGCCGCCACGCTCTGCAGCCCAAAGTAGGAGAGAGGGTCACAAGTATCAGACTTCGACCTGCTGGCTGGAGTTTCCCCCGTCAGGCACCCATCTGGTTCAAGTCGTCAGTCAATCTGCACAGCTTAATAAATAGTAACGTCTAACTGAGCCAGTTAGTTAGATGCGTACACTTGGTGTAGTAGGATCTTTATTTAGTTTGATTCATACACTTGTTCTTTTTTGGTAGCCCTTTTGTAATGATGGCTGATGTTTGGTTTGGAAGAGAGAGCTGCATCTTCACTCTTCTGGCCTGCTTACTGCTTCTGTTGCACCCCCAGCCCTGGTTGTTGCTGCTGCTGTTTTCAATGTACAATCAGTAGTATATTTTGTCTGTTGGTTGAATAAATGTGTTGTTAGAACGACAAACACAATGTTTTGGAAGTCGTTCCACGGTTCGATCCTTTAGTGCCCCGTACTGTACGTAGCGCATACTATTTTTCGTACAGAACACATTTTCCACTTGTTGATAACATGCAGCCCACTGATGAAGGCCCAATAGAGAAGCCCATAATTAACTGGAAGGGAGGCTCTGACATGAATCCGGCCCTGGTACATGCTCATGGTCCCCTAAACATAAATAAGTAAATAAATAAATAAATAAAGCTAAATGCTCATGCACCAGTTCTTTGGGAAAATAGGTAGCCCAGTATTTCTTTTTGAAGAATACCCAAGCTAGGCCTATTTGTTTTCTCTGAATTACTGGGCTGCAAATCTTTCAAGACGAGGAGGGATGCATTCCGGCCTGGCTTAAGAGTATGGTCAATGTCTGTTAAAAGTAATATCAAAAGGGGTTGAAAATTCCAAAAAAATTATAGCAAATGGGATATAAGTTTCTTTTTTTGTTTTTGTTCTTCACTGATATCTTATACGTATTTCATTGGATTTAACATGACATAGTACTAATTTATTTTTAAATTTGTTTTAGTATGGCTATTAATTTTTGGATTAAGAATATTTCGTTCCCCAGCAAAAATTTGCGAATTTTCAAAATTTCCCACATATTCAGTTAATTTTTTGACCCTGGTACAGACCAGAAAATGGCCAGCAATTCTAAAAATGGAAAACGGGCTGCAATAAATTCCATATGAATTAGAAAATGAGTAAAAATTATAAAAATAATAGCAAATGGGCTGTACACGCCACAGATTTCGAGGCTGACTTGTTTACGCAAGGCTTTGTCAGTGAACACACGATTCTAGCAGCAGTGACTGTTGGATGTCCATCCAACGGCTGACGTGCTTCTTCAATCTCCGATCTTCCAACTCCAGCCGCCTAAACTAGCGCCGGCGGGACTGCCTGCTCCCTCCTCTTGTGGCCCGCTGTGATGCCGCGCAGGCTTCCCCGGCCCACCCTACTCCCTCCGCTGGCCTGGCCGCACGCAATCAACTGCCTCCTTATTACGCGAAAAAATGATTCCTCCCACTGACATCTGGGGCGCACTGGTTGGGAGGCTGACCTGTGGGCCTACTAAGTTGATGCGTACGCAGGGCTTGTCAACTTAGTCAACAAACGATTCTAGCAGCAGTAACCGTTGGATTTGAATCGAACGGTCCTGCTGCTTCTTCAATCGCTGCTCTTCTTGCACCAGCCGCCCAAACCAGCGCCGGGGAGACCGCCTGCTCCTGCCTCCAGTGGCCGGCTGTGCTGCCGTTGAGGCCTCATCGCCCCCTACTACTCTCACCGCTAGCCAGGCCCAGCGGCGACGGCAGCCTCACACCGCAGCCGAACCAGTGAACCCTCGTACTCCTCTCCGCATGGGCATCCACTGCCGCGTCTTCCCCGGCTCCGCGTCGTCCCCTTCCTAGGCCTCGCCGTCGTCCACCGCCTTGGTGCTCTCGGCGCGGCGTGGTCAACATGGTCAACGACATTCCATCGGAAGAGTACTGTACGTGGAGAGGCTGACAGCTGGGTCCACGGCCACAGCCCATTTTTTTTGTGATTTGCCAAGTAAGTCGCTTTGTCAAGCCTGTTGGGCTGGAAATCTTTCAAGACGAGGAGAGCTTTCATTCGGCTGGCCGAGAAAATGGCCCATCAGTAATGAGAAATGGGCTGTACATTTTTAAAACACATCAAACCGGCAATTAGTTTCAAATATCTTTTTTTCATTTCGAGATTTTAAATTACATTAATTTTTATGCGTGGAGAATTTGTTGGATTTCATATTGATATACATTTATTTTTAAAATAAGTTTGAATGTGAGTCAAAATTTTGGGATTAAACAGTTCGGACCGCACCGAAATATGCAAAATTTCGTATAATTTTTTAACCGTGGCCACAATATGGCCTATAATGCTAACAAAAAGAATATGGGCTCCAAAAAAACCTTAATAATTAGCAAATGGGTTGTAAATTATTAGAAATAATGGCAGATGGGCTGTATGCTGTTTTCCACAGATTTGAGGCTTTCCTAAAAAAAGGTTGAGGCACAAGCACTGACTGTTGGATGTCCATCCAACGGCCGTCGTGCTTCTTCAATCTCTGCTCTTCCTGCTCCAGCTGCTCAAACAAGCGCCGGCGGGACTGCCTGCTCCCTCCTCCCCGCGGCCGGCTCTGCTGCCGCGCAGGCCTCACCGCCCCACCGTACTCCCATCGCTGGCCTAGCCATCCCTCTACTCACCCACACCTGCTGTTATTCTCCGGCGACGACAGACGAACCAGTAAACCCTCGTACAGTCGTACTCCGCTCCGCGTGGGAAACAACTGCCGAGTCTTCCCTGCCTCCTTGTGGTTCCCTTCCTAGGCCTCGCCGTCGTCCACTGCCCTGGTGCTCTCGGTGCGGCCTGGTCAACGTGGTCAACGACCGACATGCATCTGAAGTGGACTGTACGTGGAGTGGCCGACAGCTGGGTCCACTGCCGCACGCAAGGAAATGCCTCCTTATTACGCGCAAAATAATGATTCCTCCACCTGACATCAGGGACCCACAGAAAGGGCCTCTGTATTTCACAAAAAAAATGTTACCGCCACTGACAGCTCGGACCCACCAACTATATCTTCGCACGCAAGGAAGTGCCTCCTTATTACGCACAAAAAAATGAATACTCCCCCTGCTAGCTGGGACCCACCATGGTAGGAGGCTGACTTGTGGGCCTACTAAGTTGACTGGGACGGGGGCCTTTGTCAACTTTAGTGAATATGAACGATTCTAGCTCCAGTGACCGTACGATGTCCATCCTACGGCTGTAGTGCTTCTTCAACCTCTGGTCTTCTTGCTCCAGCCGCCCAAAGCAGCGCCGGTCATGCCGCATGCTCCTGCCTCCCATGGCCGGCTGTGCTGCCGCGGAGGCCTCACCGCCCCTACTATTCCCACCGCTGGCCAGGCCCTGCGGCGACGGCAGCCTCACACCGCAGCCGAACCAGTGAACCCTCGTACTCCTCTCCGCGCGGGCTTCCACTGTCGCGTCTTCCCCGGTTCCCCGTCGTCCCCTTCCTAGGCCTCGCCGTCGTCCACCGCCCTGGTGCTCTCGGCGCGGCGTGGTCAACATGGTCAAGGAACGACTTCCATCGGACGTGGACTGTACGTGGAGAGGCTGACAGCTGGGTCCACGGCCGCAGCAAGGAAGTGCCTCCTTATTACGCAGAAAATAATGATTCCTCCACCTGACAGCTGGGACCCACCGGACGGGCCACTGTATTTCGCGAAAAAAAATGTTTCCCCCTGACTGCTGGGACCCACTAGCTACATCTTCGCACGCAAGGAAGTGCGTCCGGAAAAAATGATTCGCTCCCCTGACTGCTGGGACCCACCAGCTACATCTTCGCAGGCAAGGAAGTGCCTGACAGTCGGGACCCACCTGGTCGAAGCGTACGTAGTGTTGCCATTCCGGTCGAACGTGTACGTACATATATACTGGTGGATGTAGAGCCGCACACGTGTCGTAGTAGAGGCACGCACGTAGCATGTACACGTACGTACAGCGGCCAGTGTGCAAGAAAGAAAATACGGCCACGTACGTACATACGGGCAGGGTCTCGAACGCCTACTCGCGCATACGTACGGCCAAGGCTCATGTACATGGCTGAGTCGGAACGGAGAAACAGCGTCGTCATTGTGTTCATGGGGAGCCAACTGGCTGGGTCGGAATGGAATGCGTCGTCGTGTTCATCGGGAGGGCTTGGACGGAACAGCCGATGGAAGCGAGGCCTAGCGTACCGCAGAACGAAGGAAACGGCCTTGTGTTCGACCGGCCACGTTTGAAACGGGATCCTGTTCATCGGGAGGGGTCTGGCGTATCGCAAAACGGAGGAAACGGACCTCCTACGGTCGAAACGGGGGTCCTGTTGATCAGGAGGGGTGTGGCGTACCGCAAAACGGAGGAAACGGACTTCTGTTGGAGCGCTACGGTCGAAACGGGGGTCCTGTTCAGCGGGAGGGGTGTGGCATACCGCAAAATGGGACTCCACGGGATACTGTTCATCTCCACCGTCGACCCCCTCTAGCCTCCACGGGCTACTGTTCATCCACCGTCGACCTCCTCCAGCCTCCACCTGCGACTGTTCATCCACGGGCTCCTATTCATCCAGCCTCCACCACGCGCTACTCCACCGGCTACTGTTCAACCAGCCCTCTCCACGGGCTCCTGTTCAACCACCCATCCACGGGCTACTGTTCATCCAGCCCTCCACTGTCTACTGTTCATTCTTCCCTCCACGGGGTGGTCCTGTTCATCCTGCCCTCCACGGGGTCCTGTTCATCCAGCCCCAACCGGCTCGATCGATCGGGGTCCTGTTCATCCAGAGGCAACACCACGGGATCCTGTTCATCCACCCCCACCGGGAACTGTTCATCCAAACCCCCCAGCAACGCTCACTGTTCATCCAGAGGCAGCATCGATCGGCTTCAGTTAGCAGCAGTAGCGAAGGAATCGCTCGATCGGGTTCAGTTAACAGCCATCGATCGATCGCTCGGGTTCAGTAACGCGTAGCCTGCAGTGTAATCGCTCGGGTTCAGTTAGAGCCCAACGCCTCGCTCGGGTTCAGTTAGAGCCAACGCCTCACACACACGCGCGTACGTGTAAGAGAGAAACGCGCATCGCTCGGCCCCCGACCTCCCACCGTAACTAGGAACTCCCCGAAATTTTCCTCGCCCTCGCTTCTACCACGGTTTTTTCCGTCATGGACGGCCCAACGAATGTCATGCAGCTGCGTCTCCGGCCCGCCTAGGACGAAAAGCCCATTTTCTGTCATGATTTTTTGTCATAGAAGTAGGAGCCCACCACATCTATGATGATACCGGGTTTTGTCACAATTATCGTCATAGAAGTGTCATATGTATGACAGAATTTTTTTTTCGTTCGGCCCAAAATGTCACGGATGTGTCTTTTTTTTGTGGTGCAGGCTGCAACAACTTTTGAGGAGGAAAAGCAAGCCGCCACCCAGGCCGCGGCCGCTCGTGACGCAGCGCTGAAGGACGCCTCGATCGCCCAGGGCCGCTGCAAGGCGCTAGAGGACGAGCTGCGGGGCCTGCAGGATGAGCTCGCCAAGGAGGCTCGTGACTGCCAGGCAAGGGAGGAAGAGATGAAGGCTCGGGAGGCCCCCCGAGCGTATAGAGGTAGCGGAAACCCGGGGGGTGGCCGCTCGTACAAGGCCTCGACGTCTCCGGCCGAGCAGCCTCGTCACGGCGGCCGGGGACCGGCCGCTTCTTCGGTGGGAGCGGGTCGGGCCCCTCTCGGGGGGGGGGGGGCTTTCCCTTCTCCTCGGCTAAGAACCGGCGGATCGGCGCCATTGGCGTCAAGAGTGAGGAGGAGCGAGGAAGAAGAAGCGGGCGGAGCGCAACGAGATGGACTGCGGGGGCTCGGGCCTCACCGTACTTATAGTCCAGAGGAGGCCAACCGTCGGCCTCCACGATCGCAGGTAATCATGACTCATTTCTGCATGCAGGGAGTCGTCAAATCGGGCAGTTGCCAAGGCAGTGTGGGGAAGCGGAGACGCCCACGTCCAATCAATCGCCACGCGGCGACCAAGGCCGCAGGCTGTTGGGGCCCGCGGTGCTCCGCACTTGCCCTTTCACTTCACTGCTAAGCCAAGTCCGAGCGCGCCTTGGGCCCAGGGGCTACTGTCGGCGTTCTGGGAACGGGGGTCCCCAGACTTGCCTGCCTGCAGCATGCAGCGTGGCTCAAGGAGTGGCCCACCCCGGCCATCTTCATCAACTCAAGCTCAAGACCCTCGCGAGGGGCCAAGCCTCGCGGGGCGGATGACGCAAGGCTTCCTCGGGAACGGCCTCACCAGGCAGGCTCGCGAGGAGGCGGAGAGATCAAGGCAGGGTACCTCGCGAGGTGCTCGTGACGCAAGCCATGACGATCGAGACCAGGCGGGCGCCGGCCTACGCAGTGTCCTTGTTTCCTCTTTGGTGCAAAGGGGGCAAGCGCAGGCGCGGAGTACCGAGGCATCAAGCAAAGGTTACCATTCCGGTGCAACGAGACCAAGACCAGCAGAGCGGCAGGACGGAGATCACCGCGGAGCCCAAGACAGCGTCATCGCCAGTGCCTTTGGCAGTCGAAGACCAACTTTAGTCAGGATAACTTGTACTAGATGTTCCCCTTCAAAATGGCTGTTGTTGGCTCCCTTCCCGCTCAATATTTGGGAAGAGGACCAGGGCCTCTATATATAGAGATAGCCACCACAGTAGGAGGGGGAGAGTTCTCATCAGATCCAGAGGCGATCGAACTCACCCACGTAGTTCACCGCACCAGCTCAAGAACACCTCTCGCGAGGCTGTTCTTCCTCTGTACTGTTCATCATCAGCCCCTGAGGCAATCCACCACACCACACACTGGATTAGGGTATTACACCACAACGGTGGCCCGAACCAGTATAAACCTTGTCTCCCTTGTGTTGCTCATCGTGTAGTTTAGATTCATAGCGAGGCGTTGGGACGTGGATCGGTAGGGGGAAGATCTTCGCGCGCACCCCAGAGTTCGAACCTTAAGGGTTTTGCCGGAACCCGATATCTGACAGCTAGTGATTATGCTGTTGGTGCTGTTCTAGGACAAAGAGTTGATAAGAAATTGAATGTTATTCGTTATGCTAGTAAAACTCTAGACAAATCTCAAAGAAATTATGCTACTACTAGAAAAGAATTTTTAGAAGTGGTGTTTGCTTGTGACAAATTTAATCCTTATATTGTTGATTCCAAAGTAACTGTTCACACAGACCATGCTGCTATTTAATATCTTATGGAAAAGAAAGATGCTAAACCTACACTTATCCATTGGGTTCTCTTGTTACAAGAATTTGATTTACATATTGATAAAAAAGGAGCTGAGAACCCCGTAGCAGATAACTTGTCTAGGCTTGAAAATGTGCTTGATGACCCAATACCTATTGATGATAGTTTTCCTAATGAGCAGTTAGCTGCAATAAATGTTGCTAATAGTACTCCTTGGTATGCTGATTATGCTAATTACATTGTTGCTAAATATTTACCTCCTAGCTTTACATACCAACAAAAGAAAAAAAATCTTCTATGATTTAAGACATTACTTTTGGGATGACGCACATCTTTATAAAGAAGGAGTAGATGGTATTATTAGACGTTGTGTACCTGAGCATGAATAGGGAGAAATCCTACGGAAATGTCACTCCTAGGCTTATGGAGGGCATCATGCTGGAGATAGAACTGCTCACAAGGTATTGCAATCTGGACTTTATTGGCCTACTCTCTTCAAGGATGCCCGTAAGTTTGTCTCATCTTGTGATGAATGCCAAAGAATAGGTAATATTAGTAAGCCTCAAGAAATGCCTATGAATTATTCACTTGTTGTTGAACCATTTGATGTTTGAGGATTTGATTACATGTGACCTTTTCCTTCCTCTAATGGGTATACACATATTTTGGTTACTGTTGATTATGTTACTAAATGGGTAGAAGCTATTCCAACTAGTAGTGTTGATCACAACACCTCTATTAAAATGCTTAAGGAAGTTATTTTCCCAAGGTTTGGAGTCCCTAGATATTAAATGACTGATGGTGGTTCACACTTTATTCATGGTGCTTTTTCGTAAAATGCTTGCCAAGTATGATGTTAACCATAGAATTGCATCACCTTATCATCCTTAGTCTAATGGTCATGCTGAACTTAGTAATAGAGAAATAAAATTTATTTTGCAAAAGAATGTCAATTGGTCCAGGAAGAATTGCTCTAAGAAATTAGATGATGCACTTTGGGCTTATAGAACAGCATATAAAAATCCTATCGGTATGTCTCCTTATAAAATGGTTTATGGAAAAGCCTGTCATTTGCCTCTTGAGTTAGAACATAAAGCATACTGGGCAGTTAAAGAACTCTACTACGATTTCAAACTTGCCGGTGAAAAGAAGTTATTTGATATTAGCTCTTTAGATGAGTGGAGAACCCAGGCTTATGAAAATGCAAAATTATTCAAAGGGAAAGTTAAAAGATGGCATGACAAAAGAATCCAAAAGCGTGAGTTCAAAGTCGGAGAATATGTTCTTTTGTACAACTCTCGTCTTAGATTTTTTGCAGGAAAGCTCCTCTCGAAATGGGAAGGCCCATATGTCATCGAGGAGGTTTACCGGTCTGGACCCATCAAATAAATAATTTCGAAGGCACTAACCCGAAGGTTGTCAACGGGCAACGAATAAAGCATTATATCTCAGGTACGCCTATCAATGTTGAAAGTAATATTATCCAAACTTTGACACCGAAAGAACATATAAAAGAGTCCGTCCGGAACACCCCAGAATCGTCAAAATAAGGAGGAACGTGATACGGTAAGTAAACGGTCTCCCAAAAATCCGCAAAAGTATTTTTTGATAGTTTTGGAATATTTTAGAATTTTGGGAATAAATAAACTCCCAGGAAACGTCCCGTGGTGGGCATAAGACACCAGGGCACGCCAGGCATGCCTGGCGCTCCCAGGTGGGTTGTGCCCACCCGGGGCACCTTCCGGACTCTGTTTTTCTTCTGTATACTTGTCCTGCAAGATAAAAATTCTATATATACTCCCCGAACCTGTTAACCACCGTATCGCGAAGAAATCCTCCGTTTTCTTTTCTTGCTATTCCTGATCAGATTTATCAAGCCAGGCATCACGTCTTCCTGCTCCTCCAACAACATGGAAGAAGATGCTTGGCTGATGAAGATCGAGACGAAGAGGGAGGATCTTACGGACGCTGTCAAGGGAGGCAAGGGCAAGGAAGCTACCGTAAATCCATCCCCGGTGACAGCACAAGCACTGCTGGCCGAGGAGGAGGAAGAAGCTTCTTCACCACCAAAGGAGAACTGAGTATCGGGGATGGGCACTCCCCTTGGCTTCCGCCAAGCTTGAGGGAGGTGCCCCGGTATCGTATCATCCCACTATCTTTTTTGTTTTACTTATCTTTGTTCGATCTTTTTGCTTTAGATTAAATAAAGTTAGTTCGATCCTTTCTTATTTGAGAGTCTGCTTAGTGATCTGTCCTCTTAATCGTGTGCAAGTTATATAATAAAGTTAGTCTGAGTTTTGCTTTCTTTACTTTCATGTTGCAAATAAAGAAAAGAAATAAGAAAGGAAGAAAAAAATTAATGAAAGGAAATAAATCAATAAGATCATATACTAATCCTATGGTAGGTGATAGCACCACATAATTAAGGAAAAGTATAAGTAGGAAATTTTATTAGAGATTGACAAACAGAGCATTAGTCAATGAGGCAACTCATGAAAGAATTAATAAGGGAAGAGAAGATTCACATATAAATATACTATCCTAGAAATCTTTTGTGACTGTGAGCCCTCATCAAAATATTATATGCCAAAATTGTTGACGTTGGACAAGGAAGACAACTTAATGATTTATGTATATTTATATTCACATAGAAGTCATATTGTCATAGATCCTTGAACATGTGATGCTTGCCCCCTATCTTTGCTAGCCAAAAATTCCGCACCAAATAGAGATACTACTTGTGCATCCAAAACCCTTAAAACCAAATCTTTTTCAAGTGTCCACCATACCTACCTATGGATTGAGCAAGATCCGTCAAGTAAGTTGTCATCGGTGCAAAAAGGCAATAAAAATTGCTTCTAAATATGTGAGATCATTTAGTGTAAGAGAAAATTGAGCGTTGTACGAACTTGGATGACAAAGAATAAAAACGACAGACTATATAATAAAGGTTGTCATCTTAAGGGGAAATACAACGTGACATTCTCTTGCACTAAGGGATTGAGCATACAAACAAATAAGCGCATGGCAACCTCTGCTTCCCTCTGCGAAGGGCCTACATTTTACTTTTATGTATTTTCTTTTATGCAAAGAGTCAAAGTTTTCCTTCTATTCCTTTTTATTTTCTCTTTTGGCAAGCATCATGTGGTGAGGAAAGATGTAGGCACATATGTCCAGTTGAATATAGATAGCATGAGTTATTATTGTTGACATCACCCTTGAGGTGAGTATGTTGGGAGGCGAAACTATAAGCCCCTATCTTTCTAGGTGTTTGGTTGAAACGTTTTGCTCATGGGTACGAGGTGAGTGTTAGCAATCATAGAAGACTATATGATGGTCAAGTATGTGGACTTGCTAAAAGGCTCTGACACGTGACTCTTCCTGAAAAGATGATGAATTGTAGTTGCAAAGTTGACTGAGAACATAGTTTGTTGGTTTTTAATAGAGTTTTTGCTTTTTTACTTTGATTATGTGATGAACTGTTACTTATTCATGGGAAGTATATGATGCAAGTTCAATGCTAAAAGTCCTATGTTAAATTTTGTTGATGTTATAATAATCAACATGTTGCTTCTATGTCCGTATTTTTGTTTTTATCGACACCTCTCTCTCAAAGCATGTGCACATGTTTTTCGATTTCGGTTTTCGCTTGAGGACAAGCGAGGTCTAAGCTTGCGGGAGTTGATACGTCCATTTTGCATCATGTTTTCTTACTATTATTTATAATGTTTTTATCCATAATAATGCTTTTTGGAGTAATTCTAACGCCTTTTCTCTCATAATCTGCAAGGCACACACCAAGACGGAGAATTCTGGCAGCTGGAAATCTGGACCTGAAAAAGCTACGTCAGGCTACCTATTCTGCACAACTCCAAACAAGCTGAAACTTCACGGAGAATTTTTTATGGAATATTTGAGCAATATTGGAGCAAATAACTACCAGAGGGGCCCCACCAGGTGGGCAAAACCCACCTAGGCACGCCAGGGAGCCCAGGCGCGCCCTGGTGGGTTGTGCCCTCCTCGGCCCACCTCCGATGCCCATCTTCTGGTATATAAGTCATTTTGACCTAGAAAAAAATAAAGGAGAGACTTTCGGGATGGAGCGCCGCCGTCTCGAGGCGGAACTTGGGCAGGAGCACTTTTGCTCTTCGGCGGAGCGATTCTGCAGGGGGGACTTCCCTCCCGTAGGGGGAAATCATCGTCATCATCATCACACTACTGGAATCAGCTAATTTGCCATCTGCCAGCTCTTTGCCGTCTGCTAGCTGACGGCAAAGAAGCTCTTTGCCATCAGCTACCCAAAAGCAGACGGCAAAGAAATGGCAGACGACAAAACAGGTCTTTGCCATCTGTGAGCTCTTTGCCGTCTGCTAGCGGACGGCAAAGAATCTTTGCCCTCCGCTGGCAGACGGCAAAGAGAGAGGTGGCCCCCACCCCCCCCCCCCCCCGCCCGTTTGGAAAAAACTTAACGCCCCACCTCTTTGCCGTCTGCTAGCAGACGGCAAAGAGACAAAACGGCGGACGACAAAGGTTGGCGAACGGCAAAGAGGAGAGTACCTAACGGCCCGTACCCCCCGCCCGTTACTCTCTGTTCTCTCCCTCTCTCTCCTCCCCGACGCGCCCCGCCACCACATCCCACCCCACCGCCGCCGCCGCCGCCCGCCGCCGCCCCCGCCCCGTCGCCCCGCCACCCGCCGCCCGGCGCCGCCCCATCGCCCCCTCCGCCCCGTCGCCCCCCACCCGCCGCCCGGCGCCGCCCCGTCGCCCCCTCCGCCCCGTCGCCCCCACCCCTCCGCCCCGTCGCCCCCTCCGCCCCGTCGCCCCCACCCCTCCGCCCGGCCAGCGCCACCCCGCCGCCCCTCCGTCGGCGAGCACCCCTCCGTCGGCCAGTGCCCCTCCGTCGGCGAGCAACCCCACCGCCCGGCGCCCCTGGGCCCTGCCAGCGTGCCACAGGCCTCCCACCCCTGCCGCAGGTGAGCCCCACCCCTCTTCTCCTTTTTTCTGTTTTTTTCCTGTTTTTTAGTTTAGATTACTTTTAGTTTAGTTTTAGATTTAGTTTAGTTTAGATTACTTTTAGTTTGGTTTTATATTTAGTTTAGTTTAGATTACTTTTAGTTTGGTCTTAGGTTTAGTTTAGTTTGAGGTTTATGTTTAGTAATGAAAAAAACTAAGAATAATTAGAAGAAGAGGAGGAGAAGAAGAATAGCTAGGTTTAGGTGTAGTTTTTTCCTGTTTTGTTTTAGGTTACTTAGTGCTAGGTTTAAGAAGAGGAAAAAGGAGAAGAAGAAGAAGAAGAAGAAGAAGAAGAGGAGGAGGAGGAGGAGGAGAAGAAAGAAGAAGAAGAAGAAGAAGAAGAAGAAGAAGAAGAAGAAGAAGAAGAAGAAGAAGAAGAAGAAGAAAGAGGAGAGGAGGAGGAGGAGGAGAAAGCTAGAGGAGAGGAGGAGAAGAAGAAGACCACCGACACCCCGACCCCGACCACCGACACCCCGTCCCCGACCCCGACCACCGACACCCCGACACCCCGACACCTGACACCCCGACCACCGACACCCCGACCTCGACGACCGACACCCCCACCCCGACGCGACACCCCGACACGACACCGCGGCACGACACCCGGACACGACACGACACGACACCCCGACATGACACGACACCTCGACCCCGACACGACACCCCGACACCGACACCCTGACACCACACCCACCCTTACCCCGACACCGACACGGCACCCCGACCCCGACCCGGCACCCCGACCCGAGACCCCGACCCCGAGCCTGACCCGACACCCCGACCCCGACCCGGCACCCCGACCCGACACCCCGACCCCGAGACCCTGACCCCGACCTCAACACCCCGACCCCGAGCCTGACCCGACACCCCGACCCCGACACCGACCCGGCACCCCGACCCGACACCCCGACCCCGAGACCCCGACCCCGACCCCGACACGGCACCCCGACACCGACACGACACCTCCCGAAAAGGTGTTCTTTGGCCTTCCAGAAGCCGACGGGGTCATATATTTGTGAATTATTAGTTAGGTCATATATTTTTCGATTTTGTTATGAAAAACATCATATATAATTGTGTTGATCGGGTAGTTTTAAATGTGCAGTTGTTTCATCGCTGCGAGGTTTGGTGTTCGACGACCTCGCTGTGCGTTTGACGAGCTCTGCCCCTTCGTTCGTGGGTGAGCACAAATGACATGTCCTCCTCCCCCATTAATTATTTGATCTATTCCGATGAAACTTGATAGCTAGCTATATATGTGTCTTGAATCATCAGTATGCATAACCAATATGTGTCTCCCGTTCGAAAGCGTCATAGTTATAAATATGCATGCATTTGCATATTTCTAACCTTGATTCTTTCGAATTGTCCAACGCTATCCATGGACAGCCCGAGTATGTTTAGATTGGGTTCGTTTTCCCATATGCTTTGCTCCGGATCCGACGCATAAATTTCGTCAGTGCCTCCCCTGTTGTTCTCCGGGTACACATCCTCTCTGTTTATTGCAGAGACGTGTATCAGGAGAACAGCGGGGAGGTGCTGCCGAAATTTTGCGTAGGATCCGGAGCATAGCATGGGAAAATGAACCCAATCTAAACATACTCGGGTGGGATTAGGACCTATCATTACCTATTAGAGTGTAGGTTGCATGGACGTAATAAAATTGACAAAGTAGATCAACTGATGAATATATACATGGTGAATTATATATATATATATATATATTTGTTGTGTGTCTAGTAGCTCTGAAAGTCAAGATGAGTGATCGTGCGTGGATGTACACCGGTCACACTGGTCAGAACAAATGGAGCACTGAATGGTTCACAAAATCCAAGGGGTTTGTGCGAGCCGCATTTGCAAATGGCCAGAGGAAAACCCGGTGCCCCTGTTTACGGTGCGGCAATTGGGAAAAGAGGACAGAGGCTGAAATGGGCAAACACCTGCAGAAGAGTGGTTTTACGCCCGATTATACGGTGTTGACATTTCATGGTGAGTCTGCCCAACGTGACCGAGCTGAGGTGGATCGTCGTCGCACCGACGAGCATGGTACTGGGATGGAAAACATGGTGCAAGACTTCGATGATGCTCGGGATTCGGACGAGGAGATGGAGGAATCTGCAAAGGCCTTCAATGAAATGTTGGAGTCTTCAAAACGTCCGCTCCATGAGCACACTGAGCTTTGTCAGTTGGACGCCATCTCACAAGTAATGGCTCTGAAGGCTCAGTTCAACTTGGGCAGAGAATGCTACGATGCAATGATGACAGTATTTGGACGCTTTCTACCCAAAGGCCATGTAATGCCTGCAAACCTGTACCAGTCGGACAAAATCCTCCGTGCATTGAAGATGCCCTATGATAAGATACATGCCTGTGAGAAAGGATGTGTCTTGTTTAGGCTTGACTATGCGGACTTGAACTATTGTCCCATTTGCAAGTCTTCCAGGTATGTTGTGGTAGACAACAGTATGGGTGAGAAGACACAGACCAAAATCCCCGTTAGTGTTCTTCGGTATATGCCAATCGTACCAAGACTTCAACGTCTTTTCATGGTCGAAGAGACGGCCAGACAGATGACATGGCACAAAACGGGCAAAAGAACCGAACTAGATGCAGATGGGAATCTGATGATTGTACACACATCGGATGGTGTTGCGTGGAAAAAGTTTGATGAATTACATGGTGACAAAGCGGCAGATCCGAGGCATCCTCGAGTCGGCATCAGCACGGATGGGTTCAGTGTGTTTGGTATGACGGCAGCCCAATACAGTTGTTGGCCCGTATTTGTCTTTCCACTCAATCTCCCCCCCCCCCCGGACAGATTATGCAAAGAAAGAACATTTTCCTAACGTTGATAATTCCAGGGCCCAACTATCCGGGGAAAAAATATGAATGTGTACATGCAGCCGCTTAAGGACGAATTGCAAGAAGCCTGGGATAATGAGTTCAAGACATACGATGCCTATAGCAAACGGAACTTCATAATGTGTGTCTGGTACATGTACTCGACGCATGACTTGCCGGCGTATGCGCTATTCGTTGGCTGGTGTGTGCATGGAAGGTTCCCGTGCCCCACATGCAAGGGAGCTCTTGAGTTTCGTTGGCTTCAGGCCGGTATCAAGTTTTCTTGCTTCGACATGCATAGACAGTTCCTGAATCCTCGCCATAAGTTCAGGAAAGACAAGAATTACTTCATCAGAGGTAGAGTTGTCAAAAACTCTGCACCACCTGCATTGACAGGCCAACAGACCCTGGATCAGTTAAACGCTCTCGAGCCAGATCCAGAGCGTCCAGGGTACTTCAAGGGGTATAATTCTAAGCACGCCTTGACTCACAAAACATGCTTATGGGATCTGCCTTACTTCAAAGACCTCCTTTGCCCACACAACATCGACGTGATGCACACTGAGAAGAATATCGCCGAGGCACTTTTTGGTACATTGTTCGGCATAGATGGGAAGTCAAAGGATAATACTAAGGCTAGAGTCGATCTGGAGGCGCTATGTGATAGGCCGTTACAAAACATGAAAGAACCGAAAGGAAAGCAGAACTTGACGAAGCCAAAGGCATGGTTCAATCTTGGAAGGCCAGCTATGAGGGAAATTATCTTGTGGGTGAAAATGCAGTTTATGTTCCCCGATGGGTATGCAGCGAATCTACAGAGGGGAGCCAGTCTTGATAAATTGAAGATATTTGGTCTCAAGAGTCATGATTGGCACATATGGATTGAGCGGGTAATGCCGGTGATGTTGTGTGGCTTCATCCCTGAGGATGAATGGCTAGTACTGGCAGAACTCAGCTATTTCTTCCGTGTTCTTTGTGCGAAAGAACAATCGCCTGGCGTGCTAGAAGAAATGGAAGAGTTGGTGCCGAAGTTGATCTGCAAGTTAGAGAAGATCTTTCCACCGGGCTTCTTTAATCCAATGCAACATTTGATTTTGCATCTCCCGACCGAGGCAAGATTGGGGGGGCCCGTGCAAAATCGTTGGTGCTACCCAACTGAGAGGATACAGAAGACGCTTTGACAAAAATGTAAAAATAAACGTAGAATTGAAGCATCGATGGCTGAGGCATTCATCACTGAGGAGGCGGCAAACTTCGTGACAGCACACTACGAAGCCAAAAATCATCATTTGCATAATCCGAAGCCTCGGTACAATGCTGACGACCCTAAAAAGGGTGGATCCAACCTCAGCCTATTCAAAGGGAATCTTGCACCAGCCAGTGTTTCAAATCCAGTATCTTTGGATAACGAACAATGGCGGACCATTTCGTTGTATATCTTCAACAACCTGATAGAAGTGCGGCCGTACATCGAGTAAGTTCTCGGTACATAGTTTCGCAACTTCTATTTCCTTTGAACTGCTCTTATTCCTGGATATTTCATACAGTCAATACGTCGCCTTATTCTCGTATGGAGCGGTGATCCAAAAGGATTCTGTCGAAGGGTATGAGCTTCTCGCAAAGCAAGGAGGCGGCTATCCCGGTTTCATCTCTTGGTTCAAACAAACGGTATTTTCTATTAGACAATTTCATTTCATTCGCTAATTTGTGCGTAATGCAACAATCCTTTCATATTAAACTTGTAGGCTAATTCAGAGTCTATGGACGCCGAATTGAGACAAGTCGCTAATGGTTTTGACTATAAGGTCCGTTCATTTGACAAATATGACATCAACGGGTATCGCTTTCGTACGTATGGCAAAGAGCTATCTATGGCCGACCGAAAGTCTACAAATTGTTGTGTATCTGCTATCGGCGAAGGAGGTACCGAGTATTATGGGAGAGTTGAAGCAATTTATGAACTTCTATTCTATGGTGAAAACCCACCGAATGTCGTAGTCTTCAAATGTTATTGGTTTCAGCCGAAGGAGACTAGAAGGACTCATGAACATATAGGGCTAGTTGAAATCAACCAAAGCACCCATTTAGATGTTCCTGATGTCTATATTACGGCTCAACAGGCGACCCAAGTATTCTATCTACCGTGGGCCTGCCAAACTAATCCAAATCTGAAAGGTTGGGATGTCGTTTATGAAGTGCCGCCACGTGCTAGACTATCTCCCCCAAAGGAAGAGGATTATGAACCTCACATTAACCCAGACACATATGAAGGAGAATTCTTCCAAGAGACACGTCTTTCCAAAAAGTGTTTCAAGAACCACTATACTTCACCCCAAAACATTGAAGTAGACAGCGACAGTGAATCCGACATCACCCTAGAGGAGGAACAAGAAGAGGTTACTGCTGCGGATGACCTGTCATTGCTTGACCGATTACGTCAAGGTGGCCTTCCACATGTTGATGCCACTGAACCCTATGAGCCCGTCATTGATTATAGTGATGATGATGATTATGCATTTATTGATGATACTGATCGAGATTATTAGTAGTGTCAGGTATTAAAAAAAATTTATGTTGTACTTGATGATGATACACTTAAGTGATACACATATTAGTATTCATGTCGGTCTTTTTTTTTATGTTGTACTAATTTCGTTTACTGTTTGTCATGGCAGGTGTTGAAAGATGGTGGGCGCTGGTCGGGAGCGCGCCAAGGCCCCTTCTTCGTCGGCGCGTGGTCTGAGGTCTTCCATTCCAGACGCACCTCTCCGCCGAGCGTTGCTGGACAGTATGGCCACACCGCCGGGCCCTTCTTCGTCGACCGCGGTGCCCAGCAGGGGACGAGGTAGGAAGAGAGGAGGTGGGGCACGTGGTCGCGGGAGAGGAGGTAGGGTGACTGCTACGGCGCCTTCCTCGCCGCCACCCCCAGCTGTTTCACCCGAGCACGTGACTGCTAGGGTGGACTCGTCCGAGGAGGAGGCTACATGGACTCCGGTCCACGAGCCTCCGGTCCACGGGTCTTGGGCCCACGAGGCTCGGGTCGACTGGCCTTCGGCCCACGAGAGTTCGGCCCACGAGACCCCGGAGGAGCACACGTCCAGATGGGGTACCTGGCCGGATCAGCCCGAGGAGCCGAGTGGCCATGCTGATGATGGCGGGGAGCCGACTGATATTGAGGAGGGGGGGGCACCGTCTACCAGCGGGGTGCTACTCGGCTTCCGTCCGTGCCGGCGACCCGCGAGCAGAGGTGGTTGATTTTCCCTGATGGGGAGAGGTACGTAAGTGCATTTAATATTTTTGTACCTTCTGCATTCACGTTTCTTCAAATAACTAATGCGTTGGCCTTGTCATGCTGCAGGGGTTGGGACCACCATCATAGTGTCCGCCGGCCCAACTCCGTCCTTGGAGTTCTTTGCCGGCAAAACTTCCCGGGGTTTGTCACGTTGCCTGGTGAGGGTCGGCTTCCAGAGCTTGGATTGAGCTGGGAGCACTACGTGGCTGCCCCGGCCCCGCCGGATGAGATTATCGACGGTGTCGTGTGCGACACGAGGGCAGACATGGTGATCAGAAAGTTCTAGGTAATTTCTCCTTTACACATTTAAAAATCTTCAACTAGCTAATTATTAATTATACTAATCAATATTGTCTCATTTGATTGCAGACATTCTACAGGTGTGAGGAGGGATACGAGGAGGACGCGGCACATGTTATCGAGAACGTCTGCAAGCGCCTACTACAGAACTTACGGCACGAGGCTCGGGTGCAGGCTGTTCGAGACTACTACGCCTTGCGTGGTATCAAGAAGACCAAGCCGGCGTGCCGCGATAAGTTCCTGAGTAAGGAGCAGTACATGAAGGTAATTCTTAAGGCCTTCTACTTAAGTTCCTTCATTTAGTAATTCTTAGCCGTAGCGCTCAAGTTTCTATTTGCTAACTTAGGCGCCTCCGAGATGGTGTGCGGATCGGATGGATTGTTGGGAGGTGTTGGTCAATGAGTGGTGCTCAAAAGAATGGCTAGCCCTCCACAACGAGGCCAAGGACAAACGTGCCCAAATGGAAGGTGTGCCACACTATCAAGGCAGCTCCAACTTATATCAGTTCGGGCGCAACTGGGTATGTGGTTTGCTTCATGATTCATGCAATTCATTCATCATGCTAGCTTGAGCCCTTTAATTACTAATTTACATTGTTTCTCTCTTTCAGGCACGCCACAATAAGGTGGATAAGGTGCCAGAGGTGTACGACCTGTATGCCATGGCCCACACTGCCTCTTTCAAGAAAGTCAAGGCTTTCTCTCAGTCTGACCTCGATGATGCAAACAACTTCACCAACATCTCCTCCCACAACAAGCTCGTGAGATATAGAGATGAGGGGAAGGCGAGGAAAGGGGAGGACTTTAACCCGAGCCAGGGTCCCATTGATCCAGAGCTGGTGATGATATCTGGTGGCGGGAGGTCCCATGGCTCCATAGCCATTGGAGATGGACTTATCCGTTGTCCTAGCACTCTCCCGGAGATCAAGGCGCTCCAGTCGAGCTCTACTCCTGAGATAAGGCCTCGTGAACGGCCAGTGCAACTCGCCATCAAGGTTAGTGATACGTACTCAGTTATCTTTCTCCATTACATTGTGTGCGCTTCCATCAATGATTACAAATGGTCATGTGAGTGGTGTTGCAGGTTGCTACACAGAGTGAGAGAGATAGAACGGAGAAACTTCTGGCGGAGGCGGCGGAGAGGCAGCGGGAGTTGGAGGAGAGGACGACAAAGATGATGGAGGAGGAGAGGGCACGGAATGACATGCAGGCAAGGGCCATGTACGAGCTCCTTGTGGTAAGTTTCTTCTGCAGATTAGCCAAAACATTCATGTAGTGTTTGTCTCATTACTAACTAGTATGACTGAGTCGTCAAAACCAAATGTGCAGTCTGTGTGCGAGAAGACCGGTCAGACCGCTCCGCCGATGCCAGTGATTGCTCCTGGGACCACGGTGAGTTTAATTTGAATGGACATTACTTGCTAGTCTTAACATTTGAGTGTCATCATGCTAACAAGACATTGGAAATGATCTTTGGTGCAGCGTAACTCCAGACAAGCATCGCACGATCCTTCTCCAGCTACCGACACGAGCCAGCCCGCTCCTACACCCCCTGGATCTTGGTAAGTTTATCTAGTGTTTTGCTTAACACATGCATAAAGACCTAGACTTAGCTTTATTTCCTCCAATGCTTACCATAATGACCTAGACTTAGCTTCTTCTCCTCCAAAATGACTTAATAAGCTTACTGACCTCCAAAACCATCCATTTTACCTAAGTTAGCTCTAAAACGATATGTACTTAGCTTACTTATGTCAAAAATTGCATAATTAGCTTAGTTAGCTCATAAACGATCCATTTTACCTAAGTTAGCTCTAAAATGACCCATTTCACCTAGGTTAGCTTATAAATGATCCAGTTCATCCAAGTTAGCTAAAAAATGACCCACTTTACCTAGATTAGCTCCTAAATGATCCATTTTACCTACGTTAGCTTTAAAATGACCCATTCCACCTAGGTTAACTCCAAAATGACCCATCTTACCTAGGTTATCTCATAAACGATCCATTTCAACTAATTTAGCTCATAAACGATCCATTTCACCAAGTTAGCTAAAAAACGATCCATTTCACCTAAATTAGCTCTTAAATTATCCATTTCACCTAAGTTAGCTCAAAAAGATCCATTTCAACTAAATTAGCTCATAAATGATCCATTTCACCTAAGTTAGCTCAAAAACGATCCATTTCAACTAAGTTAGCTCATAAATGATCCATTTCACCTAAGTTAGCTAAAAAACTATCCATTTCACCTTAGTTACCTAAAAACGATCCATTTGACCTTAGTTAGCTCATAAACGACCCATTTCAACTAAGTTAGCTCATAAATGATCCATTTCACCTTAGCTAGCTCATAAACGACCCATTTCAACTTAGTTAGCTCATATATGATCCATTTCACGTAAGTTAGCTCATAAATGACATACTCTTCTTTTTCTAGTCTTCTTCTTATTCTACTCTTCTTGTTCTAGTCTTCTTCTTATTCTACTCTTCTTGTTCTAGTCTTCTTATTCTAGTCACCTATTTCTAACTTTCTTATTTTGCCATTTTGCAGATTTCATTATGTGCTGGATGGAGTGCTTGTTCTACTCTTCTTGTTCTAGTCTTCTTATTCTAGTCACCTTAGCCATGGAGTGCTTGTTTATGTATGGATGGAACTTGTTTATGTATGAATTGATGGACGGAACTTGCTTATGTAATATGTATGGATGGAACTTGCTTATGTATTAATGGATTGAACTTGCTTATGTATGAATGTATGGAACTTATGTGCTGGATATATGTAATATGAATGCCTGTGAAATATATCTATATATGTCATATATATTTGCTGTGAAAATTGTTGGATTTAATAAAAAACAGAAAAAAGAGCCAATATGCAGGCTCTTTGCCGTCTGCCACCGACGACAACGGGCTCTTTGCCGTCTGCCGCTGATGGAAAAGAAGCCACGTGGCATCCAGTTGTGCTTTCTGGGAGCTGACCCATTTGGTCAGTTTGCCTACAGTGGCGGACGGCAAAGAGTAAACAATTTTGCCGTCAGCGGCGGACGGCAAAGGCCTACCATGTAGTGACGTGTAGATGACATCATAAGGCGGACGGCAAAGACACTAGAAAGTTTGTCGTCTGCCGCGGACGGCAAAGACACTAGAAAGTTTGCCGTCTGCCGCGGACGGCAAAGGCCTGCCGTTAGCCACTTAACGGACTGACAGTGCAATTATTGTCGTCCGCTCTCTTTGCCGTCCGCGGCAGACGGCAAAGGGCCTTTGCCGTTAGCCGACAGGAAGCAGACGGCAAAGTAGCTGTTTACCGTAGCCTACTTTGCCGGAGCCTTTTGCCGTCCGCAGCTGACGGCAAAGGCCTTTGCCGTCCGCCGTTCATGCCTTTGCCGTCCGCCGTGGCAGACGGCAAAATAGCTGATTCCTGTAGTGTCACCAACAACTCCCCCATCTTCGGGAGGGAAATCTCCATCAACATCTTCACCAACACCATCTCATCTCAAACCCTAGTTCATCTCTTGTATTCAATCTTGTTACCGAAACTATAGATTGGTGCTAGGGGGTGACTAGTAGTGTTGATTACATCTTGTAGTTGATTACTATATGGTTTATTTGGTGGAAGATTATATGTTCACATCAATTATGCTATTTAATACACCTCTGATTATGAGCATGTTGTTTATTTGTGAGTAGTTACTTTTGTTCTTGAGGTCATGGGAGAAATCATGTTGCAAGTAATCATGTGAATTGGATATGTGTTTGATATTTTGATAGTATGTATGTTGTGATTCCCTTAGTGGTGTCATGTGAACGTCGACTACATGACACTTCACCATATTTGGGCCTAAGGGAATGCATTGTGGAGTAGTAAATAGAAGGTGGGTTGCGAGAGTGACAGAAATTTAAACCCCAGTTTTGCACTATTCCGTAAGGGACCGATTGGATCCTAGAGTTTAATGCAATGGTTAGAATTTATTCTTAATACTTTTCTCGTAGTTGCGGATGCTTGCGGGAGGGTTAATCATAAGTAGGAGGTTTGTTCAAGTAAGAATAGCACATAAGCACCGGTCCACCCGCATATCAAATTATCAAAGTAGCGAACACAAATCAAACCAACTTGACGAAAGCAACTAGATGAAATTCCTGTGTACCCTAAAGAACGCTTTGCTTGTTATTAGAGACCGTTTTGGCCTGTCCTTTTTCTAAAAAGGATTGGGCTACCTTGCTGCATACTTATTGTTACTATCGTTACTTGCTCGTTACAAATTATCTTGCTATCAAACTACTCGCTACTTACAGTTTTAGCACTTGTAGACATTACCTTACTGGAAACTACTTGTCATTTCCTTCTGCTCCTCGTTGGGTTCGACACTCTTACTTATTGAAAAGAGCTATAATTGATCCCAATACTTGTGAGTGATCAGCGGCACGCTCTGCCCGCTCCCTCCACGCGTGCTACCAGTGTTTGGGGCCGGCGTATGATCACGTATGTTCATGTTGCCATTATGCACGCGGTTGCGCCGGGCGCGGCGCCACGATGTAGTTACCCGCTGCAAAAACTGCCATGCGGACGTGCTGAGAATACAGGCCGCCCGGCCCCTATTTATTCTTGTGGCCATTTACCTTAATCTCTCACGCCACATGACACAATAAGCACACCCACGACGACACATACAGAGAGGATATCTAGTGGCTCCAAGGGCAGTCCCCGTGATTCCAATGGTGCTCCAATGGCTAATGATGATAACGGGCGGCAATTCACCACATATCGCGTAGTGGACACCCATGTAAGGGGGAATGACCTCTCGGTGGTGTACACAAACGAGCTGGTCTCGGTGGAGATATCCATCCAAACTATGGAGCATTTGCTTGCTGGGGACAAGTACCAAGTGGTCGGCTTCGACCTCAAGTTCGCCGGCGGTCATGCCGGGCATGATCAGAAGGTTGTGCATGCGCCATGACGTCTGTGTATACCACTAGCACCTAGCCACAAGGCCTTGCGAGAATTTCGCCAAGATTATCAACAACCTCGACTACAATTTCGCTATGGTGGACACCACCAATGATCTAAAAGCGCTCGAGGTTTCAGCATGGCCGGGCGGATTCTTGTCAACATACGTGACCACTACAAGGTCTGGGGCAGCACCAAGAACAATCATAACTCCCTGGTTGACGTCGCCTCGGCCATCATCGACCCCTACTACATGAAGATGAAGGATGAGAGCAAGAAGGACAGAATCGCCTGACACAGTGCCTGGGAGCAGAGACTGGATGAAGAACACGTCAAGTACGCGGCCAAGGATGCATACACAAGCTACGAGATGTATAGGCGGATTGTTGACATGAGGAAGTGCCTTCGCCCTGCCCCAGATGAGGGATCAAGCCACAAAGCAGTGGCGACAACGTCACAAGAAGTGGATGATTAGATGATCGTTTCTCCTAGTTTTGAATGCATGTAATTGTTTATTGAGGTATGTGCGAATGATTTGTATAGCAGCAGCATAAGTATCTGTCCATCTGATATTTTTTGCAGTTCTACTGAAATCAGCCAATGTAACAATTTTCCTGCGAGTTTAGGCTCACAAGTTACTCCTTTATGAAATCGGACAACAGTACCACAATACAAAATTAACATTAGATATGAGAAGCACAATAATCAGGATGAAGACCGGTACCAACCTGTGTGAGGAAGCATATCAATTAGTGCTTCCTTTGACTAGAAGCCGAGATAAGCGACTGACTGGAAAGGAAGAAAGCAGTCGAGGCAATGAACCACCCAAGTTTGTGCAGTTCAACTGAAATCAAGCATCCTTGTTGGCACATATATTGAGAAAGTGAGATTACTGTAATAGTGGAACTAGTTGATGAAACATACGCTAACAAATAGAAGCATCCTAGTTATCGTAAAGTTAGCAACGTAGTAGCCTTTCTTAAAGAGAGGTATTAGTTTATTTTATCAGTGCCAATTAGCTCAAGACTCAAAGCATTGCCATGTATCATAGCTTGCAAAGATTTAACATGCAAAGATAAAGCACTTTCTCATGACAGCAACAAAACACTAGCATGATGCAAATAGAGATGACATCACACTAATCTGGATGAAGGCCTTAGGCTGGTACCAACCTGAGCAAGGAAGCTTATTCAAGGAGTTCTAGATTATATTGAGAGATTATCAAGAACTTCCAGCAGAGTTAAAGCACTGGCTGGGATACAGTTCATTGTATCCTCTTGGGAATTTTCACTAAAATGTACGATTGACACAACATGATCCCTATTTGCACAAGTAGGAACAAGGTGGAACCTTCATTAGCTTGGTGAGGAAGGATAGAAAGACAATGCGAGTATCATATTACATTAACAATAGCGTTAAATCATGATGACAATACAGTAGCAAAACATTGGCTCATTGAGCCAGTGGAAATAAATTGACATGCAAAACAATAGCATTGTTATCTCATGATGCTACCAAGATCCCATCCCGGCTCCACCACATGGTCCACCTGCACAGACACAAACACACGTACATGATTCAATATGGGGTGCTACTGAAGATTTGCTTAATTCCGACATGAGAATTAGGCAACGATTAATTAGTCCTGCTTAAGTACTCCTAATGATTAACGACCTTGTATGAGAGGCACCAGAAGTGGAAGGGCTCTTGGAGGATCGTCTCACATGTGAGGCAGACATTGTTGGAGCCCTTGAATGGCCTCGACAGAGTCCTCGGCTTAAGGAAGATCACCTTGGCACTGTTGATCATGTAGGGTTGGGTCACACATGCATCCAGAATCCAGTTAATTAGTATGATGTGTCGTCAAGCCACGTACTACTCTGCTACATACTACAAGTGCATTTCTTGAAGGAAATTAATGCTACTAGCAACACAACAATAAAATACCACTACCAAGATGTCAGGAAAAATAGGACAGTACCAACATGTGATCCTTCTTCTTCTTCCTTGTCTTCCTCTTCTTGCTCTGTTTCTCTTTCTCCTCACAAATTGGTGAAACCAAGTACATGATTGGCCTTCAATGTCAGATTTCGTTTTGTTAATGAGGGAGAACAAGTCTACTAGTAAAAAATAGCATTACTTTCTCATGGCAGTTGCAAATAGAGGTGAACACATGCATTAAATATCATTCTTACCTAAGGGAAGGTTAGGCTGCTAATATGGAGGATGAAGATTGGAACAGAGATCTCAGTTTGTGCAGTTCCACCGAAATCAACCAACGGTTCCAATGTGACATTCCAGTTAAACCGCACAAAAATCACTTCTTTTAAGAAGTGTTTTGTGCAGTGAACCAAAAGGTCACAATAGCAAGGAGGTGAAATGGATATCCCTGTTTGCACAAAAAGCTAAGAAGGAAACAGTCAGAGTCTCAAACAATTACTGGCAAAAATAATTGGGTTAAACTTGTCATGACTTATAATAGTGGCATGGTTTCATTTTACAAGTGGCATTAAATTAAGAACAACTAAATATTTGCTATAAGGGCATGGGAAAGTGGGTGCACCAGCAGTCCAGCACCATGTACCTAAATCGAGCCATAAAGTGGTGATTCAGAGTTTGTTGCCCCGAGAAACAAACATCCAAGCAACATATCTGGGCGGGTCCCATTTTTGTTCACTTCAGCCAACTATTCATATGTGTCCATAGCAAATCTAGTCCTTGTCATACCACTGTGTATAGCGTTTTCCCTATATTTCTGTTTTCCACCAAGAGTCTGGTTGGATGGCCAGTCTGTACTACTTTTACCCCCTTTCTTTCCTATCTGTACCAAGTCCTATGTACACACTAAATTTTCCCGTTTATTTCCTGTTTGAACAAAGTACAAGATTAGAGACCATGAAGTAGCTTTACCTCCAAAAATAGAAAAAAAATTAGGTGGCGTTGGACCATCCGATCAAGCCTAGCTACGAGGGGGGTTGAGAGGTAGAAAATGATGCACATGTAGTGACATAGCGAGCTGGGGAAGTCGAGATAGGCCGGTTTCGAAGGAAGATATACCTGAAGGTCGTCGTGGTGTGGCTAGGTGGTGGCGAGAGGCCGTATCCACCCACACTAGGGCAGCGACGAAGGGATCAGAGGGCCTCTCACGCTAGTGCTCGGCCAGGGATGACGGTGCAGCCGACATTGGGTCTCCTCCCTCGCCGTCGACGACGGCCTAAATTCTGCACCTCCTCCCCTTCTCCGGCGGAGGGGATGCATCTGGATTTGTAACCAACGGTGAGGACAGAAAGATAGTGTGACCACCGCTATCTTGTTTAGATCTGGAGAGGATAAGAGTGAGTGAATAGAGCAACCCTAGCAAAGAAAGAGCAGAGGCTCCTGCCTATATATATAGTAGAGATAAGTATTTCCCTCAGTTAAGAACCAAGGTATCAATCCAGTAGGAGGAACACACATGTCTCCAATAATTGCACCTACACAAACAAACAAATACTTGCACCCAACGCGAAAAAGGGGTTGTCAATCCCTTCAAGGTCACTTGCAAGGATGAGATCTGATAGAGATAGGTATAAAAGATAAGTAAAAGTGCAAAATAAAGTAAAGGTAAATAAATTGCAGCAAGGTATTTTTTGTGTTTTTGGTTTTATGGATCTGAAAATAATTTGATAAAAATTGACCCGGGGGCAATAGGTTTCACTAGAGGCTTCTCTCTTCAAAGAAAGCATATGGTGGGTAAACAAATTACTGTTGAGCAATTGATAGAAAAGCACAAACTTATGATGATATCCGAGGCAGTGATCATGAATATAGGCATCACATGCGTGACAAGTAGACCGACTCCTGCCTGCATCTACTACAATTACTCCACACATCGACCGCTATCTAGCATGCATCTAGTCTATTAAGTTACCAAGAACGGAGTAACACCTTAAGCAAAATGACATGATGTAGAGGGATAGATCTAATCAATATGAATAAACCCTACCTTTTTATCCTTAGTGGCCACAATACAAATATGTGTCATGTCCCCTTCTGCCACTAGGTATGAGCACCGCAAGATTGAACACACTACAAAGCACCTCTCCCATTGCAAGAAAAATCAATCTAGTTGGCCAAACCAAATCAATAGATCACAGAGAAATACAAAGCTATCTTAATCATGCATAAAAGAGTTCATAAAAGACTCAAATAACATTCATAGATAATATAATCATAAATCCACAATTCATCGGATCTCAACAAAGTAAAGCAAAAGAAGATTAAATCAAATAGATCTCCAAGAACATCGAGGAGAACACTGTATTGAAGATCAAAGAGATCGAACAAGCCATCTAGCTACTAGCAATGGACCCGTAGGTCTGTGGTAAACTATTCACACATCATCAGAAGGGCAACAAGGTTGATGTAGAAGCCCTCCGTGATCGAGTCCCCCTCTGGCGGAGTGCCAGAAAAGGCCCCAAGATGGGATCTCACTAGAACAGAAGCTTGCGGCAGCAGAAAAGTACTTTTGGTATGCCCTCTGGTCTATGGGGAATATTTGGGTATTTATAGAATGAAGATTACGGTTGGAAGTGCCACGATGGGCCCACAAGCTTGGGGCGCACGCCCTACCCCCTAGGGTGTGCCCTATGAGCTTGTGGCCCATCCATGGCTCTTCTGGCCTCCTCCCGAAGCTTCCAGTGTGTCTTGTGGTCCAAGAAAAATTGTCAAAAAGTTTCATCCCATTTGGACTCCGCTTGGTATTGATTTTTTGTAAAAGACAAGAACAAGGAAAAAACAACAACTAGCGCTTGGCACTGGGTTAATAGGTTAGTCCCAAAAAACTGTATAAAATAGCATAATAATGCATGTAAAACATCCAAGATAGATAATATAATAGCATGGAACAATAAAAAATTATAGATACGTTGGAGACGTATCAACCGCAACCAAGGCGGAGGAAAAAATGAGAGAACTTAATGTTTACTAATTAATATCATTGCATACAATGAACAGACCACTGCATGTCGTGATAGTCTAAAGTTATTAAAAGAATACACGCCCACATCTCTTATTAGTTGATTTCCTTATTTATGTCAAAAAACAAGAAACGAGGTGAGAGTTAATGCATCGCGCCTAATTGTTTTGGGATTATTTGGTTATCGTAAGGTGACTTGTACACCTAGACGGAGGGAGTACATATACTGGAGTAGTTTTCTTTTTTCACTCCATCAAAATAATCGTTTAAAATTGTGTACATGCGAGGTCGCCTTTTTTTTGAGTTGTTGGTTGTTTTTCTGATAGCTACCAGCTTATTCCAGGTGGTGTGCCAGGTCGCACTTTGTATCGTTCACATGTGGTACTCGACCCTCCATTAAGTGAACAACCACCGCCTCGTAAAATTTATGAACAAGCCCACGGCTCAAATTATCGGAACGTGGGCTGCACCAACATGCAATATTATTTATATTTTCAATGTGGGAGTATAGTTTTTATGGATTACTACTATTACCAGCTCCTCCTCTATTGTCTAAACTGTTTCTATGACTAGCCGCTCTATCAAATTGTTTTACCGGCATGCGGGACATCAAGCATCTTGGCTCGCGTGCCATCCGCCAAATCACAGCGAAGTGCTAGAGCTGAGAATCACCAGTCACCCGGGTGTGACAAAACCCACACAACTTTACCAGCAGTGGTAAAGTGGCCTGGTAAGTTGGAGGGAAGAAGCAACCATCATTTCACTGGAACGCTCATTGAAGCCTTTTCTCCCGTATCTTGAAGAAAACCACACTCCAGGCTACTCACTTCCACCATTTTTCTTCTGTACCAATGAAGGAAAGGTGAGAGAATCAGTGATGCTGCTCTATTTTCTTTCCAATAATCTTATTTTTGCGAAGCACCGACCGATCCTCACTGGCTATTCTTTCCCCGTTTACATTGCGATTGTGGTTTTCCTTTTGATTGCTTTTTGTTTTTTAGTTTATTGATGGATCCTGGAGCAGTGGGCAAAGAGTTACCGGCAGACAACCCACTCGAGACAGAGATCTCCAGGAAGCGAGCATCGGCGAAGATGACGATGTTTGCAGACAAACCAATGGATATGAAGAGCTTCAAGAAACAAGCACTAGCCAAAGAGTTGATGACGTTGGCGGACGAACTCCTGAACACAGAAAGCTGGAAGAATAGCAAGGGCCCCACCGTGCCTACCCCAGAAACTCTGATGGCCACCTATGAGAGGCTTAAGGCCGAGTTTGAGGAGATAGTCGCCATTTTGAAGAAGTATTCCCCTGGCAAGGCGATGGCCCCCTTCAAGGAGATGGCTCCCGGAGGGATGGCATCCCCCGATGAGCTGCACAAGGTAAAAAAATGGCTTACCATAATTGTGATTTTTGATTATTTGCAATGTGCATGCTAATATGTTAGGGTTGTGCAGGTGCTGGTGGATGTCCTCGATGATTCCCATGTCGCGGTCCTCTTGTGGACATTGCCCAGAGATCGATTCCCATGCCATAGTCTGTCCTATGGAGATTGCCCCAAAGATCGATTCCCATGCCACTGTCTGTCTTGTGGACATTGCCCCAGAGATCGATGACAAGAAATAGCTGGTCGCTCTAATCTTCCCACGTAATTTGCATTGTGTTTAGTTACCAGAAGGATGCGTGTTATCAAACCATCTTAGGTCTAGTGCACTGTCTTGTGTGGGCGGTACTTGATACTTTTGTTTAATAGTGAATCATGGGAACCTTCTCCGAGTTATGGAAGATGTTATCTCACCAGGTTTTGGTGTAATATATGGCGTGCTTAGACATAAGTTTGAAATGTTTATCATATAAGCAGGGCTTGTTTGATGATTCTTGGTGTCAAACCTCAATTGATTCCACGCTGTGTTAGTAGACTTGCTACTACGCAAGCTATAGTACTTGCAAACACTCAACGAAGAGAATGTTGGGGCTAATCAGCTTGTTGTATGCTTATAGGTATGGCCGTTGATCGCCCAATAGCCCAAGCTCCTAAAATTGTAGGCTTAGCGATCGATCAGACAATAGTCCACAATTATACATTATTGTACAAATGTGATGCGTTCCAAGTTCAACATTCACATCAAAATCATAGAGCTGGTTCACTGATACATTTACATTAATAGCCAGAATTCGGAACAAAATTGCCACGTACTTGTAACATGCGTGAATGTGTAACTTTTTGGCTGGAAGCGTGAATGTGTAGTTGACGTCGTACATTCGGAGTGGCTACAGAGAGTATGTGTACGTGTGCTCAAGATGGGTTGTGGGATGGAGAGAGATCTAGAGAGAGAGAGAAAGACCCTCCATTTCCTTTTAGTCGTCAACAAAATCATAGTTGCACAGAGACGTACAAATCCTAGAACATTGGCGTACAAAACTTTCAAACGGTGCATTTTATAATACATTTCCATCAAATCAACTCTGCAAGCAGTATAACTACAACTTTATTAAAACATGGCCCGCCTCACATTATCAATATATTTCTTGGAGTCCTTGTGCAGCGGCCGGCCGATATCTTCTCCCTCCCTGTCTCTCTCTTCTTAGCCGACGCTCGGCAGGCGATTAGATTTTGGCTATCGTCGATTATTAAATTGCAGTCCCACATGTCAGTGAAAATGCAAGACAACGCACGTCCCCTTTAGTGAGTAGCGTGCCAGACCGACTGTGGGGGTTGCGACACGAATGCTTAAGTCTGTCACGTTTTCCTTTTGAACTTGCAAAGTGTAACATTTTCTACTCGTTTCTTTCGCTTGTTCATGCGATCAATCGATATGAATCCAGAACAAAATCATGAGGGCGGGGCTTTCCTATGCGTTAGGCGGGCTAGTTTGGCCTAGTCGGTTTGAGTGATATTGCGTGCTATAGTGTCGTCCAGTTTTTGGGTGCGGTAGTAGTATTGCTGGTACAATAGTTTTCCTGAAGAAGCAGATTCAACGAAGTCATGATGGTTCCTTCGTCTGAGCAACATACAGTGGGAAAGGTTGGGCCTGCGATTTGACAGCTCATTAGTCATTATTACTGCGGCTCTACGGCCGGGGTGAGTCTCCCCTGCAGTTCTGCATGATGCACTCTAGTTTTCGTGCATGGCAAGTGGACCAAGATGGTCGATGTCCCACATGTCGGTGAATGAAAGAATTCTTTCCGATATCAAGGACGAGGAAGGAAGCCGGGCGGTATAGTGTCACTGCTCTTTTATAATATTCATATTTTGGGTGAAAGCTTGTCTCCACTCTTACGATAGAGGTGTGTGAAACATGGCGTCCCAATGAACTTGGCATGTGTACTAGTTCATAGTACTAGTGTTTGCCTTAGCGATCGATCAGACAATAGTCCATGATAAGTCTCAAATGTATATATAATTTTTTATTCCATGCTATTAAAGTATCAATCTTGGATGTTTTATATATATTTACTAGCTACTTTATTGCATTTTTGGACTAACCTATTAACCTAGTGCCCAGTGCTAGTTGCTGTTTTTTTTTGCTTTTTTTACTTCCCAAATATCAATACCAAATGAAGTCCAATTGTCACGAAACTTTTTGGAGATTTTTTTCTGGTGATAAGAGACCCTGGAAGCTTCTAGAGTACATGAGAGGAGGCATGTGGGGCCCACTAGACAACAGGGCACGCCAGGGGGCTCTGGCGCCCTGATGGGTAGTTGGGCCCACATGCACCGCCTTGACCTACCTCCGCCTCTATAAATACTCTAAAATCCCAAAAACCCTAGCGGAGTCGACGAAATAGGTTTTCCATCGCCGCAAGTTCCAGAACCATGAGATTCAATCAAGCGGCCTTTTCTGGCACTCTGCTGGAGGGGGAAACAATCACGGAGGGGTTCTTCATCATCCTTGCTGCCCCTCCGTTGATGCATGAGTAGTTTACAAAAGACCTACGGGTCTGTAGTTAGTAGCTAGATGGCTTCTTCTCTCTTTTTGATCTTCAATACAATGGTCTCCTCTATCTTCTTGGAGATCTATTTGATGTAACTCTTATGCGGTTTGTTTGTTGGGATCCGATGAATTGTGAGTTTATGATCAGATCTATCCATGAATATTATCTGAGTCTTCTTTGAACTCTTTTATGCATGATTGTTATAGCTTCGTATTTCTTCTCTGACTTATTGGTTTGGTTTGGCCAACTAGATTGATTAATCTTGGCATGGGAAGAGGTGCTTTATGATGGTTCGATCTTTCGGTGCTCAATCTTAGTGACAGAAAGAGACAAAACACACATGTATCGTTGCTATTAAGGGTAAAAAGATGGGGTTTATTAATACGTGAGTTTATCTTGTCTACATCATGTCATCGTTCTTAATGCATTACTTTGTTTTTCCATGAACTTAATACACTAGATGCATGCTGGATAGCGGCCGATGTGTGGAGTAATAGTACTAGATGCAGGATCGTTTCGGTCTACTAATCTTGGACGTGATGCCTATATACATGATCATTGCCTTGGATATCATCATAATTATTTGCTTTTCTATCAATTGCCCTACAGTAATTTGTTGACCCATCGTAAGCTATTTTCTCGAGAGAAGCCTCTAGTGTAAAGTATGGCCCCCCGGGTCTATTTCCTATCATCTTAAAACCAGAAATACCTTGCTGCAATTTTCTTTTATTTGTTTTCTTTTGTGATTTAGTTAAATCTATTTATCAAATCTCATATAATTTAATCTATCTCAATACCGTTGAGGGATTGACAATCCCTTTACGCGTTGGGTTGCAAGTATTTGTAGTTTGTGTGTAGGTGTTGTTTACATAGTGTTGCTTGGTTCTCCTACTGGATTGATAACCTTGGTATCATAACTGAGGGAAATTGTGACGCCCCGAGACTGGCGCTCCAGAAGACTTCCAGCTATTCCGAGTTTCGCGTGTGATTTATTTTTGCTTGTTCCATTTCATCATCGCATCATTCACATTGCATCGGCACTCCGTGTCATCATTCATTTCAAAACATGCATCTGTGAGTAGTTGCCACTTCTCTTCGTTGTTCTCATTGTCCGTTCCGAAACTTACCGCACTTGCACACGACCACCTAACATCTCTGCACAGCCCACATTCCCTCCTCGCAACTTAAACTTCCCCGAACCCGACCCGGGCACAAGTGACCATTGGGTCCGCATCATCTCCAAACATCCCTAAAACATCTTCGGTTTCTATTTGGACTGTCCTAGCCTATTTATGTCGACCGTTTGATTTTAATCGGAGGGTTCGATTAGCCCCTAACCAAAACCCTCATGCTATATATTCAGATGAAACCCTAGCTAGCATGTCCAATCCATCCATCTCCTCACCCGCCACCACCACCGCCACCTACTCACCTTCTCCCTCGGGATCCCTCCCGATCCCCTTGATTCAACCAACCTGCGCTTCATTCCTTCCTCGTTTTCCCGAGCTGGCCAATCCCCACTGAGATCCATCCGCCCGTAGCCTCGCCCCCAGCCTCCCGCAAGCAGAGCCCCCGCGAACTCTCGCTCCCTTGTGCTTGCAGCTCCTCCCGCCGGTGACCCCTAGCCACCAGAATTCCTCGTCCAGGAGCTCTCGAGGAGGGACTCCTCATGCACCGACGCCCGACCAGGCCGACCTCGCCGTGCCCGACCTCCCCTGCTCCTTCTTCCCTTCCCTCCTTCCTTTCCTCCTCGGCCTCCCCTCTCTCTCATGCCCAGTCCTTATTCCTCTCTCTCTATACAAGAAACCGCAATGGCCTTGGAGCTTCAACACGGTCCTGTCGCCTTGATCCGTTGCGCCGCGCTGTCCAAGGCCTTCCTCGCCCGGTTCCTCGCCTCCTCCCGCCCCTCGCCGCATCGCGGCCTCGCCTCGATCTCCTCTGCCTCCTCCTCGTCACCTCAAAGCCGCCGCCAGCCACCGCAGAACCAGGGTCCGCGCGCCCCGCTACCCTCCTCCTGGTCTTCACGCCGTCATCGACCAAGTCCAGGAACATCAGGAGCTCCCTCCCATCGCTGCCAGGAGCGCCGCTGCCTCTCTTCGTCGCCACCCACAGGAGCTCCAAGCGCCATGGTCTCCCCGAGATCCGCCGCGCCGTTCAGCTCTTCCACTGGCGGATCCAAGTCCTGCGCTGCCCTCGCCATCCGGATCCGCACCAAGCTCCGACAACCTCGCGACCTGTGCACCTGAGTACTCATCCCCGTCTTCCCGGTCTCCTCCGCATCCCCTGGCCACCGCTGTCTGCATCGAGTAGCAGCAGGTCGTCGCTTAGCGCCTCGGCGCCCCTGTACTACAAGTCCGTCGCCACCTCTTAGGAATTCGCCAAGATCGGCGCCGCATCACGCCTGCTTCGTAGCGAGCCTCTGCTCGCATTGACCTCCTGCCTCTGTCCTCGTTCGAGGAGACGACGACGGGCATCCCATGTCATTCCCGACCACGCCAAGCTCTGCCTCGCTGCAGCACCTTCTCACTGTCGGCAGCTCCGTACGTCTCCCTCATGTGCCACGAACATGTGGGCTTCGCTGCTGCTCCCTATACCACGATGCCTGAGTCATCGAGTCCCTCAACGCCAATACTCCTTCATGGATTTCGCCAAGTTCGACCACCGTTGAATGAGGGCTTTTTGCCATGCCCATTTTGGATACACCAAGACCTTCCTGAATATCGCAAGTAGCATGACACGATGACCCTGGATTCGACACGCATGCGCCAAGTTCCACTACCGTTGACCCTCAAGACCAGAAGTACCCCTTCGGATATGCCAAGGTCGAGTACGCCCGGCGATGCAACAAGTACCTCTACCGACGACCCCGAACATCTACGAAAACCTATACAATTACCATCGCCGTGTACCACTACTTCCACTACCATCGCCGTGTACCACTATGATCGACCCGAGAACAAGTACTTCCCCTATGACTCATTCCGCTCTGATGCACGCTTTGAAGGTATAACCCCAAGGCGATGACCCATGGACGAATGCATGTGTGTTGTATGAGATGCTCATGTTTCACCATGTCCGATTTGTCATTGCACGTTCTTCCTCGTTTGCCATGCCGTCGACCCGTGGGAACCCGGTATCCGGGATCACCCCACCATCCTTGCATGAAACGCTCACGCCCACTTTCTTTTGCACCGGTATCTCCGTGAGCTACCGGAACTGATATATTGCTGTGGCATCATTTTCAAATTCCACTACTAGGAAAAGGCTAATTAGTGGCGCACCTGTTTTGGCCATTAATGGCGCACTACAGGTGCGCCACTAGCATCACGCCACTAGAAATTTTTAGTAATGGCGCACCTATTACTATAAAAAAATTCAGATTTTTTTTAATCTCGGGTCACTATGGCTTAATCTCGGGTCAATATGCTTAATCTCAAGTCAAATTGCACTCCGTGGTCAAACATCCTGAAAGGTCACCCATCCTCACACTACTCCAGCCCAAGCACGCTTAACTTCAGAGTTCTATCCAGCCCCAGCACCAGCTCACTTAACAGGCACTTGTTGATATATCTAGCATATCAATCCTATTAAACCTGTTGATGTCTAGGACTTTGTTCATGTTCATGAGTGTGCTGAAATTTTGAAAAAATATTTCAAACTTCCGTTCATATTACGTATCATATTTTGAACATTTTTCCCAAAAAAAATTCGAAACTATTTTTTTTTCTGTTACTAGTGGCGCACCTAGCAAATGGTGCGCCACTACTAAGTTTGATTTTTTTTCCATTTTCCCCCTCTAGATCTTAAAAGCCCCGTATCTTTTATTCTGTTAGGTTTTTTGGGATTCTAAAAATGTTCAACGGGGTTCACTCGTTGAATTTGGATGTAACTTTTCGAGTAGATGATTTTTCATATAAAAACTTTTTAAACCGAGTTCGTATGCAAAAGTTATGCCCATTTTACAAATTCGAGAGAGATTTTGCAAATAAAGTCGAAATTCATATTTGTAAATTTTCCCAACAAGTAGACCACATATCACATGGGAAACTTATTTTTTTGACATTTCCATCATTTTCTATTATTTCTTTTAAAACTGAAAATGCGGTCGGGGGGTGCATTCGATGGAATTTTTGGTCAAAGTTAGTAATGGGTGGTGCGCCATTACTAGTTTAACTACTAATGGCGCACCACACCCGCGGTGCGCCATTACTAACTTTGAAAAAAAATAAAAAAAATGTTAGTAGTGGCGCACCGAGGGTGTGGTGCGCCATTACTAGTTAAAACTAGTAATGGTGCACTATCCCCTGGTGCGCCATTACTAGTTTTGAAAAAAAATTAAAAAAAATTGTTAGTAGCGGCGCACCGAGGGTGTGGTGCGCCATTACTAGCTTAACTAGTAATGGCGCACTATCCCCTGGTGCGCCATTACTAGTTTTAAAAAAAATAAAAAAAATTGTTAGTAGTGGCGCACCGTGGATGTGGTGCGCCATTAGTATTTGGAGTTTAATGGCGTACCTACACATGGTGCGCCATTAATGTCCATATTATCTATAGCCCTTTTCCTAGTAGTGTTCTTTGCTGTGGCACTCCTTTTGTTCCACCATGGTGACCAAATGCTTCATAACATGCTCATGTCAACATTTTCATAAAATTGCATAGAACTTGCATATGTCATCCGCATCATGATAACAACCTTAAAAATGTTTAAAATTTTTGTTTGCGTTAAATTGCTAAATGACATGTGGGGATTTCCTAGAATTTTTGTTTGTTGTTTCCGGCCTCATTTAAACTTGTCTAGATGGGTAGTTTAATTATGCTTCACCTCTTGCCATGTTTACCAACAATTAATGTTGATGAGTACCATAAACAAGAGCGAACTTAATACTTGAATATGGTGTTTCATCAATATGCAACTCGTTGCGTATTGAGCTCCACTTAATTTGTAGTATTGTTTGTTGCACTTTGCCATGCCATGTATATTTAAACCGGGCATGCATCATACTTGTTTGTGCATCATGCCATGTTTATGCTTGTGCATTTATCATGTCGGTTGCTTCTTTCCGGTATTGCTCGATAGTTCCCGGTTTGATTGCGATTGTGAGGATTTGTTCAACTAACTTACGCCCGTTCATCTTCTTCATGGACTCGATCTTCTTCCTAGCGGGATTTCAGGCAAGATGACCGTCATCTTGGATCTCACTACTATCTTTGATTTGCTAGTTGTCTCGATGCTATTGCTATGTCGCGCTACCTACCACCTGTTATCAAGCCTCCCAATATGCCATGAAACAGCCTCTAACCTTTTCCACCATCCTAGCAAACCGTTGTTTGGCTATGTTACCGCTTTGCTCAGCCCCTCTTATAGCGTTGCTAGTTGCAGGTGCAGTTGCAGGTTGTTGCATGTTGGGACATGGATATCATGGATATTTTGGAATATCACAATATCTCTTATTTAATTAATGCACCTATATACTTGGTAAAGGGTGGAAGGCCCGGCCTTTTGCCTTGTGTTTTGTTCCACTCTTGCCGTCTTAGTTTCCGTCATACCGGTGTTATGTTCCTTGATTTTGCGTCCCTAACACAATGAGGGTTTATGGGCCCCTATTCACAATTCGCTTTGAATAAAACTCTTCCAGCAAGGCCCAACATTGGTTTTACCATTTGCCAAATAACAACTAAAACTTGCATCGGGACTTTCCGGACCCCGAGGTCTTAATCAACCCCCGGGCCAGTGCTCCTCATGAGTGTTGGTCCAAACTAGGGCAGCTTGCGGTGCCACGGCTTGGCAACTTGGGGTTTTTGGTCGTTGTAACCATAGCTCATCCATCGTGGCCTGAGACGAGATACACGCGGCTACTATCAGGGTGTCTGCATGCGGGGAGATCTTGCTGGATTTGTTTTACCATTGTCGAAATGTCTTGTGCACCAGGATCCCGAGTTTGATCGGGTGTCCCGCGATGGAGGATTGTCTCCGCGGATCGTGAGCTTATCATGGGCTAAGTTGGGACACCCCTGCAGGGTTTAAACTTTTGAGAGCCGTGCCCGCGGTTATGTGGCAGATAGGAGTTTTTAATATCCGGTTGTAGAGAAATTGACACCAGATCCGAATAAAAATACACCAATCACGTGTGTAACCGTGATCGTCTCTTTTCGAGTAAGTTTGAGAAGAGAACATGGTGGGGTTATGTTTGAACGTAAGTAGTTCAGGATCACTTCTTGATCATTACTAGTTTGCGACCGTTTGCGTAGTTTCTCATCTTACTCTTGTACTCGTAATGTAGCCACCATACAATGCTTAGTCGCTTGTTGAAACCTCACCACTTATCCATTCCATACCCATTAAGCTTTGCTAGTCTTGATACCCATGGTAATGGGATGGATGAGTCCTAGTGGCTCACAGATTACTACAACAACAGTTGCAGGTACAGGTAAAGCAATGATCTAACGCGAGTGCGATGCTTGCTTGTTTGGAGTTCTTCTTTAGCTTCTTCTTCGATCAAGGGATATAGGTTCCGGGTCGGGAGCTTGGGTTAGCAGGGTGGATGTCGTTCTTGTTTCTTGTTTGATTTCATCCGTAGTTGGACCCTGCTCTTCTGTATGATGATTGCTATGTATTGATGAACTGTTGTATTCATGTTGTAGCTTGTGGCGAGTGTAAGCCTTTATCTTGTATTCTCATCTATTTAGTACATGGTATGTTGTAATGATATCCACCTTGCTATGCGCTCGAAATGCAATTGTGCCCCAATCATGAATTCATCACGTGATTGGGATAGAATTGCATCTTGGGCGCGACAAGTTGGTATCAGAGCCTTACCGACCTTAGGAGCCCCCTTGATTGATCGAACCGCTGCCGTTGTTGAGTCTAGAAAAAACTATTTTGAGTCTAGTTATATCGGAGAGTAGGATTTCTTTTTACTCCTCATCCCCTCGTCGCTCTGGTGAGAACTCGTGACGTAGATGTTTTGACTTCACTCTCCTCTTTTTCACTCAATTTTTTTTAGGATCACACTGGTATTGTTGGAAGCGTTGCGATATCGATGTGACAGGAATTCTGTCTTGGTGCCTCCCAATTGTATGGATTGGACCCTGGGAGTTGAGCTCCAAGGTGTTTTCGTCACAGTGCTTATCGTTTCAGTTCCGGATACCAGAGGACGTCGACATCGAGATGTTTCCATGCTTTTCATGGTGGCAAATAGTGTCGTGACTTATCCCTTGTACTGGAGGAGATAGCATGGATGATCTTCCATGGCTAGTATCGTTGTGTGTTCGAAGGTCTGAGGTACACGATTTCCAAGGTTTTCTTGGTTATGTGTTGACGGATGGATACAGTTGGAGTGTAGGATATTTTAGTTGTATGAGATATTTGTGCCTCCCTGTATCTCCAACACCAGATTGCGTAACCAGAAAGTTTCGAGAGCTCATAGGTGGGAATTCAAGTAGTTACCTAGGATATCTTTCCGATAGATGCATGATGTGAGATTGGGGTTCGATGTCTAGTGGTCCACCTGTCCACGTTTGGTTTTACAATGGTCTCGTTGTGTCTTAAAGAGTCCTTGGCTATGCTGACTCGGGGATGCATCGTATGTCACGTGCACTGCCTTGCACATGATGTTGCTATACGATCGAGCCTTTCTGGGCCCCACCACAAAAATTTCAGACGAAATCTCTATCATATGTTTGTTCCGGCTTATTCTGCAAGCCAAATCCTTGTTTTGTTTTGAGTAGTGGTATTCGAGTTGCTTCAATGTCAAGTGTTGATTCCATACCATTATGCTAAGCGGTGTTCTCATATTCTATGAGAATGCTAATCCTTCTTGATCATCGAGATTGTCATGTCAATTCTTTTCCAACTGGTGTGCTTCTCTTCAAGTTAATCCTATCCTTAGAATATCCTTAGAATACCATTGTGAATCATGAAACATGAAGGAAATTGTCAAGAATGACATAACACCACCTCAAAAGATAAGGGAGCAACAATTGCATTTCAGAATGCACGATTAAGAATGCTTTAACTCCTCCAACAAGAATCTTTAAGAACACTTTGAGAATGAATTAAATCCTTGATGAACCACCATGAAGAACCTCTTGGAAGATCTCCGAAAAAAAGGATAATAGAAAAGAAGGTTGAAGAATAAGATTGGAGCGTTGCAATGATTTAGATGGAGCTTCATGATGAGACATCCAAGAAATCTTGGGACTCCGGAAAAGAAAAGATGAAGCATCTAGAACCGAGAAATGTGACATGATGAACAACTCTGGAAAGAAGAAACTAGATCACTTGGATGAAACAATACTAAGAATTACGTTATGCGTATCTTTTGCCAATTTAAATTGATGACAAGCAACGGATTCGGCATACTACTTATACTCGTAGAAAGGATTAAGAGAGATATAGCGCAAACTTGGGAAAAACTTGAACAAACCACCGTAAGAACGGAAGAGGAATGTTGAAAGAACCAGCGTAAGAATTGAAAATTAAAGTAGCAAAGGCACAATTCACCGGGAAGAATTGAAAAACGAATGAAGATACTTGGGGGGATTTAGATACATGAGAACGAAGAGATCATGAACTGATTAGAGGATATTTGAACGATTCACCGGTAAGATTTGGAGAACGATAGCTACACACTGAGAATGGAGCATTATGACAGGATGGCCTTCGGAGGAAAGAAATGGAAACAACTCATGAAATGCTCCGGATGGTAAGAAAAGAATTGTCACAATCAAAAACAATTATGAGGATGGCATAAAGCTAGAACCATGAATCTCTTCAAGAACGGGTAAGGATTTAAGAGGAACTCTTCTTCGGTCTTCAAAATTCAAGAATGACGACGAGAAACACCACCATGAATTGTTGAGACACTCCGGAAGGATTAAAAGAGGAAAGGTTGAGCCAAAGATGAAAAGAATTTGAAAACATTCTCGGAAAGGCAACTGACTGATGAAAATTCATTCTTACATCAAACTGTGAAAGGAATTCGAGAATAACTCCGAGAAAATAAAAGGGTCATGTAAGATCCTGGGAAAAGACCTGTGGGTTAGGGCCCACTCAAGAGAAACACCGTTGAAATGATTTTAAAGAGAGATTGCACCGGTTGAATTATATGATTTGAATGAGATAACAATCTCGAAATAGCTTGAACGGATTGATAATGGAGACACAAATATTCTGAGATATCCTCAGCACTTCGGATATGAATAGAGAGAGGTGAGAAATTAAGAGGTGCACCGGCATGGGAAAACATTTGAAACGAGGAAAGGAGATGATCGACAAAGCTTGAATTGGATCCACCGGAGAAGAAACAACAATGAAAGATGATGAACTTGAAACTGTTGAGCATCTTCAAGGGAAATCACCGGATAAGAATATTGAAAGAAAAGAATGAATAGAGCTCTCACAAATAAAAGGATACATGATTAAGAAATCTAAGTCCTGGAGGAAAAGGGTGGGATGGTGGGGAAACAAAGGGAACATGGGACGGATGAAACAGACACCATTGAGACGAACTGAAATTTGATCTCGCGAATGTTGAAATGATCGGATCCACTTGAAAAGAAGCACACCGGTTGGAAAGAATTGACATGACAATCTCGATGATCGAAAGGATTAGTACTCCCATAGAAATATGAGAACACCATTTAGAAAAGGTATGGAATCAACACTTGACATTGAAGCAACTCGAATACCACCAGTCAAAACAAAACAAAGATTTGGCTTGCAGAATAAGCTGGAACAAATACATATGATAGAGATTTACCCAATCCCATATCATGCATTTGCTGGAAAGATATTCTAGGAGGTACTTGAATTCCCACCAATAAACGCCCGAAACCTTCTGGTTATGCAATCTGGTGTTGGGGATACAAGCGAAGCAATATATCTCACCCAACTAAACAATCCCTACATCCAGCTGTATCCATCCGTCAACACATAACCAAGAAAACTCCAGAAATCGTGTACCTCAACCTTCAAAAAGCATCTGTTATACTAGCTATGGCAATACTCCCGACCTCCCACCCACTACTAGGTGGCGACGAGGTTATCTCACCAACAACTGCATAAAAGAGATTTTCGATGTCGGCGAACTCAGGTATTCCAGAACTGCAACGATAAAATTGTGACGACAACACCTCAGAGCTCAACTCCCCGGGACACTGCCACAACCCCTAAATGTCAGGAGGCACCAAGAACAGTGTTCTCATCACAAGAATATCGGAACGATCCCAAGATACCCGCATGAACCTAATTTTTTTTGGGGTGAAAATTGAGGAGAGGAAAGACAAAACATCTACGTCGGGAGGCCTCACCAGAGCGACGAAGGGACTGAGGAGTAAAAAGAATCCTACTCTCCGATATATATAATCCTAAGACTCAAAACATTTTTGTTCTAGACTCAACAACGTCAGCGATTCGATCAAGCAGGGGGCTCCTAAGTAGGGGATGGCTCTGATTACCAACTTGTAACACCCACGATGCGGCTATATCTCCCACGTGTCGAGGCACGACTTAGAGGCATAACCGCATTGTGGTTTTGTCGCAAGAAGTGTCATCTTCACACAATCCCATGTACAAGAACAAGGATAGATAAATAGTTGGCTTACAATCGCCACTTCACACAACGAACAAATAATTCAGAGTGCACACATAGTCCGACTACGGACAAATCCAAAAGAGAAGAAGATAACCCCAAATGCTAGATCCCCGATCGTTCCAACTGGGCTCCACTACTGATCATCGGGAAACAAAACATAGTAACGGCCAATGTCCTCATCGAACTCCCACTTGAGTTCGGTAGCATCACCTGCACTGGTATCATCAGCACCTGCAACTGTTTTGGTAGTATCTGTGAGCCATGAGGACTCAACAATCTCAAAACCCGTGAGATCAAGACTATTTAAGCTTATGGGTAGGATAAGGTAATGAGGTGGAGTTGCAGCAAGCGCTAAGCAAAAATATGGTGCCTAACATACGCAAATAAGAGTAAGATGGGAAGCTACGCAACGGTGGTGAAGCTAGAAGTGATCAAGAAGTGATCGTGAAACTACTTACGTTCAAACATAACCCAAACCGTGTTCACTTCCCGGACTCCGCCGAAAAGAGACCATCACGGCTACACACGCGGTTGATGCATTTTAATTAAGTAAGTGTCAAGTTCTCTACAACTGGATATTAACGAATTCCCATCCGCCACATAACCGTGGGCACGGCTCTCGAAAGTTTATACCCTGCAGGGGTGTCCCAACTTAGCCCATCACAAGCTCTCACGATCAACGAAGAATATTCCTTCTCCCGGAAAGACCTGATCAGTCTCGGAATCCCGGTTACAAGACATTTCGACAATGGTAAAACAAGACCAGCAAGACCGCCCGAATGTGCCGACATATCCCGATAGGAGCTGCACATATCTCGTTCGTAGGGCACACCAGATGAACACTACGTATAGCAACCGAAGACCCCGGGTGAAGGGGTGGCAACGCAAGTGGCTCTAGGTTGGACCAACACTCAGAGGAGCACTGGCCCGGGGGGGTTAAAATAAAGATGACCCTCGGGTTTGCAACCCCAAGGGAAGGTTATAGGTTGTAAGGCAAATGTAAAACCAAGGTTGGGCCTTGCTGGAGGAGTTTTATTCAAATCGAACTGTCAAGGGGGTCCCATAACCCCAACCGCGTATGGAACGCAAAATCAAGGAACATAACACCGGTATGACGGAAACTAAGGCGGCAATAGTGGAACAAAACACCAGGCATAAGGCCGAGCCTTCCACCCTTTACCAAGTATATAGATGCATTAATTAAAATAAGAGATATTGTAATATCCCAACATAAACATGTTCCAACATGGAGCAATCTTCAACTTCACCTGCAACTAACAACGCTATAAGAGGGGCTGAGCAAAAGTGGTAACATAGCCAAACAACGATTTGCTAGGAAGGTGGGTTAGAGGCTTGACATGGCAATATGGAGGCATAATAAACAAGTGGTAGGTAGCGGGACATAGCGATAGAACGAACAACTAGCAAGCAAATATAGAAGTGATATCGAGGGTAATGGTCATCTTGCCTGAAATCCCGATAGGAAGAAGAATGAGTCCATGAAGTAGACGAACCAATGTAGTCGAACGAATCCTCACAAACGCAACGTTACCGGAACTATCAAGGGGAGGCGCAACTGGAAAGAAGCAAACAACATGGTAAACAACCATCACATAAGCATGGCATGATGTAAAATCAAGTATGATGCATGTCTGGTTTAATGAGGCATGGCATGGACAAATGCAAAAAACAAAAATACAAATTAAGTGGAGCTCAATATGCAACGAGTTGCATATTGACGAAACACCACATTCAAATATTTAGCTAGCTCTCGTTTAGGAACACAACAATATTAAATGTTGTTAAACATGGCAAGAGGTGAAGCATATGAAAACTACCTATCTAGGCAAGTTTAATTGAGGCCAGAACAACAAACAACAATTCCGGAAAATCCCCATATGTTATTTAGCAATTTTTAAAGCAAACAACAATTTTAAACATTTCAAATGTTGTTATCATGATGTAGATGACATATGCAAGTTATTTGCAATTTTATGAAAATGTTCACATGAGCATGTTATGAAGCATTTGGTCACCATGGCGGAAAGAATTGGGTGCCACGGCGACGAAAACGGAAACGATGCCATGGCAATGTTCCGGTTCCGACAACTCGTTGAACGACCGGTGCAAACGAAGATGTGGATGTGCATAACATGCAAAAGATGGTGGGTGATCCCGGCAACTGGGTTCCCACGTGTCGACGGCAAGGCAATGAGGAACGCGCAATGAATAACTCAGACATGGTGCAGACATGGGCATCTCATACAACACATATGCATTCGTTCACGGGCATCATCTCGGCGGTTATACCTTTGAAGCGTGCATTCGGGGTGGAACGCATTCGTCGAAGGAAGTAGTGGTACACGGGTCGTACTGGAAGTAGTCGTACACGTTTCGTAGTCGTACACACTCCGTAGATGTTCAGGGTCACAACAAGGAACTTGACGTCCACGGGGTCTTTGAGGGTCGGTGGTAGTGGTACACACGTCGTCGTGGAAGTAGTGGTTCACGGCGATGGTAGTGGAACTTAGCGTTTTGCTAACCGGGTCTTCGGCGACGGTAGTTGTACACGGTCGAAGAGGAACTTGGCGCATCCATCAGGGACTTGGTGACACTTGGCTTGGGCAAGGGCGACGCTGGACCCGAGCGGAGGAGGCGGCGAAGCTGCAGCTTGCACGAAAGGACTGTGTGGGGCTGCAGGATCCGATTGAGGGCATGGCCGGCGGCGCGGCTTGGAGCAGATCCGGCAGGCGCTCCTCTCGTGCTGGATGTGAGCGAGACAAGGGGCGGCGGAGCGCCATGGCCGAGGCCGGACAAAGCTCGGTGATGGGGGCAGCGCTAGGAGACGGGGATGGACGGCGGCGGCGGAGATGCAGGTGTGGAGCCGCCGGAGTTGGGCAAGGAGGAGGTGCCGACGAAGATGATGGGGAACGAGCGCGGGAAGAGCAACGGCAGCAGGGCACGGGTCTGTCGAATCCTGCAACTGCTGCAGATGACGACGACGAAGGAGAGTTTGGGGTCGGCCAAGTCGTCAGCTTGGCCATGGAGACGACGGAGGTTGGCAGCTGTAGGGATCATGGAGAGGCGCATGGGGTTGTTGGACGACGCGGACGACGCTGAAACAAGGTACGAGGAGGAGCAACGGGGATGTGCGGGCGGTGGTGAGCTACGGGTGGCCGGCTGAGGCCGGGAGGCCGGTGGTTGCGAGCGACGAAGCAACAGAGGCGCGGGCGTCAGGCCATGGCGACGGGGAGACGAGGCGGCAGCGCTACGAGGAGGGTCGGCTCGGTCGACGGCTGCGGGAGGCGAGGCGCTTGAGGGAGCGACGCGGTCGGATGGCGGGGAGGCATGGGCGAGGCTTTGGGCGGAGGCGGAGGCGCGGGGAGCTCCTCCCCCTGGAGCGATGCATGTGTGCGTGTGCGTGGCGGCGCTCGATGGGAGCGAGGGGAGGAAGAGAGTGAACAAGGGAGATCGAGCTAGGGTTATAGGGATTAGATGGGCTGTGGGGATGGTTGGGCCAGGGAGGCCGGTCCAGCGGAGAAGGAAACGGCCAGAGGCCTAGTCGTCTGATTAAATGGAAGAAAAAAGGGTTTTCCTTTTCCCTTAAAGAAAAGAAAAGAGAGGCCAAAGGATTTGTTTGGAGGTCCAAATAAATCCAAATTAAGCTGAGATTTGGCAAATGATCTCACTGGAATATCAAGGCTCCACAAGAAGAATTGGAGTCAAAAGGAGAATAGAGCAAGGATGTGAATATTCGAAAACGAAAGGAACTATAAAATGCAAGTGGGTTGTGGTTAGTTCCAAATAAATGGAATATTTATTTTAGCTCCCTATACATATTTGGAGATATGTTATAGAGAGAAATCACCATGTGAATTCCCTCGATTTAAATAGATCAACGATCAATGCAATTTATTTATCTGAGTTTTAAAAAAGGGTTGCATGATGACATGATGCAATGCAACAGGCAAATAAAACACACGACAAAACTCGGAATAACTGGAAGTCTTCTGGAGCGTCGGTCTCGGGGCGTCACAACTCTCCCACACTAACAGAGGATCTCGACCCGTGATCCTAGGGATGGCACCAGAGAGAAGCGGAAAAGGAAGAGGTAAAACAAAGTTGCTTCTTCGACAAACGATTGAAACCAAAGAACCTGAGAGATTGCAAAAAACTTGAAAGAAAAAAATACAACGGAGACGAACAAGATTGGAAACAGTCCGTTCGACAAGAGGAACAAGGAATATGATGAGAACCAAGAGCTTAGGAGACAAGATAGATTTTGAAGCCACTCCGGTTAAAATTAGCTGGACAAGGAATAAGAATAATGAATTTGGGCAGCACTCCGTTTGAAAAGGGACGCAAGACTTGATAAGATGAAAGAACTTGAATGAGAGCACAACAGTCCGGTTAAATGGGTAAGCATGAAAAAGAACATGATCTTGACAAAACAAGATGATGAGTGAAGAGAGCAACATCACAATGCCTCCGGAAGAAAGAATAGAAGATAGATCATTGGAATAACAGAATGGAGAAGAAAATGCCAACTTCTGCCACAAATGAGCTTGGAAAGCACGCTTCCAAGAAGGTTATAACGGAGTTGTTGGAAAACCAACAACGAAATGAATAAGCTTGTAGTGGGCTTATTGAAAACTTCTCAAAATTGAGGAGAAACTCTGCCACTACGGAAACAAATAATATAATTGATAACACCAACGAGATGAAAAACTTCTTCCACCATGATGATAGAGAGATAACTTGGACCATTGATAATCACCACAATAGCAACATTCCTTAGGGAAGGCTTTAGGTGAAATACAACCAAAGATAACTCCAGCGAATAAATTGCGGGGTTGAAAGGATCTCCTGAACAAGAAAATGATGGGTTTAATTAACTCATTCTTGATAACTTGTGAATCATGAAACATGAAGGAAATTGTCAAGAATGACATAACACCACCTCAAAAGATAAGCTGCTTTAACTCCTCCAACAAGAATCTTTAAGAACACTTTGAGAATGAATTAAATCGTTGATAAACCACCATGACGAACCTCTTGGAAGATCTCCGAAAAAAAGGATAATAGAAAAGAAGGTTGAAGAATAAGATTGGAGCCTTGCAATGATTTAGATGGAGCTTCATGATGAGACATCCAAGAAAACTTGGGACTCCGGAAAAGAAAAGATGAAGCATCTCGAACCGAGAAATATGACATGATGAACAACTCTGGAAAGAAGAAACTAGATCACTTGGATGAAACAATACTAAGAATTACGTTATGCGTATCCTTTGCCAATTTAAATTGATGACAAGCAACGGATTTGGCATACTACTGATACTCGTAGAAAGAATTAAGAGAGATATAGCGCAAACTTGGGAAAAACTTGAACAAACCACCGTAAGAACGGAAGAGGAATGTTGAAAGAACCACCGTAAGAATTGAAAATTAAAGTAGCAAAGGCACAATTCACCAGGAAGAATTGGAAAATGAATGAAGATACTTGAGGGGATTTAGATACATGAGAACGAAGAGATCATGAACTGATTAGAGTATATTTGAACGATTCACCGGTAAGATTTGGAGAACGATAGCAACACGCTGAGAATGGAGCATTATGACATGATGGCCTTCGGAGGAAAGAAATGGAAACAACTCATGAAATGCTCAGGATGGTAATAAAAGAATTGTCACAATCAAAAACAATTATGAGGATGGCATAAAGCTAGAACCATGAATCTCTGGAAGAACGGGTAAGGTTTTAAGAGGAACTCTTCTTCGGTCTTCAAAATTCGAGAATGACGACGAGAAACACCACCATGAATTGTTGAGACACTCCGGAAGGATTAAAAGAGGAAAGGTTGAGCCAAAGATGAAAAGAATTTGAAAACGGTCTCGGAAAGGCATCTGACTGATGAAAATTCATTCTTACGTCAAACTGTGAATAGAATTCGAGAATAACTCCGAGAAAAATAAAGATTCATGTAAGATCCTGGGAAAAGACCTGTGGGTTAGGGCCCACTCAAGAGAATCACCGTTGAAATGATTTTAAAGAGAGATTGCACCAGTTGAATTAAATGACTTGAATGAGATAACAATCACGAAATAGCTTGAACGGATTGATAATGGAGACAGAAATCTTCGGAGATATCCTCGGCACTTCGGGTATGAATAGAGAGAGGTGAGCAATTAAGATGTGCACCGGCATGGGAAAACATTTGAAACGAGCAAAGGATATGATCGACAAAGCTTGAATTGGATCCTCCGGAGAAGAAACAACAACGAAGGATGATGAACTTGAAACTGTTGAGCATCTTCAAGGGAAATCACCGGATAAGAACATTGAAAGAAAAGAATGAAGAGACTTCTGACAAATAAAAGGATACATGATTAAGAAATCTGAGTCCTTGAGGAAAAGGGTGGGATGGTGGGAAAACAAAGGGAAAATGGGACGGATGAAACAGACACCATTGAGACGAACTGAAATTTGATCTCGCGAATGTTGAAATGATCGGATCCACTTGAAAAGAAGCACACCGGTTGGAAAGAATTGACATGACAATCTCGATGATCGAAAGGATTAGTACTCCCATAGAAATATGAGAACACCATTTAGAAAAGGTATGGAATCAACACTTGACATTGAAGCAACTCGAATACCACCAGTCAAAACAAAACAAAGATTTGGCTAGCTTGCAGAATAAGCCGAAACAAATACATAGGTTAGAGACTTACCCAATCCCATATCATGCATCTGTCGGAAAGATATTCTAGGAGCTACTTGAATTCCTACCTATAAACTCCCAAAACCTTATGGTTATGCAATCTGGTGTTGGGGATACAGGGAAGCTATATATCTCACCCAACTAAACATTCCCTACATCCAGCTGTATCCATCCGTCAACACATAACCAAGAAAACTCCGGAAATCGTGTACCTCAACCTTCGAAAAGCATTCATTATACTAGCTATGGCAATAGTCCTGAACTCCCACCCCAGTACTGGGTGGCGTCGAGGTTATCTCACCAACAACTGCATGAAAGAGATTTTTGATGTCGGCAAACTCAGGTATTCCAGAACTGCAACGATAAAATTGTGACGACAACACCACAGAGCTCAACTCCCCGGGACACTGCCACAACCCCTAAATGTCAGGAGGCACCAAGAACAATGTTCTCATCACAAGAATATCGGAACGATCCCAAGATACCCGCGTGAACCTAAATTTTTTTTAGTGAAAATTGAGGAGAGGAAAGACAAAACATCTATGTCAGGAGGCCTTACCAAAGCGATGAAGGGACTGAGGAGTAAAAAGAATCCTACTCTCTGATATATATAATCCTAAGACTCAAAACATTTTTGTTCTAGACTCAACAACGTCAGCAATTCGATCAAGCAGGGGGGTCCTAAGTCGGGGATGACTCTGATTACCAAATTGTAACGCCCACGATGCGGCTATATCTCCCACGTGTCGAGGCACGACTTAGAGGCATAACCGCATTGTGGCTTTGTCGCAAGAAGGGTCATCTTCACACAATCCCATGTACAAGAACAATGATAGATAAATAGTTGGCTTACAATCGCCACTTCACACAATGAACAAATAATTCATACATCATTCAGAGTGCACACATAGTCCGACTACGGACAAATCCAAAAGAAAATAAGATAACCCCAAATGCTAGATCCCCGATCATCCCAACTGGGCTCCACTACTGATCATCGGGAAATGAAATATAGTAACGGCCAAGGTCCTCGTCGAACTCCCACTTGAGTTCGATAGCATCACCTGCACTGGTATCATCGGCACCTGCAACTGTTTTGGTAGTATCTGTGAGCCACGAGGACTCGGCAATCTCAAAACCCGCGAGATCAAGACTATTTATGCTTATGGGTAGGATAAGGTAATGAGGTGGAGTTGCAGCAAGCACTAAGAAAAAATATGGTGGCTGGCATATGCAAATAAGAGTAAGATGAGAAGCTACGCAACGGTCGTGAAGCTAGAAGTGATCAAGAAGTTATCCTGAAACTACTTACGTTCAAACATAACCCAAACCGTGTTCACTTACCGGACTCCACCGAAAAGAGACCATCACGGCTACACACGCGGTTGATGCATTTTAATTAAGTTAAGTGACAAGTTCTCTACAACCGGATATTAACAAATTCCCATCTGCCACATAACCGCGGGCACGGCTCTCTAAAGTTTATACACTGCAGGGGTGTCCCAACTTGGCCCATCACAAGCTCTCATGATCAACGAAGGATATTCCTTCTCCCGGAAAGACCCGATCAGTCTCGGAATCCCGGTTACAAGACATTTCGACAATGGTAAAACAAGACCAGCAAGACCGCCCGAATGTGCCGACAAATCCCGATAGGAGCTGCACATATCTTGTTCTCAGGGCACATCGGGTGAACACTACGTACAATAACCGAAGATCCCGGGTGAAAGGGTGGCACCGCAAGTGGCTCTATGTTGGACCAACACTCACAGGAGCACTGGCCCGGGGGGGGGGGGGTTAAAATAAAGATGGCCCTCGGGTTTGCAACCCCAAGGGAAATTTATATGTTGTTAGGCAAATTTAAAACCAAGGTTGGGCCTTGCTGGAGGAGTTTTATTCAAAGCAAACTGTCAAGGGGGTCCCATAACCCCAACCGCGTAAGGAACGCAAAATCAAGGAACATAACACCGGTATGACGGAAACTAAGGCGGCAACAGTGAAACAAAACACCAGGCATAAGCCGAGCCTTCCACCCTTTACCAAGTATATAGATGCAAAAACTAAAATAAGAGATATTGTGATATCCCAACATAAACATGTTCCAACATGGAGCAATCTTCAACTTCACCTGCAACTAGCAACGCCATAATAGGGGCTGAGCAAAAGCGGTAACATAGCCAAACAACGGATTGCTAGGAAGGTGGGTTAGAGGCTTGACATGGAAATATGGGAGGCATGATAAACAAGTGGTAGGTAGCACGACATAGCGATAGAACGAACAACTAGCAAGCAAAGATAGAAGTGATATTGAGGGTAATGGTCATCTTGCCTGAAATCCCGATAGGAAGAAGAACGAGTCCATGAAGTAGACGAACCAACGTAGTCGAACGGATCCTCACAAACGCAATGTTACCGGAACTATCAAGGGGAAGCGCAACCGAAAAGAAGCAAACAACATGGTAAACAACCATCACATAAGCATGGCATGATGTAAAATCAAGTATGATGCATGTCCGGTTTAATGAGGCATGTCATGGCAAAATGCAACAAACAAAACTACAAATTAAGTGGAGCTCAATATGCAATGAGTTGCATATTGACGAAACACCACATTCAAATATTTAGCTAGCTCTCGTTTAGGAACACAAAAATATTAAATGTTTTTAAACATGGCAAGAGGTGAAGCATATGAAAACTACCTATCTAGGCAAGTTTAATTGAGGACGGAATTACAAACAACAATTCCGGAAAATCCCCATATGTTATTTAGCAATTTTTAAAGCAAACAACAATTTTAAACATTTCAAATGTTGTTATCATGATGCAGATGACATATGCAAGTTATATGCAATTTTATGAAAATGTTGACATGAGCATGTTATGAAGCATTTGGTCACCATGGCGGAAAGAATTGGGTGCCATGGCGACGAAAACGAAAACGATGCCATGGCAATGTTCCAGTTCTGATAACTCGTTGAGCGACCGGTGCAAACGAAGATGTGGATGTGCATAACATGCAAAAGATGGTGGTTGATCCCGGCAACCGGGTTCCCACGTGTCGACGACAATGCAACAAGGAACGCGCAAGGAATAACTCGGACACGATGCACACATGGGCATCTCATACAACACACATGCATTCGTTCACGGGCGTCATCTTGGCGGTTATACCTTTGAAGCGTGCATTTGGGGCGGAACGTGTTCGTTGAAGGAAGTAGTGGTACACGGGTCGTAGTGGAAGTAGTCGTACATGTTTCGTAGTCGTACACACTCCGTAGATTTTCAGGGTCACAACGAGGAACTTGACGTCCACGGGGTCTTCAAGGGTCGGCGGTAGTGGTACACACGTCATCGTGGAAGTAGTGGTTCTCGACGACGGTAGTGGAACTTGGCGTTTTGCTAACCGGTTCTTCGGCGACGGTAGTTGTACACGGTCGAAGAGGGACTTGGCGCATCCATCAGGGACTTGGTGACACTTGGCTTGGGCAAGGGCGACGCTGGACCCGAGCGCAGGAGGCGGCGAAGCAGCAGCTTGCACGAAAGGACGGTGCGGGGCTGCAGGATCCGGTCGAGCGCATGGCCGGCGGCGCAGCTTGGAGCAGATCGGGCGCAGGCGCTCCTCTGGTGCTTGCTATGAGCGAGACAAGGGGCGGCGGAGCGCCATGGCTGAGGTCGGACCAAGCTCGGCGATGGGGGCGGCGTTAGGAGACGGGGATGGATGGCGCCGGCGGAGATGCAGGTGTGGAGCCGCCGGAGTTGGGCAAGGAGGAGGCGCCGACGGAGATGAGGGGGAACGAGCGCGGGAAGAGCAACGGCAGCAGGGCACGGGTCTGTCGAATCCTGCAACTGCTGTAGATGACGACGGCGAAGGAGAGCTTGGGGTCGGCCATGGTGTCAGCTTGTCCATGAAGACGACAGGGGTTGGTGGCTTTAGGGATCATGGAGAGACGCATGGGGGCGGCGCTGTGGTCGTCGGACGATGCGGACGACGCCGAAACAAGGTACGAGGAGGAGCAACGGGGATGTGCGGGCAGTGGCAATCTTGCGGGAGGCCGGCGGAGGCGTGGGAGGCTGGTGGTTGCGAGCGACGAAGCAACGGAGGCGCGGGCGTCGGGCCATGGCGACGGGGAGACAAGGCGGGAGCGCTATGAGGAGGGTCGGCTCGGTCGACGGCTGCGGGAGGCGAGGCGCTTGAGGGCGCGGCGCGGTTGGACGACGGAGAGGCATGGGCGAGGCTTTGGGCGTAAGCGGAGGCGAGGGGAGCTCCTCTCCCTAGAGCGATGCGTGTCTGCGTGTGCGTGGCGGCGCTCGATGGGAGCGAGGGGAGGAAGAGATCTTTGGAGTGCGCCCAAAACGGAGCCGATGATGTACTTCGTCTGCTCCAGCGACAGTACATCCCAGAGAGCTTTGGAGCGCGAGGAGGCCATGGTGGGAGTGCTGCTGACAGGAGAATGGGACAGAAGGAGAGTGACTGTGGTTCTGTGGCTATGGCCTTGCACTACAAAAAAATACACTTCTGTGATGATCATGTTTGTCACAGTAGGTCACGTTTTGTGTCATGCATGTACATCCATGACGATTTTATGAAAGAATCAAGATAGTCATACCTGTGCTGTCGTAGAAGTGTTCCATGGCAATACCAAAATTATCATCACGCAAGTGTCCACTTCCATGACGATAAATGGTGTGTCATGGAAGTGTTTTCATCAAGGGTAACCGACACATGCCATCCACCGTAACGGGTCACCGTTAAGCTATCGTGTTCTGGTTTGGATCCGATAACCCGTTAACAACCCCGACCAACGGATCCACGTGTAAAATTCTCATTCACCAGAGGATCCATGTGTCGCCTCAGCGTTGGGACATATGTCACCCACTCATTGTATGAAAGGCGCCTATGATACGTTGGCACGTGGCAAGGCCCAACAATGGCCCATGTAGGTGAAAGAGGCTGGCCCAGTCAAAATTAGCAGGATGGCCCATATAGGGCCTACTTGTGTCTGGTCCATTTAAGCCCACGACACATACGAGATGTGCCAGTTCGGCCCGTCAACGGCCCGTTAACTATTTAAAATCATTGCAACCCATCATCAATTCGAGCCCGTTAACAGCCTGCTATATATTTGGGCTCAATATCGGCCCGATGTGGTTTCGGCCTGTTAACGGCCCATTCAAGGGATGGGCCAATTTTCAGGATGTACGTCTTTCGGCCTTTTACTGACCCATTTAAGTGTTGGGCCAATTTCCATCGCGGTGTGTCTTTCAACCTGTTAACGACCCATAAATGAGTTGGGCCATTTGCAGTCGGACCTGAGTTTTGGCCTCTTAAAGGCCCATGCACTTCATGGTCCAATAACAGCCTGGTTTGTTTTTTGGCCCGCTAAAGGCCCACAACACAGTTGGGCCATGTACAGTCTGACCTGACTTTCGGCCTCTTAGCGGCTCATGCTCTTCATGGTCCAGTACGAGCCCGCTGTCTCTTTTGGCATGCTAAAGGCCCACAATACAGCTGAGCCATATATAGCATGACCTTAGTATCGGCTTGTTAACGGCCCGTGAAATCGAATGGGCCCACTTATTGCCCGCTATGATGTTGGCTTGTTAATGAGCCAGGAGGTAACAAGGCCAAGCATTAACTGTTGGCTCCACTAGTAGAAAACAAGGCATCAGTCCTGGTTCTAGAGGGCCTTTAGTGCCGGTTCTGCAACCGGGACAAAAAAATCGGGACTAATGCCCATTAGTTTTAGTCCCGGTTGGCTTAGGAATCAGGACTAAAGCAGCTCCACGTCGCCGCTATGGAGCGCCCAGGCAGGAGGACCTTTACTCTGAGTTCGTAACACCGACCAGGACTAAAAGGCAGCCACGCGCCAGCAGCTGCTAGGCGTTTGGGGTTTTTTTTTTGAAAGGAGGGGTTTAGGGGTTCTCGACAGTTTAGGGTATTGTGTTTCCCCCTTTTATTTTTGTGTTTAACCTTAAATTCTTTTACATTTAGCGTTTCATTGTTATTTAATGTTTTCCATTCAACTCGACGCAAGCTACTACATATAGCAATGAAGGAATCATTACACAAGATCATCATGAACATATATATAGAGAAGTGACCTCTCTTTCTCCGTGCTTGGTCAAACAACAAGTTTTCATATATCTATCTGACGCTACTACATATATACAATATAACATCTGTTGGGGATATAACTATTGGGTATAACCCGCCCAGGTGGGCCTGGGTTATACGTATGGCGATGCATGATAAGAAGCCCATTAGGATATCGAAGATGGCAGTTCACAGGCAAGGGCCCAAGGCCCAGGGCGACTTAAGGCCCGTAGGAGTAAACCGCCATATATGTAAGACTTTTACTGTAAGGCATGTATAGTTAGTCACCGAGCCGGACACGTTGTCTATGAGTCGGCCGGGACTCCGTGAGCCGCTGGGCGTTAACCTGTGTATATAAAGGGACGACCTGGCGGCGGTTCAGGACAAGAGACAACAGATCGAAAGCTAGGTCAAGCGTATTCGCTCCCTGGTAATCGAGACATAAGCAATACCACCTCAAACTGGATTAGGCCTTTACCTTCACCGCAAGGGGCATAAACTCCTGTGTCCTTTGTCCCGTTTAACCCCTTTAAGCTAGCCTAGTTGCGATGGCTCCACGACGAAGTCCTTACGCTTGGACATCTGTCGTGACTATTCCACGATAGTTGGCGCCCACCATGGGGCCAGCGCACGGTGCTTTCAAGTTCTTAAAGGGCAGCTTTGAAGGGATCAAGGGATACGCTGTGGGACGGATGACTAAGAGTCGTCGCGGCAAGCTCTACATCGACGATGCAGGCCGGCTCAATTGAGTACGGGTACCGGGTCCCCTTCGGCGGAATCCATGTCTTCATTGGCAAGATTGGCGAGCCGGGCCCTGAGCCAAACATCTGCACCGACATCATTGAGACGGCTCAGCGTGCAAGACCCGCCCGAGCTCAACCCGCCGTGAAACGAGCCTTCGTAGGATTCATCCATGGAGCGGAATTTGATGAAGGATCTATGTCTGGCGGTGAGACGGCGATCTATTCTGATGGTGAATCGTCCATAGGCGAGACTACTTCATTGTATCAACTGCAAGATGGCAGGCTTGGGGGTTGTTCCGATGGCGACAGTATTCCGGACCCCTATGAGCCGCCGAATAGGGTCGGGATCTTCATGGCCGGTACGCAGCCTGGTCAGAACTCTTCAACTGCAGCGGCAATGATCTCCGGGTCAGCAGCGGCGACGTCGGCCGGGGAAGGAGGCCCTGTGCGCCCGCGGATTTAATGGATAAACTGACAGATCTGTTGACAGCGGAGGTCAACCCGGCAAATCAAGCTCAACACAATGCGGAGATTGCAAAGTTACGTGATGAGGTAGCACTAGCCAAGGAAGACCTGGCGGCAGAGGACGTCAGGATAGCCGCAGAGTGGGCTTCCCTGGATGCTCAGGCATAGCGGATTCAGTCAAAGGCTTTCCGGCTTACGATGGATCAAAACGCTTCAAATGAAATCATGAGGAGGAGGCACAAGTCTCGTCTACCTCCGGTTTACGAGGCGAGAAATCTCTTTTGCATGCCTGGAGCGGGGACCAGTAACCCGCCACAGACAAAATGGGTTGCAGCACCTGGGGCCGGAACGCCGGTTCAGCCACGCGTGACGGAGCCACCTCGTTTGAATAATACTCCACCTCAGCATGTGCCAACACCACCGGGTCATTATTCCAACCCTTTGGATAACATGATCGCTGCGGCGACACGACTGGCGGCTCTCCTAGTAAATGGCGACTCTCCAGCGGCGGTTGAAACACGAGGGCTAGGGAGCTTCTTCAAACTGCATTGGTGCACCAGGATGCATATTCTTACAGTCGGGATAGGATTCATTCGACCCCTCACCCAAGCCGGAGTTATAGTAGACACATGGACTCGCCGGCCATTTCAAGCAATGAACATCGTCGTAACCAGCCACGTGGGCATGACCCGGCACGTGATGGAGCTCATGACTTGGTCGGTCAGGATAGAGTATGTCAGGAGGCTGAGCAGGTGGCTCAGCGAACGGCTCACCATCCCCTTCCGGTTTATCCAACGGCTTCACTGGAGGCTGGCGTGACTTGTAGAACTACAGGTGTACCATGTTTTGTGCCGGCTCTGCGTAATGAACGTTTGCCCAAGGATTTCAAAGGATCTCGCAAGGTGCCTAACTACACAGCCGACTTACCCCCTGAGGCGTGGATTGAGAGTTATGAGATGGCCATGGAACTGTTGGAGGTCAGGACGCCGATTGTGCTAAATACTTCACCATGATGCTGGATGGGATGACCCGTACTTGGTTAAAAGGGTTGCCTGCCAACTCCATCGGGTCATGGGGGGAACTGAAGGCCCGGTTTATCCAGAACTTCAAAGATACATGCAAATAGCCCATGTCGATTGTGGATTTATCTGCTAGCGCCCAAGAGGAGGGTGAATCAACGACCCATTGGGTGCGCCGGGTCAAGGCTATTATACACTCATCTGATAACATCAATGCCGGCTCTGCAGTCCTAATGTTGGAGAAGAATTGCCGTTTTTTGCCTCTTAAGCAGAAACTAGGGCGGCTTAAGTGCGATTGCAATGATACGGGGAAGCTGATGGCGGCTCTAGTTAAATATGCCAACTCTGATGGTACCAAGGACCCTGAGTCTGATGATGAAAAGACGGGAAAGGGAAAGGAGTGGCAACGCTAAGGGTACACAGCATAACCCGGTGAGTCAGGGGGCACTGGCAAGCGCAAGGCTGAAGGTAACTCGAATTTTGTAGCTAATACCAATACGTAGAACAATGGTCAGCGTCGTAAGGGGAGGCCACCTCCTCAGACAGGTGGATCAGGTCCCACTCTTGAGCAGTTGCTGAATGAGCCCTGCCCAAAGCATGGTACAAAGGAGAGGCCATCCACTCACCTTTGGAAAGATTGTACAATCATGAGAGCTTTCCAAAATTCTAATTTATTCCAAAACAATCATGGGCCGGGCGGCGGCTCAGGTTCTGGTGGCAGCGGTTTTTATGGCCCGGGTTATGGAGGTGGCGGTTCTAATTCCGGCTTCCAGGGTCACCAACTCCATCAAGGTAATCAGGGTGGTCACAATCAAGGTAATCAGGATAATTAGAATCAACAATCCAGTCAGGGGGGTCAACAGCAGTCTGGATATCAAAGTCACCCAAAGCAGTTGAATAGCGGGCAGCACCATGTCTTCACCACAAGTCTATGCAAGCGGGACCAGAAGCTTCATAAGAGGGCTGTGAACGCTGTTGAGCCGGCAGTTCCCCATTACTTGCGATGGTCTGAGCAGCCCATTATGTGGTGTCGAGCGGATCACCCGCCCCGGGTCGATAACCCGGGTCACTTGGCTTTGGTGGTGGCGCCTCAAGTTGGTGGATACAAGTTCACTAAGGTACTCATGGATGGAGGTAGCAGCATTAATATCCTTTATTATGATACCTTCCTTCGCATGGGGTTAACCGATAAAAATCTTAAGCCGTCCAATACTGTTTTCCATGCAGTGGTGCCTGGTGAGTCGGCGTACCCTGTAGGCAAGATTGAGCTGGAAGTGGCCTTTGGAGATGAGCACGATTCCAGGGCCGAGAAGTTAACCTTTGAAGTGGTCAAGATCAGAAGCCCGTACCACGCTCTGTTTGGACGGTCGGCTTATGCTAAGTTCATGGCACGGCCTTGTTATGTTTATTTGTAGCTCAAGATGCTGGGTTACAAGGGAACCATCACGGTGCATGGAAGCAGGAAAATAGCTTTGGAGTGTGAAGAAGGTGATGCTGCTTATGCTGATCTGTCTGTGCAACATAGGAGTTGAAGTTTTACGAAGACAATGTTGATTCGGTGGATATGACGTCTTTGAAAAAGCCAACTACAGAGCACGATCCAGTGTTGAAGTTTAAGTCGGGCGATGACACTAAGCTAGTTGACTTTGTTCCTGGCGATTCATCCAAACAGTTCAGTATCAGTGCTAACTTGGAACCAAAATAGGAAGGCGCGCTCATCGAGTTCATCCGTGAGAACCGGGACATCTTTGCATGGAAACCTTCTGACATGCCGGGTGTACCGAGGGAACTCGCTGAGCACACTCTTAATATTGATCCAAAGTTTAAGCCGGTCAAGCAATTCCTTCGTCGGTTCAATGAGGAAAGGCGTAAGGCCATTGGTGAAGATTTGGCGACTGGGTTCATTGTTGAAGTCTTCCATCCTGAGTGGTTGGCTAATCCGGTGCTGGTGCTTAAGAAGAACGACACTTGGCGTATGTGCGTGGATTACACAGACTTAAACAAGGCTTGTCCGGCTGATCCTTTTGCTCTCCCTCGTATTGATCAAATCATTGATGCTATGGCGGGTGGTGAGCATTTGAGTTTTTTGGATGCTTACTCTGGTTATCATCAGATCAAGATGGCAGTTAAGGACCAAGAGAAGACAGCCTTTATTACTCCCTTTGGAGCCTTCAGCTATGTGTCTATGCCTTTTGGGCTCAAGAGTGCCCAGGTGACTTACCAGCGATGTGTACAGAATTGTCTTCACAGTCAGATTGGGTGCAATGTTCATGCTTATGTGGATGATATTGTGGTGAAATCCAGAGAGAAGGAAACTTTGATAGATGATTTGAAGGAAACCTTTGACAATCTCTGGGTCTTCAAGATGATGCTTAACCCGGCCAAGTGCGTTTTTGGTGTGCCAGCAGGCAAGCTTTTGGGTTTTTCGGTTTCTAATAGAGGCATTGAGGCTAACCCGGAGAAGATCAAGGCCATTACCTCCCTGGCAAAGTCGGCGTGTATCAATGATGTTCAGCGTCTGGCGGGTCGTATTGCTGCCTTAAGCCGGTTCATAAGCCGGTTGGGTGAGAAGGCCATACCATTGTACCAGATGATGAAGAAAACAGATAACTTCATCTGGAGCGATGTTGCTAACGACGCGTTTGAAGCTTTGAAGAGACAGCTAGCTGAGCCGCCAATCCTTGCGGCTCCCGTTGATAAAGAGCCATTGTTCTTATATGTGGCTGCTAACGCCCGGGCTGTTAGCGTAGCTGTTGTGTTGGAACGGAAGGAAGCAGGCAAAGAATATCTGGTTCAACGGCTAGTTTACTATATCAGTGAAGTGCTTATTGAGTCCAAGCAGAGATATCCACACTAGCAGAAGCTCGTTAATGGCGTGTTCATGGCCAGCCGGAAGCTTAAGCAATATTTTCTGGGTCATCCCATCACTGTGGTCAGTTCTGCTCCCTTAGGGGATATTATTCAAAACAGAGAACCCACAGGGCGGGTAGCCAAGTGGGCCATTGAGCTTGGACCTCATGGTTTGAAGTATATGCCTCGCACTGCCATCAAGTCTCAAGCACTTGTGGATTTCATCAACGACTGGACAGAACTGCAGATGCTTGAAGAGAAGCCAGATAACACATATTGGACTATTCACTTTGATGGGTCCAGGCAATTGGAGGGCTCGGGGGCTGGAGTTGTCTTAGCTTCCCCTCCAGGTGACAAGTTTTGTTATGTTCTAAGGTTGATGTTTCCCTCTACTAACAATGCAGCTTAGTATGAAGCCTTCCTCCATGGTCTTCGGATGGCTAAGGAGATGAACTTAAGCTGGGGAAGATGTTTCAGCGACTCAGACTTGGTAGCCCAGCAAGTGTCAGGCACATGGGATTCTAAGGATCCACTCATGGCGGCTTAACGCGGCAAAGTTGACGCTATTGCTGGGTACTTCAAGGGTTATCAAGTGGAGCACCTTGATCGCAGGAAAAATGAGGCGGCTGATTCCTTAAGCCGATTGGGGTCTCAGCGTAAGCTGGTGCCATCTAACACATTCTTGGATATTCTGCATAACCCTTCTATCAAATTGCCTACAGAGGAAGATCTGGCTATTCCTGACCCAGAGGCACAATTGGTGGCGGCTCTTCACGCTATCGCAGATTGGACAGTACCATATTTGACATACATGACCTGGGGCGAGTTACCTGAGGATGAAACTTTGGCCAGACAGATAACCCGGCAGTCTAAGTCAATGACAATTGGCAATGGCGAGTTACACCATCACGGTGACACTGGGGCGTTTCAGCGTTGCGTCTCTGCTGAGGAGGGCCGTGAGATTCTTCGTGAGATTCATGAAGGAGACTGTGGTCATCATGCCGGTTCAAAATCTCTTGTGGCTAAAGCTTTTCGTCATGGATTTTATTGGCTGACGGCTGATGCTGATGCAGAGGATTTGGTTAGTAAATGTGATGGTTGTTAGAAATTTTCACGGCGTGCTCAGGTACCGGCTCAAGAATTGAGGATGATTCCAATTACTTGGCCGTTTGCAGTCTGGGGGCTTGATATGGTTGGGCCTTTTAAAAGGTCCAAGGATAAAAATACCCACCTTTTGGTGGCGGTTGACAAATTCACAAAGTGGGTCGAAGCAGAGCCGGTCAGTAAGTGTGACGCGGCAACGGCGGTTCAATTTATCAAAAAGGTGATTTTTCGTTTTGGCTTTCCCCACAGCATCATAACTGATAATGGCACTAACCTGTCCAAGGGTGCTATGAAAGAGTTTTGTCAACGTGAGCATATTCGACTTGACGTGTCGTCAGTAGCTCACCCCCAATCCAATGGTCAAGTTGAAATAGCCAATCAAGAAATTTTGAGAGGCATCAAACCCTGTCTTATGGTTCCTTTGCAGAGAACACCGGGTTGTTGGGTGGAGGAGTTACCTTCACTGCTATGGAGTATCAATACTACCCCCAACAGATCCATGGGTTACACACCTTTCTTCATGGTTTACGGAGCAGAGGCGGTTCTCCCTAGTGACATCCGTCACAACTCGCCCCACGTGGCGGCTTATGTTGAAGCTGACAATGAACAAGCACGTTAGGACGCGCTTGACCTGTTAGATGATAAGCATGACCTTGCGGCGTCTTGCTCGGTGATTTACCAACAAGATCTATGCCGTTACCACAGCCGCCGGGTTAAGTCCAGAACCTTTCAAGAAGGTGATTTGGTGCTCCGGTTCATCTAGGATCAAACTGATATGCACAAGTTATCCCCACCTTGGGAAGGACCCTTTGTGGTCAGCAAGAACTTGAACAACGGGTCATACTACCTTATCGATATTCGAGAGCACAAGGACTCACGTTAGTCAGAGGAGGAGACCCGCCGGTCGTGGAATATTGCTCATCTTCGGCCTTACTACACTTGAGCCACCGGCTCTTATGATGTACATATTTTGACGATGTATATATTATGATGATAATAAAGCCGGCATCCCTGATAAGGCAGGGCCTCTGTCGTTTCATCTTCAAGAATAATGAGTCTTTTTCATCATAACTTCAATGGTCACTGGGGGGCTTCCTGATCGTATTCGAATCATAGCTCTCGGTATCCCTTTGATCGGTGCAATGCCAAAACTTATGGTCACTGGGGGGCTTCCTGGTCGTATTCGAATCATTGCTATCGGTACCCCTTTGATCAGCACAATGCCAAAACTCATGGTCACTAGGGGGCTTCCTGATCGTATTCGAATCATAGCTATCGGTACCCTAGTGATCGTCGCAATGCCAAAAACCATTTGGGGGCTTCCCGATCGTATTCGAATCATAGCTATTAACCCTTTTGGTCCGGCTTCCTGCTCGTATTCGAAGCATAGCCTCGTTTTTTCTCATTTGGCTTGATTTTTTGAAGATTTTTTCGGTTCTTCTTGATACTATCTTGCCTTTTGGTTTAAAGCGATTCCAGCCATGTAGCCTTCAATCTCACAGCTCATATTTGAAGCAAAGCCGTGGTCTCTGTTAACCCGGCTTAATGTGAGGCGACAAGTCGCCCATACATGATGATATCAAGCACTTGGAAGTGTTGGCTTCTAAAATTTTGGGTTATCACCCTTACTGCACAGGTATCATAAACCGGCAGTACGATTCCATATCACAGATATGATATTGTTATTTTAATTATGTCTAAATTCTGGCTAAACCAGCCATATCTATAACTTTTTTAAACATCAGTGGTTATATGTGAGGTATTATGACCCGTCCTGCGGTAAACCACCAAGGGCTCTTGTGATCTACTTGTGTGCAGGATAATTCAAAATTTTCATCTGCACAAATCAATGTCATGATAAGTTTAAAAGGATAATTATCAAGTGGCAGCTCAATACTGTTGGGCAAAACATAAAACCATGCATGATGGCATGGCAGAGCAAAGTTATTGCTACCCTATTAGATGACTCAAAGAGTCAAAATGATTAACTGTTTTTCAGAAGGTCACATCTACGAACTGCCTAGCGGATCAATCTTCTTGACTCTGATGGCCTAAAGCTTCTGGATCACCCCTCTCCGCTTCTTTGTCCTGTTCTACTTCCTGGAAGGTTGGTGATGACCAGTCAATGCCATTCAAGGCTTGAAATTCAGCTCCATCATCAATAAGCTCGGACGGGTCAACTTCAGGAGCAAAAGTGTGCTTACGGATTGGGGGAATTAGATCCTTCACTTTGTAAGACGGCGTCGGCATCTTCTGATTTTCCAAGTCATAAGCCGGTTGATATCTAGAAAGATATGTTTCATTGGCTATCAGACTTGCCAGGGGGCGTATGTGCTTCACGCAGGCGGCAAAGTCTTTTTTATCAAAAGGGGTGACGTCTTCATTGAAGCTTGGGTACCCGGTAGATATATCGGCCGGGTCTAGCTCGGGCAACCATGCTTTGGCCCGGCTTAAGGCCGTCACAGCTCCGGCTCTGGCAGATGATCGCTTCATCTCACTAAACCTCTCAGGAAGAATAAAAAGCTTCCTCAACACGTCAACCAAGAGAGTGGGGGCTTGGTTAGATGGAGAAATTGTGGCCAATGCGCGCTGAACTCTAGTATAAAGCTGCTCCACAAGTGTTTAAACCGCCTTCAGCTTCACAAGCATATCCTGATTAAGATTGGTGCTCCTGGGGCCTGCATAATAATCATGGATGGATTAGAGGTGGCTTATATCAATCAAGAAAAGAATTTAAATGGATACTAGTGAGGCGACTTACCAAAGATAGCAGAAACCATCTGAGACACATGGCGTTTTAAGCCGGTAAGTTCAGTGATCGCCTCCTGGAGAGCCGCCTCTGCCTTCTCAGCCCGCTGTGTCAAGGCCGTATTCTCTTCAGCCCAAGCATTTCTTTCCACTTGAAAGCTGGTTTTCAGTTTTCCCGTTTCAGTCACGCTGAATTGGAACTTTGAGTTCGCCTTCCGGGTCTGAGATTCTTGCAGCTCCAGACGAGTCTTCAGGTGAGATAGCTCTGATTGAAGTTGAGCAGTGGTGGCCTATACATACACCGGATCAAAATCATAATTCAAATTTAGCTAAAAACATGAAGTCCGAAGCCTTTTGCAAACAACAACACTTGGCACTTGGGAGCTAATGTCTGCCGAAAAAATTACTCATGCAACGACTTATGTGAATAAGTCCCAAGCACTTTGCTAGCAAGAGTGCTTGGCACTTGGGGGCTAATGCATATTGCTTGTTTTGTTACTACTTTACGGTGACCCGGTTGTACTACAAACGACCACAGCCGGCGCATGAGAACTACACAAGTAAGTATTGCTTTCTACACAAGAATATAAAGGACCAGCTCATTCATGCTGATTAAACCGGCCCTTGGGGGCTACAGATTCAGTGTTAATCATTACAGATCTACTTTAAACTGGATGCTTTAAGCCGGATTTTAAAAAGAGTCTGACAAAGGGTATTTTTATGCTCATGGTTAATCTAAGTCTACAACATATTAATCATAAACAGTAGACTAGGGGGCTGACAGGATGTGCATAACTCAATAAAGGAAGAGCTCATACCTCAAATTTTTGGTGCATTTGCTTCACCATGTCAACTTCAAGTTCATGGCTGCTATGTACTTGACTAAGATAGCCAGAATATACTTCGCCAATGCTTAATTGGGAGTAGTCAGCAACATCAAATCTTAATTTTTGCCGTTCAATGTACTCCTCCTAGGCAGAGTGCTTGGCCAAGACAGTAGGCCTTCCCGACTCTCTAAAGCCGGTGTTGGTGATCACCACGTCATCATCATGTGTCTCAGTCGTTTTAACTGGACTAGAGGCTTCAGGGTTCAAAGGGTCATCGCTGGCTTGATCGATGGGAGGGTCAGAAGTCACTGGTGGAACGTCAAGAACCGGCTTCGACGATTGAGGAACGGAGATCTCAGGTGGTGGGGTTTGTTGCTCCGGCTTATTGACTTTCGGGTCTTCAGCCGGCTCAGTCACCTTTGCCTTCTTGCTAGGCTTGGCTTTCCCACTGCATGAGTCATGAGAGGCCAGTATAAGTATAAAGGATCATAATGAGCAAATGATAAGTAATTGTTATTACCCGGGAGTAGTCTTGAAAGCCGGCAGATGAGACTGAGATGAGTCGCCGGAAGAGGAACAAGATGTTTCCTGATAATTTGAGTCGGAAGAGTTAAGTGGTTGGCGGATAAGACCCGCCAGAGGATAAAAAGAGCTTAAATCGGGGGTGACCTTGTTTCGACGCTTCCTTGGAGTATTCGGTAAGCCGGAAGATAATTCTTCGTCCCTGCTAGTCCGAGTCTATCGCCGGCTCTCGTGCTACTGTTGCTTCAAAAGAAAGTGAGGATCCAAAAGAGATAAGGGGTGTGAAAAGCTTACTTTCCAGGTTACTCTTCGAATCTTCTGTCTTGGCAAGGGCTCGGAGTCGGAGGAAATGATAGTTACCTCTTCCTCGATTGCTTGACTGGTCCCCATGTCATCCTGATGATAATCAATGTCAATAATATGGTTAAAAAAGGAGCCAAGAGAATCAAGGGCTACCTCCGACTCAGAGCTGTTGTCCAGTTCAAGCAGCTCGGAGGCACTGGGTTTCTTCCCCCTCTTCTTGGCGGTTCTCTTGGCGGCTTTCTTGGCTTTCCTGGCCCTTTTGGCAGCTTCATGGTCATATTCCTTCTTCCAAAAGTCATCATCAGCCTGTGAAAGTCATCAAAGTTGAGTTAAACAAAGTATTTAAGGATGAAGGTAAAGTAAGTAATTTAAAGACTTACTTCTCGTGCCTGGTTAGATGTGCAGAAAGGGCTTAGGCCCACTTTGCTGCAGTCTACTGGGCTTTCATGCAGAAGAGACTTCGTCATTTCGTTGATGGCGTCATCAGTTAAATCCTCAGAGCTGTGGCGCAGTGGATCTTTTTTGCCACCAGTGTAGGTGCACATTAAGCCGGTGCGGCGACTCAATGGAATGACCTGCCATGCCACCCAACATCTAACCAAGTCAATGCTAGTTAAGCCGTTTCCCAACAGAGCCTTGACCTTGGCAATGGTAGGGGCGAGTTTTTTGCATTCAGCGGTTGTCAGGTTGTCAGGGAGATGATGTTTTGAGTCAAGACGCAGGGCGCGAAAGCCGAGCAGTCGGTTCTTGTCAGCTGGAGAAGTATCCTTGCAATAGAACCATGTCTGATTCCAATCCTTGGGATGACTCGGCTGGCGGGCATAAGGGAAGATAGCATCTCTCCTTCACTGAATTGAGATTCCACCAAGTTCCAGGCTGGGTCCATTTGAGTACTCGTTCTGGCGGTTCAAATAAAAGTATTCTCTGAACAGCTGCACGCTGGGCTCCTCTTGAAGGTACACCTCACAGAAAACATGGAAATTGCATATGTTTGACACGGAATTGGCTCCGATGTCTTGAGGATGATGATTAAAAAAGTGCAGAACGTCCCGGAAGAATTTAGAGCCGGGCGGTGAGAAGCCCCGGTTCATGTGATCAGTAAAGACAATGACTTCATCATCCTTTGGCTGAGGTTTCTATTCTTCCAGCTTGGGGGCGCGATAGTGCATGACAATCTTGTTTGGCAAATAGCCGGTTTTCACAAAGTCCTGCAGTGTGTTCTCAGTGACAATGGAGGGAACCCAGTTACAGAAGGTGGCTGTCTTCGGGGCCATTGTGAAGAAAGAAGCCTAAAAAGAAAAAGAATAAGTTTGCTAGTTCAAATTAAGCCGGAGGAAAAGCACTACAACACAAATTTAGAATGACAGCTTAAAAAGGGGCCTGATGGTATATGACTAGTTACACCGGGCTATGTAAGCCGCCATGACGAGTTTTGATGTCTGTCAAAGGTGAAATCTGTTGAGCATTGAATTTAACTACAACCGGTGATAAAAGCCGCCATGGCCAGATTGATTTATCAGCAAGGAATTTTTTTGCTAATTACTGGACAAACAGGTTTCACAGATTACAATTACAATTTTGGATCGGTGGCAGTTTAGAAAAAGAAAATAAATCAGTGCATGGGAATTCATAGGTTCCGAGGAGATCTTTTATGAAGGAAAAAGGGTCCGCTGGCATTGAAAGCAAGGGCAAAACTACTACCGCACAAGTTATATGCTATCTACAAATCAAAGGATGCTAGGGTTGAAGATGGAGGGTGAAGAACTACGAAGAACACGAAGAACTACAGAAACCCTAATGCGATCTGGAGCATAGAAGGAGGAACGCTTACAGAGGCAAGTGAACTGCGGTGGAGCGCCGTCGATCTCTGGTCCCGTTCAGGTTGATGCAGCAGCCGAGGACGAGGAGGATGGTGAGCTTCGTGGCGGCGGTGGAGCTCAAGTGGTAGGAGAGTCACGAGAGGAGGAAGATGAAGGAAAGGGGGGAGAATGATAAGAGGTTGTTCGACCCTATTTATAAGGAAAAGGTAACAGGTGGGAGCGAAAAACGAGGAGGCCAAAACATGGTTATCCAGTTGCTCAGGCGCCTCGATTCTCGGGATGGCTATTAAAGATAAAGATCCGTTAAGGTATATTGGATATTGTGCAAATTAATGACAGGTGACGTCATGGCGGGTTACCGCAAGTCCAGGAGATGACGTCATGGCGGGTTATGAGTTCTCGCACAAATGAAGAAGGGAAGTTTTTTCCTAAGTGTTGAAGATTGACATGAACAAGTTCAAATCAAGCTGGGGCCTAATGTTGGGGATATAACTATTGGGTATAACCCGCCCAGGTGGGGCCGGGTTATACCTATGGCGATTCATGATAAGAAACCCATGAGGATATCGAAGATGGCGGTTCACAGGAGAGGGCCCAAGGCCCAGGGGCGACTTAAGGCCCGTAGGATTAAACCGCCATATATGTAAGACTTGTAATGTAAGGCATGTATAGTTAGTCACCGAGCCGGACACGTTGTCTATGAGCCAGCCGGGACTCCGTGAGCCGCTGGGCGTCAACCTGTGTATATAAAGGGACGACCCGGCGGCGGTATAGGACAAGGGACGACAGATCGAAAGCTAGGTCAAGGGTATTCACTCCCTGGTAATCGAGACATAAGCAATACCACCTCAAACTGGATTAGGCCTTTACCTTCACCGCAAGGGGCCGAACCAGTATAAACTCCTTTGTCCTTTGTCCCGTTCAACCCCTTTAAGCTAACCTAGTTGCGATGGCTCCACGACTAAGTCCTTACGATAGGACATCTGTCGTGACTATTCCAAGACAACATCTCTTACAATCCCTAACATCATCTACTACAAAAATCCCGTTGCATTTCCTGATGGTATTCTCCCTTTTCAAGTATGACGTGGTCAAGAAATAATCCCGCCAATTCCTCTTGAATTGCTCGTATGCGATCATGTGGTAGGAGTTGATCCCGCATCTCCCACATCTAATTTAAAGAAGGGGGTCAATACATATATATGAATGAAACTCAACACAATTGATGGTAATAAAATAAAATTGTGAATATTGTTTACGTACTTCAAATTGTTGGTCAGATTGTAAGTGCATCTAGTGCCCCTTAGTGATTTTGGTGTATTGAAGACTTATAGGTTAAGGGACTAATATGTTTGTGAGTGTACACATGCTCTATAAGTCAATGAGGAGTTTGATATTTACAGTGAAAGTCGACCCCTAAAAATGAATGTCTTCGGCTGAAGACTTTGGTTCTCCTGAAGACTTTGAAAGTGAAGAAATTGGTGTGACCATGAAGACTTCGATAATCACGCGAGGAATCTGAAGCGTGAAGACTTTTATTTTTGTAGTTTCATTTTCTTCTTCTTGAGTCATAGGAAACACCGTACTATTAAAGGGGGTCGAGGTAATACTAAGGAAATAGATTTCCAAGTGATGCTCATCTAAAAATCCTACACCTACCCAATCCTTCGAGTGAAGCCATTGGAAATCTCATTTCAGTTCAGTCAATTTCTTCAGTGACAGAGACGAAGATCTTCTGGTCTCTGAGGAATTTGTTCTGACTGAGGAGTTAGGAATTCGCCAGTGCGGATTGCCTACACAGTGAGGAACATGATAGCCCTGAGGAATTCGAACCTCAAAATATCCGACCGTTGCTGAGCGATGCGCTAGCCGTTCCAAAATATCTACCACCTAACAATCATATCATTGAAGGGCATTTATGTCTTATCATGTCAGGCTCCTCCCTAGGCTATAAATAGCCGCCCCCTACAACCACTAGCTGGTTGGCTGCTCCGAGAGAAATTGACACTTGTCAATTGAGACAATCCCATCCTTCAAGGACTTTGAGCAAATATCATCAAGTGAGGAAAACCCAAATCCCAAACCCAAACCTACAAACCCCAAAGTGATTGAGAATCACTGAAGAGATTGTTCCTGTGTGGAACCGATGCTTGTTACCTTTGAGGACTGTGTATCCTCCAGATGGTTAGGCGTCATGGTCTGAGCATCCAAGAGGAATTGTGGATTGCCGAGTGACCTAGTCTGTGAAGGTTTGGAAGTCATCTGTGAAGACTTACCACTACTGTTGGCGAGATTTGCGTGATCTTAGCTCAAGGAGAATATGGTGAGGACTGTGTGTCCGGGACTATGTGTCCTCGAGTTTAAATACTCAGCCGCTCCACCCAGACGTACAACTTTCACAGTAGTTGGAACTGGTCGAACAAATCATTGTCTTCACCGAGCCAACTGGTTCTATTTCCTCAACCCTTTCATTTCCTCGGTTATGTGTTGATGTACCTGATCATTACTGTTTGAAGACTTTGACTAAAGACTTTGTCTAATTCCTCAATCCTATTTCTTCAGTCAGTTTTTCCTCATCCTGCTTATCATGTGTTTACGCTTTTCTGTACTCAGTGCTTGTCTTTCATTTCATCATGATGACTATGATGTTACTCTATTTCGCTTATACCTGAGTACTTATTCCGCTGCAAGTAGTTCTTCGCTTAGGAATTTCCTCACCCTGAAATTCCTCAGTGAAGATTTCTTAAAAATCGCCTATTCACCCCCCCTCTAGTCGATGTAACGCACTTTCAATTGGTATCAGAGCAAGGTACTCCCTTGTTCTGTGTGATTTTGGTTTAACCACCTGGAGTTTTAGTTATGTTGACTGCAGGAATGAGGAGTGTGTCCTGCCCCATCTTTGACGGTCATGAGTATCCTTGATGGCAGGCCATGATGAAGAAGCGGCTCATGGCAATGAACAGCGAACTGTGGACCGTCACTGAGATTGGTCTTACCGATCTATGTAAGATGGCGGAGGCTGATGACATTCGCAAGTACACTTTACTCAACCTCACAGCGAAGGATGTCATCTGCTCCTGTTTGTCCCAAAATCAGTTCAGGAACGTCATGCATCTCAACCATGCGAAGCTAATCTGGGACCGACTCTCTCAGGTCTACAAAGGTCATCGTACTCGTCATGATCATTGGTTTGAGGATTTCAAGGAATCACTCAAGGAGATGACTTTCGCACCTGAATCATCATCCTCTTCACCATGCCTTATGGCAAAGGGTGCCAAGGTAACTGAATGCTACCTTTCTGAATCTAGTGATGATGAATCAGGTGATAAATTTGGCCCCAGCTATGTCAAACTTGCTTCCCTTGCCACTAAACAACAAAGAGCTCTTGAAAAAGTTCAAAACATGCTAGATGAAAGCGATGATATGTTGGGTGAGCAATTGGACCAAAATAAGGCTTTGACTGATAGTCTTCATAACTTCAGTCAAAGTTTGATAACCTTCAAAATCATCATAACTCTCTCTTAACTGATCACGAGAAGCTTTCTTATGAATTTCTTCAGAAAAAGCAAGATCTTGAGACGTTAAAAGTGAGTTATGATGATCTTCAGAAGGAAAATGATTCATTGCTTGCTCAACAGATCAGTTCCGCTGAGGAAGAATTTGTTCCACCATGTCTTAAATGCATTGAGCATGAATCTGCTAATTCATCACCTGAATGTTCAAATGCTTCTATTGCTGCAAATTCTTCAACCATCAATGTGGTCACAAGTTCCTCATCTGAGGATACCACATGTATCACTGACGATAATGCAGGGCTGAAGGAATTGTATGTGACAGGCATTTACAAAAGCCTCAAAGGGCATCAGACTCTTTGTGATGTGCTCAAAAGGCAGATCTTGAACAGGAACCCTAGGAAAGAGGGTATTGCCTTTGAGAGGAAACTCAATGCTGATGTAACCTACCGGAAACCTAAGCAGTACCCCAAAACCTCATGGGTTGCTGCGAAAGGACCTCCTATAGATCCATGCAATTTATCTAGCTTTACCTCTGATTCTTCATATTCCTCTGATGAGTCATTTGACTCTAACTATAAGCTATTTAAGAATCATAATGGTGAAGTATTTGCTCGATATGTTGGAACTAACTGCAGGAACGGTTCCCCTATGAAGAAAATCTGGGTTCCTAAAAGTTGCCTTGAAAATCTTCAGGTGAATGTCATCATGACACCACCCATGAAGAATATGAACCCCAGATCAAATTCTTCATATGGACCAAACTCTTCATATGGATCCAAGTCCTCATATGGACCAAATTCTTCACGTGGATCAAATTCCTCACATGGATCAAAATCCTCACATGAACATCATCGTGCTAACACTTCTGTTTCGCAGGGAAAGTCTAAGGGCCATGAATATGTGCATTATTCTTCAAACCATTATGTTCATAAGTCCTCGAAGAATTTCTCTGATTATTCATATGCTTACCCTAACCACTCTTTTATGAAACGAAGTGCACTGGCTTCTATGCCATCATTTTCTTATGGAGCTCGCAGAATGAAGAACTCTTTGCCACACCTCCACACTACAAGAAATATGTCAACTAGTGACCTCCTGTCAGTGACCCTGGAAGAATAGGTCATAGATCTATGACCATTTGAGACCAATTGGTCAAAAGCTGTTCGGGGGGCTCCAAACCCTAAACCATTGCGACCATTTTGGTCAGAAAGGTCGTAATTTCCTTACACGAAATGGTCATAAAGCAAACAGCGCTAGTCCGCTGCCTTATTTCTAGTTGTTAACGACCAATATAGATGGTCATAGCCTTGTAAATTGTGGTGGGTTGCGATGACTAGGCACCATCTCATCAGTTTTGCCTATGTGTCAATTTTTACCCTAGGTTGTGAAGCAACCTATATTTCTGTTATTCCAAAAATTCCCAAAAAATTCTCATAAATTGTTTGGATCATATCTTCATCAAATATGTCAAAAACCTTCCTTGCCTAGTTCAAAAATAATTCAACAATATTAATTTTCCTATTCTGTTCAGAGCAGCACTTTGTGAAGGAAGTACCACTTTGGCATGTCCAAATAGTATCCATTCTATACAGTGCTTTCCTATGCCCAAATAACCATCCTCCACCAAATGCTAGCTCAATCCATTCATTATTTTAAGCCCAGCTTCAACATTCGTATTTATGTCCAGTGTGGTACTTTGCAAAGCAAGTACCACCTAGGCTCCTCCTTTTGAGCTGAAAATTTGTGAAGACGGTCTTCTTAGTAACTGATCATCCTCAGCCAAAACTCACGCCCATTAGCCATGTACATTTCCCGTACCGCTAATCAAACACTTGGCTGCTAATTCACGTTTGAGCATCGATTGGTCTCCTCGTGATAATCTTATGTTGTAATTTTCTTCCTAGCACCTACCTGGGGAGTGCCCAACCCACTAGACATGCCTAGGCCGCCCAGAACACATGGCAACGCCACGGTCACGCGGTGACCATGCGGCAGGCATGCGAGTTTACGCGCTCTAGAGTTGGGGCCCTCGGCCACCGCCCAAACCTCGACGTATCACCACCAAACCATGCATTTATGATTAAATAGGTACTTATGTACCTAGAAATGATTTTTAGAAAAAATAAATAGCAAACTATGAGGTAACTGCAGTTCAAATTTGACCCGCTTCCAACTGAATCGGCGGAAATTTGTCTTTTTCACGAGAGGTGGATCAAAACTTTTTACACCCAACCATTTTGTCAATTGTGCATTAAATATGTCCTAGTATTTTAGAAAATTGATTTGGTCCAATTTTGCAACAATTATTTCGGAGTTCCTTCACAAAAAACCTCCTTTTGGCCACTCGAAAAATGGAAAATGGTTTTTTCATCCAAAGAAAATGAAAACTTCCTTAGGCAACATTGTTTTCCATTCCAATATGCACCCCTGTGCACAATATGAAATCATTTAAACAAACTATGCCATGAATGTGGCCATAAGATTGATCATTTTGCTTGAAAGCCATTGCTCTCCACACGTGATAGCTCGTTTCTGAGAACACTTTTTTAAAATAATTGCCGTATTACAAGTTTGTTATTTTTCCTGGGAACTTGGCCACATATAATGACACAATGCGAAGGTTTCACAGTTTTTTGATTTTTTTGAATTTTTTATGCCCGTTTCAAAATGCGGTCAAAGCGGCGGGAATGACCGTTCCTAGCTAGTGGTTGAATCTTGGAATTTTTTTGGTGTTTCTCTAATAAAATAGATACTTATGTACATAGAAATGATTTTTGGAAAAAATAAAGAGCAAACTATGAGGCAGCTACAGTTCAAATTTGACCCGCTTCCAACTAAATCGGCGGAAATTTGTCTTTTTCACGAGAGGTGGATCAAAACTTTTTACACCCAACCATTTTTTCAATTGTGCATTAAATATGTCCTAGTATTTTAGAAAATTCATTTGGTCCAATTTTGCAACAATTATTTGGGAGGTCCTTCACAAAAAAACCTCCTTTTGGGCAGTCGAAAAATGGAAAATGGTTTTTTACTCCAAAGAAAATGAAAACTTCCTTAGGAAACATTGTTTGCCATTCCAATATGCACCCTTCTGCACAATATGAGATCATTTAAACAAACTATGCCATGAATGTTGCCATAAGATTGATCATTTGGCTTGAAAGCCATTGATCTCCACACGTGATAGCTCGTTTCTGAGAACACTTTTTTAAAATAATTGTCGTATTACAAGTTTGTTATTTTTCCTGGGACTTGGCCACATATAATAACACAATGCGAAGGTTTCCCAATTTTTTGATTTTTTTTGAATTTTTTATGCCCGTTTCAAAATGCGGTCAAAACAGCGGGAATGACCGTTCCTAGATAGTGGTTGAATCTTGGAGTTTTTTTGGTGTTTCTCTGATAAAATAGATACTTATGTACCTAGAAATGATTTTTTGGAAAAAATAAAGAGCAAACTACAAGGCAGCTACAGTTCAAATTTGACCCACTTCCACCTGAATCGGCGGAAATTTGTCTTTTTCACTAGAGGTGAATCAAAACTTTTTACACACAACCATTTGGTTAATTGTGCATTAAATATGGCCTGGTATTTTAGAAAAATGATTTGGTCCAATTTTGCAACAATTATTTGGGAGGTCCTTCACAAAAAAACCTCCTTTTGGGCACTCGAAAAATAGAAAATGGTTTTTTCGTCCAAAGAAAATGAAAACTTCCTTAGGCAACATTGTTTGCCATTCCAATATGCACCCTTGTGCACAATATGAAATCATTTAAACAAACTATGCCATGAATGTGGCCATAAGATTGATCACTTGGCTTGAAAGCCATTGATCTCCACACGTGATAGCTCGTTTCTGAGAACACTTTTTTAAAATAATTGCCGTATTACAAGGTTGTTATTTTTCCTGGGAACTTGGCCACATATAATGACACAATGCGGAGGTTTTCCAATTTTTTGATTTTTTTGAATTTTTTATGCCCGTTTCAAAATGCGGTCAAAACGGCAGGAATGACCGTTCCTACCTGTGGTTGAATCTTGGAATTTTTTGGTGTTTCTCTGATAAAATAGATACTTATGTACCTAGAAATGATATTTGGAAAAAATAAAGAGCAAACTATGAGGCAGCTACAGTTCAAATTTGACCCGCTTCCACCTGAATCGGCGGAAATTTGTCTTTTTCACGAGAGGTGAATCAAAACTTTTTACACTCAACCATTTGGTTAATTGTGCATTAAATATGGCCTGGTATTTTAGAAAAATGATTTGGTCCAATTTTGCAACAATTATTTGGGAGGTCCTTCACAAAAAAACCTCCTTTTGGGCACTCGAAAAATGGAAAATGGTTTTTTCGTCCAAAGAAAATTAAAACTTCCTTAGGCAACATTGTTTGCCATACCAATATGCACCCTTGTGCACAATATGAGATCATTTAAACAAACTATGCCATGAATGTCGCCATAAGATTGATCATTTGGCTTGAAAGCCATTGATCTCCACACGTGATAGCTCGTTTCTGAGAACACTTTTTTAAAATAATTGCCGTATTACAAGTTTGTTATTTTTCCTGGGAACTTGGCCACATATAATGACACAATGCGAAGGTTTCCCAATTTTTTGATTTTTTTGAATTTTTTATGCCCGTTTCAAAATGCGGTCAAAACAGCGGGAATGACCGTTCCTAGCTAGTGGTTGAATCTTGGAATTTTTTGGTGTTTCTCTGATAAAATAGATACTTATGTACCTAGAAATGATTTTTTGAAAAAATAAAGAGCAAACTAGAAGGCAGCTACTGTTCAAATTTGACCCGCTTCCAGCTGAATCGGTGGAAATTTGTCTTTTTCACGAGAGGTGAATCAAAACTTTTTACACCCAACCATTTGGTCAATTATGCATTAAATATGGCCTAGTATTTTACAAAAATGATTTGGTCCAATTTTGCAACAATTATTTGGGAGGTCCTTCACAAAAAAAACCTCCTTTTGGGCACTCGAAAAATGGAAAATGGTTTTTTCGTCCAAAGAAAATGAAAACTTCCTGAGGTAACATTGATTGCCATTCCAATATGCACCCTTGTGCACAAGATGAGATTATTTAAACAAACTATGCCATGAATGTGGCCATAAGATTGATCATTTGGCTTGAAAGCCATTGATCTCCACACGTGATAACTCATTTCTGAGAACACTTTTTTAAATAACTGCCGTATTACAAGTTTATTATTTTTCCTAGGAACTTGGCCACATATAATGACACAATGCGAAGGTTTTCCAAATTTTTGATATTTTTTGAATTTTTTATGCCCGTTTCAAAATGCGGTCAAAACGGCGGGCTTGACCATTCCTAGCTAGTGGTTGAATCTTGGATTTTTTTTGGTGTTTCTATGATTAAATATATACTTATGTACGTAGAAATGATTTTTGGATAAAATAAAGAGCAAACTATGAGGCAGCTGTAGTTCAAATTTGATCCGCTTCGTACTAAATCGGCGGAAATTTGTCTTTTTCACCAGAGGTGGATCGAATCTTTTGGCCACTCGAAAAATGGAAAATGGTTTTTTCATCCAAAGAAAATGAAAACTTCCTTAGGCAACATTGTTTTCCATTCCAATATGCACCCCTGTGCACAATATGAAATCATTTAAACAAACTATGCCATGAATGTGGCCATAAGATTGATCATTTTGCTTGAAAGCCATTGCTCTCCACACGTGATAGCTCGTTTCTGAGAACACTTTTTTAAAATAATTGCCGTATTACAAGTTTGTTATTTTTCCTGGGAACTTGGCCACATATAATGACACAATGCGAAGGTTTCACAGTTTTTTGATTTTTTTGAATTTTTTATGCCCGTTTCAAAATGCGGTCAAAGCGGCGGGAATGACCGTTCCTAGCTAGTGGTTGAATCTTGGAATTTTTTTGGTGTTTCTCTAATAAAATAGATACTTATGTACCTAGAAATGATTTTTGGAAAAAATAAAAAGCAAACTATGAGGCAGCTACAGTTCAAATTTGACCCGCTTCCAACTGAATCGGCGGAAATTTGTCTTTTTCACGAGAGGTGGATCAAAACTTTTTACACCCAACCATTTTTTCAATTGTGCATTAAATATGTCCTAGTATTTTAGAAAATTCATTTGGTCCAATTTTGCAACAATTATTTGGGAGTTCCTTCACAAATAAACCTCCTTTTGGGCAGTCGAAAAATGGAAAATGGTTTTTTACTCCAAAGAAAATGAAAACTTCCTTATGAAACATTGTTTGCCATTCCAATATGCACCCTTCTGCACAATATGAGATCATTTAAACAAACTATGCCATGAATGTTGCCATAAGATTGATCATTTGGCTTGAAAGCCATTGATCTCCACACGTGATAGCTCGTTTCTGAGAACACTTTTTTAAAAGAATTGCCGTATTACAAGTTTGTTATTTTTCCTGGGAACTTGGCCACATATAATGACACAATGCGAAGGTTTCACAGTTTTTTGATTTTTTTGAATTTTTTATGCCCGTTTCAAAATGCGGTCAAAGCGGCGGGAATGACCGTTCCTAGCTAGTGGTTGAATCTTGGAATTTTTTTGGTGTTTCTCTAATAAAATAGATACTTATGTACCTAGAAATGATTTTTGGAAAAAATAAAGAGCAAACTATGAGGCACCTACAGTTCAAATTTGACTCGCTTCCACCTGAATCGGCAGAAATTTGTCTTTTTCACGAGAGGTGAATCAAAACTTTTTACACACAACCATTTGGTTAATTGTGCATTAAATATGGCCTGGTATTTTAGAAAAATGATTTGGTCCAATTTTGCAACAATTATTTGGGAGGTCCTTCACAAAAAAACCTCCTTTTGGGCACTCGAAAAATGGAAAATGGTTTTTTCGTCCAAAGAAAATGAAAACTTCCTTAGGCAACATTGTTTGCCATTCCAATATGCACCCTTGTGCACAATATGAGATCATTTAAACAAACTATGCCATGAATGTCGCCATAAGATTGATCATTTGGCTTGAAAGCCATTGATCTCCATACGTGATAGCTCGTTTCTGAGAACACTTTTTTAAAATAATTGCCGTATTACAAGTTTGTTATTTTTCCTGGGAACTTGGCCACATATAATGACACAATGCGAAGGTTTCCCAATTTTTTGATTTTTTTGAATTTTTTATGCCCGTTTCAAAATGCGGTCAAAACAGCGGGAATGACCGTTCCTAGCTAGTGGTTGAATCTTGGAATTTTTTGGTGTTTCTCTGATAAAATAGATACTTATGTACCTAGAAATGATTTTTACAAAAAATAAAGAGCAAACTAGAAGGCAGCTACTGTTCAAATTTGACCCGCTTCCAGCTGAATCGGTGGAAATTTGTCTTTTTCACGAGAGGTGAATCAATACTTTTTACACCCAACCATTTAGTCAATTGTGCATTAAATATGGCCTAGTATTTTACAAAAATGATTTGGTCCAATTTTGCAACAATTATTTGGGAGGTCCTTCACAAAAAAAACCTCCTTTTGGGCACTCGAAAAATGGAAAATGGTTTTTTCGTCCAAAGAAAATGAAAACTTCCTGAGGTAACATTGATTGCCATTCCAATATGCACCCTTGTGCACAAGATGAGATTATTTAAACAAACTATGCCATGAATGTGGCCATAAGATTGATCATTTGGCTTGAAAGCCATTGATCTCCACACGTGATAGCTCGTTTCTGAGAACACTTTTTTAAAATAATTGCCGTATTACAAGTTTGTTATTTTTCCTGGGAACTTGGCCACATATAATGACACAATGCGAAGGTTTCCCAATTTTTTGATTTTTTTGAATTTTTTATGCCCGTTTCAAAATGCGGTCAAAACAGCGGGAATGACCGTTCCTAGCTAGTGGTTGAATCTTGGAATTTTTTGGTGTTTCTCTGATAAAATAGATACTTATGTACCTAGAAATGATTTTTTGAAAAAATAAAGAGCAAACTAGAAGGCAGCTACTGTTCAAATTTGACCCGCTTCCAGCTGAATCGGTGGAAATTTGTCTTTTTCACGAGAGGTGAATCAATACTTTTTACACCCAACCATTTGGTCAATTGTGCATTAAATATGGCCTAGTATTTTACAAAAATGATTTGGTCCAATTTTGCAACAATTATTTGGGAGGTCCTTCACAAAAAAAACCTCCTTTTGGGCACTCGAAAAATGGAAAATGGTTTTTTCGTCCAAAGAAAATGAAAACTTCCTGAGGTAACATTGATTGCCATTCCAATATGCACCCTTGTGCACAAGATGAGATTATTTAAACAAACTATGCCATGAATGTGGCCATAAGATTGATCATTTGGCTTGAAAGCCATTGATCTCCACACGTGATAACTCGTTTCTGAGAACACTTTTTTAAATAACTGCCGTATTACAAGTTTATTATTTTTCCTGGGAACTTGGCCACATATAATGACACAATGCGAAGGTTTTCCAATTTTTTGATTTTTTTTGAATTTTTTATGCCCGTTTCAAAATGCGGTCAAAACGGCGGGCTTGACCATTCCTAGCTAGTGGTTGAATCTTGGATTTTTTGGGTGTTTCTATGATTAAATATATACTTATGTACCTAGAAATGATTTTTGGATAAAATAAAGAGCAAACTATGAGGCAGCTGTTATTCAAATTTGATCTGCTTCCTACTAAATCGGCGGAAATTTGTCTTTTTCACCATAGGTGGATCGAATCTTTTGACACCCAACCATTTGGTCAATTGTGCATTAAATATGTCCTAGTATTTTAGAAAATTGATTTGGTCCAATTTTGCAACAAATATATTATAGGTCCTTCACAAAAGAACTCATTTTGGACACTCGAAAAATAAGAAAATGATTTAAAAGAACTCATTTCTCATAACTTTTTAAAAAAAATATTTGTCTTATTTCAATTTGTGGTTATTCCTTAAAACTCTAGTCAAATTTGCTGACATAATGAGAAGTTTTTTTTTCAAATTTTCAGGTCATAATAAAATAGCTAACATGATTTAGCACCTTACTTTTAGTCGATTACGACCAATTTAAATGGTCAAAATATCATATCTTTATACTGCGTTCTGATTGGTCCAGGGGCCTCTCATGCGGATCGCGGATAAATCACCATCGGATGCTCCGGGATCCAACGGCCTGCAGCTCACCCTCTCACCCACCCACCGTGAGCCACCCCTAAAAAAAACCCACCGCACACCACTCCTCTCTCTCGACGCGCAGCGAACCCTAGCGCTCTCACCCTCTCCCTCCCTCTGGATCCACCGCCGCCGCACACCACTCCTCCTTCTGGATCCACCGCCGACGCCCCCAACCCCACTCCCTCCCTCTGGATCTCGACGCGCCGCCGCCCCCACCCCACTCCCTCCCTCTGGATCTTGACGCGCCGCCGCCCCGACCTGCTCCTCATCGGGCTCCTCATCGTCCTCCTCGACCTGCTGCTCCCGCCCGCGCTCCTCTCCAACTTCCTCCGCGTCGGCATCCACCACGCATCCGCACACAGCCTCCTCGACCAGGCTAGGGGCTTCCACTTCCACTTCCGCACGCAGCAGCAACTCCTTCTCCTCCTTCCCCATTGCTTCCGCCTTCGATCGATCCCACCGGAGCACCACCACCTGCCGCCGCCACCGCGCGGATCGAAGCGGAGCGCCGATGGAGGTGGTGAAGAGCCTCCTGAAGCCGAAGCCGACACCGCAGCAGCAGCTGTGCGAGTGGCAGTGCCGCCTCCGCAACGAGGGCCGCAACATCGAGCGCCAGATCCGAGGTTCCCCTCCCTCCCCGATTTGATCCAATCTAGGGCTCAAGGCCTTCAACTGGTTGCTGATTTTTGGTTTTGGGGCCGGTGCGCAGACATGCAGAAGGAGGAGAAGAAGGTGGAGAAGGCCATCTGGGACGCTGCCAAGGTACCTACCTACATATATACTCTGCGCCATGGATCGATTTGGGCTAATTTACTGATTTGGTTTCCTCTACTGGTGATGCTTGTTCCTGAAGGCGCTGGCCATGGAGCTGGTGCAGTCCAGGAAGGCGGTTAACCACCTCTACGAGAACAAGGCCCAGCTCAACTCCATCTCCATGCACCTCGGCAAGATCGTCGGTAATGGACACCGCCTACATCGTATCTATCTTTCTAGATAGCATTCAGTATGGTAACATTTACTAATTTACAGGTGCTGTTCATGATGCTATTACAAACTCTGAAATATGGTACTTTAGTCAAATGTGCTTCCTTTCTGAACAACCGTGCACCTTGGTGAGCTTGTCGGTAGCAAACAGTTTCTACTGGCCTCATATCATTCTATACTAGTATGGATAGATAGCATCCAAGTTTCTGCTGGTGTCTTGAAATGCTTGGGAATGGCCCGTCCTTCTGGACATGCAGTTAGTCTGAATCTGTTCTGGACATGCAGTTAGTCTGACTACCTGCTTGCTCAATTCATGGCACTTGAGAACATTCATGTTCTGTTTTATCCATTCTTACATTCTGGCATCTAGTACTTGAACGATCTCACAGTGGCGCCTTGGCGGTTTAGGACATGCTTGTCCTTGCAAAAAAAATTGAGCTCAGGCAATACTACGTTTCATATCTAACATTCAGTACTACTCTTTATATCTAATCAAGACCTTATGATTTGGGGATCATGTAATACCAGTGCTTATATGCTTTGCGCTGATGAAAAATATCTGACCATGGCGAAAAGGATGCTGCGATCGACAGCCTGAACAGCAAGACCCACATGAAGATCCTGCTGAAGTGGATGTGGGGCAGGAGGATCATCAAGCTCTTGTGCACGTAGCGAGGAGCTGCTCTTCGCCTCGCCTTGCACTGATGAAAAATACCAGTGCTTTCGTTGCTAATAATACACGCATGCTCCACAACTAATACAGAAGATGCATTTCCATCCCATCTATTAGGTGCTGACTTGATGCAAAAAAAATAAAATAAAATTAGTAGGTGTTATGTTGAACGATGCTAGCTGTTGTACCAATGTGATGTTGCTTGCTTGATTGATGACTGCTTGTCATTAACTAGAAAAAAGAAGAAGAAAACCTTGTCTATTTTATTTGAGGAGAATCCTGTATCCCATTCACTAGACAACCAATACTACTACTTGTATTTGCATGTTTGCTTGCTTGCTTGCTTGTAGCACTATCATGTGTGAGGAAATTCAGTACTAGGATGTGTGGAGCGACATGAATTCATTGCTGCCGTGGTATCTGTATTCCATTGTCCAGATGATTGGGCCATGGAAGTTATGCATGGTAGCATACAGGACGTCTTCCTTTTTAGCCTCTAGGCTGGCGCAGTTTGCCTGTTCTTAGTGTAGGTAGCTAGATAATATCTACCTCGGTTTTCATGATGCTCTGTATGGTTGCCATGTTTAGAATATATCCACCTCCTTTTTGTGATTGCAATAACATGATTATAATATGTTAACTAGTTTCTAGTTTAGTATTCGAGGTGAAATGCTTGGAACATCCGTGTATACATGCAGTATTCATCAGCTTAGCTCAGTGACATGCTCTTATACACATCTACACAACTTTTGAGATCTTTTTAATTAATGTAAGTATGGATGGATTCTTATTACAGTAAGACACGTTGTATGGGAGCTGGGCGCAAGCTCAAGACCCACCACAGGAACCAGAGGTGGGCTAACAAGGCATACAAGAAGAGCCACTTGGGCAATGAGTGGAAGAAACCCTTCGCTGGATCTGTACATCAGCTCCCATGATGTTGCATTAGCTATAATCTGTACTGCTAAAATAGGAGTATAAACTGGAGTAATTTTTTCAGCCATTATCTTTGTTTTCTTTTGGGCTGATGCTCTCCGCTGGAGTACAACTGGGTACTGCATCTCTTTTTGCATTCCTTTTTTAGTCAGTCCATGAACATTTTAAAAAAAATGAACTGGAGTACTCCTGGAGAGCAGTACATGGAGTATAGCTGTAACTTCTTGCAGTATAGCTGTAGCAGTCCATTAAGAGTAGTTTTGCATCAGTAGCATTAGGAGTGTGATGTGGAGGTAAGAGTGGAGTCTCTACTCTAGAAAGAGGGCTCTGACTCGCTGTTTAGCCCATTTGATTTCTGTGGTTTCCAGTTTAGTGTAGGAACACAGAGCAATGTGGCTGGAGTTTGATTTTCAGTCGGCATAGTCTGCCTATGCTACTGATTTGTTGCACGTAATTAGAATTTGTAGGTTTAGTATGAACGTTCCTTAATCCATTGGATGGCCTCTGGCTAGTTCAGTTGGTATCTAGTCTAGAATAAATTATTTTTCCCATTTTTTGTTTCCTTGCTGGACATGTCATGGTACAAGTGCTGATGCTGCTGTTGACTACTCCCGTCGTAAAGAAATATAAGACCATTTAGATCACTACTTGAGTGATCTAAATTCTCTTATATTTCTTTACAATAGAGTACATGGTATTATTGCTAGCTATATATATATATGCCTGCTGCTGATTGATGCTCTTGTGGTTAGGATTCTACACCTCGAAGTGATACTTTTGCATTGCTTTCCTTCCTCATGCACTTGCAAACTATATGCTATTCCCTTTTCGATTTGACCTCAAAATTTCTGACTCCTCCTATCCATATGCAACAACGATGCTTTGGATATCATCCGTGCAGCAGAGGACAAGGGCTTCATGGCCAACCAAGGTGTATGGTGCTCGCAAGCGACGAACAGAGGTTGTTCGACATCGGCTGCACAAACCACCACTGTGAGCTCCTCCCTTTGCTATGCTATAGCCATGCTCTGTTTCAAGGGTTAGTTAGGATTTCGATGCTTTTTGCGCCGTGGTTGAGTCCTTGCCGACTGGTGTGTTGATGATCAATGCTGGTGCTTCATTTGGCTATTTGATTGGCTGCTGGTAATTAGTAGTATTAGAGTGCCGCTGGTTTATTAGGATGTGGCTGAAACCATTGGATGGCCTTCGTGGACATGTTATCCAGAATTAGTACTTGCTGGACATGTTATCCAGAATTAGTACTTGCTAGACATGTTATCCATTGGATGTCCCATTTTTTGTTTCCTTGCTGGACATGCTATGGTTCAAGTGTCAATGATGTCTAGTAGTAGTTTGCTAGCTATATACCTGCTACTGATTGATGCTCTTTTGGTCTCCTGATTGATGCTCTTTTGGTCTCCTGGAATCATATTATACTATATATAGTGTTCTTGTGGTTCTGTGAAGATGCATGACAAACATCTAGGTCTTTGAAGTTGGCTGAACCTGTTGCTTTATTATATATTTGGTCAATAAATCTACATTTCTATGAGATCTCTTTCAATATTTTTTTTGATTGTCCAGGAATAATAGCGACTCTAATGCTGGTAGCCTATTTGTTCACTCTTTTATAGGAGCTCCAGGTCTATGAAATTTGAAGTTTGAAGCCGTATAGTATAGCCCTACTCAGCAAAGAGTTGTCTCTTACGTTTGACTGTAATAGACTGTAAATATTGTAATATTGTAACATTAGGCATATTGGGGTTGTAATAGACTATGTACAGATTGTAGTAGGCTTGGTGTTATTTGATGAACTACATTTGTACTCTTCGGTCTGAAATATTGACTATGTATGTGATTTGAAAACGTGTGGAATGGAAACCTGACTCGTGGGACCAACTTTATGAAAATAATCTGAGCAGTTTTGAAATTTCTGTCAAGTGGGCCCAATGTGTGAAATGATGACAAGTGGGACCCATCTGATTGGTGGGACCAGCTTAAAAATATAATGGCCCAAACAATGTTAAAAGGCCACGGCCCAGAAATAAATAAAAGGCCGAATTGTTGGTCCAGGCCCAGGTAGCTAACAAAATTGGCAGATTTATATATATATATATATATATATGGGCTGAATTAATGGGCTCGGCCCATATAAACACCCAATTGGACCGGGCCGATTCTAATTTTTGACCTTTCAATTGGTCGCAATTTTGCCACGTCAGATTGCCACGTCAGATCTGACGTGGCCTGGGCAGACAGCCAGTGACCAAAACAAAAGGTCATGGGTTCAACGACCTTCTGTTTTGGTCGTAAACGTCTACGATCTTCTCATAGAGAAGGTCGCTAATTTCAGTTTACGACCGCCAGCTTTTGACCTTCTGTTTTTGGTCAAAAAAAGGTCGCAAAAGAAAATCAATGACCTTTTAGGGACCAATAGTGAGGGTCACAAGTTGACATATTTCTTGTAGTGCCAGATGTGGGTGGTGAAGAAAAAGAACTAATCTCTTATGCAGGGTCAGGTCTCCAGACGAACATGATCGTTTGAAGAATTTGCTCGAGACCTGAATGTGCTTGAAAGGACGCAAGCTAATCACGAAGAAATGAATCATTCATTTCTCACGTCCTCATACTGCTATATTTGTTACTGTTGATGAAATTGATATCATATTCTTCACTGATGAAGTATATGGGGTCTGTAAGTTGCACTAATTCATCTGCAGGATGAACAACCCAAAGCTACTGAGTGGGTCCTCGACAGTGGATGTAAAAATCACATGACTGGTGACAGAAGCATGCTGATGGACACTGATTTGTCACCATCTCATCTGAAGCATATCACCTACGCAGACAAAGGCAAAAGCAAGGTGATGGGTCTAGGTAAGGTTGCAATCTCAAAGGATAAACACATGGACAAAGTCATGCTTGTTGAGTCCTTAGGATTCAATCTTATGTCAGTCTCAATGCTTTGTGATCTTGATATGGTTGTTGTCTTCGGCAAATTTCGCTGCCTTTTGCTAATGGAATCTGACAACTCCAAAGTCTTCGAAGGCTTTAGGAAAGGAGACTTGTATATTGTTGATTTCTCTGCAGGACCACAGCCTGCCACATGTCTACTCGCAAAAGCTTCAGAATGCTGGTTATGCCATCGACGACTTGGTCATGCTGGGATGAGGAACTTGCATACACTCGCGAAGAAGAAGCACGTCATCGGCATCGAGGGTGTCAAATTCCTCAAAGATCATCTTTGTGGGGCTTGTGAGGCTGGAAAGATCACCAGAGCCAAGCATCCTGCGAAGACTATCATGACCACTTCTCGTCCCTTTGAATTACTTCATATGGATTTATTTGGCCCTACTCATTATGCCACGTTCACTAGTTCTGCATCATTATATGGCTTTGTCATAGTTGATGACTATTCTCGTTACACATGGGTGCATATCCTCACTTACAAAAATGAAGTGCAGGAAGTCTTCAGACGATTTTCCTCAAGGGCTTCCATAAACTTCGGTGTGAAGATCAAGCATATCAGGTGTGATAATGGAACCGAGTTCAAGAACACTAGCCTCGATGAATATCTCGATATGCTTGGTATTACTCATGAATTGTCTGCTCCTTATACTCCTCACCAGAATGGCGTCGTGGAGCGCAAGAACAGGACTCTTGTTGAGATGGCTCGCACTATGCTTGATGAATACAAGACAGCTGAGCGCTTCTGGCCTAAAGCAATTGATACTGCATGCCACATCATCAACAGGGTATATCTTCACAAATTCTTCAAAAAGACCTCATACGAACTCCTCACTGACAAGAAACCCAATGTAAGTTATTTCAAAGTCTTCGGTGCTAAATGCTGGATTAGAGATCCTCACCATCACTCTAAATTTGCACCGAAAGCACATGAGGGTTTTATGCTTGGTTACGGAAAGGACTCGCACACCTACAGACTCTTCAACACCGTTCACCACAAGGTTGTTGAAACTGTAGATGTCCGGTTCGATGAAACTAATGGCTCGCAAAGAGAGCGCCTACCTCCTGTGCTAGATGAAATGTCACCTGAGGAATCCATCAAGTTCAAAGCTACTGAGGATGTCATCCCTACCGAAGAAATTGCTGAAGAAATCATTCCTGATCATGAAGAAAATCATGCTGGTGCTGCTGAAGAAACTGCTAGGCCTAAGCAAAGTCGTCAACCCGCACATCCTCGCATTGCAAATGAAGTGCAAGTCGAGAAGATCATCGATGACATTCGTGCACCAGGTCCCCTCACACGCTCAAACGCATCACACTTATCTAACTTTTGTGGGCATTTTGCATTTGTCTCTATCACAGAGCCCACTAAAGTAGATGAAGCATTCATGGAATCCGAGTGGATTCAAGCCATGCAAGATGAATTGCATCAATTCGAGCTCAACAATTTGTGGGAGCTTCTCAAGCGACCAGACCCACGAGAGCACAACATCATCGGTACCAAATGGATCTACCGCAACAAACAAGACGAAAATGGCCTCGTGGTGAGGAATAAGGCTCGTCTTGTAGCTCAAGTCTACACACATGTTGAAGGAATTGATTTCGATGAAACTTTTGCACCTGTTGCTAGAATTGAGGCTATTCGCATATTGCTTGCTTATGCTAACCATCATAATATCATCTTACAACAAATGGATGTGAAAAGTGCATTCCTGAATGGTAAGCTTGAGGAAGAAGTATATGTTGCTCAACCACCAGGTTTTGAGGATCCAAAATTTCCAGATCACGTCTACAGACTCAACAAGGCCCTCTATGGCCTCAAGCAAGCACCTCGGGCGTGGTTGACACACTGAAGGAATTCCTCATGAAGAAAGGCTTCAAACCCGGTTCACTTGACCCAACTCTTTTCACCAAATCATATGATGATGAATTATTCGCGTGCCAAATATATGTTGATGATATTATCTTTGGCTGTACTAACCAACGTTCCAGTGATGAATTTGCCTATATGATGAGTGAAGAATATCAAATGTCTATGATGGGAGAATTGAAATTCTTCTTAGGTCTTCAGATTCGTCAACAATACAATGGCATATTCATATCTCAGGAGAAATATCTCAAGGATGTGTTGAGGAAATTCGGCATGCAAGACTGCAAAGGCGTCAAAATTCCTATGCCCACAAATGGCCATCTATGCACTGATGAAAATGGTAAAGACTTCGATCAAAAGGTATACCGCTCCATGATTGGTTCTTTATTGTACTTATGTGCATCTAGGACGGATATTATGCTTAGTGTTTGCATGTGTGCCCGATTTCAAGCTACACCGAAGGAATCACACCATAAGGCTGTGAAGCATATTCTTCGATATCTAGCTCACACATCAACACTTGGATTATGGTATCCCAAGGGCTCTTCCTTTGATCTCATTGGATATTCAGACTCTGACTATGCTGGCGATCGGGTGGACCACAAGTCAATGTCAGGCACATGTCATTTCCTCGGACGATCCTTGGTATGTTGGTCCTCGAAGAAGCAGAACTGCGTATCACTCTCCACTGCAGAAGCTGAGTACATTGCTGCTGGATCTTGCTGTGCTCAACTACTATGGATGAAGCAAACACTCAAGGACTATGGCATCAACGTGAAGAATGTGCCTCTCTACTGCGACAATGAGAGCGCTATCAAGATTCCTCATAACGTAGTTCAGCACTCGAAGACAAAAGCACATCCAGATTCGTCATCATTTTCTTCGTGATCATGTGTTGAAGGGCGACATCTCCATCGACCATGCAAGCAGTGAAGACCAGCTGGCCGATATCTTCACTAAGCCCTTGGATGAGAAGAGATTTAGCAAGTTGCGGTGTGAGCTAAATATCCTAGAATCTTCGAATGTTCTTTGAAAAGGACACATATCCTAACACTTATGCTGACTTGATGACTTAGATGTGCAACACACGAAGTAACGTTTTTCTTCAATCAATGAAGACTAACCCTCTAAGTGTGAAGAAATTGATTCTCAGAACCCTACGAGAATTGTACGCGGTGTCTGAAATCAGCTTTCTTATACGGTGGGTTACGCCACCAACCAAAGTTGAAAATCTTCAATTTGAGTTTTTCTTCATTTTTGAAATTCCTTAGTTTTTCCAATTCTTCAACTTTGCATTGTCTTCACTCTTTCCGTCGTTGTTCTTCATTTGACTATATATATACGAGTTTATGTCCTCTACAGCATTCACTTATAGCTAATTCTTCAAGTTGACTTTTTCTGCTAAGTGAATGTGATCGGACCCTTCCCCCTCTATGCTAAACTCAACCCAATCTGTTCACAAATTCTTCATGTGCGTTCAATTTGAAACTCGTTCAAATTCTTCACTGTGTCCTTGTCAGCTGAAGAAATTGCGAACAAAACTTTAAAATATTCTTATCTAAAACTTTCGGCTTTTGCCGCTCAAACCGTTACACATTCCACGGTATACTTATCTATTCACCCACGATCTCACACGATCTCCACTTCACAGTACGTGGGTGACACATGTCGCGCGAATGAGAAGGGTCAGGGGCATGTTCGTCCAAATTCTTCGGGCGAACAGTTATTCATCTCCGCTATAAGTACCCCCTCCCCTTCCTCATTTCACTTTTACTCCGCTCGAACTAACTCCCTCGCTCGAGCTTCTCAAACCCTAGCGCCGCCGCTAACTTCAACGTCGCCGGTGAGGAAGAGCTTCACAGCTTCGACCTCGTCGCCGTCGTACTCGCGCCGACTGCGGAAACCTTCCCTCCACCGCCGCCGTAGACATCTTCCTCCGCCAAGTTAGGGCGTGGAAGATCCGAGCCGACGAACTTCCAAATCTACACTTCTAGTTCGTCGTGTTCTTTGTCAAGGGTAATTAAAAGTTACGTTTACCGCATTTATTCTACTGATGATTTTCATCAAATCATCAAAAGGTGTTTATTCTTCGATCTCCACACTCTAAAAACACCTAGCATAAATCTTAAGTTCTTGATCTGTAATTTTAAGTGACATTTTTCTTCATGATTCCTCAATTGTGTGAATCTCACGATCCTCACAACTCTGGAACCAAAGACAAAGAACGCTTAGTGAAATTCTTCAAGACACATCGGGTCAATTTCCTCAAACTTCATCAAATTTTACAAAAACTTCTGAGAACGCATATGACCTCTCCAAATTCTTCGCACCTATACTCTGTTCCCAGGTACTCATGTTAGCTGCTGAATCACTAGGTTCTCATCAACTTAACTCATTTGCAGCATTCCTCAAAGAAAAGCTGCATACTTCTTCAGAGAACTCAATTGTGCAAATTCCTCAGCTGAAGAAAATGGCTGACGGTAAACGTCCTCAGAAAGGAGGAAAGAAGCTTGAAGTAAACACTGCCTTTGAGATCCCTGAGGATATCTATGCAGGGTACTGCACGCCTGATGAGGCAAATCATGGCAAGGAAACAGAGAATGAGCGCAAAGCGCGCATGCAGAGGATCGAAAGGAGATGGGCTAGAGAGTGGAGGGAGTACAGATATGTTACTCCCAAGTACATGAAGAAATTCGCTCTAATCCTCCGTGCTCAAAATCTCCTATGGCACCTGGCCAGCTAGCTGATTCAACAAGCCTTAAACGTGGTGAGGATTATGCTGATGATTGGGCCAGGAGGCAAGCAAAGTTGGCCAAGCAGGCCAAAGAAGCAGTGAAGAAATTCAATGAAGATTCTGGTGCTGCCGCTGCCACTGCTGAAGCTTCTTCAAGTAAGAAGGCCATGCCTAAGAAGCCAGCAAAGAAACCACCAAGTTCTTATGCAATGCCCTCACGGCCAATTTCCTCAGTGCCACCAAGGCAAAATCCTCAAGCTGCCCCAGTTCCTCAAGCTGCACCAATTCCTCGGGCTTCAGAATCCTCAGCTCCTCCGACAAAGTCCTCAGCACCCGTGCATCTCGCCATGTGCCAACGTACTACAGGCATATCTATTGCCTCAGGAGCTTCAGCGAGTTCTTCAGCTCACCCTTCATCAACAGGTCCCACTCTGCTGAAGACCAAGGCCACTGCTGGACGAGGCACTAGACCAAGTCCTCACAAGAAGCAGGTGGTCTTTCAAACTCCATCTGATGATGATGAGGCAGATGATGATGAACTTGCCAATATCATCAAGGACAGACAGCAGTGAGCCGCTAGAGCCAAAGGGAGTGCTGTGCCCCTTCTAATCGATCCGAAGAAAATGCTCGATTTCATCGACCTATGGCACAAGGATCCAAATGCTCCAATGCCAGAGTTGGGCCTCACTCCTGGACAAAGTCACGTTTTGACTGCATTCATCACTGAAGAAAAATGGAAGTTTGACCAAGCCAGGTCAATCAGAAAAGCGCAGTACAAGAAGCAGCACTACTTAAAGGACAATGTCCTCAATCTTTCGCCAGAGCAGCTCATTGCAGTGCAAGCTGAGATCAAAAAGCTCAGCGAAGAATTTGAAGCCTACAAGGCTGACTGGAAGGGCGCCAAGGTCAGATTCGTCAACCTGACGAAGACATTCACTTCAAGTGCTGCTGCTCCTGTGCGCATTGAAGTCACTCCGGCTGAAGCATCTTCCCAAGCCACTGAAGGAATTGCCAGCACCGCTGATGAATTTCCAGCTGCAGATGAAATTGCAAGCACCAGGGCTGCTAAAGAAATTCCAGCCACTGAAGAAACTGCCAGGGCAACCACTAGTGTTGCGCCTGAAGAAATTGTCAGGCCAGCTGAAGACTCTGTCGCTGCGCCTGACGAAACTGCTCAAGACAGGCCAACTGCATCAGTTGTTCCTGAAGAAATTTATCCCACACTGCTCCGCCTGCACCAACACCAAGTCCAATTCTTCCTTCTACTTTGGAAGTGAAGAAAACCAAAGCTACGGAGCGTGCTGCTTTGAAGAAGAGGAAGGCATCAGCTGCATCAGAATCTTCGGCCCCCAAGAAGGTGAAAATTTTGACAAGTTCACTGGAGAATCCCATTGATGTTGTTCCACTCGCAAGCATGCCATCCGAGGAACTTGTTCCTCATGGTGAAGAATATCAGATTCCTGAAGAATCTGCAGAAGAAGATCCCTCTGCTGCTTCCACAGAGCAGATGGATGAAGAAATTGAGGTTGAAGCTTTCACCTCAACCCCTCAGGTATCATCGCCAACGCCTCAGTTCACTGCTGAAGAGGCCAGCGTTGAAGAAATGGAAGTGAATGAGGATGTGGACATTGGCTGCACCACTCCCGTGATGAATGATCATTTTTGGGAGAGTCAGCACCCCAACTCACCTCTGTTTACATCGCTCCAGCAAATTCCTCAGTCCCTGGCCCCAACTGAAGTTCTCATGGGTTCTGATGAAATTCATGCCACCCCTTCCATTCCTAAAGAGATTCCAGCCACTAGTGCTGATGAACACGTTGCCGAAGAAATGGAGGCCCAGGCTGCTACTAAAGCAGAAGCTGAAATTCCTCAGCCTGCGGCTCCTGAAATTGAAGTCCTAGAAGTTATTCTTCAAATCACTGACACTCCTCAGCCATAGCCAAAGAATCCATTCTCCAAGAGTCCAAAGTTCAAGGCTGATGCATTCTTCAACAAGCATGTATTCTTCACTGAATATAATCCATATGATTTAGCTCGTCTTAGGAGAAAGCAATTCTGGACTGCCAACCAGGCAAACTTCTATTCTTCAGTGCTATTCAACAAAGACAAGGTCTTCGATCATGAGCATATTCCTCACTTGGATATAGAATCACTGCCTTGCTTTGCGCCTGTCCTCGCTGCCATTCATGATGCTGGCCTGCTCAATTTCTGCACTGACATATGCGATTGGAATGAAGAACTCATTCTTCAATTCTGCGCGACGCTGCACATCACGGGAAATGCTGAAGATGTGAGTTCATGGGGGTTGGACTGGATGACTGAAAACACTCATTACAAGGCACCACCAACTGAATTGCTTTGTGCCATGCCAGTCAGTCCTCCCCCAGAAGGTGCGCGTCTGATATATTCTAAAACTGAGCTGTCCGACCATTTTATGCAAGTTCTGATGAAGCCGCTGAAGCCTGGACAAGCATCAAGGACCAAATTACTCATGAAGGAATTGCAGTATGTGCCGAGGACAGTCTATCATATTTTCACGAAGACTTTGAGTCCAATCAAGGGCCACGACTCAAATGATGAGGAAGTCGTTGGCATCATGAAGAATTTGTTGTTCAACATCATGCACGGTATTCCCGTAAATAATCATGATTTCTTCATGAGGACTCTGGCAAATGTCGCTACGTCCCCGTTTGAGCTGAAGCCTTACGCTCCATGGATCATGAGATTCCTCAGATCAAGGTCTTCACTCAACTACAAAGCTGATACACTACCATGGAAGCTTCTTGCCTCCGATTGAAGTCCTCAAACGGACATTTTCCTCAGCTGATGAGAAGGGCAAGGCCACTGCTGTCATTGATGAGGGCATTCGTCCATTGGATGGACAGTTCCGCAAAGCAGCTTCATACTCCAGCAATGATGATTCTGCCACTCATGATACTGCCGCAAATGCTTCAAAGCAAAGTCCTCAGGCAACAGCTCCAAGGGTGATGACTGATCGTGAGCTTCTCCTCAGTCTTCATCAGAAGGTGGATCGCAATCACAAATGGGTAAAACGCCAGTTTGGTTCAATTCTTCACAATATGACTGCCACTTATAATTCAGTGAAGAAGAACCACTACTATCTCAACGAAATGTTCGATCACACCTGGGCTATATTGGCTCACCTTTACGGTGATGAGGATCTCAAGCAGATGGGATTCAAGCAGTATTTCGGCTGGGCTAAGCCTCCACCGAAGAAATTCAAGAAGGTCGAAGTTCCTTACTTGGTGCCCAGTTCATATTCCTCGTCACGCGACACTGATGAAAATGAAGATCTTGACGACACTGCGGCAGGCCCTACTCCAACCGACGACCCCAACAACGTTGGCGCTCCTCCATCGACTTCGTGAAGAAATTCTTCAGGGGCGTTAGTCCTCACTTTTCGTCCCTTTTGGTCATTTGATGACAAAGGGGGAGAAATTTGAGTTAGTCTTCAAGCGGGTCTAAATATATGGGCATTTTTTTGTTAAGTTGCAGCTCTCGCTCTTCTGAAGCTTTCGTTGATCGAGTTGTAAACTTAAGTCCGATGGTGACCTGATACTTTTGCTCTGTTTTTCTGCATGCTATTTCCTCAATTAATCCTATGCATGCATGCTGAATTACATCAGTCACCATATTTCATCATGCATTTCAAATTCTTCATTTCATATGTTAAATGCGTGTATGAATTACAAGATATAGGGGGAGATCTCCATGATTCTACTCTTCAAGTGTGCATTGCTTCAAAATCAAATAACTCACTATGCACATCTTCAGGGGGAGTTCTTCTATATCTTGCAATCAAATTCCTCAATTTTGAGTACTTTCAATTCATATGTTTATCCCCGTTGAAAACTTAACCTATATTGTGATCAATCACCAAAAAGGGGGAGATTGTAAGTGCATCTAGTGCCCCTTAGTGATTTTGGTGTATTGAAGACTTATAGGTTAAGGGACTAATATGTTTGTGAGTGTACACAGGCTCTATAAGTCAATGAGGAGTTTGATATTTACAGTGAAAGTCGACCCCTAAAAATGAATGTCTTCGGCTGAAGACTTTGGTTCTCCTGAAGACTTTGAAAGTGAAGAAATTGGTGTGACCATGAAGACTTCGATAATCACGCGAGGAATCTGAAGCGTGAAGACTTTTATTTTCGTAGTTTCATTTTCTTCTTCTTGAGTCATAGGAAACACCGTACTGTTAAAGGGGGTCGAGGTAATACTAAGGAAACAAATTTCCAAGTGATGCTCATCTCGAAATCCTACACCTACCCAATCCTTCGAGTGAAGCCATAGGAAATCTCATTTCAGTTCAGTCAATTTCTTCAGTGACAGAGACGAAGATCTTCTGGTCTCTGAGGAATTTGTTCTGACTGAGGAGTTAGGAATTCAACAGTGCGGATTGCCTACACAGTGAGGAACATGATAGCCCTGAGGAATTCGAACCTCAAAATATCCGACCGTTGCTGAGCCACGCGCTAGCCATTCCAAAATATCTACCACCTAACGGTCATATCATTGAAGGGCATTTATGTCTTATCATGTCGGGCTGCTCCCTAGGCTATAAATAGCCGCCCCCTACAACCACTAGCTGGTTGGCTGCTCCAAGAGAAACTGACACTTGTCAATTAATAGCATCCCATCCTCCGAGGACTTTGAGCGAAAATCATCAAGTGAGGAAAACCCAAATCCCAAACCCAAACCTACAAACCCCAAAGTGATTGAGCATCACTGAAGAGATTGTTCCTGTGTGGAACCGACGCTTGTTACCTTTGAGGACTGTGTATCCTCCAGACGATTAGGCGTCATGGTCTGAGCATCCAAGAGGAATTGTGGATTGCCGAGTGACCTGGTCTGTGAAGGGTTGGAAGTCACCTGTGAAGACTTACCACTACTGTTGGGCGAGATTTGCGTGATCTTAGCTCAAGGAGAATACGGTGAGGACTGTGTGTCCGGGACTGTGTGTCCTCGAGTTTAAATACTCAGCCGCTCCAACCAGACATACAACTGTCACAGCAATTGGAACTGGTCGAACAAATCATTGTCTTCACCGAGCCAACTGGTTCTATTTCCTCAACCCTTTCATTTCCTCTGTTATGTGTTGATGTACCTGATCATTACTGTTTGAAGATTTTGACTGAAGACTTTGTCTAATTCCTCAATCCTATTTCTTCAGTCAGTTTGTCCTCATCCTGCTTATCCTGTGTTTACGCTTTTCTGTACTCAGTGCTTGTCTTTCATTTCATCATGATGACTATGCTGTTACTCTGTTTCACTTATACCTGAGTACTTATTCCGCTGCAAGTAGTTCTTCGCTTAGGAATTTCCTCACCCTGAAATTCCTCAGTGAAGATTTCTTAAAAATTGCCTATTCACCCCCCTCTAGTCGACGTAACGCACTTTCACAGATAAGCCCCGCTGAGAGGTCGAGTGGTGAATGAACTCGCAAACATGGTATCCACATAAATTATTCTCGGCTGCGTGCCACCAGCACTTTACAAGAATAGAGTTCAATCAAACTGACAATCAAGCATGATAATGGTATTGATGAAACTATAAGCAATGAGAGATGCGTGGAACTAGCTAGTACTACTTACTTTGGGGTGTGTAAATCGCAGCTCCTTCTTCAGACCCGGAACCATTATGGTGAACTTTTTCCAAACCCTGTCCGACAAAGAAAATGATTACTTGATATCAGGAAATGAACGAAAGTTGCTGATATGGTGCGATAATGATTGAACTTACTTCTGGAGCATTTCAGTCATGTCCGCCCACTTCTTTTGCTCTTTACGTCTCGAGTCTAAGACAATTACTACTCCCCCGTCAAGCTTAATGGATAGCAGAATAAAGTGGAAGCTGTGCATGCATAACTCATCAATTACACTTAATCTCGAGTAAGCGAAACTGAATATGCACAAGACATACTTGTCGGCGTTCTGGGGACGGGGGTCCCCAGACTTGCCTGCCTGCGGCCTGCTACGTGGCTCAACCAGTGGCCCAGTACGGCCCGTCTTCATCAACCAAACACTCAAGACCCTCGCGAGGGGCCAAGCCTCGCGGGGCAGACGACGAAAGGCCTCCTTAGGGGCGGCCTCACCAGGCAGACTCGCGAGGAGGCGGAGAGATCAAGGCAAGGGGTACCTCGCGAGGTGCCCGTGATGCAAGCCATGACGATCGAGACCAGGCGGGGGCCAGGCGGGCGCCAGCCTGCGCAGTGTCCTCGTTTCCTATTTGGTGCAAAGGGAGGCAAGCGCAGGCGCGGAGTACCGAGGCATCAGGCAAAGGTTTCCATATCGGTGCAACGAGACCAAGACCAGTAGAACGGCAGGACGGAGGTCACCGTGGAGCCCAAGACGGCGTCATCACCAGTACCTTTGGCAGTCGAAGACCACCTTTAGTCAGGATAGCTTGTACTAGCTGTCCCCTTTCAAAATGGCCATTGTTGGATCCCTTCCCGCTCAATATTTGGGAAAAGGACCAGGGCCTCTATAAATAGAGATAGCCATCACAGTAGAGGGTATCTGATCCGAACCCAACCCATCTACACACCACCAAGCACAAGAAAACCTCTCCTCGCGAGGCTGTTCTTCCTCTCTACTGTTCATCATCAGCCCAACAGGTAATCCACCACACCACACACCGGATTAGGGTATTACACCACAACGGTGGCCCGAACCGGTATAAACCTCGTGTCTCTTGTGTTGTTCATCGATCTAACTTAGCAATCACGGCGAGGCGGAGGGCGTGTTTCGGCATGGAGAAGATCTTCGTGCGAACCCCAGAGTTCAACCCTTAAGGGTTTTGCCGGAACCCGATATTCGACATTTGGCGTGCCAGGTAGGGGTGTGCCGAAATCCTCTTTCCGCTGATCTGCGTCCCATTGCTTCGTCGCATCCATGGCAGACGCTCGCCGAGCCCGCGCCGAGCGCCGGGCTGCTCTCGCCGCTCGCGTCGCCCAGACGGCGCCCGTTGGCGGGCCTCCTCGTCGTTCCCCGTCGCCTGCCGCCAACGCCGCCACCGGCCCGGCGGGGAACGAGCAGCAGGCATCTTCGTTGCATCCCTCGGTGCGGTGGGAAGGCCGCACCGCTACTCCATCGCTGACCCCAGCTGGTTCGTCGTCTCACGCTCGTCGCACCTCCACGGACGCGCAGGCCGCGTTGCTCCTGGCACGTGAGCTCCTGCACTACCGCCCCGTCGACGACCTCTATGAAGAGTGGCTCGCTCGCATCACCGAGCTCGTCAGCACCGCAGGGGGCTCTCCCGCGCCGTCCCTCTCGCTACCTCGCCCTCCGTCAGGCGTTGCCGACGCGGCTCAGGGAGCGCCTCTGCCCCAAGACGGCGCCCTGGCTCCAAGACGCGCGGCCCCTGGACGTGACCCACCACATCCAGCGCCCGCGCGACAAGAAAGAAGCTGCCAAGAAATCCCTCGACCTCAAGAAGTCGCTCCCATGCTTCCTGCACCAGCACGGCAAGATCGTATCCCTGCTTCGGCGCGTCAGGACCCCGCGCTGCCCCTGGCGGCAGTACGCGGGCACCATCAGGAGCAAGCCCCACGTCTGCAAAGGGCTCCGGTGGCCACAGCAGGTTGCCGCGCCTTCACGACCAGAGCTGCGTAGCGTCGCCTGGCCCAGCAAGTTCAAGCCGGACCTGCCTCCTCGCTACAACAGCACAGGCGACCCCGCGGAGTTCCTGCAGCTCTATGAGCTGCGCATCGAGGCGGCCAACAGAGACGAGAAGGTCATGGTGAACTGGTTTCCCATGGCGCTCAAGGACGGTGCCCGCACCTGGATCCTGAGGCTGCCTCCCGGCTCGATCTCCTCCTGGGACGAGATGCGCAGCCGTTTCATTGCCAACTTCCAGGGCACTCGCGACCGCCCTCCGGCCGCAGGTGACCTGCGCCGCATCAAGCAGCAGCCTGGAGAGACCCTGCAGAAATACATCCAGCGCTTCAACAGCGCCGGCCTCAAGATCCCCAAGGTGACGGACGAGGCCATCATCTCAGTGTTCTCTGATGGCGTTCGCGACATCAAGATTAAGGAGGAGCTCGCCATCCAGGAGGAGTTGTGCACATCCCTGGAGCTGTTCAACCTCGCGACCAAGTGCGCAAGAGCTGAGGAGGGATGCCTCTCCCTCCTCGAGCTTCCAGCTGCTGACCCAGAAGAGAAGAAGGCCAAGACCAAGAACGTGAAGCGCAAAGGAGCAGTCGTGCTTGCAGCAGAGCTAGACACGAAGCACGGCAGGGACCAGCCGGAGTCGTCCAAGGGCAGACGACCCTTCTGCGCCTACCACAACTGCCACACCCACAACAAAAACGAATGCCAAGAGCTCAGGGCCATTCGAGAAGGACGCTTCGGTCGACGCCCCGAGCACAATGACCGGGGCTACGGCCGAGGAGGAGGACGTGGCGGAGGACGATGGGACGACCGTGGCCCTCGCCAAGAGTGGCGTGACCGACCTCGCGAGGATCGCTGGCAGGACCAGCCTCACGAGGGAGCCTGGAGAGATCAGCCTCGCGAGGACCGCCCGGAGGGCAACGCAGGCCTTCCTCCTCTGCCGCCACCGCCAAGAAGGAATGATGACCACCACTAGGACGAGGGGGCTGGGGGCTTCCAGGAGCCACGTGTTATCGCTTGCATCTTGGGCGGAGCCCAGGCCCCAGCCTCTTAGCGCATCTTCAAGCAGTTTGCTCGCGAGGTGAATGCAGTCCTCCCCAGGCTCGAGGCCACGCGCCCGCTCAGGTGGTCCAAGTGCGCCATCACCTTCAGTTCAGCAGATCAACTCAAGTGTGCGGCTACCGCTGGCGTCCTCCCGATGCTTTGTTCCCCAGTCATCAGCAATGTGCAAGTCACCAGAACCCTCATTGATGTCGGCGCAGGGCTCAATGTTCTGTCCGTCGAGATGTTCGACAACCTTCAAGTGCCATATGATCAGCTCCAGCCAACCAAGCCTTTCTCAAGAGTCACCGACGGTTCCACCACTCCGATAGGGCAGGTCCACCTCCCTGTCACCATCGGCCAGCGCGACAACTACCGCACCGAGCTCATCGACTTCGACGTCGCCCACATCCACCTGCCATACAATGCCATCCTCGGATATCTAGCCCTGACCAAGTTCATGGCGGTGACCCACCATGGCTACAACGTCCTCAAGATGCCAGGAAGCGGCAGAATCATCACGGTTCCCTGTGAAGAAAGAGATGCGGTGTGCTCCCTTCAGCGCGCCTTCCAAGATGCATCAATCGAGGACCCAGACAGGAGGAGCGAGAATCCTTCCGAGGTAGTCCCCAAGAAGAAGAAGACACTGCTCAACTCAAGGCCTCAGGAGGTTGGCACCTCAGGAGGTGCAGCATCCGGATCAGCGCCCGCACGAGGGACGCCTTCCTCCATCGCATAGGAAGGCGCGCCCGGCGCCGTCCTCGGGCAGGGCTCGGGGGCTCTCTTCTGGAGGGCCTCAGCATTTGCCAAAATCACGAGGGAGGCACTCGGGCACCAATTGGAGGCGTGCTTCACGGCAAGTTTCCCTCAGAAGGTTTCAGGGCGTGGGAAGCCCAACATTCAGGAGTTCATCACCAAGACCACTCAGGACCTTCAGGAAGCAAGAGCCATGCGCGGCGACCGCCGCTTACCTGGCGTGGCCCCCCATCCAGGCGAGGATGGTGGGCTGCGCGTGTGCATCGATGCTCTAGGGCTCACCCGAGCCGCGTCTCAGGAGCGCCTCTGGACTTCGCGCATGGGACGCCGCGAGGGTCCTCCGCACAGCTACGCTCGCATGCCTTTCGGCCTGCCGAACGCGGCTGCCACCCACCAGCGCCATCTGCGGAGCATTCTGGCGGCTCAGGAGGCCAGGCATCACGCGGTCCTAGCGGAGATGGAGATGGTCCTCGAGGAACCGCTTGGGCCCTCAGGGCCTCCCGAGGCTCAGGGCTCTAGTGGCTCCTGAGGGTCGGGCCCTTCACTCCGCATCTTTAGCTACTCCAACACCCCCTCTGCAATTGTACCAGGTGACATCTCCCGAGTTCATTTCAGCTGGGAGCGCCCTCAGGGCTGCATCATTCCTAGGCCGCGTGGGTCCGTCCCTGCGGCATGTATCCCCTTTTGCTTATTTCTTCAGTTTACCTTACTGGGGGCGCCCCTCGGGCTGCATCATCCCCAAGCCGCTCGGGCCTGACCCAATGGCATGTATCCCTCTTGCATTTATCTAAGCTGATTTGCCTTTCATGCTTAACCTGCCTGTGATTATCGCCTGCTCGATTGACATCTACCACTGGAGCTGCTCATGCTGGCATGGCGCTTGCGCATGGGCCCGTCCCTGCAACATTGACAAATCTGAGTGGTCGAGCTCTGGCCCGCGACAACCCCGCAAGCGTCACCTCACCAGGCCCTCAGTGCCCTCACCTCTCCCTCGTACAAATCGCTTGCGCGTTAAAAGGGGGGCTCCTGAGCACCGTGACTCAGGAGCTCTTACTGGCTCTCCGGCCCTCACCCCCTGGCCTTGACCACGGCATTGCGACCTGGCATACCAGTGGCGGCTGAGCTCGCTAGAGGGCCGGGACCTGAGGATGTCGAGAATTTGTACCTAACCATCTCGCAGGAACACACAGCTGTCCAAGTCTCAAGACCAGGCGCAACCCGCCTTGAGGTAGGGCCTCTTGAGTCCCGCGCTGGCTCACGAGTGCCCAGATGCACCTCGTCTAGCCCTTCCGTGCAAGTCACGTGTCAGGGCGGGGCTGTACACGCCCCGGGGGCTCCTCCTGGAGCCCCCCCCCACCACGCACCAGTGGAAGCACCATGCTCCGCGCTGGCTGACGACACTGCCGACGAGCGGCTATACCCGTACACATATGGAAGCGCTATGCTCCGCGCTGGTGATAAACAACTGAGGGCGGTCCATGACCGTATCAACCTCAAGGAGCCCAGAGCTCGGTGTCTGGCCTCATCGCAACACCTCCCCTCGGGAGCGTCACGCGTGGGGGCTGGACACAGGGGCTGCGCCCGGGTCACGCCCGAGCGCACGCCACCTAGCCAGATCCCTCGGACCTGGTCATCGCGCGCCCCTCCCCGAGCGGAGCCAAGGTATGAAGATCGTTGTAACGTCAAGGGGGACTCCTGAGCATCGCGACTCAGGAGCCTAACTGGTCACGTAGCCCCTCACTCCTTGGTCCCGTCCTGGTGATCCGGTCGGGGCCAACGGCTGTTGAGGTATGCGCGGGGCCATGCCCTGCCAACGTAGAACGATAGATCTACTTCTATGTTTACTCCCTATTTGCTGTTTGTGCGTCGAGGGGGACTCCTGAGCATCACGACTCAGGAGCCTAACTTGTCACATAGCCCCTCACTCCTTGGTTCTGTCCTGGTGATCCAGTCGGAGCCAACAGCGGTCGAGGTATGCGCGGGGCCGGGCTCTACCGACGTAAAACATAAAGCAAATCGGAAGGAAACCGCAAAATCTCGAAGCAAATCCTAGAGCAAATATTACAAACCATAATTGTCTTCACAGTACCAAATGCAAGTTTAAACGCCTCCACGAAGGATAGTGCATGTTGCAGGAATTAAATAGGAAAGAGGCCGCGAGAAGATCCCCCTGGACAACGCTGTCATTCGCCAGGGGTTCCGCCTCCGTGGTGGTTTTGCCCCCACCGGCTCCACCTCCCGAGGCCGCATGATCAGCAGCACATGCCATGGGCGCAGTAGCAAAGGCGCGGAACTTCCCCAGCAAGGCTTCCACCTGGCCCTTCAAAGCTTCAGCAGCAGCGGCGAAATGCTTGCTGTCCACGGGCTCCAGCAGCTCGTCAAGGTTGGCGTTAGGATCGCGAAGGTGGACGTGGCTGACGACGCGCGTCAGCGCCGCAGAAGAAAGGATGCGAGCTTCCACCTCGGCCATGGGGCCGACGCCGGCACGACCTCCTCGAGCGCCTCGACCAAGAAGGGAAGCAGCTGGGTGGGGCCGTCCTTGGCACCAGCTAGTGGCTTCTCCAAGCCATTCTCGTAGAGCGTCTTCCGTGACGCGCGAGCCCTCTCCTCAACGCGAGCGAAGGCCACACGGTCCTCGACCAGGACCTTCGCCTTGGCGTCCAGCTCGGCCCTCTCTGCCCTTAGATTCTGCTCCAGCATCTCCAGCCGGCTGCGCTCAGCAGCCTGCGACTCCAACAGCCACGTCAGCTCGGTGTCGCTGCCCCTGACGGCGTCCTCCCGAGCCTTCATCTACTCCTCCTTCGCCTGGCGGTCGCGAGCCTCTTTGGCGAGCTCATCGCGCAAGCCCTGTAGCTTGGCCTCCAGTGCCTTGCAGCGGTCCTGGGCGACGGCGGTATCCTTCAATGCCGTCTCACGAGCAGCTGCGGCCTGGGTGGCGGCTTGCTTCTCTTCCTCAGAAGCTGCCGCGGCCCGCCTTAGCGCCGCTCGGATGGAGGCGTCAGAATGAATCCAGCCGGGGACCAGCTCCAAGCGTCCGGCTACCAGGTGGGAGTCGGTGCCTTGGAGATCTTCTCACAGCTGGCCCAACTCAGAAAGGGCGCGGTCCAAGACAGGAGAGGAGGCAGAAGAACCTGGAACCAGCGGTGCAGGAGCAGGAGGCGGCAGCGTAACAATGGCTTGAGAAACTGGGGGCTCCTGAGCCTTGGGTACCTTAGCATCAGCATCGGGCACCGGCACCTCCGGAGCCTGCAGGGCCGCAGGGGCTGGCACCCCGCCAGGGCGTTCCTCCAGGCCTCGCGAGGATGACCGGGCAGGGGAGGCGTGAGCATCATCGCCTCCTTTTCCCACGGACGAAGGAGCGGCCGCGGCAGACGAGTCTGCTCCAGATGGAGTCACTATGTCCCCCTTCTTCTTCTTCGCCGCAAGCGGGAGCCTAACCAATTGATGGAGAACGTCAAGCCCCGGAAGCAAAAACAAGAGCAAGATGGAGTTCGAGCACTTACTGGTCAATCGCGGCATGGGTCACCGACGTCTTGCCGAGCTTGAAGCCCGAGAGCCTCTTGGTCCGGGGTGTAGCCTCAAGATGTTCAGGAGCGGAAGAGGGCGCAACAGAAGCGCTGGAGGCGGCTTCGGGCGGTACCTGGGCAGAAGCAGCCCCTCGGGAGATCAGAGCTGACCTGTCCTTCGGGATCGCGGGTGGATCCTCTTCCTCCCGCGTGGCGTCGGCCTCCTCATCGTCCAGCAAGGTGCGGAGGATGCTGGCCCTGCACCGGGGAGAAGTCACCCCCGTCCCCTCAATGGTCGCCTATGGGTCGCGCTCCTCTTCTTCTTCGTCTTCCTCTCCTCCCCTACGGGAGTCACTTGAAGACACTTCCACTGGCGCCGTTGCCCCCTGAGCCACAGGAGGCACCGCCAGCACTAGGCCACGGCCATCAAAGGTCGGCATGGCATCCACCACCTGCTCCCAGTCCTCATGGAGGAACAAGGGGGCGAAGAGCTGAGGCCAGTTCATCGTCAGCCAGAGCCACCGGATTCAGGCGGATCTTGTCGTCTGCACCCCCAAGCCTCCATAAGGGGCGCGAGTGCGCCTGAAGCGGAGCCACCCCTGCATCAGGAACTCCCTCAGGAGTGTGGCCCCCATCAGCTTTGCCGCCTTCACGTTGCCTGGCTTCAAGTCGGCGTTCATCCTCTCCAATACCAGCTTCGCCCTGTCGTCGGTAAGCTTCACGCGGGACCACCCTTCGTCAGACTGGGGTGGCTTCATTGGCAACGCCAACTGGGAGTGTACACATCTGGCATCCATCATGACCCACTTGCTCCGGAAGTTGTCGGCCCTCTTCCTGGTCTTTGAGATTGCGTTGGCCTTGGAGTACGCGACGAAGTTGGCGCACGCCAAGGTGTGCTCGCCCTTGATCTGGAGGGAGAATAAGTGGCGCAGCAGAGCCACGGACAGCATCACCCCAACATGCGCCTCGCAGTAGTAGGCGAAAATCGACAAAAGGAGCACAGAGTTGGGATGAAGATGCAGGGCCTGCAACCTGTAATGGCGGAGGACGGTGTAGAAGAAGTCGGAGAAGGGAGGAACCAGGCCGGCGACGATGGCATTCATGAAGAAGGGGTAGAAGGTGCTCCCCTTAGCCTCCGACTCAGCGGTGCCAGCCCGGAGTTCAGTCTCCCCCATCTCGCTGCCCTCCACCGCCATCATCGGGCGCGTAGCGGCGAGATTCTTCTCCGACATGTTGGGGGCATCCAGGGCCGGCGAATATGAAGCCGGGTGCGCGTCGACCTTGACCTTGTGGGGCGCCATTGCTCGCTGAAAGGGAAGGAGTGGAGCGGATCTGGAGATTTCGGAAGCAGGGAAGCAAGGAAAGGGGATCTGGACCAAGGCTAAGGAGAGCAATGAAGACAAGCCATGCCCAAACCAGCCTTTTGTCAGTCGGGCAGTTGCCCAGGCAGCGCGGGGAAGTGGAGATGCCCACGTCCAATCAGTTGCCATGCGTCGCCCAAGGCCGCAGGCTGTTGGGGCCGCGGCGCTCCGCACTTGCCCTTTGGCTTTGCTGCTAAGCCAAGTCCGAGCGCGCCTTGGGCCCGGGGGCTACTGTTGGCGTTCTGGGAACGGGGGTCCCCAAACTTGCCTGCCTGCGGCCTGCTGCATGGCTCAACCAGTGGCCCAGTACGGCCCGTCTTCATCAACCAAACACTCAAGACCCTCGTGAGGGGCCAAGCCTCGTGAGGCAGACGACGCAAGGCCTCCTCAAGGGCGGCCTCACCAGGCAGGCTCACGAGGAGGCGGAGAGATCAAGGCAAGGGGTACCTCGCGAGGTGCCCGTGACGCAAGCCATGACGATCGAGACCAGGTAGGCGCCGGCCTGCACAGTGTCCTTGTTTCCTCTTTGGTGCAAAGGGGGGTAAGCGCAGGCGCGGAGTACCGAGGCATCAGGAAAAGGTTTCCATATCGGTGCAACGAGACCAAGACCAGCAGAACGGCACGACGGAGGTCACCGTGGAGCCCAAGACGGCATCATCACAAGCACCTTTGGCAGTCGAAGACCACCCTTAGTCAGGATAGCTTGTACTAGCTGTGCCCTTTCAAAATGGATGTTGTTGGATCCCTTGCCGCTCAATATTTGGGAAGAGGACCAGGGCCTCTATAAATAGAGATAGCCATCACAGTAGAGGGTATCTGATCCGAACCCAACCCATCTACACACCACCAAGCACAAGAACACCTCTCCTCGCGAGACTGTTCTTCCTCTGTACTGTTCATCATTAGCCCAAGAGGCAATCCACCACACCACACACTGGATTAGGTTATTACACCACAACGGTGGCCCGAACCAGTATAAACCTCGTGTCTCTTGTGTTGTTCATCGATCTAACTTAGCAATCGCGACGAGGCTGAGGGCGTGTTTCGGCAGGGAGAAGATCTTGGTGCGCACCCCAGAGTTCGAACCTCAAGGGTTTTTCCGGAACCCGATATCCGACAATACTCACTTGAAGTTTGAAGGAAAGAGTATTTCCCTTTTGTTTTGATGTCGAAGGAACGCTTTTAGCATGTTTTCCTCGGTATCTTCGGCTCTGTTTTGTACCGCCCATTCATTTACAGTATTTGGGCTAATGACCCCAATGCCATAGATTTGTCCTCTTTTGCATTCGACGATCTTCAATCTACATAATATAGTGAGGGTAATTATATATACATGCAATGAACGAGCAGAGCTAGAGACTTAATTACAGAAATAATACTTACAGACAGTAGCAACTCATGAGAGTTTTGTCGATGGCGTCTTGATTGAATAACTGAAATAATTCCACAAATTTAACAGGCATCAGGTCGACTCAAATGAAGTCGTGCTCATCTTTAATTCCCAGCAACATACTGTCGGTCCCATCCTTGCTACAGGTTTCCAAGTACTAGTCATGCAATCTTCGCATCATCGTTGGTAGATGCAGGAGCTGATCAGGTTTGACGAGAGGCTTCTCGTGCTCGTATCTAAAGGGTTCTACTACCTCAGCCATTTCAAACTGTACATCATCACCATTGTAATCACCAAGAGTGGTACAGGGCACTAGCCCGGATGATTAGCGATATCGCTAGACACCTTGAGCGGGGGGCACAATTCCTTCTGCTGTTCGCCGAGCTGGGGAATTATTTTCCCACTTTGTCTTCCAGCACTGGTAGTACTTCCCGACCGCCGCACTTCGTCATATGTCTTTTGAATACAGCAATCATAGTGTGATTGCGGTGGAGGCGGTGGTGGTCGCTTAAGGGCATCGAGAAAGCGCTTCACTTTCACCGGATCTTTTATTTCCTTCGGAGGTGGATGTTTCGGTTCAAAATGGGCCTACACTTCGGCAGCCATGATGTCCTTGTTTTCCTCGTCAGCCCTCTCATATGGTAACTTTGGAGGAGCCTTGAAGCTTGGACCAGCTCTGAATTTCTTTCCTGTTGTACTCCTAGCCGCCGGAGCGATGACGCCTCTCTTCCACCGTTGCTGTGGCAGCAAAGTCCGCTGAAGCGGCGGAGCCCACTGAGGCGGAGGAGACGGCTGACGCGCCGGAGATAGCTGAGGCAGCAGAGACGGCTGATGCGCTAGAGACAGCTGAGGTAGAGGAGGATTCTGTTGAGGGGCCTCCTTCGTTAGAGTCCGCTGAGGCGGCGGAGACGGCTGACGCGCCGGAGCCGACTCAGGCAGCGGAGATAGTAGAGCTAGACTATGAGGAGTCTGTTGAGGATCCGACAGAGTGTGCTGAGTTGGTGTCTAGTTTGGAAGCAAGATGTTCTCCTTTCTCCATAGAAAGGTAGTCCTTAAGGCATTTTCCAGAAGATCTCCCCTTCACATGTAGGGTACTCAAGCTCCAGCCCCTCAAATCCGTCCATTATTTCATCCACCCCGACAATAGCAAAGCCGGCTGGAACCGGAGAAAAATGGAAAGTTGCATCAGGTCGAGGAGGTAAGACATAGCCGACCGCCACCTTCAAGGTCAGGTTATGGAATTTTACCATTGGCACACAATGTTCATTATCTGTGATACCATCCACGGGGTAGCAAGGAGCCGTGATACCAGACTGAACGGGCTTCGTGGAAGCAATGCTGCTTCTCCGCTGAGATGGTGGGGTAGCATCGTGGGCAGTATCGAATGAAGGATCTTCGTGCCGCTGAGATGGTGGGCCAATAGCTCGCTGGCTCTCAAGTGCCTCTAGTTTCGCTAATCTTTCATTGATCTTCATCATTTTGGTTGCTTCCTCTTTATTATTTCTCTCTTGGCTTCTCTAACCAGTGCTATCGGGAAACCCATGCACCCACGGAATGGATCCTGATGTGCCTTGTTTTCGTCCAGGGTGTTCAGGATTCCCGAGGGCCTTGGACAACTCGTCCTTCTCTTTGTCGGGATGGAACCTCCCTTCCTGCGCTTCCTTGATTGCTTCCTCAAGCTTTTCTTGACGGGTATTTCAAGTTGAGCTTTCGTGAAAACACACTTCCCTGATTCTGGGTCCAAAGTTCCTCCAACCCCGAAGAACCAAGTCCTTGCCCAATCTAGCCAGTGCAATGTCGCTGGTTGGACCCCTTTAGCAAGCAGGTCTTGCTCATCTTTGTCCCACGTAGGAAGGGCTTTGTTGTAGCCACCTGACCCCATAACATGGTGATACTTCTTCTTCGCAGCATTTTGCTTATTTATCTGTGACCTTTGCTTAGCCTTCTCCGATTTCTTGTTGGCCACAAATGTGGGCTAGTGATCTTTTATCTTCGCATATTGACCGGTGAATTCTGGAGTCTCGTCTTTCTCGACAAACTTTTTGTTCAATAGTTTCTTCCAGTTCTTGAATATTTCTGCCATCTTCATAAGAGCAAACACCTTGACCTTTCGGAGAATAACTAGCTTATTCGGATCCTCCTCCGGCGGTAGGCTGAAATTGGTCATCAGCGAGTTCCAAAGGTCATCTTTCTGTCTATCGTGGACATAAGAAACTTCAGGGTCCTTCTTCTTATTCCACTCTTGGATGCTGATCGGGACGCTGTCCCTAACAATAACTCCGCACTGATGTATAAATTTGTCTTTGATCCGCTTGGGAGCAATCAGTTGGCCATCTCGAGAGACTTCTTTGATCGTGAACCTTTCATCCTGGCCCAACCTTTTCTTCGGGCCTCATCTCCTTACCGAAGTTTGGCTCGATCCGGAGGGCTAAAAGAAGAAAGAAGCATCAATATATGTACATACAAAACAATTAATGCATCTAGTCAGCAGATGCCTAATTAATATATATTATATATACCTCGCCGGACTTTGGAATAGTTAAGGCTCCCTTCTCCATTCGATCACCAGAGCCGTCATGATCTCCTTCCTCCTCCATTGGATCACCGGAGCCGTCATCCTCTCTTTCCTCACCATCGGTGTCATTGAGTAATGACAAGGCGATATCACCTCAGTCACGGATTATGTCCCCCAACAATTCTTCTTTTTCTAAGTCTCTGTCCTAGTTTCTGCAAATATTACAACATGGCAATATACAACCATGAGAGATGGATTAGTGGCAAACATAGACTTAATCACAACAAGGAATCATATTCATATGAACAATGGATTAGTGGCAAAGATCATGCAAAGTTCACAAGTTTTATAACAGTCAGTTTCAGACGATCGTCGAGGACTCCTTCCCCCTCGTGTCTGATGATTCGTCCTATCTTTCGAGAGAGGATACTTTTCGGACCGCCTCAAAATCAAAGTTATTGGGGTTATGTTCTAATGACCCCCCTCATGTCGAAGTTATCGGGGTTATGTTTTAACGACCACCTCTCTCTAGTTTTCATATGCCTCAAAATCAAAGTTATATATCGGGGTTATGTTTTAACGACAAGATGAATAAAAGGTTTATACACAAGATGAAGACAAAATGAAGACAAGATTTATACACACGGATGAATACACAACTATACGAATGAACCAACCATCATCCTATGAACAAAACTCAACATACAACAAATGGACACCTTTTGTCGAATAGCGGAGGGACGATCAGGGACCAAAACTCCATGGAGATGCAACACCACAACCTGTAATTCCACCGATTGAAAAAGAATTAGGAAAAACCCAAGTATTGCTAGTAGAATAACTTGACATAATCACAACAAGAAACTTGACAGAAACTTGTCCATGATCTCATCGATCTTGAGCAGAGTAGAGTATATGCCACAACATTACTAAAGTTTGCCACAACTTTGCCATACAAGGTCAAAAGCTCTAAATTTCATAACTTTGCCACAACAAAAAATTCTTCAATGAACATCAAAATGAACTCTTAGTAAACTCTAAAGACAAAATGATCATCCATCCATCTAAACATAGCTATCTATCAATCCATCTAACATCTCATACATATTTCATGCAACAAACAAAGCATGGCATGGCGGAAACAGAGCAAAGACAAAATGAACTCTAATGCAAAAAAAAATGTTCTTTGATTTGCAAAGGAGCTATATTCTTGCCAATTCTTTTTCACCCACCAAAATTACTCCATCTATTTGACAGTACCCACAACCCATTCCACCAAAAACATTTGGTTCCATAGTTCAAAATTTTCAAATTTCTTTCAGTTCAAATTTGGACCAGATTCAAACTCCATGGTCAAAGCCCAATTTAAATTGCTCCAAAAATTCTGAAACTTTGCCAAGCTCTCTTTTGTGCATCAATAACTTACCACCAAAATTCTCAAAAATTCCTAAAATTCCTAGAGCCCTCTAGCACTTCATCATACACATGATGTGCATTGTTTACCACTTTCAAAAAATTCAGTGAATTCAGAACAGTTTTTATCAGGATGACCACTTTAGCATGCTTTAGATATGCTACAGGAGTCCTACATGGCAACAAAAGGTATGGAAAGAATGTACTAGTTACCCTTAACAAAATATCCTTAGTGAACATGTTCATTTAAGCTACAAATTTGAGGCTAGCATCAAGGCAAAATGCAAAGTTATATAACAATAGTTTTTAGACTTAGTGAAATTTAGCATAAGCATGATGTTAAGCGCCGGCAGCAGCTCGGAGGAGGAGAGGCTCACCAGCGGGATGACTCGCTTGGGCTCGTCGGGGCGGGCCGGCGGGACGGCGCGTGGGGGGAGGTCTCGACGACGGCGTTGGGCAGGTGTTGGTGTCAAAACTGGCGGATCTCGTAGTAGGGGTCCGAAGCTAAGCGTCTTGGAGCGATGGTAACATGGACACAGGATTTTACCCAGGTTCGGGCTCTCTCGAAGAGATAATACCCTACGTCTGATTGTATTCATATGAGGGATAGTACAGAGTACATATATCTACCACAAGATTGTTCTAATGAATATAAGTTGATCTATTGACTAGTCTGGCCTCGGTTTATATAATGCACTAGAGGCCTAGGTTTTAGGAGAGTCATCGTCTTAGGCGCCATGTCTTGTGGAATATTCCTTGTATGCGGCATGGGCTGCCCGAACTGGCCCAATAGTGAATGGCCATGGGTGTCCACGGCCCGATCTAGCTGGTCGGGAGACGACGTGGTGAGTACCCCCTAGTCCGGGACACCTTCAGTAGCCCCCTGAACCGGTCCTCAAGTTGGGGATGCTCCTCGATTCTTCCAAACTGTTCTTCATCTTCGGTCGTCGGTCTTGAAAATTGGTTCAACAAATCTTCTCATCTTCGATCTTGAGGATCACTGAAGTGGATCCGAAGAGTTTACATGTCGAGTTTCCAAGGAGCCCCTTTAAGTTTCCGGCATTTATCAATGCCTTGTTATTTTACGCCACACCTCTGGTTTGAGGTGTTTCCCGTGCGGGGGCATCTTCTCATGTCCGAGCTCCAATGCCGGACTTACCCAAGCTCCAACGCCGGACTGCATCCGAGGTGCCTTTTTGCAGCCAAGCTCCAACCACCGGACTCTATCCATGCTTCAACGTCGGACTGTATCCGAGCTCCAATGCGGACTGTATCCGAGGTGGTGCCCCACCTTGGTCTTGGGCTGACTTTTTGCAGATATATTTGGATTGGTGCAATTTATTTGCTGGCAAGATGTATAGCCAATAGCCCTCAAGGTGTTTGTCAGTCTAAAATCCGAGATGCACCTGAAGATAACATGGAACCGCTGATCCCAGTAGCCCCTGAGACTCAGGTCGATTCGGGAAATCGGGCTGAGGATCAACTCCTAGTTCGGTAGCATATGTAGGAACAGAAACACAGTGTAATATATTAGAGGAGATAGTGATCAATAGACGGACCCTTGGGAGAGGGTTTTGAGAAGTCGTCGTAATATATCATCTTGATGCCGGATAAGCCCCAGATGGTACCTATTGTTGTCCAAAGACACGTTTGCCCATAGTTCGGTCATGCCGAACCCTAAGCACTTTGAATTTTCTTCATTGAATAGGCCATGCAGTAGCCCCCGATCCACTGGCTGGGTGGCAACACCAGATCAGGGGATTGATGTGCCCCTTTAATATTTGTAAATGATAAGCCCAAAGCCCAGCAGCCCCCGAGCCTTAATGTGGGCACGGGTGGCCGAATTAAGGATCGATATCCAGAGTAAAATCACAAATTATGTGTAATGATTCTATGTATCCAAGTACTCTACATCGTTAGTTCCCGGATCCGCATTGTACAAAACCTTGTTGACCGACCATCGGCTTCAACCTCCTAGGCCAGTAGCCGAGGAGTGTTTGTCCTACTTTATAAAGCCTTTATAAGGGCAGAGATTTACAACAAACAAGGCTCGGGGACGGCACGGTGAGTACCCCCTAGTCCGGGACACGACGTGCTGAGTACCCCCTAGTCCGGGACACTGTCAGCAAGGCTCGGGGACGGCACACGTCGGTGGCAGCGATGAGGAGCTCGCTCGGGGAGGAGGGCGAGGAGGTCCGGCGACAAAGACGGCAGGGAGGTCCGGCGATTAGGAGCAGGCTCGGGGACGGCTCAGAGGGGACGGTGTGCTCGGGCAGCCTGGCGGCGTCGAGGTGGTCTTCTGCGTCGTCGGGGAACTACAGATGGCCTTTGGAAATTGTCCTAAGTGTCGTTTATATAAAGAGACCTTTAGTCCCGGTTGGTGGCTCCAACCGAAACTAAAGGCCACTCATCAGTCCCAGTCCGAGCTACCAACTGAGACTAAAGGTGAATTTCATTAGCCCAAAGGGCGGGAAGCCCAGGCCTTTAGTACCGGTTGGTGGCTTAGACCGGGACTAAAGGGGGGGCTTTAGTCCCGGTTGGAGCCACCAACCGAGACTAAAGGCCTGGCACAGCAGTGTCGAAAGTTTAGTCCCACCTCGGTAGTTGAGAGGCGCCCACACTGGTTTATAAGCCACGCTACGGCTGAGCTGTCGAGGTCCTCCCTATTGCAGGCAGTACATGCCTAACCTTTGTCTCTGCCATGTTGGGCCTGCTGGGCCCACGGGCCTGCATCGTGGCCCATGGACAGATGGGTTTCTAGTCGTATGCAGGCCGTGGTGGCCTAGTAGGCGGCATTTTTTTATTTTTATGTTATTTTAGTTTGCTACTAAAGTTTTTAACAAAAAATACTTTATTAAAATTCTTTTCGCTATTAAAGTTTTTAACAAAAAATTCTTTGATAATTTTAGTTGCATAAATTTTATATTATTTTAAGTTAATATTATTTTGATAATAACTAGAGGTTTCTAAAAGCTTTTTAGTTGATTCTTTTTGCTATTGAAGAATATTATAGTTTTGTTTTAGTTGATCATAACAAAATATTTTAATTGATTCTTGTTAGTTCATTGTTTTTGCTATTAGAGTTTTATAAAAGCTTTTTAGTTCATTCTTTTTGCTACTAGATCATTCTTTGTGCTAAATGACCCTGAAATTTAAAAGCACTACAAATGAACTATGAAAAGGTTGAAACTTGGCATGGTGTCATAATTTCACCCACATAGCATGTGCTAAAAAATTGAGAGGGTTACGGGAAAAACTGGATGCACTTTGTGTACAAACTGGACAATCTCTTTCGAAGTATCAGGGTTTCAGACGTAAACTCATCTACTACAAAGGGATTTCATTTTTTAACTTATTTTAACTCCAGAATATTTGTGTGTTCAAATGCACCATTCAAAGCCACATCATCAATTTTCAACCCTTCTGTCACTTCATTTGTCAATTTTCATGCATTTAATGATTTACTTTGAGCTAAATGACCCTGAAATTGACAAGCACTACAAATGAGCTCCGAAAAGCTTGAAACTTGGCATGGTAATTTCACCCACATAGCATGTGCTATTAATTTGAGAGGGTTATGGGAAAAACTAGATGCACTTCGTGTACAAACTGGACAATCTCTTTCAAAGTATCAGGGTTTCGGATGAAAACTCTTCTATTACAAAAGGGATTTCGTTTCTTGACTTGTAACTGCAATGATATTCTAGATCAAAGCCATCATCAGAATAGTTGTGGAGAAAAAGTCTTCACTTTTTCTTCGTGTGTGTCCCTTGCTTATTGCACCGTAACCATGGATAATATTCATCGTTTAATAGGATGCTTGGGTCAGCATTCACTTTGAAGGGAGGAATTTCATGAAACTTTTCATAATCTTCAGACATGTCTGTCTTGCCCTCCACTCCCATGATGTCTCTTTCCCCTAAAAGAACTATGTGTCGCTTTGGCTCATCGTATGATGTATTCGCTTCCTTATATTTTCTTTCTCTCGGTTTGGTAGACATGTCCTTCACATAGAAAACCTGGGCCACATCATTGGCTAGGACGAATGGTTCATCTGTGTACCCAAGATTGTTGAGATCTGATACGTTTCCAATGTATCTATAATTTATAAAGTATTCATGCCCTTATATTATCATTCTTGGATGTTTTACAATCATTTTATAGCAACTTTATATCATGTTTTTGGGACTAACCTATTGGCAAGTGTCCAATGCCAGTTGCTGTTTTTTGCTTGTTTTTTACATCGCAGAAAATCATTACCAAACGGAGTCCAAACGCTGCGAAACTTTTTGGAGATTTTTATGGACCAGAAGACACCCAGGAGACATGGAGTTCAAGTCAGAAGAGCCACGAGGCAGCGACAAGGCTGGACGGCGTGCCCATGGGAGTAGGGCGCGCCCCCTGCCTTGTGGGCCCCTCGTGACCCCCTGACCTAGTTCTACCCCCTATCACTACAAAAAAGACACATCCGTGACATTTTGGGCCGAACAAATTTTTTTCCGGTCATGCTTATGACACTTCTATGACGATAATTGTGACAAAACCCGGTATCATCATGGATGTGGTGGGCTCCTACTTCTATGACAAAAAATCATGATAGAAAATGGGCTTTTTTTCCTGGGCGGGCCGGAGACGCACCTGCATGACATTCTTTGGCCATAAATGATGGAAAAAATTGTGGTAGAAGCGAGGGCGAGGAAAATTTCGGGGAGTTCTCGGTTACGGTGGGTGGTCGGGGCCAAGCAATGCACGGAGGTTTGCGCATTTCTCTCGTACACGTACGCGTGTGTGTGTGAGGTGTTCCGCTCTAACTAAACCCGAGCGAGGCGTGGGGCTCTAACTAAACCCGAGCGATTGCACTAGCTACGTTACTGAACCCCGATCGATCCCTTGCTGTTAACTGAACCCGAGTGATTCCTTCGCTACTGCTGCTAACTGAAGCCGATCGAAGCTGCCTCTTGATGAACAGTTCCCGGTGGGGGTTGAATGAACAGTTCCCGGTGGGGTTTGGATGAACAGGATCCCGTGGTAGTAGAGGTTGTTGCCGCTGAATGAACAAGACCCCGATCGAGGAGGTGGGTGTCACGCCCAAGATGCGACCCTATCCTAAAGGAACACGAAGGTCCCACCAAGGATAGAAGCGCATCTTGAAGACGCTTTTGCAAGGTGGATATCATTACATCAACATTACATAATATTTGGGAAAACATACAAGGCATACAAATGCCGCAAGAATACATCAATACATCATACATAAGCTCAACATCCGACTACGGATGAATCATAAACAGAAACTCGAACGACATCCACCCTGCTAGCCCAGGCTGCCGACCTGGAACCTATCCCCTGATCGAAGAAGAAATGGAAGAAGAACTCCAAAACAAGTAAACATCGCTCTCACGTCATGATCATCGCAAAACCTGTACCTGCAACTAGTGTTGTAGTAATCTGTGAGCCACGAGGATTCAGCAATCCCATAACCATGGGTATCAAGACTAGCAAAGCTTAAAGGGAAAGGAAAGGATAAGTGGTGAGGTTGCAGCAGCGACTAAGCATGTATGGTGGCTAACTTACGCAAAAGAGAGCGAGAAGAGAAGCAAAGGAACGGTCGTGAACTAGCAATGATCAAGAAGTGATCCTGAACTCCTACTTACGTCAAACATAACTCAGAAACCGTGTTCAGTTCCCGGACTCCGCCGAGAAGAGACCATCACGGCTACACACATGGTTGATGCATTTTAATTAAGGTCAAGTGTCAAGTTTTTAACAACCGGATATTAACAAATTCCCATCTTCCACATAACCGCGGGCACAGCTTTCGAAAGATAAATACCCTGCAGGGGTGTCCCAACTTAGCCCATTATAAGCTCTCACGGTCAACGAAGGATATTCCTTCTCCCGGGAAGACCCGATCAGTCTCGGAATCCCGGTTACAAGACATTTCGACAATGGTAAAACAAAACCAGCAAAGCCGCCCGATGTGCCGACAATCCCGATAGGAGCTGCACATATCTCGTTCTCAGGGCAACACCGGATGAGACATCCTACAAGTAAAACCAGACCTCGAGTTTCCACGAGGGGGCCCCGCAGTCTACTCAGTTCGGACCAATACTTAGAGAAGCACTGGCCCGGGGGGGGTTAAATAAAGATGACCCTCGAGAGAGCGACTCCCCAGGGAAAAGAAATAGGCTAGGCAAATGGTAAAACCAAGGTTGGGCCTTGCTGGAGAACTTTTATTCAAAGCGAACTGTCAAGGGGGTCCCATAAATCACCCAACCGTGTAAGGAACGCAAAATCCGGGAACATAACACCGGTATGACGGAAACTAGTGCGGCAAAAGTGGAACAAAACACCAGGCATAAGGCCGAGCCTTCGACCCTTTACCAAGTATATAGATGCATTAATAATATAAGAGATATTGTGATATCCCAACATAACATAATCCAACATGGAGCAATCTTCATCTTCACCTGCAACTAGCAATGCTATAAGAGGGGCTGAGCAAAGCGGTAACTTAGCCAAACAACGGTTTGCTAGGAAGGGTGACAAAGGTTAGAGGTTCATGGAAATTTGGGAGGCTTGAGGAGCAAGTGAATAGGTAGCACAGCAAAGCGATAGAACGAAGCACTAGCATAGCAATGATAGTAATGAGATCCAAGGTGACGGTCATCTTGCCTGAAATCCTGCTAGGAAGAAGAACGAGTCCATGAAGAAGATGAAGCCACGAAGACGAACGAATCCTCACGATCGCAACGACACGGGAACTATTGAGAAGAAGCACACAACATGGTAAACACACCACACATGAACAAGGCATGATGCTCAACCAAGAATGATGCATGACAAGGCTATATGAAACTACTCATGACAGGAGATGATGCTTGCAAGAACAACACATCAAAGCATGTTTAAATGAGGCCGGAAACAACATATAACAATTCCGGTAAGTCCTCATATGCAAATTATCGAAATTGGTTCAGAACTGAATAAACCTTATGTTCAAGTTGTTAAACAGCAAGTTAAGATGCACCACGATGATCTACATGAAAATCTAGTCAAGTTACATTTAAAGTTCATTAGATTCGGAGCTACGGCCTAGAAGATATGAGCAAAACAAGGTAAACATGGCATTGATGCAAAATGCATACAAACATCAAGCAAACACCTCAAAACAAGGATGCAACACGATTATATGAAGCTACATACAAAACTAAGCAAGTTTCATGTAGAGCATGCTCAAAACGGAGCAACGGTGCAACACATACACTCCAAACAATATATAGCAACAATCTATCCAAAACAGCAACTAGGCATTAGGCAAGCATCAAAACAATATGCTACAGCAACTAAACATGAAAAAGAAGGCATGGACATGATGTACAGGTAAAGCACAACAAAACATGAACACTGAGCTATCTCCAGAAATCACTAGAACATGCTCAAAAGGACATGGCAAGATTGCAAGTAATAACAGGTTCACAGACTTGGCAGAATTACTGGACATGGCAGAAACAGCATCAGGTAGCAATGTTTAGAGCTATGAAGCAACATGCTACAGGAACATATCATAGCAAACAAAGGCATGGCATGAATTTAATCAAAGGATATAACAAAAGTCCCTTACTGACCATAAGCCAAAAAGGAACAGAAGATATGATGGCAACCATGTAAACATAGTAATTTCGTTATCAGGTTTCAGACGGCAGAAAACAGAGCATGGCAGAAACAATAATATGAAGGCCTCTTGGTGAGCTTGATGCACTCACCACAAAGCAATGCATGACAAAACTAGCATACCTACAGAAAGATGGCATGTTTATGAAGCTATCCATGGCAAGAGCAAAAGCATAGCATGTGTGGATCAACTACAATAAGCTTGGCAAAATTGCATATCATGTTAAGAATCTGCCAGAAATATTTTATAGCAAAAGTAGAGCAAGATTGAGTCATGCTATGGTACTCCATAATTGCAAACAAGGGCAGGAATGGATCAACTGCAACTATAGGTACAAAACATCCTTACTGAACATCTCCAAAATATGCATGGATCTCTCTGTAGCATCAATTACATGGCAACAAATAACAGCAGACAAAGACTTGGAGAAATCACCAAGTCCCTGAAATCAGAAATATTACGGAGCCTAGTTTGCATGCTTGTGCTAGTTAGTCACCACAGAGATCACAAAAATACATGGCATACACCACTGGAAAGATGGCATGGCATACAACAAAACACATGTAGAGCTCATACTCATAAGATGCACAGATTAAATGCAACAAAAATAACAAATCACGAAGTTCTGATAACAGACAGCAGATAACAACAACTAGCACTCTTGCAACGATGATTTGGGCCTCAAGATGGACTCTAATGAACATGGTGCAATTGAACAAAATGAAGAGCATCACGAGGCAAACAAGTCGGTATATTATACATGCACAATGGATCTACGAGCAGAAAGTTACGCTAGGTCAAACAAGTGCACATGAGATGAAAAATTCTAGGAGTTAGACAAAATCAGGAAAAAAACAGGTGAGCGTCACATAGCTATATCGGCGGCGCGTGCAGAGCTCCGGCGAAGGGAGAAGGGCGAGGGAGGCCGGATCCGCGCCGGGGATGGATGGATCCGGGCGGCGATGCGGCGCGGAGGCGCGCCGGCCTGCGGAGGAAGGCGGCGGGTCGCGGGTTCGCCGACGATGCGGAGCACGGCGGTGGGGAGGAAGCGAGGCGCGGTCGCCGGGGTGGCGGACGGGCGGCGCGGACGACGGGGAACGGCGGGGACGCGGCGGCGCCGGGCGTCGGGCGGAGGTGAGGCGCCTCGGGCGCCGGAGGCAGGCGGCGGGGACGACGCCGGCGGGACGCCGGCGCTGGAGGCGGCGGGCGGCGGGGCTCGGGCCCGATCTGGCCCTGGGCGGGCGGATCGGGGCCCCGGTGGGCTGCGGCGGCGGGGAGAGAGAGGGCCGGCGGCGGCGACGTGGCGCCTCCGGATTGGTCGAGAGCGGGGGCGTGGACATGTCCGGCGGAGGGGATCTTTGTCCGGTGGCGCGAGGTGGAAGGAGCTAGGGTTTGTACCGCGAAATTTCGGGGGGAGGTGCAAATATATAGGCAGAGGAAGCTAGGAGTATACCAAGGCCACTTGACAAGACTCGGTCCATTCCGAGAACGTCCAACACCCGCTCACGAAAAGAAACAAAAGGGGTGCGCCGGAGGAGGTGGGAGTGCCGGATTGCAAAACGGACAACGGAGAAAATGCTCGGATGCATGAGACGAACACGTATGCTAATGCGATGCACATGATGACATGATATGAAATGCAGATGATGACATGGAAAAATGCAACACGCAAGCAAAAGACATGGCAACGACAGCGAATAACTGGGTGACACCTGGCGCATCGGATCCGGGGCGTTACAGTGGGGGTGGATGAACAGTAGCCGGTGGAGGGACCCCGTACATGGTGGGCTGGTTGAACAGGACCCCGTGGAGGCCTGGTTGAACAGTAGCCGGTGGAGGCTGGATGAACAAGACCCCGTGGAGGTCTGGACGAATAGTAGCCGGTGGAGGTTGGATGAACAGGCCCCCATGGATGAACAGTAGCTGGTGGAGGCTGGAGGAAGTCAACACTACAAAAAAAAGACACATCCGTGACATTTTGGGCCGAACGAAATTTTTTTCTGTCATACATATGACACTTCTATGACGATAATTGTGACAAAACCCGGTATCATCATAGATGTGGTGGGCTCCTACTTCTATGACAAAAAATCATGACAGGAAATGGGCTTTTCATCCTGGGCGGGCCGGAGACGCAGCTGCATGACATTCTTTGGGCCGTCCATGACGAAAAAACCATGCTAGAAGCGAGGGCGAGGAAACTTTCGGGGAGTTCCCGGTTACGGTGGGAGGTCGGGGGCTGAGCGATGCACGTTTCTCTCGTACACATACGCGCGTGTGTGCGAGGCATTGGCTCAAACTGAACCCGAGCGAGGCGTTGGGCTCTAACTGAACCCGAGCGATTGCACTGCAGGCTACACGTTACTGAACCCAAGCGATCGATCAATGTCTGTTAACTGAACCCGATCGAGCGATTCCTTCGCTACTGCTGCTAATTGAAGCCGATCGATGCTGCCTCTGGATGAACAGTGAGCGTTGCTGGGGGGTTTGGATGAACAGTTCCCGGTGGGGTGGATGAACAGGACCCCGTGGTGTTGCCTCTGGATGAACAGGACCCCGATTGATCGAGCCGGTTGGGGCTGGATGAACAGGACCCCATGGAGGGCAGGATGAACAGGACCACCCCGTGGAGGGCAGAATGAACAGTAGACGGTGGAGGGCTGGATGAACAGTAGCCCGTGGAGGGGTGGTTGAACAGGAGCCCGTGGAGAGGGCTGGTTGAACAGTAGCCGGTGGAGTAGTGCGTGGTGGAGGCTGGATGAACAGGAGCCCGTGGATGAACAGTCGCAGGTGGAGGCTGGAGGAGGTCGACGGTGGATGAACAGTAGCCTGTGGAGGCTGGAGGGGGTTGACGGTGGAGATGAATAGTATCCCGTGGAGTCCCATTTTGCGGTACGCCACACCCCTCCGATGAACAGGACCCCCGTTTCGACCGTAGCGCTCCAACACAAGTCCGTTTCCTCCGTTTTGCGGTACTCCACACCCCTCCCGATCAACAGGACCCTGTTTCGATCGTAGGAGGTCCATTTCCTCCATTTTGCGGTACGCCAGACCCCTCCCGATGAACAGGATCCTGTTTCAAACGTGGCCAGTCGAACACAAGGCCGTTTCCTCCGTTCTGCGGTACGCCAGGCCTCGTTTCCATCGGCTGTTCCATCCAAGCCCTCCCGATGAACACGACGACGCATTCTGTTCCGACCCGGCCGGTTGGCTCCCACGCGTTCCGTTGCCTCCCGATGAACACGACGCATTCCGTTGCCTCCCCATGAACACGACGCATTCCGTTGCCTCCCCATGAACACGACGACGACGCTGTTTCTCCGTTCCGACCCAGCCATGTACACGAGCCCTGGTCGTACGTATGCGCGAGTAGGCGTTCGAGACCCCTCCCGTATGTACACATACGTGGCCGTATTTTCTTTCTTGCACCCTGGCCGCCGTACGTACGTGTACATGCTACGTGCGCGCCTCTACTACGACACGTACGCGCCTCTACTATGACACGTGTGCGCCTCTACATCCACCAGTATATATGTACATACACGTTCGCGACCAGAATGACAACGCTACGTACGCTTCGACCAGGTGGGTCCCGACTGTTCGGCACTTCCTTGCCTGCGAAGATGTAGCTGGTGGGTCCCAGCAGTCAGGGGGGCGAATCGTTTTTTTTTGGACGCACTTCCTTGCGTGCGAAGATGTAGCTGGTGGGTCCCAGCAGTCAGGGGGAAATGTTTTTTTCACAAAATAAAGTGGCCCATCCGGTGGGTCCCAGCTGTCAGGTGGAGGAATCATTATTTTCCGCGTAATAAGGAGGCACTTCCTTGCTGCGGCCGTGGACCCAGCTGTCAGCCTCTCCACGTACAGTCCACGTCCGATGGAAGTCGTTCCTTGACCACGTTGACCACACCGCGCCGAGAGCACCAGGGCGGTGGACGACGGCGAGGCCTAGGAAGGGGACGACGGGGAGCCGGGGAAGACGCGCAGTGGAAGCCCGCGCGGAGAGGAGTACGAGGGTTCACTGGTTCGGCTGCGGTGTGAGGCTGTCGTCGCCGCAGGGCCTGGCCAGCGATGGGAATAGTAGGGGCGGTGAGGCCTCCGCGGCAGCACAGCCGGCCACGGGAGGCAGGAGCATGCGGCACGACCGGCGCTGCTTTGAGCGGCTGGAGCAAGAAGACCAGAGGTTGAAGAAGCACTAGGGCCGTTGGATGGACATCGTACGGTCACTGGAGCTAGAATCGTTCATATTGACTACAGTTGACAAAGGCCCCCGTCCCAGTCAACTTAGTAGGCCCACAAGTCAGCCTCCCACATGGTGGGTCCCAGCTAGCAGGGGGAGTATTCATTTTTTTGTGCGTAATAAGGAGGCACTTCCTTGCGTGCGAAGATATAGCTGGTGGGTCCGAGCTGTCAGCGGCGGTACGTTTTTTCGCGAAATACAGAGGCCCTTTCGGTGGGTCCCTGATGTCAGGTGGAGGAATCATTATTTTGCGCGTAATAAGGAGGCATTTCCTTGCATGCGGCCGTGGACCCAGCTATCGGCCTCTCCACGTACAGTCCACTTCAGATGCATGTCGGTCGTTGACCACGTTGACCAGGCCGCGCTGAGAGCACCAAGGCGGTGGACGACGGCGAGGCCTAGGAAGGGACCGACACGGAGGCAGGGAAGACTCGGCAGTTGTTTCCCACGCTGAGGGGAGTACGACTGTACGAGGGTTTACTGGTTCGTCTGCCGTCGCCGGAGAATAACAGCAGGTGTGGGTGAGTAGAGGGATGGCTAGGCCAGCGATGGGAGTAGGTGGGGCAGTGAGGCCTGCGCGGCAGCACAGCCGGCCGCGGGGAGGAGGGAGCAGGCAGTCCCGCCGGCGCTTGTTTGAGCGGCTGGAGTAGGAAGAGCAGAGATTGAAGAAGCACGACGGCCGTTCGATGGACATCCAACAGTCACTGCTTGTGCGTCAACCTTTTTTTTAGGAAAGCCTCAAATCTGTCAAAAACAGCATACATCCCATCTGCCATTATTTCTAATAATTTACAGCCCATTTGCTAACTCTTAAGGTTTTTTTGGAGCCCATATTCTTTTTGTTAGCATTACAGCCCATATTGTGGCCACGGTTAAAAAATTATACGAAATTTTGCATATTTCGGTGCGGTCCGAACTGTTTTTATTCCCGAAATTTCGACTCACATTCAAACAGATTTTAAAAATAAATGTATATCAATATAAAATCCAACAAATTCTCCACGCATAAAAATTAATGTAATTTAAAATCTCGAAATGAAAAAAAGATATTTGAAACTAATTGCCGGTTTGATGTGTTTTAAAAATGTACAGCCCATTTCTCATTACTGATAGGCCATTTTCTCGGCCAGCCGAATGAAGCTCTCCTCGTCTTGAAAGATTTGCAGCCCAACAGGCCTGACAAAGTGACTTACTTGGCAAATCACAAAAAACTAGGTTGTGGCCGTGGACCCAGCTGTCAGCCTCTCCACGTACAGTACTCTTCCGATGGAAGTCGGTCGTTGACCACATTGACCACGCCGTTCCGAGAGCACCAAGGCGGTGGACGACCGCGAGGCCTAGGAAGGGGACGACGCGGAGCCAGGGAAGACGCGGCAGTGGATGTCCATGCGGAGAGGAGTACGAGGGTTCACTGGTTCGGCTGCGGCGTGAGGCTGCCGTCACCGCAGAATAACAGGGGGTGTGGGTGAGTAGAGGGATACCCTGGGCCAGCGGTGGGAGTAGTAGGGGGCGGTGAGGCCTCCGCGGCATAACAGCCGGCCACGAGAGGCAGGAGCACGCGGCACGACCGGCGCTGCGTTGGGCGGGTGGAGCAAGAAGACCAGAGGTTGAAGAAGCACTATGGCCGTTGGATGGACATCGTACGGTCACTGGAGCTAGAGTCATTCATATTGACTAAGTTTACAAAGCCCTCCGTCCTCGTCAACTTAGTAGGCCCACAAGTCAGCCACCCACTATGGTGGGTCCCAGCTAGCAGGGGGTATTCATTTTTTGGTGCGTGATAAGGAGGCACATCCTTGCGTGCGAAGATATAGCTGGTGGGTCCGACCTGTCAGCGGGGGGGGGGGACGTTTTTTCGCGAAATACAGAAGCCCTTCCCACATACAGTGCACGTACAGTGCGTAATAAGGAGGAAGTTTCCTTGCGTGCGACCATGGACCTTGTGGGTCCCAGCCGTCAGGCTCTCCACGTACAATCCTCTTCCGATGACTCTCGTATGTTGACCACGCCGCGCCGAGCGCACCGAGGCGGTGGACGACGGCGAGGCCCCAGACTGGAACGACCCGGAGATGGGGAAGACGCGGCAGTGGAGTCGCAGACGGAGAGGAGTGGGAAACTTGACTGGTTCGGGTGCGGGGTGGGCCTACAGTCGGCAGAGAATAACAGGAGGTGCGGAGTGGAGGGATGGCCTGGCCATCGGCGGGGTAGCGTTTCGCCGAGGAGCGCAAAACAACGCCGCTGGACGTCGAAGGCTGGAGCAGGCGGTTCCCGCAACGCTGGGGGAAGAAGATGAGAGATTGAAGAAGAATGTCGGTCGTTGGATGTAAATCCAACGCCTTCTTAGGCTTCGACCTACTGGCCCACATGTCAGCCAGTCCATTTGTTTTTTAGTCCATTTGGTGGGCTGGGTGAAACAATGATGTAGCATCTATGCAGCCCGTTTAGATCCCATTTGCATTTTTCTCGAAATCCGCGGACTTGCTGGGCTGGGTGAAAATATCATGTTGGGCTAGACGGAGAAATGTAATAAAAACATAAACACATGATTGCACGTCAGTAAAATCTTTGCAAGCTTATGTACGCAATCACTAGGAGTTAACTTGCCAAGTTATATATAAACAATTATTATTATTATTTTGTAAGAACTTTCAACTTATGAAATAAAATATCATTTTAATTTGATGAGTTAATAGTACGTGGGGTATTATTATTTTTTAGGCTAGACGTGGGACCGGTGAGTTGGTTCTAGGGGAAAGTACTGGGAGAAAACTCAGTTTACATCGAAAAAGGAAGTGGGAGAAAATTCAGAGATCTGTTGGGTCCACCTGAGGAGGGGAATATGTTGGGAGGAAGGAGATTCAAAGCACGGCAGCCGAGTGAACTAGTTTTATTTTTACGGACAAGTGAACTAGTTTACATACATAAGCAAATAGCCACTAAAAAAGCAATCGGGTTAATGCGTTCTTAAAAGAAATATTTCGGACAAAACAGATAATTACGACACATAGGCTAATGCATGAAACACTCAGATGATAATGGTGCTTATAAACAGATAAAGTACAACATCTAGACCTTCCTGGCACGCTTGATCATGACGCTGCGGCTGTCCGTGTACTCGTTGGTTACGGGAAGCAGACACGCCCTCATGTCCAAGATCTGCCTGTATATGTCGTAGCATGCGTATGCGTCCTTGGCCGCGTAGGTTATGTAGGCTAGATTCAGAGGTACCTCCCTCGTGTTCAGGTCGTCTTCTTTCATGTTGGCGTATCAGGGGTCGATGATGGTCTTAGCGAGGTCAACCACGGAGTCCTTCTCCCGCCCGTTGCTGATGATCTTGTATTGCTTTTGGATGTCGACAAGCTTGTTGCACCAGATGGCCGAATCATCGCGTTCTTCCTTCTCTCCACCGTAGCGAAGGTGCAGTCAGCGCTGCCGATGAAATGAGCGAATGCTCCAGAACCTGGTGCAGCCATAGGACTGAGGCGAGGCAGAGCTTCACCGAGTCCGTATCGTTGGTGTACATCACATTCAACTTGGTGCAGCCATAGGACTGAACGGCGAACTCAAAGGGGAACTCCTTGCTGAAGTCCATATCCAGCAGGCTCACCCCTCGGATCGCCATTGGAGTCTCTTTGAGTGAACGAGTGTGTAGGCGGCGGCAGCAGTTCGTTTTTCAGCTCTTGGGGAACTGGATTCAACAGTAAGCTGAGTGTGTACAGGAGACAACAGTTACTACCCCTCCCTCGTCCGCTGCACGCCCGGCAGAAGATGCACCCTCGGCCACACGTCGGTTCACGAGCGGGTCTGTATTGGTACTGTAATAACAGGAGTTAGTGGTCACTTTACTTAAATTTAATTAGCTTTAATCGAAATTTATACTTAAAACAAGCAATGCATTCGCTCGTTCTATCAGTGCCACAGGATCAACATGCACAACAATTAGAATTATTATTCTCAGGACGCTCACGATCAGCACATTTGTCGCACTTTCACAAAGATAATGCTACCAAGTTTGAACTGTTTGTTATGGTTGTTGTCCTCTGCATCATCATGCCGTGTTTCCCAGCTTGCAAGATTCAAAACCAACAAATAAGATCCAAATAATAAGTACAACAAAGATGCCTACACATCTCATTGATTCCCAGCTTGCAAGATTCAGAACCAACAAATAAGATCCAAATAATAAGTACAACAAAGATGCCTACACATCTCATTGATTCCCAGCTTGCAAGATTCAGAACCAACAAATACAATTCAAATAATAAGTACAACAAAGATGCCTACACATCTCACTGATTCCCAGCTTGCAAGATTCAGAACCAACCCATTAGAGCCTTTTGATAAAGTGAATATCGGGATCTCTTGGCTAGCCATGTCATACAATCGAAGAACTTGGCGAATGCTCTTGACCGTCACAACATCTGTAGTTGAGTATTCCTGTTTGCACAATGCAGATAATAAAGAGCATGATTACTATAATACTGGCACTAATGGAAGTCAACCTGCAGCTCCACCCGATGATTCAATTCATGCCACGTTTTCTGCAGTTCGCCTGAAATGAAGCAAAGATTGCATCATTCAGCTACGGCTCATCTTCCAAAGGCTAATAAAATGTTGCATGAGATTACTAGCAGAATTTGACGGAGATTTTGGATACTCCAATCACCATTTTGTGCAGTTCCACCAAAATTGAGAGATGTTGCCCATGTAACATTTTAGTTGAACTGCACAAGACACTCATTCCAAAAAAGTGTTTTGTGCAGTTCACCAAAAGGTCACAATAGCAACAAGGTGAAATGGATATCCCTATCTGCACAAAAAGATAGAAAGTAAATAGTTGCTGGTCAATAAGAATATACGAAACATATACAAAATGAAAAGAAGCATCTTAATTATGTTCATGGCAATCACGCAAGGACAGTAGAAATTTTAAAATGTCAGCAATGCTTCATGTTACCAGAAGCATTACGATCAACAATGAGATTCCTCAAATATGGGATTACTTGAATGGTGGCATTGCTTGTTTACCAGACACAATAAATCAATAGCAGCTAAAGAGTTGGCTTAAGGGCATGGGACCGTGGGGACACCAGGACACTCAGCAGCGTAAAGGAGCAACTTACTTATCATACTGGGGAAAAAAGCAGGAGTGCCATTTGTAACACAGTTTAATTGCATCTTATCACTAGAGGCATTAGATTAACAATAACACTGGTTAGACATGTCCCTAAGGTAACAGTGTGATCGCTTCATTTTACATGCGCCCTTACATTAACAACAACAAAAGGTTGGTATAAGGACATGCGACAGTGGACGCATCAGCACAATGTACCTACAAGGAGGCATAAAGTGGTGATGCCGAGTTTGTTCATGCTATGTGAGGGCAGCAAACCTAATCCTGGAGACCTTTTACTATGTGAGGGCAGCAAATCTAATCCTGGAGACCTTTTACTATGTGAGGGTAGCAAATCTAATCCTGGAGACCTTTTACTATGTGAGGGCAGCAAATCTAATCCTGGAGACCTTTTACTATGTGAGGGCAGCAAATCTAATCCTGAGACCTTTTACTATGTGAGGGCAGCAAATCTAATCCTGAGACCTTTTACTATGTGACGGCAGCAAATCTAATCCTGGAGACCTTTTACTATGTGATGGCAGCAAATCTAATCCTGGACATACTATGTTGACTTGTCCACCAGCCGCCACTTTCTATCCTTTTTTCAACCAATAATAGATCTATTCCTTATCCAGTTTGTACTGCATTTTCCCATTATTTCCCTTTTCAACCAAGAGACCAGTTGGGTATCCGGTCTCTACTACTTTCACCATATTATTTCCACTTTGAATCAAGTCCTAGATTCATGCTACAACTTTCCCCCCTTTCTTCGTTGTTTGAACAAAGCCCTAGATTCGAATGCATGAAGTAGATTTACCTCTAATAATACTAAAAATTTAGGTGGATTTGGAAGAGCTGATGGGAGTAGAAAAATATGGACATGCAGACACGTGGGGAGCTGGGGTAGTAGAGCAAGGCCGCTTTCGAAGAACTTATACCTGAGGGTCGCCGGGATGTCGGCGGCGGTAGGTCGGATCTGCGGACAATACGACAGGGAGGAAGAAGGGTCGGAGGCCTCCCGAGCTGGCGCTGTGTCGGAGAGAACGGCACGGGCAGAGGATCGGGCCCCTCCGGTAGCTGTGGGTTTCCTCCCTCGGCGGCGATGATCGCGTGAACGATGCACCTTTTAGTCCTCTACACACACCGGCCGAAGGGATCCGGCCGAATCTGTGACCAGCGGTGAGCAGAGAGAAAATGTCGCTACCGCTGTCTTGTTTATATCTGGAGAGGATGAGAGAATGAAGAGAGCAACCCTAGTAAAGCAAGCGCTCGGGCCCCTGCGTCCATATATAGTGGAGTGATTATCTTTTTTCTCTCCACAACAAGCGTTTCAATTTGTGTACGTGGCATTAAAGAAAAGAAACTCTCTATTTAAGGTGACTACTGTACGACTCCTACTTACTACTAGTAGTACTACAGTATTGTTCACTTGTGCTCCCCGCCCCTCCATTCATTGAACAACCCCATGGGTGAATAAACATACAGTAAGTACTGTATTTATATAGAATGAACAAGCTCGAACTATTTTCGCGTAGTTAAAATTTGAGGGCGGGGCTTTTCCCGGGTAGTACGCGCGGCAGTTTTCGGGTAGGCGGTTTGACAGAGAGGCGAGGAGGGTGAGCGAGTGGGGCTGTGCGATTTGATGGCGCGTTACTGCTGGAAGACTTGTGATATGACCACTCACTATAGTCATGAATTACTGGCGCTCTGACCGGGGTGATGCCCCCTTCCGTTCCGCGCTCTAATCTGGTGCATGACACGTCGACCCGGATGCTGGCTCTCCCACATGTCGGAGTAGTAAGAAGGAGCAAAGAATGATGTGGTATATACTAGTACTATACTAGAGTACTACTCAGGTCGGAGGAGTGCGAACCACGGCAGCCCAGTGAACCAGCAGTGCGAACCACGGTAGCCCAGTGAACCAGCAGTAGAAAACAATGTGGTGATATGGCCATAAAAAACAATGTGCTACGGTCCACACTATAGCATGTACAGTAACACTCCTCTTTGTTTGGATCCCTGAGTTAGAGCTAGTTTGGGTTGAAATAGCCTCAAATTATCGAAACAAGAGGGGTTAGTTTGAGCTAGTTTGCTCTAACCCAGCTAAACAAACTAGCCCGGTGGAGAGGTTCTAATTGGGTTAGTTATCCTCGGGCCCACTGAAAGAGAACTAAAAAAAATCTCCCCTGCCCGCACCAAATCGCTCCCCCCTCTCGCATGACTCCTCTCTGTTCCCCATAGGGCCGCTCGCCCTCTCTCTCCTCCGGCCGCCCTCTCCTTCCGGCCTCCGCCGCCCTACTCCGGCCGCCCTCTCCCTCCGGCCTTCGAAGGTCGCCCCGCTCCCCCTTCACCAGTCGTTTTTCTCCCTCTGTCGTGCGCGGCGGCGATGCATCTACCAGGGTGGTCGCGAGAGGGGTGAGTTTGTTCGTTCCTTCTCTGTCTCACGGCCATATCATTGATCTTGCTTGCTCTAGCGCTAATTCTGATTTGGAAAAGTAGATCCTGATCAAACTTGGTATAGATTTGTGGTGCACACATGGAATTGTTTGATGCTGCTTGAGGAGATAATAAATCTTTCTAGAGGCCCAAAGATTCAGGTCACCTTTCTAGGTATTTCAATTTCAGGCTTGCATTACTTCTAGAGGCCCAAAGATTCAGTTCACCTTTCTAGATATTTCAATTTCAGGCTTGCATTATTTCTAGAGGCCCAAAGATTCAGTTCACCTTTCTAGGTATTTCAGTTTCAGGCTTGCATTATTTCTAGAGGCCCAAAGATTCAGTTCACCTTTCTAGGTATTTCACATTCAGGCTTGCATTATTTCTAGAGGCCCAAAGATTCAGTTCACCTTTCTAGGTATTTCAGTTTCAGGCTTGCATTATTTCTAGAGGCCCAAAGATTCAGTTCACCTTTCTAGGTATTTTAGTTATAGGCTTGCATTATTTCTAGAGGCCCAAAGATTAAGTTCCCACTCGGCGGCAAGCGGCCCTGCTTCCCATGCCGGTGTCGACCTCAGCTCGCAAGGGCCGGCGTCGGAGGGGTTCCCGGGGCTTGGGCTCTAAAGAGCCTTCCTCCAGAGCGACGATGGCGAGCTCCTCCCTCGGTGAGTGAGGGGCTCCGGGCTCCCTCCCTATTGTGAATGACTTCCGTGATGAGTTAGCTCATTCTTTGTTTCATGAAGTGTTTTTTTATTTTGTGAAGCTTGATTGACGACTTGTATGTTTAAGTGGGATATCTCATTTGTATGGACAAAGTAAAAATTATCATGTTCTGCATGCTTGATTTGTATAGATGGTTCGTTTATCTCAATTGTGAGCGGGAGGAGGCCACAGAAGAGCCGGCCACACCAAGAGGGTGCTTGGATCCAAGGGACTTATTTTAGTCTGACTAAAAATAGTCTCTTTAAGAGGCTAAAGTTCCAAGCACCCCTGACTAAAGAGGGGCTAAAACTAGTCTTGAGACTAAAAAAATTTAGCCAGGGTTACCCCTACTAAAATGTGGATTAGTCCTCTCTCTCCTCATTTAACTCCTCTCCTTTAACACAGGCGAGTTCTGGATTTGAGGGTTTGGAGGATAATAAATGCTCATTAACTTGAGTTTAGTCTCTTTAGTATTTGGATCCAAGCATGGGTGAGGCTAGCAAGTTTTAGTCCCACTACTTTTAGTCATGGAACTAAAACGTATCCAAGCACCCTCCAAATCCGGCAGGAAATAGGGTCCAAAGTAGTCAAATGATTGAGATAGAGCATTTATTGTCAATCTAACCCTGCCATCCATACACCTCTTTGGTTTAGAGTTAGTTCAGGGTTAGAATCTAACTCTAACCTCTAACTGAGTTAGAGTTCTCCTCGTCTCGGTTCATCGCCATCATACTTTCCCCATTCCTGTGTTTTCAGTATCCTGCGAATCAAAGAGGCCCTTTTTTGCGGGAAAAATCAAAGAGGCCCTTAGACTGGTTTCGGTCCGGTCATTTTTTATAAACGTGTTATGTCCAAAATTTAATGAACGTGCTCCGGTTTCCAAGAAAATAATCCGGTTTCATGTAGTAATTCATTCATTTATTTATTCTTCTGCGGGGGGTTTGCATGTAATTCGTGAGGTCTGAAATGTAAAGTACCCCGGCATATGCTCCGAGTCGTGCATGCACTACGACCCTGATGCTCTATGTCCCACATATCGGCGAATGGGAGCACGTGGAAATAGCCTAGGAGTACATACAGGAGGATAAATGCGTGAAATAATATGTACTGTGAAGCGTAGCCGCAGTTCGAAAAGGAGACCTAAAGTGATGACAGCTATAGGTCGCACGCACCCAACTAGTGGTACTAGACATACGACTAATTTTTCCCTAAAAAAAAAGAGGCATGAGTGCTCAGTACTCCTATTCTATAAACAAGAGTCCCATCTGACAACAGCGTTCGTGCTACAGCTAGCTCTCCTCCCTCGTTTCTCTCTTCTAATTCTAAACTCGGCCGACGCCCGGTGGGCGGGGTGGGTTTGCTCAACTCCGGCCCCACCTCACAGTGAAAACATTACGACTGGAATAAAAATGCCATATACTCCCTCCGTTCATAAATATAAGCCTTTTTAGATACTATTTCAAATGGAATACATCATACAGATGTATGTAGACATAGTTTAGAGTGTAGATTCACTCATTTTGCTCCGTATGTAGTAGTCACTTGCTGGAATCTTTAGAAAGACATATTTGGGAACGGAGGGAGTACTATACTAATAAAACATTAAGGCCACGAGGTGATGCAGTGCTGGTTACAGGAGGCAAGAAGAGATGCATCCATCGACGACGTCCACCTCCTCGACTCAGGGCGCCGGCCCACCGAACGGCGCCTAAGTAGCAGCGACTTTCGTGGCCAGGTCGACGTGCTTCTGAACAATGGCGTCCAAAGATTCCAGCCGCTGGAAGAAGGCCAACGTCTTTCTGTCCTCGCTTGCCTTGTAGTGGCCTATGTAGACGATTTCCTCGTAGACGTGGATGTGCAGGTCGACGGTTTCTTGCATGGCGAGCGCGGCCTCGAGGTGCACATTCTTCGTCGCGACCTCCGGCACCTGCAGGGCCACCAGGGCTTGAAAGAGTTCGTCACCATGGAGGCCGATGAGGGTGGCAGGCAATGAGGAGCCTGGGTGCGCGGGCTGGAGCAGTATGGCAAGGTCGTCCGCGCGCTTCTTGACGGCGGTGAACTTGCGGATGGAGTTGACCATCATGTCGTCCATGCGAGAGGCGAAGCCGGCGTCAGCGAGGGCTACGATGCCTGCGGTCGCCAACATCGTCTGGAAACGCTGCGCGGTGCGGGGCCGCAGGCCGGCGCCTTGGATGATTTGGCACAGCCGACTGCCGCTCACGTCCATCGCCTCCATAGGTGCTTGTGGCTTCTGGTCACTTGGTCTTGGATTGGAGTGAGCAGTGTTCCGCAGAGACTTGGGAGTAGATGGATTGGAGTGGTGGGGCGCCTTTATTATATGAGAGTCCAAACTGTGTTGCATTCACATCGTGGTGGCTCTATTCTGCTTCTCCAATTAATTCCCTCTGCATGTATTTGAGGATGCATCATTGACCGTTCAACGTCTCGGGAACCGCTACCCTCTCCCTCCTTGGCATTCAAGCACCTATGGACCCGTTGACGACGAGGTGCCTATGGTGACTTCATAAATTTCAAGATGATAGTGCCGTGCGTGTGTGCGTTCATAGGGGTGAGTGTATGCGCGTGTATATGAGCGCTTGTGTCTGTACTGTGTAAAAAAACATAAATGTGTGTCAAAAAGAGACTAGCCAGTATACTCAATATTGTGCACCTCGGAGAGGAAAATGATGGAACTAGTACGTATTTATTTACGGTGTAGATTCACTCATTTTGCTCCATATGTACTCCGTCTCGGTGTACTCTAGTCACTTGTTGAAATCTCTAGAAGGGCAAATACTCCTTTCTGGTTTACAGGGCTATACTAGCAAGTAGTTGTACGTACTAGTACAATAGTGGGCTCACATAGCAATTTTGTCTCATGCAAGAGCCTGGCTATATGCGTGCTCCAATGTTCGCAACTGCAACGTTTGGTTTGCGCTTGGCTCTTCGCCTCTTCGAGAAGATGAACAATGATGTTACTACTACTGCTTCTATAGTGTCGAATCCACTGCTGCATGTCCGTCCACCGCGAGCGCGACGGATAGCTTGTTGTAGAAGTACTACTAAGCAAAAGCCTGTCCTCGTTTGCGAGCAACCGCGCGCATGGGTGAGGGAGAAGGCGTGTAGTAAATTCAAGCTTCTCCTCGTTGTACGAGTTGACGCGACACATCATAGCACTGGCCCCACATGCTTGCCTCTAAACTTGGCTGAAAGACCCGCAGTGTACAATATATTTGCTGCAACCTCTAACATTTACCCACCACAAATTAAAATATATGTGGCCGTATGCATTGTTCTAATGCAGAGGCCGGGGAGTCCCCCCTTTTCGAAAAAAAACAAATTAAAATATATATTCCTGTCTTGACCAGATGAGCGTGCAAACTACAATCACCAGGGTGTCAGGTAGGGTCAGAAGACTATTTTAATTTTTTTTTAAACTTCGAGACGGCCACATAGCATGGAGCCGACCCCAACGATTTTAAGCTTACAGGCACGGTACACGCTATCCTAGACTACTCTACGCATGAAACTGCCACACGAGCGTCCGGGCTGCGCTTGGCTCTTCGCCTCCTCGGGAAGTCGAACAATGATGGAGTACTACTGCACTGGAGGAGTACTACAGTACGCTTCTGGCCATCTGACACCGATTGAACTGCTGCATGTCCACCGCGTGCGGGAGGGAGAGCGTGTAGCGAAAGCTTCTCCTAGTCTTGCCAGCCACCACGCTCATGGGCGAGGGAGGGACGCTCCTGCCTTTGCGTCTATGACAGGTGGGCCCGACAGGTGTGTGGAAAACCTGTCATACAGCCAAAGGCAGGTGCAGTTAAGTCCGCGAGGGAGAGGATAATCAAACTTCTCGTTGATGTACGAGTTGACGCGACACATCAAAGCACTGCACTCGATATATTTCAATAATTTGCATTTACCGATGCATTAATTACAATGCATGCATGCATGCCGTGACTCTCCTTTGATACTTGCATGTGTTGATTTAATGCATCTTGAAGTAGTATAAAATATGTGACGGTAAAGCTTTGTAATACCCCGGCCCAAGTCGAGAGATGGTTGTGCACGAGGAGGGCGAGATCATGCAGACCGAACAGGACCCGACGATGGAGCTCTCTAAGGTCTCGATGGACCTCACCGTGCTCCACTGCCCCTTGTGCCTCCGCCCCTTGACGCCTCCAGTGTATGAGGTTCGAATACACCTCGTCCGTTCGGCTGATTGAGCAAGGTGTAGGTTTCTTGATTGATGTGTTGTTCGATTGATTTCTGCAGTGCAAGGGAGGGCACCTGGCCTGCGCGGACTGCCGCATCGAGCGCCCCGGGAACCAGCGGCAGTGCCAGAAGTGCGAGCGCGGTGGTGGCTTCGACGTGCGGAACACGGCGGTGGACTCCGTCCTTTCGTCGGTGAGGGTGGAGTGCCCGCACGAAGGCTGTGGGCTCTACGTCACTTACCACAAGCTCGCCGATCACCAGAGCGTGTGTCCGCTCGCGCCCTGCAAATGCCCCGTGCCCGTCTGCGGCTACGAAGCCCCGCCGCCGGCACTCTACCACCACATCAGCACCGCTCATCCCATGCCCGTGCACAGGATACAGTACGGCAAGGTGCTCCAGCTGCAAGTGCCACTGTCAGAGCCACGGCTCTTGCTGTTCGTGGAGGAGGATCGCCGCGCGTTTTTCTTGGTCGGCGGCGTGCTCGACATCGGCGCGCCTATCGCCGTGTCGGTCGTCTGCATCAGAGCGGGGGCGTCCCCACTGCCGCACTACGTGGCCAAGCTGTGGGCGAACGGCCCGCCGGGGGAGCCCAAAGGCACGACCGACGCCGTCAAGGTGGAAATGGAGGTGACAAGCAGCAAGGATCCCGACGACGTCGACGTGCAGGAGCTGACCTTCTTGACAGTTCCGCCCAAGCTGCTAGCCGGGGCTAAGCTTGTGTCCCTCCACATTCAGATTGACAAGCTCTCGTGCCAAATGTGTCTAGAGAGCCTTCGGTTTATCTTAGTAATTAATGCTCTTCTTTTTCTAAAAAAATTATGTTTATCAATGCATTAATTGCAATGCATGCATGCATAAAGTACATGCATTGGTCAATTTTCTCTTAATACTTGCATGCAATGATTTAATGCACCTTGGAATCTGAACATGTGTTGGGGAACAACCAAATTGGGCCTTATAAAATGGAAAAACTAAAATTTTGAGATAAGCCCTATAAAACTGGAAAGGCGGGAGTAGAAAAAGAAGTACTCCATCCGAGAATAGTGCCGCACTTCGAACTAGAACCGTCAATAAATTTTGAGCTTGCATCTCGTCACATTCCAAATTACTCCACGCCATCATATTGAATTGCAAACCTGGTCACACCGATCACAACCTAAACGGTTTCCCACTTAGGAGCGTATTAGTACCACGCTATATTGAATTCCAAACCTGTTCACACCGATCACAACCTTAACGGTTTCCCACTTAGGAGCGTATTAGTACTCGGTTATAAATACTAGTATGCCAAGATGACTGCACATTCCTCCTCAACTCCTCGTCCACAAAAACAAACAAGTCATTCAACATCCTTCACTTGCGTCTGCCATGGCCAGCGTGAGTTTTGGGTCGAGAGATTGCCACCAGGGAGAGGCGAGCATGGAAGCGGAAGCACGAGAGATGTCCCGCCTCATTGTGAAAGCAGCCGACATGTCCTGCCGCGCGGAAGTAGGAGCACAGAGGTCCAGCCGCGCCGTCGATGCAGCAGACTGGTCCGACCGTGCCGCGGAAGCAGCAGAGATGTCCCGCCGCGCCACGAATGCAGCAGAGATGTCCCACCGCGTCGCGGCAGCCTGGGAAAATTTCTCGCAGGCAGGCGACGACTGTTACCAGCGGATGCATGCGATCGTCCATAGCCAGATGGATCAGATCTTCGGCTGGGCGAGGTTGCAGGACGACATGAAAGCCTCGTTTGAACAGGCTATCGGCGTCATCCGGCAACTAATGGAGGGCAATGAGAGGCTCCGGGCCGAGCGCGACCTGCTGAGGGAGAAGATCGTCCGAAGTGCAGACCAGCAGGAGGAGACCAATGCCTTGTTGAAGAGGACCGGCGTTATCGTCAAGAAACATATGGACGAGAATGACATGCTCCGCAACGAGCGCCAAAGGCTGGTGGAGGAATCCGTGGATGTTCTCAAGCAGCGTCTTGAGGACACGAAAGAGCTCATCGCCGCTCGCCGCGGAGACTAGTTCCCGCGGCCTGCAGCAACACATCAAGAAAGTAGAGATCAGCGAGCCAGATCCTTGTCTTCCTTCTTCTTTTGCCCTTGTGTATTTCGGGCGTAGCCGCATGTGGCTTTTTTAATTATCTGTCTAATTATGTAAGACAATTAATCGTCCTTATGTTTCTGTGGAAGATCAATGTTGCGAGGCTGGAATGAAGAAAACTCTTGCTGTGGCGACCCTGGCGTTGCTGTTCTTCTAGTTGCTGCTGGGCTTCCTTCAGTTTCCTGGTTTCTTTTGATGTAATAATCGGTTTAGGATGTGGATTGTGTCATCGGTTGTTAAATGTTGGGTTCTACCGCGGATGTTTGGCCTTTGTTGGCCTCTTGGGATGTTGCGATTTCAATCTGGTAGCTTTTAGTCCTTCGTGTTAGGCTGGAGTTGTGCTGAACTTCTTGTGAATTCTGGTGGTTTTCAGTAATGAAAACCGGAAGGGGCAAGCCCTTCTTTGATCAAATAAAAATTAATTGTCCTTATATATTCATCAGTCTTGCTATAAGTCGCTGTAGATGCTATATAGGTCTGTCGGATCTTACATCAAGATCCGTGCTTTCAGATTTTCTTTTTTCTCTCTTAAATCTCAGTCGAGTGAGACATAGCCACGCCATCAAATAGAGGCTTGGGCGCCATTAATGGAGACCTTGGGAGAGAGGTGGATGGCAGATGGAGGTCAAAGGGCTCTCTTCCCGATAAGCACGCGCAGGGGTCTGATCGCACGCCTCTCGTTCTCAAATAGCTACCCTGCACGGCGCCTCCTAGCTAATAAAAAATGGGGACGCGTGGCGGCACGTAAATGGTACTACTAAGTAGAACGCCCACGGTTTCAATAATACTTGTGTTTCCGATTGTAACGTGACAACACTTGTTCCAAAATGACTTTGTTGATTGTTAATGTGTGCGCCTTCGCAAATCGGACTGCAAATTTACCACAGCATGTTACTGCCATGTCATGGCACCAAGCCAAGTTTCGTTATTTTCATGCGTGTTTTGGATTTACAGGAATTAAAAAACTAAGTTTCTCAATGTTTCCAACCCAGCCACGATGCCCAGAATTTTGAATTTCATTCCCATTTCTTGCATGGAACCTAGAAATTTACCCGAGGACACACATGTGATTTTTCAACCAACTTTGGTGCACTGGAACATGTGCTTGTATTTCAAATTTGAATTATGCACACAAAGGTGACACGTTCCCTCCCAGAACCACGAGCCTTCTTGAGAGAAGCTCCGATTTGCAAGAAGCTTATACCAAAATTTGTTCCTATTCGGTCAATTTTTTTTACCACGGCATGGTACTACCATGACATGACACCATGCCAAGTTTCATGATTTTAAAACCAAGTTTCTCAATGTTCTCGACCGAGCCACGATGCCCAGATGTTTGAATTTTATTCTCATTTTTTGCATGGGACCTACTCCCTCCTTCCATCTATATAGGGCCTAATGTGTTTTTCAAGACAACCTTTGACTATTGACAAGATTAATAGTACATGAGATGTATACTATGAAAATTATATTATTGGAAGCTCCTTTGACATACAAATTTGAAGGTATGCTTTGTGTAAGATGCATGTCATATATTATTGCTCTAACGTTTGGTCAAAGTTAGCCTCGAAAAACGCATTAGGACCTATATAGATGGAAGGAGGGAGTAGAAATTTACCCGAGGACACAAATGTGATTTTTCAACCAACTTTGGTGCACGCGAGCATGTGCTTGTAGTTCACATTTGAATTCTGCACATTAAATGACCAAAAACTCAATTAATGTGTAAATAAGGCCAAACGAAGCCGGAATAATTCCAAAATTTAACAGGGCACTCATGTAGTTCTATGTTGCCTTTGTAAATAAACTCAAGGGGGACAACGTATATCGTTTCGCACTCAAAGGTGGCATGTTCGCTCTCGGAACCACGAGCCTTCTTGAGAGAAGCTTCGGTTTGCAAGAAGCTTATACCAAAATCTGTTCCTATTCGGCCAATTTTTTTACCACAACATGGTAGTACCATGACATGAGATCCATGCCAAGTTTCATGATTTTCAGACGTGTTTTGGATTTACAAGAACTTTAAAACCACGTTTCTCAATGTTCTCGGCCGAGCCACGATGCCCAGATGTTTTAATTTTATTCTCATTTCTTGCATGGGACCTAGAAATTCACCCGAGGACACAAATGTGATTTTTCAACCAACTTTGGTGCACGAGAGCATGTGCTTGTAGTTCGAATTTGACTTATGCACATTAAATGACCAGAAACTCAATTAATGTATAAAAAACGACAAACGAACCCGGAATAATTCCAAAATTTAACAGGGCACTAATGTAGTTCTATGTTGCCTTTGTTAATAAACTCAAGGGGGGCAGCGTATATCATTTCACACTCAAAGTTGGCACGTTCCCTCTTAGAACCACGAGCTTCCAAATCGGCCCAATTTTTTACCACAACATGTTAGTGCCATGACATGACACCATGCCAAGTTTCATGATTTCCAGGCGAGTTTTGGATTTACATGAATTTAAAATCAAAGTTTCTCGATGTTCTCGGCTGAGTCATGACGCCCAGATGTTTGAATTTCATTCTCATTTCTTCCATGGGACCTAGAAATTCAACCAAGGACACACATGTGATTTTTCAACCCACTTTGGTGCAACGGATCATGTGCATGCAATTCATATTTAGATTATGCACATTAAAAGTCCAGAAACTCAATTAATGTATAAAAAGGCCAAATGAACCCGAAATAATTCTAAAATTTAATAGGGCACTCATATAGTTCTATGTTGCCTCTGTAAATAAAATCAGGGGGGAGGCAGCGTATATCGTTTCGCACACAAAGGTGACACGTTCCCTCTCGGAACCACGAGGCTTGTTGAGAGAATCTCCGGTTTTGCAAGAGGCTTATACCAAAACTTGTCCCAATTCAGCCAAAAATTATACGTATGAAAACAGGGTTTTGATTATCCCAAACATCTCGCTACCTAGACCAATAATGTACTATGATTTGAATTCAACATAAAATGGATACAAATATTTGTTTGGAGAGCGTATGGTACATGTAGTTCATAGTGAAATATGATTACTGCTATATGTATATTTTTTGTTATCAAGATAATATTTAAATTATTGTATAACTTGACAACAATCGTATTCAAATAAGGAAAATTGATTCAAATTTAGTCCATATGGTAGACGACAATATATATGTTCACATGGTGGAGTAAAATGTTCATATATGATGGAAGATCAAAATGTACGACTACATCAATTATAAACCACAAGGTCACCTAACAATATATTCGAATTCAACATAACATGGATTCAAAAATTGAAATTCGAGATCATGTCATCTGTAATCATATAAAAAGGGACATTACTCTTTCTTTGGTGGGAATTTATTTGTTTTTTGTTGTTCTTGAGGGAAGTGCGAATCGATTTGGTACTGTGCAGGGTAATCTTGTTCTCCCGATTTTTTTTACATTTTTCTTGTCATTTTTTCAATGGCATCTATAGCAATATAGTAAAAGGGGACATGACTCTCTTGTGTCTTGTATGAATTGTTTTTTTACACGTTAAGTTTGTTCTGCCGAACTAGGAATCCGCACCTTGTTATGCCAAAATTTTCAAGCTCGAGTATCTTTTGTCTCACCTGCTTTGAAACTCCCGCATCTTCAACCCGCGCCGCGCCTTGTTATCCCGCAATTTGGATGCGCGCGAGAACTTCCTCCTCATCTGAAATCGCTCCCGCACCCCAGACACGCGAAATCCCCCTTCTACCCCTCAGCCGGAAGTGAAGCTCCACGTCGCGGTGTCAAAACTGGTGGGGGTACGCTGGTAACTTACCCTACATTTCGGACAAGCGCGTCCCTAAGCTTGGCTCCCCCCTCCCCCTTCGCCCCCCATTCGTACACCGAGGCCGCCAAAACCCGCGAAACCCCACGCTCCTCCGTCGGCCTCCCAACCGCCGCCCAGCCGGAGACTCTTCCCCGACTACGTCGTCCACCGCAACAGCTCGTCGTCCCTCATCCACCGCACTGGATGAGGATCCGTTGTCGATCTCGTCGTCCCGCCGGATCAGCCGCCCCGTCCACCACCTTCAAGGAGCTGCCCCGACGTTCGCCTCGTCTATCGCGCCACCTCAATCCCCACAGCGTCGTCTTGACCTGCCCCACCGGAACCGCAGCACCCTCACCAATTCCTCCGATGAAGCCGAGGCCAACTCGGCGCCACCAAGGTGGTTCTGCACTCACCGCTACATTTTATCTTTTATTCGATCTCACGGGGCTGCCGGTGCTCGATACCGAGCAGACATGGCGTGTCTCCATCGACGGCGCCATCGCCGGCCACATCATCCACGGCGTCTCTCCCCATGTCGTTGCTTCCTCGGCGGCGACTTCCACAACGGCACTAGCTGCAGCTGCTCCGGCTCTCGCTCGCGCTGCGGCTCTGTTCTTGCTGTCGGTCGCGCTGCTGCACTGCTCCTTCTTTCGTTCGTGCTGCTGCTCTGCTCTTGCTCTCGCTTGCGCTGCTGCTGCTGCGCGACCTCCGGCAGCTATAGGAGTTGCTGCTTTAACACTCGCTCGCGGTGCTACTGCATGACTTGCTCTCTGCTACTGCGTTCCCTGCTCGTGCGTCTGCTGATTTAGATAACTGCTTCTCTGCTACTAGTGCTCGAACGCCCTAAACATCTATTGCAATGCTCTGTTACTAGTTCAATAAGTTTCGACAGTAAAATTGAGTTTCAACTGTGAAGTTCATTTTCTTCAGTTAAGTTCAGAGTGAACAGTACGTACAGCATCTGTCAGAGCGGCCGTGGCGCGGCTGATGCGTTTTACATCAAGCACTTTTTGGTGATGTATTTTACATCATCTATTGCAGATGATAGTAGGGTCCCACTTCAGATTAACGTTGTCTGTCTTGTCATGCTTCAGCCTCGTCGCCGTACACCTTAGCGGAGCTGCTCCAACGATGGAACCGTCCATCACAGCGGAGCAGTACCCTCGGCGCCGTTTCTAGAGGCCTCGGATCTTCTTCCCCGCCTCCGACAGTCACACCAGCACCATCACCATCCTCCACGTCCAACCCAATGATGCTAAGGTCCACAAGGCTATGCCAAAGAGGTTGTACACTCGTCGCATCACTTTGTTTCTCCATTCCTCTGTTCTCCCAATTCATGCGAGCCAAACACCCAGGTTGACTGAAATCCTATGTTTCCAAATGCTCTATTTTGCACGTGCATTCCTATCCTATTCCTGTGTTTTTCCTGTCCCTGCGTTTATAGAATCCTCCATTTCTAAGGAGCCCTTACAGATTTACTTCATATTCAGATAGGCGTCAAAGAAAACTCTGTGTTATGTCCTGCTCCTGCCTTGCCGTCATCCACCCCTGCAGACTTCCTTTCGCCGCCTCAGATCATCTTCCCCGTTGTCCGCAGCCACGCCAACTGCATTACCATCATCGACTGAGCAGATGAACCTGAGGACTACACAGTTCCGGAAGAGAGGTCACAGTCTTTCGTGTTTGCTTATGTTATACATCGGTTATTATTACCTGCTACTTTATCGTTCAATCTTGAGTTTTGAATTGCCCGTGGGTCTCATATCGAGCCAGCAATTAATAGTATCTGTCTACTATCTGGTTCATCTGGGGACTTCTATGTGGTTCATGTTGGGTGGGCAACAAACAATAAATGATCCATTGTCTATCTTTTTAAACTGAAGCTATAATCTACCTGCTATCATTAGTTTTGGATCCATCCACTCGTTTGCTACCATTAGTCTTGATTTTTGCATGCACCCCTTAGGCCTTACAAAATCTAACTATTTTTTTTATTATGCATGTTAGATATTGTACACAATCGTACTGAACATGTAGAGAAAAAGAGAAGACCGTTGCCTGCGAATATAATGTCATGCAGACGCCGCTCCATGGTGGGCGAAGTGCCCCCCCTCCTGCATTTCCAGATTGTATTCCAGAGGAAGATAACTGTTCAGATGGAGATTCAGAAGGAGCCGACCACGCCTGTTTACCACCTGAGGTGTTTGCTCTAACCTGGCATGCTGATGTTGGTCATATCATGCATATGGCGCCTTGCATTGCTTACATTACACATCTTATATGTCATCAACTTAGTTTAGATTTGCTTTGTGTGAATGCCACCTATTTGGTTTCTATATCATACTCCCACCATTCCTAAATATTTGTCTTTTTAGAGATTTCAACAAGTGACTACATACGGAACAAAATGAGTGAATCTACACTCTAAAATATGTCTATATACATCCGTATGTGGTGGTCCATTTGAAATCTCTAAAAAGACAAATATTTAGGAATGGAGGGAGTATATGGGAATTATGCAATGCCATCTTCTTTAGCCAGGCATCATATACGTGAATCATGCAATGCCATCCTGTTTAGCCAGTCATCGTATATGTGAATTGTATTGTGCCATATTTTTCTCCATAATGTATTCCATTTGTCAACAATGTTTATACATTCATCTACTCTTCCTGTGCATCAGCCATTTGAGTCGGTCATGGGAAAATCTGGAGTGAAAACAAGGTCTTCTGAGCAGTCAGTGCTACCTGTCGATGCAGATTTCTTGCTGGTTACAGATAGCTCCTCAGAGGAGGATTCAGAGAGAGATGAACAGTCGTATTCCCCCCCCCCCCGAGGTGCATGCTCTAACTTGGCTGGGTTATATTGCTCATATCATGCATATGGTGTCTTGCATTGCCATGCCATCTGCTTAGATTAGACATGCTTTGTGTGAATGCCTCCCGTTTGCTTTCTATATCAGATATGTGAATTATGTAATGCCATGTTTTTCAGCCAGTTATCATATATGTGAATTATGCACCGCCATGGAGCCAGGCATCATATATGTGAATTATCTCATGCCATCTTTTTTTTCATTACGTATTCCATTTGTCGACAATCTGTGTATATTGAACTACTCTTCATGTGTATCAGCCATTTGAGCCGGTTATGGAAAAATCTGGAGTGAAAACAAGGTCTTCAGAGCAGGCAATGGTACTTGTTGAAGCATATATCCCGATGGTTACAGGGAGCTCCTCAGAGGAGGATTCAGAGACAGATGACCAGCCCTATATCCCACCTGAGGTGTATGCTCTAAGTTGCAATGTTTATATTTCTCATATGATGCATATGGTGTCTTGCATTGCTTAGTTTAGACATCATATGCACAATATTGAATTCTATCTGCTTAGTTTAGAGATGATACATGCGAGTGCCAGCTGCTTAGTATATGAATCAATTATGTCAATTATATCATGCCATCCTGTATACTTAGACAACATGTATGTGAATTATTTCATCCCAACCTATTTTAGAAAGATATCATATAGTTTTGTCATGTCATCCTGTTTAGGTACTCATCATATGTTGAATTATGCCATTATATCCTGTTAAGTTATCCATCATATATCTGAAACTGTGTCATGCTATCCTGTTTAGTTAGGCATCATATATGTGAAATTGTGTCATGCTGTCCTGTTTGGTTAGACAACATATATGTGAATTACCACATCTGTCTATCATACAATGTCTGTACGTTCAACTTATTTTCTTGTTTATCAGCCATTTGAATTGGAGGGGGTGATGGCAGTATCTAAGGGAGCAGAAACCCGTTCTTCACAAAAGACAGTGCTACCCGTCGATGCAGATAGAACCATGGTTGTACTGGCCCACAAACTAGCCCCACCACACATAATCGTGACTCTTCCAGATTGCACACTTACACCGTTGGGCAAAGAACCAGCTACAACCCATCTAACCGCAACCCCAGCGGATAGTAACCCACTTATAGTTGACAAAGCACCATGTCCACCACAGAGTACCCCCACACGAGCAGTTTGTAAAGCTACTGCAGTGCCCAAAGAACGAAGACCACCACAGCTAACCCAAACTCCACGTTTAAAGCAGAAGAGCAACTGTTCTCAGGTCAGATTCCGTAGCTATGGTCCATACTCCTTTGCTGTTTCATCACTGTATTTACTCATACCAACTACTTTCGAATTTGAAGGATCCAGTTGAAACTCCAATGGCGCAACAGGTATGTTTTAAACCTATTTCTTTAACTGGATTGCTGTTCTAACTTCTTGCTCTATGTTGATTTTAGTTTAAGTTGTATAAATAGTTATGTTCTCATGTGATGCACATTACAAGTGCTGCCAATGCTGTGTAGTTTCTCACACTTATATTCTGTCTATGCTGATGTGTCTTAAAAATATATGAGTTGAACTGTGTCTCTATCTTGATTAGGGAACATAAACTAGAATGATATGGACAATACAATGACCATAGTACATAGATATATGTTTGTTTCATGTTGTTATCCTGTCCACCTTACTACTGAACCAGTTTACGAAAATGAGTTTCGTATACTACAATCTAAACCTGTGATGTGTCTGCTTGTTTCTCTTGTAATATGCAAACAGAATATTGGAGAAGAGCACCCCACTATGCAATGGTAGAGAAAGTAATGCAGATAAGGTTCAAGATAGTGAGACAACCCTGTTGGTCTCAAAGAAAGGTAATTAAAACGATCTTGTAGACAGTGAGAAAACCCCACAGTCCTGCATTGATGTAGTGTTCGAGTTACTGGCCAGTACCGCTGGCACAAGCTCTTCGAACTCGCTACCTGAATCACTTCGGCTTCTTCAGTCTCAGCTACAAGCTGAAAGGCATCAGTCAGCTGTGCTGCGGCAAGAAGCCGAAGGACTGAGGAAGTCCCTGCAGAATTCAGATGCGTACTTTCTTGTGCAACAACAAGCGATGGAGGATTTAAGCGCCAAACAAGAGAAAGTTAATAAGCTTGCTAAGCATCTTGCCAGCATTATGGGTACCCAGGATATTGTTTCTTGAACTCTTCTGAAGTGGTTTCAGTTCTGGACTTGTTTTGCTGTGGCGTTTATATGCTGCTTTGTTCCCTATATTTGCACTGGTGGCGAACTTTGATGCCCAGTGGATGTAATATGTGTAATAGCCGTGATAGCCTAGCATAAGTTGCTTGCTTATTTATTTCCTTATTGTCTTGTTTATTTGTTTGCTTGTAGTCAGTGCAGTTCTTTTTCCGCGGTTTGCTAGTGGCTGCAATAACCTATTTTTTAAAACTAGGCCACAATAACCATGGGCTAATATTTACTATAGTGACACTGGGCCTCCTACGGGCCGTAGAAACAGTGGGCCTTCTACGGGCCATAGAAACAGTAGGCCTTCTACGGGCCATAGAAACAACGGGCCTTCTACGGGCCGTAGAAACAATTGGCCTCCTACGGGCCGTAGAAAATGGGCCTTTTACGGGCCGTATCATCAATGGGCCTTATATGGGCCGTATGATCGATTGGCCAAACATGGGCAAATAACAGGCCGCATTATGGCCGTAAACGGGCTAGAGTTGGAATCGTCCGTTCATGGGCCGACCATAACGGGCCATCGTTAATAGGCCGTATTTGATGACGCTATGAAAACGGCCCAACGTATTAACGGACCACAAACGGGCCGACTGTAACCACGGGCTGAATTTGGCCCACAAGCAGAAAATGACAGTAACGGGCCGTAAGTAAATGAATGCTGGAAATGAGCCCAAGAATAAATGGGCTTTGAGAAGGCCGAAAGATAACATGGGCTGGAAACAGCCCAACGGAATAACGGGCCGTTAATGGGTATAAAGTGATACACTGTTCATTACGGGCCAGTTTCACCACGGGCCGTTAATGGGTGTAAAGTGATACACTGTTCATTACGGGCCAGTTTCACCACGGGCCGTTAATAGGCCAAGAGTTACATCGGGCCTCATATGGGCCGAAAGACGTCATGGGCCAGAAGTGAAAACGGGCTGGAATCATATTGGATGGCCCAGATGACGCTACTGGGCCTAATTCGGATAGGGCGTAACGGGCCTTGGGTTAGCGGGCTGTAAATGGGCTATATGCGAACATGCCGTTAACAGGCTTTCCATGGGCCGGCCCGCCACCTTTTGACCAAGTCAAATGGGCCATCCTTTTCACAGGAATGGGCCTCTGTTGGGCCGTGCCACATGTCGACGTATCATAGGCGCCTTCCGTCCAATGAGTGGATGACATCTGTCCCAACGATGAGCCGACACGTGTTTCCTCCAGCCAATGATGATTTTACACATGGAAAATCCCCATTGGTCGGGGCTGTTAACGGGATATCGGATCCAAAACCCGACCCGATAGCTTAACGACGTTCCGTTACGGTGGATGCCACGTGTCGGTCACCCTTGACGAAAGCACTTCTGTGACGCGCGATTTATCGTCATGGAAGTGGACGCTTCCGTGATGATAATTTTGGCAATGTCATGGAACACTTCTACGACAGCACAAGTATGACTATCTTGATTCTATCATAAATTTGTCATGGATGTACATGCATGACAGAAAACGCGACCTACTGTGACAAACACGTATCATCACGGAAGTGTATTTTTTTTGTAGTGCAAGGTGGATGAACAATAGTAGGTGGAGGCTGAAGGAAGTCGACGGTGGATGAACAGTAGCCCGTTGAGCCCCGTTTTGTGGTACGCCACACCCCTCCCGATGAACGGGACCCTGTTTTGACCATAGGCGCTCCAACACAAGTCCGTTTCCTCCGTTTTGCGGTAGTGCACACCCCACCTGATCAACAGGACCCTGTTTTGACCGTACGCGGTCGAACACAAGTCCGTTTCCTCTGTTTTAGGGTACGCCAGACCCTTCCCAATGAACAAGACCCCGTTTCGACCATACGCGGTCGAGCAGAAGGCCTGTTTCTTCTGTTCTGTGGTACGCCAGACCTCATTTCGACTGTTTCGTCCAAGCCGGTTGGCTCTCGATGAACACGCGACGTTGTTTACTCCGTTTCGACCCAGCCGGTTGGCTGCCGATGAACAGGATTAGTCATTGTACGCGTTAGAGACCCCGCCCGTATGTACGTACGTAGCCGTATTTACTATCTTGCAGCGTGGCCGTATGTACGTATACACGATATAGACGGGACTGCGTGACATGCTACGTCGGCGTCTCTACTTCAACATGTGCCGCGCCTTACTCGGCCATGGTATGTTGCTACCGAGAGACCGATCGACCGCTATGCACGTACAAGTTCATGGCCGGACAGATAACGCTACCTTCGCTTCAACCTGGTGGGTCCCAGCTGTTAGGGGGTAAGAAGGCAGTTCCTTCCGTGCGAAGATAAAGCCGATGGGTCCCAGCTGTCAGGGGGAAATGTTTTTTCGTGAAATACAAAGGCCCTTCCGGTAGTTCCAATGTGTCAGGTGGAGGACTCATTATTTTGCGTTTAATAAGGAGGCACTTCCTTGCGTGCGGCCATGGACCCAGTTCTCAGCCTCTCTACTTACAGTCCTCTTCTGATGGTTGTCGTTCGTTGACTGCGTTGACAATGCCGTATCGGCCGAGAGGACAAAGTGGTGGACGATGGCGTGACCTAGGAAGGGAACGACCCGGAGCCAGGGAATACGCAGCAGTGGATGCCCATGCGGAGGGGAGTACGAGGGTTGACTGCTTTGGCTGCGGTTTGAGGCAGCTGTCTCCGGAGAATAACAGGGGGTGTGGGTGAGTAGAAGCAAGACCTGGCTAGCAGTGGGAGTAGGGTGGGGCGGTGAGGCCTGCGTGGCAGCACAACCGACCACGGGAGGCAGGAGTAGGCGGCACGGCCGGCGCTGGTTTGAGCGGCTATATCTCCCACGTGTCGAGGCACGACTTAGAGGCATAACCGCATAGTGGTTTTGTCACAAGAAGGGTCATCTTCACACAATCCCATGTAATGAACAAGAATGGGATAAAGAGTTGGCTTACAATCGCCACTTCACACAATACATCATACATCATCCAAAATACAATCATATAGACCGGTTACGGTCAAAATCCAGATGAAAATAAGACAACCCCAAATGCTAGATTCCCGATCGTCCCAACTGGGCTCCACTACTTATCATCAGGAAAAGACACATAGTAACGACCACGTTCCTCGTCGAACTCCCACTTGAGATCGACGCCATCATCTGCACTGGCATCGTCGGCACCTGCAACTGGTGTTGGAAGTATCTGTGAGTCACGGGGACTCAGCAATCTCACACCCGCGAGATCAAGACTATTTAAGCTTATAGGACAAAGAGGTGCAAAGAGGTGGAGCTGCAGCGGCAAAAGCATATATGGTGGCTAACTTGCGCAAATGAGAGCGAGAAGAGAAGCAATGGAACGGGCGTCATCTAGCAATGACCAAGAAGAGGTCCTGAACACCTACTTACGTCATACATAACACAGACCGTGTTCACTTCCCGGACTCCGCCGAGAAGAGACCATCACGGCTACACACGCACTTGGTGTATTTTAATTGGGTCAAGTGACAAGTTATCTACAACCGGACATTAACAAATTCCCATCTGCCTCATAACCGCGGGCACGGCTTTCGAAAGATAATACCCTGCAGGGGTGTCCCAACTTAGCCCATCATAAGCTCTCACAGTCAACGAAGGATAAACCTTCTCCCGGAAAGACCCGATCAGTCTCGGAATCCCGGTTTACAAGACATCTCGACAATGGTTAAACAAGACCAGCAAAGCCTCCCGAATGTGCCGACAAATCCCGATAGGAGCTGCACATATCTCGTTCTCAGGGCACACCGGATTGTCCAAGCTTCCGATAGGCCAGACCAAAGTTGCCCCTGGTGGCCACCGGTGACTGACAGTTTGGACCAATACTCAGAGGAGCGCTGGCCCGGGGGTTTAAAATAAAGATGACCCTCGGGCTCTAGAAAACCAGGGGGAAAAAGGTATAGGTCGCAAATGGTAAAACCAAGGTTGGGCCTTGCTGGAGGAGTTTTATTCAAGGCGAACTGTCAAGGGGGTCCCATAAATCACCCGACCGCGTAAGGAACGCAAACTCAAGGAACATAATCCCGGTTAAACAGTAACTAGGGCGGCAAGAGTGGAACAAAACACCAGGCATAAGGCCGAGCCTTCCACCCTTAACCAAAATATATAGATGCATTAAATAAATAAGAGATATTGTGATATCCCAACATATCCATGTTCCGACATGGAACAAACTTCAACTTCACCTGCAGCTAGCAACGCTATAAGAGGGGCTGAGCAAAAGCGGTAACATAGCCAAACAACGGTTTGCTAGGAAAGGATGGTTAGGGGCTGACATGGCTGAAATAGGAGACATGATATAGCAAGTGATAGGTAGCGAGCATGGCAATAGAGCGAACAACTAGCATAGCAAAGATAGAAGTGATTTCGAGGGGTGGTCATCTTGCCTGCAAGGTTCTCAGAGTTGTCGAAAGCTTGATCCTCGTAAGCGTACTCGACAGGTTCCTCGTTCACGAACTCATCCCCCGGCTCTACCCAAAACAAGAACACAAACAAACGGAACCACAATCAACAACGAGAAATACGCAAGCAACATGATGCAAAACATGTATGATATGCAAGATATGATATGCGATGCATATGCGTGCTCCGGAAGGAAAATGATGAACATGGCAGTAACTTGGCAAACCAAGCATGCCACTGGAAAGATGAGATGATTTCGGTCGAAATCGATATAAAGATCACCGGAATCGGATGCACGGTTTGCAAATGGCAAGCAAAACAAGAATGACACTAATCTGCGATAAACAGCAAGATAGCACTTAACATACAACAAGTAACAATGCTACAGCACCCCAACATAGCAAAAAAGCACATGGCAGTAATCTACAGGAGATGCTTGACAAAAGATGAACACTGAGCTACGGCTAGTTCACAACATATCAAGCTCAAACAAGCATGGCAAAAGTGCAAAAGATTACAGGTTCACAGACTTGGTGAAAAACTGGACATGGCAGAAATCAGCATCAGGTAGCAATGTCCAGAGCACGAAATCAACATGCTACAGGAACTTAGCATAGCAAAACAAGGCATAGTAGTGTTCTACTAATTGCACATGACAAAAGTCCCTTACTGACCATAAGCCAAAAAGGACCAGAAGATATGATGGCAAGCATGTAAACATAGCAGGTTTCGTTATCAGGTTTCAGACTTGGCAGAAAACAGAGCATGGCAGAAATATTAATATGTAGGCCTCTTTGTGAGCTTGATGCACTCACTACAGAGCAATGCATGATAAAACAAGTATACCTACAGAACGATGGCATGTTTATGAAGCTATCCATGGCAAGAACAATTGCATAGCATGTATGGATAAACTACAATAAGCTTGGCAAAAATGCATATCATGTTAAGAATCTGCCAGAAATATTTTATAGCAAAAGTAGAGCAAGATTGAGTCATGCTATGGTACTCTAAAATTGCAAACAATTGCAGGAATGGATCAATTACAACTATATCTACAAAACATCCTTACTGAACATCTCCAAAATATGCATGGATCTCTCTGTAGCATCAAGTTTACATGGCAACAAAATTACAGCAGACAAGGACTTGGAGAAATCACTAAGTCCCTGAAATCAGAAATATTACGGGGCCTACTTTGCATGCTTGTGCTAGTCACCACATAGATCACAAAAATACATGGACTATACCACTGGAAAGATGGCATGGCATACTTCAAAACACATGTAGATCTCATGCTCAAAAGATGCACAGAATAAATGATACAAAAAAACAAATCTCCAAGTTCTGATAAGAACCAGAGATTAACAGCAACTAGCCCTCTTCCAACGAAGATTTGGGCATCAAGATGACCTCTAATGAACATGGTGCAATTGAACAAAATGAAGAGCATCATGAGACGGACAATTTGACATATTATACGCGCGAATCGGAGCTACATGCACAAAGTTATCGCATCTCGAACATAGGCACTTGCTGATGGAATTATTATGACTTAGAAGAAAAACGGGCTCGGGGAAAAAGTCAACTCACGCCGAGCGAGATCCAGATCGGGGAGCTCCTCGACGGGCTCGGGACTCCGGCGGGAGGAGAGGAGAGGCCGGCGGGGCCTTTGGCGGAGGGAGGAGGCGGCGAGCCGGAGGAGGGCAGGCGCCGGTCGCCGGCGGGGGCGGCGGGGCCGACCGGCGCCGGGCGGCGCGGGGAGCACGGCCGGCGAGGGGAGCACCCGAGGCGGCGGCGCACCCGAGGCGAGCGGCGGCGGCGAGGAAGACCGGCGCGGAGGCGCGCGCGCGGGCCGGCGGGCCGGCGGCGGGTCTGGCGGGCCGCGGCGGTGGAAGGCCGGCGATGACACGTGGCGGCTCCGGACTGGACGGGGCGCGGCGGCGGACGTGTCCGGCGGGGTACGGACGCGTCCGGCGGCGCGGAGGGAGAGGGTTAGGGTTTCGTCTGAGATTTCGTTTTTCGGGATGTCCACTCATTTATAGGTAGAGGGAGCTAGGAGACTCCAAATGAGGTGCGGTTTTCGCCCACACGATCGTGATCGAACGACCTAGAGCATGGAAGAGAGTTTGGTGGGCTTTGGGCTGGATTTGGAGGGGGTTTTTGCTGGACACTCAAATGGACATAGCGGAGGCCCGGTTAACCGTTGGAGTACCAAACGACCTCCGAATGGAACGAAACTTGACCGGTAGTCTCCGGGTGGTATAATAAAGCCACTTGACAAGCCTCGGTCCATTCCGAGAAAGTTTGACACACGCACACGAAAGAAAACTAGAGGGGTGCACCGGAGGAGATAGGAGCGCCGGATTGGAAAACGGACAACGGGGAAAATGCTCGGATGCATGAGACGAACACGTATGCGAATGCAATGCACATGATGATATGATATGAAAATGCATGACATGACAAAATACAAAACGAAAGACAAAACCCAACAACGGAGGGAAAAACATATCACATAGCCGGAAATGGCAAGAGTCGGAGTTACAAATATGGCAAGTTACATGCGGGGTGTTACAACACTCCACCACTACGAGAGGATCTCGTCCCGAGATCTAGGACTGAAAGAACTCCGGATATTCGGAACGGAGATGGTCCTCGCGTTCCCAGGTGGCTTCCCGGTCGGAATGGTGCGACCACTTCACTTTCAGGAATTTGATAGACTTGTTGCGAGTCTTGCGCTCAGTTTCTTCAAGAATAGCAACTGGGTGCTCATGATAAGACAAATCTTCTTGGAGATCAATCTCTTCGAAGTCGATAGTGCGCTCAGGCGTCTTGAAGCACTTGCGGAGCTGTGACACGTGGAACACATCGTGCACGTTCGCGAAGTTGGAAGGAAGCTCAAGTTGATAGGCGAGGTCGCCTCTTTTGCCAATGATCTTGAAAGGACCCACGTATCTAGGGGCAAGCTTCCCTTTGATTCCGAAACGACGAGTGCCTTTCATTGGAGAGACGCGGAGGTGGACATGGTCTCCGATCTCGAAAGCCAAATCACGGTGCTTACTATCATAGTAGCTCTTCTGGCGCGATTGCGCGGCTTTGAGATTATCACGGATGACTTTACACATTTCTTCAGCTTCAGTGATTAAGTCATTGCCAAGAAGTTGGCGTTCACCAGGCTCTGACCAATTAAGAGGAGTACGGCACTTTCTGCCATAGAGAATCTCGAATGGGGCTTTGCCCGAACTCGCTTGGAAGCTGTTGTTGTAGGAGAATTCAGCATAAGGAAGACAATCTTCCCATTTCATGCCAAAGGAAATGACACAAGCCCTGAGCATATCTTCAAGAATTTGATTGACTCGCTCGACTTGGCCACTAGTTTGAGGGTGGAAAGCTGTGCTGAAGCGAATATTAGTGCCCATGGCCTTCTGGAAGGAGTCCCAGAACTTAGAGGTTAAGATACTTCCACGATCTGAAGAAATCAATTGTGGAATGCCGTGCAAGGAGACAATTCTGGAGGTGTAGAGCTCTGCCAGCTGAGCTGCTGTGATGGATTCTTTGATAGGAAGGAAATGAGCCACTTTAGAGAGCTTGTCGATGACAACAAAGATAGCGTCATTTCCGCGCTTGGACTTTGGAAATCCAGTCATGAAGTCCATTTCGAGAAAGTTTGACACACGCACACGAAAGAAAACTAGAGGGGTGCACCGGAGGAGATAGGAGCGCCGGATTGGAAAACGGACAACGGGGAAAATGCTCGGATGCATGAGACGAACACGTATGCGAATGCAATGCACATGATGATATGATATGAAAATGCATGACATGACAAAATACAAAACGAAAGACAAAACCCAACAACGGAGGGAAAAACATATCACATAGCCGGAAATGGCAAGAGTCGGAGTTACAAATATGGCAAGTTACATGCGGGGTGTTACACCTGCGTGGCAGCACAACCGACCACGAGAGGCAGGAGTAGGCGGCACGGCCGGCGCTGGTTTGAGCGGCAGGAGCAAGAAGACCAGAGGTTGAAGAAGCACGACGACCGTTGGATGGACATCGTACGGTCACCGCAGCTACAATCGTTTATATTGACTAAGTTGACAAAGCCCTACTGATACGTCTCCAACGTATCTATAATTTATGAAGTATTCATGCCATGTTTACAATAGTTTTATATGATTTTGGTATGATTTGTTTAGAACTAACCCGGACTGACGCTGTTTCCAACAGAACTACTGTGGTGTTGTTGTTGTGCAGAAATAAAAGTCCTCGGAATGCGCTGAAAATCAATGGAGATTTTTTTGGGAAAATATAAAAAATACCGAAACAAAAATCTACTGGAGGGGAGTCCCATGGGCTCCACGAGGGTGGGGGCGCCCCCCTGTGCCTCGTTGACTCCCTGTGGGTCCCCTTGACTTCTCCTCGACGCCAACCACTTCTATAAATACCCAAACCTCCAGAAAATAACCTAGATCAGAAGTTCCGCCGCCACAAGCCTCTGTAGCCATGAGAAATCAATCTAGGCCCTCTCGGGCACCCTGCCGGATGGGGCCATCATCACCGGAGGCCATGGGGAAGGATCTTGGAGGGGCCATCATCGCCATGAAGGCCAAGGACCAGAGGGGGAACCTTTCCCCATCCAGGGGGGAGGCCACGGAGGAGGAAGCACAAGAGGGAGAACTTCTCCTCCTCTCTCTCGGTGGCGCCGGAGTGCCATCGGGAGGGCAATCTTCGCTGCGGTGATCGTCTTCATCAACATCACCATCATCATCACCATCCTCATCTCTTTTACGCGGTCCACTCTCCCGCACCCCGCTGTAATCCCTACTTGAACATGGTGCTTTATGCCACATATTATGATCCAATGATGTGTTGCCATCTTATAATGTTTTGAGTAGATATCCTTTGTCTTTGGGTTGATTGATGATCTAGATTGGTATGAGTTGTATGATTTATTTTGGTGCTGTCCTATTGTGCCCTCCATGTCGCGCAAGCATGAGGGATTCCCGCTGTAGGGTGTTGCAATATGTCCATGGTTTACTTATTGTCCGCATTGTTTGAGTGACAGAAGCATAAAACGGACAAGTGGGTCACGGCGTAGGGAATAAAGGGGACTTGATATGTTAATGCTATGGTTGGGTTTTACATTAATGATCTTTAGTAGTTGCGGATTCTTGCTAGAGTTCCAATCATAAGTGCATATGACCCAAGAAGAGAAAGTATGTTAGCTTATGCCTCTCCCTCATATGAAATTGCAATAGTGATTACCGGTATTGTTAACAATTGCCTAGGATAATTCCACACACCGACCCATCATTATTCCACACGGATAAGTGGGATTTTTTTGCGAAATATAGAGGCCCTTCCAGTGGGTCCAAGCTGTCAGGAGGAGGAATCATTATTTTGAGCGTAATAAGGAGGCACTTCCTACACGCAAAAAGGTGGCACTTCCTTGCGTGCGGCCATGGACCCAGCTGTCAGCCTCTGCAAGTACAGTCCTCTTCCTATGGATGTCGTTCGTTAACCACGCCGTGCCGAGAGCACCAAGGCGGTGGACGACGGCGAGGCCAAGTAAGAGAACGACCCGGAGCCGAGGAAGACTCGGCAGTTGTTTCCCACGCGGAGTGGGTGCAAGGGTTTACTTGTTCAGCCATAGTATGAGGCTGCCATCGCCGGAGAATAACAGGAGGTGTGGGTGAGTAGAGGGATAGCCAGGCCAGGAATGCGTGTATGGTGGGGCCGTGAGGCCTGCCCGGCAGCACAGCCAGCCACGGGAGGCGGGAGCAGGCGGTTCCGCCGGCGCTGGTTTGGGTGGCTGGAGTAGGAAGATCAGAGACTGAAGAAGCATGACTGCCGTTAGATTGACATCTAACGGTCTAACGCTAGTATAATCGATTGTTGACTAAGTTTCTTTTTTGAGAAACCTTGTGTACGCATGAACTTAGTAGGCCCACAAGTCAACCTCCAAATCTGTGGCAAACAACATAGAGCCCATTTGCTATTTTTAAATTATTTGCATCCCATTTGCTAATTCTTAAGGAATTTATTACAACCCATTTTCAGCCCAGGACCACGGTCAAAAAGTTCAACCTTATTTTGCATATTTCGGTCTAGTCCAAATTGTTTTAATCTAGAAATGATAAACATTTATTTTTTAATAACTTATTGATTTGCCAAAAGATATCATTTTGTTTTTGTAAGCTAATAAGATGTGGGACAATTGAGTGGGTTTAAGGGAAAACCAGTGGTAAAAAAATCAGCGCTGGGAGGGAAAACAAAAAAAATAAGGATGTAAAGATGATAAGGGAACTTTATGTATTTTCAATATAATAATATGTGTATATGAACTAGTAAAACTATAGGTAGATATTAGAAAACGAAAGTAGAACATGGCGTTTCAAGAGGAAAATAGAACTGGGTTGTGTGTTTGATTCAGTAAAAAAACTGTCTATGGATGTTCTAAGGCAAAATATAACTAAGGATGGCGGGCCAGAGGCCAGGAAATACCTGCTGGATCTTTGTGCCCAGTTGTCGTCATGGGCTGGGCCTGTTAAAAACAAAACCAAGCCTGAGCAGTCTACAACCCAGTTGAAACTTGCTCGACCTGAAAAAACAATATACCAGCTGGATCCCAGTTATCAGTCTGTACTTGCAGAATTTTCTCATTTATTGACTATGTTGAAGACTCCATGGGTTTCACCGTCTCAGACGTCAGCATTATTTTTCCATCGTGATATTAAGTGCATGCACTTGCTTGCGTACGGCCATGGACCTCCTGGTTCCGTACGTTTAGGCTCTGTATGGACAACCGTCTTGTGGTTCCATGGACGAATTTCATACAAATCGGATGGTTTTCAGTGAAAGCGGACTAAATTCATTGAATTTTACATATTTATTTTCATTATGGAATATTTTACATATTTCATCAAATAATAACAGACTAGGCCTTTTTTAATCCATGGGAGGCGCTTCACGATCGAGGTCGCGACACTTGACTGTTCTGGAAAGCCCAAATCCATCGCTCCTCTCTTTTAACAATTTGCAGCTGGGCTTGGCATGCCACAACCCAGTTCCGACGTGATGCGTCCAACTATCAGCCTGTGAAACCAGATGGATCCCCTGCGTACTTAGAAGATGTAAGAAATTTGGAGAAGTGGGAGTTCGAACGGAAGGTGCTTATGCTACCAATCAAATAAAAATCAGGTGCCTGAAAATTTGTTTCGAAACAAATGATTCAGCTTTATATCCACGTTGAACCTCGACATGATGGTTGGAAGCAAATGCCAAGTTCATACCGAAAGATCCATAACAACAATACCAACTTGCAGACGACCAAGTAGTACAAGTACCAATACCAAACTAACCTATAATCTTTTTAGTCGTGGCCCTAGTGTTCGTCTGGTAGAAAATCTTGCAGAGCGGTGGCCAACTCATCCATCACCGGTGCCACCGACGAATACGCATCAGTACTGTTTGAAGTAATGTTCAGGAAAAATAATGATTGGAGGAGGAAGAACAGGATAGAAGGTCAGATGTGGGTCCCTCGTGTCAACGGTCAAACAAAATTTGTTGGTTCAAGCTGCCTCGTCAGCACGGACGTGTTAGCCAACCCTGTCATAAACGGGTTTAAACGATCCTAATCGGCACTTGGTAGTAGTTTTTTGGTGCGGATTAAGAAATTTTGGGTATGTTTTTGCTATTTTTTGTACAATAGTTTCTTCCTAGGGCTGGTTTAAAGTGGTAGTTTTTTGTTAAATACTCTACATACTGTAAGTATGAGTGAAATTTAAGCTTTGGAAGCCAATAAGCATGGCTAGTTACATAGGGCCTATGTGTACGTAATTCAAACTAAATATCAACCATGAGTGACTAATATCTTGATGGAAAACTCGAAACTATGGAAATACTAAAAAAAAATTGCATGGTTGGAAATACTAGCAATGTTCACATGCATTGTAACCTATCATAATTAGAATAATAATTATTTACAAACTTGATAGAAAACACTCTAATTTTGATATACATATATCACTAGAGATATATTATGTTTCAATCAGAATATATTCCTTGGGCTGTTTTGGTGAGGTGAGGGAGGGATGTGGTTGGTTTTAAGATACTAATTAAGGGTTTTTCTGCAAATTGGTAGAGCAGTGGGATGTTATTGAGAAAAGGCAACAACTTACCAGGATCCACCGCCTCAAGGAGAAGTTGATCCGTGGCAGTGATTGGATCAACCTCGACCCTCAAGGCGAGAAGCTCACAGTCGCAACCACCAGGATCCACCGCCTCAAGACTACCGGGCACACAATCAAGATGTTTCGTGCCGACTTCCTTCGCCGCCGCATCGCCCCTCTGCAAAACAAGGGGAGACCAGCTTGGGAGTACAAGAATGCGGCATATATCATGAGGCTGCGCCCTAGTCTGAATGACAACCTGCCGGTCATACAACATGCGGCTCTCTGCCAAAGACAGTTTCAGCTCAAGGCCGACAGGCCGCTCAGGTTGCCGGCGGGCGTAATCCTCTTGTGCAACAACTCTGCCCTAACCTCAATCATTGCCATGATGCCGGTGTTCAACGCTCATGGCCTTGACCAGACCTCGGTTGAGCCGTCCGTGGAGCGGTCACAAGAGTTCTTTGACAACTTGTTGGAGAGGTCCATCCGGGAAGAAATGAACTTCATCCGCCGCACCACCGATGACGAAGGGCGGAAGAGGCGGCCCTTGCCGAGGAGGCCGGCAGTGTTGGCTTCATGGAAGATGAAGCCAGTGCAGAGGAGGACCTTACTGAACGGGGGGAGCCTGCCGGAGAGCATGGTGGCGCAGCTGTCGGGGGCCCTTCTCTCGAAGATACAGCTGAGGAGCAGCCACATGAGGAGCCCCCACCTTCAAAGGAGAAGAGGCGGGTCCTGCGGCATGCCATTTCCGGTGAGGCAGTCCAGCGAGCTTCCTCGCCCGAAAAGGTTCCCGGCAAGGATGTTGCCGGCAAGGCTAAGGAGTGGCAAGGGGTTCAACAGAAACCCGTGCGCCAGAAGAGGCGCACAACCGCGGCGGCGAGGAAGGCAGCTGAAACAGGCCCACGTCAACCTGCTGCTCCGACCACAGCCAAACGGCCCAGGTCTCCGTCTTGACCCCCCTGCACTAACACCGCAGCGGAGGTTGATTTTGTCCTCTCCTATTTTAGCCTGAGGAGGGAGAAGAGGCCAGAAGAAGAAGACGAGTAAGTCTTCTATCGCTTTCTTTATCTCTTGAATCTCTGATTTGCTTATCTTGTCCTGATCTCGATTTGGCCTGTCCCCACAGAGACACAGAAACGTTGGCGCAGAGGACGGCGAAGAAGGCCAAGACCTCAACGGGCGACGAGCCCCCCGGCAAGCACCTTAGGTGCGTCGGAGACGATCATAATCAGCCCGGAGTCTAGCCCATGACGCAGCCCCCAACCCATCCCCCAGCATGAGCCCATTACTCATTTCCCGCTGGCGGGTGTCAGGGTGTGTATCTTTGCTGCTGATATTGTTGGGTTTGCAGGAGAACAACAAAAAGGAGAGCCACTGAGGGCCGACCCTGACATGCCACCCCCGTCAACCACACCGCCCAAGGGTGGATCTCCAGCAAGGGATACCACCAGTGAGCCCATGCACACGGACGAAGAGCCGGCGAGCACAGCGCCTGCAGCCCCATACAAGCAACGAATGTTGCTGGGGAGGGAGTCACCTCGCAGGCGCTCACCGCGGGCATGCCACTTGCTTTCGGGCACTCGTTATCTTTGCTGTGCGATTTTCCTCTCTTCTCTTTCTGCCTTGAGCTTCAACCTTGCATTCACTTCGTTTTTCCTCCCTGGCTCTATATTCCCCCTTGCCGGATCAGATGGACGTCGACGCCGTCATCGAGGAGACCGCCAAGGAAGCTGGCGCTGAAGCCACCAGGGCTGCTGCTGATGAGGCCACCAAGGATGTGCAAGAAGAAACAGACACAGGGTCTGCTGGGGAAGTCGGCAAGGAGACCGACGACCCTACTGATGGCATTCCCTCCTCAGGAGCGCCTGGCGCTACATCGGTCCCAGAGCCCTCAGTTACCGGGGAGACGGTTGTTGAGGACCAGCTATCAACATCCGAAGCCTCCCCATCGAGCAGGTACCTGAAAGTTGGTGACAACTTGTTCGTCAGCATCCCGGGGACGGCGGGGACTGGAGCGCCAACCAAGGGAGATGTTTTTGATGAAGAGGACATTGCTGCTGCTGGGCTCAAGGTTGACGAGCCGTGCGCCAGCAGCAGTCGATCAAAAAAAGATCAGCTCCTCCAAGTCTTGAGCGACAATTTCCAGAAGCTCCAGGCGCTTCACCGCACCCGAAAGGAGAAATTAGACCCCAGGCAAGCAGTCGTCGATGCAGCAGAGGCAGACCTCCAGAAGCGTGTCGATCAGATGCAGGTCTGGTTTGCCGAGGCGTGGCAAGAGCTGAGGGCTGGCCGGGAGCAGCTGAGTCAATGTTGGGACGAGGTCATTTTGAAACAGTCCGACATTGAGAAGGCACAGGAGGAGGCCGCTCAACAAGCCGCAAAGGAAGATGCCCAACTAAGGGAACGCCGCATCTTGCTCGATGCTCATGAAGAGGACCTTGCCGGTCGTGAGGAGGCACTTGCCGCCAAGATCCACGTCAAGGATGAAGAAATTGAGAAGCTTGTCACGTGGCGGACCTAAGAATTGGAGCAGGAGCCCAAGAGGACGCTTGACGCTCTGGTCCTGGACAATGCCGGCAAGCTGAAGGAATTCGTCGCCAACGCAACTACAAAGGCCGCCAAGGGCGAGCTGGCTGACAAGGTGAAGAAGCTGGAGGCGGACCTGGCAGAACATGGTAGGGAGCTCTCGACGCTCAAGGACGACAGAGAGAAAGTTCTCTATAGCCTAGCGGAGATGCAAACCACCATATCCAACAAGACCAAGCAGCTCTCCGCAACTAATGACTCCATTGCCGACTTAAATCTGAAGCTGACCACACTGGAGGACTCCCTTGAGCACAGCAGGGCTCGTGAGAAGACCCTGGCCAAGAACCTCCAGGACGAGAAGAAGCTGCTTGAGAGCACCGCCGCCACTTATAACGATTATGAGAAAGGCGTGGGGGATCTGCACTGAGCGCCTCATCGACATCGCGGACATGCTCATAGCACAACTGTCCACCATGGGCCTGCCGAATTTCATGTACTCTTCCAAGGAGAGGGTGACTCCGAGCGCCAGGCTGACCATGTTCATTGGGGCCGTCCTCGACGCCCTGAAGCTGCTCCACTCCAACCGAGCAACCCAACTAGCCAACGAATCCCGCAAACTTTGTTGGGCCATCCTCCTCAAGGTGCTCACCAAGGTGGCGTACAGGAACCCCGGCCTCGACCTCAGCCAGGTGCTCGACAGCTTGCCGGAGCGTGCAAACCGCAAGGCGCTTGGAGAACTTTTCACGCCTATCGTCACGATGGTGGATGACACCAAGAGGGTGTAAGGCCAGCGCAGGGACTAGCCGCTTCGCTTCTCTTTGCCGCCATGAATTCGTGCCCAGGACAATTGTCGGCGTTCTGGATACGGGGGTACCCAGACTTGCCTGCCTGCGGCCCACTGCGTGGCTCCATCGACGGCCTGGTACGACCCAGCTTTAGCATCAACACCTCAAGACCCTCATGAGGGGCCAAGCCTCGCGAGGCGGACAACGCCAAGACCTCCAAGGCGGTCGGCCTCCCCAGACTGGCTCCCGAGGAGCAGAGATCTCTATGCAAGGCGCACCCGCAAGGCTCGGCTGACGTGAGCCATGACGACCAAGGCCATGTGGGCACCAGCGGGTGTAGTGTACCAGTTTCCCCTTTGGTGCAACGGAGGCAAGCAGCAGGTGCGGAGTTCTGAGGAATCAACCAAAGGTTTCCATTCTGGTGCAACAAGACCAAGACCGCCAGGACGGCAGGACGGAGGTCATCGCCGAGCCCACTCCAGCGTCACGACCAGAGGCTTTTGCAGTCGGAGACCACTTTAGTCAGGATAGGATGTACTTGTTGTCTCCCTTCGAATCTAGCCATTGTGGGATCCTTTCCTGCCAACATTTGAGAAGAGGACCAAGGCCACTATAAATAGGACCTGGCCACCACCATGGGAAGGGGGTCGAATCCACAAAAGATAGAGGGATAGGTTAGGATCCATTCCACCCTCACCAGCTCACCCAAGCTCAAGAACACACCTCCTGAGGTTGTTCCCATTGTACTAGTTCTTCCTCAGCCCCTCGAGGAAAATCCACCACAAAGCAGGAGTAGGGTTTTACACCGTAAGGTGGCCCGAACCTGGGTAAACTGTTGTGTCTTTCTTTCCCTTCGAGCTCGACGCGCTAGGCTGTGAGGTTTCGCGAGTTGGCAGGCTGGACATGTTGAGATCTCCGCACGCACCCCAGAGTTCAAACCTCTCGAGGGTTTGCGGAACCTGAAATCCGACATTTGGCGCGCCAGGTAGGGGTGCGTCAGATCTTCTCTTCCGTCGATTGATCCACCGCTACTCCGACACTCCCATGGCTGACGCGCGTCGGGCTCACGCTAATCGCCGGGCCGCGGTCATGGCTCGCGTCGCTCAGACGGCACCGCCGGGTGACGGCTATCCAAGATGTCCCCCATCACCTGCGGTGAACGCCGCCACGGGCCCTGCTAGCCACGAGCAACAAGCTTCTTCGCTGCACCGCTCTGTGCGCCGCGACAGGCGCACCGCCACTCCGTCGTTGACTCTGGCCGCGTCATCCTCTCACGCGTGTCGCGGCCCGTCGAACGCGCAGGCCGCGCTGCTCATGGGGCGGGAGCTATTGTGCTACCGCCCCATCGACGACTTCTACGAGGAGTGGCTCGAACGCATTGCCGAGCTCGTCAGCGCCGCTGGAGACTCTGCTACGCTGGCCCGCTCACTGCCTTAGTAGCCACCTGCTGTGGGCGACGTGGCTCACGGGGCACCTCCTCTACCTCTGATCCAGGGCGCCATCATCGAGCCGGGGCGGGCAGCACCACATCGCGGCCCGCAGCATCAGGCTCCTGCGCGTGAAGAAGCAAGCTGTCAAGTGGTGCAGCGGCCCCAAGAAGATGCATGTGCGCTTCCAGCACCTCCATGTCAAGACCGTGCGCCGCCTGTGATGGTGGCGCGCAAGCACAAAGAGCAGGCTCCGCCACCACGACAGGCTCCCGTGACCACAGCAGGGTGCCATGCGTTCACCCTGGAGCTGCGCAACGTCATCTGGCCAGGCAAGTTCAGTCCCAACCTGCCCCCACGCTACAACAACACCGCTGACCCGGCCGAGTTCCTGCAGCTCTACGAACTGAGCATCAAGGCGGCCAGCGGCGATGAGAAGATCATGGCGAACTGGTTCCCCATGGCCCTCAAGGACGGCGCACGCTCCTGGCTCCTGAACCTCCCTGTGGGGTCGGTCTCTTCCTAGGATGAGATGCGCGACCACTTCATCCCCAACTTCCAGGGCACACGCGACCGCCCGCCGGCCTTGGGTGACCTATGACGCATCAAGCAACAGCCAGGAGAGACCCTGCAGAAGTACATCTAGTGCTTCAACAACGTTCGCCTCAAGATCCCCAAGGTGTTGGACTAGGCCATCATCTCAGCGTTCACTAATGGCGTCCGCGACGTCAAGATGAAGGAGGAGCTCGCCATACATGAAGACCTCTGCACAGACCTGGAGATGTTCAACATGGCGAACAAGTGTGCGCGTGCTGAGGAGGGACGCCTCTCCCTCCTCGAGCTCCTCGACGCAGACCCAGAAGACAAGAAGGCCAAGGCCAAGGACGTGAAGCGCAAGGGACCGGCTGTACTCGTGGCCGAACCAGAGATGAAGTGCGGTTGCGACCACCCTGAGTCATCCAAGGGCAGCCATCCGTATTGCGTCTTCCACAACGTGCACAACCACAACACCAATGACTGTCAGGAGCTCAAGGCCCTCCGCGATGGGCGCCTCGGTCGACGCCTCGAGCGCAACGATCAAGGCTACGGTCGTGGAGGCGGCCAAGGTGGAGGACGCTCGGACGGGCGCGACCATCGCCAGGAGTGGCGCGACCAGCCTCGGGAGGACCGCTGGCAAGGCTAGCCTCGCGAGGATCAGCCTCAGGGCAATGCTGGTCTCCCTCCGCTGCCTCCACCGCCGAGAAGGAATGAAGACCACCACCAGGACGAGGGGGCTGGGGGCTTCCAGGAGCCTCGCACCATCGCTTGCATCTTGGGCGGCTCCCAGGCCGCAGCTTCTCATTGGGCCTTCAAGCAGTTTGCGCGTGAGGTGAACGCAGTCCTCCCCAAGCTCGAGGCAGCACACCCGCTTAGGTGGTCCAAGTACGCCATCACCTTCAACTCCTCCGACCAGCTCAAGTGTGTGACCATGGCTGGTGCGCTCCGGATGCTCTGCTCACCCGTCATCAGCAATGTACTCGTCACCAAGACACTGATCGATGACTGGGCAGGGCTCAATGTTCTCTCTATCCATATGTTCAATAGGCTCCAAGTGACATACCATGGCTCCAGCCTACCAAGCCCTTCTCAGGAGTGACCGACGGCTCCACCCATCCAATCGGGCAGGTCCACCTCCTTATCACCTTCGGCAAGCGTGACAACTACTGTCGGATTTAGGGATTCGGCAAACCTTGAGAGGTTTGAACTCTGGGGTGCGTGCGGATATCTCAACCTGCCCAACCTGCGTACTCGCGAACCTCCTAAGCCTAGCGCGTCGAGCTGAAAGAGACACAAAGACATAGAGATTTATACTGGTTCGGGCCACCGTTGTGGTGTAATACCCTAATCTAGTGTGGTGTGGTGGATTGCCTCGAGGGGCTATGGATGAACTAGTATAGAGGATGAACAAGCCTCAGGAGGTGAGGTGTTCTTGAACTGGTGTGGTGCTCTACTCGTTCCGATTTTGGTCCCCCTCCTATGGTGGTGGCTAGTCCTACTTATAGTGGCCTTGGTCCTCTTCCCAAATATGAGCGGGAAGGGATTCCACAACGGCGGGATTTGAAAGGGGACAAGTAGTACAGTCTATCCTAACAAAAGTAGTCTTCGCTTGCGAAAAGCCTCTGGTCGTGACGCTATGGTGGGCTCGTTGATGACCTCCGTCCTGCCATCCTGGCGGTCTTGGTATCGTTGCACCAGAATGGCAAGCTTTGGCTGATTCCTCGGGACTCCACGCATGTGTCTTGCCTCCCTTGCACAGAAGAGGAAACCTGCGCTCTGCGCCCGCCTGGCGCCCGCCTGGCCTTGGTCGTCATGGCTCACGTAAGCTGACCCTCATGAGATAACTTGCATAGAACTCTCCGCCCCTCAGGAGCCCTCCTAAGGAGGCCACTTCCTTCGGGGGTCTTGGCATCGTCCACCTCGCGAGGGTCTTGTGGTGTTGGTGTTGATACCGGGCCGTACCAGGCCATCGATGGAGTCACGCGGTGGGCCGCAGGAAGGCAGTGATGGATACCCCCGAATCCAGGACGCCGACAACTACCACACCGAGCTCATCGACTTCGACGTCGCCGACATTCAACTGCCATACAACGCCATCCATTGGTACCCAGCCCCAGCCAAGTTCATGGCGGCGACGCAACACGGCTACAATGTCCTACAAGATGCGAAGGAGCAGCGGCATCATCATGGTCGCCTGCGAGGAAAATGATGCGGTGTGCTCTCTCGAGCGCGCCTATGAAGCTGCAACGGTCGAGCACCTTGAAGACGAGGGTGATGCCTTCCCTCCGGAGGTCTCCCCCAGGACAAAGAAGCAGCTACTGGGCCAGCGATCTCAGGAGGAGGCATTTCCTGACGGTGTCGCATTGAGCCTCGCATCCGTGGATGGGCGCCTCCACCTATCACATAGGAAAGCGCGCCTGGCACCCCTCTCAAGTTGGGCTCAGGGGCTCTCCTCTGGAGGGCCTCTGACCTAGCCAACGTCATGAGGGAGGCGCTCGGGCACCATGTGGAGGCGTGCTTCAACGCACGCTTCCGAGGAGAGAGCACAAGGCGCAAGGCACCAGGCGCTCAGGAATTCATCAGCAAGGCAGTCAAGGAGATTCAGGAGGCGAGGGCGCTGTAGGGCGACCGCCGCCCACCACCAGGCGCGGCTCCTTGCCTAGGTGAGGGTAAGGAGTTCCGCGTCTGCATCGTCATCCCGGGTCTCAACAGGGCCGCGTCTCAGGAGCTTTTCTGGCCGTCCCATGTCGGCCGATGCGAGGGTCCCCCTCACTACTACGTTCGCATGCCCTTCGGCCTGCTCAGCGTGGCTGTCGCATCTCAGCACCGCATACAAGACGTCCTGGCGGCTCGGGAGGCTAGGCATCAGGCGTGGAGATGGATCCTCACGAGCCCACCAGGCCCCTAGAGCCTCCCGAGGCTCAGGGCCAGGGCGGCTCATGAGGAACGACTTTAGCAACGCGCGCCTCCTACTACCCCGACATTTCTTCAGCAATGATGCCAGGTGACATCATTTAGTTCGTTCGGTTTGGGGGCGCCCTCGTGCTGCACCATCCCCAAGCCGCGTGAGTCCGTCCCTGCAGCATGTATCCTTCTTGCGTTCGTCAGAGTTGCCTAACCATCTCTCATGAGCTTATTTATGATCATTGTCGGCGTTCTGGGAACGGGGGTCCCCAGACTTGCGTGCCTACGGCCCGCGGCGTGGCTCCACCGATGGCCCAGTACGGCCCATCTTCGTCACCAACGCTCAAGACCCTCGCGAGGGGCCAAGCCTCGTGGGGCAGACGACGCAAGGCCTCCTCAGGAGCGGCCTCACCAGGCATGCTCGCGAGAAGGCGGAGAGATCAAGGAAAGGGGTACCTCGCGAGGTTCTCGTGACGCAAGCCATGACGACCAAGGCCATGCGGGCGCCAGGCGGGCGCCAGTGCACAGTGTCCTCGATTCCCATTTGGTGCTAAGGGGGCAAGCGTAAGCGCGGAGTACCGAGGCATCAAACAAACGTTTCCATATTGGTGCAACAAGACCAAGACCAGCAGGACGGGAGGGCGAAGGCCATCGTGGAGCCTAAGACAGCGTCACCACCAGCGCCTTTGACAGGCGAAGACCACCTTTAGTCACGATAGCTTGTACTAGATTTCCCCTTTCAAAATGGCCGTTGTTGGATCCCTTCCCGCTCAATATTTGGGGAGAGGACCAGGGCCTCTATAAATAGGGCTAGCCACCGCAGTAGCAGGGGACGGATCATTCAGATCATCCTCACCCACACAAGTTCGCCAAGCACAAGAACACCTCTCCTCAGGAGGCTGTTCTTCCCTTGTACTGTTCATCATCAGCCGAAGAGGCAATCCACCACCACACACAGGAGTATGGTATTACACCACAACGGTGGCCTGAACTTGTATAAATCTTGTCTCTCTTGTGTTGTGAGTTCATCGAGCTAGCTTAGAGATCGCGGCGAGGCTGAGGGCGTGTTTTGGTAGGGGGAAATCTTTGTGCGCACCCCAGTGTTCGAACTTCAAGGGTTTTGCCGGAACCCGATATCCGACATTTGGCGCGCCAGGTAGGGGTGCGCCGGAGCTCTTCCTTCCGTCAACCCGCACTCCGCCAACACCGCGCTTCACCCTCATGGCGGACATCGCGCTTCCGGCGCCGGCGGCCGGCGCCAGTGCTGGGGCCAGGGGGCTCCGAGCCTTGGCCCCCGCCTTACAACAGGTGCAGTGGCCGCACAAGTTCAAGCTAGAGATGCCGCCGCGCTACGACGGCGCGGCGGACCCGCTGGTTTTCCTGCTGGCATACGAGGAGGCCGTGCACAAGGCCGGGGGCGACGACAAGGTCATTGCCAACTGGCATCAAATGGCCCTCATGGGCGTCCCGCGCTTGGCTGCTCAACCTGCTGGCGTCTTCTGTGGTCTCCTGGGAGGAACTGCGCGACCTCTTCCTCACCCGCTATGTGGCACCAGCGCCCCCGGTCGTCGCAGCTCTCCTGGGCGGCTCGCAGGCGCCACCCTCAAACCGCCATGCCAAGCCGTTCTTTCGCCAGATCGGCGCCACCCTTGCGCGGAAAGGAGCTCCCCCGGGTTGGGTAGCGCCCAATGCCGACCTGATCTTTGACTCAGAAGATCACCCCATCAACACCGCCTGCTCGGGTGCGCTCCCGATGCTCGGCACGGTCACCATCTGCTAGGTGGCCGTCACCAAAACCCTCATCGACGGCGGTGCCGGCCTCAACATGCTCTCGGTGGAGGCTTTCAGCCTCCTCCACGTACCGTGGAGCGGCTCCGACCCAGCAAGCCCTTCTCAGGCATCGGAGGCGGTTCCTCCAGTTCCCTGGGGCAGATCCACCTTCTTGTGACCTTCGGCACCCACGACAACTACCGCACGGAGCCCGGCGTTCTCGAGGAACGACTCTTCAAGCCGTCGGTGGCACCATCACTTTCAAGAACGTCACATCCTCGGGAAGAACTCCCTCAGGCACCTGCCACAGGAGCCCCAGCCTGTGGCCCAACCTCGGGAGCGCGTCTACTCTTGGCGTTGGAGCCTCAGGAGGGACGCTGGACCAAGGAATTCAAGGACTACCTGATGCAAGGGACGCTGCCAGAGAAAGAGTAGGACGCGAAGCACGTGGCCCGGCGGGCCACGGCCTACTGCATCGAGTTATACCAGAAGCGGCCGAATGACGTTTCTCTATGTTGCATCTCCAGGGAACAGGGGAAAGAGCTGTTGGCCGACATACACGATGGAGATTGCGGGCACCACTCCTCGTCACGGACCCTCGTCGGCAAGGCATTTCGCAGCGAATTCTACTGGCCTATGGCACTCAACGACGCGACAGAGCTGGTGAAGTCCTGCGAAGCCTGCCAATTCCACGCCAAGCAGATCCATCAGCCAGCTCAGGGCCTGCAGACCATCCCGCTCTCGTGGCCGTTTGCGGTCTGGGGGCTGGATATCTTGGGCCCATTCCCTCGAGCGCCTGGGGGCTACTGCTACCTCTATGTCGCCATCAACAAGTTCACCAAGTGGGCGGAGGTGGAACCCGTCTGCACCATCCCGGCTGGCTCTGCGGTCAAGTTCATCAAGGGCCTCGTGAGCCGATTTGGGGTCCCTAACTGCATCATCACCGACAACGGTTCGCAGTTCACTAGCAATCTCTTCAAGACATATTGTGCTAACCTTGGAACGCAGATCTGCTACGCTTTGGTGGCACACCCTCGGAGCAACAGCCAGGCCGGACGCGCCAATGCGGAGGTCCTAAGGAGCCTCAAGACAAGGACCTTCAAGAAGAAGCTGGAGGCTTGCGGCAGGGGCTGGCACGACGAGCTGCAGTCCATGCTGTGGTCCATCCGCACCACCGCCACCAAGCCAACGGGCAAGACCCCATTCTTCCTCGTCTACGGAGCAGAAGCGGTTCTCCCTCACAAAGTTAGCCATCACTCCGCGCGGGTCCTGGCGTTTGATGAGGCGCAGCAGGACGACATGCGGGGGATGGACCTCGTGCTGGGGGAGGAACGCCGCCGTGAAGCCACACTACAGGCGGCAAGGTACCTGCAGGCGCTGTGGCGGTATCACTGTCGCAACATCCACCAAAGGACGCTCGACGTAGGTGACCTCGTCCTGAGGCGGGTGCTCTCCAGGGAAGGGTTGCACAAGCTCTCACCCATGTGGGAGGGCCCGTTCAAGGTCGTCCACGTTTCCAGGCCTGGCGCGGCGCGCCTGGAGAACCTGGACGGGGTACCCATCCCGAACGCCTGGAACATCCAACACCTCTGGAAGTTTTACCCCTGAAGAAAGGCCCGGTGCCTGTGAAGAAGGCCTAGTGCCTGTGAAGCCCGCCGCCCAAAGAAAGGCCCGGTGCCTGTGAAGAAGGCCCAGTGCCTGTGAAGCTCTCCGCCCGTGACACTCTCACGTAATAATGAGTGGGGTTGTACACGCCCCGGAGTCTCAGGAGTGCCGCCCTTGGGCCTCGGGGGCTCCCTCCCATGCCCAATGGCAACACTTAGCACCGCGCTGGTGAGAAGACGTCGAAGACTAGACTAGGTGCCGGACGCGGCTTTTCATTTGCTTTCTGCAGTTGGCTCGTTCTTCCTTGTTTGAACCTTGATTAAAGTTGCTTCTGGTGTTCTTTGCCGGTTCTGTTCCATCATCTTCTGCCTCCCTTTTTTGTCTTCGGCTCTTTGTCTGACTTGCTCTCTCTCGCAAGCCTAGCGAGGGGGCTGTGCGGGTGCCCTCGCGAGCCTTCTTCTTCTGATTTTCACGAGGCTCTCTCATTCGACTTCGCAGCGGGAGCACCCCTCTCAGTCCGTGCCCCTCGGGCATCGCGATACAAAGCGCCGGGTCAAGGCCGGCAGCCCTTGCGACCAAGGTTTGGAAAATGATAGTCTCTCAACGAGTTTTTGCAGCTCTTAAGGCGCTCGGCAAGGCCTGAAGCAGGCACTTCGCGAGGCGGAAACTACTTCAAACGTGCCAAGCTAAGATGTTCCTACATGCACACGCATAACAACGACACCATGACACAGCACAGGAACAATAAATGCAGCATGTTAACCAGGAAATCATAGTTTGTTGCACGCCCCCACGGGACCCCATACTTGTCTTTCTCAACGCAGGAAAATAAAACAAAAGCAACACGTGCTTCGCAGCAGCTCGTGAGGAGGGATCCATGGTGTCCTCCTGAGTTCAGCCAGACTCCACCTCGCGCTTCACCGAAGCGCGGCAATGGGATGACCCGCTGCCGCCCTCGCGGCGGGCACGGTGGCGTGGCGGTTGATCGTAGCCACCGCTGGAGGAGCTACCACCGGAGGAAGAGCCACCGTAGCTTGACAAGCCACGGTCGCCGCCGGGAGCAAGTTCGCCTTCACCCTCATCACGACCGTCGCCAAGACCGAGCACCTCGTCGCCGTCGTTGCTTCAGGGCAGCACCCAAGGCGGCGGCCGTCTTCTCCAAACACCCTCACGTAGAGGGTCGCGTCGCCATCATGCTTGAAGTGGAGGGTGCACCGCCTGCCTAGACCGCGCGCGTGGTCGAACGTCTGCCAGCCTCGGGCCAGGGCTGCGTTGCCGGCGACGGAGACTTCCACCGCGACCCAGGAGGCCCTGCTGCAGCAGCCGTCCGCCTGCAGCCAGCGGCCGGCAGCTCGCCGACGAAGGAGCGCGGGACATGAAGCCAGTTGCCGGCCGGGTTGTCCGACCACACGACGAACTCCAGCAGCACCTCCGCCGAGTGGAAGCGCGGCCGGGAGGCCGCGCGGCCACAGCACGCCTTCCTCCACCAACCGGGCTGCCTCGACATGGGCGGCTCCCACCATGTGAAGGACACCTGCCGCGGCCACGGAGAGCCACGGCAGGGGTCGCGGAGTGCTTGCGGGGGCGACCGCGTCCGCGCTTGGGTGGAGGAGAGCTGGGCCCTTCCTGGCGAGCCTTCCCCTTCTCCAACGGCCGAAAACCTCTTCCCAGGCGCCATGGGGGGTGTTGCAAGCAACAGGAGCAAGGGAGGAGAAGCGAGTAGAGCAAGAAGAGATGGGCGATGGGGGCTCTCGCTCCTCCTCGTTTATAGCCCAAGGGAGGCCAACCGTCGACCTCCACGATCACAGGTAATGATGACCCTTTTTGCATGCAGCAGGGACTCGTCAAGTCGGGCAGTTGCCGAGGCAGCATGGGGAAGCGGAGACGCCCACGTCCAATCAGTCGCCACGCGTCGACCAGGGCCGCAGGAAGATGGGGCCCACGGCGCTCCGCACTTGCCCTTTGGCTTCGGTGCTAAGCCAAGTCCGAGCGCGCCTTGGGCTCGAGGGCTACTGTCGGCGTTCTGGGAACGGAGGTCCCCAGACTTGCCTGTCTGCGGCCCGTCTTCATCAACCAATGCTCCAGACCCTCGCGAGGGGCCAAGCCTCGCGGGGCGGACGACGCAAGGCCTCCTCAGGAGCGGCCTCACCAGGCATGCTCGCGAGAAGGCAGAGAGATCAAGGCAAGGGGTACCTCGCGAGGTTCCCGTGACGCAAGCCATGACGACCAAGGCCAGGCGGGCGCCAACGCGCGTTGTGTCCTCGTTTCCCCTTTGGTGCTAAGGGGGCAAGCGCAGGCGCGGAGTACCGAGGCATCAAACAAAGGTTTCCATATTGGTGCAACAAGACCAAGACCAGCAGGGCGGCAGGGGGGAGGTCATCGTGGAGCCCAAGACAACGTCACCACCAGCGCCTTTGATAGGCGAAGACCACCTTTAGTCAGGATAGCTTGTACTAGACGTCCCCTTTCAAAATGGCCGTTGTTGGATCCCTTCCCGCTCAATATTTGGGGAGAGGGCCAGGGCCTCTATAAATAGGGCTAGCCACCGCAGTAGCAGGGGACGGATCATTCAGATCATCCTCACCCACACAAGTTCGCCAAGCACAAGAACACCTCTCCTTAGGAGGCTGTTCTTCCCTTGTACTGTTCATCATCAGCCCAGGAGGCAATCCACCACCACACACAGGAGTAGGGTATTACACCACAACGGTGGGCCAAACTTGTATAAATCTTGTGTTTCTTGTGTTGTGAGTTCATCGAGCTAGCTTAGAGATCACGGCGAGGCTGAGGGCGTGTTTTGGTAGGGGAAATCTTCGTGCGCACCCCAGTGTTCGAACCTCAAGGGTTTTGCCGAAAACCGATATCCGACAATCATCACCTGCTTGCTTCGAATCCTACCCGCCTCGCGGTCTCCCAACATTGCTAACTCGTCCATTGCTGATCCCGCAACGGGGGCTACTCACGCCGGCACGGTGCTTGTGCTTGGGTCCGTCCCAGCAATGCCAATAAATCCGAGGGCCGAGCTCTGGTTCGCAACCCGCCTCGCGCACGCCACCTCACCAGGTCCCCGGTGCCTTCGTCTTCCCGCGAGAGGATCAAGGGTAGGTAGACAACACCGTAGGGGGTCGTATTCTCTCCCACAGGCTAACACACAGGTACACCTGAGGCCTAGCTACGGGTAGGCCCCGGCAGTCACCACTTTGCCACGCGAGTCGCTTGCGCGTTAAAGGGGGGGCACCTGAGCATCGCGCCTTAGGAGCTCCTACTGGCTCTCCAGCCCTCACCCCCTGGCCTTGACCACAGCATCGCGACCTGGCATACCAGCGACGGCTGAGCCCGCTCAAGGTCCGAGACTCGAGGAAGTAGAGCACCCGGGCAAGTGAGGAAAGGAATAAGCGTCGCGGACCCTACCTAGTGACGCTACCGCGAAGGCACGAATGGGCGTCACCTAGAGGAATCGCTACGGGTTCGCTAAAAGATAAGTCGCTCACATGACAACATAAGTCTCACGACCCAATCACTCGAATCTCGCAGCACCACTCGGGCAGTGACACTTCCCTTTCCATATCTTGGGCAGCTGCTTACACGCCAAGGGGGACCTCGTGGGCATCGCGCCTCAGGAGCTCTCTCCGGACCTCGGGCCGCTCACCTCCTGGTCGTGACCACGACATCACGACCTGGCATACCAGTGACGGCTGAAGCCTACCTGGGGACTGGGTCCCATCGGCGTAGAGCGCTATGCTGCCTAGGGGTAGGAAAGGGAGAACTGTGCCCGAGTGGGATACGCGATTTCATCATGAAGACAAGAAGAGCAACGCTGAAATTAAAACATTTCGATTCTTACATGCCCCCGCGGGGCTAGTCCTAATTTTGTGCAAGGAAACAAAAGAAGAAAAGGCTTCAAGGAACCAGGACGGCACACGTCACCGATGACGCCGAGCAGCTGCTGCTGCCGTGCTCCGGGCACGGCGGGAGCTTGGCGGCACGTAGCTGTCGTCGCTGGACTCCAGAGATTCGCTGGGCTCAGGAGAGTCACTGGATTCCCAGGAGTCATTGCTGCTGATGGAGGAGACGTCGGTGGGGCCGGAGACGGGCCCAGCGCCCACAGCCACGTCCTGCGGGCTGCTTCCTCTGGAGGAGCACTCTAGCGGCCGGCCCTCCGTGCCGAAGACCTTGAAGAACACAGAGGAGGCGCCGTAGTACACGAAGTGGATCGCGAGGGCACCCTCCACGCGGCAGGCTCGGGCGACCTCACCCCACCCGCGAGTCATGAAGACGTCGCCGGGGGGCACCACCTCGACCTTAGCCCCGGTGCCGCACCCGGCGTGTTGCAGCCACAGCTCGAGCAGCCCCTTTGGCGGAAGCTCATCGGCGAAGAACCTCGGGAGCCGGATCCACGAGGCGGGCGGCATCGCTGCCAAAACCACAAACTTGCATGAGCTACCATCGGCGTGGTCCCGCGACCCAGCAGGCAGAACGGCAACGGCGCGTCCGCTGCCACCCGGGATCGCTCGACGGCGTGCATTGTCGTCGTGCGCACGGGCGTATAGGAGAAGGGGGAAGCCGGGCGGAGGCCTTGCTTGCAAAGGCCTGGTCACCTCCTGCCTCGCGCCGGCGTCGCAGGGACGGCAGAACCGTTTCTTTGGAGGAAGTGCATTAGGCCCCTCCTGAGGGGCTTTTCCCTTTTCTACCATGGAGAACCTCCTGATCGGCGCCATGGATGCGAGAGCAAGGTGGAGGAGGAGGGACGAGCAGCGAAGACAAAGAAAGAGATGAGCGAGGGGGGCTCTGCCCCTCCCCTCATTTATAGTCAGAGGGAGGCCAAGTGCCGGCCTCCATGATCCCGTGTAATGATGATCTTCTGCATGCAGCATCGACTCATCAAGTCAAACGGTTGCCGAGGCAGCGTGGGGAACTAGAGGCGCCCACGTACTATCAATCACCATGCGTCGTTCAAGGCCGCAGGTGGTTAGGGCCCGCGGTGCTCCACACTTGCCCTTTGGCTTCGCCTAGAAGCCAAGTCCGAGCGCGCCTCGAGCCCGGGGGCTACTGTTGGTGTTCTGGATACGGGGGTACCCAGACTTGCCTGCCTACGGCCCACTGCGTGACTCCATCGACGGCCTGGTACGGCCCAGCTTCAGCATCAACAACTCAAGACTCTCGCGAGGGGCCAAGCCTCGCGAGGCGGACGACGCCAAGACCTCCAAGGGGGTCGGCCTCCCCAGGCTGGCTCCCGAGGAGCGGAGATCTCTATGCAAGGTGCACATCACAAGGCTAAGCTGACGTGAGCCATGAAAACCAAGGCCAGGCAGGCGCCTGGCGGGCGCCAGCGGGTGCAGTGTACCAGTTTCCCCTTTGGTGCAAGGGATGCAAGCAGCATGCATGGAGTCCCAAGGAATCAACCAAAGGTTTCCATTCTGGTGCAGCAAGACCAAGACCGCAAGGACGACAAATGGAGGTCATCGCCGAGCCCACCGCAGCATCATGACCAGAGGCTTTTGCAGGTGAAGACCACTTTACTCAGGATAGGATGTACTTGTTGTCTCCCTTCAAATCTGGCCGTAGTGGGATCCCTTCCCGCCAACATTTGGGAAGAGGACCAAGGCCACTATAAATAGGACCAGGCCACCACCATGGGAAGGGGGTCGAATCCACAGAAGATAGAGGGATAGGTTAGGATCCATTCCACCCTCGCCAGCTCACCCGAGCTCAAGAACACACCTCCTGAGGTTGTTCCCACTATACTAGTTCTTCCTCAGCCCCTCGAGGCAAATCCACCACAAAGCAGTAGTAGGGTTTTACACCGCAAGGTGGCCCGAACCTAGGTAAACTATTGTGTCTTTCTTTCCCTTCGAGCTTGATGCGCTCGGCTGTGAGGTTTCGCGAGTTGGCAGGCTAGGCAGGTTGAGATCTCCGCACACACCCCAGAGTTCAAACCTCTCAAGGGTTTGCGGAACCCGTAATCCGACACCAATTTATCTTAAGTTAGAATTTGCAGCGACTATTGATGTAATATAACTTGCTGTGTTTTGGATGAACGCTTGCTATCTTTCCTGTTTGATTCTTCCTCGTATTGTATATACCCTACGCTTTATTGGGGAAACTTGCCGGTGCACGCACCCTTTCCGCGAGCGCTTTGAGGAACGGATCCTTAGCAGCCTGCTGGGGGTGTTGCTGCCGGCAAGTTACCTTTCCGCTCTTAGCGCAGCCACCTAAACTGTTGAGCGGACTCAAAACAAAGCAGAGGTGCAACTGATCACAACAAGGTTCCTTCGCGTGCAGGTTTTCCATACAAGAACCAAAATTGCAGGGAAAAGAACTTAGCGTTTTAAAATAAATTTACTCAAAGTTTCGCAATTTAGCTTTTCCGTTTGTTGCTGCACTCTTTCCCGCAAGATGCCACTTAGAACATCGCCTATTGGTGTCCATACTCCATACCATCATTAAGATGTCGGGGAAACGTCACCTATGGGATCACGTGGAGCCCTTCTACGACCTGGCAGTGAGAGAGGAGTGCGCAAAGAGCAGATCCAATGATCAAAAGGAGGGTTATTTACCCAGGTTCGGGCCGCTGAGAAGCGTAAAACCCTAGTCCTGCTTTTAGTGTATTGGGTGTTCTTGGGCTTCGGCTAGCTGCCACGCATGCAAACTGGGCCGGAAAGTCCAAAAAGTCCCCTCCTATATCGCCTTGGGCCTCCTTCTATACCAAGGGGCTACCACACTGGCATACAGGCATACAGGAGGCGTAAAGTAGCTACAGTGTGCATACTTATCTTTGTCGTCTTAGAACAAACGCATTTAATGCGCCGTTTACGTGTCCCTAACTTTATCGGGGACAGAAACACAGCCCGTCCCATCTACCGCCACCTCACCTCATCTTGACACGCATCCAGGATGACTAGGCATGCAATGCCAGGCTGGCTGGCTGGCCGCTACGCTGGAACGGTGGCAGGAACTTCACGAAGATCTACATGCCACCACGTAGGCGCTTGCCAGGCAGGCAGGCTAGTCGTCATGCTGGAACATTGATAGGAGGGTGGATCCTTGTCGTGTGCGAGCCTCGCCGCGGGCCCGCGAACATCCCCGGCAAGAATCTTGCCGGGGCCTCGCAAGCGTCGCCGGCAAGAATCTTTCTGGGAACTTTGCCTTTTGATCTTCATAAAGATCTGCATACCAACACGCTGACACCCCTGGGTCTTGGTCTTGACATTGTCGATGATGTCAGAGCTCTCAACCTCCAGGGTGGTGGTCTTCTTGGGGCTTCGCTTCACAATCCACCGCGGCAAGGATCTTGCCAGAAGCCCAGCTTATGGCCTTCTTCGGTCGTCTTGTATTTGCTTCTAGCTGTCCCTGTCAGGCCTTGCCGCAGGTGAGGTTGCAACTTCCCGTGCACAAGTATGGGGTACTAACAAAGGCCCAACTTTAGTACACCGACAGGCACCCTACCGAAGGGGGAAATCATCACCGGTGGCCATCTTCATCATCCCGGCGGCCGCCATGATGAGGAGGGAGTAGTCCACCCTCGGGGCTGAGGGTTTGTACCAGTAGCTATGTGTTTAATCTCTTCCTCTCGTGTTCTTAAGATGGCACGATCTTGATGTATCGCAGGCTTTGTTAATATAGTTGGATTATATGGTGTTTTCCCCTCTCTATCTTGTTGTGATGAATTGAGTTTTCCCTTTGAGATTTCATTTTATCGGATTGAATACTTTTATGGATTTGAGAGCTCTTGATATATGTCTAGCATATGAATACCCGTGGTGACAATGGGGTATTATAATGATTCACTTGATATATATTTTGGCACTCAACTCACGGATTCCCGAGGTAACATTAGGGTAATCTATGCATAGGGGTCGATGCACATTTTCGTCCTTGTTTCTCCGGTAGAAATCTTGGGGCACTCTTTGAGGTTCCTTGTGTTGGATCGAGTATTATGAATCTTATATTGTTTGATGTGTATTGTATAATTAACTCATGGATACTTGTGGTGACATTGGAGTATCACTGGTCCCATGTAACTGTAGCAATGGGGTAGGTGGCGGTGAAATTCTCCCACCAAGAGGTTGCGGGTCCATCAAGTTTATGTGCGGCAAAGCACACTCTCTCCGCATCCATGCATCTAGTAGTGTTTAGCTCCATCCCAATCATGCGGAGCCAATCATCGGCAACAATCGACTCGGTGCTTCTAGAGAACACCGGTAGATTCAACCTTAGGAAACGGGCTAGGTTGTCAACTGGGGGTGGTGGAGGTGGGTTGTTGTTGTTGTTGCTTTGGTTCTGGATCATCATCTGCATCAAGGTATTCTACTATTGGATAAACTAGGTGAGCTCCGACGGGAAAGTGAATCTAGGGTCATGTCTCGGAGGCATCTGATGGGTTAGAGGGGTGAGAAAACAGAATGGAATAAGGTCTAATGAGATATTTCACTACCCATATGCACATGAGACAAATACATTCAATTCACACGACTCAAATTCAAACAAGATTCACACAATCAGTCTAAGCTACTATTACAAAGATCTCACGAACGATTTCTAACTACTTGGAAGAACTCTAATAGTAATATGGTGGTCGTCTAGAAGTTTTGATCGGTGAAGGACTCCATTGGCTCGTAATCATGATCACCAGCATCATCATCACTATCTTCATCCTCATCATTGTCTTCATCTTCATCACTATCTGTGTCATCTAGTATGATGTAGTCGTCCTCATGAATATGCACTTCATGTTCTTGTTTCACCTTGGGTATTCCTAGCTTCTTCTTTAGGTCTTCATTCTTCACCAGTGGGATAGCAATTTCCTCTTCATATCCATTGCGGGTTGCCTTGAGTTCCTCTTCTAGCTCGATATTCCTGGTCATCACCTTCTTGGTCTTCTTCATGATGGCGCACATCTGGTTCTCGTATCGACGAATGTGTTGATCCATCTCCTGTATGTATGCTGCAATAGATCCATCCTTCCTGGTGCGAATCATCTCCCATTGCTCATCCCGGCGTCCATATATCTGGTAAACGGTCTCTTCAAAATCGTTGTGGTACACCTCACAAATGCGTCCAAAGGTGATGTGTGATACGTCCATTTTGCATCATGCTTTTATATCGATATTTATTGCATTATGGGCTGTTATTACATGTTATGTCACAATACTTATGCCTATTCTCTCTCATTTTACAAGGTTTACATGAAGAGGGAGAATGCCGGCAGCTGGAATTCTGGGCTGGAAAAGGGGCAAATATTAGAGACCTATTCTGCACAACTCCAAAAGTCCTGAAACTCCACGGAAGTTATTTTTGGAACTAATAAAAAATACTGAGCGAAGAAAATACCAGAGGGGGGCCACGCACCAACCACGAGGGTGGGGGGCGCGCCCTAACCCCTGGGCGCGCCCCCTGCCTCGTGGGCCACCTGGCAGGCCTCCAGTGCCCATCTTCTGCTATATGAAGTCTTTTACCCTGGAAAAAATCATAAGCAAGCTTTCGAGACGAAACAGCACAGCCACGAGGCGGAACCTTGGCAGAACCAATCTAGGGCTCCGGCGGAGCTGTTCTACCGGGGAAACATCCCTCTGGGAGGGGGAAATCGTCACCATCATCATCACCATCGATCCTCTCATCGGGAGGGGGTCAATCTCCATAAATATCTTCACCAGCACCATTTCCTCTCAAACCCTAGTTCATCTCTTGTATCCGATCTTTGTCTCAAAGCCTCAGATTGGTACCTGTGGGTTGCTAGTAGTGTTGATTACTCCTTGTAGTTGATGCTAGTTGGTTTATTCGGTGGAAGATCCTATGTTTAGATCCTATATGCATATTAATACCCCTCTGATTATGCAGATGAATATGATTTGTGACTAGTTACGTTTGTTCCCGAGGACATGGGAGGAGTCTTGCTATAAGTAGTCATGTGAATTTGGTATTCGTTCGATATTTTGATGAGATGTATGTTGTCTTTCCTCTAGTGGTGTTATGTGAACGTCGACTACATGGCACTTCACCATTGTTTGGGCCTAGAGGAAGGCATTGGGAAGTAATGAGTAGATGATGGGTTGCTAGAGTGACAGAAGATTAAACCCTAGTTTATGCGTTGCTTCGTAAGGGGCTGATTTGGATCCATATGTTTCATGCTATGGTTAGGTTTACCTTAATTCTTCTTTCATAGTTGCGGATGCTTGCCAGAGTAGTTAATCTTAAGTGGGATGCTTGTCCAAGAAGGGCAGTACCCAAGCACCGGTCCACCCACATACCAAATTATCAAAGTAACGAACGCGAATCATATGAGCGTGATGAAAACTAGCTTGACGATAATTCCCATGTGTTCTCGGGAGCATTTTCCTTTATATAAGAGTTTGTCCAGGCTTGTCCTTTGCTACAAAAAGGATAGGGCCACCTTGCTGCACCTTGTTTACTTTTATTGCTTATTACCCATTACAAATTACCTTATCACAAAAGTATCTGTTACCGATAATTTCAGTGCTTGCAGAGAATACCTTCCAGAAAACCGCTTGTCATTTCCTTCTGCTCCTCGTTGGGTTCGACAGTCTTACTTATTGAAAGGACTACAATAGATCCCCTACACTTGTGGGTCATCAAGACTCTTTTCCGGTGCCGTTGCCGGGGAGTGAAGCGCCTTTGGTAAGTGGAACTTGGTAAGGAAAAATTTATATAGTGTGCTGAAATTTACTGTCACTTGTTACTATGGAACATAATCCTTTGAGGGGCTTGTTTGGGGTATCTTCGCCCCGACCAGTAGAGCAAAGAGTTTGTCGGATATCGGGTCCGGCAAAACCCTTAAGGTTCGAACTCTGGGGTGCGCGCGAAGATATTCCCCCTACAGATCCACGCCCCAACGCCTCGCTGTGAATCTAAGCTAGACGATGAACAACACGAGGGACACAAGGTTTATACTAGTTCGGGCCACCGTTGTGGTGTAATACCCTACTCTAGTGTGTGGTGTGGTTGATTGCCTCTGGGGCTGATGATGAACAGTACAGAGGAAGAACAGCCTCGCGAGAGGTGTTCTTGAGCTGGTGCGATGTTCTACTTGGGTGGATCTGATCGCCTCTCGATGAGATTCTCTCCCCCTACCTACTGTGGTGGATATCTCTATTTATAGGGGCCCTGGTCCTCTTCCCAAATATTGAGCGGGAAGGGAGCCAACAACGGCCATTTTGAAGGGGAACAGCTAGTACAAGTTATCCTGACTAAAGTTGGTCTTCGACTGCCAAAGGCACTGGCGATGACGCCGTCTTGGGCTCCACCATGACCTCCATCCTGCCGCCTGCTGGTCTTGGTCTCATTGCACCGATACGGCAACCTTTGCTAGATGCCTCGATACTCCGCGCCTGCGCTTGCCCCCTTTGCACCAAAGAGGAAACGAGGACACTGCGCAGGCTGGCGCCCGCCTGGTCTCGATCGTCATGGCTTGCGTCATGAGCACCTCGCGAGGTACCCTTGCCTTGATCTCTCCGCCTCCTCGCGAGCCTGCCTGGTGAGGCCGCCCCTGAGGAAGCCTTGCGTCGTCCGCCCCACGAGGCCTGGCCCCTCGCGAGGGTCTTGAGCTTTGGTTGATGTAGACGGGCCGTACTGGGCCACTGCTTGAGCCACGCCGTAGGCCGTAGGCAGGCAAGTCTGGGGACCCCCATTCCCAGAACGCCGACAGTAGCCCCCGGGCCCAAGGCACGCTCGGACTTGACTTAGAAGCGAAGCCAAAGGGCAAGGGCGGAGCGCCGCGGGCCCCAACAGCCTGCGGCCTTGGTCGCCGCATGGCGGTTGATTGGACGTGGGCGTCTCCGCTTCCCCACGCTGCCTCGGCAACTGCCCGACGGATAGAAGGCTGGCCTGGGTTAGGCTTACCTTCATTACTCTCACTCGCCTTTCTTGCTCTTGCCCTCCTGCTTCCGAAATCTCCAGATCCACCTCATCCTTTCTCCTCCAGCGAGCAATGGCGCCCCGCAAGACCGCGGCCGAGGCTCCACCGACCTGGTACTCGCCGGCTCTGGATCCCCCCAACATGACGGAGAAGAATCTTGCCCTCACGCGCTTGATGACGGCGGCGCAAGGCAGCGAGATGGGGGAGACTGCGCTCCGAGCCGTCTCCGCCCAGCCGGAGGCCAAGGGGAGTACCTTCTACCCCTTCTTCATGAGCACCGTCATCGCCGGCCTGGTGCCTCCTTTCTCCAAGTTCTTCTATGTTGTCCTCCGCCATTACAAGCTGCAGGCTCTGCATCTCCATCTCAACTCTGTTCTCCTTCTGTCGATTTTCGCCTACTACTGTGAGGCGCACGTCGGGGTGATGCCTTCCGTGGCCTTGCTGCGCCACTTCTTCTCCCTCCGAGTCACCGGCGCCCACACCTCGGCATGCGCTGGCTTTGTTCTGTGCTCCAAAGCCAACGCGATCTCGAAGGCCGGGAAGAGGGCCGATGGCTTCCGGATCAAGTGGGTCATGCTGGATGTCGGATGCATCAATTCCCGGTTGGCGCTGCCCACGGAGCAGCCCCAGGCTGATGAGGCGTGGTCCTGTGTGAAGCTTGACGACCGACGGGCGAAGCTGGTGCTAGAGAAGATGAACGCCGACCTGAGGCCGAGCAACATGAAAGCGGCAAAGCTGACCGGGGCCACGCTCCTGAGGGAGTTACTGGCGCATCGGGTGGCTCCACTTCAGGTGCACTCGCGCCCGTTGTGGAGGCTCGGAGATGCTGACGCGGATCTCCGCCTGAGCTCGGGAGCCCTGGCTGATGAAGATCTGACCGCAGCTCTCCGCTTCCTGGTTGGAGAGGACGTGGAAGGTCTGGAGGGCGCTCCTATCCCCTTGTTCCTTCGCGACGACTGGCAACAGGTGGTGGACGCCATGCCCACCTTCGGTGGGAGCGGCTGGTGCCGGAGGTGCCTCCTGAGGGACAGGAGGCGGCGGCGCCGGTGGAGTTGTCTTCCGATGATTCCCGCGGAGGAGAGGAGGAAGACAAGGAAGAAGAGGAGCTCGAATCGGAGGAGACCACTGAGGGGATGGGGGAGACTTCCCCTTGCCACAGGGCCAACAACCTCCGCACCCTGCCGGACGACGACGAGGCCGATGCGAGGCGAGGGGGAGAGGACCCGCCCGTGATCCCGAAGAAGGACAGGTTGGGGCTGATTTCCCGAGGGACTACTCCGGCCCCGGCACTGCCTGAAGCTAGCTCCAGCCCTTCTGGTGCGCCCACCTCTGCTGCTGGACCTCCCGAGGCTGTGCCCCGCAAGATGCTCTCGGGCTTTAAGCTCGGCAGGAGGCCGTTGGAGCATGCCGTGATTGACCAGTAAGTACTCGAACTCTGCTTTGCTCTTGTTTTTGCTGTCAGGGCTTGACATCCTCCATCGCATGGGTAGGCTGCCGCCTGCGGCAAAGAGGCTGAAGGGGGACATGGTGGCTCCGCTTGGGGCAAGCTCGTTTGTCGCGGCCGCGCCTTCTCCTGTGGGAAGGGGAGGCAGTGGAGCTCGCACCTCCCCTGCCCGGTCATCCTCGCGAGGCCAGGAGGAGCGCTCTGGCGGGGTGCCAGCCCTCGTGGCCCCGCTAAATCTGGAGGCGCCGGTGGTTGACGCTGTCGCTGAGGTTGCCAAGGCTCAAGAGCTCCCAGTCTCCCAAGCCGTGATCACGCTGCCATCTCCTCCTTCTGCTCCACTAGTTCCTGACTCCTCTGCCTCCTCCGCCGCCTTGGACCGTGCTACCGCTGAGCTGGGTCGGCTGCGAGAAGATCTCTAGGGCGCCAACCCCCGCCTGGTGGCCGGGCGCCTGGAGCTGGTCTCTGGCTGGGTTCGCTCTGACGCCTCCGTCCGAGCGGCGCTGAGCCAGGCTGTGCCGGCTTTCGACGCGGAGAAGCAAGTCGCCATCTAGGCCATAGCCGCTCGTGACGCGGCGTTGAAGGATGCTTCAACTGTCCGAGGCCGTTGCAAGGCGCTGGAGGACGAGCTGCAGGGCCTGCGTGATGAGCTCGCCAAAGAGGTCCGCGACCGCCAGGCGAAGGAGGAAGAAATGAAGGCTCGGGAGGCCGCCATCGGGGACCGCAAAGCCGAACTGATCGCTGATCGCAGCCAACTGAGGACTCTGGAGCAGAAGCTGAAGGCGGAGAGGACTGAGCTGGACGCCAAGGCGAAGGTCTTGGTCGAGGATCGCGTGGCCTTCACGGATTACGAGGAGAGATCTCGCAGGGCGCTGAAGTCGCTTTACGATGATGGTCTGGAAAAGCCACTGGCCGGAGCCACGGACGGGCCCGCCAAGCTGCTTTCCTTCCTGGTCGAAGCGCTTGAGGAGGTCATGACCGGCATCGGCCCCATGGCTGAGTTTGAAGCTCGCGTCCTTTCCTCCGCGGCGCTGACGCGGATCCTCAGCCACGTCTACCTTCGCAACCCCGACGCCAACCTTGACGATCTGCTAGAGCCTGTGGACGCCGAGCGCTCCGCCGTTGCTGCTGAGGCCGTGAAGGGCCGAGTGGAAGCCTTGCTGGCGAAGTTCCGCGCCTTCTCCACTGCGCCCAAGGCAGGTACTGCTGGTTCCGCAGCCTCGGGAAGTGGAGATGACAGGCGTAACTCCACCACGGAGACGGGGCTTCCGGCGAACGACGGCGCTGCTCAAGGGTGATCTCCTCTCGGCTTCTTTCCTGTTTCAACTCCTACAACATGCACCGTGCCTCGTGGAGGCGTTTAAACTTGTGTTTGGTATCGTGAGGATAATTTATGGTCTGTAATATTTTCTTTTGAATTTGCAAGATTTTGTGGTTTCCTTCCTATTTGCTTTGTGTTCTACGTCGGCAGGACCCGGCCCCGCGCATACCTCAGCCGCCGTTAGCCCCGATCGGATCACCAGGACGGGACCAAGGAGTGAGGGGCTACGTGGCAAGTTAGGCTCCTGAGTCGCGATGCTCAGGAGTCCCCCTTGACGCGCAAACAGCAAATAGGGAGGGGTGTAGGAGTAGATCTGTCATTCTACGTCAGCAGGGCCCGGCCCCGCGCATACCTCAACCGTCGTTAGCCTTTCGGAACTAAGGACTGAGGGGCTATGTGACCAGTTAGGCTCCTGAGTCGCGATGCTCAGGAGTCCCCCTTGACGCTCAAACGGTCTTCATACCTTGGCTCCGCTCGGGGAGGGGCGCGAGAAGACCAGGTCCGAGGGACGTGGCTGGGTGGCGTGCGCTCGGGCGTGACCCGGGTGCAGCCCCCGTGTCCAGCCCCCTCTCGTGGCGCTCCCGAGGGGAGGCATTGCGATGAGGCCAGACACTGAGCTCTGGGCTCCCTGAGGTTGATACAGCCGTGGGCTGCCGTCAGTTGTTTATCACCAGCGCGGAGCATAGCGCTTCCATACGTGTACGTGAATAGCCGCTCCTCGGCAGTGTCGTCAGCCAGCGCGGAGCATGGTGCTTCCACTGGTATGTGGGAGGGGGGGCCCCTCCGGGAGGAGCCCCCGGGGCATGTACAGCCCCGCCCTGACACGTGGCCGGCACGGTAGGGCTAGACGAGGTGTATCTGGGCACTCGTGAGCCAGCGCGGGACTCACGAGGCCCTACCTCAAGGCGGGTTGCGCCTGATCTTGAGCCTTGGGCGGCTGAGTGTTCCTGCAAGGTGGTTAGATTCAAATGCTCTACATCCTCAGGTCCCGGCCCTCGAGCTAGCTCAGCCGCCGCTGGTATGCCAGACCGTGGACAAGGCTAAGGGGTGAGGGCTGGAGAGCCAGTAAGGGCTCCTGAGTCGCGATGCTCAGGCGCCCCCCTTTTAACGTGCAAGCGATTTGTATGGGGGAGAAAAAGGTGTCGCGGTAGGCGGGAGATGATAATCATAGGCAGGTCAGGCGTGAAGGCAAACTAGCTTAGATAGATGCAGGAAGGATACATGCCACTGGGTCAGGCCCGAGCGGCTTGGGGATAATGCAGCCCGAGGGGCGCCCCCAGCAAGGTGAACTAAAGACATAAGCAAAAGAGATACATGCCGCAGGGACAGACCCACGCGACCTGGGAATAATGCAGCCCTGAGGGCTCTCCCAGCTGAAATGAAACTTGAAAGATGTCACCTGATACCATTGGAGAGCGGGTGTTGAAGTAGCTGACGATGCGCGGTGAAGAAGTCGATCCTCACGAGCCACCGGAGCCCTGAGCCTCGGGAGGCTCTGGGGGTCCGGGCGGCTCCTCGAGGACCATCTCTATCTCTGCCAGGATCGCGTGGTGCCTGGCCTCCTGAGCTTCCAGAATGCTCCACATAAGACGCTGGTGAGCAGTAGGCGCGTTTGCCAGGCCGAAAGGCATGCGAACGTAGCTGTGTGGCGGACCCTCGTAGCGTCCCACGCGCGAAGGCCAGAAACACTCCTGAGACGCGACTCGGTTGAGCCCTGGGTAGTCGATGCAGACGCGCAGCCCGCCATCCTCGCCTGGATGGGGAGCTACGCTAGGTAGGTGGTGATCGCCGCGGATGACTCTTGATTCCTGCAGCTCCTGAGTGACCTTGGTGATGAACTCTTGAGGGTTGGGCCCTCCTTGCCCCATGCCTTCCTGAGGGAAACGTGCCGCGAAGCACGCCTCCAAGTGGTGCCCGAGCGCCTCCCTCGTGATCTTGGCAAAGTCTGAGGCCCTCCAGGAGAGAGCCCCCGAGCCTTGCCTGAGGAGGGCGCCGAGCGCGCCTTCCTATGCGATGGAGGGAGGCGCCCCTTGCACAGGCGCAGATCCTGACGCGGCGCCTCCGGAGATGCCTACCTCTTGAGGCCTTGGGCTGGGTGATGTCATCTTCTTCTTCTTGGGAACTGCCTCGGGAGGGTTCTCACTCTTGCTGTCTGGGTCCTCGACTGATGCAGCTTGGAAGGCACGCTCGAGAGAGCACACCCCATCCTTCTCTTCACAGGGGACTGTGATGATTCCGCCGCTTCCCGGCATCTTGAGGACATTGTAACCATGGTGAGTCACCGCCATGAACTTGGCCAGCGCTGGATACCCGAGGATGGCGTTGTATGGCAGGCGAATGTGCACAACATCGAAGTCGATGAGCTCGGTACGGTAGTTCTTGCGCTGTCCGAAGGTGACAGGGAGGAGGACCTGCCCTATCGGAGTGGTGGAACCGTCGGTGACTCCTGAGAAAGGCTTGGTTGGCTGAAGCTGATCATATGGCACTTGGAGATTGTTGAACGTCTTGACGGATAGAACGTCGAGTCCTGCGCCGCCATTGATGAGGGTCCTGGTAACTTGCACATTGCTGATGACTGGGGAACAAAGCATTGGGAGGGCACCAGCTGTAGCCGCACACTTGAGCTGATCCGCTAAACTGAACGTGATAGTGCACGTGGACCACCTGAGAGGGCGCGTGGCCTCGAGCTTGGGGAGGACTGCATTCACCTCGCGAGCAAACTGCTTGAAGATGCGCTGAGAGGCTGGGGCCTGGGCACTGCCCAGGATGCAAGCGATAGCACGTGGCTCCTGGAAGCCCCCAGCCCCCTCGTCCTGGTGGTGGTCGTCATTCCTTCTTGGCGGTGGCGGCAGAGGAGGAAGGCCTGCGTTGCCCTGCGGACGATCCTCGCGAGGCTGATCCCTCCAAGCCCCCTCGCGAGGCTGGTCCTGCCAGCGATCCTTGCGAGGTCGGTCACGCCACTCCTGGCGAGGGCCTCGGTTGTCCCATTGTCCTCCACCTCTTCCTCCTCCTCGGCCGTAGCCCCGGTCGTTGCGCTCGGGGCGTTGGCCGATGCGTCCTTCTCGAACGGCCCTGAGCTCTTGGCATTCGTTGGTGTTGTGGGTGTGGAGGTCGTGGTAGGCGCAGTATCGGCTGCCCTTGGACGACTCCAGCTGGTCCCTGCCGCGCTTCGTGTCTGGTTCTGCTGCGAGCACAGCTGCTCCTTTGCGCTTCACATCCTTGGCCTTGGCTTTCTTCTCTTCTGTGTCAGCAGCTGGAAGCTCAAAAAGGGAGAGGCGCCCCTCCTCAGCTCTTGCGCACTTGGTCGCCAGGTTGAACAGCTCTAGAGATGTGCACAGATCCTCGTGGATAGCCAGCTCCTCCTTCATCTTGACGTCGTGGACGCCGTCAGAGAATGCTGAGATGATGGCCTCCTCGGTCACCTTGGGAATCTTGAGGCGAGCGTTGTTGAAGCGCTGGATGTACTTCTGCAGGGTCTCTCCCGGCTGCTGCTTGATGCGGCATAGGTCACCCATGACTTGAGGACGGTCGCGAGTGCCCTGGAAGTTGGCGATGAAGCAGGTGCGCATCTCGTCCCAAGAGGAGATCGTGCAAGGAGGCAGGTTCAGGAGCCAGGTGCGGGCACCATCTTTGAGCGCCATGGGAAACCAGTTCGCCATGACCTTTTCGTCTCCGTTGGCCGCCTCAATGCCCAGCTCGTAGAGCTGCAAGAACTCCACGGGGTCGACAGTGCCGTCGTAGCGAGGAGGCAGATCCGGCTTGAACTTGCCCGGCCAGGCGACACTGCGTAGCTCGGTGGTGAAGGCGCGGTAGCCTGTAGTGGCCACCGGTGCCCTTTGCAGACGTGGGGCTTGCTCTTGGAGATTCTCGTGCACCGCCGCCAGGGGCAGCGCGGGGTCCTGACATGCTGGTGTAGGGATGCGGTATTGACGTGCTAGAGCGGGGGAGCACGCGAGCGCCTTCTTGGGGGCGAGGGATCTCTTGGCAGCTCCTTTCTTGTCGCGTGGGTGCCGAACACAGTGGGTCTCGTCCTGGGGCCGCGCGCCTTGGAGCCAGGGCGCCTTCTTGGGGAGGAGGTGGCGGAGGCACCTCCTGAGCTGCATCACCCATGCAGGACAGAGGGCGAGGCAGCGAGAGGGACGGCGCAGGAGAGCCCCCTGCGGTGCTGACGAGCTCGGTGATGCGAACGAGCCACTTCTCGTAGAGGTCGTCGATGGGGCGGTAGTGCAGGAGCTCACGTGCAAGGAGCAACGCGGACTGCGCGCCCATGGGAGCGCGACGAGCGTGAGACGATGAACCAGCTGGAGTCAGCGACGGAGTGGCGGTGCGGCCTTCCCGCCGCACCGAGGGATGCAGCAATGATGCTTGCTGCTCGTTCCCCGTCAGGCCGGTGGCGGCGTTGGCGGCAGGCGACGGAGAACGACGAGGAGGCCCACCGACGGGAGCCGTTTGGTCGACGCGGGCGGCGTGAGCAGCCCGACACTCGGCGCGAGCTCGGCGAGCGTCTGCCATGGATGCGACGAACGATGGAATGCGGGACAGCGGAAGAAAGATTCCGGCGCACCCCTACCTGGCGCGCCAAATGTCGGATATCGGGTTCCGGCAAAACCCTTAAGGTTCGAACTCTGGGGTGCGTGCAAAGATCTTCCCCCTAGCGATCCACGCCCCAACGCCTCGCTGTGAATCTAAGCTACATGATGAACAACACGAGGGACACTAGGTTTATACTAGTTCGGGCCACCGTTGTGGTGTAATACCCTACTCTAGTGTGTGGTGTGGTGGATTGCCTCTGGGGCTGATGATGAACAGTACAGAGGAAGAACAGCCTCGCGAGAGGTGTTCTTGAGCTGGTGCGATGTTCTACTTGGGTGGATCTAATCGCCTCTCAATGAGATACTCTCCCCCTACCTACTGTGGTGGCTATCTCTATTTATAGGGGCCCTGGTCCTCTTCCCAAACATTGAGCAGGAAGGGAGCCAACAACGGCCATTTTGAAGGGGAACAACTAGTACAAGTTATCCTGACTAAAGTTGGTCTTCGACTGCCAAAGGCACTGGCGATGACGACGTCTTGGGCTCCACCGTGACCTCCGTCCTGCCGCTCTGCTGGTCTTGGTCTCGATCGTCATGGCTTGCGTCATGAGCACCTCGCGAGGTACCCCTGCCTTGATCTCTCCGCCTCCTCGCGAGCCTGCCTGGTGAGGCCGCCCCTGAGGAAGCCTTGCGTCGTCCGCCCCGCGAGGCTTGGCCCCTCGCGAGGGTCTTGAGCTTGGGTTGATGTAGACGGGCCGTACTGGGCCACTGCTTGAGCCACGCCGCAGGACGCAGGCAGGCAAGTCTGGGGACCCCCGTTCCCAGAACACCGACAGAGTTGCTCCTCAACCTACTGAACCTACTGAAAATGTTTACTTTGAAATTCCTTCGGGTATGATAGAGAAACTGCTAGCTAATCCTTTTACAGGAGATGGAACATTGCATCCCGATTTGCACCTAATCTATGTGGATGAAGTTTGTGGATTATTTAAGCTTGCAGGTATGCCGGAGGATGTTATCAAGAAGAAGGTCTTCCCATTATCTTTGAAGGGAAAGGCATTGACATGGTTTAGGCTATGTGATGATATGGGATCATGGAACTACAACCGATTGAAATTGGAATTTCATCAGAAGTTTTATCCTATGCATCTCATCGTGATCGTAATTATATATATAATTTTTGGCCTCGCGAAGGAGAAAGCATCCCTCAAGCTTGGGGGAGGCTTAAGTCAATGTTATATTCATGCCCCAATCATGAGCTCTGAAGAGAAATTATTATTCAAAAAATTTATGCTTGGCTTTCTCTCAACAATCTCTCCATGCTCGATGCTTCTTGTACTAGCTCTTTCATGATGAAGACTACTGAATTCAAATGGAATTTATTGGAAAGAATTAAATGCAACTCGGAAGATTGGGATCTCGACGAAGGTAAGTAGTCAGGTATAACACCTAAGTTCGATTGTGTAAAATCTTTTATGGATACCGATGCTTTTCGTGAATTTAGCACTAAATATGGACTTGACTCTGAGATAGTAGCTTCTTTCTATGAATCATTTGCTACTCATGTTGACCTCCCTAAGGAGAAGTGGTTTAAATATAATCCTCCCATTGAAGTAAAAGTAGTTGCACCTATTAAAGTTGAAGAAAAGACTATCACTTATAAAGATCCTATTGTTCCTACTACCTATATTGAGAAACCACCTTTCCCTGTTAGGATAAAGGATCATGCTAAAGCTTCCACCGTGGTTCGTAAGAGTAATACTAGAACACCTACACCACCTGAGCAAATTAAAGTTGAACCTAGTATTGCTATGGTTAAAGATCTCTTGGCTGATAATATTGATGGGCATGTTATTTACTTCTGTGATGAACTGCTAGAATTGCTAGACCCGATACTAAAAATAAACATAGACTTGTTGTAGGCATGCCTGTTATTTCTGTTAAAATAGGAGATCATTGTTATCATGGCTTATGTGATATGGGTGCTAGTGCAAGTGCAATACCTCATTCCTTATACAAAGAAATTGTGCATGATATTGCACCTGCTGAGATAGAAGAAATCGATGTTACAATTAAGCTTGCCAATAGAGATACTATTTCACCAGTTGGGATTGTTAGAGATGTTGAAGTCTTGTGTGGGAAAGTTAAATATCCTGCTGATTTTCTTGTTCTTGGTTCCCCACAAGATGACTTTTGTCCCATTATATTTGGTAGACCCTTCTTGAATACTGTTAATGCTAAGATAGACTACAAAAAGGATATTGTTACGATTGGTTTAGGGGATATGTCTCATGACTTTAATTTTGCTAAATTTCATGGACAACCCCATGATAAAGAATTGCCTAGTAAGGATGGAATTATTGGTCTTGCTTCTATTGCCGTGCCTCCTAATGATCCTTTAGAACAATATTTGCTAGACCATGAAAATGATATGTTTATGAATGAAAGAAGGGAGATAGATGAAGTATTCTTTAAACAGGGACCTATTTTGAAACACAACTTGCGTGTTGAAATTCTAGGGGATCCTCCACCACCCAAGGGTGATCCTGTGTTTGAGCTTAAACCACTACCTAATACTCTTAAATATGCTTATCTTGATGAAAAGAAGATATATCCTATTATTATTAGAGCTAACCTTTCAGAACGGGAAGAGGAGAAATTATTGAAAACTCTGAAGAAGCACCATGCTGCTATTGGATATACTCTTGATGATCTCAAGGGTATTAGTCCCACTCTATGCCAACACAAAATAAAATTGGAGAAAGACGCCAAATCAGTTGTTGATCACCAACGACGGTTAAATCCTAAGATGCAAGAAGTGGTAAGAAAAGAAATACTAAAGCTCCTGGAGGCAGGTATAATTTATCCAGCTGCTGATAGTCAGTGGGTAAGTCCCGTCCATTGTGTCCCTCAGAAGGGAGGTATTATTGTCGTTCCTAATGATAAAGATGAATTGATCCCGCAAAGAATTGTTACAGGATATAGGATGGTAATTGATTTCCGCAAATTAAAAAAAGCTACTAAAAAGGATCATTACCCTTTGCCTTTTATTGATCAAATGCTAGAAAGATTATCCAAACATACACATTTTTGCTTTCTAGATGGTTACTCTGGTTTCTCTCAAATACCTGTGTCAAAAGAGGATCAAGAAAAGACCACTTTTACTTGCCCTTTCGGTACTCTTGCTTATAGACGTATGCCTTTTGGTTTATGTAATGCACCTGCTACCTTTCAAAGATGCATGATGGCTATATTCTCTGACTTTTGTGAAAAGATTGTTGAGGTTTTCATGGATGATTTCTCCGTTTATGGATCTTCTTTTGATGATTGCTTGAGCAACCTTGATCGAGTTTTGCAGAGATGTGAAGAAACTAATCTTGTCTTGAATTGGGTAAAATGCCACTTTATGGTTAATGAAGGTATTGTCTTGGGGCATAAAATTTCTAAAAGAGGCATTGAAGCCAAAGTTGACGCTATTGAAAAGATGCCATGTCCTAAAGACATTAAAGGTATGAGAAGTTTCCTTGGTCATGCCGGTTTTTATAGGAGGTTTCTTAGTGACTTCTCTAAAATTTCTAGGCCTCTGACTAATCTCTTACAAAAAGATATTCCTTTTATCCTCGATGATGATTGTGTAGAAGCATTTGAAATACTTAAGAAAGCTTTGAAGTGTTCAGCCACCTGATTGGAATTTACCCTTTGAAATTATGTGCGATGCTAGTGATTATGCGTAGGTGTTGTTCTAGGATAAAGAGTTGATAAGAAACTAAATGTTATTCAATATCCTAGTAAAACTCTAGACAGTGCCTAGAGAAATTATGCTACTACTGAAAAAGAAATTTTAGCTGTTGTATTTGCTTGTGATAAGTTTAGACCTTATATCGTTGACTCTAAAGTAACTGTTCACACTGATCATGCTGCTATTAAATATCTTATGGAAAATAAAGATGCTAAACCTAGAATTATTAGATGGGTTCTCCTACTACAAGAATTTGATTTGCTTATTATTGATAGAAAGGGAGCTGAGAACCCCGTTGCAGACAACTTGTCTAGGTTAGAGAATGTTCTTGATGACCCACTACATATTGATGATAGCTTTCCTGAAGAACAATTAGTTGTCATAATGCTTTTCGTACTGCTCCATGGTATGCTGATTATGCTAATTACATTGTTGCTAAATTTATACCACCTAGTTTCACGTACCAGCAAAAGAAAAAGTTTTTCTATGATTTAAGACATTACTTCTGGGATGACCCACACCTTTATAAAGGAGTAGATAGTGTTATTAGACGTTGTGTACCTGAGCATGAATAGGAACAGATGCTACGCAAGTGTCACTCCGAGGCTTATGGAGGACACCACGCTGGAGATAGAACTGCGCATAAGGTATTGCAATCCGGTTTTTATAGGCCTACTGTCTTCAAGGATGCCCGTAAGTTTGTCTTGTCTTGCAATGAATGTCAAAGAATTGGTAATATTAGTAGACTTCAAGAAATGCCTATGAATTATTCTCTTGTTATTGAACCATTTGATATTTGGGGCTTTGATTATATGGGACCGTTTCCTTCCTCTAATGGGTATACACATATTTTAGTTGCTGTTGATTGCGTTACTAAGTGGGTAGAAGCTATTCCAACTAGTAGTGCTGATCATAACACCTCCATTAAGATGCTTAAAGAAGTTATTTTTCCGAGGTTTGGAGTCCCTAGATATTTAATGACTGATGGTGGTTCACATTTTATTCATGGTGCTTTTCGTAAAATGCTTGCTAAGTATGATGTTAATCATAGAATTGCATCTCCATATCACCCACAGTCTAGTGGCCAAGTAGAACTAAGTAACAGAGAGCTTAAATTGATTTTGCAAAAGACTGTTAATAGATCTAGAAAGAATTGGTCCAAGAAACTTGATGATGCATTATGGGCTTATAGAGCTTCATGTAAACATCCTATGGGTATGTCTCCATATAAAATGGTTTATGGAAAAACATGTCACTTACCTCTCGAACTAGAACATAAGGCATATTGGGCCATTAAAGAGCTCAATTATGATTTCAAACTTGCCGGTGAGAAGAGGTTATTTGACATTAGCTCACTTGATGAATGGAGAACTCAAGCCTATGAGAATGCTAAAGTGTTTAAAGAAAAAGTTAAAATATGGCATGACAAAAGGATACAAAAGCGTGAGTTTAATGTAGGTGATTATGTGTTGCTTTTGAACTCTCGTTTAAGATTTTTTGCAGGAAAACCCCTCTCTAAATGGGAAGGTCCTTACGTTATCGAGGAGCTCTATCGTTCCGGTGCCATAAAAATCAACAACTTTAGGGCACAAATCCAAAGGTGGTGAACGGCCAAAGAATCAAACATTATATCTCAGGTAATCCAATAAATGTTTGAAACTAATGTTATTGAAACCGTTACGCTGGAGGAATACATAAGGGACACTTTCCAGAACGTTTTAGACTCCGAAAAGGAATAGGTATGTGGTACGGTAAGTAAACCGACTCCAAAACAATTCTAATAGCAGTTTTTCTCCATTTTGGGATATTTAAGAAAATAGGAAAATAAGTAGTCCGGGAAGGACATGAGGTGTCCACGGGGGTGGAGGGCGCGCCCCCTGCCTTGTGGGCACCTCGTGTGCTCTCCGGACTCTGTTTTCTTGCATGATACTTCTCTTGGTCGGTAAAAATTCATTATATAATCTCCCGAAGGTTTTGACCACCGTATCATGCAAATATCCTCTGCTTTTGTTTCAAGCTGTTTTTTCTGACAGATCTAGATCACCATGATGTCTTCAAGCGCTCCCAAGGACAAGTTTTCGAGAAGGTCATCAACCCCTACCTCGCGGAAGTGCTGCAACACCCTCAAACCATTGAGATGCGTGAGGGGGTGCTGCACATCCGCGATGTTGAGGGACCCAGGAGGACCGGAAGCGTGGGCACAAGGCTTGAAGCAATGGAGCAACAGGTTTTCAAGTGCCAAGGGATGGTGGAACGCGGACTCAATGCCAACCACATGATGATCGCGGAGTTCACCAACAACCACAAGCTAGATGCGAAGAACATTGGGGAAGCCATCTTCAAGCTTCACGAGAAAATCGAGCATCTCCAAGCCCAGATCTATGACCTGCAAAACCAAAACTGTGAGTATGAATATAGATTCAAGAGAATGAGTTTGGCTGCAGATTTAAGGATCCCGGAGACTCGATCATCTTTCTATGATGGTGAGCCTATGCCTTGGAAGAGGGACGACAAGCCTTCATCATCAACAACTCCTTCATCACCACCTCCGAAGAAGGAGACATAATCACATGGGTATGGGCACTCCCCTTGGCAACTGCCAAGCTTGGGGGAGGTGCCCCGGTATCGTATCACCATCACACTCCTATATTTACCGTTTTTCTTAGTTGGATCCTTTTGGTAATATCTTGATCTAGTAGAATAAAGTTTTAGAATGATCTAGTTGTGAGTTTTTTCTTTATGATTCCTCTATGTAATCGAGACTGTGAGCTATATATAATAAAGATTAGTCTTGAGTCAAGGGCTTTGCTATCTTGCTATGATCTTGAGGGAATAAAAGAAAAAGAAAGAATAAAAAGAAATAAATAGATCATATGGATCTTATGGAGAGTAATGACTTCACATATTAAGAGTATGATGAATAAAAGTTGTTGAGAATTGGCAAACATAATTTTGGTCATCGTTGCAATTAATAGGAAGTAATAAAGAAAAAGAGGTTCTCACATATAAATATACTATCTTGGACATCTTTTATGATTGTGAGCACTCATTAAAATATGACATGCTAAAGAGTTGAGGTTGGAAAAGGAAGACAACGTAATGGGTTATGTTTTCTTATATCCGAAATAAAGTATATTGTCATGGATCATCCAACATGTTGAGCTTGCCCTCCCCCCTCATGCTAGCCAAATTCTTTGCACCAAGTAGAGATACTACTTGTGCTTCCAAAATATCCTTAAACCTGATTTTGCCATGAGAGTCCACCATATCTACCTATGGATTGAGTAAGATCCTTCAAGTAAGTCGTCATGTTGCATGCAATAAAAATTGCTCTCTAAATATGTATGATTTATTAGTGTGGAGAAAATAAGCTTGATACGATCTTGTGATGTGGAAGCAATAAAAGCGACGGACTGCATAATAAAGGTCCATATCATAAGTGGCAATATAAAGTGACGTTCTTTTGCATTAAGATTTCGTGCATCCAACCCTAAAAGCACATGACAACCTCTGCTTCCCTCTGCGAAGGGCCTATTTTACTTTTGTCTTATACCTTTTACTAGAGTGATGGTGATCTTCACCTTTCCTTTTTACATTTTATCCTTTGGCAAGCACCTTGTGTTGGAAAGATCCCGATATACATATATATATCCAATTGGATGTAAGTTAGCATGAACTGTTATTGTTGACACTACCCTTGAGGTAAAAGGTTGGGAGGCAACACTATCAGCCCCTATCTTTCTCTGTGTCCGATTAAAACTCCATACCCATAATTATTGCGTGAGTGTTAGCAATTGTGAAAGACTAAATGATAGTTGAGTATGTGGACTTGCTGAAAAGCTCTTATATTGACTCTTTCTGATGTTATGATAAATTGCAATTGCTTCAATGACCGAGAGCATAGTTTGTTAGTCCTCAATGAAGTTTCTGATTCATACTTGACATTGTGGATAGATTATTACTTGAGCATAAGAAATCATATGACAATATATATATATATATATATATATATATATATATATATATATATATATTGTTGCTATAAGAATGATCATGATGCCCTCATGTCCGTATTTTATTTTATCAACACCTCTATCTCTAAACATGTGGACATATTTTTCGTTATCGGCTTCCGCTTGAGGACAAGCGAGGTCTAAGCTTGGGGGAGTTGATACGTCCATTTTGCATCATGCTTTTATATCGAATTTATTGCATTATGGGTTGTTATTACACATTATGTCACAATACTTATGCCTATTCTCTCTTATTTTACAAGGTTTACATGAAGAGGGAGAATGCCGGCAGCTAGAATTCTGGGCTGGAAAAGGGGCAAATATTAGAGACCTATTCTGCACAACTCCAAAAGTCCTGAAACTCCATGGAAGTTATTTTTGGAATTAATAAAAAATACTGAGCGAAGAAAATACCAGAGGGGGGCCACCCACCATCCACGAGGGTGGGGGCGCGCCATACCCCCTGGGCGCGCCCCCTGCCTCGTGTGACACCTGGCAGGCCTCCGGTGCCCATCTTCTGCTATATGAAGTCTTTTACCCTGGAAAAAATCATAAGAAAGCTTTCGGGACGAAACACCGCCGCCACGAGGCGGAACGTTGGCAGAACCAATCTAGGGCTCCGGTGGAGATGTTCTGCCGGGGAAACATCCCTCCGGGGGGATCGTCACCATCGTCATCACCATCGATCCTCTCATCAGGAGGGGGTCAATCTCCATCAACATCTTCACCAGCACCATCTCCTCTCAAACCCTAGTTCATCTCTTGTATCTGATCTTTGTCTCAAAGCCTCAGATTGGTACCTGTGGGTTGCTAGTAGTGTTTTTTACTCCTTGCAGTTGATGCTAGTTGGTTTATTCGGTGGAAGATCATATGTTCAGATCCTATATGCATATTAATACCCCTCTGATTATGAACATGAATATGATTTGTGAGTAGTTACGTTTGTTCCTGAGGAGATGGGAGGAGTCTTGCTATAAGTAGTCATGTGAATTTGGTATTCGTTCGATATTTTGATGAGATGTATGTTGTCTTTCCTCTAGTGGTGTTATGTGAACGTCGACTACATGAAACTTCACCATTGTTTGGGCCTAGAGGAAGGCATTGTTCGATAGATGATGGGCTGATTTGGATCCATATGTTTCATGCTATGGTTTGGTTTACCTTAATTCTTCTTTCGTAGATGCAGATGCTTGCGAGACTAGTTAATCATAGGTGGGATGCTTGTCCAAGAAAGGGCAGTACCCAAGCACCGGTCCACCCACATACCAAATTATCAAAGTAACGAACGCGAATCATATGAGCGTGATGAAAACTAGCTTGATGATAATTCCCATGTGTCCTCGGGAGCCTTTTCCTTTATATAAGAGTTTGTCCAGGCTTGTCCTTTGCTACAAAAAGGATTGGGCCACCTTGATGCACCTTGTTTACTTTTATTGCTTATTACCCGTTACAAATTACCTTATCACAAAACTATCTGTTACCGATAATTTCAGTGCTTGCAGAGAATACCTTACTGAAAACTGCTTGTCATTTCCTTCTGCTCCTCATTGGGTTTGACACTCTTACTTATCGAAAGGACTACGATAGATCCCCTACACTTGTGGGTCATCAATGTGGGCTGCCATGCTCTTTCCTGAGCTCCAAGTTGGTGCATCCAAGGTAAACTCGATGGGCTCGGTAGTGGGTGCAAAGTCCTTCCAGGTACACGAACTTTGATCCTCCAACACTCCTCTTCTGGTAAAGTTGCAGTGAAGGATCCGGTGAAACTTGGTAGACCGATGTTCACGTGCTTCGTGACTTCCTTCAAGTGTCGTTCGAAGGGGGTGTCGTCATCCGGCTGAGTGAACTTGCTCCTGGTGTCCGACATCTATAGAGTAGAAATGGAGGAGGATTAGAAATGAAAAGAGAAGAGTATCTTGTGACTTTTCCTAGTGGTCGCGTCCTACAGTCAGTGTGTGCTCTGATACCATCTTGTAGCGATCCGATCCCAATGGATCGAAGTCTCCGTGCTTAAGTGTCATCCCTGGATCGGTATGCTGACTGATACGTCTCCAACGTATCTATAATTTTTGATGTATTCATGCCATGTTTACAATATTTTTGCATGATTTTGGTATGATTTGGTTAGAACTAACCCGGACTGACGCTGTTTTCAGTAGAACTACCGTGGTGTTGTTTTTGTGCAGAAATAAAAGTTCTCGAAATGCGCTGAAAATCAACGGAGATTTTTTCTGGAAAATATAAAAAATACTGGAACGAAGAGTTACGGAGGGGTGTCCCGTGGGACCCACGAGGGTGGAGGGCCACCCACCCCCTAGGACGCCCCCTGCCTCGTGGACTCTCCGTGGGGCCCCCTGACTTGTTCTCGATGCCAACGTCTCCTATAAATCCCTGAACCTCCAGAACATAACTTAGATCGGGAGTTCCGCCACTGCAAGCCTCTGTAGCCACCAAAAACCAATCGGGACCCTATTTCGGCACCCTGCCGGAGGGGGAATCGTCTCCGGTGGCCATCTTCATCATCCCGGCGCTCTCCATAACGAGGAGGGAGTAGTTCACCATTGGGGCTGATGGTATGTACCAGTAGCTATGTGTTTGATCTCTCTCTCTCTCTTGTGTTCTTGATTCGGCACGATCTTGATGTATCGCGAGCTTTGCTATTATAGTTGGATCATATGATGTTTCTCCCCCACTACTCCCTTGTAATGGATTGAGTTATCCCTTTGAAGTTACCTTATCGGATTGAGTCTTTAAGGATTTGAGAACACTTGATGTATGTCATGCGTGGGATACCCGTGGTGACAATGGGGTATTCTATTGATCCACTTGATGTATGTTTTCGTGATCAACTTGCAGGTTCCGTAACCTTGGAAATCTATGATAGGGATTGGCACACGTTTTCGTCTTGACTCTCCGGTAGATACTTTGGGGCACTCTTTGAAGTTCTTTGTGTTGGTTGAATAGATGAATCTGAGATTGTGTGACGCATATCGTATATTCATACCCGTGAATACTTGAGGTGACATTGGATTATCTAGGTGACATTAGGGTTTTGGTTGATTTGTATCTTTAGGTGTTATTTTACTACGAACTCTAGGGCTGTTTGTGACACTTATAGGAATAGCCTAATAGATTGATCGAAAAGAATAACTTTGAGATGGTTTCGTACCCTACAATAATCTCTTCGTTTCTTCTCCGCTATTAGTGACTTTGGAGTGACTCTTTGTTGCATGTTGAGGGATAGTTATATGATCCAATTATGTTATTATTGTTGAGAGAACTTGCACTAGTGAAAGTATGAACCCTAGGCCTTGTTTACTAGCATTGCAATATCGTTTTCGCTCACCTTTATCATTAGTTACCTTGCTGTTTTTATAATTTCAGATTACAAAAACCTATATCTACCATCCATATTGCACTTGTATCACCATCTCTTCTCCGAACTAGTGCACCTATACAATTTACCATTGTATTGGGTGTGTTGGGGACACAAGAGACTCTTTGTTATTTGGTTGCAGGGTTGTTTGAGAGAGACCATATTCATCCTACGCCTCCCACGTATTGATAAACCTTAGTTCATCCACTTGAGAGAAATTTGCTACTGTCCTGCAAACCTCTGCACTTGGAGGCCCAACAACGTCTACAAGAAGAAGGTTGTGTAGTAGACATCAAGCTCTTTTCTGGCGCCGTTGCCGGGGAGGTTAGTGCTTGAATGTATATCTTTAGATCTTTCAATCGAATCTTTTAGTTTCTTGTTTTATCACTAGTTTAGTCTATGAAAGAAAACTACAAAAAATGGAATTGAGGGTGCCTCATATGCTTCATCTTTTTAATGTCTTTCATGAAAATGAGGATTCCGATAATTGTGCCTAAGTGTTAGAAGAAGAATGCATTAAAATGTTTGGCACTAAATCTGTGTATGATGAGCATGATTGCAATGTTGTTAGTATGAATTCCTTGAATATCCATGATGCTAATGATATGCAAAGCCACAAGCTTGGGGATGCTATGTTTGATGAAGATGATATTTTTTGTCCCCCAAGTTTTGATGAGAAAATATATTATGATGATAGCATGCCTCCTATTTATGATGATTATATTGATGAAAGTGGGTTTGGAAGAGTGTCAACTTTAGGAAGTAGTAATCCCACTATTTTGGAGGGTGTTGAATCTTATGGTGATAATTATGAAAGTGGTTTTGGAGAGGTCGTGACTTTATTTAGTGATGAATCCACTATTTCGGAAGAGGTTCCAATTGATTATGAGAACAAAGTTGCTATCTATGATGATTATTGTGACGACATGTATGCTATAAAGAATAATGATAACCATGAAAATTTTCATCTTGATTTTAATTTTCAATTGGATTATGCCTCACATGATAGTTATTTTGTTCAGTTTGTTCCCACTACTATTCATGAGAAGAAATTTGCTTATGTGGAGAGTAATAAAAATTCTATGCTTGTGCATCATGAAAATAATGGTTTATGTGATAGTTATATTGTTTAATTCATTCATGATTCTACTGAAAATTATTATGAGGGAGGAATATATACTTGTAGGAATTGCAATAATATCAAGTTTCCTCTCTATGTGTTGAAAATCTTGAAGTTATGCTTGTTTTGCTTTCCTATGCTAGTTGATTCTTGTTCCCACAAGTTGTTTGCTCAAAAAATCCCTATGCATAGGAAGTGGGTTAGAATTAAATTTTCTATTCATATGCTTCATGATGCTCCCATTATGTTTCAATTCTTACCTTTTATGTGAGCATCATTGAAATCATCATGCCTAGCTAAAAGGCATTAAAGAAAAGCGCTTGTTGGGAGACAACCCAATATTTACCCCTACTGTTTTTGTGTGTTCACATGATTAAGATACTGTAGTAATCATGTTTTATAGCTTTTGTTTCAATAAAGTGCCAAGTAGAACCATTGGGAAGACTTGGGTGAAAGTTAAAGCGATCTTGCTGTAAAAAACAGAAACTTTGCGCTCAAGAGATTAGCTGTCATGTTTTACAGAAGAGTGATTTTAAGTTGATTCTTTTTGAAGAAGATTAATAGACGAATTCCTCGCGTCCACCAATTTATTTCAGAATTTTTGGAGTTACAGAAGTATTGGGGAGTTACAGATTACTACAGATTGTTCTGTTTTTGACAGATTCTGTTTTCTATGTGTTGTTTGCTTATTTTGATGAATCTATGAGTAGTATCGGAGGGTATGAACCATAGAGAAGTTGGAATACAGTATATATTACACCAATATGAATTTAGAATGAGTTCACAACAGTACCAAAAGTGGTGATTTATTTTCTTATACTAACGGAGCTTACGAGTTTTCTGTTCAGTTTTGTGTTGTGAAGTTTTCAAGTTTTGGGTAAAGATTCGATGGACTATGGAATAAGGAGTGGCTACAGCCTAAGCTTGGGGATTCCCGAGGCACCCCAAGGTAATATTCAAGGACAACCCAAGAGCCTAAGCTTGGGGATGCCCCGGATGGCATCCCCTCTTTTGTCTTCGTTCATCGGTAACTTTACTTGGAGCTATATTTTTATTCACCACATGATATGTGTTTTGCTTGGAGCATCATGTCATTTTACTTTGTTTTGCTTGATGTTTGAATAATATCCCAAGATCTGAAATTCTTAAATGTTAGAGAGTCTTCACATAGTTACATAATTATTCGACAACTCACTGATCTTCACTTATATCTTTTGGAGTAGTTTGTCATTTTCTCTAGTGCTTCGCTTATATCTTTTAGAGCACGGTGGTAGTTTTATTTTGAAGAAATTGATGAACTCTCATGCTTCACTTATATTATTTTGAGAGTCTTAAACAGCATGGTAATTTTCTTAGGTTATGAATTTAGTCCTAATATGATGGGCATCCAAGAGGGATATAATAAAAACTTTCATATGAAGTGCATTGAATAGAAGTTTGATTCCTTATGATTGTTTTGAGATATGAAGAGGGTGATATTAGAGGCATGCTAGTGAGTAGTTGTGAATTTGAGAGATACTTGTGTTAAAGTTTGTGATTCCCGTAGCATGCACATATGGTGAACCGTTATGTGATGAAGTTGGAGCATGATTTATTTATTGATTGTCTTCCTTATGAGTGGCGGTCGGGGACGAGCGATGGTCTTTGCCTACCAATCTATCCCCCTAGAATCATGTGTGTAGTACTTCGTTTCAATAACTAATAAATTTTTGTTGCACACGGTCGAGCGATGGTCGGGGATGAGCCCATAATGGCTTGTGGCTGCACATAGAAGTTTCTAGGCATGAAATATCACATGATCCCTTTGAGCCTGGGTGGTGTACCTGGGGTAATCACATGGGTACTTCGGGATTCCCATGGGCAAGCACTGGTTTCTCCAGATGCCCCAAAAAATCCACCCAGATGTGTATGGAAGATTGCCACCTTTTGTTGTCCCAAAATTATTATCTCTCTCAACTTGCATGATTCTCACAAACCAATCCCCGTCTATGAGCATGGCTAAGCAATTTGTGAGCATAACGTATATTCCCGGGGTGATCAAAGGTAATAGGTTCCTACCTCATGAACTACATAGCAAAACCACATGTTCCCAATCCTACTCATGCAATCTTTGAGGGTGAAACTAATGCATAGTAAAAATTGGGTATAAAAGAGTATGATCAAAGTGTAACTAGCCTTGCTGACGACTGGAAAACTCTAGAGATTCGTAGTAACAAGCTTCCCACTCCAGAAAATCTATCGTAAACAAACAATAGCATACATAAGCACACAAGCAAAAGATGCAAAGAAAATCGAAGAAAAGATTCGGAAAATAAAAAAACAAGCAAATAACTGCTCTAAACAGAAAAAAATTAACAGTACCATAATTATGTGGATTAGATCTTAACAGAAGGTACATGTGATTAGTTTCAATTTGCAAAAAGAATCAACTAAAATGGAGCTACGAAACCCAAGATACGATCAAAAGAAGTTCAAAAACAAATCTGAAAAAATTCAAATTTTAAACTTTCAAAAACATATTGAAGTTGGCTTACTGGATAGATGAGATCGCTCTGAAGATTTTGGCGTTGGTTTCATCGAATTCAGGAAAACGAGCAAAAAGTTGTGCTAGTTTGAAACGCATGGGCTAATCTATAAATAAAAATCTAGCGAATAGGTCCCTGGCAGAAAAATAAAAGAAAAAGAAAATCTAACGAACGAACGTTCGCTCTAGAAACTTAAAGAACGAAAACCATTCACTGCAGAGACCTAACGAGCGAACGCTCACTAAATAAAAAACGTTTCAAAAAAACTAAAACGATCTGGGCCTTCGGATCAAGATCGGACAGGCGAAAAGAGAGGCGGAGTTACCGCGGCGGCGGCAGTCGACGGCTCAAGCGGGCGGCGGCTCCGGTGATCGGCGCTGGCAAGGCGGGCGGCAGCGACGGCGAAGCGGTGGGGCGGTGCGGCGCGAGGCGGCGGCGGCGGCTGCGACGGCGGTGGTGGAGTGTGGCGGCAGTGCAGGCGGCGGTGGCGGCTACGGTTTCGGCGGCTTGGGAGGAGAGAGCGACCGGGGACGTCACCTTATAAAGGGGCCGGGGGAGGCGGCTTGGAGGAGGGGGCAAGGCGGCGGAGTCCGGGCGGACTCGGCGGCGGCGAGGCCTACGGCGGCCGGACTCCCTGTTGGGGTCGGCGTGGGCGCGGCTGGGATGGGCTGGGCTGGCCCGGTTCAGCGGCGGAAGACTTCTTTCTAAAACAATTTTTCCACAGAAGAAAAACACGAGAAACTAATATAAATATATATCTAAAAAATAACAGAAAAATTCACATAATAATATGGCCTTATTAATGACCTAGTGAACATTTTTCTCGGCCTAAATGCCTAAACTAAAAACAAACTTATTAGTACTAATTACTCCGCAATAAAGTAAATAAACTTGCAAATAAAAATCAAATAAAATATCCAAAAATTCAAAATTCAATTTCCAAAATTCTTTGCTGTTTTTGAAGAAGTCCTTTAATCTTCTCTCTTTATTTTATTTATTTGCAAACTAATTGGAAAAGAATTTTGGATAAACAATTTGATCCAATTTTCCAAATTTGGAAAAAAAATCAAAAATGGATTTTTGGGAAACCTCCAACTCTCTCAATTTGGTCCTTGAGTTGCTTAAGGTCTCTTGAATCAAAATTCAACTTAAACAAGGAAGCAAATGCATAAATCATGGATGCATATGAATGATCTATACATAACATCCAAATTGAAAATTGAGATGTTACATAGCAGATTTCTCTACTTTTTCCTCTACTCTTGTACTCTTATCTCTATCTCTCTACTCTCATAAAAAGCAGAGTTGGCGATGATGGTGCGCCTGCCATCCTGCAATATAGGTCTTTCGATCTATATCTAACGGATAGGAAGGAAACTATGACAATTTACCCGTACTCCTCTCCACATTTGGAGATAAGGCCTTCCCTCATTCATCCTTTTCTCCCACAAGATAAACTACTCATACAAATGCATCTTGATGTTCTGTGCAACGCACGGGCATCTTGGTAGTTAGATAATACAATGTGTGTTGCCCACCCATGATGATCCAGAGTGCACAGAGAAATGCAAATCCCTGCTGTCTCTCTATATGTGGCGCTAGTGGCGGAGCTACATAAGAACAAAACAATGCCATGGCCCACCCAGCCCTAGTCCAATATACAAAGGAGTGAAGGTAAATTTGTACCAAAATTTGAGATCCCTTGTAGCCTAAGCCATCTGGCCTGCCCAATATTTTAACTGTAGCTCCGCCAGTGTGTGGCGCACATGCTTTTCAAAACGAATATAGGAACATTACTTGACCAATTAAACATTCTCTGTTTTTGTAATATGAGCATCATACCAGATTCATATTTCAGCAACTAAGCTTTGGAATTATGAGTGGCATGTTCTTTCGCTTGATGGTTTGAGGTCATGAGGAGCAGTGCTAGCACGACACTAAGCACCTACGGCGATGGTAGTGAATATAAAAGGGGAAACCATAAGCTTTAAGAGTATAGTGACTGTGCCATGGTGGATCTGAAGGTGAAAACCGAACAAAGGCTACTTCACAACCAATATTTGCTTTCAATTAGCCACTATGATTTGGTACGGACAAGAAAAGTACAGTAAACAAGTTACGATCTATTTTCTGGGTGAGATCAATAACTGAAGCGGATATGAAAGAGTACCACCTCTCTTGCGACACCGTGTTGTAGGATCGAAAGTATGTCTAGAGGGGGGGTGATTAGACTACTTGAACAAAAAAAACTTGCCTTTTCCCAATTTTAGTTCTTGGCAGATTTTAGCAACTTAGCACAAGTCAAGCAATCAACCTACACATGCAATTCTAAGAGTATAGCAGCGGAATGTAAAGCAATTGCATATGAACATAAAAGGGAGGAGTTTGAGAAGGCAAACGCAATTGGAGACACGGATGTTTTTGTCGTGGTTCTGATAGGTGGTGCTATCGTACATCCACGTTGATGGAGACTTCAACCCACGAAGGGTAACGGCTGCGCGAGTCCACGGAGGGCTCCACCCACGAAGGGTCCACGAAGAAGAAACCTTGTCTATCCCACCATGGCCGTCGCCCACGAAGGACTTGCCTCACTAGGGTAGATCTTCACGAAGTAGGCGATCTCCTTGCCCGTACAAACTCCTTCGTTCAACTCCACAATCTTGTCGGAGGCTCCCAAGTGACACCTAGCCAATCTAGGAGACACCACTCTCCAAGAACTAACAAATGGTGTGTTGATGATGAACTCCTTGCTCTTGTGCTTCAAATGATAGTCTCCCCAACACTCAACTCTCTCTCACAGGATTTGGATTTGGTGGAAAGAAGATTTGAGTGGAAAGCAACTTGGGGAAGGCTAGAGATCAAGATTCATATGGTAGGAATGGAATATCTTGGTCTCAACATGAGTAGGTGGTTCTCTCTCAGAAAATCTATGTTGGAAGTGTAGGCATGTTCTGATGGCTCTCTCCTCGAATGAAGAGTGGGTGGAGGGGTATATATAGCCTCCACACAAAATCTAACCGTTACACACAACTTAACAATCTTAGTGGGACCGAATCGTGAAACTCGGTTGGACCGATTTAGCAAATAATGTGACCGTTAGGATTTTCTGTGGGACCGACATGTCAACTCGGTAGGACCGATATGGTTAGGGTTAGGGCATAACGTAATCTCGGTGAGACCAATTACTCAAACTCGGTGGGACCGATTTTGGTAATAAGCTAACCAGAGAGTTGGTCAGGCAAACTCGGTGGGACCGATTCGCTCATCTCGGTTGGACTGAAACGTTACAAAGGGGAAACAGAGAGTTTGCATTGCAGTCTCGGTGGGACCGATCACTCATCTCGGTTGGACCGAAACGTTACGAAGGGATACAGAGAGATTACAATCCCATCTCGGTGAGACCGCGATCCCTATCGGTGAGACCGAAAAGACTAGGGTTTGTGGCAGTGGCTATGACATCTAAACTCGGTGGCGCCAGATAGAAAGAATCGGTGGGGCCGAGTTGGACTTTTGGTTTGGGTCATATGTGGATGTGAGAAAGTAGTTGAGGGATTTGGAGCATATCACTAAGCATTTTGAGCAAGATCCTCATTAAGCAACACCTCATCCCTTCTTGATAGTATTGGCTTTTCCTATAGACTCAATGTGATCTTGGATCACTAAAATAGAAAATTTAGAGTCTTGTGCTTTGAGCTTGAGCCAATCCTTTTGTCCTTAGCATTTTGAGGGATCCACTTTTCTCATCCATTCCATGCCAATCATTGAGCTTTCCTGAAATATTTATCTTGAAATAGCATTAGCTCAATGAGCTATATGTTGTTAGGAATTACCAAAACCACCTAGGGATAGTTGCACTTTCAATCTCCCCCTTTTTGGTAATTGATGACAACATATAGATCAAAGCTTCGACAAACGATAATAAGATTGAAAAACATCGTCGCCTTGAGAAGTATGTGAAAAGTAAGAGCTCCCCCTAAAGTTGTGCACTATTTAAAAATTTGCTTTGGACTGCAAATGCACAATGAGTTAGGATCATGGGTCACTCTTCCATGTCACATACATCTTGGTGGAGTGCTCAAAATGATAATAATTAAACACATGCACTCATCACCAAGCAAAGTGAATGATCATATGAGGATATAAGAGATAATATCATCCAACAAGCATTAATGTAGCATAGCATATGATCAAACACATGATCATCCAAGTATTTCACAAAAGGCATAAAGTATCAAGCACACACAAAATAAAATGGTTCAACCACCAAAACAAGAGAGATCAAAAGCAACGCCCTCTCTCGAAGCTTATGATCTATACATTTTTCTCCCCCTTTGGCAACAAGTTACCAAAATGTTCATAAAAAATGCATAGTGCTAAACGACTCTCGGGATTGGTCTTCATGTGATGGTGTAGAGATGGCTCCAAGGACGAAAGCTTCTGTTGATGTAGCTGGAGCTGGTGGAGTGGCTGCTGGAGCAGGTGGCACTGAAGTTGTAGCTGGTGCAGATGATGTAGCTCTGGTGTCTGGAACAGGCACTGCAGCAGATCTCTGTCCTCTGGGCACTCTAGCAAAAGCATCTGTGGACACTGCAGCAGATCTCTGTCCTCTGGGCACTCTAGCAAAAGCATCTGTGGTAGACTTACCCTTCTTCTCCTCCACATCCTCCTGAAGTTGCTCAACTGCAGTTTGGATCTCAGTAACTTTGACATCAAGAGCATAAAACTTCTGCTCTATGATTCTCTCCAAACTCTCCTAGTTTTGAGACTGGGTGGCCAAGCCCTTCTCAATCCTCAAGGTGGAGGCAATGAAGTAGCCAAGCTGATCTTGCTTCCTCTTCAGGAAAATCTGAGATGCCTCTTCAGCAGTTGGCATCTTTGCAGCTTTCTCAGCCCTTGCTTTCTCTTTCTTTTCTTGTGCTTGCACAGATGATGGATCCTCCTCATTCATCTCAACTGTGTTGTCTTCAAATTCAGGGTATAGGGGTAGATGCTCCTTATCCAAAAGATATATGCCTGTGCCCATCTTTGAGTTGATGAGCTCCTGAATGTGTGGAGCATACCCACAACTCCTCTTCTGATCAGCAGCAGTCCTTTTGATTGTTTCCACAATCAGACTCATGACTTTGAATTTCTGAGGCACATCAAATATATGCAGCTAGTTGATTGTATGGCCTCTGATCATCTTGTTATCACCTGACTTGGGCAGCAAAGTGTGCCATATTCCTTTTTCAGCACCTTCTTCTTAGAAGTGGCCTCATCCTTTGCAGCAACATAATCCTCATCTTCAGAATCTGAGGTTCTCTTCTTCCTTGCCCTGGTTGCTGCCTTGGGCAAATTGCTGGGTGTGCTCCTGCTACCCTCATCATAACTGCTAGAGGGACTAGTGCCCTCACTCATATGAACTTGCTCCTCAGACTTGTTCTGACTGTCACTCTGTTCTGACATGATGCAAACTCTGACAGCAGACCCTGTGAATAGATGTAGATGAGGTAGAGTAGATGAGCATCACAAAGAACAGAGGTTTTTGCAAAATATTGAGTCAAAAACTTAGTTTTAGTTTTCCACAGAAAGCATTTCGGAACTACCGATTTGTAAACTCGGTGATACCGAAGCAGCTTTTGGAACCTAAACTAGTGAACTTGGTCAGACCGAGTCACAGTTCGGTGGCACCGAGACTGCTAGGGTTTCACAAAGAATCGATCTCGGTCACACCGATTTGCAATTCTCGGTCAGACCGAGAATCACATGTGCAATGGCCTGAGCCAAATTGGTGAGACCGATTTCTACAACTCGGTCGGTCTGAGATGAATTCGGTGGAAACCTAACCCTAAATTTTCAATCCAAGACTACTCTACGGAGTAGTTTTGTTGGATTGGAAGATTTCATACGTGTCAAGATTCATGGCAATGCAATGTGCTAGGAATCAGAGTTAAGAATAGCACCAAGTTCAAATCCATACCCTAATGCGGCGATGGACTTGCTACTGCGGCAATGGCGGAGCAGAATCCCATTGACGGCGGCAGAGACCAGCGGCAGGAGGTCGCTGGCGACGAGGAGAACGATCCGGAGACCTGATGAGGCAGGGCAGGCTAAGCGCGGGCGAAGGGTTTCGGAAGATTTTCCAAAATTTGACCCGTGAGTATATATAGCCTGATCCTGTTGGTGTGACCGAGTGGAACAACTCGGTGGCATCGAGATGCATTACTGCAAGCAGTTACTGCAACTTAGTGTGACTGAAAAGTTCTAATCGGTTTCACCGAGATTGAAAACCTAGATCAACTTAGTGATCTCGGTATGACCGAAAAGGTTGAATCGGTCAGACCGAAACGCACAAAGAGGTTTTGGAAGTTTAAGTCTATGACGAATCGGGGACTCCGAGTGCTCCTCACACAGAGTGGTTCGAATCTGACTTGATCAAACTTTGTGATATAGCATGAATAGAGTTTGAGACTAGAAAAGCATAGATAGCTAGAGAAGGTTCTTAGGCATTCTTGTCCATCCACTTGGCAAAAGAAAAAGAAACCAAACAATCAAAACTACAAGTGGATGTCCTCGAATGAGTAAATTATGCAACCAACATGCTCACACAATAAAATGGCAAACGAAATATGTGATAGAGCATGCACACACAATTCTAGCATCTATCAAGCAATTGGCAATGACTAGGTCATCTGTATATGAGTATATTGACTTAGGAGTCAAATGAGAACATTTGATCATAGGTCATACTCATTGTTTAAGAACAAGTGGGGTTACCACTTTTACATAAAGCATCGTTGTGTTCACACCATTAGAGTTGCTTTAGCTCAATTCTGAGAGTAAAGCTCCCCCTAGATGTGAGATCCCCCCTAGATTTTTATGAAAGCATTAGGTTACCTTGTCCCTTGTCTTACCAACAAGAGGGTTTGTGAATCCTTGAACTAGTGCAAGATGTGGAAGTTGATTTCACTTGTCCTCGCCAAAATGATAAGAGTGAAGTATGTTGGCGGAGTCACCCTCAAGAACTCTCTAGTTCTTCTTCTTCGGGATCCACATCATCTTGATGGAAATCCTTGGAGTTGTAGTCGTACTTGATGAAGTAGAACTTGATGTAGTCTTGGGAACCCACTTGATCAAGGCCTTAGGAGCTTCTTCGAATGCATCAATCTCCTCTTGAAGCTTGTCCTTGCCTTTTTGCTTGTGGTCTTGTGGTGGAAGATCATCTTGAGCTTGTGTCCCTTGGAAAGAAGTAGGATCATACTTCTCTCGTTGGGGAACAAACTTCGTCTTGGGGTATTGATCTTCTTCCCACTCAACTCCATTGGCATTGAACTTTCATTCAAAACCACCACCTTGGTTCTTCTGGTGCCTTCCTTGCTTGCGTACAATTTCCTTGAATTGCTTACTCCCGACAAGGCTCTTGTAAACACCTTTCTCTATAATTCCCTTCAATAAGCTATTTTCTTGCTCAAGTGTAACTTGGCTAAGAGAATCATTAGTGGAATCAAGAGAACTACTAGAAGCCACAACATTGGATTTAGCATGATTATTGTTACTACTAGAGGAAGAATCTTTCTTGTTCTTGTTACTAGACTTGACTTGAGGCATGTAAGTAGATAAGAGTAAATGCTTGGCAATGTAAGAAGAACTTTTCTTGAGAAGATCATCATTGATTGCCTTTAAAAACTCATGTTCTTGCTCAAGGTTGAGCTTTTCAAAGCGTAACTTCTCATGAGTCCTTAAAAGTTCTCGATGATCTCCTAAGATAGTTTCATGAGCTAACTTAAGAGTGTCTAGTTCTTTAGTTAGGAGCTCAATCTTCTCCTTATCATTGTCATTCGTTTTATCTTGATTAGCATGATTATTTGACGTTTCATCATAGTATTCATCACTAGAGTTGTCAACAAGTGAATCATCATCACCTAACAAGTCATCTTCATCACTATTGAAATCAACATACTCGGGGTGTGTTACCTTTGGGCCTTTAGCCATGAAGCATCTTCCAAGTCCTTCATTTGGTGAATCAAATATATCATAGGAGTTGGTTGACACAAGTGCTAGACCGGCAACACCTTCATCTTGAGTATATTCGGAGTCGGAGTGATAGCTTCTCTCGGAGTGATTGTCGGAGTCGGAGCCGGATACCCATTCACCAACATGAGCTTGATGTCTTCGTTTTGTGTAGCTCCTTGATGACATGTCCTTCCTTTCCGAATCCTTGCTTCTACGGGATGTTCTTTGTTCATAACGATCATCTCTACTCCTTCTTTCTCTTGATGGTGATTCTTCTCTTCTACTTCTTCTTTTTGGAGAATCTTCTCTTCTTTTGTAGGGAGCCGTACACTCATTGGAATAGTGTCTGGGTCTTCCACAATTGTAGCAATTACGCTCATGACTAGAAGATCTTTTGTCATTGTAGGACCTTGACTTGGAACTTCTTTCCTTGCTCCTACTCTTGTAGAACTTGTTGAAGTTCTTCACCATTAGGCTCAATTCTTCATTGAAGGTTTGTTTCTCACTTGATGATGTGGGAGCTTCACATGAGGCTTTGTAAGCACCACTTGACTTGTTGTGGAGCTCTTCCTTATCCTTGAGTGACATCTCATGAGCAACAATTCTTCCAATGACTTCTATTGGCTTGAGATCTTTGTAATTGGGCATCATTTGGATCAATGTGCACACGGTATCATATTTTCCATCCAAAGCTCTTAGGATCTTCTTGATGATGAATTTGTCTGTCATCTCTTCGCTTCCTAAGCCGGCAATCTCATTTGTGATAAGAGCAAGCCTAGAGTACATCTCGGCGACGCCTTCACCATCCTTCATTTTTAATTTGTCAAGTTGACTTTGAAGCACATCCAATTTGGATTCCTTGACGGAGTCGTTACCTTCGTGAATATCAATCAAAGTATCCCAAATTTCCTTTGCATTCTCAAGACGGCTGATTTTGTTGAATTCTTCGGGGCACAATCCGTTGAAGAGGATATCACAAGCTTGAGCATTGTATTGCAGCATCTTCAACTCTTCCGCGGTAGCTTCACGGTTCAGTTCTCTCCCATCAAAGAATTCACCTTGCAAGCCAATACACACAATAGCCCAAACGGCGGGGTTATGTCCAAGAATATGCATTTTGATATTATGTTCCCAACTAGCAAAATTAGTACCATCAAAGTAAGGACCTCTACGGTGGTAATTTCCCTCGCTAGACGCCATACTCTCCTAGGTTGTGAAACCAAGGCTATGATCACCAAAAGCTATGGAAATCCAAATGGAGACCAAATCTCTGATACCACTTGTAGGATCGAAAGTATGTCTAGAGGGGGCGTGATTAGACTACTTGACCCAAAAAACTTGCCTTTTCCCAATTTTAGTTCTTGGCAGATTTTAGCAACTTAGCACAAGTCAAGCAATCAACCTACACATGCAATTCTCAGAGTATAGCAGCGGAATGTAAAGCAATTGCATATGAAGGTAAAGGGGAGGAACTTGAGAAGGCAAACGCAATTGGAGACATGGATGTTTTTGTCGTGGTTCCGATAGGTGGTGCTATCGTACATCCACGTTGACGGAGACTTCAACCCACGAAGGGTAACGGCTGCGTGAGTCCACAGAGGGCTCCATCCACGAAGGGTCCACGAAGAAGCAACCTTGTCTATCCCACCATGGTCGTCGCCCACGAAGGACTTGCCTCACTAGGGTAGATCTTCACGAAGTAGGCGATCTCCTTGCCCGTACAAACTCCTTGGTTCAATTCCACAATCTTGTCGGAGGCTCCCAAGTGACACCTAGCCAATCTAGGAGACACCAATCTCCAAGAAGTAAGAAATGGTGTGTTGATGATGAACTCCTTGCTCCTGTGCTTCAAATGATAGTCTCCCCAACACTCAACTCTCTCTCACAGGATTTGGATTTGGTGGAAAGAAGATTTGAGTGGAAAGCAACTTGGGGAAGGCTAGAGATCAATATTCATATGGTAGGAATGGAATATCTTGGTCTCAACACATGAGTAGGTGGTTCTCTCTCAGAAAATGTATGTTGGAAGTGTAGGCATGTTATGATGGCTCTCTCCACGAATGAAGAGTGGGTGGAGGGGTATATATAGCCTCCACACAAAATCTAACCGTTACACATAACTTACCAATCTCGGTGGGACCGAATCATGAAACTCGGTCGGACCAATTTAGCAAATAATGTGACCGTTAGGATTTTCGGTGGGACCGACATGTCAACTCGGTAGGACCGATATGGTTAGGGTTAGGGCATAACATAATCTCGGTGAGACCGATTACTCAAACTCGGTGGGACCGATTTTGGTAATAAGCTAACCAGAGAGTTGGTCAGGCAAACTCGGTGGGACCGATTCGCTCATCTCGGTTGGACCGAAACGTTACGAAGGGGAAACAAAGAGTTTGCATTGCAGTCTTGGTGGGACCGATCGCTCATCTCGGTTGGACCGAAATGTTACGAAGGGAAATAGAGAGATCACAATTCCATCTCGGTGAGACCGAGATCCCTATCGGTGAGACCGAAAAGACTAGGGTTTGTGGCAGTGGCTATGACATCTGAACTCGGTGGCGCCGGATAGAAAGAATCGGTGGGGCCGAGTTGGACTTTTGGTTTGGGTCATATGTGGATGTGAGAAAGTAGTGGAGGGCTTTGGAGCATATCACTAAGCATTGAGCAAGAGCCTCGTTAAGCAACACCTCATCCCTTCTTGATAGTATTGGCTTTTCCTATAGACTCAATGTGATCTTGGATCACTAAAATAGAAAATGTAGAGTCTTGTGCTTTGAGCTTGAGCCAATCCTTTTGTCCTTAGCATTTTGAGGGCTCCACTTTTCTCATCCATGCCATGCCAATCATTGAGCTTTCCTGAAATATTTATCTTGAAATAGCATTAGCTCAATGAGCTATATATTGCTAGGAATTACAAAAACCACCCAGGGATAGTTGCACTTTCACGTGTAGGCCCCTCCTAATACGTCGAGGGTGTTGCGGGTGCGGTGGCTGTCGGCGGCGCGGAAGAAGACTTTAGACGGCAGACAGCCGAGTCGAGGGATAAGTGATGTTGCCATGGACGAGGCGGTCGTAGGAGCCGCAACGGCAAGGTGGACGACGGCGCTGATGAAGCGAGAGGAGGCGATGAAAGGATCCTGGTCCATTGCCGTGGATGAGAGGCTTCTATCTGTTGTGGTGGGGGACGAGTTAGGGGTAGCGGCTCCGGCAAGGTGGAGGATGGCGTGGCGGACGGAGGAGGTTGGCCGGAGTGGGGAGGTTGTTGTGGTGCCGATGGTGTATGAATGGGGAAATGGAGGGGTAGGGGGGTCTCAAAGTTTGGAACGCGCTTGTCTGAAATGTGTGAACGTTACGAACTTATCCCCCGTTTATAATTTCGGACATCTCGTCGTTTGGGGATAGGAGGGTCATCTCGCATCTCCCCATTATTTCTCGGTAGTGATTTCGGACGAGGAGAGGGTGTTTTGCCGCCCACGGTTGGCGCCCACGGTGTATGAACGGGGCTGACAGGTAGGGCGGTTGTGTCACGTCTGAGGGAAGTTACACATCTTCCCTTTTAAAAATATTTTCCTACATCAATTTCGGACGAGGAGAGTTTCTTTTGCCGCCCACCGTGTATGAATGGGGAAATAGAGGGAGAGACACAGGTCTTTTGGACGAGCTTGAATCAAATGTGTTTTGCCGCCCACGTTTGGGCCCCACCGTGTCTGAATGGGCTCAGAGGCGGACGTGTCAGGTCTGATTGAAGTTACAAGTCTACCCCTATCGACAGCAGCGGAAATAGGCTCGATTAAGATGTTAAGTGTCAGGGGTAGACAGTAATTTCCATCTCGCAAACACTTCCTTCGGGTAGCGGACAAATGATAGTGGGTGTTTTGCCGCTTTGTTCAAAATTTGGGAGAATTAGCATTCACGTTTACCCTGGGCCCCGGCAACTAAATTCAAATCCAATTTGTATTCGATTACGAATATCCATACATCATTCTACGTTTTTATTTATATCTTCAAAACCACGACAAATATTTATTCCACCTTTATATATGAGTATGATTCAGAAATGACGTGATATTTGAATTCAGTAGGTTGGATATACTTTGAGTCAAACAGTTATTTCATCCAATACAATATGCTCACATGAAAAAAAAATCACCTTATGTCTATCATACAAGTAGTGAGGATTACCTCGCCTAAAAAATTCAGATCATTACCACACATGGACAACATAGGGGGTCTTACAACATAATCCATTAGAGACATGACACAACATGCAAGTATACTAATCTAATAACAATTTCAACTGGTATCTGAAGAAGAGCTAGGATTACCCTGGACTTCAGATAGCAGAAGCAGCAGGACCTCCTCCGTCTTCAAATGCAACATTCTTACTTCCTCCAATTCTTGGGTTGCTCTCATAATGCGTGCAACTATTTGCATAATTTCCAGCCTCAAGATCAAGATTGCCTCATTCATGGCAGCCACACCATCTCTTTCTGCCTCTAGTAGAGCCTCAAGAACTATAATATATGTGCTCAGACAGCTCTCCGGTGATGTTGCCTCCGAACTGCTGCCATCTGGTAACATGGATGGCGCACTGCTTCCACAGATAGATTCTGGGGTTGTACATTGTGTCCTAGTGTGAACGGCATCCTGAAAGGTTTCCGCTGAACATAAGTAAGAGATAGTTATCGCATGATCCAGGCAGTAAGCTTACATGGTAGACGACATAGGAATTATTGCCGAGCATGGCAAGCTATATTTAAATGGTTCGAAGCAGCATCAGCTGAAAAGAAATTAAAATGGTAAGATGAAACTAGGGATGTATGTGGCAAATAAACGGCATCCGCCAGTCCCATCTAGTTAGTTTTTGCTAGCTCGCTAGTTCATTTTCCTCAAAAAACAAAAACTCTTTTAAACTATGATACCACTAGTGGACTTTACTCAGGATTAAACAGGACCCAGTTGATATCCCTAGTTGAAAGGGAGTGTACCACCGCTATATTTAAGTTGCCAAGGCATCGAAGCAGTTGAAATAATCTGAGAAAGCACTTAACAGTGTGGCCTCGTATAAACTACGAAGACAGTCTTGTGATGAAGTTCATAAGAAAAGTTAAGGAGTCAAATGAACTAGGCATGCATTTCTTTACGATAGTACAGCAGGCACTGCTGACATATTGGCCAACTCAGGTATAGCCTAACAAGTAACAAACAAGCATTCGAATCAAGCAATACAGCAAAGCAGGCAACTGAACTATTTGTAATTCTTTAGGATTATAGGTTGAGGGTACAAGCCAAGAAAGCAACCCACACGCATTACATTTCACATGTACTAAAACACACTGGCTTACCATATGTTGATGTGAAGCCTCACTGCTGTTGCAATGTTCTTTGAAGATATCGCCAGCATCCCATGGTTGCAAATCTAGTTGTTGTAGTTTATTCTGCACCCTCTATTTAGGTAAAATTAATTTTAATCCCATGCACTTGTTCAAATTGATCATCAATGGTTCATCTAAACTAATGAAAGAAGGGTGTGTGCGTCAACGACAATATATGTGCTTCACTCTATTTTTATGCTTGTTCGAGGTGCAGCCCCAAAAGAACAAATATTTTGCTTGATGGGGTTGGCAGCTGCATAATTAATAGAAGCATCAAATTAGTCAAGCAACTTGGGAAGATCAATATGCACAAAAAAGTAATGAATGGAGCCTCGGAGCAGTGATGTAATAGCTAGCATCAGAAAATGTAGGGTAAAATGAAGAAAAAGCAGCGGAACCACATGCTAGTTTGCTGATGTGTAATTAAGCATAGAGAACATGAAGCGGTCTGATGGAACCAATAGGTGGCATCAGAACAACACCATTATCATAAATATAGCATGCAAGAAGTAAAATAGTAGGAAGTGATATCAATGAAGTACAGTAATACTTAGGATAAAACAAAAGCATTGTAACTATATGTGCACTAGTTTGCAATTAAGCACATGTAACATCTTCACTGCCAGAAGTATGGCCCTACAGGTGCAAGCATAATAACGCGTCTCATGAAAAATTGAATGATTCCCTAAAGAAATTCAAATGTTCGGCGCTTATGCTAAGAAATTGAACGTAGGCGCCGGCCATTGGATACTAGTACTTGATTCACGACATTGTATGGGTATCGTTGTCATACTTGATAGCTAAGAATCATCGATGGTGCTCGTGTTGCGGTTGAGTTTGGGCCGGTTGTCGCCGTTGCTGAAGCGGCTCCAGTGCTTTGGTTGCGGCGCCTATCGACATAGAAGAAAGCTTATCTGTGGTAAGTGAACAATTCCATGATAAAGAATGGAAAAACCGAAGGAGTACAAAATGAAATAACCTGATGAGGCCGCGGCGTTAGTAAAGAAGGGCCGGTGGAGTTGAATATGGCGTCTGAAATTAAGGGCCCATAATTTATTAATTTTCAAATGAAATTCCAAATGTGTTTATCCTAAATATGATGACAAAAACAAAAATGTGTATGTGTATGAATCAAGTGGATGATTATAAAGTTTGAACATGCCCATATGTGTATATCTCTAGGTTTGATATATGAATTTGAAATCACGAAATCCCGGCTTAAAAAATGTACCTCCATTTAAATGAATTACAAAAGCTAATGATGGAGTCGAATTCCAAAATTCCAATCTTAGGTTTGTAATTCTGGTACTTCAAGTATATCACACATGTTCAAAAGTGTCGTTATCTCATAGTCGAAACCATGAAACAAATTGGTCAACCATGATTGCACACACTATTGACCATATATATCTCAATTACGCTAAAGTCTCTCAAATAGAGACACCTCACTCTTTATCTTAAGCCACCCACCCCCCCCCCACACAAGTTGTTCTCTCCCCCGGACACGAACACAGGAGCACATCAACATCCCCCCTCTGTTCTAAAGTCCGGACCCCAATATAGGTCTCTATCACTTTGCCTCTCAGGTATGCACACATCTCTTCCCCCACTCTCAAGGTCTCCCGGCATCTCTCTTTCCCAAGCACACACACTATATAGAGTGTATCTTTCCCATAGACACAAAATGTCGCCCCAAACGTCTATCTCCCTAGTTATGTGGTTCTCACACACTCACCTCACTCACCACCCCCACTGCAAACAATCACACTTTGTCTCCTTGTGCACCACTCTCCTCTTTCTATCTCTCCCACACGCGGACCCGCCCCAGCTCCTTCCCTATATAGATATATGTTGTGACTCTTTCCATAGCTCCCTAATGTATCATCGTTCTCAATCTCGCATGTTGTTCTCTACACCATGTATTCTAGATCTCTCATGAAGTCTCTATCACACACACGATGACTCGCTTCCCTTGCGTCTCCGTACATAGGCCACTTTCGAACAGCATCAACCTTGTCTCCCTATCTATATGCCACTTCCGCACACAAACGAACCCTCTCTCCCCCTCCCTTCCTCTCTCTCCCTCGCTAGCTCTCTCTCTCTCACTCTCACACCCCTCTCCCACACATACTCGATGTCTCTTCCAAATAGTATGCTCCCCGCATGCACCCATGCTATCCTGCTACTACACACACTACAAAATAGACACGTATGTGGCATTTTGGGCCGAACGAATTTTTTCTGTCATACTTATGACACTTCTATAACGATAATTATGACAAAACCCGGTATCATCGTAGATGTGGTGGGCTCCTACTTCTATGACAAAAAATCATGACAGAAAATGGGCTTTTTGTCCTGGGCGGCCCGGAGATGCATCTGCATGACATTCTTTGGGCCATCCATGATGGAAAAAACCGTGGTAGAAGCAACAACGAGGAAAATATCGGGGAGTTCCCTGTTATGGTGGTTGGTCGGGGCCGAGCGATGCACGGAGGGATTGCGCGTTCATCTCGTACATGTACGCGCGTGGGTGCGAGGCGTCGGGATCTAACTGAACCCGAGCGATACATTCACCTACTGAACCCGAGCGATTGCACTGGCTACGCGTTACTAAACCCGAGCGATCGATCGATCCCTGGCTATTAACTGAACCAGATCGAGCGATTCCTTCGCTACTCCTGCTAACTGAAGCCGATCGAACCTGCTGCCTCTTGATGAATAGTGAGCGTTGTTGGGGGTTGGATGAATAGTTCATAGTGGGGGTTGGATGAATAGGACCCCGTGGTAGTAGAGGTCGTTGCCGCTGGATGAACAGGACCCCAATCGGGCCGGTTGGGGGTGGATGAACAGGACCCCATGGAGGGCTGTTGAATAGTAGCCGGTGGAGGGCTAGATGAACAGTAGCCCGTGGAGGGGTGGTTGAACAGTAGCCGATGGAGGCTAGATGAACAGGAGCCCGTGGATGAAGAGTAGCTCGTGGAGGCAGGACGGAGACGGATGAACAGTCACAGGTGGAGGTTGGAGGAGGTCGACGGTGGATGAACAGTAGCTCATGGAGGCTGGAGCGAGAAAGTAGACGGTGGATGAACAGTAGCCCGTGGAGTCCAGTTTTGTGGTACGCCACACCCCTCCCAATGAATAGGACCCCCATTTCGACCGTAGGAGGTCGAAGAGAAGTCCGTTTCAACCGTTTTGCGGTACGCCATACCCCTCCCGATCAACAGGACCCTGTTTCGACCGTAGGAGGTCGAAGAGAAGTTCATTTCCTCCGCTTTGCGGTATGCCAGACCCCTCCTGATGAACAGGATCCCGTTTCGACCGTAGGCGGTCGAACAGAAGGCCGTTTCCTCTATTCCGCGGTATGCCAAGCTGGTTGGCTCCCGATGAACACGCGCATTCCATTTCCTCCCAATGAACATGAAGATGCAGTTTCTCCATTTCGACCCAACTGGTTGGCTGCCAATGAACAAAATGTCGTGTCGGTGCAACAGACCCTAGGCCTGTTGCCCTGACTGTGCATAGGCTCAAGATCAAGGTTGAAGCCTCAGACCAAGATGAACAAGAGACCAAGTGACTCGAGGAACCAACAAGTAGATCAGAGAAACCAAGACTAGGCCGGGAGAACAAGATGTCATCAAGAAAGAGGCCTCTCTTGTGGGGCAGGCAAGCCCGGCAAGGGGCGAGGCCACCCTCGGAGGAAGATGACCAAGGCGTCCCGGCAGGGCCTGCCGGGGCTCGCGGTGGCCAGATTACCTCACCAACTACTCCACCACGACCCACATTGTCGATCAGCGTGGTGGCAAGCCGCGGAGTGATTAAGTGGCAACCATTCGCCACATGGCGGCCACTTCCTACCAAGGAAACCCACAGATGACACCCATCCTACGACGTGTCGAACAAGCAGGCGTGGAGCTAGCAAGATAGCCCGACAAGCCTTGCCGGTCAACTAACGACGTGACACTAAGCGGCGCATTAAATGCGCATTGTTAGCCTATAGAGTTAGGTATGATAGCACTATTTGCTATCGTACAGTCTCTAATGACTAGTTTGCCACTATGGTGACCCATTAGCCTGTAAAAGGAGGCCCATGGCAACAGTTCGAGAGGTTGTAAAGTTATATCACTCGCACCCTCGTACGTGCCTAGTCGCTACCGCCCCGACGCAACCCCTGCCGGGCAAGTGTACTACGCACCAGCACCACTTTTCCACCATCAATTCACCAAAGCAGGAGTAGGGTTTTACGCCTCACGGCGGCCCGAACCTGGGTAAAACTGCACGTGTGATCTTTGCGCGCCGCCCCACATTTTTGTGCAACGCGACTCCCCCCTGCCAAACCAGCAAGGGGTCGTTCTGGTCCCATAGGTGGTTGTGGTTTCCCACGACATCTTTGGCGCGCCAGGTAGGGGGATCGCTTGTGCGAACCTAAAGACATAAGCAACGCGCCATCTTCATCGCCATATGCATCTTCGCCGGTGCCGTCGACCATGGCGCCAAAGAAGAAACCTTCTTCTTTGGCTCATCCGTCCACCTCGAAGGCTCCACTGCCCGCGGCCCCCAACACTGTGGGGGGCACGGAGATGCGCGAGGGCGTGAACGCTGCTGGGGATGTGGTCGGAGCAGGTGGCACCACCACCATTTCCCCCGCGGCCGATGCAAGAGTAGGAGACGCCGAAGGAGAGCAGCACCAGCAACACCTCGACGGCCACACTCCACTAACCGACGGGCACGGCCACACCGATGGCGCTCGGTCTGGGGCGAACCACCGCCCTCCGACTGCCCATGCCGCAGGCGCGACCGCTGCGTGTGCGCTTTCCCTAGGACGGGTCAACCAAGCTGATGCGCCCAACGGAGCTGATGGCCCTTGAGCGCCTCCGCCTCGCCAACCTACTATCCATGTGGCTGCACCACAACAGCGGGGGCGTAGTGCTGCCGCCGCTGGCTCAGTCAGGAGCCGAGCGACGGCGCGATTGACTTCATCATCATTTATCCCAAGCACAGCCTCGGATGCCATGGCGCGGGCTTAGTTGCCGCTGAGGTTTCCACCAGTGACCGAGTAGATGGACGAATGGCGTGCCACCATCCAAAGCCTGCTCGGTTTCACCAAAGCCGAAGGATCACGGCGAGCCGCCCCACCACGGCCTCCCTAAGAGATGGCGTCAGCCCAAGCTGCTGCCCGCACGGAGGGAGCCGTCCCCATGGTGCAATCCCCTCTGCGGCAGCCAGCGCGGGCGCGAGCAAATCAAGACCTCGATGACATCTCGATGGCCTCCTCTGACCCTCGAGCGCGTCCAGGCCAATGACGAACCCCGGAAGATAGGCGGAGAGGAGACACGTGCGTCGTCGAGCAGCGCCATGGCGACCTCCTCCGAGCCGACGGGCGCGACGGCCCCGACGTCGACGAGCCCATGCTCGTTGTTGACGGGCCCCTGCCCTTCAAGGTTGGTTGCCCTGCCTTCACCCGTGGGCTGCGGCAAGTCTGTTGGCCGTCCGTTCACACGTTCAAGCCAGAGATACTTGAGAAGTACGACAAGAGGCTGAACCCGGCAGAGTTCCTGAGCATCTACACCATCGCTGTTCAGGCTGCCGGGGGAAGAGATGAGAAGGTGATGGCCAACTATTTCCCTTTGGCCGTCAAATCCAATGTGAGTTCTTGGCTGATGCACCTGCCGAAGAACTCCATTTCATCATGGGCAGACATATGCCATGAGTTCATCGGCGCTTTCACCGGTGGCCACCAGGAGCCGGGTCGTCCCAGCGATCTGCAACTTCTCCAACAGAAGGAAGGAGAAACCCTCCATAAGTATTTACAGAAATTCAGCAAAGTTCATAGAAATATTCCAAATATCCATCCAGCAGTAGTGATAGCTGCCTTCTAGTCCAATGTACGCAACCGCCGGATCCGTTCTAAGATGAACGTGCGGTTGCCCAAGACTATGAAGGAGCTGTACACCCTAGTGGATAAGTGTGCTCGGATGGAGGAAGGAAGGAAGTTGCCCGGAGAGGAAGATTGCATCAATGTTGATTCAGAGGATGATGATGAGTCAACCAGTCAGAAGGAAAGCAAGAAGCGCAGTAAGAAGCGGAGATATAAGGCAATATTGACTGTTGAAGGGTCAGGCACCACAAGTACCGGCAAGATTGCCAAAGCTGAGGCCCGTGACAAAGAGGTTTGCCGTGTGCGCTGATTATCGGGCAGTTGCGGCTGCCGAGAAGGCCGGGACGGGCGATGGGCCGTACTGCAAGATCCACCAGACCAAGGGCCACGACCTTCAGGAGTGCGATCAGGTTGAGCAGTTGGTCAAGATATAGAGAGCAGAATATGAGAAGCGCGATAAGGAAAAGGGTAGGAATGTCGCTGGTGGCAGGAGCCGAGGTGGTGAAGCAAATCGCCCCAGCAAACCTTTTCGGAATAAAGGAAAATCAGCCAGAGGCCAGGAGAAGGAAGCCTGTGATGATGAGAGTGATAAAGGGGATGAAGAGGAAACCAGTGAGCAAGAGTTTCAGAAGGCCACGGATGCCCTGTGCGTTGACGGGGGTGCATCTTTGCACACCTCTCACCGCCAGCTCAAGTGGTGGGCGCGAGAAGTCAATGCCGTGGTGCCAGCGCCAGAGGCCCGGAAGCCGCTCAAATGGTCTCGTACACCCATCATCTTTGACGAAGAGGACCACCCTAGCCGTACCACTGCGGTAGGGTGCCTTCCTTTGTTAGTTTCTCCAACAATTCGCAATCTCAAGGTCACGAAGATGCTGGTGGACGGTGGGGCCGGATTGAATCTGATTTCCCCAGCAGTTATCAACAAGGTTCAGATAGTAGAGGAAGAGCTAGAGGTTACCGACACGTTTCAAGGAGTCAATCCTGGCAGGAGTCATCCTAAGGGAAAGATTACGTTGCCAGTAACATTTGGGGGGGAATTGAACTGCCGGACTGAGAAGATCGTGTTTGACGTAGGTGATCTCCCCCTGCCATATAATGGGATCTTTGGACGCCCGGCCTTGGCTAAATTCATGGCGGCATCCCACTATGCCTATGATACGTCTCCAACGTATCTATAATTTTTTATTGTTACATGCTATTATATTACCTGTTTTGGATGTTTATGGGCTTTACTTTACACTTTTATATCATTTTTGGGACTAACCTACTAACCGGAGGCCCAGCCCAAATTGCTGTTTTTGGCCTATTTCAGTGTTTCCAAGAAAAGGAATATCAAACAGAGTCCAAATGGGATGAAACCTTCGGGAGCGATTTTTTTGGAACAAACACAATCTAGGGGACTTGGAGTGGACGTCAAGCAACAAACGAGGCGGCCACGAGGGTGCCCGGCGCGCCCCCCACCCTCGTGGGCCCCTCGAGCGTCAACCGACCTACTTCTTCATCCTACATATATCCACGTACCCCGAAAACATCCAGGAGCACCACGAAAACCTAATTCCACCGCCGCAACCTTCTGTATCCGCGAGATCCCATCTTGGAGCCTTCGCCGGTGCTCCATCGGAGGGTGAATCAACCACAGAGGGCCTCTACATCATCTCCAAGCCCTCACCGATGAGTTCTGAGTAGTTTACCACAGACCTTTGGGTCCATAGTTATTAGCTAGATGGCTTCTTCTCTCTCTTTGAATCTCAATACAAAGTTCTCCTCGATCTTCTTGGAGATCTATTTGATGTAACTATTTTTGCGGTGTGTTTGTCGAGATCTGATGAATTGTGGGTTTATGATCAAGTTTATCTATGATAAATATTTGAATCTCCTTTGAATTATTTTATGTATGATTGGTTATCTTTGCAAGTCTCTTCGAATTATCAGTTTGGTTTGGCCTACTAGATTGATCTTTCTTGCAATGGGAGAAGTGCTTAGCTTTGGGTTCAATCTTGCGGTGTCCTTTCCCAGTGACAGTAGGGGCAGCAAGGCACGTATTGTATTGTTGCCATCGAGGATAAAAAGATGGGGTTTATGTCATATTGCATGAGTTTATCCCTCTACATCATGTCATCTTTCTTAATGTGTTACTCTGTTCTTCATGAACTTAATACTCTAGATGCAGGCAGGAGTTGGTCGATGTGTGGAGTAATAGTAGTAGATGCAGAATCGTTTCGATCTACTTTTCACGGACGTGATACCTATATACATGATCATGCCTAGATAATCTCATAACTATGCGCTTTTCTATCAATTGCTCGACAGTAATTTGTTCACCCACCGTAATACTTATGCTATCTTGAGAGAAGCCACTAGTGAAACCTATGGCCCCCGGGTCTATCTTTTATCATATAAGTTTTCCATCTACTTTTATTTGCATCTTTTACTTTCCAATCTATACCATAAAAATACCAAAAATATTTATATTATCTTATTATCTCTATCAGATCTCACTTTCGCAAGTTACCATGAAGGGATTGACAACCCCTTTATTGCGTTGGTTGTGAGGTTCTTGTTTGTTTGTGTAGGTGCGTGGGACTTTTGAGGAGCCTCCTACTAGATTGGTACCTTGGTTCTCAAAAACTTAGGGAAATACTTACGCTACTTTGCTGCATCACCCTTTCCTCTTCAAGGGAAAACCAATGCAGTGCTCAAGAGGTAGCAAGAAGGATTTCTGGCGCCGTTGCCGGGGAGGTCTTCGCTCAAGTCAAGGCATACCAAGTACCCAACACAAACTCATCTCCCTTGCATTACATTATTTGCCATTTGCCTCTCGTTTTCCTCTCCCCCACTTCACCCTTGCCATTTTATTCGCCCTCTCTTTCCCAATCTTCTCTCTCTCGCTTGCCTTTTTGTGTGCTTGTGTGTTGGATTGTTTGTCACGATGGCGCAAGATAATACCAAATTGTGTGACTTTTCCAATACCAATAATAATGATTTCCTTAGCACTCCGATTGCTCCTCTTAATGATGTTGAATCTTGTGAAATCAATGCTGCTTTGTTGAATCTTGTTATGAAAGATCAATTCTCTGGCCTTCCTAGTGAAGATGACGCTACTCATCTAAACAACTTTGTTGATTTGTGTGATATGCAAAAGAAGAAAGATACGGATAATGATATTGTTAAATTGAAGTTATTTCCGTTTTCACTTAGAGATCGTGCTAAAACTTGGTTTTCATCTTTGCCTAAGAATAGTATTGATTCACGGAATAAGTGCAAAGATGCTTTTATCTCTAAGTATTTTCCTCCCGCTAAGATCATCTCTCTTAGGAACAATATTATGAATCTTAAACAACTTGATCATGAGCATGTTGCCCAATCTTGGGAAAGAATGAAATTGATGATTCGCAATTGCCCTACTCATGGTTTGAATTTATGGATGATCATACAAAACTTTTATGCCGGATTGAATTTTGCTTCTAGAAATCTTTTAGATTCGGCCGCGGGAGGCACTTTTATGGAAATCACTTTAGGAGAAGCTACCAAACTCCTTGATAATATTATGGTTAATTATTCTCAATGGCACACCGAAAGATCTACTAGTAAAAAAGTGCATGCTACAGAAGAGATTAATGTTTTGAGTGGAAAGATGGATGAACTTATGAAATTGTTTGCTACTAAGAGTGCTTCTATTGATCCTAATGATATGCCTTTGTCTACTTTGATTGAGAATAATAATGAATCTATGGATGTGAATTTTGTTGGTAGGAATAATTTTGGTAACAACGCGTATAGAGGAAACTTTAATCCTAGGCCGTTCCCTAGTAATTCCTCTAATAATTATGGAAATTCCTACAATAATTCTTATGGAAATTTTAATAAGATGCCCTCTGATTTTGAGAATAGTGTTAAAGAATTTTTGATCTCTCAAAAGAATTTGAATGCATTGCTTGAAGAAAAATTGCTTAAAGTTGATGAATTGGCTAGGAACGTTGATAGACTTTCGCTTGATGTTGATTCTTTGAAACTTAGATCTATTCCACCTAAGCATGATATCAATGAGTCTCTCAAAGCCAAGACAATTTCCATTGATGAGTGCAAAGAAAGAACCGCTAGGTTGCGCGCTAAGAAAGATTGCTTTGTAAAAGCGTGTTCTTCTAGTCTCCATGAAAATAATGATGAAGATCTAAAAGTTATTGACATATCCCTTATTAAATCCTTGTTTTGCAATATGAATCTTGATAATGATGGGACTGGATATGAGTCAACTTTAGTTAAAAGGTGTCCCAATAATTCGGAGTTTTTAGATCTTGATGCTAAATTTGGTAAAAGTGGGATTGGAGAGGTCAAAACTTTACATAGTATTGAACCCACTATTATGGATTTCAAGGAATTTAATTATGATAATTATTCTTTAATATATTGTATTTCCTTGTTGCAATCCATGTTGAATTCTCCTCATGCTTACAGTCAAAATAAAGCTTTTACCAAGCATATTGTTGATGCCTTGATGCAATCTTATGAGGAAAAACTTGAGTTGGAAGTTTCTATACCTAGAAAACTTTATGATGAGTGGGAACCTACTATAAAGAATAAAATTAAAGATCATGAGTGCTATGCTTTATGTGATTTGGGTGCTAGTGTTTCCACAATTCCGAAAAATTTATGTGATGTGCTAGGTTTCCATGATTTTGATGATTGCTCTTTAAACTTGCACCTTGCAAATTCCACCATTAGGAAACCTATGGGAAGGATCAACGATGTTCTTATTGTTGCAAATAAGAATTATGTGCCCGTAGATTTTATCGTTCTTGATATAGATTGCAATCTTTCATGTCCTATTATTCTTGGTAGACCTTTCCTTAGAACGATTGGTGCAATTATTGATATGAAGGAAGGGAATATTAGATTCCAATTTCCATTAAGGAAAGGCATGGAACACATTCCAAGAAAGAAAGTTAAATTACCTTATGAATCTATCATGCGAGCTACTTATGAATTGAATGCCAAAGATGGCACTACTTAGATCTATTCTCGCTTTCGTGCCTAGCTAGGGGCGTTAAACGATAGCACTAGTTGGGAGGGAACCCAATTTTATTTTTCTTTTTTTTACTTTTTGCTTCTGTTTAGTAATAAATATTTCATCCAGCTTCTGTTTAGATGTGTTTTCATGTTTTAATTAGTGTTTGTGCCAAGTAGAACCTATAGGATAAGCTACGGTGATAGTTAATTTGATTCTGCTGAAAAACAGAAACTTTTGCGCGCATGAAAATAATTTTAGTAAATCACAAAAACGTGCTTTTGTTCTTTTTGCTGTAGATCAATAGACAAATTTCCCAGGACTTCCTATTTTGGTAGGATTTTTAGACTTCCAGAAGTATTCGAAAGTTACAGATTGCTACAGACTGCTCTGTTTTTGACAGATTCTGTTTTTCGTGTGTTGTTTGCTTATTTTGATGCATCTATGGCTAGTATCAGGGGGTATGAACCATAGAGAAGTTGGAATACAGTAAGTTTAACACCAATATAAATAAAGAATGAGTTCATTACAGTACCTTATGTGGTGTTTTTTCTTTCTTGCACTAACGGAGCTTATGAGATTTCCTGTTGAGTTTTGTGTTGTGAAGTTTTCAAGTTTTGGGTAAAGATTTGATGGACTATGGAACAAGGAGTGGCAAGAGCCTAAGCTTGGGATGCCCATGGAACCCCAAGATATTCAAGTATAACCAAAAGCCTAAGCTTGGGGATGCCCCAGAAGGCATCCCCTCATTCGTCTTCGTCTATCGGTAACTTTACTTGGAGCTATATTTTTATTCGCCACATGATATGTGTTTTGCTTGGAGCGTCTTGTATGATATGAGTCTTTGATTTTTAGATTACCACAATCATCCTTGCTATACACACCTTTTGGGAGAAACCCTCATGATTTGGAATTTATTAGAATACTCTATATGCTTCACTTATATCTTTTGAGATAGATAATTTTGCTCTAGTGCTTCACTTATACCTTTTAGAGCACGGCGGTGGTTTAATTTTGTAGAAAGTGTTGATCTCTCATGCTTCACTTATATTATTTTGAGAGTCTTTTAGAAAAGCATGGTATTTGCTATGGTTATAAAATTGGTACTAGAATGATGGGCATCCAAGTTGGGTATAATAAAAACTATCATAGGAAGTGAATTGGATGCTATGATCAATTTGATACTTGATAATTGTTTTTAGTTATGGAGGTGGTGATATTAGAGTTATGCTAGTTGGGTAATTGTGAATTTGAAGAATGCGTGTGTTGAAGTTGGCAAGTCTCGTAGCATGCACATATGGTAACCGTTGTGTAACAAATTTGAAACATGAGGTGTTCTTAGATTGTCATCCTTATGAGTGGCGGTCAGGGACGAGCAATGGTCTTTTCCTACCAATCTATCCCCCTAGGAGCATGCGCGTAGTGCTTGGTTTTTGATGACTTGTAGATTTTTGCAATAAGTATATGAGTTCTTTATGACTAATGTGAGTCCATGGATTATACGCACTTTTACCTTTCCATCATTGCTAGCCTCTTAGGTACCGTGCATTGCCCTTTCACACCTTGAGAGTTGGTGCAAACTTCACCCACTACAAAAAAATACACTTCCGTGATGATACGTGTTTGTCACAGTAGGTCACGTTTTTTGTCATGCATGTATATCCATGACGATTTTATGACAGAATCAAGATAGTCATACCTGTGCTGTCGTAGAAGTGTTCCATGACATTACCAAAATTATCATCACGGAAGTGTCCACTTCCATGACGATAAATCGCGCGTCACAGAAGTGCTTTCGTCAAGGCTGACCGACACGTGGCATCCACCGTAACAGAACATTGTTAAGCTATCGGGTCGGATTTTGGATCTGATAACCCGTTAACAGCCCCGACCAATAGGGATTTTCCACGTGTAAACTCATCATTGGCTGGAGGAAACACGTGTCGGCTCATCGTTGGGACAGATGTCATCCACTCATTGGACAGAAGGCGCCTATGATACGTCGGCACATGGCACGGCCCAACAGAGGCCCATTCCTGTGAAAAGGCCGGCCCGTTTGACTTGGTCAAAAGGTGGCGGGCCGGCCCATGGAAAGCTTGTTAACGGCCTGTTCGCATATAGCCCATTTACAGCCCGCTAACCCAAGGCCCGTTACGCCCTATCCGAATTAGGCCCACTAGCGTCATCTGGGTCATCCAATATGATTCCAGCCCGTTTTCACTTCTGGCCCATGTATGGCCCATGACGTCTTTCGGCCCATATGAGGCCCTTTGTAACTCTTGGCCCTTTAATGGCCCGCGGTGAAACTGGCCCGTAATGCACAGTGTATCACTTTACAACCATTAACGGCCCATGGTGAAACTGGCCCGTAATGAATAGTGTATCACTTTATACCCATTAACGGCCCGTTATTCCGTTGGGCCGTTTCCAGCCCATGTTATATTTCGGCCTTCTAAGAGCCCATTTATTCTTGGGCTCATTTCCAGCATTCGTTTACTTACGGCCCGTTACTGTCATTTTCTGCATGTGGGCCAAATTCAGCCCGTGGTTACAGTCGGCCCGTTTGTGGTCCGTTAATACGTTGGGCCGTTTTCATAGCGTCATCAAATATGGCCTATTAACGATGGCCCATTATGGTCGGCCCATGAACGAACGATTCCAACTCTAGCCCGTTTACGGCCATAATGCGGCCTGTTATTGGCCCATGTTTGGCCAATCGATCATACGGCCCGTATAAGGCCCATTGATGATGCGGCCCATAGAAGGCCCATTGTTTCTATGGCCCGTAGAAGGCCCATTGTTTCTACGGCCCGTAGAAGGCCCACTGTTTCTACGGCCCGTAGGAGGCCCAGTGTCATTACAGTAAATATTAGCCCATGGTTATTGTGGCCTAGTTTTAAAAAAATAGGTTATTGCAGCCACTATCAAACCGCGGAAAAAGAACTGCAATGACTACAAGCAAACAAATAAACAAGACAACAAGGAAATAAATAAGCAAGCAACTTACGCTAGGCTATCACGGCTATCACACATATTACATCCACCGGGCATCAAAGTTCGCCACTAGTGCAAATAAACGCGCCGACAAAAGAATATACAAAACTGAGAGCACTTCAGAAGGCACTAGGCCTGGCCAGGTCGCCCCCCCCCCCCCCAAACAGCCGAAGAAGCTGTGTAGACCTCAGTTGTGTCAACGATAGATGCATCAACACTAGGTTTATGGCATGATGGTGCTCACAGCAGTCCTCTGACATCTTCATTGCATCTTTGACTTCAAGTCGGAGCTGAGCTGAAGCAAGCCTTTCCGCTTTAAGTTGAGACTGAAAAAGTCAAACTGATTGAGGTAGCGACTGCACAGAGGTTGTCTCACACCTGCTGGTGAGTAGCTTCAACTCAGTGTCTTCATCAAGGCAGGACCTTGGAGTCATCTCGCTGTCCTCAAGATGGTTTGGCTCACTATCTTCCCTAAAGTTCTGCCTGGCGTAAGAGATACGAATCTGAAAGAGAAACAAGGAGACACGTAACAGGTTTCACAATTATATAAGCAAATAAATGGATCTGTTCTGCATAAGGAACATGTTTTTACAACTACAATTTGAAACTGGTAGTTGTTGCAAACATCCAATCAGATGTAAACAGCAAAGCAAACAGCAGTGGTGGAAATGATGCCTATCCAAATCTATACTAGAACAAAGTTTGAAGGCTTAAGAAGGATGAACTTACATTACATGTTAACACGAGCTGGACAAAGCCCTTCTCCATGTTGATGGAAGGATAATTCAATAAATTCCCCAAAGAAAATTCTTTATAAGCGTTGCCATTATTCTACATTTTGCAAAGAGTAAATATAGATCAAATAATATTGGAAGAAACAGAGGATATGAAGCTCAGGTGCAGACTGATGATACATAATCAAATAGCAATTAATTAAGTACAGCGTTACAAGGCAAAAGGGAGAGAGGTACTGACAAGAGCAATGCAGAGCCCAATATTGTTTTGAGATCGTATGATCCTTTGAGCAAGGAGATTCATCTGAAATTAGTTTTCATACAAGAGAGAAGGTAAGGCACAAGCAGAAATTTAGGAGTTCAAATTTTGAATTGATATCATAGACAGTACCTGATGCTGGGCTCCCAGCAGTTCTAATAGGGGTTTGGCCACTGGAGTAGGGGTAAAGTGTGGTACAGTTGGGCCTGTGTTTTCTGTGGCTGCTGATCTATCTGATTTAACAGGTATGACTACCTTTTCCAAATACCTAGTTTGTACTCCTTGAGGATCTGCACTCACCCTCTTCCTTTTGGACATCTATTACGAAAGAACAACATTTGACTGGAAAAACATTGTGTGACGACACATGGAATAGGTACAGAAAATGGATAGGTATGGCATATACTCATATATGATGCTTAAACTAAGCAGATGGTGTAACAAAGTAGAAGTAATGCAAGAGGTCAGATGCAAAATATGTGTGACCAATACAACTTTGCAAAGTTAGAGCAAGCACCTTGATGGGTGAATAAGATAGGCCATCCTCCACCATGCCAAGTTTGTTAGCCAGTGGATTGTTCCGCAGCCCATTCTCATATTCATTTTGATAATGTTCAATATCTGACATGCATGAAAACATAAAAACAAGTCAGATTTTCTTTGTAATGCAGAAGTGATTCTAATCCAATACTGCCTCCCTGTAAACCCCTTTGTGCTATCTCTGCAACTCTTTTAAGAGATGCCATGCATGCTGTAATTTGTTGTGTGCATTAATATAATGTGGCCTACTACTCAAAATATGAGAGCTCCAGAAGTGATGACACTTCGCAGATGACAGCTTCAAAATATAGTAAAGAAGAACAAGTCGACCTGACCTGGCAGATTCAAAATATACTATGGGAGAACAACTCGACCTGACCAGTCGACCGCAAGAGAAGAGTATCATCTTAAAGAAGAGCAGAAGAGCAAGCAGATTGAAGATATTACAAGTCTTTCAATACAATATCGGTTGGCCACCCATGATGAACCAGAGCGCACAGAGAAATACTATTCTTTCTGGTCTCTCCATATGTGGCTCACATGCATTTCGAAACTAAAGTAGGAACATTTAGCTAACCAATTAAACATCTCTCAGTTTTACTAATATCAGCAATAATATCAGATATAAATTTGTACAACTAAGCTTGTTTAGCTCGATGGGTGGAGCAGTGCTATTACGACACGAACCACGTAGCCTGATTGTGGTCATCATAAAATGGGGAAACCATAAGCATGATGAGTACAGTGCTGACCGTGGCAGTGGGATGGCAGATCTGAAGCTGCAAACCGCGCAAAGGGTAGTTAGCAACCGATGTTTGCTTTGAAATAACAACTAAGATTTGGTATGGACAAGAAAGTACGGTCAACAAGTGACAAAGAAATGCAATTATGCTGTCTCTCTATATGTCGCGACATGCATTTGGAAAATCAAGTGGGACCTTTAGCTAACCAATTAAATGTGTCGGTTAACTAATATCAGTATCATATCACAATCATTATTGAACAACTAAGCTTTCGAATTCTAAGTGTTGTGTTGTTTAGCTTGAAGGGTGGAGTAATGCTAGTATGACAGAAAGCACCTACGCAGATCATAGTAGAGTAGATAAAAGGGGAAAACCCTAAGCATCAAGAGAAAAATCAGGAAAGTGGAACTAGCTGGACCAGTGGGTGGCGCACATGCTTTTCGAAACGAATATAGGAACATTGGGTGACCAATTAACCGTTCTCTGTTTTAGTGATATGAGCATCATATCAGATTCGTATTTCAACACGTAAGCTTTGGGTTGAGGTCTTGAGGAGCAGTGCTAGCATGACACGAAGCACCTACGATGATGGTAGTGAATATAAAGGGGGGAAACCATAAGCTTTACGAGTATAGTGCCTGTTCCATGGCGGATCTTAAGGTGCAAACCAGACAAAGCTACTTCGCAACCAATGTTTGCTTTCAACTAGCCACTACGATTTGGTACGGACAAGAAAAGTACAGTAAACAAATTACGATCTATTTTCCGGGTGAGATCAAGAACTTAAGCATATATGGAAGAGTACCACCTCTCTTGCGACGCTGTGTAGGCCTATGCTGATACGTTGAGGGTGCTGCGGGTGCGATGGCTGTCGGCGGCGGGGAAGAAGACTTTAGACGGCAGACGGCCGGGTCGGGGGATATATCCTGTTGCTGTGGACGAGGCGGTCGTAGGAGCGGCAACGGCAAGGTGGACGACATCGCCGATGAAGTGAGAGGAGGCAATGAAAGGATCCTGGTCCAGCGTCATGGATGAGAGACGTCCATCTCTTGCAGTGGACAACAGGGTAGGGGTAGCAGCTCTGGCAAGGTGGAGGATGGGGTGGCGGACAGAGGAGGCTGGCCGCAGTGCGGAGGTTGTCGTGCCGCCGACGGTGTATGAATGGGGAAACGGAGGGGAGGGGGGATCTCAATCTTTGGGACGCGCTTCTCTGAAATGTGGGAAAGTTACGAACTTATCCCCCGTTTAAAATTTCGGACATCGCGTCGGTTGGGGATTGGACGGTAATCTCGCATCTCCCAAATATTTGCCGGTAACTATTTCGGGCGAGGAGAAGGTGTTTTTCCGCCCACGGTTGGCGCCCACGGTGTATGAACGGGGCTGACAGGTAGGGCGGTTGTGTGATGTCTGAGGGAAGTTACACATCTGCCCTAATTTAAAATATTAGCCTACATCGATTTCGGACGAGGAGAGTTTGTTTTGCCACCCATCGTGTATGAATGGGGAAATGGAGGAAGAGACACATGTCTTTCAGACGAGCTTGAATCAAATGTGTTTTGCCGCCCACGTTTGGCGCCCACCGTGTCTGAATGAGCTCAGAGGCCGTCGTGTCACGTCTGATTGAAGTTACTAGTCTACCCCTATCGACAGCAGTGTAAATCCGATCGATAAGGATGTCAAGTGTCAGGGGTAGACAGTAATTTCCATCTCACAAACACTTGCTTCGGGCAGCCCACAAATTATAGTGAGTGTTTAGCCGCTTCGTTCAAAACTTGGGAGAATTAGCATCCACGTTTGCCCTGGGCCCTGGCAAACTAAATTCAAATCCAATTTGTATTCTATTACGAATATCCACAGATAATTCTACGTTTTGTTATTTATTTCTTCAAAACCACAGCAAAGATTTATTCCACCTTTATATATGATTATGATTTAGAAATGCCGTGATCTTTGAATTCAGTAGGTTGGATACACTCTGAGTCAAACAGTTATTTCATCCAATACAATATGCTCACACGAAAAACAGTTCACCTTATGTAAATCATACAAGTACTGAGGATTACCTCGCCTTAAAAATTCGGATCATTACAACACATGGACAACATAGGGGGTCTTGCAACATAATCCATTCAGAGACATGACACAACATGCAAGTACAATAATCTAATGACAATTTCAACTGGTATCTAAAGAAGAACTAGGATTACCTTGGGCTTCAGATAGCAAAAACAGCAGGACCTCCTCCGTCTTCAAATGCAACATTCTTAGTTCCTCCAATTCTTGGGTTGCTTGCATAATGCGTGCCGCTAATTCCGTAATTTCCAGCCTCAAGATAAAGATTACCTCATTCATGGCAGCCACACCATCTCTTTCTGCCTCTAGTAGAGCCTCAAGCACTATAATATCTGTGCTCAGACTTCTCTTTGGAGGTGTTGCCTCCGAACTGCTACTATCTGGTAACATGGATGGCGCACTGCTTCCACAAATAGATTCTAGGGTTGTACATTGTGTCCTAGTGTGAACGACATCCTAAAAGGTTTCCGCTGGACATAAGTAAGAGATAGTTATCGTATGATCCAGGTAGTAAGCTTACATGGTAAACGACGGACGAATTATTGCCGAGCATGGCAAACTATATTTAAATGGTTCGAAGCAGCATCAGCCGAAAAGAAATTAAAATGGTAAGATGAAACTAGGGATGTAAGTGGCAAATAAACGACATCCGTCAGTCCCATCTAGTTAGTTTTTGCTACCTCCCTGGTTCATTTTCCTCAAAAAATAAAAACTCTTTTGAACTATCATACCACTAGTGGACTTTAATCGGGATTAAACGGGACCCAGTTGACATCCCTAGTTGAAAGGGAGTGTACCACCGCTATATTTAAGTTGCCAAGGCATCTAAGCAGTTGAAATAATGTGAGAAAGCACTTAACAGTGTGGCCTCATATAAACTACGAAGACAGTCTTGTGATGAAGTTGAGAGGAAAAGTTAAGGACTCAAATGAAATAGGGATGCATTTCTTTACGATAGTACAGTAGGCACTGCTGACATATTGGCCAACTTAGGTATAGCGTAACAACAAACAAGCATTCGAATCAAGCAATACAGCAAAGCAGACAACTGAACTATTTGTAATTCGGTAGGATTACAGGTTGAGGGCACAAGCCAAGAAAGCAGCCCACTCGCACTACATTTCACATGTACTAAAACACACTGGCTTACCATATGTTGTTGTGAAGCCTCGCTGCTGTTGCAATGTTCTTTGAAGATATCGTCAGCATCCCGTGGTTGCAAATCAAGTTGTTGTAGTTTATTCTGCACCCTCTATTTAGGTAAATTAATTTTAATCGCATGCACTGGTCTGAATTGATCATCATGGTTCATCTAAACTAATGAAAGAAGGGTGTGTGCATACACGACAATATATCTGCTTCCCTCTATTTTTATGCTTGATCGAGGTGCCAGCCCCAAAAGAACAAATATTTTGCTTGATGGGGTTGGCAGCTCCATATTTAATAGAAGCATCAAATTAGTCATGCAACTTGGGAAGATCAAGAACACACAAACAAGTAATGAACAGAGGCTCGGAGCAATGATGTAATAGCTAGCATGAGAAAATGTAGGGTAAAACGAACAAAAAGCAGCGGAACCACATGCTAGTTTGCTGATGTGTAATTAAGCATAGTGAACATTAAGCTGTCTGATGGAACCAATAGGTGGCATCAGAACAACTCCATTATCATAAATATAGCATTCAAGAAGTAAAATAGTAGGCAGTGATATCTAGGAAGTACAGTAGTACTTAGGACAAAACTAAAGCATATTAACTATATGTGCACTGGTATGTAATTTAGCACATGTAGCATGTTCACTGCCAGAAGTATGGCCCTACAGGTGCAAGCAGAATAACGCGTCTCATGAAAAACTGAATGATGCCCTGAAGAAATTCAAAGGTGCGGTGCTTATGCTAGGAAAGTGAACGTAGGCGCCGGCCGTTGGATAATAGTACCTGATTCTCGGCGGCGTATGGGTATCGTTGTCATACTTGATAGCTAAGGATCGCCGATGGTGCTCATGTTGCGGTTGAGTTTGGGCCGGCTGTCGCCGTCGCTGAAGTGGCTCCGGTGTTACGGTTGCGGCGCCTATCGACATACAAGAAAGCTCATCTATGGTAAGTGAACAGTTGCATGATAAAGAGAAAAACCAAAGGAGTACAAATCGAAATAACCTGATGAGGCTGCGGCGTTGGTAAAGCAGGCCGGTGGAGTTGAATATGGCGTCCGTGGAGCGGGTCCGGTGCAGTGGACGAAGGCTTCGGCGGGCGCGTTGTACAGTGCTTTCGGTGAGGCGGATCTGTTGCGGCGGATGAGGACTTGTATGAAGGGCTAGCGAAGGGGCGGACGAGGGAGTCAGTGAAGGGCCTACACTGTGGTGGACGAGGGCGCCGGTTAAGCATATCCGGTGCGGTGGACCATGATGGCGGTCAAGGAGATCTGGAGCGATGGACAAGCCAGTCGCTGAAGCGGCTCCGGTGAAGTGGTGAGTTGGCAGTTGGGGGTTCCAAGGTGCGGAAGGTAGATCCGGCGGGGTGTGAGGTCCACCGCTGCGGAGGAGGACTAGATTCGGCGGCTTGCCGTGGTTGGGGGTCGGGGAGGGGAAGGGGAGGGGTTCTGGGGAAGAATATTCAGGGCAAAGAGGGGAAAACAATGGAGTTACAAAAGCAGCCCTTCTCCTTTCATGTGGCAGGGGTAAAACAGGAATATCACAGGGCTAAACTTTCGGGCGCGTGATATTTCGATGTGAGCGGGAAGTTTGAAAGCTTTTGGCGCCTAAAATTATAAGTACTCTGCTCTCGTACGGCCGACTATGATATCATGGTTGTTTTGCACGCAAAAAAATGTGCAAGTTTTGAAAATCAATGTCTCCACTCGAAACTTAGATTGTCCATTCAAATCAAATATGGATCATTGAGCTACTACAAGCAAATACCATCATCCGGTCCAATTCAAATGAAATTCCAAATGTGTTTATCCTAATTATGATGACAAAAGCAAAAATGTGTATGTGTATGAATAAAGTGGATGATCATAAAGTTTGAACATGCCCGTATGTGTATATCTCTAGGTTTGATATATGAATTTGAAATCACGAAATCCCGGCTTAAAAAATGTACCTCCATTTAAATGAATTACAAAAGCTAATGATGGAGTCGAATTCCAAAATTCCAATCTTGTAATTCTGGTACATCAAGGTATATCACGCTTGTTCAAAAGTATCGTTATCTCATAGTCCAAACTGTGAAACAAATAGATCAACCATGAGTGCACAATTTCTCAATTACGCTAAAGTCCCTCAAATATAGACACCTCACTCTTTATCTGAAGCCAACCCCCCCCCTCGCCCCCACCACACACACAAACACATAGAGAAGTCGTTCTCTCCGCCAGACACCAACACACGAGCACATTAACACCGCTCTCTCTTGTAAAGTCCGGACCCCAATATAGGTCTCTATCACTTTGTCTCTCGGGCATGCACACATCTCTTCCCTCACTCTCTAGGTCTCCTGCTATCTCTCTTACCCAAGCACACACACTATGTAGAGTGTATATTTCCCATACACACAAAACATCGCCCCCAAACGTCTATCTCCCTAGTTATGTGGTTCTCGCGCACTCACCTCACGCACCACCCCCACTGCAAACAAGCACAGTTTGTCTCCTTGTGCACCACTCTCCTCTTTCTATCTCTCCCACATGCAGACCCACCCCAGCTCCTTCCCTGTATACATATATGTCGTGACTCTTTCCATAGCTCCCTAATGTATCATCATTCTTGATTTCGCACATTGTTCTCTACACCATCTAGTCTAGATATCTCATGAAGTCCCTATCACACACACGATGACTCGCTTCCCTTGCGTCTCCGTACATAGGCCAATTTCAGACAACATCAACATTGTCTCCCTATCTATACGCCATTTATGGACACAAACGACCCCTCTCGCCCCCTCTCTTCCTCTCTCTCTCTCTCTCCGTCGCTAGCTCTCTCTCTCTCTCTCGCTCTCACACCCCTCTCCCACACACACACTCGACGTCTCTTCCAAATAGTCTGCTCTTCCCGCCCGCACCCGTGCTATCCTGCTACTACACATGTCACACCATTCCTCCTTCCCTTATACTAGGTTCACATCATGAGTGGTCTCTCTACTCCACATACACACACTCCCTCTCACACACAAACGCGTACACAAACACACCCAGACACGCACAGACACCCATTTATCTGGATCCTCATCTCTCCCTTTGTCCGCATGTGTATCTCACACACTCACTCTCTAATTATGTATATGTGTCTCTACGTTACACAACACAAAGCCCCATGTACATGTCTCTCTCTATCCTCCACACACATAGACACAAAGAATCTGTTATCATTGCCTCAGTCTCCAACATATCACACACGCACACTGTCTCTCTCTCTCGCAAACACGCTCAACAAGGGTTTCCCCGTGAATAACTAACCGTCTATTCATCAATAGTCGTGGCAGTACGGCGAACACGAGACGTGAAAAAGAATAAATCTACACGTGCTTAGACCACCTAGTATGACTACTAGGACTAGAGCAAGCCAAAAAGCACGCCGCCGTCAACCCCTCCTTAACGGCGACGGGAAATCTTTGTTTTACACAGTTAAGAAGTCATTGTGCTAAGGCCCCACATGCCGAGACGTTCAATAGAATGTAGATGCTAGTTTACGGAAGCAAGTATCGATAATATGTTTGTATCTCCATACTTATATTTCTTCTCTTATAAAAACCGAGTTGGTGATGATGGTACGTGTGCCATCTTGCAATATAGACCGTCCGATCTATATCTGACGGATGGAAATTAAACTAAAAGATACCCGCACCCCTCTCCACATTTGCAGACAAGGCCTTCCCTCGTTCATCCTTATCTCCAACAAACCTCATTGTTGACAAATTAAGAAAGGAAGCCTCTAGAAAAAACTGGCCTGGTGGCCGTTGCCGGCGTCGTGAATCCCCATGCCTCCGCTCAGTCCGACCACCAATCACCACCACACCCCACTCCTCTTCACCTTATCTCATATTTCTTGAGATATCATTAGTTTTTACACATGGGATTACTCCCGCAAGGGTCAATCACAACAAGTGTTTTATAAAAAAATGCATCTTGATGTTCCGTGCAATGCACGGATCTTGCTAGTACTCCTACACAAGACTAAGTTGGTGATGATGGTGTGTCTGCCATCCGTCGTTTCTGACCATTAGATCTACATCTAACGACTGTGAGGTAAGTTGTTGCCTTTTCTCACCAACATCCCACTTGTCTACCAATTTGCAGAAAAACCCATAATTAGTATCTTAAAACCAACCACATCCCTCCCTGACCTCACCAAAACAGCCCAAGGAATATATTGTAATTGAAACATAATATATCTCTAGTGACATATGTATATCAAAATTAGAGTGTTTTGTATCAAGTTTGTGAATACGTATTATTCTAACTATGATTCGTTGCAACGCACATGAACATTGCTAGTATTTCCAACCATGCATTTTTTCCTAGTATTCCATAGTTTCGAGTTTTCCATCAAGATATTAGTCACTCATGGTTGATATTTACTTTCAATCATGTACACATATGCACTATGTAACTAGCCTTGCTTATTGGCTTCCAAAGCTTAAATTTCACTCCTACTTACAATATGTAGAGTATTTAACAAAAAACTACCACTTTCAACCAGCCCTAGGAAGAATCTATTGTACAAAAAATAGCAAAAACATACCCAAAATTTCTTAATCCACGCCAAAAACTACTACCTAGTACTCCTACCGATTAGGTTCGTTTAAACCCATTTATGACGGGGTTGGCCCACACGTCCGTGCTGACGAGGCACTTTAAACCAACACATTTTGTTTGACTGTTGACACGAGGGACCCACATCTGACCTTCTATCCTGTTATTCCCCCTCAAATCATTATTTTTCCTGAACATTACTTCAAACGGTACTGATGCGTGTTCGTCGGTGATGCCGGTGATGAGCGAGATGGCCGCCGCTCCGCCGAACCGGCCGGACGCAGCGCTGGCCTCCGCACGGGTTGGCAGGCTGGCCCGAGCGTGACTCACGAGCGAGCAAGCCGCCGCGCTGGCCTTCGCTCGAGCCAGATGGCTGGCCTTAGCGCGGCGCGCATGAGAAAGCCTCCGCGCTGCCGTGCCAATCTAGCTAGCAAACCTTGCAGACAAGCAGCTGGACGGAGCTATCTTGGCTAGCTAGCGGCCGCGAGCGCTGGACGGAGCTGGCATCCGGGCTGCCGCAACATGGGCTCCGCACCGCCGGCGGTTTTGACCTCGCCTTTTGCCGGCGGCGGTAGCTATGTCCCATGGCCGAGGATGACTAGGTGGACGGGCCGGAGGTAGGAGGTCACTCGGGGATTTTTGTGCAGACTGACATGTAGGTCCCACAAGTCATAACGCCTGGTCGAATAGAAGGCATTGACTTAATGGGAGACATGGGCCCTGACAGAGGTTCGAGTTAGATTCTAACCCTGAACTAACTCTAACCAAAGTGGTGTTTGGATGGCAGGGTTAGATTGACAACAAATGTATCCAAACAGGGCCATGGGTTGAAACGTGCCTATAACGGCACTTTGTAGAGTAGTCGTTTCTTGGTAGGGCTGGTTGGTAAGATCATGTACAATGGTTGATAAGGTAGTCTTATCTTAAGTCTGCCACGTATGCAAGTGGTAGTAGTTTCTAGGCATTTTAGTGGTTTCTTGCATTATTAGGGGTTTCTTGTAAGGAACAATGTACGTACTACTAGCGACAAAAGGCGATTCTAGGTTGTGTTGTACTCCAACGAGTACTACTAGTGGTCGCGGGAGTGTATACCTCATTTTGTGGGTTCGATCCCGGCCGAACGCACGGCGGCCTTTAAAAAAAAGTAATACTACACTTCGCTGCGAGCCAATATTTTACACGGGTAGTTTGAGTTTTGAAGTCAAACAGACGTGCGGCACCACAATCTGGGTGCACTGGATAGCCTAGCCACGTTAACGGGTTATCCTTGCCAGCATCCCGTGGCTCGTGTGCTCGCCCTAGCCGCACCTCGCTTGTAGCTTCCTCATCAGCTAGTAGCATATTTAGACTAGCGCCTCCCAATTAAGCCCGAGGAGCCGGAAAACCTGGCGGGGCATTGGGAACTGTGCAATATGGCTCTGTACGTAAAGTACTCTACTACTACTCTGTAGCTTGTGCGTTGCACGCATGGACTTCACTCCATTATCGGCTCTACTATAAAAGAAATTCCTCTTGACGTGTTTTTTTGAAACGGAGGCAAAAGCTGCTTCATCTCATTCATAAAGAAGGAACTACTAACAAAGTTCGACGAGATCCATTACACCTCCACAAATGGAAGCGAAAAGCCTAGTCTCGTTGTATCAAATAACTCAAATGTTCTGCCCCCGCAGTAACCGTCGCTGATAAACAGGCTGCTAGTGTGTGCGTGAGAGGAGCGGCTGAGTAGGCCAGCTACGTGAGAGGAGCGGCTGAATAGAGCACCGAGAGTACCCACTAGGCCACTATGCAGGTGTACTTTCCCTGTATTGATAGTACAGCGATGGTTCTAGAGAACAGTAGTACCCTCCACTTCCAACTGTAGCTCCTTGGCCCTAAGATTCAAGAGTTCAAAACTGGTGCACTATACTAGACTAGACTAGAAGTACAGTACATCGCACTACTAGTTGAGAAAAAGTAGTACTAGTACTGCTACAGTACGAGTACGTACTCCTCTGTCATGTAATGTAAGACGTTTTTTGACACTAGTTGGCATGTACAAAAAATGGCAAAAACATACCGAAAATTTTTTAATCCACGCCAAAAACTACTACCTAGTGCCAAAAATTTCTTACTAGTGCTATTATTTACAGTATAATGCAATCCCATAACGTTCCATAATGCTAGTACTAGTAGTAAATAATAGCCTCACCCCTTCGCTGAGGAACGATCTACAGTTGGAAGGGACGAGGCCCTGCGGTTACTAAGCTCTTATCTCCTCCTCGCCAGTTCCCCTCCCCCCGAAGAGAAGGCAGTTCGTCGCTGCTCCCATGGATTTGCCAGGCGGTTCTCCTCCTCGTCGGGGCTGGGAGACCTTGGACGATCATCCTCTGGGAGAAATCGCACGCAGCTCCGACGTCCTCACCGCCGCAAGACTCGGTGCTTCCTGCACCAACTTTTTCAAGACACTGCTTAAACATGCTTGGGAAAAGGCCATGCTTGTTGGTCTTCCATGCGTCCTCGAGGAGAAGGTTCTTCTATGGGACAATCCTTCGAACAGTCAACCGCTCCCTGGCCATGGTTGCACGTTGACTCCGCTAGAGTTGCCGACGTTGAGAGGTAGTCAGATTTTGTCCGATGAGCAGGTCAGTAATGGAGTTTGATCATGTAGTACTTAGTTATTCCATTTCCATCCCATAATTTCTCCACTGCCCACCGTCTTATATATAGGTCTGGGTCGGTGCCAACGAAGATTGGCTTGCATACCTCCGGCCGGATACCACCATCATTTTGCACAACATCCACAGCAGTGCGGCCGTTCCGGTAGACCCCTTCTCCACCATTGGGATCGGCCTTCCGGACTGGCTGGGCTTGAATACGTATGATGATGCCTACATGAGATTGAAGAAGATGGCAATTGCGGACCCGCCGACAGAGCGACGCGGCTACGACGATTACTATCTCATCGCGGTGTTCGACATAAGGATTGCCATCAATGCAAGAGGCAGTAACGGCAGAGGCTGGCGCATGTTGGCGGCGGCAGATTTGTACCCCTACACGTTTGAAGACTTCGTGCGCCATCTAGGCCGCATCTTCGCGATGACAAACCAGGGGACTTGTTTCATCTGGTTGCCATCCTACGGTACGGGAGATTACAAACGGAATGCACAAACCATCATTTGCATCCCTAATGGTACTCCATTATTTTGCAGGGACCAGTCATCCCCCGATCAAGATAAGATCGCCGATCCTGGATGTGCATTTGCATCCGCGATTCAGTCTAACCTGGAACCTTGTAGCTGACTTTGGCATATTGGGATCAACTATCTTAGCAGTCGTTACCCATGGTACCAGTGATGTGCAACATGGTCACACAATCTACCACGATCGGACCGTCACCATCTAGTAGCTGACTTTCGCCTTCTCTTTCATTGTTGTACTAGTAGTATACTTAGTACTACGTAGTACTAGTAGGAGTACTTTTTACCTGGGAGGACGCGTATAGCTAGCTAGGCCCTTGAAGACTTGAACCCACTAGCTGCCACCATTTTTTTTCCATGTCTTACTATCTCATCCATGTAGCCAAGAGTGGCTATATATAATAAGCCGGTTATTTTACTTCCTCTATACCAGAGTAGTACTATTTGCTGCACAGTATTACTGACCGCCATATTTGAGCACAACATTATTATGCATGGACCTTGACTATGTACGTCACCATGTGTCCAGATCTGGGATGCCGCGTGTACCAGATGAACGGCGCCGAGTTCGACCCCCGTGATGCTACGTGGGTGCCGAGGAACACTCTTGGAGGGTACTCGCTTTTCATCGGGGACAGCTACCCCATTGTGAAGCGGATACCACCTTCCGTGCACGACATGGAAGGCCTGCCATTCATGAAGCATGGTTGTGTCTTCAGTGCGCACCGCCGGATGAACGACATGCTGGGACACGCTATCCCTGATTTATGCTACTTCAGCTTGGATGAGTCTCCATCGTGTGGAACCGGACTAGAAAGCTGCGACAATGATTCCCGTTGCCCACCGCTATGGATCGTGCCATCCATGAAGAACACCTAGGACTGGAACCTGGAGGAGGACATGTAGCCCATCTATAACGTGTAAGTGGAGTACGGTAATTGTGAACGGTAGCGCTGTGAATATATGTAGACTAGTCGTGCACAAATTTATCACATGAATTGGAGATGAACTTGTGTGGCATACTGGCATTTGTCCTTTAGAATTTATTACTAGTAAATGTGTTATGTGTATGTGCAACTTGTGTGGTTGTTGCATGGGCTCCAACACGCTCTTTGAGAAAAAAAGGTGGCACAGCTTTGGATATACGTGACGTGGCTGCATCATACAGTAGCATCGTTCGCTATAGTTGTAGTGCACTCCTACTAGGACGACAACTCCTATAAAACCTTGCGCTTGGCTCTTTGCCTCTTCGGGAGGTTCAACAGTTCGTACTCGTGTGAACCTTGCACTTGGCTCTTCGCCTCTTCGGGAGGTCCAACAATGCTGATAAAACAGTACAATATGCTTCTGGCAATCTGACACCGATTGAACTGCTGCACGTCCACCGCGAGGGCGAGGGAGAGGGAGAGGGCGCTATAGTCAAAACCCTCTCCTCGTCCTGTGAACCACCGCACGCGTGGGCGAGGGAGAGGTGTAGTAAGCAAGCTTCTCCTCGTTCGACGAGTTGACGGGACACATCAAAGCAGTACTAGTACTAGTAGTCCATACTGCGTCCTTTCCGATTAATATGGCTTAATTTGAAACGAGAAAAATACACTGGCGGTCAACGTATGTAACAATACGCTCTTACGGTCACTATATATAGTTTTGCGGTGATTATACAATCACTAGCTCATCGTAGAGCACCGTATTGCACCCTACTGACCGGCCACATAGTCGACGTGGCACTTTGTTGACTGGTTAAATTGTCACCTGGTTTCTGGGTCCCACCTGTCAGTTGGCAGAGCAAAGAAATCAGTTAAACAAAACTTTATGCAGGCGCGACACGAGCCCAACTCTTACGCGCGAACCGCCCTGGCTGTGTATGTGAGTGCATGCACGTGTACTCCCTCGGTCTTCCAACAAAGAGTGTACATCGGCTATAAAACAAAGAGTGTAGTACATGATGTACATCTACACTTCCAATGAATTTAGCCTTTAATCTAAATCGATATTGATTGACTAATGCACCAACTTGTGCTGTAGGTATAGGTTACATGTCTATCCTTAGTTACAGCATGCAACGGCCTTCATTTAATCTTCTTCTCTCAATGGTCGCATGCACACATAAGTCTGCTACTTTTGGGCGTTAATTATGCCCTGGTCAATATGTAAATCACTAAATGTACAGTCTTTCACGGACGTAGGGAGTAGGTTGAGCACTTGAGCGTGAGCGTGTGTGTTGCGTCGTGTGCTGTGTGCCACATGGGTGCGTGAGTGTTGCGTGCGTCCATGTGTACATGTGAGTGTTGCATGTTGCATGAATGCATGCATGCATGGGGCTTACTCCCTCCATTGACATGTTCATATTTCAAGCTTCCTCTGTTCCCTCCATATGGTGATACTCCCTCTGTTCCCAAATACAGAGTAAACGCCTCCCTCTGTTCCCAAATACGGAGTATTTGTCTTTCTACAGATTTCAACAAGTGACTAGGTACGGAGCAAAATGAGTGAAGTGAGCGTAGAGGCATAGGGATACTGTAGAAAGGAAGTCCTCGCGATCCATTATTCCCCATCTCGGTCATAGAGAACTATTCAACTAGTCTTCGCAGTGAAGTGACAATACACGCTGCAGCAGATGGGACACGTAATTAATAAGCTGAACCAGCGTGTTGGTGTTACTAAATCAGCCTTACCCAGTACTGCCATCATGTTTGCCAGTAGAGCACGCTTCCGCAAATACTGCTACGCACCTCTGTCCTCCATTAACTGACATATGGGCCCTCTTGTGGTAGACCCACATGTCATCGGTGTAACTATTTACACTCCGAAGGACGGTATATCCTGGTAGTAGTACTAGTAGAATTGAGATTTAATGCACTTTCTTCCCCGTCTTCCACTCTTCTTCCTCCTGTCTTCTTCTTCCTCCTCTCTTCCCCATCGTCGGCCGCACACCATTTACCCCCGCTCACTGCTCGCCCGCCCGTGCCATCTTCCTTGGTAGCTCGCGCGTGCCATATCCCCCACTCACTGCTCGGCCACACGAGGAGAAGCTTCTTCGCTTGCCCGCCCGAATCCACTTCCCCGCTGGCTCGCAGGCACCGAAAACCCCAATGGCAGAACCGACTGACACGCAGAGCCGCGATTGGAATTCCCTGCCCGATGTTCTCTTGGAGTAGATCTGTAATTGTATGGACCTACTCAGCACCGTCCGTCTGGCCGCATGCTCGGTGTCTTTGTACCGTCTACTCGTCTGCAACCGGCCGGCTCTTTTCAAGACACCCTGGTTGCTGATGCCCGATCCTCGCAGGTGGCCTAGACACCGACTTGACGATCCTACGGAGGTTGTCGTGGTGCCCCTCGACATGCTACCACTACCCGTCCACCTGTCCTTCATGCGCGGCCACTACTGGGCGGGCATGACGACCAACTGGATCGTCCGCATCAACCACTCCGGTAGTCCGTGGCGTCTCGTGGATATCTACACCCAGCGAGAGATCACCCTTCCATCGTTGGATACCGCCGCCATCGAGCCTTGCGGCCCACCGAACACTCCTGCCTACTACGCACGAGACGCGTCAAGCTTTTGGCTCGACCTCTGTTTGCAGAAAGTTGTAATCTGTGAAGTGCCCACACCATCAAAAGACTACATGGATTACAAGCTCATTGCCTTGTTCAACATGGGATTAGTCTATCTAGAATCCGGCCGCCATACATGGTTATGGCTCATCATCAATCCTGTTGGGGCAACATTTCTGTCTGATGCTATAGTGCACGATGGCATCGTTGACGCGGTCGACGCACAGATTGGCTGCCTATACTGGTGGAATCTATCGTCGTGTAATTGTTCTATCTCATCTCATCTTTACCTTATGAATACGACTGCCTGTTCATTTGTTACAATACATAGCATGCCTGTTCATGCATGTTAGAATACATAGCATGTCTATAACCACATCATTGCTATATGTTCCTCTCATTTCCTAGATTTTTATGACCACACATGTTATTGTTAGAGTTGATATGAGAACAATTGGCATCTAATGATTGTTAGAATACATATTATGAGCATAACATCATGATTGCTATATGTTACTCTCATTTACAAGATTTTTATAACAACGCATGTTATTGCTTAGAGTTGATATGAGAACAGTAGTAGTAAGTGCTATGGTAGAATATGAGTAGGCGTTGTCATAGCTGGTTTCCTCTCATTGTTACATGATGTTTGAACCATGACATATTGCTAGAATATGAAAGCCATTGGCTTATTTTTTTAACTTGGGGTATGATTATGACCACGGCATTGCAATTCTCTGTCTATGATATATGTCACTATTATAATAATCTTAATTCCACACATACTCTGAACATGATTGTTTATTTTTGTCCTTTTGGTCTCCAATTTGAATTGTTGCAGCAGACGCAAATGCGCTGGCCTTCATGATTCCAGGACCTGGAATCATACCAGCCGATGGGTGGTGGTTTATCGCTCGTTCAGCTGACGGCGGTCATTTGATGCTCATTCGCACGTACCAAATTGACCAAGCCATTACATCAAACCACATGCAGTACAATGCATGGGGTGTTCGTGACATTGATGGCTATGGCTGCTTCGTGTTCGAGAAAGATCCCAGCTCCGTTGGGCTAGGCGTATTCAACTGGAGGCGGGCTTACAGCCTCGGCAACCACTCCTTGTTCCTCGGGCTCAATTATCCGATCATCCAACCAATCATTGATCATATCACCGGCGATGATTATCGTGCTATGCAACTTCCATTCGCAAGGGGGGACTGTGTTTACACATCATACCATGGGTTTCATGAATCACCATATCCAGAGATTCGTCGACACAGCTTGTTGCCAGATAATCTTTAGTGTGTGAAAGGCATCAAGCTTCCATGCGATGGATGGCTTTTGCAAACCCGACATGCGGCGATGTGGTTCATGCCAATAGCAAATATATATAACTTGATTCATGCTGATATCTAGACTGATCCATGTATTCTGCTGCTCTAGCACGACCCTCTTTTGTTGGATATTATGTACTGTTGTTAGTTTGAAGCACTCCTCTGGTTTGAGGGATAGATACCTTCCTGGGATCAAGTGCATCCTAACTCACCTGCGTAGGATGTACTGATAATGATGATGGAGATGCTGTGCAGAAGCCACATATATATATATATATATCAGTTAGGCTTCAAGTGCGTACTTGTTAGTTAAACCTATGTATAAATTGTGACACTAAATATGACTAGTAAGTAGTACAGTAGCAGTACTAGTATACGTCGGTCAAATTATTCATCATGTCCACACATTGAATTGACGTGACAACACGCTGCGCGTGAGGTGACACAAGAATCCCAGCGGCGTGTTCGGGTATTCTGGACTTCAGATTTGGAGTACCACTTATCCGTCGAAATCTTTCATCATTCACTTAAAACAGTCGATTGATCATACATTGAGTACCATATAACTGGAAGTACCGATGCAAGTCGAAGAAGGATTGGCCGGTGCTACCGGCTGGCGTCAAGTTCGATCCCACGGATCAGGAGCTGATCGAGCACCTTGAGGCCAAAGTGAGTGCTGACAGCGCGAGATTTCAGTCTCTCATCGATTTGTTCATACCAACCATCGACAGCGAGCACGGCATATGCTACACCCAACCTGAGAAACTTCCAGGTAAGACACCGATCGGCCGACTACTTGCACAAAATATTCCTTTGTTTATAGCTCTATTTTTCTTTTTAGACGGAGACCTGGTGAAGCAATTACAATTTGACAGTTAATAAAAAGTGAAACAAGTGACTGCAATGCCAACTATGTATACTAAAACCTGTATTCCACAATACTGCAGGTATCACACTGAGTTGCCTAAGGAAGCATTTCTTCCAGCGCAATTCCAGGGCGTTCAAAAGGGGCACGTGGACGCGTCGCCAGATACTGTCGGAGTGCGGCATGCACGCGATGTGGCACAAGACCGGCAATACCTTGCCGGTGAGGGTCAACGGCCGCCAGACGGGCAGCAAAAAAGGTTCTGGTGCTGCACACCAACAAGAACTTCGACCAGCAGAGGACCAACTGGGTGATGCACCAGTACCACCTCGGGCACTTGGAGCAAGAGAAGGAGCGGGAGCTGGTCCTCTGCAAGATTTTCTACCAGACAAACACTAGGGCCAGGAGTAAAAAGATTATAAGTTAGTTTGGTATTGGTAGTTGTACTACCTTGTCGTCCGCAAGTTGGTATTGTTGTTAACGATCTTTTGGTATGAACTTGCATTTGCTTCCAACCATCATGCCGAGGGTCGACGTGGATATAAAGTTGAATAATTTGTTTCGAAACGAATTTTCAGGCACCTAATTTTTATTTGATGGGTAGCATAAGCACCTGCCGTTCGAATTCCCAGTTCTCCAATTTTTTCGAAACAAGTGCATGCACTTATTATCATGATGAAAAAACAATATCCCTGCCGCATCCCAGTTATTAGTCTGTACTTGCAGAATTCTCTCGTTTATTGAGCACGTATATTGTTTTTTCAGGTCGAGCAAGTTTCAACTAGGCTGTAGACTGCCCAGGGTTGGTTTTGTTTTTAACAGGCCCAACCCATGACGACAACGGGGCAAAAAGATCCAGCAGGTATCTACTGGCCTCTGGCCCACCAGCATTAGTTATATTTTGTCTTACAACATTCGCAGGCAGTTTTTTTACTGAATGAAACACACAGCCTAGTTCTATTTTCCTCTTGAAACGCATGTCCTACATCTGTTTTCTAATCTCTACCTATAGTTTTACTAGTTCATATACACGTATCATTATATTGAAAACACATAAAATTCCCTTTTCATATTTACATCCTTATTTTTGTTGTTTTTTCCCACCCAGCGCTGATTTTTTTACCACTGGTTTTCCCTTAAACCAACTCAATTGTCCCACGTCTTATTTGCTTACAAAAACAAAACGATTTTTTTGGCAAATCAATAAGTTCTAAAAAAATGTTTATCATTTCGGGATTACAACAGTTCGGATTCCACCAAAATATGCAAAATAAGGTTGAACTTTTTGACCGTGGTCCTGGGCAGAAAATGGGCTGTAATAAATTACTTAAGAATTAGCAAATGGGCTGCAAATTATAAAAAATAGCAAATGGGCTTTATGTTGTCTGCCACAGATTTGGAGGCTGACTTGTGGGCCTACTAAGTTCATGCGTACACAAGGTTTCTCAAAAAAGAAACTTATTCAACAATCAACTCTACCAGCGTCACACCGTTACATGTCAATCTAACGGCAATCGTGCTTCTTTAGTCTCTGATCTTCCTGCCCCAGACGCCCAAACCAGCGCCTTCGGAACCGCCTGCTCCCGCCTCCCGTGGCCGGCTGTGTTGCCGGGCAGGCCTCATGGCCCCATCATACTCGCATCCCTGGCCTGTCTATCCCTCCACTCACCCACACCTCCTGTTATTTTCCGGCGACGGCAGCCGAACCAGTCAACCCTCGTACTCTCCACTGCGTGGGCAGCCACTGCCGTGTCTTCCCCGGCTCCGTGCCGTTCCCTTCGTAGGCCTCGCCGTCGTCCACCGCCCTGGTGCTTTCGGCGCGGCGTGGTCAACGATGTCCATCCAACAGCCATAGTGCTTCTTCAACCTCTGGTCTTCTTGCTCCAGCCGCCCAAAGCAGCGCCGGTCGTGCCACATGCTCCTGCCTCCCGTGGCCGGTTGTGCTGCCGCGGAGGCCTCACCGCCCCCATACTACTCCCACCGCTGGCCAGGCCATCCCTCCACTCACCCACTCCCTGTGTTATTCTGCGGCAACGGCAGCCTCACACCGCAGCCGAACCAGTGAACCCTCGTACTCCTCTCCGCATGGGCTTCCACTGCCGCGTCTTCCCCGGCTCCGCGTCGTCCCCTTCCTAGGCCTCGCCGTCGTCCACCGCCGTGGTGCTCTCGGCGCGGCGTGGTCAATGTGGTCAACGACCGACTTCCATCGGAAGAGTAATGTACGTGGAGAGGCTGACAGCTGGGTCCACGACAGCCGCAAGGAAGTGCCTCCTTATTACGCGCAAAATAATTATTCCTCCACCTGACAGCAGGGATCCACTGGACGGGCCACCAGTATTTCGCGAAAAAATGTTTCCCCCTGACTGCTGGGACCCACCGGATGGGCCACCGTATTTCATGAAAAAAATGTTTCCCCCTGACTGCTGCGACCCACCGGACGGACCACCGTATTTCGTGAAAAAACGTTCCCCCCGCTATAAGCTCGGACCCACCGGAAGTGCCTCCTTATTACGCACAAAAAAATGAATACTCCCCCTGCTAGCTGGGACCCACCATGGTGGTAGGCTGACTTGTGGGTCTACTAAGTTGACGGGGATGGAGGGCTTTGTCAACTTAGTCAATATGAACAATTCTAGCTCCAGTGACTGTTGGATGTCCATCCAACGGCTGTCGTGCTTCTTCAATCTCTGCTCTTCCTGCTCCAGCCGCTCAAACAAGCGCCGGCGGGACTGCCTGCTCCCTCCTCCCCGCGGCCGGTTGTGCTGCCGCGCCGGCCTCACCGCCCCACCGTACTCCCATTGCTGGCCTAGCCGTCCCTCTACTCACCCACACCTGCTGTTATTCTCCGGCGACGGCAGACGAACCAGTAAACCCTCGTACAGTCGTACTCCCCTCCGCGTGGGAAACAACTGCCGAGTCTTCCCTGCCTCCGTGTCGTTCCCTTCCTAGGCCTCGCCGTCGTCCACCGCCCTGGTGCTCTCGACGCGGCCTGGTCAACATGGTCAACGACCGACATGCATCTTATGTGGACTGTACGTGGAGAGGCTGACAGCTGGGTCCATGGCCGCACGCAAGGAAATGCCTCCTTATTACGCGCAAAATAATGATTCCTCCACCTGACATCTGGGACCCACCGAAAGGGCCTCTGTATTTCGCGAAAAAAACGTTACCACTGCTGACAGCTCGGACCCACCAGCTATATCTTCGCACGCAAGGAAGTGCCTCCTTATTATGCACAAAAAAATGAATACTCCCCCTGGTAGCTGGGACCCAGTATAGTGGCAGGCTGACTTGTGGGCCTACTAAGTTGACGGGGATGGAGGGCTTTGTCAACTTAGTCAATATGCACGATTCTAGCTCCAGTGACCGTACGATGTCCATCCAACGGCCTTAGTGCTTCTTCAACCTCTGGTCTTCTTGCTCCAGCCACCCAAACCAGCGCCGGTCGTGCCTCGTGCTCCTGCCTCCTGTGGCCGGCTGCGATGCGGCGGAGGCCTCACCGCCCCCTACTCACCCACACCCCCTGTTATTCTGCGGCGACGGCAGCCTCACACCGCAGCGAACCAGTGAACCCTCGTACTCCTCTACGCGTGGGCATCCACTATCGCGTCTTCCCCGGCTCCGCGTCGTCCCGTTCCTAGGCATCGCCGTCATCCACAGCCCTGGTGCTCTCGGCGCGGCGTGGTCAACGTGGTCAAGGAACGGCTTCCATCGGACGTGGACTGTACGTGGAGAGGCTGACAGCTGGGTCCACGGCTGCGGCAAGGAAGTGCCTCCTTATTATGCGCAAAATAATTATTCCTCCACCTGACAGCGGGGACCCATCGGACGGGCCATAGTATTTCGAGAAAAAAACGTTTCCCCCCTGACTGCTAGGACCCACCAGCTACACCTTCGCACACAAGGAAGTGCGTCCGGGCAAAAAAACAATTCGCCCCCCTGACAGCTGGGATCCACCAGCTACATCTTCGCACGCAAGGAAGTGCTTGGCAGTCGGGACCCACCTGGTCGAAGCATACGTAGCGTTATCATTCTGGTCGCGAACGTGTACGTACATATATACTGGTTGATGTAGAGGCGCGCACGTGTCGTAGTAGAGGCGTGCACGTAGCATGTACACGTACGTACAGCGGCCAGTGTGCAAGAAAGAAAATACGGCCACGTATGTGTACATACGGGCGGGGTCTCGAACACCTACTCGCGCATACGTATGGCCAGGGCTCGTTTACATGGCTGGGTCGGAACGGAGAAACAGCGTCATCATCGTGTTCATGGGGAGGCAACGGAATGCGTCGTGTTCATGGGGAGGCAACGGAATGTGTCGTGTTCATCGGGAGGCAACGGAACGCGTGGGAGCCAACCGGCTGGGTCGGAACGGAATGCGTTGTCGTGTTCATCGGGAAGGCTTGGACGGAACAGGCGATGGAAACGAGGCCTGGCGTACCGCAGAACGGAGGAAACGGCCTTGTGTTCGACCGGCCACGTTCGAAACGGGATCATGTTCATCGGGAGGGGTCTGGCGTACCGCAAAATGGAGGAAATGAACCTCCTACAGTCGAAACGGGGGTCCTGTTGATTGGGAGGGGTGTGGCGTACCGCAATACGGACGAAACGGACTTGTGTTCGAGCGCTACGGTCGAAACGGGGGTCTTGTTGATCGGGAGGGGTGTGGCGTACCGCAAAACAGACGAAACAGACTTGTGTTGGAGCGCTACGGTCGAAACGGGGGTCCTGTTCATCGGGAGGGGTGTGGCGTACCGCAAAACGGGACTCCACGGGATACTGTTCATCTCCACCGTCGACCTCCTCCAGCCTCCACGGGCTACCGTCGACCTCCTCCAGCCTCCACGGGCTCCTGTTCATCCAGCCTCCACTGCGCGTACTCCACCGGCTACTGTTCAACCACCCCTCCACGGGCACCCCTCCACCGTCTACTGTTCATCCAGCCCTCCACACCATGGGGTCCTGTTCATCCAGAGGCAACGCCATCGCTCACTGTTCATCCACCCCCCCCCGCAACGCTGACTGTTCATCCAAAGAGGCAGCATCCATCGGCTTCAGTTAGCAGCAGCAGTGAAGGAATCGCTCGATCGGGTTCAGTTAACAGCCATCGATCGATCGCTCGGGTTCAGTAACGCGTAGCCTGCAGTGCAATCGCTCGGGTTCCGTTAGAGCCCAACGCCTCGCTCGGGTTCAGTTAGAGCCAATGCCTCGCACACACGCGCGTACGTGTACGAGAGAAACGCGCATCGCTCGGCCCCCGACCTCCCACCGTAACCGGGAACTCCCCGAAATTTTCCTCGCCCTCGCTTCTACCACGGTTTTTTCCGTCATGGACGGCCCAAAGAATGTTATGCAGCTGCGTCTCCGGCCCGCCTAGGATGAAAAGCCCATTTTCTGTCATGATTTTTTGTCATAGAAGTAGGAGCCCACCACATCTATGATGATACCGGGTTTTGTCACAATTATCGTCATAGAAGTGTCATATGTATGACAGAAAAAAGTTTCATTCAGCCCAAAATGTCACGGATGTGTCTTTTTTTTGTAGTGGCCGGTGCATCCAAACCCCGTGATACGATACGCTCTATCACAAATAAACCTCCTTATATCTTCCTCAAAACAGCCACCATACCTACCTATTATGGCATTTCCATAGCCATTCCGAGATATATTGCCATGCAACTTTCCACCGTTCCGTTCATCCTGACACGCATCACCATTGTCATATTGCCTTGCATGATCATGTAGTTGACATCGTATTGTGGCAAAGCCACCTTCATAATTTTTCATACATGTCACTCTTGATTCATTGCCCATCCCGGTACACCGCCGGAGGCGTTCATATAGAGTCATATCTTGTTCTAGTTTTGAGTTGTAACTCATGAGTTGTAAATAAATACAAGTGTGATGATCATCATTATTAGAGCATTGTCCCTTAAAAAAAGAGAAAGGCAAAAAAAGGCCAAAAAAAGAAAGGCCAAATAAAAAAAGGAAAGGCCCAAAAAAAGGGGGGGACAATGCTACTATCTTTTTCCACACTTGTGCTTCAAAGTAGCACCATGTTCTTCATATAGAGAGTCTCATTTGTTGTCACTTTCATATACTAGTGGGAATTTTTCATTATAGAACTTGGCTTGTATATTCCAACGATGGGCTTCCTCAAAATGCCCTAGGTCTTCGTGAGCAAGCAAGTTGGATGCACACCCACTAGTTTCTTTTGTTGAGCTTTCATACATTTATATCTCTAGTGCATCCGTTGCATGGCAATCCCTACTCCTCATGTTGACATCAATTGATGGGAATCTCCATAGCCCATTGATTAGCCTCGTTAACATGAGACTTTCTTCTTTTTTGTCTTCTCCACACAACCTCCATCATCATATTCTATTCCACCCATAGTGCTATATCCATGGCTCACGCTCATGTATTGCATGAAAGTTGAAAAAAGTTTGAGATTACTAAAGTATGAAACAATTGCTTGGATTGTCATCGGGGGCGTGCAAGATAAGAGCATTCTTGTGTGACGAAAATGGAGCATGACCAAACTATATGATTTTGTAGGGATAAACTTTCTTTAGCCATGCTATTTTGAGAAGACATGATTGCTTTGATTAGTATGCTTGAAGTATTACAATTTCTTATGTCAATATGAACTTTTATTTTGAATCATTTGGATCTGAACATTCATGCCACAATAAAGAAAAATACATTAAGGATTATGCTAGGTAGCATTCCACATCAAAAATTCTGTTTTTATCATTTACCTACTCGAGGACGAGCAGGAATTAAGCTTGGGGATGCTTGATACGTCTCCAACGTATCTATAATTTTTGATTGTTCCATGCTATTATATTACCTGTTTTGGATGTTTATGGGCTTTACTTTACACTTTTATATCATTTTTGGGACTAACCTACTAACCGGAGGCCCAGCCCGAATTGCTGTTTTTTTGCCTATTTCAGTGTTTCGAAGAAAAGGAATATCAAACGGAGTCCAAACGGGATGAAACCTTCAGGAGCGATCTTTTTGGAACAAACGCAATCCAGGGGACTTTGAGTGGATGTCAAGCAACAAACGTGGTGGCCACGAGGGTGCCCGGCGCGCCCCCTGGGGGTGGGCATGCCCCCACCCTCGTGGGCCCCTCGAGCGTCAACCGACCTACTTCTTCCTCCTATATATATCCATGTACCCCGAAAACATCCTGGAGCACCACGAAAACCTAATTCCACCGCCGCAACCTTCTGTATCCGCGAGATCCCATCTTGGAGCCTTCGCCGGCGCTCCGCCAGAGGGGGAATCGACCATGAAGGGCCTCTACATCATCTCCAAGGCCTCTTCGATGAGTTGTGAGTAGTTTACCACAGACCTTCGGGTCCATAGTTATTAGCTAGATGGCTTCTTCTCTCTCTTTGAATCTCAATACAAAGTTCTCCTCGATCTTCTTGAAGATTGATTCGATGTAACTATTTTTGCGGTGTGTTTGTCGAGATCCGATGAATTGTGGGTTTATGATCAAGTTTAACTATGAGAAATATTTGAATCTCCTCTAAATTCTTTAATGTATGATTTGTTATGTTTGCAAGTCTCTTCGAATTATCAGTTTGGTTTGGCCTACTAGATTGATCTTTCTTGCAATGGGAGAAGTTCTTAGCTTTGGGTTCAATCTTGCGATGTGCTTTCCCAGTGACAGCAGGGGTAGCAAGGCACATATTGTATTGTTGCCATCGAGGATAAAAAGATGGGTTTTATGTCATATTGCATGAGTTTATCCCTCTACGTCATGTCATCTTTCTTAATGCGTTACTCTATTCTTCATGAACTTAATACTCTAGATGTAGGCAGGAGTCGGTCGATGTGTGGAGTTATAGTAGTAGACGCAGAATCGTTTCGATCTACTTGTCACAGACGTGATGCCAATATACATGATCATGCCTAGATAATCTCATAACTATGCGCTTTTATATCAATTGCTCGACAGTAATTTGTTCACCCACCGTAATACTTATGCTATCTTGAGAGAAGCCACTAGTGAAACCTATGGCCCCCGGGTCTATCTTTTATCATATAAGTTTTCCATCTACTTTTATTTGCATCGTTTACTTTCCAATCTATACCATAAAAATACCAGAAATATTTATCTTATCTTATTATCTCTATCAGATCTCACTTTCGCAGGTTACCGTGAAGGGATTGACAACCCCTTTATTGCGTTGGTTGCGAGGTTCTTGTTTGTTTGTCTAGGTGCGTGGGACTCTTGAGGAGCCTCCTACTTGATTGATACCTTGGTTCTCAAAAACTGAGGGAAATACTTACGCTACTTTGCTGCATCACCCTTTCCTCTTCAAGGGAAAACCAACGCAGTGCTCAAGAGGTAGCTGCCTGCAACACCCTGAAGGTGCTAGGGCCACTGGGAGTCCTCACCATCCCATCAGATGAGAAAGATGCCATCATTTGTGTGGACAAGATGTACCGGGACACGGTCGCGTCAGAGGCAGCGACGCTAGCAGTACCCACCAAGGAGAACAAAGGAAAGAAAAAGGATTGTAGGACCTCCGGCAAAGAGTGCAGAAAGCGTGCTCCCTCCGAGTGGACAGCTCCCGTCGACGACGTGCCAGAGTGTTCCAACAGCAAAAGATCCAAGGTTGCTGCTCCGCAAGTGAAAAAGGTCCCGACAGGGCTGGATGGCGTTGATGGTACTTTCACTATCAGCGCCACCCTCAATGACAAACAGGAAAGTGCGCTTGTTGCCTTCCTGCAGGCGAATATCGATGTGTTTCCATGGCAACTATCTGATATCCCCTGTGTTCCCAGGGAGGTAATCAAGCACCACCTTGTTGTCTGCCCACACGCCAGACCTGTTAAGAAGAAGGTCCAGAAGCACGCCTTGGAGAGGTAGCAGTTTTTTGCAGAAGAGATCAAGAATCTTGCGGCAGCTGGTTTGGTCACAGGAGTGCTACATCCCACTTTTCTAGCAAACCCAGTGGTGGTCCGGAAGGCAAACGGGAAGTGGTGGTTGTGAATTGATTTCACAGACCTCAACAAGGCTTGACCGAAGGACTCGTTTCCCTTGCTCGTATTGATCAGATAGTGGATTCCACTTTAGGTTGTGATTTGCTCTCATTTCTAGATGCCTATTCTGGATACCACCAGATCTTCATGTCCAAAGAGGATAAGGAGAAGAAATCATTCATCACTCCATGTGGTACGTACTGCTTTGTCTGCATGCCATTCAGATTAAAGAACATTGGGTCCACCTTTGCAAGGTAGTCCAAATTGGTTTTGAACCTCAGCTGCACAGAAACATTGAAGATTATATGGATGATATTGTGGTCAAAACCAAGGACAGAGAAACTCTCATCCAGGATTTGGAGGAAAAATTTGCAAATCTGCGCAAGCTCAACTTGAAGCTCAATCCAGAGAAATGTGTATTTGGTGTTCCCTCCAGCAAGCTGCTTGGGTACTTTGTGTCCCACAGGGGAATCGAAGCTAATCCCGACAAGATCAAGGCCAATTGAGCAGATCCAAGCGCCAAGGACAATTAAAGATGTGAGGCGCCTGACGGGATGTGTTGCCGCGCTAAGCAGATTCATCTCTAAGTTTCTCGACCGTGCCCTGCCATTCTTCCAGATTTTTAAGAAGGCAGGTCCTATGAAGTGGACCCCTGAAGCAGACACAGCTTTGCAAAAGTTGAAGGCCTACCTGTCCTCTGTGCCTACCCTTGTTGCACCCAAACCCCAGAAGCCGTTGTTGCTATACATAGCGGCAACCAACCAAGTGGTCAGTACAGCCTTGGTAGTACAGCGAGAAGTGAATGAGAAAGAGAGTGAGCAGAGGACGGGAGAGCCACATAAGGATCAGGGCAGCAACAAGCATAGTAATGATGACAACCCCAAGGATGCGGAAAGGAAGAAAGTGGTGCAGCGCTAGTGTACTTTGTCAGCTCCTTGTTACAGGGGGCTAGATCGAGGTACTCTCGCGTGCAAAAGTTGATTTTTGGTCTCATCATGGCCTCAAGGAAACTGCGCCACTACTTCCAAGCCCATGAGATCACGATTGTTACTCGTTTCCCATTGCAACGGATAGTCCAAAACCCAGAGGCTACCGGCAGAATAGTGGACTGGGCTTTGGAGCTATCTAGCTTTGGTTTGAAGTTTGAGAGTACATCAACTATCTAGAGCAGGGCATTGGTAGGGTTTATTGCAGAATGGACGACAACCCCTGATGAGGAAGTGACAGAGACAGTTATCCCCGGCAAGGAATCACCCCATGAATGGATTATGTATTTTGATGGTGCTTTTTCCCTGCAGGGTGCAGGGGCTGGCGTGCTTCTTGTCGCCCCCTCCGGGGATCACTTGAAGTACGTCGTCCAGATGCATTTTGCCCGGGAAGAAGCCACCAACTATACCGCAGAGTATGAAGGGCTCCTTGCCGGGCTCAGGATTGCAGCGGAATTGGGAATTAAGAAGCTGATCATTCGAGGAGATTCACGGTTTGTGGTGAGACAAGTTAACAAGGATTATCAAAGTCCATTGATGGAGGCATACGTCGAGGAAGTGAGAAGAATGGAGGAGCACTTTGACAGATTGCAAACAAAGCGTGTGCCCCATGCGGAAAACAGCATAGCTGATCATCTGTCAAAGTGTGCTACGCAGAAGCTTCCTGTGGAACCAGGGACTTTTGTTCTTCGTCTTACTCAGCCCTCCGTATCCCCAGCAACAATGGCCTGGAAAAGGAGAAAGTTGGACACCGGTAAGCCTCTCCCAGTAGAGCCGTCCGCTCCCGGTAGAGACCCTGCCGGAAACAACTCCTCGCAACCTGACGGCCGCCCCCTCTAGCCGGGCCCATGGACCCGCGTATGAGGCTGGTGCTCCCGCAGCAGAGGAGGTGTCGCTAGTCCTTGTTGCCGAGCCTCAGGCTCCAACTTGGGCAAGGCACATTGTCCGCTTCCTCCAAACCGGAGAGCTTCCCGGCAACCAAGACGAAGCTGAAAAGTAGCCCGAAGGGCCAGTATGTATCAGTTTGTCAATGACACTCTGCACAGAAGGAGGTCCAACGGTGTGAAATTTGAAGTGTTTCTGCCAGGAAGAAGGAAAGGAACCGTTGGCTGAGATACACAAAGGAATGTGCGGCTCCCACATTGGATAAAGGGCGTTGGTTGGGAAAGCATTCCGGCAAGGATTCTATTGGCCCACAGCCCTCCAAGAGGCGGTCGAGCTCGTCACTAAGTGTGAAGCCTGCCAGCTCCATTCCAAGAAAACACGCCTGCCTGGGAGTTCGATATCCTCGGCCCCTTCCCCCGAGCGATCGGGGGCTTTGAATTCTTGTTTGTTGCCATCGACAAGTTTACAAAGTGGCCGGAAGTGACTGCCGTGAGAAAGGTGACTGCTCAGTCAGCTCTCAAGTTCTTGAAAGATCTGGTGTGTCATTTTGGAGTTCCGGCAAGGATCATCACCGACAATGGCACCCAGTTCACGAGCCCCGCCTTCATGCAATATGTTCATGCCCTCGGATCCAAAATCTCATTTGCCTCTGTGGCACACCCCCGGAGCAATGGACAAGCTGAGAGGGCGAACGCAGAAGTGCCACATGGACTCAAGACAAGAACCTTTGATACGCTGAAGAAGCACGGTAGGCAGTGGATCGAGGAGCTGCCTGTAGTTCTCTAGTCCCTCAGAACGACACCAAACCGAGCTACCGGTCAGACTCCCTTCTCCCTGGTCTATGGGGCAGAAGCAGTTATCCCCACATAACTCATTTACGGGTCGCCTCGAGTACTTGCTTACGATGAAATCATGCAAGATTAGCACCGACATGACGATGTTGTGCTACTTGAGGAGAACCGTTGCCGGGATGCTACACATGCTGCATGCTACCAGCAAGCCCTGTGTCACTATCATAGCCGCAGGGTTCACGCCCGGTGTTTTGAGGAAGGCGACCTTGTCCTTAGGCGCGTTCAGTCCGCCAAGGGTACACACAAGTTGTCACCAAAGTGGGAAGGCCTTTACCGGGTAGTACAAGTCACCAGACCCGGCGCAGTCCGTCTGGAGACCGGAGTTGGCACTCTGTTGCAAAACTCATGGAATATTGAGCATCTCCGCAAATTCTGCCCGTAAGGTGCGAGGCTGTCGGGCCCTGCCCGGCAGCCACCCATTTGTACAGGCCTTGCCTCAGCTGCATGTAACCCCTTGTACAAAGTCGGGGCGATGAAGCGGTGCAAGAGAAAATAAAGAAGCGTTGTAGGGGGGCAACCTAGATTGCATGCATGCATGAGCATTCCAGCTTGCTGCATAAGCAGTTTCATGAGGATCTGCATATGCATATAGATAGGATCGCATCTTGCATTCATTCTCATCTGCATGAAGCGGCAGGTTCCTGACATGGACTTGGCTTCGACAAGGGGGTGACAAGATTTCTCGGCACTGCGATCCCCGGCATGCCAAATAGATAAGTTCTATCTCTTGTCCATTCGTGTTCTGTAAGCTATAACTTACGCATTAGAAAACATCGCCGCTCTTTTTAGACTTAGGTGCTCCCATTCCTGACTCGAACGTTGCTTCGGTCAGAATGGTCGCAGTGGCCTTTGGTAAAAAGAAGTTGGCGGGGGGCTGGCCCCTCTACCTGTAACCCGGCAGATATGGCTCTCTGGCAGACAAAAAGGGTGCCGACAAGATAGCCTGCCGGGACAAACTCGTTTATTTGCACTAAAGAGGCATCTCACCTCTGCATGGACATACACATGCACAGGTTCCCGACAAGGTTTATCTTTTTCATTAACATGATGATACAAGTACAAGCATTACAGAACACAAGCATGGACACGAGAGAGTACATTATTTGAATTAAAATTTGGCAAGTGCCTATAGTTTAAGATTGAAAAAAGATAAGTGCCCCGTAATCCCCTTTCTTGTCCCTCTCCTCCCAGGCACGGCAGGTGAAGGCTAAGAGGACAAAGGGGAGGCACCGTGGAACACATCGATGGAGAGCACGGCGGAGAAGGCCCCTCGACCACCGCCACCAGGGCACGGCAGGACTAACGGAGCTGCAACCCGAGAGGAAGCCTGTCGGGGCCCAGCTGGAAGTCTGCTGGAGGAGCCTGGGAGCACCATCCCCACCTCTGCATCCAACTCCCCGGCAAATCTTGTTGCGGGGAGGAGATGCGGATGCAGATGATGGTGTTACCGCCTAATGGAGATGGTGCAGGCGGCGGTCAACCGGAGTCAGAGTCACTGTTCCCCCGCACGCCAGCGTCGTCATCACTGTCACGGCCCTCCGAGTCGATGCCGCTCGAGGAGAAGCTTTCGTCGTAGGTAGAGCTCTTCACACAACACCCTAGGAGAATTCCCGAGCACCCAAAGACCTTGACGGAGAGCAGGCCGCTCTCCATTAATTTGAACTGGAGAACGTGCCCCTCCGACAAGTTATGGCCACGGGTGAAGGTCTTCCAGCCACGACGGAGGTACATAACATGAGGAGCGGGGAAGTCGACGTCGACCCACATACCGCCATTCCCACAACCCCTCATGTGCAGCCTCAAAGCATGTGGCGGATCGAGCTCCATTACATGGGCGAATGGGGTAGGAAGATGAAAATGGCCACACAGAGGTTTGTACAACCTGATGAAGAATTCTCGGGGCTGATCTCCAGCATGGCCTTCCATCAGTGGGGGAGCCACCGGCCGAGGCACAACCAGGGCACCGCCCCGTCCTCCTCCACCTCGATCGCCACGACGTCCTCGACCTTGCCCCCTCCCTCCTCCTCTCACGATAGGCTCTGCTCCTGCAAGCTCCGGAGGAGGAAGGATGCGCTGTCGAGTAGAAGCCCTTGTCGCCGCCTATGGAGTACCACTGTGCCCTTGCCCCCTCACTATGACAAGCGAAGGAAGGCTACGAAGAAACAAGGAGGAAGAGGTGTGTATGGAAGAACACCGTTCCTGCCCCCCTTTTATAGGAGGGCGAGGCCAGGGGCCGGCCCCTCACCCTAGGGCGGCCGCCCCGCTCATCCGATACGGCATCCCCTCCCCATCCAGAGACGCAAGGAATTAGGACCGATCCGCTGCTCCAACCAGCGATGTCTGGTTTCGCGCTGTGGCACTAAACTCTTGCCCTCCGCATCCCCAACCTACCCTTCCTGAGGCATGGGGGACACGTGGCGGATGAGCCAGAAGCACAGAAGCAAGTGGGATGGGCGTTTCCGCCCCATAATCGTGGGGTGTTAACGCCATGTAGGCCACAATCCGAGCTTTTTTCGTAACGTCACGCACGACACGCGAAGAAACCGAAAACTGGCCCGAAATCAAGACTAATGAAGAAGCAAAGAAGATCTCAAGAGACCAGCTTCTTCAGCAACTCTGCATGTGCACTTGTTAGGCCCTATCCCGACGACACTCGGTAGCACGTTCGGGGCAGGCGCCGGGGCTTCTGTCGGTGCAACAGACTCTGGGCCTGTTGCCCTGACTGTGCACAGGCTCATGATCAAGGTTGAAGCCTCAAACCAAGATGAACCAGAGACCAAGTGACTCGAGGAACCAACAAGCAGATCAGAGGAACCAAGACCAGGCCAGGACAACAAGATGTCATCAAGGAAGAGGCCTCCCTTGCCGAGCAGGCGAGCCCGGCAAGGGGCGAGGCCACCCTCGAAAGAAGTTGACTAAGGCATCCTGGCAGGGCCTGTTGGGGCTCGCGGAGGCCAGATTACCTCACCAACTACTCCACCACGACCCACCTCATCAATCAGCGCGGTGTCAAGCCGCGGAGTAATTAAGTGGCAACCATTTGCCACATGGCCGCCACTTCCTACCAAGCAAACCCACAGATGACACCCGTCCTACGACGTGTCGAACGAGCAGGTGTGGAGCTGGCAAGATAGCCCGGCAAGCCTTGCCGGGCAACCAATGACGTGACACTAAGCGGCACATTAAATGCGCACTATCAGCCTGCAGAGTTAGGTATGATAGCACTATTTGCTATCATATAAGTGTCTAGTGACTAGTTTGCCACTGTGGTGACCCCTTATCCTATAAAGGAGGGCCAAGGAAACAGTTCAAGACACTAGTGCAGGATGCTGCTAACGCGACACTACGATCAGAGACCCTTCGAATAACTGTGTGCGATGCAATAATCGCGAAAAGTGGTGTCAGAGAACCGTCAAAAATGTCCAAAACATTTGCGATGACGGATGCATCAAACACGGTTCAGATCTTAGTTGCGTGTGTGATGTAGGGCATACGGTTCAGTTCAATTAAATATTTGCGATGAGGAGTAACAAAAGAAATGGGCAGCCAGATGAAGGCGTGTGCGATACATAGCATACGGTTCACTAGGATGAACTGTTTGTGATTAGTCAACACAAAAGAATCGGTCAGCCAGATCAAGGTGTGTGCGATATACATCATGTGGTTCACTGGGATGAGCTGTTTGTGTTGAGACAAGAGAACATAAACGGTTCAATATAACATGATGTGTGTGATACGCGGCAAATAGGTCTGTAATCAGAAATGTGTGCGAAGACCGACAATAACACAAACGGTTGCTGCTAATATGACGTGTGTGTTGTGCGATGGGATTGCATACAGAACAACAACATATATATTACATGCATGATTAACCAAATTAAACATCCAATTACATAGGTGGCTACTACAACCATGGCATTTGGACACACCAAAGTAAACTATTACATGCATAATTTCATAGGTGGCTACTACACACATGACACTTCCACACACCAATAAAGTAAACTATATATTACATGCATGATTAACTAGCATAAACGATCATCTGATCATCATCTACTTCTTGTGACGCTTGCTCTGCTTGTGGCTCAATCCGGGCTCGTCGATTTGGGTAACGAGGCACTTCCTCATGTCAACGATCCGCCCGTGCATCTCGTAGCATGTGTAGACACTCTTGGCCGCAAACCTGAGGTGAGGTTCATCTAGTCGCCGCATCCAGGCCGTGTGCCAGGATACGGCATTTGTTCTCTGGGCATCCTGCTTCATCTTTTTGTAGTAGGGGTTGATGATGGCCGAGGCGAGTTCGACCAGGGAGTCCTTCGTGCTACCCCAGATCCTGTAGTGGTCACGGATTTCGACAAGGTTCTGGTAGGCCAAGCCCGTAACACTGAGTGCTTTTACATCGTTAGTGGTTTCCACCGTGGCGAAATTGTAGCCGGTGCTATTGACAAACCTGTTGAAACTGTCGCAAGGCTCTCTGGCCATGCAGTATTGGTAGATGAGGACATGATGGCGCACGCACAACTGGGCGATGGAAACCTTCTTATCTATGCCGGGACGACCGGCGATGTACTGGAGGTTGATGCCGACCACCTTGTGCTTGTCTCCAGCAAGCAACTGATCAACGGTGTTGATGTAGTCGTCCACCACGGCCGGGTCGATGGTATACACCACCGAGATATCCATCACCCTCACGTGGGTCTCCACTTTTTGCTCGCCGAACTCCATTGGAGCGCCGCTAGACATCCCCTCTCTATGTGTCGTCGTGGGTGTGCTTGTTCTGTTGTGGGGCGCGATCGATAGGTTGAAGAGACTAAGGTTATAATGGCCGCGGGAATTAAAGGGGAAGCCGAATGGCCTGGAATATCAATCAGCACGCCCTGATGGTTGTTCTAATTCATAGCGCGTAACTCCATCATGCCGCACGTAACTGCATCGCGTGGCAACGCGCGCGGCGCAACCGCTTGCATATGGGACCCCGGCGTGATCATGTGCAGGCCCAACCGCTGGCAGAGCGCACGTGGAGGGACGTGAGCAGAGCACTCCATGGTCGCCTCAACGGCGAGCAACCATATTTATGCATATAGTAGTTGAACACGCAAGGAAAAGTTGTCCACAACCCCAGCGCGCCGACGGACGTGAGTAGAGCGCGCCGCGGCGCCTAACGGCGAGCACAGCGTGCTGTGGCGCCTAACGGCGAGCAGAGCTTGCTGAGGGACGCGAGCAGAGGCCGGCACCCTGTGTGTTGTGGGTAAACTCTTGCTGGTATATAACCTCAAATTTAACCAACAAAATGATAATGCATGTTACAAAAATTATATAACTGGAAACTATGTTCAAATACGAATCCGACAATATAATCTTTGCGGACATGCATTCATATTTTATTAATTAAATCCTACTTATAAACTAGGAAGGGCATATAGTAGTCAATTAAATCGCAAATGTTTTTTATTAAATGTATGTGTACGTGTCCTTTCGTCCTTCTCTCGCACGTCTTGTCACCTGCTGCCGCAGACGGTTCGAGCGCAAGCTTGAGCAGTGCGCGGGGGCGTTCTTTTGGCCAAACGGTGCTGAGCCCGTTCCCGTGCAACCGCGCAGGTTCCCGTGCAATCTTCCCGCACGACTAGGTGAAATCCCCCAAAATCCCAATGCTTATCAGCCTACTATATAAACCCTCATGGCCGGCGAGTCTTGCGTTGCATTTCCCCCTCCCTCCCTATAGCTTATCTCGTTTGCTTCTCCCAAAATCGGCAATAGCACCGGACCGTCATTGTCGCTCGGCCACTCAGCCGTCCTAGAGCATAGCTCCAGCTGGGAGGCTACACCATGGCGGTGGTGCAGTCCTCGGCGTAGTGTAGTGCGCGCGGCGTCCTAGTTGGGTGTGCGCGGAACACGCACCACATGCTCGGCTGCCGGTGCCCGTCGGCAGCTGTTGTCAGCCGCCATTGCCGCCACAGCTTCATCAAAAGCCACGACCATCACGCGCTCCACCGCCGTGGCCATCACCTGCTCCACCCCCGTGGACCGAAGGCGGGAGCTGGTGGTCGTGGCCCCCACCCCATCATCGTCCGTGGTGGCCGCTAGCCCACCATCGACCGCCGGGATCATCACCCGCTCCACCACCACCTCCTGCATGAGGGAGGCGAAGGTGGAGGCCCACATGTGCGGCAACGACCTTGCGCGCTACATCGAGTTCCTCCGGGTGGAGGAGGAGCGCCTCGTCGAGCATGCAAAGAGCCTTACCGCCGCCATGGCCGCGGCACACGCCAACGTGGAGGCGAGGAATTAGGAAATCTAAGAGGAGAACCACCGCTTCGAGATGGGTCGTCTGGAGCGACAGAGGGCGCTCGAGGTGAGCGTCGCTGAAGGTGCATCAGCGGCAAGCACCGTATTGCAGTTGTCCAGCTCGTCGGTAGGCTCCTCCTCCTCTTCCTCTTACTGAGCGTGCTCGGCAGAGGAGAGGCTGCCGGAAGTAGTACAAAGTCCATCCGTAGTAGTATTTAGGGGCTATTTTGTTCAGTTCATCTGACTATAGATGTGGTGGAACTGTACAACATACTTAAAATTAGCTAGTATATATAGTTGAACTAGGTATTTCAGTACGTGGTTGGCAACAATTGGGGAAAAGTTTGGTCGGTTCAGCTGTAAAGTTGAACTGTTTGTATAAATTAAGCATGACTACTTAATCTATGAATCACATCTATGCTTAATTACTGAATTTTAGTTGCAAAAATTAGATAGTGCTAGTGATTTTTAGCTGCATATTTTGACAAATCGCAGTGTTACAAGGATTGACAAATGGCAATGTTACTAGATCAACAAATGTCAATCTTTCTTGTTTGACACATGGCAGTATACCCAATTCACAGATGCAAATCTTGCCAAACTGTCTGTACGTGGTTGCACATGGGTCATCCGAAACAACCGTTTGCGTTGAAGAGAGGTAGAAATCCTACTTGCCAAATTTTCTCTTGGCTCAGCGCCGAAGTCTCGCTTTGCATACCTTATTCAATCTGAACCATTTGTGTTGAAGAGATGCACAAATCCTACACAGCGAATTTTCCCTTGGCTTACTGCGGAAGACCATAGCTCTCACTTTGCATACAGGTGTTCTATCGAAAACGTTTGCGATGAAGAGCTGCAAAAATCCTGCTCGGCACATTTTCCCTTGGCTTACTGGGAAGCTATCAGTGTACATACGGGTGTTCTATCTAAAACGTTTGCGATGTTAGAGTGGCAGCTAGTTGTTTCAAAATGCCTTTGTTGACTGTTATTCGAGTGCGCGTTCTCTCAAAATGGACACGAAAATTACCACAACATGTCAGGTGCCATTCCATGATAGCATGCCAAGTTTCACGAATTTCAGACGAGTTTTGGATTTACTAGAATTTAAAAACAAAGTATCTCAATGTTTTGCCGACAGTCAATAGTGCTGGTGTTTGAAATTCATTCCCATTTCTTGCATGGGACCTAAGCATGCACCCAAGGACACAAATTTGATTTTTCAACCAATTTATATGCACTGGAGCATGTGCATGTAGTTCAAATTTGAATCATGCACATAAAATGCCTAGAAAACCCAGTTAATATATAAAAATGTCCAAACGAACCCCGAAAAATTCCAAAATTGAACACAACACTCCTGTTGTTCTATGTTGACACTAGAAAAAATTTCAAAGCAATAACAGGCAACGGGTATCATTTCGTCCCCAAAGGTGGCACGTTCCCTACCGAAACCATCAAGCTTGTTGTGAGAAGCTCTGGTTTGTGAGAAGCTTATACCCAAACCTGCCCCAAATGGGAAAAAAATTTACCATGGCTTGTCAGGTGCCATTCCATGATAGCATGCTAGGTTTCATGAATTTGAGACGAGTTTTGGATTTACTAGAATTTAGAAACCATGTATCTCAATGTTGGCGGCCGAGTGACGGTGGCAGGGTGTTTGACATTAATTCCCATTTCTTGCATGGGACCTAAGCATGCAACCAAGGACACATATTTGAATTTTTAACCTAATTTATATGCATTAGAGCATGTGCATGTAGTTCAAATTTGAATTATGCACATAAATGCATTGAAAACTCAATTAATGCATAAGAAATGTGCTAACGAACCCCAAAAATTCCAAAATTTAACACAACACTCATGTTGTTCTATGTTGACACTAGAGAAAAAATTGAAATCAAGAAGAGGCAATAGCTATTGTTTCGTCCAGAAAGGTGAAACGTTCCCTACCGAAACAATCAGGCTTGTTGTGAGAAGCTCTGGTTTGTGAGGAGCTTATACCCAAACCTGCCCCTAATGGGACAAAAATTTTACGATGGTGTGTTGATGCCGCTCCATGATAGCATGCCATGTTTCATGAATTACAAACGAGTTTTGGATTTACTAGAATTTAAAAATCAGGTATCTCAATATTTCTGGCCGAGTGACGGTGGTAGGGTGTTTGACATTCATTCCCATTTCTTGCATGGGACCTTAGCATGCAACCAAGGACACATATTTGATTTTTTTCAACCAATTTATATGCATTAGAGCATGTGCATGTAGTTCAAATTTGAATTATGCACATAAATGCATTGAAAACTAAATTAATGCATAATAAATGTGCTAACGAACCCCAAAAATTCCAAAATTTAACACGACACTCATGTTGTTCTATGTTGACACTAGAGAAAAATTTGAAATCAAGAAGAGGCAACGGCTATCGTTTCGTCCAGAAAGGTGAAATGTTCCCTACCGAAACCATCAGGCTTGTTGTGAGAAGCTCTGGTTTGTGAGAAGCATATACCCAAACCTACCCCTAATGGGATAAAAAAATTACGACAGCATGTTGATGCCACTCCATGATAGCATGCCATGTTTCATGAATTACAGACGAGTTTTGGATTTACTAGAATTTAAAAATCAGGTATCTGAATGTTTGTGGCCGAGTGACAGTGGCAGGGTGTTTGACATTCATTCCCATTTCTTGCATGGGACCTAAGCATGCAACCAAGGAGACAGATTTGAATTTTCAACCAATTTATATGCATTAGAGCATGTGCATTTAGTTCAATTTTGAAATATGCACATAAATGCATTGAAAGGTCAATTAATGCATAAAAATGTCCAAACGAACCCCGAAAAATTACAAAATTTAACACAACACTCCTATTGTTCTATGTTGACACTAGAGCAAAAATTGAAATCAAGAAGAGGCAGCGGATATCGTTTTGTCCAGAAAGGTGAAATGTTCCCTACCGTAACCATGAGGCTTGTTGCGAGAAGCTCTGGTTTGTGAGAAGCTTATACCCCAACCTGCCCCAAATGGGACAATATTTTTACCACTGCATGTTACTGTCATTCCATGATAGCATGTCAAGTTTCATGAATTTCAAACGAGTTTTCGATGTACTAGAATTTCAAAACCATGTATCTCAATGTTAGCGGCCGAGCGACGGTGGCAAAGGTGTTTGACATTAATTCCCATTTCTTGCATGGGACCTAAGGTTGCAACCAAGGACGCACATTTGATTTTTCAACCCATTTATATGCACTGGAGCATGTGCATGTATTTCAAATTTGAATTATGCATATGAATGCGTAGAAAACTCAGTTAATGTATAAAAATGTCCATGCGAACCCTGAAATATCCCAAAAAAATTGCAAACACTCATGTTGGTCTATGTTGACATGAGAAACTTTTTGAAAGTAAGAGGCAAAGAATATCGTTTCGTCCCCCAAGGTGGCACGTTCCCTACCGAAACCATCATGCTTGTTGTGAGAGAAGCTCTGGTTTGCGAGAAGCTTATACCATAACCTGGCCCAAACGGGACAATATTTTTTACCCCAGCATGTTGATGTTGTTCCATGATAGCATGCAAAGGTTCATGAATTTCAGACAAGTTTTGTATTTACTAGAATTACAAAAGCAAGCACCACAATGTTTACCGGAGAGCCATGGTGCCGTGGTTTTGAAATTCATCCCCATTTCTTGAATGGGACGTAAGCATCAACCCATGGACACATATATCATTTTACTACCCATTTTGGTGCACCCGAGCATGTGCATGTGGTTTAATTTTTAATTATGCACCTGAAATGCCTGGAAAACCAAGTTATTGTATAAAAATGTCCAAACGAACCCTGAATAATTCCAAATTTTTTGACGACACACCTATAGTTGCATGTTCACTACAGATACAAGTTCCAGCAATTCAAACACCATCCTTTGCAGATGTGACCCCATTATGTAATTCAAATCAAGCTAAAAAATCAAGTAGATCCCACACAGTTTATTATCACCTACCGTGTGAGATGCAGTACAAAATATCCTAGAGCACCGTTGGTGTATAGTACGCCTATGGCTTACGCGAGAAGGTTCGTCGGCTACAGTCCACAACCGACGTGTCAAGCACACTAGCTCGCTCCCCAAATATCATTTCACTATTCAATCATCGCCGGTGAAAGATGGGGAGGTGGACCCGCGTCCCGAGGGCAACTTTGGAAGCCCACTCCGGCGAGAGCACAGCCGCAGCCGCCAGGCGCGTGCTAACAAGCTTCATGAGGGCAACCAGAATCTGCGACCGGGCGGCCAAGGCAGCCCAAACGTCCCCTGTTGCTTCTCAGGCGACGGCAGCAACACCTGTCTCGGGGATAGCAACTGGCAAGAGCGGCACAACAGCTGTTCGTTCCGCACCGGCGGCCTTGGCCCTGATGGAGGCCAACGAGGACCATGTCGAGGCCGCCCACGCCCAGCTCGTGGCGGTCACCGTACAAATCGAAAGAAGCTTCTCCGAAAATGGTCGACAACCCACGGCCGAAGAGTTGGCAATTGCCGAGAGCGTTTGAGCAGCCGTCCGTTCCTGCGCGGCATACCTTGCCATGACGGAGCCCGCCAATGCCCAGATGGCGGCCGCCCACGCCCAGCTCATGGCGGACTTTCCCAAAGAGATGGTGGACGCGGATGGCGAGATGCTTGCCGAGTATGGTGTGATGGATGCCATGGAGCCACTTCCCCAGTCAACCGTCGGGCACGAGCTGGACATGGAGGAGGCGGCGGAGATCGACGAGCACCAGCCGGAGTAGTACTCTTTGTTTTGTTTAATTAAGAGCACCGGTCTTTAATTTGTTAGAGTAATGTTTAGGCCAGCTAGCTCTGTTTAATTGTTGAACTTGCTCGATTAAGAAGTGTAGGTGTGTTGTAGTCTCCTTTGTGTACCCAAATTATGCAATGACGTGGATGAGCACTGTAACCAGGGAAGTTGGAACCAAAAATTTTGATGTTCAAACTCATCGCACACGGGTTAAGCTATCTGAATCATTTGTGATGTTCACATATCATACACAGTTCTGAATAAGGGACCGTGTCTGATGACACTTTGTGCGCCAGTATTTTCGCTGAAGCGATTCCAAATTTTCGGCTTCCGCGGAAATATCTACCTCTCGGCCCCCTTCCCCTTACCAAAAGCCACATTTCCCCTGTTTCCGCCTTCCTTTCCAAGTTGAAACCTTCACTCCTTGCTTGCAGCACCGCCCCCCTCACCGGCGACCCTCCTTCACGCTGCTCTGCCTCGCCTATCCAGGCACGTAATCCACACCTGGCCCCCATCCTCCTCCTCCTTCCACATCCCACATGCCCTGGCCACCGGCGCGAGTGTGACACCTTCCACCCAAATCACCGACCCCTCCACCAAATAAGCGCCGCCCTAAGCCATGGTGCATGCAGTATAGCCAGGATCTCAAGGAGAATTTCGCAGCGGAGAAGCAAATCGTGGACGCACGCGCGGATGAGGTCATGATGGCTGCCATTCGTGCCGACCCTCAGATCTTGGAGGAGCACCTTGCCATTTGCTAGCTACGCCAGTTAAGCATGCTCGGTTTACCCATTGCGTGTGCTGCTCCTGCCTTTCCTTATCAAATTCTAGTGAATTGTGCTATCTACTTTTACCATGCAATCTGTTGCTCTAGTGTATATGTTCTATATGTCGTGCAATGTGGTGCTCACTTATTAACTGTTTGGTTAATTAGTTGTCATGTTCAGTTAACTGTTTGGTTCAATTCTGCAAATGTGATGTTCAATTCTTCAGGGTGCAATTTTGTATTGTCTTCCATGTGAGAAATAAATCGAATTTTTCTTTACAAAATACATGAGAAACAAATACAATTGCTATATTTCCAAGTTGTCAAGCATGCTTAGTTTGGTTAGCTGTTTGATCTTCTAGTATGTTATACATTGTGCAATGTGGTGCTCAGTTAATGTTTGGTTCATTTGTTGTGGTGTTTAGTTAACTGTTTGGTTCCATTCTGCAATGCGATGTACAATAGTTGTGGGTGCATTTTGTTATTGTATACCATGTGAGAAATAAATCGAATTTGGCTATACTAAATACATGAGAACAAATACAATTGCTATATTTCCAAGTTGTTAAGCATGCTTGGTTTGGTTAACTATCTGAACTTCTATTAGGAGTATGTTATATTGTGGAATGTGGTGCTTAGTTAATGTTTAGTTCATTTTTTGTGGTGTTTAGTTAACAGCTTGGTTCAATTCTGCAATGCAATGTCCAATTGTCGTGGGTAGAATTTTGTATTGTCGTGCATGTGAGGAATAATCGAATTTGGCTGCACTTAATACATGGGAAACATATACAATTGCTATATTTCCTAGTTCTTAATGATGCTTGGTTTGGATAAATGGGTCTTCCATGTGGCTTGAATTAATGTGCTTATTTTTCATCAACATATTTTACTAATAGCATGCGGACCCTCACTTAACCTGGTCACTAACTACCTTATATGTGTTGTAGGGAAGCAATGGGAAGCACCGAGGTTTACAATCGAGTTTTGCACATGCATGGTCCTTTGTCTAATAGCACATTATTGTGCAATTGCAGGAACCATTCTAATACTTAGGTTTTAAACAATTTGGTGTTGCACATGTAGGTCCTGCTGTCAGAGGTTTTGACCCACTGTTCGACCCTTTTTGCATAAGGGGAAATGAGTTGTCCATGAATATCAGTCAAGTCAAGAAACTCAGAAAGATTGTTAGGAGAAAGAAATTAGCGACAAAAAACAACAAGATCTTTGTCTGCACAGTGAAGAAGACATCAGTTCACTACAGGATGGTACTAACTATTATACCTTGTCTTTTTTATTCCTTTGCCCCATTTCCAATATAGAGAAGATATTTATGCACGTCCTTGTTTTCAGGCCTTTCCAAAACAGTTCACTGATGATTACCTCTCAAACCACCTGTATGGTCAGGAGGCGGGCAAGGTATTCATACAACACCCACGGTTCAATATTGAAGTGTTCCTGAAGAGGACGAAGAATGGACGGTCAATCATCCATAGGCACTGGCCTAAAGTTGCAAAGACCTTCAACATCAATGAAGGCTCAATATTTGCCTTCCACTTCAGCAACTTTCCCGATGAGATGCATCTGTCTATGTACCGTCTATGATGCTAATTTCGAAAGGTTCTAGATGTTTCATGTGAAACTCGGTGCTGGTGCAGTTGTGTAATGGGGTAGCTGAGTGCTGAAGCTATATCATGTTGTACTCTGATGTATTTCAATTATGAAATCCTGCTTCCTTAATATGGGAATGAAATATATTATGTGTTTAATATGAATGTCAATTAGATTAATAAATGGATTATTAATAATAGGGCAATTAGCCTGCTAATGGCGAATTAGCCTGCTAATTGGTTTTTGCTATTGCAAATGGTTATTGAGAAAATACCGTGGTCTATGACCTAAGGCAATTTCTAGGAATAAACCGTGTTGGATCGATGAACAATCACACACGACATTCTCTTCAAAACTGTTTGTGTTAGGCCACCTTGCGCAAATGTTTACTGCATAAAAGTCGTGTGTGATGGATAGCCTTTTCCACACAGTTTCTTCTATGCACCATGTGTGATGCATTCAATAACGCAAACGATAAAAATATTAATATTGTGTGTGATGGGAATGCTATCACAAACGATTTAACGGGGAAAATTGTGTGTGATGTACCTACGAACGGAAACGTTCCTTGCAGCGACTGTGTGGGATGTATATACGAATGGAAACGTTTAGCGGGGACTGACTGTGTGGGATGTACTTACGACCGGAAATGATTTTGCCTGTATAATTGTATTTTTTTGAGCACTACTTTACGTATAACCGTATTTGCTCGCTCACTGGTCGCACACGACCTCATTTTACCGAGTGTGTGTGCCAGGAGAGCATATCCCCGACGGTTTCTGGGTCGTGTGGGAAGGACCCCCTAATCGCCCACACTCACTAGGTGATGGTTCAGAACGCTATCGCGGAAAGGGGTTTAAAACCGTTTGTATAGCACCGACGCGTACCAGTGTGAGGTTGGAAAGTTAGATCACTCGCACCCTCGTACGCGCGTAGTCGCTACCACCCCGAAGCAACCCCTGCCGGGCAAGTGTACTATGCACCACCACCACTTTTCCACCACCAATCCACCAAAGTAGGAGTAGGGTTTTATGCCTCACGGCGGCCCGAACCTGGGTAAAACTGCCTGCGTGATCTCTGTCGCGCTGCCCCATGTTGGTCTGCTCTTTGTGCAACGCGACTCCCCCCTGCCGAACCAGCAAGGGGCCGTCTTGGTCCCATAGGTGGCCATGGTTTCCCGTGACACGCCGTCGCTGCTCTCCGCTGCCTCTCCATGTACACGAGCCCTGACCATACGTATGCGCGAGTAGGCGTTCGAGACCCCGCCCGTATGTACGTACGTGGCCGTATTTACTTTCTTGCACCCTGGTTGTACGTGCGTGTACACAATATTGACGGACTACGTGACATGCTACGTCTGCGCCTCTACTATGACACGTGTCCTTCCTTACTCGACCACGGTTCATCGCTGCAGCCTGCAGACAGACCGATCGACCGGTATGCACGTACACGTTCGCGACCAGAATGACAACGCTACGTACGCTTTGACCAGGTGGGTCCCGACTGTCAGGGAGGATAAGAAGGCACTTCCTTGCGTGCGAAGTTATTCCTGGTGGGTCCCAGCTATTAGGGGGAGAATCATTTTTTTCCCCGTAATATTGCCGCAGTTCCTTGCGTGCGAAGATGTAGCTGGTGGGTCCCAGCAGTCAGGGGGAAACATTTTTTTTCACGAAATACGGTGGCCCATCCGGTGGGTCCCCGTTGTCAGGTGGAGGAATAATTATTTTACGCGTAATAAGGTTGCACTTCCTTGCTGCGGCCGTGGACCCAGCTGTCATCATCTCCACGTATAGTACTCTTCCGATGGAAGTCGTTCATTGACCACATTCACCATGTCGCACCGAGAGCACCAAGGCGGTAGACGACGGCGAGGCCTAGGAAGGGGACGACGCAGAGCCGGGGAAGACGCGGTAGTGGATGCCCACGCGGAGAGGAGTACGAGGGTTGACTGGTTCGGCTGCGGTGTGAGGCTGTCGTCGCCGCAGAATAACAGGGGGTGTGGGTAGTAGAGGAATGGTCTGGTCAACGATGGGAGTAGTAGGGGCGGTGAGGCTTCCGCGGCACCACAGCCGGCCACAGTAAGCAGGAGCAGGCGGCACGACCGGCGCTGGTTTGGGCGGCTGGAGCAAGAAGACCATAGGTTGAAGAAGGACTACGGTCATTGGATGGACATCGTACGGTCACGGGAGCTAGAATTGTTCATATTGACTAAGTTCACAAGCCCTCCGTCCGCGCCAACTTTAGTAGGCCCACAAGTCAGCCTGCCACTATGTTGGGTCCCAATTAGCAGGGGGTATTCTTTTTTTTGTGCGTAATAAGGAGGCACTTTCTTGCGTGCGAAGATATAACTGGTGGGTCCGATCTATCAATGGGAGGAACGTTTTTTCATGAAATTTAGAGGCCCTTCCGGTGGGTCCCAGCTATCAGGTGGAGCAATCATTATTTTGCGTGTAATAAGGAGGCACTTCCTTGCGTGCGGCCACAGACCCAACTGTCAGCCTCTCCACGTACAGTCGTCTTCCGATGGATGTCATTCATTGACCATGTTGACCACGCCGCCGAGAGAACTAGGGCGGTGGACGACGGCGAGGCCCCAGACGGGAATGACCCAGAGAAGCCCCATTGTTTTTGCGTAATGAGGCACTTGCTTGTGTGGGTCCCTACTGTCAGCCTCTCCACTTACATCCCTCTTCCGATGGTTGTTGTTTGTTGACCATGTTCACCACGCCATGCCGAGAGCACAAACGCGGTGGACGAGGCCGAGGCCCAGGAAGGGAAGGACCCGGAGCCGGTGAAGCCACAGCAGCGGATGCCCATGCTGAGGGGAGTACGAGGGCTGACTGGTCGGGTGTGGGGTGAGGCTTACATCGCCGGAAAATAACAGGATGTGCGGGTGGGTAGAGGGATGGCCTGGCAGCAGCATAGCCGGCCACGGGAGGAGGGAGCAGGCAGTCCCGCCGGCGCTGGTTTGGGCGGCTGGAGCAGGAAGATCAGAGATTGAAGAAGCACGGCATCCGTTGGATGGACATCCAACAGTCACAGCTCTATCTTGACTAAGTTGACAAAGCCTTGCGTACGCGTTAAAATGTTTTTTAGGACAGCGTCATTGTCAACCAAGTAGGCACAAAAGCCAGCATCCAAATCTGTAGAAAATAGCATACAACCCATTAGCCATTATTTTCAATAATTTACAGCCCATTTGCTAATTACTAAGGATATTTTGAAGATCGTATTCTTTTTATTAGCATTACAGACCATATTTTGGGCACTGCTAAAAAATTCAACGAGATTTTGCATATTTCAGTGGGGTCCGAACTCTTTTAATCACGAAATTTTGAGTCACGTTAAAAATATTTTTTTAAAACTTATATCAAAATAAAATTCAAAAAAAATCTCCACAAAAAAATGATTGAAATTGAAAATCTTGACTAGCAAGATGCCCGTGCGTTGCACGGAACATCAAGATGCATTTGTATGAGTAGTTTATCTTGCGGGATAAAAACAATGAACGAGGGAAGACCTTGTCTGTAAATGTGGAGAGGAGTGCGGGTAAATTGTCATAGTTTCCTTCCTATCTATTAGATATAGATCAGACGACCTATATTGCAGAATGGAAGGCACACCATCATCACCAACTCTATTTTTTATAATATAGAGATAGAGATAGAGAAACCAGCGTGGAATGCGAGAAACCCACTTCGGCCACACACGTCCGTTCCGGAGCAGGACGCCGGCCAAGCTCCTCCATCCACCATTTTCTATTTTTTATAAGAGTAGAGAAATCCAAAAAAATAATATTTGAATGTAATTGCCGGTTGGCTTTGGTTTGAAAATTTACAACCCATTTCTTACTACTTATAGCCCATTTTCTGGGGAACCCCATTTCTTACTACTTCCATCCCTTCTTGTCTTGAAAGATTTGCAGCCCAGCAGGGCTGAGAAAAGCAAGTAGGCCTCGGTTGGGTGTTCTCCAAAAAACTGAGCTAGCCATTTTAGAAACAAAAAAGATATCAACTCGGCTTGTCATGTGCTTAAATAAAAGCATAAGCGTGAGCTAGATGGACCACAGCTCTAAAACTAAAAAAACAACTGGGCGAGCTGCTGGGTCCTTGGTGTTTTCCCCTCGTTGTGGAATTTTCTCGTTTATTGACTACATTGACAATGGCGTGGGACCTAGTTGTCAAACAATTAGGAGGGAGTGTTTTTTTGGCTTGTAATAACGAGGCACCTGCTTACATAATGCAATCACCCTGGTGGGTCCCTACTGTCAGCCTCTCCACATACAGTCATCTCCTGATTCCTCTCAGTTGTTGACCATGTTGACAACGCCAAACGGCGGCGGGCACAGTGAGTGAACCAAGGCAGAGAACGACGGCGAGGCTTCGGACAGGAACGAACAGGAGTCGTGGAAGATGTGGTAGTGTAGTGGCAGGCGGAGGGGAGTACGAGCAGTAGTGGAGCTAGGTTCAGCCTATGCAACTATAGTGAGCTACAGTGTCATTTCTGCTACAGTACACTACAGTTAACAAAGAACAAATCCACCACGCCAGTGTCAAGATCATCAAGATATGATACGCCATGTTTGTGCTAGGCAGCGAGAAAAGAAGTTGCGCGTTGATGTGCTCCTTTGGGACTGGTGGACATCGAGGAACAAAGCCAATGCAGGTGAAGTACAGAAGACGATAGCAGAAATCAGTTCTTTCATCACAAAACACTTGACTGATTTCACTTCGGTGAACATTCAGAAAATGCCCCAGCCGCAACAACCCCAGGTTTGGATCCCTCCAGCTACAAACTTGATCAAGATCAATACGGATGTTGCTTTTCATGTGGAGTCTAAGACTGGTGCGTGGGGTTTCATTGCGAGAGACGAAACTGGCGATTTCCTGGCGGCTGCTACTGGCAAGATGAACCATGTAAGATCTGCACTTCACGCGGAAGTGATCGCCTTTATGCGAGCTATTGAAGGGGCAGCTGACCTGGGTGCACAATGCATCAGTTTTGAATCGGACTGTTTGACAATGATTTCTGCACTTAAAGGGCGGTGCGGAGTTCGGAGTTCTCTTCAGAGAAGCAAGAAGCATGTGACATGCCTCTTTTTTTTCTCTTAATTCATGTTTTGTCCCACGAACTGTAACCATGTGGCGCATACTTTAGCCCAGTTTCCTATGGGTGCTACTGAACCCCTCCATGTGTGGGCGAATGTTGCCCGAGACTTTGTTTTTGTCTTGGTGAATGCCGATATGGCTTCCCAAGTTTAAGTGGAATATAATTTGTTCCCTCTCAAAAAAAATCCACCACGCCCCAGGCCAAGGCCACGGCTGCCTGGGGCCTAGAACCGCCTTTGAGTACGAGGGCAACAACATGTAACTCAAGCTTACAAACAATACAAAAAGCCCAAGGATTAATTGCTCATCAAATTTAGACAAAACCCAAATTGAACATGGCAATAACATCTAACCCGACCAGTCTTTTTCACAGTCACAAACAAATGGATCGATCTGATCCACAGAATCAACATCATGTGCATAAAAAAAATCTATTGGAGGATGACTACAAGTTGTTGTAAATAGAAGCCGAGCACGTTTAGAAGCACATTTGTCCACCTGAAACATCTTTTTTTTGCTGTTCAACATGTCCGCCCGTGAGAAATCTCTTGCTGAAAAACTTACGCCTCATGGACAATAGTAACCTCAAATTCAACAGGAAGAATGTGACAAAGCTTCTGTTTGCCTAGTTGGATGCATATCCTTCCATCGTTATTGTCCTCAAACGAATGTCATGAGAACTGAGAAAATCCTGGTGCTTATTACGCCACCGGTTGGTTAACTGTTTTTCTCCATGTGTTAGTGCCTAAGTAGACATGAAGATTGAAAACAGTTAAGATCTGAAAAAAGAGCATGTCTAAAGAGAGACAGCTGAACCGTTAATTCTAGTACAATATATATACAGGCTTTCAATGTGCATGAAATCATCACCTCTATATATAAATTTTCCAGACATCGAAAGCATCACAACAAGCCAATAATTATGTTCAGATCATAACTAAACATTCCGATATATAAGATCTTAGCAGAATCCAGCAACATTGATAGGCTATCCATGGACGAACTCTTCATTGAGCATATAACATAATATTAGAACCCAAAGTGTACTCCAAGATGATATAAAACTTATGCGCACAAATGAAAATGAAGCTTATGATTATAAATGTGTAGATGATAATATACGGTACCTGAAAAAGTGAGGAGCCAAACACCAACTTGTTGTGATCATTAAACGGATCACAAATTACACCCAAGGTCTCCAGTTTGGGCGCAGAGACCACAATTATTTGCGAAGGTTTATAACAATTATCAAGGAGCAACCTTTGAAGTGAAGGGGCATCTCTGATGATGGGCTGTTGTTCTTCAAAACTAATTCCAATGCTTTTAAGGTGAGGCGACTTTATTTGGAGACAAATGATAGGGATTTCTATCCCCAAAACAATCAGCAAGCGCTCCAGGGTAGGGCAACTGGAGTGGAAGATGCTGTGCAGTGAGGCCTTCGACAGATAAACCACCAGAAGCAAAAGTTTTTTTAGCAGTGGGAGTCGAAGCATTTGTACCAGATCATCTGGTAGATGGCACCGGGCGAAGGTGGCGGTGTGGACAGAGGAGGAAACCCATGAGATGGACAACGGAGGTGTGGGCACAAATTCTTGGTGTTTGGTTCGTGGTATGAAACTTTTGTGGTAATGGTAGAACTCGAACTACTGGAGTTTTTCGAATTCAGAGGATGTCAGCCAAGCATCCACCATGGAGGGTATGGACAACATGTAGTGTGTCGGGATGCAGAGGCGTTGAACGGGTCCCTGCTGGTGAGAGGAGACAATGGCTCTAAGGAGATCAAATTCAGGAAGCACAGATATCTGACGAAAGTCCTAATTGAGGGACACGGTACGCCATAGACGACGCCACTGAGTTGAGAGGACTTGTGTGCGGCAGCAATCCTTGGTAGGGAGAAGCGAGATGATCTCCCCAAGTATGTCGCCCAGGAGATCGCTAATGCCGTCCACCAGAGATTCTACGGGTTACTCAGATCCGGGTGGGGGGGGCTCGCCGCTTCTCCCCGCGTTGCCGGGTGCGGGATGTACAACCGGCTTTGCCGCTGGCGAAAGCCTCATCTTCTTGGCACTAGGGCAAGCCGACTCCATTTTCCTTGCGGGCATCACGTCGAGCTCACGGATTTGAGCAGAGTGGCCAGAGACGAGCCTAGTGGCAGTGCGAGAGGGGAAGAAGGAGGGTTGGGCTTTTTTGTAGGAGTGGAAGAAGAAGAGCAGGCATTTTTGAAAGGATCGAGTAGAGGTGTCTAGATGGGCGTGAATAGACTCTAAGCAAGAAAAGTTGCAGTTTTTAATTTCTTTAAGTTGGGGTGGAGTTTTGGCACAAGTTTGACATTCACAATACATATCAAGCAAGCATGACAAGAGTATATGAGCAGTGGAAAGTAAAGCATGCAATTTGCAAGAATGTAAAGGGATGGGATTGGAGTGTGCAAACGCAATTTGGAGACACGGAGATTTTTTATCCGTGGTTCCGATAGGTGGTGCTATCGTACGTCCACGTTGATGGAGACTTCAACCCACGAAGGGTAACGGTTGCGCAAGTCCACGGAGGGCTCCACCCACGAAGGGTCCACGAAGAAGCAACCTTGTCTATCCCACCATGGCCGTCGCCCACGAAGGACTTGCCTCACTAGGGTAGATCTTCACGAAGTAGGCGATCTCCTTGCCCTTACAAACTCCTTGGTTCAACTCCACATTCTTGTCGGAGGCTCCCAAGTGACACCTAGCCAATCTAGGAGACACCACTCTCCAAGAAGTAACAAATGGTGTGTTGATGATGAACTCCTTGCTCTTGTGCTTCAAATGATAGTCTCCCCAACACTCAACTCTCTCTCACAGGATTTGGATTTGGTGGAAAGAAGATTTGAGTGGAAAGCAACTTGGGGAAGGCTAGAGATCAAGATTTATGTGGTAGGAATGGAATATCTTGACCTCAACACAAGTGTAGGTGGTTCTCTCTCAGAAAATGTATGTTGGAAGTGTCGGCATGTTCTAATGGCTCTCTCCACGAATGAAGAGTGGGTGGAGGGGTATATATAGCCTCCACACAAAATCTAACCGTTAGACACAACTTACCAAACTCGGTGGGACCGAATCGTGAAACTCGGTCAGACCGATTTAGTAAATAATGTGACCGTTAGGAATTTCGATGGGACCAACATGTCAACTCGGTGGGACCGATATCGTTAGGGTTAGGGCATAACGTAATCTCGGTGAGACCGATTATACAAACTCGGTGAGACCGATTTTGGTAATAGACACACAGAGAGTTGGTTAGGCAAACTCGGTGGGACCGATTCGCTCATCTCGGTTGGACTGAAACGTTACGAAGGGGAACAGAGAGTTTGCATTGCAATCTTGGTGGGACCGATCGCTTATCTCGGTTTGACCGAAACATTACGAAAGCAAACATAGAGATTACAATCCCATCTCGGTGAGACCGAGATCCCTATCGGTGAGACCGAAAAGACTAGGGTTTCTGGCAGTGGCTATGTCAACTGAACTCGGTGGCGCCGGATAGAAAGATTCGGTAGGGCCGAGTTTGACTTTTGGTTTGGGACATATGTGGATGTGAAAAAGTGCTTGAGGGCTTTGGAGCATATCACTAAGCACTTTGAGCAAGCAAGCCATTAAGCAACACCTCATCCCCTCTTAATAGTATTGGCTTTCCTATGGACTCAATGTGATCTTGGATCACTAAAAGTAAAATGTAGAGTCTTGTGCTTTGAGCTTGAGCCAATCCTTTGTCCTTAGCATCTTGAAGGGGTTCCACATCCTCTAGTCCATGCCACTCCATTGTTGAACTTATCTGAAACATACTAGGTAAAAGTATTAGTCCAACAAGAGATATGTTGACATTAATTACCAAAATCACCCAGGGGGCACTTGTGCTTTCAATCTCCCCCTTTTTGGTAATTCATGACAACATACATCGAAGCTTTAGATAAAGATATAGAGCATAACAAGTAAAGCTTTGGAAGGACATGTAACATGCATAGGCTCCCCCTACATATATGCAATCAAGTAAATATGAAATATAGGTGTCACGCCCAAGATGTGACCCTATCCAAAAGGAACTCGAAGGTCCCACCAAGGATAGAAGCGCATCTTGAAGACGCTTTTGCAAGGAGGATATCATTACATCAAACCATTACATAATAGTTGGGGATACATACATAAGGCACAAATGCCCCAAGAATACATCAACATCATACAAGAGATCAACATCCGACTATGGATGGAACACAAACAGAAACTCAAACAATATCCACCCTGCTAGCCCAGGCTGCCGACCTGGAACCTATCCCCTGACCGAAGAAGAAGCAGAAGAAGAACTCCAAAACAAGTAACATCGCTCTCGCGTCATGATCGTCGCAATACCTGTACCTGCAACTGTTGTTGTAGTAATCTGTGAGCCACGAGGACTCGGAAATCCCATTACCATGGGTATCAAGACTAGCAAAGCTTAATGGGTAAGGAAGGCGTAAAGTGGTGAGGTTGCAGCAGCGACTAAGCATGATATGGTGGCTAACATACGCAAATAAGAGCGAGAAGAGGAGCAACGGAACAGTCGTCAACTAGTAATGATCAAGAAGTGATCCTGCACTCCTACTTACGTCAAACATAACCCAAAAACCGTGTTCACTTCCCGGACTCCGCCTAAAAGAGACCATCATGGCTACACACGCGGTTGATGCGTTTTAGTTAAGTCAAGTGTCAAGTTCTCTACAACCGGACATTAACAAATTCCCATCTGCCACATAATCGCGGGCACGGCTTTCGAAAGATAATACCCTCCAGGGGTGTCCCAACTTAGCCCATCACAAGCTCTCACGGTCAATGAAGGATATTCCTTCTCCCGGGAAGACCCGATCAGTCTCGGAATCCCGGTTACAAGACATTTCGACAATGGTAAAACAAGACCAGCAAAGCCGCCCGGATGTGCCGACAAATCCCGATAGGAGCTGCACATATCTCGTTCTCAGGGCACACTGGATGAGCTAAGCGTACAGGTACCAACGTAACCCAAGTTGCCAAGGGACGGTCCCGCACGGTGCTCTAGTTTGGACCAACACTTAGAGGAGCACTGGCCCGGGGGGGTAAATAAAGATGACCCTCGGGCTCCGGAAACCCAAGGGAAAAAAGGCTAGGTGAGGCAAATGTAAAACCAAGGTTGGGCCTTGCTGGAGGAGTTTTATTCAAGGCGAACTATCAAGGGGTTCCCATAACACCCAACCGTGTAAGGAACGCAAAATCAAGGAACATAACACCGGTATGACGGAAACTAGGGCGGCAAGAGTGGAACAAAACACCAGGCATAAGGCCAAGCCTTCCACCCTTTACCAAGTATATAGATGCATTAATTAAATAAGAGATATTGTGATATCCCAACAAAGTTCATGATATCCATGTCCCAACATGGAACAACCTTCATCTTCACCTGCAACTAGCAATGCTATAAGAGGGGCTGAGCAAAGCGGTAACATAGCCAAACAACGGTTTGCTAGGAAGGGCGAAAAAGGTTAGAGGTTTACATGGCAATTTGGGAGGCTTGAAGAGCAAGTCATAGGTAGCGCAGCATAGCGATAGAACGAAGCAACTAGCATAGCAATGATAGTAATGAGATCCAAGGTGACGGTCATCTTGCTTGAAATCCCACTATGAAGAAGAACGAGTCCATGAAGAAGATGAAGCCACGAAGACGAACCAAGCGTAGACGAACGAATCCTCACGATCGAAACGAAACAGGAACTAACGAGAAGGAGCACAACCGGAAAGAAGCAAACAACAAGGTAAACACACAACACCTAAACAAGACATGATGCACAACCAAGCATGATGCATGACAAGGCTACATGAAGCTACTCATGGCAAGAGATGATGCATACAAGAGCAACATATCAAAGCAAGTTTAAATGAGGCCGGAAACAACATATAACAAATCCGTAAGTCCTCATATGCAAATTTAGAAATTGGTCCAGATCTGAATACACCTTATGTTCAAGTTGTTAAACAGCAAGTTAAAATGCACCAAGATGATCTACACGAAATTCTAGTCAAGTTACATGTAAAGTTCGTTTAATTCGAAGCTACGGCCTAGAAGATATGAGCAAAACAAGCTAAACATGGCATTGATGCAAAATGCATTCAAACATCAAGCGAACACTCTCAAAACAAGGATGCAACAAGGTAACATGAAACTACATGCAAAACTAAGCAAGTTTCATATAGAGCACACTCCAAACGGAGCAACGGTGCAACACATACACTCCAAACAAGATATAACAACAATCTGTCCAAAACAGCAACTATGCATCTAGCAAGCATCAAAACAACATGCTACAGCACCCATACATAAGAGCACAAGGCATGGACGTGATGTACAAATGAAGCTCAACAAAACATGAACACTGAGATATCTCCGTAAACCACTAGAATATGCTCAAAAGGACATAACAAGATTGCAAATAATAACAGTTCACAGACTTGGCAGTAAATCACTGGGCATGGCAGAAATAACATCAGGTTGCAATGTTTAGAGCTAGCAAACAACATGGTACATCAAGCTATCATGGCAAAATTAAGCATGGAATGCTAGTACTAAAACCCTTAACAACACTTCCTTAGTGAACTTATTCCAAAGATCAACAAAAAACATGGTAGCATCCATGGAAACATGGCAAGTAATATGAAAGATTCAGACTTAGAGAAAATAACAGTATATGGCAGAACTAACGATAAGTAGGCAGCTTGGTGAGCTTGTATAACTCAACACAGAGCAATAAATGGCATGAGAAGGTGATCAACAGTAATAAGATACATTTATGGAGCTAAACATGGCATAGAATACTCATAGGGTGCATGGACCACTAGCAAAACACATGGCAATACTGAACTTCATCTTAACAGGCTGACAACAACATTATTTAGCAACTTTGGAGCATGATCGCAACAAGCTACAGAAGGCTATAAATGCAACGAAGGGCACGGGTGGATTCAGCATAACATGTATAACAAAACATCCTTACTGAACATCCCTATATTATGCATAGAACTCATGGTAACAGCGGGTTTACATGGCATCACAATGTTACAGCTACAGGCTTAGCAGAAATGACCAAGTCACAGAAATCAGCAACATCATGGAGGCTACTTTGCATGCTTGTTATAGTCATCACAGAGCTCCTAAAAATACAATACTTGCACCGCTCTAAAGATGGCGTGATATATCTCAAAACACATGTAGACATCAAGCTCATAGGATGCACACACAAAATGCAATGAAAAAGACAATTCACCAAGTTCTGTTAACAGACAGCAGTTAACATCATATAGCACTCTTGCAATGATGATTTGGGCCTCCAGATGGACTCCAATGAACATGACACAATGGAGCAAAATGAAGACCATATCATTATGAACAATTCGATATATCATGCATGCAAAATGGATCTGTATGCATGAAGTTATGGCATGGCAAAGTAGCACACCTAAAATAGCAGATCTGGGACTTAGCAGAAATATACCCTCTTGAAAACAGGACGAGGTCGAGCGGGACGAAGAGATTCGGGACGTTTGGATGGCGGGATGGGAGCGTCCAGGGTCGGGGCGGTGCAGATCTGGGTGAGGGGCGGCGGCGGCGCCCGGACTCTGGCGAGGGAGCTCCGGCGAGCTTGCAGCGGCGGGGATCGACGGATCCGGGCAGTGGGGCCTCTCCTCCGGCCGGATCTCGCCGGATCCGGCACGGGGCGGCGAGGAGCGGCGGCGGGGCGAGGTCGGCGGTGGTGGCGGGCCACGCCGGCGAGGAGGCGGCGGTGCACGGCGGTGGGGCCGGGCGGCGCGCAGGCACCAGGGGCGCGCGGCGGGCGGCCGGCTGACGGCGGCGGGGCGGACGGAGGCGAGGCGGGGCGCGGGCCGCGGCGGCGGCGCTCGGGCCCGAGGCTGCCTGGGGCGGGCTCGTGATGGGCCCTGGCGGGCCTGGCGGCGGGGGCGGCGGCCAGGACAGGTGGCGCGAGGCCATTGGCGCGGGAGGTGGCGATGGACGCGTCCCGCGACGGGGCGGACGTGTCCGGCGCGGTGGGAGGAGATGGGCTAGGGTTAGGGGTGTTTGAACTGCGAAAATTGGAAGGGGAGGGCCTATTTATAGGTAGGGGAGCTAGGAGAGTCCAAATGGGGTGCAGTTTTCGCCCACACGATCGTGATCGAACGGCGGAGAGCATGGAGGGGGTTTTGCTGGGTTAGTGGGCTGATTTGGAGGGGTGTTGGGCTGCAAGACAAAAGGGGCTTTCGGTTGGCTCGGTTAACCGTTGGGGCATCAAACGACCTCCAAATGGAACGAAATTTGACAGGCGGTCTACCGGTGATGTACCAAGGCCACTTGTCAAATCTCGGTCCATTCCGAGAACGTTTTTCTCCCGCTCACGAAAAGAAAACAGAGGGGTGCAACGGGGCACGTGCGAGTGTGTCTGTGCTCGGAACGGACAACGAAGAGAACCGGGGGAACCCGAACGGACGCAAGTTTTGAAAAACATGCAGATGAAATACAGATGATGACATGGCAAAATGCAACACGCAAGCAAAAGACATGGCAACTACGGCGAATAAACGGAAGACACGTGGCGCATCGAATTCGGGGCGTTACAATAGGAGCATGTGAATGCATAAGCATGACAGAGTAAGCAATGTGTTACATGTATCTTGGCTATATGCATCAGAGCAAATGATGTGAATATGGGAAATGTACCTTCATGCTCATGAGTCCTTCTTGCAAACAGTATGTACATCAGCAAGAAATCCTCATACACATGACTGTGAAGCATATACTTACCTTGTGGTCTTGAGTTGGCTTAGGAAACAATGAACCTGCATAAACAAGGTTAGATAACACAAGTACACCTACTAGCCAGAGCAAGAGTACCAAGACCGGGATGACATGTAGAGAGTGAGTACTGAGTACCCCACTGGATATAGCCATGTCCCCAAAGGTAAAGATGTGCAATGAATTCAAGGATTTCCTTCCCTTAGATGTCTTGCTCCCCCTGAATCTAGCATGGGATACTGGGAGAAGATAGGGAACAGAAAATCAGAGCAAAGAAAATAAACAGAGCTAATGCAAACAATCAAATATGAACATGTCTTTCCCCTCTTAAAGACATGTGACTTCTCTCCTCTTGAATACCAAGCATCTGGGGTCTCGCTCTCTGAGTATTCTCTCCCCCTATAGAAATGATTAAGCTTTCATGTGATCTCTCTCCCCCTCTTTGACATCAATTTCCAAGAAGGGTTCTTCTGGATTTTTGTTGCAAATGGGTTTGGTCCTTGAGTCACAGAACAAAGCAGCAAGTTGAATGTAATGCTGGTAGAGGACAAGAATCATTGAGTGGAGCTGGATCAAAAATAATGCAGGAACAAATGGCAAGCTGTCTTTCCTAAAGTGAAATCAGTGGCACCGAGTTGTGTGCTTGGTTGCACCGAAAGGTTTCGGTTGGACCGAAGGCAACAGACCGGTGTGACCGAGTTCATCACAGAGAAAACACTTGTCACCTCAGCTCACTAGACAAGTAAGATCTCGCAAGGATTTGCAAGGAATTAACTAAAATATTTGCAAGGAGTTGGATGCAGGGAATGCAGAACAAAAATAAACAGAAAAGAAATCTAGATGAAGTTTTTTTTGAAAGGGGAAACAAATATGCATGAGACAAATGCAAGAGCACGGACAAGGACACAAGAGAACTTCATCCAGAATTGGTCGGCGACAAAGTCACCTATGTTAGAGCATATTGACTTAGGAGTCAAGTGAGATCACTTGATCATAGGTCATACTCATCGTTTAAGCTCAAAATGGGGTTACCATTTTTTGTTTAAGCATTTTGATGTATTCACATCTTGTTGAGTTGCTTTGACTCATGACTTGGAGTAAAGCTTCTTGAAGATGGAATAACATACCTTGGGTGATGGTGTTGATCGTGATCATGTAGTTGAACTTGTGTAGGATGATCAAATGTTGATGTAGTTCATTTGGAGCATAACTTGAAATTGAAGTTCATCTACCTACATGGGTTAGACTTGCAAGGAAGAGCACTTGTGTATCCAAAATGACAATCATGAAACTCAATATAGAATTTGTCAAAGGATATGTTTGAAGGGTTTCGTGCTTCCTTGTCTTCAACCACCATTGTGTAGAGACTTGGTGATGTAGAGATTTGCTCAAGATGTGAGTGGGTTGCAATCTCATGGATTTAGATTCATCCAAGTAACTACAAGGGTTAGATAGCATGCAAGGGTGCAAATATATCCAAGATATATGATTATCATCATAAGAGAAACATCAAGGATTAGTCATAGGCTCATGTCTTGCATGTATCCAAATGGGGTTCCTACTCCAAGTTTGAAGAATCAATGATGTTCAATTCACCTCTTAACCTGCAAAACACTTTCTCATCAAGTGGTTTAGTGAATATATCCGTCAATTGCTTGTCGGTGCGAACATGCTTAAGGTTAATATCACCCTTAGCAACATGATCTCGAATGAAATGATGACGAACTTCAATATGCTTAGTTCGAGAGTGTTGCATGGGATTGTGAGCAATCTTGATAGCACTTTCATTGTCACAAAGCAATGGAACATGTTTCACATATATTCCATAATCCTTAAGAGTTTGGGTCATCCAAAGTAATTGAGCACAACATGAACCAGCGGCGATGTATTCCGCTTCGGCGGTGGATAAGGATACCGAGTTTTGTTTCTTGGAGGACCAAGACACAAGAGATCTACCAAGAAATTGACAAGTAGCCGAAGTGGACTTTCTATCAACCTTGTCTCCGGCATAGTCCGAATCACAAGATCGAAAGAGGACCTCTTAGGATACCAAATGCCAAAATTTGGTGTATGTATTAAGTATCTCACTATCATTTTCACAGCCTTAAGATGACATTCTTTAGGAGCCGCTTGATATCGTGCACACATGCACACACTTAGCATAATATCGGGATGAGAGGCACATAGATATAACTATGAACCAATCATGGAGCGGTAAACCTTTTGATCAACCGGTTCACCATCTTTGGTCAAATCAAGATGTCCACTAGTAGGCATGGGTGTAGTCATACCTTTGCATTCTTGCATATTGAACTTCTTGAATAAGTCCTTGGTGTACTTTGTTTGAGAGACAAAGGTACCTTCCTTAGTTTGCTTGATTTGCAAACCAAGAAAGAATTTGAGTTCACTCATCATCGACATCTCAAACTTCTCCGACATTAGCTTTCCAACCTTTTCACTAAAGTGAGGGTTAGTCAAACCAAATATAATATCATCAACATAAATTTGGCACACAAATAGTTCTCCATTAACCCTTTTAGTAAAATGAGGAGAATCGATTTTTCCAATTTCAAAGCCTTTTTCAATAAGGAACTTGGTCAAGCATTTATACCACGCTCTAGGAGCTTGTTTAAGACCATAAAGAGCTTTGTGAAGTTTGTAAACATGATTAGGTTTCTTAGGATTGACAAAGCTGGGAGGTTGCTTAACATAAACTTCCTCCTCTATTTCACCATTTAGAAAAGCACTATGTCCATTTGGTACAGGGTGATATCATGGTGATTAGCATAGGCAAGTAAGATGCGAATGGACTCAAGTCTAGCGACGGGGGCATATGTCTCACCATAGTCCATACCTTCGACTTGAGTGTAGCCTTGGGCGACGAGACATGCTTTGTTGCGAACCACTTGTCCATCTTTATCTTACTTGTTGCGAAACACCCATTTGGTACCAATGATGTTGTGGTTGTTGTCGGGCTTCTCAACCAATGTCCAAACTTGATTTCTCTCAAAGTTGTGTAGCTCTTCATGCATGGCGTTTATCCAATCCAGATCTTCCAATGCTTCTTCAACCTTCATAGGTTCAATGCTAGAGATGAATGAATAGTGTTCACAAAAGTTAGCCAAACGAGTTATAGGGCGAGTGATTCTCCCGGTTTGGATATCATTTTAGATTTGCTCGACGGGGTGGTCTTTGGCAACTCTTGCTCGAACTCGTGAAAGGTTTTGCTTGGATCTTGGTGGAACATCTTCTTCATCTTGTTCTTCTTCTTGGCCTTCTTCATTGTTGACGCTGTCGTTCTCTTGTCGTGGCGGAGAAGGAGGTTGTTGATGTTCATCTTGGTGTACTTCCTCGTTTTCTTCATCTTGGTGTGTCCCACTTGTGGATGCTTCCGTATCAACTCTTGGTTCACCTTGTCGTGAGGTGGAAGCTTCCACTTGGATGGACGAGGTACTCTCCTTCACCTCCGTTGGACGAATCTTGCCAATGGACAAGTCTTGGATTGCTTACGAAGGGTCTTTGTCTCCTACATCAATTGGCATTTGCTCTACTTGCAAGCCGTTAGATTCATCAAACTTCACATCTACCGTCTCTTCAACCTTTCGGGTGAAATTATTGTAGACACGGTAAGTGTGAGAGTTTGAGCCATAATGTAACATCCCAAATTTTCAATTTGGAATGTTATACATTAGATCATCATTGCATATCATATTTTATTGCATTTTGGCTTGATCCTAGAAATTCTACGCAACTCAAGGACCCACAGAGAGAGTTGGGGATTTCATTATTTTCATATTTGAGTTTTCTCAAATTTTGAAAGTAGGATCATTTGATTTTAATTATTTTATCTTCGTATATTTCTTTTATCAAAATATGAGAGAGGGAATAAAATGACTTTCCCAAAATAAAAAATATTGGGGATTTAATAATAAAATCAAATAAGATTTTATTTCCGAGTTTTATCGCTATTTTATTTGAATTAGGAAAAATGCGCTTTTTCCAAATTGCATTTTAGGCCCAAATAAATGTTCATCTTGTCCGGCTTATTTTTAGAGGACGGGGAAAATTTATTTCGGGATTTTTGGAGTCCGTTTAGTATTTCTTTTCTTTCTTTTTCTGCATGTCATATTTATTTTTATTTTTTTAAAGGAAACCGACTTCGGTCGTACCCGAGCGGGACTCCTCGGGCCGGCCCTTATAAGCCGCCACCCCGGCGCCCCCAGCCCACCCAGCCGCCCCGCCCCGAAACCCTAACCCTAGCTCGCTGCCGCCGCCGCACGCCGCCGCCCGATCCGCCGCCCGTAGCCGCCGCCGCCTCGCCGGAGTTCTCGCCGTACCCGAGGTAGCCGCCGCCGGTTTTTTTATAAAACCGTTTGGTTTTTTTTAAACCCTAGATCCGTTTTTTAGATCGGTTCGTCGGTTTTCTCGGTTTAGTTATTTAGCGGACATTCGTCCGTACGTTCTTTTTAACGAACGGTTTTCGTCGTTTAGCCGCAGACAGCGAACGTTTGTTCGTTAGCCTGTTCTTCCGTTTTTCTTTTTCTCGGATTTTTTCGCGATTATTTTTCGATCGCGATTTCTGATCCAATTTTCGTTTTAGTATAACTTTTCGCTCATTTATCGGAATCAGGCGATTCAAGCACCTAGAGTTTCATCTCGAAACCCTCTTTCCGTTTAACCAACTCAAACAAGTTTTTGCTACTGTAAAATTTGACTTAGGTCCAGATTAGTAAACGAAGCTTGTTTCTTTCGCCGTTTGGGTTTCGTTGCTTCGTTTGATTTGATTCTTTTTGCAAACCGTAGTTCTTAAGTTGAACTTTCTGGTTAGATCTCTTATTTGAGTTTTACCTGTGCATTAGATGAGTGCTTATTGTATGCTTGTTTGTTTGCGATGGAGTACCCGGAGTGCGCAGCTTGCTACTACGAGTCTCTAGGTTTCACGGATCATCAGCAAGGCAAGTAACACTTTAATCATACCTCTTTACTACCCAGTTTTATTGCATTAGATCAATCCTCAAACAATTGCATGGTAGGGTCTGATTAATATGTGGGTTTTGGGAAGTAGATGAGGTAGTACCTATTGTCCTGTTTATTATCAAACCTTTGGGAGTTACTTCTACGTTTGCTTATATTGCTATGCTATGCTAGTAGACGTGGATTGGGTGAGTGTATCCATGACAGATGTGAGATTGTTAATTATTGGTTCAACTTAAGGTGGCAACTTTAATACACATCTGGGTGGATTGAGGCACCTAGGGAACCCAATGTTGCCTGTATTTTTGGAAATCCCGGGGTACCGTGTGATTTTCCTATGGACCGCCACCCAGGCTCAAAGGGGTCATGAGATTATTCATGCTAGAAACTTCTGTGTGCAGCCACAAGCTACTATGGGCTCTAGCATAGTTGAGTATGTTGTGGGACCTCTCTCAGTGGTAGACTAGCAGATGTAGGGGATGTAGGTTGGTACTCTCTACCCATTGTAAAGAGTTAATGCTTTTGAAAGGCTGTGTCTCGGTCATCTTTTTTTCAAACACAATGTAGTGCGAGAAATCCAACGGAGGAGATCGAGTCTTGCGGGGAAAAGTGCGCAAACCTCTGCAGAGTGTACAAACTAATCATGGTTAGCCATGTCCCCGGTTATGGACGTTTTGAGTATCTAGTTACTTGGATTATCATGTGAATCTCATCATTTTACTTAATTTAATTTGATTGGGTTAATGATGATGTTTAATTGGGATTGAGTTGGAGGAACCTTCTCAATGTTTAACAACCACCATGATAGTTAAATAAATTTATTCCTTTGTTGTAGGGAAAAATTGGCTTTATGCAAAACTGTAACCATAGAGCTTTCCACCAGCCATATATGCATGTAGTGATAGCATTATTCTGTTCATTACTCTCTATGTGTTACATTGCCAGCATATTCCATGTGCTGACCCGTTTTCGAGCTGCAACGTTCATGTTGCAGACTTTTCAGACGACGAGTAAGGTGCCTTAGGTCGTGATCTTTCCCTCAGTGATGCTGTTGGAGTTGATGGACTCGCTTTATCTTCCAAGCCTTCCGCTGTTATCGTTATTAGATGGCCTTAAGCCATATTTATTGTAATAAGTTCTCTTTTGAGACATTCGATGTAATAAGTGTGTGATTGCTACTCTGTTATAAATCCTTCAAGTACTGTGCGTGTCAGCATTACTGATCCAGGGATGACACTGATGCACAGAGATCAGACTGTTTGAGGTCTGGTCGCTACAAGATGGTATCAGAGCACACGCTGACTGTAGGACACGACCACTAAGCTTAAGCCCTAGATCACTACTCTCTTCTCATTTCTGACTCCTCTCCCTTTTCTACTCTTTAGGATGGCAGATGCAAGGAACAAGTTCACGCAACCGGATGAAGATACACCTTTTGGACGCCACTTGAAGGAAGTCACTAGATACTTGAATATCAGAGTACCAAGCTTCACCGGGACCTACATCGCCACCTTACCTGAGGAGGAGTGTTGGATGATTCAAGCTCAAGTTCCAGGAAGGACATTCATGCCCGTCACTGAGCCCATAGAGTTTTCCTTTGATGCACCAACCTAGAGTCTAGGAAAGAGCATGGCAGCCCACATCACCATGGGACGCATTGGAGAAGTTTACCAGAAGGATCTCAAGGATACTATTTAGCAGATTTGTGGGCGCCGAGATGAGCAATGGGAGATGATCAGCACCACGAAGGATAGATCAATTGCAGCTTTCATCCAGGAGTTAAACCAGCACATTCGTCGCCAGGAGAACCAGATGTGCGCAGGCATGATAGATCTGAAGAAGGCAATGACCAAAATCACGGAGCTGGAAGAAGAACTCAAGTCAACACGTGATGGATATGAGGAGGAAATGACGACACTCGTGGAGAAGAATGATGATCTAAAGAAGAAGCTAAAAGTATTCATGGGATTCCCCGAGTCAAGAGGAGATGACGACGATTCCACTTGCCCGGAGAATTATATCATCATCGATGACACCGACTCGGACCCTGACGATAGCGATGATGACTTTGTTGATGAATCTGGAGCAGATATCATGGAGTTTTTGACCGATCAATTTTTTTAGTCGACCACCATAACAGTAGTAGTATTCCCCCATGTATATAGTATAGTCCGAGCACTTTTGTAACGATAGTTAGACCGTTGTATGCCCTTGTTTGAATTGATTGAAGTGATTTGATTGTGTTTGTCTCATGTGCATATGGGTAGTGTTTTCTCTCTAGACCTCATTCTATCCTATTTTCTCATCTTTTCTAAACCCTCAGATGCCTCCGAGACGTGACAATGGATTTGCTTTCCCACCGAAGCTCACTCAGTTGATCCAGCAGCAGAATGCATTGATGCAGATACTAGTCCAGAACCAGAATCAGGGGAAAAACAATAACAACAACCCACCACCACCACCACCTGTTGATCATTTAGCCCGTTTCTTGAGGCTGAATCCCCCGGTGTTCTCCAGTAGCACCAAGCCGATAGTCGCAGATGATTGGCTCCGCAAGATGGGAAGGGAGTTGACCACTGCAGGATGCACAGATGCGGAGAAAGTGCATTTTGCCGCACATCAGCTTGATGGACCCGCAACATCATGGTGGGAGAATTTCACAGCCACTTACCCCATCAACACTGTCACACATGGGACCAGTTTCAGCAGGCTTTCTGTACTGCCCATGTTTCAGCAGGAGCTATGGCCATGAAGAAGCGTGAGTTTCGCAACTTGCGCCAAGGAGGACGTACAGTTGGCCAGTATGTGGATGACTTTAGTAAGCTAGCACGTTATGCCCCAGATGACATTGCTACGGATGCAGCTAAGCAGGAGAAGTTTCTGGAAGGACTGAATGATGAGCTGAGCATGCAGATGATGGTGGCAACCTTCAACAACTACCAGGAGTTGGTAGACCGAGATCTCATGATTGAAGGGAAGCAGCAACAGATTGACAGCCGCAAGAGGAAGTATGGACAAGGGAAATACAATTCTGGAGCTCAGCAGAAGCCTCGTTTTACCCCGAACTCGGGAGGACCTTTTCAGCATAATCATGGAGGTCACAATCACAATGGAGGGAGTTCGCACAACCATAGTGGCCCCAAGAATGGCAATGGGAATGGAGGAAGCAACGGACAGAACCGTACCAACCCATCAACACCAGCCAAGAGGGATCTAAGCCACATTACCTGTTTCAAGTGCCATAAGACTGGACATGATGCCGCTGAATGTCTCGAAGCTAAGAATGGAAATGGAAATGGAAGCTCTGGGAAGAAGCCTAACCCTTTCAACAGGGGACAGGTGAACCACGTTAGCGTGGAGGAGGTTGAAGCCTAGCCCGATGCAGTAATAGGTAAGTTTTTGGTTAAGTCATTTACTGCAATCGTTCTTTTTGATACTGGTGCATCGCATTCATACATATCAAGGGGATTTGTGGAATAAACTGCCAACCCAAGCCCTTAGGTCACCCATGTTAGTAACCTCGCCAGGAGCAGAGTATATGGCTAGTCTATGGTGTGATCAGTTACCATTAAGGATTGGTAACTATGTGTTCCCCTCAGACCTAATAGTATTGGAGTTGCAAGGACTTGATGTGATATTAGGCATGGATTGGTTATCGAAGTATGGAGGGAACATTGAATGCGCCAGTAAGTCAATTTTGCTTACCACCCTAGAAGGAAGAAGGATCAAGTATGTATCCCGGCATGTGCCCAAGAGGACTCAAGTGAATTCCTTATCAGGAGTTGTACAGGAGGAAGTACCAGTGGTGAGGGATTTCCCTGACGTATTTCCAGAGTTGCCAGGCATGCCACCGTATAAAGACATTGAGTTTTTGATTGAGCTTTTGCCAGGCATAGGGCCAATATCTAAGAGACCGTACAGGATGCCCGCAAAGGATTTGGAGGAAATTAAGAAGCAGATTAAGGAGTTACTGGATAACGGCTATATTCACCCAAGTTCGTCACCTTGGGGATCACCAGTGCTTCTAGTGGAGAAGAAGGATGGATCATTGAGGATTGTTGTTGATTATCGAGGACTGAATGAAGTGACAATCAAGAACAAGTACCCACTGCCGATGATCAATGATTTGTTTGACCAGTTGCAAGGAGCTAAGGTATTTTCCAAGATCGATCTGCGATCAGGATACCACCAGCTGAAGATTTGAGAGCAGGATATACCTATGACAACTTTTACCACCAGGTACGGGCTATATGAGTATACCGTTATGTCATTTGGTCTGACTAACGCACCTGCCTATTTCATGAACATGATGAACAAGGTGTTTATGGAGTTTCTGGATAAGTTCGTGGTGGTATTCATTGATGATATTTTGGTCTACTCAAAGAATGAAGAGGAGCATAAGGAGCATTTGCGTTTGGTACTTGGGAAGCTCAGAGAACATCAGCTATATGGCAAGTTCAGCAAGTGTGAGTTTTGGTTGAAGGAAGTTGGATTCCTCGGACATGTTATATCCGGAGAAGGAATAGCAGTAGACCCCACCAAAGTTGTCACTGTGACAAATTGGGAAGCCCCCACGTCAGTTGGAGAGATCCGGAGTTTTCTTGGACTCGCAGGATACTACCGGAGGTTCATTGAGAGTTTCTCGAAGATTGCAAAACCCATGACGGAGTTGTTGAAGAAGGACACCAAATTCAATTGGACTGAGGAATGTGAGGCCTATTTCCAGGAGTTGAAGAAACGTTTGGTTACATCACCAGTGTTGATTCTGCCCGATCAGCGCAAGGCTTATGAAGTATATTGCGACGCTTCTCGTCGAGGACTTGGAGCAGTGCTTATGCAGGAGGGAAGAGTTGTTTCCTATGCCTCACGACAACTTAAGCCCCATGATTTGAATTATGCCACACATGATTTGGAGTTAGCATCCGTAGTGCATGCGTTGAAAACATGGAGACATTTTCTCATCGGAAACCATTGTGAGGTGTACCCGGATCACAAGAGTTTGAAGTACATCTCCATGCAGAAAGAGTTGAATCTCAGGCAAAGGAGATGGTTGGAGCTCATTAAGGATTAGGATATGAGACTGCATTATCACCCCGGAAAGGCTGACGTAGTAGCCGATGCATTGAGCCGCAAGAGCCATGTCAACACTCTCATGACCGGAGAGTTACCCAAGGAGTTAGCCGAGGATCTCCGCGAGCTATGTTTGAAGATAGTTCCGAGAGGCTATGTAGCAGCATTGGAGATTTAGTCTACCTTGATGGATAAGATCAGAGAAGCTTAGAGGACAGACAAGGAGATTTCCGAAATAAAGGAGAAGATGAGCAAAGGAAAAGCTAAGGGATTTCGTGAGGATGAGCACGATACCTTATGGTTTGAGGACCGCGTTTATGTGCCTAATGACCCGGAGATCAGGAAGTTGATTTTGCAGGAGGCCCATGATTCACCGTATTCGATTCACCCAGGAAATACCAAGATGTATCTGGATTTGAAGGAGACGTTCTGGTGGACCGGAATGAAGAAGGATATTGCGGAGTATGTAGCAGTTTGTGATGTATGTCAGAGGGTGAAGGCAGAGCATCAGAAGCCAGCAGGATTGCCGATACCCGAATGGAAGTGGGATAAGCTAGGCATGGATTTTATCACGGGATTGCCCAGGACTCGTTCAGGCTATGACTCAATATGGGTTGTAGTCGATCGTTTGACGAAGGTAGCTCATTTCGTCCCAGTGAAGACCACTTACACCAGTGCTAAGTTGGCAAAGATATACATGACCAGGATCGGATGTCTGCATGGAGTTCCGAGGACCATTGTATCAGATAGAGGAACCCAGTTTACCTCAAAGTTCTGGAATCAGTTGCATGAAACTTTGGGTACCAGGCTAGAGTTTAGTACAACCTTTCATCCACAGACAGATGGACAGACCGAGAGAGTCAATCAGATTCTGGAGGACATGCTGAGAGCTTGTGCGCTAGATTATGGATCTAGTTGGGACGACAATTTGCCATATGCAGAGTTCTCTCACAACAACAGTTATCAAACCAGTTTGAAGATGGCACCTTTCGAAGCCTTGTACGGACGGAGGTGCAGGACACCGTTGTTGTGGGATGAAGTTGGAGACCGTCAGTTGTTTGGACCAGATTGGATTAAAGAATCTGAGGAGAAGGTTAAGCTGATTCGCGATAGGCTCAAGGTAGCCCAGTCCAGGCAGAAGAGCTATACAGATTCTAAACGTAAGGACACAGTTTTCGAAGTCGGAGACAGATTTTATCTTCGTGTGTCCCCACTTCGAGGAGTTAAGCATTTTGGAGTTAAGGGTAGCACCACGTTTTGTGGGACCATACAAAGTTTTGGAACGTATGGGAGAAGTTGCTTACAAGTTGGAATTGCCTGAAGGATTGTCAAGAGTTCATGATGTGTTCCACGTTTCCCAGTTGAAGAAGTGCCACGCAGAGATGGCTGATATTCCTCTGAGAGATACAATGCCACTGGAAGCGATTTCAGTTGGATAGCGATTTGACCTATGAGGAGAAACCAGTCAAGATTCTCGAGTCTGCCAGCCGAGTCACATGAAGCAAGGTTATCAAGTTTTGCAAAGTTTAGTGGAGCCACCATACCGAAGATGAAGCCACCTGGGAGCGAGATGAAGACTTACTGAAGGACCACCATCACCTATTTTCTAGCCAACCCGAATCTCGAGGGTGAGATTCATCTTAAGGGGGGTAGGTTTGTAACATCCCAAATTTTCAATTTGGAATGTTATACATTAGATCATCATTGCATATCGTATTTTATTGCATTTTGGCTTGATCCTAGAAATTCTACGCAACTCAAGGACCCACGGAGAGAGTTGGGGATTTCGTTATTTTCATATTTGAGTTTTCTCAAATTTTGAAAGTAGGATCATTTGATTTTAATTATTTTATATTCATATATTTATTTTATAAAAATATGAGAGAGGGAATAAAATGACTTTCCCAAAATAAATAAATATTGGGGATTTCATAATAAAATCAAATAAGATTTTATTTCCGAGTTTTACCGCTATTTTATTTGAATTAGGAAAAATGCGCGTTTTTCAAATTTGCATTTTAGGCCCAAATAAATGTTCATCTTGTCCGGCTTGTTTTTAGAGGACGGGGAAAATTTATTTCGGGATTTTTTAAGTCCGTTTAGTATTTCTTTTCTTTCTTTTTCTGCACGTCGTATTTATTTAAAAAAAGGAAACCGCCTTCGGGCCATACCCGAGCGGGAATACTTGGGCCGGCCCTTATAAGCCGCCACCCCGGCGCCCCCAGCCCACCTAGCCGCCCCACCCCAAAACCCTAACCCTAGACCGCCGCCCCGCGTCGCCGCCGGAGCCGCCGCCGCACCCCGCCGCCCGTCCCGCCGCCGTCGCCCCGCGCCCCGCCGCCCGTCGCAGCCGCCGCCTCGCCGGAGTTCTCGCCGGACCCGAGGTAGCCACCGCCGGTTTTTTTATAAAACCGTTCGGTTTTTTAAAACCCTAGATTCGTTTTTTTAGATCGGTTCGTCGGTTTTCTCGGTTTAGTTATTTAGCGGACGTTCGTCCGTACGTTTGTTTTAACGAACGGTTTTCGTCGTTTAGCCGCAGACAGCGAACGTTCGTTCGTTAGCCTGTTCGTCCATTTTTCTTTTTCTCGGTTTTTTCGCGATTATTTTTCGATCGCGATTTCTGATCCGATTTTCGTTTTAGTATAACTTTTCGCTCGTTTATCAGAATCAGTCGATTCAAGCGCCTAGAGTTTCGTCTTGAAACCCTCTTTCCATTTAACCAACTCCAACAAGTTTTTGCTACTGTAAAATTTGACATAGGTCCAGATTAGTAAACGAAGCTTGTTTCTTTCACCGTTTGAGTTTCGTTGCTTCGTTTGATTTGATTCTTTTTGCAAACTGGAGTTCTTAAGTTGAACTTTCTGGTTAGATCTCTTATTTGAGTTTTACCTGTGCATTAGATGAGTGCTTATTGTATACTTGTTTGTTTGCGATAGAGTACCAGGAGTGCGCAGCTTGCTACTACGAGTCTCTAGGTTTCACGGATCATCAGCAAGGCAAGTAACACTTTGATCATACCTCTTTACTACCCAGTTTTATTGCATTAGATCAATCCTCAAACAATTGCATGGTTAGGATCTGATTAATATGTGGGTTTTGGGAAGTAGATGAGGTAGTACCTATTGTCCTGTTTATTATCAAACCTTTGGGAGTTACTTCGACGTTTGCTTTATTGCTATGCTTTGCTAGTAGACGTGGATTGGGTGAGTGTATCCATGACAGATGTGAGATTGTTAATTATTGGTTCAACTTAAGGTGGCAACTATTATACACATCTGGGTGGATTGAGGCACCTGGGGAACCCAGTGTTGCCTGTATTTTTGGAAATCCCGGGGTACCGTGTGATTCTCCTATGGACCGCCACCCAGGCTCAAAGGGATCATGAGATTATTCATGCTAGAAACTTCCGTGTGTAGCCACAAACTACTATGGGCTCTAGCATAGTTGAGTATGTTGTGTGACCTCTTTCGGTGGTAGACTAGCAGATGTAGGGGATGTATGTTGGTACTGTCTACCCAGAGTAAAGAGTTAATGCATCTGAAAGACCGTGTCTCGGTCATCCGTTTCTCAAACACCATGTAGTGCGAGAAATCCAACGGAGGAGATCGAGTCTTGCGGGGAAAAGTGCGCAAACCTCTGCAGAGTGTACAAACTAATCATGGTTAGCCGTGTCCCCGGTTATGGACGTTTTGAGTATCTAGTTACTTGGATTATCATGTGAATCTCATCATGTTACTTAATTTAATTTGATTGGGTTAATGATGATGTTTAATTGGGATTGAGTTGGAGGAACCTTCTCAATGTTTAACAATGACCATGATAGTTAAATAAATTTATTCCTTTGTTGTAGGGAAAAATTGGCTTTATGCAAAACTGTAACCATAGAGCTTTCCACCAGCCATATATGCATGTAGTGATAGCATTATTCTGTTCATTACTCTCTATGTGTTACATTGCCAGCATATTCCATGTGATGACCCGTTTTCGGGCTGCAACGTTCAGGTTGTAGACTTCTCAAACGACGAGTAAGGTGCCTTAGGTCGTGATCTTTCACTCAGTGATGTCGTTGGAGTTGATGGACTCGCTTTATCTTCCAAGCCTTCCGCTGTTATCGTTATTAGATGGCCTTAAGCCATATTTATTGTAATAAGTTCTCTTTTGAGACATTCGACGTAATAAGTGTGTGATTGCTACTCTGTTATAAATCCTTCAAGTACTGTGCGTGTCAGCATTACCGATCCAGGGATGACACTGATGCACAGAGATCAGACTGTTTGAGGTCTGGTCGCTACACATAACCAAGTAGGAAACCTTCATGAGATTTAGGAGCAAATTTAGAACGACGATGCTTATCAAGAATATAGCACTTTGAGCCGAATACTTGAAAGTATCTAACTTGGGGTTTGTTACCGGTGAGGAGCTCGTATGCCGTCTTGCCGAGTAGCTTGTGAAGATACAAGCGATTTGTTGCATGACAAGTTGTCTCAACCGCTTCCGCCCAAAAGTGCTTTGGCGTCTTGTACTCATCAAGCATCATTCTCGCCATTTCGATGAGCGTCCGGTTCTTCCTCTCAACTACTCCATTTTGTTGAGTTGTGTAGGTAGCCGAGAACTCATGCGAAATCCCCTCTTCATCAAGAAAGGTGTCCACATTTGCGTTCTTGAACTCCGTTCCATTGTCGCTGCGAACCTTCTTGATCTTCACTTCAAATTGATTTTGGGCCTTCCTAGCGAAGTTTTCGAAGATCTTTTGGACCTGCGATTTATCATCGAGAAAGAACACCCACGTAAATCTTGAAAAATCATCAACTATAACTAGACCAAAAGAATTTCCACCGAGACTTTTGTAAGCGTTGGGACCGAAAAGATCGATGTGAAGTAGCTCGAGCGGCCTTGTGGTCATGATGTTCTTTACGGGATGCCTTCCTCCAACCTGTTTACCTGCTTGACAAGCGCTGCAAAGTCTATCCTTATCAAATATGACATCGTTAACGCCAAGGATATGATTTCCTTTTATAAGCTTGTCAAGGTTTCGCATGCCCACATGACCTAACCGTCTATGCCACAACCAGCTTTAGAGGATTTAGCAATTAAGCAAGTTCTAGGTTGAGCCTTTTTAGTGAAATCAACAATGTAAAGATCACCTCTACGTATACCGATAAAGACCATTTTATGATTATCTCTATGAAACACTTGGCAATCTACTTCAGTAAATAGGACATTGAAACCGAAATCAGCAAGTTTAGATACTGAAAGTAAATTGTACCCAAGAGATTCAACGAGCATGACATTTTGTATGGAGCTATCATGTGAGATGGCCACCTTACCGAGGCCAACCACCTTACCCTTTGAGTTATCACCAAAAGTGACATACTTTCGTGGGTCGTCGTTTTCAGCAAGCTCACGAAACATATCTTTATCTCCGGTCATGTGATTGGTACATCCACTATCAAGGACCCATTCCTTCCCTCCTGCCATGTATCCCCGAAGATTTGCCATAAGACCAAAGTGTCTCATTGCATCATCAAGATCGAAGTCACTATCATCATCCTCATCATAGTATCCATGTTCAACATCGTCATGTGATGGATCAATTCCTAGAGAGGGTGATTCATTAGAATGAGTTTGACAATGATCTTCTTTGTGAATTCTCATAGCTTCGGAAATAATATCGCTAATAAATCCAACATCTCCTTTGGCACGCATAAGATTTGTAAGCTCAAATAGACAATCACCAAACTTAGGATCATTGGAATTCATCTTACTCAAGGCAATAGACTTATGGAGAATTTCATCTAGATTTTGCAAGAATAATTTGGAAAACGTTCCTCAAGAAATTTCCATATGGTGTAGGCACACTTAAGAGTAGGCAAGCAACCTATCAAGTTTCTAGGCCAACCTCTAGTGATAATTTAACAGTTCTAAGATTGCGAATCATGTCAATTGACTCATCAAGGGTGGGATGCATAGGATCAATATGAGGTGCACAAGGGCTAGTAATGTAATTGTTCAAATGATATTCATTGAAAATCACAAGCATCTCATTTTTTCACTCATGAAAATACTCTCCATCAAGTATAGGCACTCCATGTCTAAGACTCCCCAAAGTAGACTCATCCATCTTCCTCCAATGGTGTTTAAACCAAAGCAATGGAGACCAATGCTCTGATACCAATTGGAAGGATCAAGAAGAGGTGCCTAGAGGGGGTGAATAGACTCTAAGCAAGAAAAGTTGCATTTTTTAATTTCTTTAGGTTGGAGTGGAGTTTTGGCACAAGTTTAACATTCACAATACATATCAAGCAAGCATGACAAGAGTATATGAGCAGCGGAAAGTAAAGCATGCAATTTGCAAGAATGTAAAGGGATGGGATTGGAGTGTGCAAACACAATTTGGAGACATGGAGATTTTTTATTCGTGGTTCCGATAGGTGGTGCTATCGTACATCCACGTTGATGGAGACTTCAACCCACGAAGGATAATGGTTGCGGGAGTCCACGGAGGGCTCCACCCACGAAGATGCAACCTTGTCTATCCCACCATGGCCGTCCCCACGAAGGACTTGCCTCACTAGGGAAGATCTTCACGAAGTAGGCAATCTCCTTGCCCTTACAAACTCCTTGGTTCAACTCCACAATCTTGTCGGAGGCTCCCAAGTGACACCTAGCCAATCTAGGAGACACCACTCTCCAAGAAGTAACAAATGGTGTGTTAATGATGAACTCCTTGCTCTTGTGATTCAAATGATAGTCTCCCCAACACTCAACTCTCTCTCACAGGATTTGGATTTGGTGGAAAGAAGATTTGAGTGGAAAGCAACTTGGGGAAGGCTAGAGATCAAGATTTATGTGGTAGGAATGGAATATCTTGACCTCAACACAAGTGTAGGTGGTTCTCTCTCATAAAATGTATGTTGTAAGTGTAGGCATGTTCTGATGGCTCTCTCCACGAATGAAGAGTGGGTGGAGGGGTATATATAGCCTCCACACAAAATCTAACCGTAACACACAACTTACCAAACTCGGTGGGACCGAATGGTGAAACTCGGTCAAACCGACTTAGTAAATAATGTGACGTTAGGAATTTCAATGGGACCGACATGTCAACTCGGTGGGACCGATATCGTTAGGGTTAGGGCATAACGTAATCTCGGTGAGACCGATTGCACAAACTCGGTGAGACCGATTTTGGTAATAGACACACAGAGAGTTGGTCAAGCAAACTCGCTGGGACCGATTCGCTCATCTCGATTGGACTGAAACGTTACGAAGGGGAACAGAGAGTTTGCATTGCAATCTCGGTGGGACTGATCACTTATCTCGGTTTGACCGAAACGTTACGAAAGGAAACAGAGAGATTACAAACACATCTCGGTGAGACCGAGATCCCTATCGGTGAGACCGAAAAGACTAGGGTTTCTGGGAGTGGCTATGTCAACTGAACTCGGTGGCGCCGGATAGAAAGATTCGGTAGGGCCGAGTTTGACTTTTGGTTTGGGACATATGTGGATGTGAAAAAGTGGTTGAGGGCTTTGGAGCATATCACTAAGCACTTTGAGCAAGCAAGCCATTAAGCAACACCTCATCCCCTCTTAATAGTATTGGCTTTCCTATGGACTCAATGTGATCTTGGATCAATAAAAGTAAAATGTAGAGTCTTGTGCTTTGAGCTTGAGCCAATCCTTTGTCCTTAGCATCTTGAAGGGGTTCCACATCCTCTAGTCCATGCCACTCCATTGTTGAACTTATCTGAAACATACTAGGTAAAAGTAATAGTCCAACAAGAGACATGTTGACATTAATTACCAAAATCACCCAGGGAGCACTTGTGCTTTCAGTTTTATGTACGAGTGGGGAAGAAGGTGAGCGGGGGTTTTCTGTATGACTGAGGAAGATATGGTGCGGGGGGAATTGGGGGGCGATGGAAGCGGGAGAGTCCAGCGAGCTGCAATATAAGTGGAAACGAGGAGGAAGGAGAGTTTTTCTGGGATCGCCCCCCCTTTAAGAAATATGGGCTTTTCCTCGCAAAAAAACAAATGGGCTTTAAGACGGTTAGGCTTTTGTATCGGCCTAGTCGGCTGCCCGTGTTTCATACTGGAGTCCCTTAACACTAGAGGCAACCCATTAGAGACACTCTCCAGCTTATTGCCCATTCGAAAGAAAAAAGAGATGACTCTATCTTAATTATGGCTCCTCATCTATAACATTTTTCAACTTAAAAAAACTTATTGCTTCTTTTCGGGCTGGCTTGGCATCTACTAAATTAGAGGATGCTGTACTGCATGCAGACACTCACACTGGTCGTAGCGCGGCAAAATGAGGGGTCAAATAACATGCCCACATTATACATAGATTGTAAAGGTTGACACGCTAACATTCAAACTAAGCTTCACAAGATAATGTGTGCATACTAGCTAACATTCACAAGCACTTAAATTCAGCATGTTTACGCATCTAAGGCTGGTTGTAAAGGGGAGTATCATATACTAGTATCATGCATATGATACTAGTATATGATACTACATTCGTAATGCATAGTATCATATGTTGGTATCATATAAGACTATATTTATTACCATGCATGACACAAAGTAGTACATCATTTAATATGATACGGTATCATGATATGATACTCAAGTCTCTCTTTCTTCATTTAATTCTATGCCACCTCATCAAAATTGCTTAGTTGGCATGCATGATACTACTTATGATACTCCCATTACGACCAGCCTAAATGATTCACAAGACTATAACCAAGACAAAGCTGTGAGAAGGTGTAGAAATAAAGAAAAATCGATCGATGATTCTCTGAGCAAAGGGCCTCCCTACGCACGCATTAATTTCCTGGGCATGCTTCTTTCTGCTCAATGTTGTGTGCACTTTGAGCATGTTGGCTCATCTTGCAATTTGCGCTGACACATTGCAGAAAGCAGAGGAGGCAATAGAGACCACTCAACATCAGGCCATTTTGTGCAGTTCCACTGAAATCATCTTCATTGTCCTGAATGTGAAAAGATAGGAAAGCGCTGTACTTAAACGGTGTCGCAAAACAGTAGCACATATCAATAGCTCGGCATGACAAAACACAATCATCTGGACGAAGGGGATACTGACCTATGTGAGGAAGACTATGCATAACTTTATAGGTAGTTAGTTGAGTTCCACCTTGGGATCTCCTATGATGGCATGGAGGAAATTCTATCCAATCGATGAGCGCAATTCCTTCCGTGTGGCTGTAGAAAATTTGTCCGACTAACCCAAATATCTTTTTTGTGCAGTTCCACAAAAATAATGCACCGCCGTTTGCACGACCCCTACTCACCGGCCAGGCCATCATTGACTCAGACCCTTTTATCTTGCCTTGACGGCGCGGCTGCAGTGCTTGTTTGCTTCTCCACACATGACAGGCTCGTTCGACACTGCAAACATAAGTCAGCATACGAATAAGCTTATTTCATCTTGCGTTAGTCATTCTACTCCCTCCGTTTCTTTTTAGTCTGCATATAAGATTTGGTCAAATTCAAGCTTTGTCAAGTTTGACTAACTTTGTAGAAAAAAGTATCTAATAGTATTTATCCCATAGTGTGAATGTTGATATATTTTCCTACAAAACTAGTCAAACTTAACAAAGTTTGACTTTGACCAAATCTTATATGCAAACTAAAAAGAAATGGAGGGAGTACCTAGTTACGAATGTAGAAATACCTGGAGCACCTTGAGGTCGGCTGACAACAGGTTCCACTAAAATCGACATCCGCGGCAGCTTCTTTCTCTGCCTGCATGGCGCGGCTATGCGTGCGTCGATGGCGGATGGTGCAGTCGCAGGCACTGGAGGCGTTGTACGACGCGGCGGCGTTGAGGGCAGCGACAATGCCCGTGCCGCCGTGCTCACCGACAAGCTGGCGTGGAGCAAGTCGGCACTCTTCCTCGAGCTATATAGGAGCGGCCAGCTGCGGAACCACGTGCTGGCTTAGTGGGGCAACTGCCTCCGACGTGCTAGGCGAGGTAGGTGGAGCAGTGAGCGGCCTCGCTCGTAACTGCCTGGCTCGGCGGGCCACCCAGGCGGCAATTATGTCAGAGAACTACTCTTCCTGCTCGTTGGATGCCGCCGAAAGAGTGGAGAAAATGGTGGAAGGAGGAGCTTGGCCGGCGTTGCTCCTGAACGGACGTGTGTTGCCGGAGTGTTGGGGATCGTAGCAATAATTCAAAATTTTCCTACGTGTCACCAAGATCAATCGAGGAGATGCTAGCAACGAGAGAGAGGTAGTGCATCTTCATACCCTTGAAGATCGCGAGCGGAAGCATTCAAGAGAACGGGGTTGATGGAGTCGTACTCGTCGTGATCCAAATCACCGATGATCCTAGCGCCGAACGGACGGCACCTCTGCGTTCAACACACGTACGGTTGGGAGAGCCGTCTCCTCCTTGATCCAGCAAGGGGGGAGGAGAGGTTGATGGAGATCCAGCAGCACGACGGCGTGGTGGTGGAAGCAGCGGGGATCTCGGCAGGGCTTCGCCAAGCTCAGCGAGAGGGAGAGGTGTTACGGGGGGAGAGGGAGGCGCCAGGGGCTTGGGTGCGCAGCCCTCCCTTCCCCCCTCTTTATATAGGGGCCCTGGGGAGGCGCCGGCCCCTAGAGATCCAATCTCAAGGGGGGGCGGCGGCCAAGGGGGGAACTTGCCCCCCAAGTCAGGTGGGGCGCCCCCCACCCCCAGGGTTTCCAACCCTAGGCGCAGGGGGAGGCCCATGGAGGCGCACCAGCCCACCAGGGGCTGGTTCCTATCCCACTTCAGCCCATGGGGCCCTCTGGGATAGGTGGCCCCACCCGGTGGACCCCCGGGTCCCTTCCGGTGGTCCCGGTACAATACCGGTGACCCCCGAAACTTTCCCGGTGGCCGAAACTGGACTTCCTATATACAAATCTTTACCTCCGGACCATTCCGGAACTCCTCGTGATGTCCGGGATCTCATCTAGGACTCCGAACAACTTTCGGGTTACCGCATACTAATATCTCTACAACCCTAGCATCCCCGAACCTTAAGTGTGTAGACCCTACGGGTTCGGGAGACACGCAGACATGACCGAGACGACTCTCCGGTCAATAACCAACAGCAGGATCTGGATACCCATGTTGGCTCCCACATGCTCCTCGATGATCTCATTGGATGAACCACGATGTCGAGGATTCAATCAATCCCGTATACAATTCCCTTTGTCTATCGGTATGTTACTTGCCCGAGATTCGATCGTCGGTATCCCCATACCTCGTTGAATCTCGTTACCGGCAAGTCTCTTTACTCGTTCCGTAACGCATGATCCCGTGAATAACTCATTAGTCACATTGAGCTCATTATGATGATGCATTACCGAGTGGGCCCAGAGATACCTCTCCGTCATACGGAGTGACAAATCCCAATCTCGATTCATGCCAACCCAACAGACACTTTCGGAGATACCTGTAGTGTACCTTTATAGCCACCCAGTTACGTTGTGACGTTTCATACACCCAAAGCATTCCTACGGTATCTGGGAGTTGCACAATCTCATGGTCTAAGGAAACAATACTTGACATTAGAAAAGCTCTTAGCAAACGAACTACACGATCTTGTGCTATGCTTAGGATTGGGTCTTGTCCATCACATCATTCTCCTAATGATGTGATCCTGTTATCAATGACATCCAATGTCCATGGTCAGAAAACCATAACCATCTATTGATCAACGAGCTAGTCAACTAGAGGCTTACTAGGGACATGTTGTGGTCTATGTATTCACACATGTATTACGGTTTCCAGTTAATACAATTATAGCATGAACAATAGACAATTATCATGAACAAGGAAATACAATAATAACCATTTTATTATTGCCTCTAGGGCATATTTCCAACAGTCTCCCACTTGCACTAGAGTCAATAATCTAGTTCACATCACTATGTGATTGTAATGAATCGAACACCCATGGTGTTTTATCATATCACGCTTGTGAGAGAGGTTATTAGTCAACGGATCTGAACCTTTCAGATCCGTGTGTGCTTTACAAATCTCTATGTCTTCTCCTAGATGCAGCTACCACACGCTATTTGGAGCTATTCCAAATAACTGCTCTACTATACGAATCCGGTTTACTACTCAGAGTCATCCGGATTGGTGTCAAAGTTTGCATGGACGTAACCCTTTACGACAAACTCTTTTACCACCTCCATAATCGAGAAAATTCCTTAGTCCACTAGTTACTAAGGATAAGTTCGACAAGTCTCTTTACTCGTTCCGTAACGCATGATCCCGTGAATAACTCATTAGTCACATTGAGCTCATTATGATGATGCATTACCGAGTGGGCCCAGAGATACCTCTCCGTCATACGGAGTGACAAATCCCAATCTCGATTCATGCCAACCCAACAGACACTTTCGGAGATACCTGTAGTGTACCTTTATAGCCACCCAGTTACGTTGTGACGTTTCATACACCCAAAGCATTCCTACGGTATCTGGGAGTTGCACAATCTCATGGTCTAAGGAAACAATACTTGACATTAGAAAAGCTCTTAGCAAACGAACTACACGATCTTGTGCTATGCTTAGGATTGGGTCTTGTCCATCACATCATTCTCCTAATGATGTGATCCTGTTATCAATGACATCCAATGTCCATGGTCAGAAAACCATAACCATCTATTGATCAACGAGCTAGTCAACTAGAGGCTTACTAGGGACATGTTGTGGTCTATGTATTCACACATGTATTACGGTTTCCAGTTAATACAATTATAGCATGAACAATAGACAATTATCATGAACAAGGAAATACAATAATAACCATTTTATTATTGCCTCTAGGGCATATTTCCAACAGTCTCCCACTTGCACTAGAGTCAATAATCTAGTTCACATCACTATGTGATTGTAATGAATCGAACACCCATGGTGTTTTATCATATCACGCTTGTGAGAGAGGTTATTAGTCAACGGATCTGAACCTTTCAGATCCGTGTGTGCTTTACAAATCTCTATGTCTTCTCCTAGATGCAGCTACCACACGCTATTTGGAGCTATTCCAAATAACTGCTCTACTATACGAATCCGGTTTACTACTCAGAGTCATCCGGATTGGTGTCAAAGTTTGCATGGACGTAACCCTTTACGACAAACTCTTTTACCACCTCCATAATCGAGAAAATTCCTTAGTCCACTAGTTACTAAGGATAAGTTCGACCGCTGTCATGTGATCCATTCCTGGATCACTCTTGTACCCCTTGACTAATTCATGGCAAGGCACACTTCAGGTGCGGTACACAACATAGCATACTGTAGAGCCTACATCTAAAGCATAGGGGACGACCTTCGTCGTTTCTCTCTCTTCTGCCGTGGTCAGGTCTTGAGTCTTACTCAATACTCACACCTTGTAACACAGCACAGAACTCCTTCTTTGCTGATCTATTTTGAACTCCTTCAAAATCCTGTCACGGCATGCATTCATTTGAAAGTACTATTAAGCGTTTTTGATCTATCCTTATAGATCTTGATGCTCAATGTTCAAGTAGCTTAATCCAGGCTTTGCATTGAAAAACACTTTTCAAATAACCCTGTATGTTTTCCAGAAATTCTACATCATTTCTGATCAACAATATGTCAACAACATATGCTCATCAGAAATTCTATAGTGCTCCCACTCACTTCTTTGGAAATACAAGTTTCTCATAAACTTTGTATAAACCCAAAATCTTTGATCATCTCATCAAAGCGTACATTCCAACTCCAAGATGCTTACTCCAATCCTTAGAAGGATTGCTGGAGCTTTGCATACTTGTTAGCATCTTTCAGGATTGACAAAACCTTCTGGTTGTATCACATACAACCTTTCCTCAAGAAAATCGTCGAGGAAACAATGTTTTGACATCCTATCTGCAAGATTTCAGAAATAATGCAGTAACTGCTAATATAATTCCAACAGACTCTTAGCATCGCTACGAGTGAGATAATCTCATCGTAGTCAACTCCTTGAACTTGTCGGAAAACATCTTAACGACAAGTCGAGCTTTCTTAATGGTGACACTTACCATCATTGTCCGTCTTCCTTTTAAAATCCATCTTCACCCAACAGCCTTACGACCATCAAGTAGTCCTTCCAAAGTCTATACTTTGTTTTATATATGGATCGTCTCTCGGATTTTATGGCCTCCAGCCAGTCGTCGGAATCTGGGCCCACCATCGCTTCTTCATAGCTCGTAGGTTCATTGTTGTCTAGCAACATGACTTCCAAGACAGGATTACGTACCACTCTGAAGTAGTACGCATCCTTGTCGACCTATGAGGTTTGGTAGTGACTTGATCCGAAGTTTCATGATCACTATCATAAGCTTCCACTTCAATTGGTGTAGGTGCCACAGGAACAACTTCCTGTGCCCTGCTACACACTAGTTGAAGTCATGGTTCAATAACCTCATCAAGTCTCCACCATCCTCCCACTCAATTCTTTCGAGAGAAACTTTTCCTCGAGAAAGGACCTGTTTCTAGAAACAATCGCTTTTGCTTCCAGATCTGAAATAGGAGGTATACCCAACTGTTTTGGGTATTCTATGAAGATGCATTTATCCGCTTTGGGTTCGAGCTTATCATCCTGAAACTTTTTCACATAAGCGTCACAGCCCCAAACTTTTAAGAAACGACAGCTTAGGTTTCTCTAAACCATAGTTCATACGGTGTCGTCTCAACAGAATTATGTGGTGCCCTCTTTAAAGTGAATGCGGTTGTCTCGAATGCCTAACCCATAAACGATAGTGGTAATTCGATAACATACATCATGGTATGCACCATATCCAATAGGGTGCAGTTATGATATTCAGACACACCATCACACTATGGTGTTCCAGGCAGTATTAGTTGTGAAACAATTTCCACAATGTCTTAATTGTGTGCCAAACTCGTAACTCATATATTCATCTCTATGATGATATCATAGACATTTCATCCTCTTGTCACGATGATCTTCAACTTCACTCTGAAATTACTTGAACCTTTCAATAATTCAGACTTGTGTTTCATCAAGTAAATACACTCAGCATCTACTCAAATCATCTGTGAAGTAAGAACATAACGATATCCACTGCATGCCTCAGCACTCATTGGACTGCGCACATCAAAATGTATTACTTCCAACAAGTTGCTTTCTTGTTCCATCTTACTGAAAACAAGGCCTTTCAGTCATCTTGCCCATGTGGTATGATTTGCATGTCTCAAGTGATTCAAAATCAAGTGAGTTCAAACGATCCATCTGTATAGAGTTTCTTCATGCATATCTACCAATAGACATGGTTCGCATGTCTCAATCTTTTCAAAAACAAGTGAGTCCAAAGATCCATCAACATGAAGCTTCTTCATGCGTTTTATACCAATATGACTCAAGTGGCAGTGCCACACGTATGTGGTACTATCATTACTATCTTATATCTTTTGGCATGAACATGTGTATCACTACGATCGAGATTCAATAAACCATTCATTTTAGGTGCAAGACCATTGAAGTTATTATTCAAATAGACAGAGTAACCATTATTCTCCTTAAATGAATAACCGTATTGCGATAAACATAATCCAATCATGTCTATGCTCAACGCAAACACCAAATAACAATTATTTAAGTTTAACACCAATCTCGATGGTAGAGGGAGCATGCGATGCTTGATCACATCAACCTTGGAAACACTTCCAACACATATCGTCATCTCACCTTTAGCTAGTCTCCGTTTAGTCCGTAGCCTTTTATTTTGAGTTACCAACACTTAGCAACCGAACCGGTATCTAATACCCTGGTGCTACTAGGAGTACTAGTAAAGTACACATTAATGTATATCCAATATACTTCTGTCGACCTTGCCTACCTTCTCATCTACCAAGTATCTAGGGTAGTTCTGCTTCAGTGACCGTTCCCCTCATTACAGAAGCACTTAGTCTCGGGTTTGGGTTCGACCTTGGGTTTCTTCACTAGAGCAGCAACTGTTTGCCGTTTCATGAAGTATCCCTTCTTTCCATTGCCCTTCTTGAAACTAGTGCTTTTACTAACCATCAACAATTGATGCTCCTACTTGATTTCTACTTTCGTGGTGTCAAACATCGCGAATAGCTCAAGGATCATCATATCTATCCCTGATATGTTATAGTTCATCACGAAGCTCTAGTAGCTTGGTGGTAATGACTTTGGAGAACCATCACTATCTCATCTGGAAGACAACTCCCACTCGATTCAAGCGATTGTAGTACTCAGACAATCCGAGCACATGCTCAACGATTGAGCTTTTCTCCCTTAGTTTGCAGGCTTAAGAAACTTGTTAGAGGTCTCACACCTCTTGACGTGGGCACGAGCCTAAAATCCCAATTTCAGCTCTTGGAACATCTCATATGTTCCGCGACGTTTCAAAATGTCTTCGGTGCATGAATTCTAAACCGTTTAACATTACGCACTGAACTATCACGTAGTCATCAAAACGTGTATGTCAGATGTTCGCAACATCCACAAACAACGCTCGAGGTTCAGCACACCGTGCGGTGCATTAAGGACATAAGCCTTCTGTGCAGCAGTGAGGACAATCCTCAGTTTACGGACTCAGTCCGCATAATTGCTACTATCAACTTTCAACTAAATTTTCTCTAGGAACATATCTTAGTAGAACTAAAGCGTAAGCTACGACATAATTTGCAAAGACCTTTTGACTATGTTCATGATAATTAAGTTCATCTGATTATTTAGTGAACTCCCACTCAGATAGACATCCCTCTAGTCATCTAAGTGATACATGATCCGAGTCAACTAGGCCGTGTCCGATCATCACGTGAGACGGACTAGTCATCATCGGTGAACATCTCCATGTTGATCGTATCTACTATACGACTCATGTTCGACCTTTCGGTCTCTTGTGTTCCGAGGCCATGTCTGTACATGCTAGGCTCGTCAAGTCAACCTAAGTGTTTCGCATGTGTAAATCTGGCTTACACCCGTTGTATATGAACGTTAGAATCTATCACACCCGATCATCACGTGGTGCTTCGAAACAACAAACCTTCGCAACGGTGCACAGTTAAGGGGAACACATCTCTTGAAATTTTAGTGAGGGATCATCTTATTTATGCTACCGTCATTCTAAGCAAATAAGATGTAAACATGACAAACATCACATGCAAATCATAAAGTGACATGATATGGCCAATATCATCTTGCGCCTTTTGATCTCCATCTTCGAGGCGCGACATGATCACCTTCGTCACCGGCATGACACCATGATCTCCATCATCATGATCTCCATCATCGTGTCTTCATGAACTTGTCTAGCCAACTATTACTTCTACTACTATGGCTAACGGTTAGCAATAAAGTAAAGTAATTACATGGCGTTTTTCATTGACACGTAGGTCATACAATAAATTAAGACAACTCCTATGGCTCCTGCCGGTTGTCATACTCATCGACATACAAGTCGTGATTCCTATTACAAGAACATGATCAATCTCATACATCACATATATATAATTCATCACATCCTTTTGGCCATATCACATCACATAGCATACCCTGCAAAAACAAGTTAGACGTCCTCTAATTGTTGTTGCATGTTTTACGTGGCTGCTATGGGTTTCTAGCAAGAACGTTTCTTACCTACGCAAAAGCCACAACGGTGATATGCCAATTGCTATTTACCCTTCATAAGGACCCTCTTCATCGAATCCGATCCGACTACAGTGGGAGAGACAGACACCCGCTGGCCACCTTATGCATCAAGTGCATGTCAGTCGGTGGAACCTGTCTCACGTAAGAGTACGTGTAAGGTTTGTCCGGGCCGCTTCATCCCACAATGTCACCGAATCAAGATAAGACTAGTAACGGCAAGCAAATTGAACAAATCATCGCCCAAAACTACTTTGTGTTCTACTCGTGCATAGAATCTACGCATAGACCTAGCTCATGATGCCACTATTGGGGATCGTAGCAATAATTCAAAATTTTCCTACGTGTAACCAAGATCAATCTAGGAGATGCTAGCAACGAGAGAGAGGGAGTGCATCTTCATACCCTTGAAGATCGCGAGCAAAAGCGTTCAAGAGAACGGGGTTGATGGAGTCGTACTCGTCGTGATCCAAATCACCGATGATCCTAGCGCCGAACGGACGGCACCTCCGCGTTCAACACACGTACGGTTGGGAGAGACGTCTCCTCCTTCTTGATCCAGCAAGGGGGGAGGAGATATTGATGGAGATCCAGCAGCACGACGGCGTGGTGGTGGAAGCAGCGGTGATCTTGGCAGGGCTTCGCCAAGCTCAGCGAGAGGGATAGGTGTTACGGGGGGAGAGGGAGGCGCCAGGGGCTTGGGTGCGCAGCCCTCCCTTCCCCCCTCTTTATATAGGGGCCCTGGGGGCGCCGGCCCCTAGAGATCCAATCTCAAGGGGGGGCGGCGGCCAAGGGGGGAACTTAAGTGTGTAGACCCTACGGGTTCGGGAGACACGCACACATGACCGAGACGACTCTCCGGTCAATAACCAACAGCGCAATATGGATACCCATGTTGGCTCCCACATGCTCCTCGATGATCTCATCGGATGAACCACGATGTCGAGGATTCAATCAATCCCGTATACAATTCCCTTTGTCTATCGGTATGTTACTTGCCCGAGATTCGATCGTCGGTATCCCCATACCTCGTTGAATCTCGTTACCGGCAAGTCTCTTTACTCATTCCGTAATGCATGATCCCATGACTAACTCATTAGTCACATTGAGCTCATTATGATGATGCATTACCGAGTGGGCCCAGAGATACCTCTCCGTCATACGGAGTGACAAATCCCAATCTCGATTCGTGCCAACCCAACAGACACTTTCGGAGATACCTGTAGTGTACCTTTATAGCCACCCAGTTACGTTGTGATGTTTGGTACACCCAAAGCATTCCTACGGTATCCGGGAGTTGCACAATCTCATGGTCTAAGGAAATGATACTTGACATTTGAAAAGCTCTTAGCAAACGAACTACACGATCTTGTGCTATGCTTAGGATTGGGTCTTGTCCATCACATCATTCTCCTAATGATGTGATCCCGTTATCAATGACATCCAATGTCCATGGTCAGGAAACCATAACCATCTATTGATCAACGAGCTAGTCAACTAGAGGCTTACTAGGGACATGTTGTGGTGTATGTATTCACACATGTATTACGGTTTCCAGTTAATACAATTATAGCATGAACAATAGAAAATTATCATGAACAAGGAAATACAATAATAACCATTTTATTATTGCCTCTACGGCATATTTCCAACATGGAGTGGGTTTCTCGCATTCCACGCGGGTTTCTCTATCTCTACTCGTATAAAAACTAGAGTCGGTGATGATGGTGTGCCTGCCATCCTGCAATATAGGTCGTCCTATTTATTTCTGGCGGATAGGAAGGAAACATTGCAAAAAGATACCCACACCCCTCTCCATATTTGCAAATAAGGCCTTCCCTTGTTCATCCTTTTCTACCACAAGATAAACAACTCATACAAATGCATCTTGATGTTCCGTGCAACGCATGGGCATCGTGCTAGTAAATGTAGGTTTTTGAATACGGCAAGGAGTCGGGTACAACTGGGAGTGCAATGGGCGGCGCCCTCGGCCGGCGCGCCGCTTCAAATTGCGGACGCAGTGAGAGGTCACGTCCGCCCTTACCCCCTTGGCCGCGGACCTTGACCATGTATGTCCGGCTTTGAGTACAACATTATCCTTGACGGTGTACGTCACCTTGTGTCAAGATCTGAGATGCCACGTGTACCAGATGAATGACTCCAAGTTCGACCACCGTGATGCTAGGTGCGAGCCGAGAAACACTGTTGGAGGGACCCCCTCATAATTTTCCTACATTGGTCGTTTGATTCATAGGATAGAATGCTATAGGATTTTTTTTCCTATGTATCATGTTTTAATTAGCAATCTAGCATCCACTCCAACTTTTTTTCACTTCCTTTGTTCCTACGAAGAGAGTACTTGCTCTAAATGACGTGCCGCTGCAAGAGCCGCCTATGTTAATTAACCATGCTCTAAAAAGGTGGACCAGCTTTGGCTATAGTATACTACTGTACTAGGTTAGTAGGTGACCTTGCGCTTGGCTCTTCTCCTCTTTCGGAAGTCGAACAATAATGGTGGTACTACAGTAGTACTTCTGGCAATCTGACACCAAATGAACTGTTGCACGTCCACGGCTTGGAAGCAAAAGTTTCTCCTCGTTCTACGAGCCACCGCGCACGCGTTGGCGAGGGAGAAGGCGTAGTAAGCAAGCTTCTCGTCGAGTTGACGGGACACATCAAAGTTATTTAGTACTCTCTCCAAAAAGGGCCGACCATGTCCATGGCTACCATCCCGTGCTCCGTCATTGAGTACATGCACTATTCACGTGCCATCGAGGAGAAAAAATATTGCGTAGTACTAGGTGCCATCGAAGTGCACGACTCACTTACGCACTGCTTATCTCCATTTTCTTGCATGACACGTCCACTTTGATGCTAGATGTCCCGTGTATCGGTAAAAGGATGAACAAAGCTCATGTCTTAAAAAAGAGAGTGGAAGAACATAGATTCCCGACGACAGAGAAGGAGCAACGAACCTCGCGGTGGAGCGTCTGCACTCATAATATTTTATATTATTCAGCGATATAAAATCAACCAAATCTCTCCACGTTCCTATACCATTCTGTAGTGTGAGAATAACTTTGAATGTAAGCCATTGATTCACTCTATCCAATGGTCATAGGTGGAAAATCCAAACAAAACCAAGCATTGGATCAACTCTTTCAGCACTAATTTTTTTGCCACCTTGCACATGCTGCTGCAACACAGAAACTACCGCGCCATCTGGTGAACCATTCCGGACACGCTGTCGTAGAGACTTACAGGGCACGTGCTCATGCAACATGTGGGTCCAGAACTTTACATGATGTCATAGTCAGCTTGCCCATTTCTTTTCATTACTCTTCTCTAAGAAGTACTCCCTCCGTAAACTAATATAAAGAGTTTTAGATCACTACTTTAGTGATCTAAACACTCTTACAGGGAGTACAAGTCTGCCCTGTACGTGAATAAATCTTGGTTGCTGCACTTACGTACGTGGCAGGACATGGTGTCCAATCTCCATTTAGTTCCTAATTATGTGTTACCAAAGAAAACACGTGGTTCATTTTTAAATTAAACTAGTCAAAACCAGCATGGAGCTAATCAGTCACATTGAACATTCTTTTCTACTTGCAAAAAATGAACATTTAGTTCTGATATATTTGCAAAAAGATATATTCGTAATCTCACATGTTATTCTCAACTACCCATATGTTGATTTATTACTAATTTGAGCATGCATAGTGCTTGATAAGACAATTTTATCTTAAGACTGTCAGTAATCTAGAGGAGACATCAAAATATGTTGTAGTGGGTTAATTTTAGTCTTATCTTTGATAACGCGATATTTCTAAATATTTGGTGAGACATAATGTTGGTAAGAGATCATCTATTAATCAAGAGAAGACATGCATTTTCTTATGGTCTCTCTCATCCACCTCATCATTTATCATACATGGTAGTCCAATGATAATACCGTTACAAACACGTAAAACCGGTTACCATTATTTTCATAAGTTGGTTGTAATGTTACCTGCAAATAAATAATAATAAATGTGTAATAAGGTGTAACAACATCTCCATATCATTGGGAAAAACATCTATAGGTTTGGCATGTGTATTTTAATTAGGTATATGTTTATGTATAATAATTGACGTGCAACGCCGAAACACATCATACATCACCCACCTCACGCATTCACCATATTCCTCAGCCTCTGTGCGACACCTAGTTATTATAGTATATATATCCAGAAGCCCGTATCGCTTGCTCCTCGTCCTTATAGCGAGCTGACTGTACGGCCTCCCTAAGCCCGCATTAATTTCCTACGCATGCTTCTTTCTACTCAATGTTGCATGCACTTTGAGCATGTTGGCAACTCCACTACTAGCTTGCTGGCTCATCTTGCAATTGACGCTGACGCATTGCAACACTCCTGCAAGGCCCAGAGGTTAATTTGAGAACAAGTACACATAGGTTAATTTGACATACATGACTAATAAGTTGACACAAGTCATATGACTTTTTTTGAAACATGTCGTAAAGTAACGATAGACCTTAGATTTACATGTGTTGAAAAATGGCTCATCTTGCAATTGACGCTGACACATTGCAACACTCCTGCAAGGCCCCGAGGTTAATTTGAGAACAAGTACATAGAGGTTAATTTGACATACATGACTTATAAGTTTCACAGAAATCATATCACGTTTTTGGAAAACATTTAATTGCGTTGAATGTATATAATGCTCCGTCCTATTAGTTGAATTAACCTCGAGGTCCATGTTTTGGAAACATGTCATAAAGTAACGGGTTAGACCTTCATTCAAGCCAATCAACATGTGTTCAAAAAACAAAAAGTATCAAAAAATAATGAGATAGACCTTCTTCAAGCCAATCAACATGTGTTCAAAAAACAAAAAATGTCAAAAATTAAGAAAACAAGGACCTCGAGGTTAATTCAACTAATATAATGGAGCACTATATACATTCAACGCATTTAAATGTTTACAGTGATCCATCAAATCATGTAATTTAACATCGAGCCCACTTCCCATCCAGTCACCCATCTGATGACTACTCCAGTCTCAGCACACTTAACTTGGGAGTTCTGTTAGATGAGCTATCAGTAGGGACGCTGGTCCTTGCTGCTGTAGGATCATTCTTTGCATCCTATATTGAGCACCTAGATGACCGCCTGTTGCCGCCCAATGGTCAATGCCATGCCCCCCCGCGAATGTAGAAGCTTCCCTCCCTTGTCTAGCTGGTTCGTGCATTTTCCCCTATTTTTGCCGCCTGGCCACCTAGCCCACCTATACATCCACTCACGTGTGATGACCACAGGAGCTATCCACTCAGATTGTATGCTAAAAAATCATGCAAACACGGCCGATTATACTGTGAGTAGGTGACCATGCGCTTGGCTCTTCGCCTCTTCCGGAATACGAAAAATGATACCACTTGTACTATAAAGCCCACTATAATGGTAAGCAGAAGCTTCTCCTCGTGCTGTGAGAAACCCACGCGCGTGGGCGAGGGAGAGGGCGTAGCAAGCAAGCTTTTCGTCATTCTGCGAGTTGACGGGACACATGAAAGTTACTTATTTAGTCCATGGCTACCACCCCGTGCTCCGTCTACATACATGATTCACATGCCATCGAGGAGAAAAATTATTGTGTAGTACGTGCCATCGAAGTGCATGACTCACTTACGCACTACTTATCTCCATTTTCTTGCATGACACGTGCACCTTGATCCCGTGTGTTGGCAAAAGGATGAACAAAGCTCATGTCAAAAAAAGGGTGCAAGAACATAGATTCCCGGCGACCGAGAAGGAGCAAGGAACCTCACGGTGGAGCATCTGCACTCATAATATTTTATATTATTCAGCGATATAAAATCAACCAAATTTCTCGTCTAGCTGGTTCGCGTGTTTTCCCCTGTTTTTTGCCGCCTGCCCACCTATAGAACTGCGTCACGATGGCCAATTCCTCTCCAAACACCTAGGGAGGCGGTTGAACCGAACAAGTCTAACTTGTTTTTAGTGGGTACATTGACGTGATAGCTGACTCTGGCAAAATAATTGACTACCACGTTGGCATACATGAGCATGGGGCCCACTTGTCAGCATGCTGGTCGGAGGAAGGAACGCAAGACAAAATGGAATGCGGAAGGGTGTGAATCGATTGGCTCACGTGTGATGACCCCTAGAGCAATCCACTCAGATTATATTACGCTAAAAAATTCATGCAAACACGGCCGGTTATACAGTGAGTAGGTGACCGTGCGCCTGGCTCTTCGCCTATTCCGGAAGTCGAACAATGATGGTGGTACTACATTATACTCCTACTTCTGGCAATCTGACACCGAATGAACTGCTTCACATCCACCGCCTGTATTAAGTGCACTATCATAAAGCAAAAGCTTATGCTCGTCCTGCGAGCCACCGCGCGCGTGTGAGTGAGGGAGAGGTCGTACTAGTAGTAAGCAAAGCTTCTCCTTGTTTGCGAGTTGACAGGATGCATCAAAAGTAGTGTATTAGTCTCCAAAAAGGGTTGACAATGTCCATGGCTACCATCCCGTGCTCCGTTATTCAGTGCGTGCATGATTCATGTTCCATTGAGAAAATAAGTATGCGTACGTGCCATCGAATAGAATAACTTAATTTATAAAAGACACGCCACCGCATCATGGTCGAACTTTAATTTGTCCACACGTGGTTCCCATGAACAACTACACTCGCCAAATTATCTGGTGAGCTGCCTCTTCGTACAGAAATGAGCTCACCGTGTACCCGCGCATGAGTATTAGGGAAAGAGCCAAAGAGTACATGCGTCGGTGCCTGCACCTCTTCTCTTCGTGCTCCTATTCCTTTTAAACACGGCAACCCAGTGTAGTTACATCATACATGGCCAACCCACGCTATCTCCATATTTCTTGGCCTCCGTGCGACACCTAGCTCTAGTAATCCACCAGCCCGTATCGCTTCTCGCTCCTCGTCTCTCTCAAAGTGCGGCGGGCTAGCGATTTTGCCGTCTATTGAGGTCGATTAACTCATCACATGTTAGCGACATGCCTAGAGCATTCTAATTTTTTTTAATATACTCTATTGTTATGCCAAGAAGAGGAAGCGCTTTGACCAACGGACCAAATGAAACATGTGTGTCGTGCCGTGAGTAGGTCCAGTTTCTTGTTTTGAACTTGTTTGGTGTAGTAGTAACACTTGGTTTTGACTATTGATAAGATTTTATATAGGGCCTAATGTATTGTTTGAGGTTGCCTTTGACTATTGATAAGATTTTATGTAATTTGAAAACTATATCATTCGAAGATCCTTTCATGTTCCATTTCAAAAAAAGATCCTTTCACGTACGAATTTGACGATATGCTTTGAGCAACTTGCATGTCCTATACTGCTCCTGTTTGGATACTCTAACTTAGCTAGAGGTTAGACTAACTCACGACTAACCCTGAGCTAACTCTAGCCAAAGAGGTGTTTGGATGATAGGGTTAGATTGCAATAAATGCACTTGATGGAGAGAGAAAAATGATTTTTTTAGTGAGCGCCATGAGAACTAGCTCCAATTAGCACCACTTGGCTTGCGGGATAGAGATCCAATTAGCACCTCTTGGGTGGGATAGTTTTTTTGGTGGGTCTGGTGCAACTTGCTCTAGTTTAACCCTCATGTTTGGATACTTTAGGGCTATTTGAGACCCAACTAGCTCAAACTAACTCTAACCCATGGATCCAAATAGGGCCAAAGTTAGTCTCAGAAAACGCATTAAGCCCTATATACATGGACAGACGGAGTACATGATACTAGCAAACGCTCACCATTAGTAGTAGTTCATTGGTTGGTTTTGATTTTTGATTCAATTGCTGTGCTGCTACCGTCCAATATTCGCGTGTGGTTTTTTCTAGAATAAAAAATAGGTAGTACTTACTGTGGGAATGGTGAAGTGATGGTTTCTTCGCCCAAGCAACTTGTTACTCTAGGAATATTGGAGTACCAGTGGATTCAACAAAGAGAGAAATGATGGTTGCTTCGTCTGAGCAACTTACTATGGCGAAGGTGGGGCTCTGTGATTTGACTGCTCACTAGTCATTATTACTGCGGCGCAATGACCGCGGTGAATTTTCCCTGCAGTTGCGCACTCAATATTGTTGGATGGCAGGTGGAGCCGGATGAAGGATGTCCCACATATCGGCGAAACAAAGTTGAATTGTTTCTGGCATTGCTATCAATCCTTCAGGATTTGTTTATAAGTATGCATAATTTTCCAGCATAATGAAATTGTACTGTGATGCTATGAAGGTTTCAACTTAGGATTCATGTGTCCTCTTGCCTCAAGATAGTCTCGTTACTACATTCCATCATCAAATACAAATGAAAGAACCATGGCTGCTAATGCATCTCTATGGTTCGTAGATCAGCGCCAATATTCACATCACAACTGAAGACAAAGTTGTCAGAAGGTGTACAAATAAAGAAAAATATATAATTGATCGATGTTGTTCGTAGGCATGGCTCCATTTCCTGGGCACAGTGTTCATTGGTTGGCAGCTAGTTTCACCCAGCTCTGTAGCCAAAAAATAGGTGTATGGAGGACATCACAATCCGATCATTTTGTGCAGCTCCACTAAAACCGAGATGATCATCCCTGTTTGCAAAGATATTCAGTCAGTGTGATTACAATAATAGTGGAACCAGACGATGAAACATAACACACACAAATAGAAGCCGATCACCTCTGCGATCTCTCTTTAGGACTAACTACTTGTTGGAGAAGATTAGGCATGGAGTTGGATGAGGAGGATAGCAAAACCAATCTCCCTTTCTGCAGTCCCACAAAAATGAAAAAATGTTGCCCGTGTGACATTTTGGCAGAACTGCACAAAACACTCTTAAGAAAAAAGTGATTTGTGCAGTTCAACAAAAGGTCGTAATAGCAACGAGGTGAAATGGATAGCCCTGTTTGCAAAAGGAGGTATAAAGGAAACAATTACTGCCCAATAACACGAGTTGAAGACACATACACCGACAAAAAAGAAGCATATTCAATGTAATAAGGGAAATATAGCAGCATGGTGGTTTATCAAAAACGGTTTGAGGACGAGATTGCAAGATGGAAAGTACGCCGGTCGAGATACGATTTAAGCAAACAACTAAATAAGATCTACATGCAGGATTTTCCACATGCAGCAACGTGGGAAGATGGGCAGTGGAGCAAGGCCGGAGGAAGTTGTAACTAAGGGTTGTCGGGATGTAACTAGGAGGGCGCCGGTGGCCGGGATCTGCCCATACTGTGGCAGCGAGCAAGTGGTGAAGTACCTACTGCGCCGGAGCTTGGTTAGAGAGAACGGTGGGAACCACAGATCGGGACGTGTTGCCTCAACGCCATCGAATGGAGAAATGATGCACATCATCCCTTTCCACCGGCGGACGGGATGCGGCCGGATCAGTGACTAACAATGAGAGAGAGAGGCCACCGCCGCCTTGTGTTAGATAGTGTGATGAGAGACAAACCCCGGGAGGCAGGCTTGTATATAGTGGAGTGGATTTTATATTCTGTACGTGCCATTGAGGAATATAACTTTATTTAATACTAACGCTTCAAGTCGAACTTTGTTCCGTCTACGCATGGTACATGACCCTCCTTCCAGTAAACAACCGCTACGCGCATCAAATTATCACGTGGGTTGCCTTTTCATACAAAAATGAACTCCACCGTGTACCCGCATGGGTGTGGCCGGGAACCAGACATGAGTACGTGCACCATGCATGCACCTCTTATTTAGGTGTAGGTACGTACGTGGGTGGGTGTGAGAGAGATGGTTTGTGTGAAACAGAGGCAATGTGTCAATGGTATCTCAATTAAAAAACGTAACATATGCAATGTGTGTGAAATAGAGTCATGGATATATCATATAGAGAGGGAGTGATCCACGAGAAGATAGTGGAGGGATCATCAGCGTGAGATATAGATAGAACCGAAAACAGGGATGAAGTGTGTGGGTGCGCGATCGATAAAGAGTGCCATCGAATTTGTGTTTGCCCACGTCAAAGATACAGGGCGGCTGGCCTACTGGAATGTGAGAGGGCAGAGGTGCAGTTTTTCTCTGTCGCATGGATGCCTACCTACAATGTTCGACTATCGGTGTGTGTGTGTGGGGGGGGGGGGGGAGGGGGCTGAGACCTAACTATAGAGAGGTAGATCGACTAGTATATGTGTGGAGAAGGAGAGAGACCTAGCTATGTATTGAGGGAGATCGATCGGCATCCATGCATATGTGTAGCAGAGGAATAAGGTTGGGAGAAAGACAAAGGTAGAGTGTTGGAGGGTTGGTGGTGGAGTTGCTTCTCACAATTGGTGGGAGAGGCCTGCTAGGCAAACGCAGGGTACGAGTGCAATATCAATAAGAGAGGGGATGTCTGTCTGTCTATGTACGTGCATGTGAGAGACGGGTCGGGAGGTATGCAAGGATGATGAGGGGGGCGATATGGTTGTGGTAAGCGGACGTAACTACATAGGAAGATCAATAGTTGTGTTTCTGAGAAAGGGAGAGACATAACTAGTGAGGTAAGTCGATCGGTGCGTGGGGAAAAAGAATTATAGTTGACCTAGATATATGTAGGGAGATCGGTACGTATACATGCATGCATGTGTTAGAAGCAAATAAGGTCTGGAGAGACGGACATGTGGAGAGGGGTGCGGCTAGGAGGTGGTGCGAGAGGCCTACTTTATCGAGGGGGAAGGAGTGTGCGAGTATGAGATTGATGAAAAGAGGGGTGGGAGTGTGCACCTGCGTGGAACCGTATTGGACATAGGGGGGCATGGATGGTGAGAAGAGAAGAGGGGAAGTGTGTGTTTTTGGTAGGCACACTTGGCTACAGTGGTATATCGACCGTTGTCTGCCGGAAAGAAGGAGCCGGGGGGCCTACACACACCATGGGTGAATGACCTAAAGAGAATCGAATGTGTGCGATGGAGGGGACGCTGTGGGAGGGTGAGAGGGGGCGGGCGTGTGCATGCATTATAGAAAGTTAGCGCTAGCTAGCTGATAACCCACAAGTATAGGGGATCGCAACAGTTTTCGAGGGTAGAGTATTCAACCCAAATTTATTGATTCGGCACAAGGGGAGCCAAAGAATATTCTCAAGTATTAGCAGTTGAGTTGTCAATTCAACCACACCTGGATAACTTAGTATTTCAGCAAAGTATTTAGTAGCAAAGTAGTATGCAAGCAACGGTAACAGTAGCAACAGTAAAAGTAGCAGTTTTGTAGTAATTGTAACAGCAGCAACGGTAAAGTAAATAAGCAAAGAGCAATATGTGAAAAGCTCGTAGGCATTGGATCAGTGATGGATAATTATGTCGGATGCTATTCCTCATGTAATAGTTATAACATAGGGTGACACAGAACTAACTCCAATTCATCAATGTAATGTGGGCATGTATTCCGAATATAGTCATACGTGCTTATGGAAAAGAACTTGCATGACATCTTTTGTCCTACCCTCCCGTGGCAGCGGGGTCCTAATGGAAACTAAGGGATATTAAGGCCTCCTTTTAATAGAGTACCGGACCAAAGCATTAACACTTAGTGAATACATGAACTCCTCAAACTACGGTCATCACCGGTATGTATCCCGATTATTGTCACTTCGGGGTTAACGGATCATAACACATAATAGGTGACTATAGACTTGGAAGATAGGATCAAGAACTCACATATATTCATGAAAACATAATAGGTTCAGACATGAAATCATGGCACTCGGGCCCTAGTGACAAGCATTAAGCATAGCAAAGTCATAGCAACATCAATCTCAGAACATAGTGGATACTAGGGATCAAACCCTAACAAAATTAACTTAATTACATGGTAAATCTCATCCAACCCATCATCGTCCAGCAAGCCTATGATGGATTACTCACGCACGGCGGTGAGCATCATGAAATTGGTGATGGAGGATGGTTGATGATGACGACGACGTCGAATCGCCCTCTCCGGAGCCCCGAACGGACTCCAGATCATCCCTCCCGAGAGAGTTTAGGGCTTGGTGGCGGCTCCGTATCATAAAACGCGATGAATGTTTCTCTCTGATTTTTTTTCTCCCCGAATGTGAATATATGGAGTTGGAGTTGAGGTCGGTGGAGCTTCAGGGGGGCCACGAGGCAGTGGGCGCGCCTTAGGGGGGGTGCCCCCACACTCGTGGATAGGGTGTGGGCCCCTGACGTTGATTCTTTCGCCAATATTTTTTATTAATTCCAAAAGTTGCTCCGTGGATTTTCAGGTCATTCCGAGAACTTTTATTTCTGCACAAAAATAAGACCATGGCAGTTCTGCTGAAAACAGCGTCAGTCCGGGTTAGTTCCATTCAAATCATGCAGGTTAGAGTCCAAAACAAGGGCAAAAGTGTTTGGAAAAGTAGATACGACGGAGACGTATCAACTCCCCCAATCTTAAACCTTTGCTTGTCCTCAAGCAATTCAGTTGATAAACTGAAAGTGATAAAGATAAACTTTTACAAACTCTATTTGCTCTTGTTGTTGCAAATATGTAAAGCCAGCATTCAAGTTTTCAGCAAAGATTATGAACAAACCATATTCACTATAACACTTAGGTCTCATGTTTACTCATATCAATGGCATAATCAACTAGCGAGCAATAATAATAAATCTCGGATGACAACACTTTCTCAAAACAATCATAATATGATATAACAGGATGGTATCTCGCTAGCCCTTTCTGAGACCGCAAAACATAAATGCAGAGCACCTTTAAAGATTAAGGACTGACTAAACATTGTAATTCATGGTAAAATAGATCCAGTCATAGTCATACCCAATATAAATTAATAGTAATGCATGCAAATGACAGCGGTGCTCTCTAGCAGGTGCTTTTTAATAAGAGGTACTTCGTAGAGGGAAGAAGGGATTTGTAGAGGTGCCAGAGCTCGATTTTGAAATAGAGATAAATAACATTTTGAGCGGTATACTTTCACTGTCAACATAACAACTAAGAGATCTCGATATCTTCCATGCTACACACATTATAGGCGGTTCCAAAATAGAATGGTAAAGTTTATACTCCCCCTCCACCAACAAGCATCAATCCATGGCTTGCCCGAAACAACGGGTGCCTCCAACTAACAACAATCCTAGGGGAGTTTTGTTTGCAATTATTTTGATTTCATTTGAGCATGGGACTGGGCATCCCGGTGACCAGCCATTTTCTCGTGAGTGAGGAGCGGAGTCCACTCCTCTTGAGAATAACCCGCCTAACATGGAAGATACAGACAGCCCTAGTTGATACATGAGCTGTTCGAGCATACAAAACAGAATTTCATTTGAAGGTTTGGAGTTTGGCACATACAAATTTACTTGGAATGGCAGGTAGATACCGCATATAGGAAGGTACGGTGGACTCATATGGAATAACTTTGGGGTTTATGGAGTTTGGATGCACAAGCAGTATTCCCGCTTAGTACAAGTGAAGGCTAGAAAGAGACTGGGAAGCGACCAACTAGAGAGCGACAACAGTCATGAACATGCACTAAAATTAATCAACACCGAGTGCAAGCATGAGTAGGATATAATCCACCATGAACATAAATATCTTGAAGGCTATAGTTGATTTTGTTTCAACTACATCCGTGAACATGTGCCAAGTCAAGTCACTCGAATCATTCAAAGGAGGATACCACACTATCATACCACATCACAACCATTTTAATAGCATGTTGGCACGCAAGGTAAACCATTATAAGCTCCTAGCTAATTAAGCATGACATAAGCAACTATAATCTCTAATTGTCATTGCAAACATGTTTATTCATAATAGGCTGAAACAGGAACGATGAACTAATCATATTTACAAAAACAAGAGAGGTCGAGTTCATACCAGCTTCTCTCATCTCAATCAGTCCGTCATATATCGTCATTATTGCCTTTCACTCGCACGACCGAACGGTGTGGATAATAATAATAGTGCACGTGCATTGGACTAAGATGGAATCTGCAAGCATTCAATTCAAGGGAGAAGACAAGGTAATATGGGCTCTTGGTTAAATCAACAGTAATGCATATAAGAGCCACTTCAACATTTCATTATGGTCTTCTCCTCTCGACCCCCAAAGAAAAGAGAAGAAATGAAACTATTTACACGGGAAAGCTCCCAACAAGCAAAAGAAGAATGAGAAATCTTTTTGGGGTTTTCTTTTAATTGCTACTACAAGCATAGAAGGCAAACTAACTATTTTTTTGGTTTTTCTTAAGGTTATTCAAACACACAAGAAGAAAGCGAGAAAAAGAAAATAAACTAGCATGGATAGTACAATGAAAAAGTATGAGCACCGACAACTAGAGTGAGTGTGTGAACATAAATGTAATGTGTGTGAGAAATACGTACTCCCCCAAGCTTAAGCTATTGGCCTAAGTTGGTCTATGCCCATGGATGGCCTGGCGGATATCCGGAGTTGTAACTGGGGTCCTACTGAGATGCAGCAGCCATTGCCTCACGAGCTGCAACCTGGAGGCGAGCGGCCTCCGTCCTCCTCTCATACTCGTTCGCCTCCTCCCTGGTGATAACATATCTTCCTTTTGCCTGATAGTCAAAGAAGGCAGGAGCAGGGAGATTAATGTGGATAGCGCGACGTCTATTAAAGATTAGTCGATACTGGAGGATTTGTTCATTCCTCTCAAGAAAATGATGATTAACCATGGCATTATAATCTAAATAAGCGGGAGGCAACTCCCTATCATTTTCATGTGCGGGTATACCAAGATAATTAGCCACACGGGTTGCATAAATCCCTCCAAATAAGTCTCCATCTAAACCATTATTATGCAATCTACGTGCAACAATAGCCCCCAAGTTATATTGTTTATCTCCTAGCATGGCACTCTTCAGGACACTAAGATCCGGAACACACATATGACAGGCTTCATCTTTACCGTTAATGCATCTACCTATGAAGAGAGCAAAATAATGTATAGCAGGAAAATGAATGCTCCCTATGGTAGCTTGTGCTATTTCTATGGATTCTCCCACGGTGATACTAGTAAGAAAGTCTTTATATTCAGATTTACGAGGTTCATTGACACTGCCCCACTGCAGGAGTTTACAAGCAGTACTAAAATCTTCTAGGTCCATGGTATATGATTTATCATAAAGGTCAAACAAGACATTGTGAGAATTGCGCGAAGATGAAAATTTAAACCTTCTCACAAAGGAATCAGTTAAATGGTAGTATTGAGGGCAGTTATCTTGCATGAAGTCCTCAAGATCAGCATTACACACATATGCATCAAATTCATCCTTGATGCCTGCTCTGACCATAAACTCTTCTGGCGGCCATTCACAAGGCCGCACATGAGCTTCCCTCGGTGGTTCATTGTCCTGCTCACGTATTGCGAGCCTGGGTGCTTGCTTCCTTGAAGAACCACCTTGGTACATTTTCCTGGACATATTTCCTCCTCTGAAAAATTTCTGAAATGTTCAGTAACTCAAAAATAAAAGTGAACCAAACTAAACAAAATTGATAGCAACTACTCCTACAAGTGCCTAGAGGCTATATCATGCATTAGAACTACTTGGGACCATATAAATTTGACATGCAAGCTCAAGAACAGGGTCACCTAGGCAGAAAAAATTTGCAATGAATAAAGCACTAGAACAAAAACTAATTGGACCATTGGAGGAGTCACATACCAAAGAACAATCCCCCAAAGCAGTTTTGTGAATGGAGCTTTGAGCAAGGAGATCGAAAATGGCAGCAAATTGAGCTTGAACTTGTGCTTGAGCTGGATGGTGATTTTTTTGGGAGGAAGAAGAAGAGTGTGGGTGCAGGAATAAGTGGAGGGGGGCCACCGTGGGCCCACGAGGCAGGGGGGCGCCCAGGGGTGTAGGGCACGCCCGTGACCCTCGTGGCCAGGTGCTTGCTCCCCTGCTGTGTTCTCAGTGCCAGATATTCTCAAATATTCCAGAAAAAATCATATTAAATTTGCAGGGCATTTGGAGAACTTTTATTTTTGGGGTATTTTTTATTGCATGGATAATTCAGAAAATAGACAGAAAATACTATTTTTGCTTTATTTAATCTAAATAACAGAAAGTAAAAATAGGATACAGAAGGTTGTGCCTTCTAACTTCATCCATCTCATGATCATCAAAAGGAATCCACTAACAAGGTTGATCAAGTCTTGTTAACAAACTCATTCCGAATAACATGGAACCAGAGAAATTTCGAATAACACTAGGTTACCTCAACGGGGATATGCACATCCCCAATAATAAGAATATCATATTTCTTCTTGACAGTAGGAAGAGGTAATTCAAAACCTCCAATAATAATAGTTAGAATTTTTCCAATAGAATTGATGCTATGAACTTGAGGTTGTTTCCTCGGAAAGTGTACCGTATGCTCATTACCATTAACAAAAAAGTCACATTGCCTTTTTTGCAATCAATAACAGCCCCTGCAGTATTCAAAAAGGGTCTACCAAGGATAATCGACATACTATCGTCCTCGGGAATATCAAGAATAACAAAGTCCGTTAAGATAGTGACGTTTGCTGTCGTCGTCCTGGGAACGGGGGTCCCCAGACTTGCCTGCCTGCGGCCTCCAGTGTGGCTCAGCAGTGGCCCAGTACGGCCCGTCTTCATCAACCCAAGTTCAAGACCCTCGCGAGGGGCCAAGCCTCGCGGGGTGGACGACACAAGGCCTCATCAGGGGCGGACTCACCATGAAGGCTCGTGAGGAGGCAGAGAGATCAAGGCGAGGGGTACCTCGTGAGGTGCTCATGACGCAAGCCATGATGATCAAGACCAGCCGGGCACCAGCCTGCACAGTGTCCTCGTTTCCTCTTTGGTGCAAAGGGGGCAATCGCAGGCGCGGAGTACCGAGGCATCAAGCAAAGGTTTCCATATCTGTGCAACGAGACCAAGACCAGCAGGACGGCAGGACGGAGGTCAACGTGGAGCCCAAGACGGCGTCATCACTAGTGCTTTTGGCAGCCGAAGACCATCTTTAGTCAGGATAGCTTGTACTAGTTGTCCCCTTTCGAAATGGCCGTTGTTGGCTCCCTTCCCGCTCAATATTTGGGAAGAGGACCAGGGCCTCTATATATAGGGCTAGCCACCACAGTAGAAGGCATCTCATCTAGAGCCAAGATCGAATCCTTCCTAAGCGGAGCACCGCACCACCACAAGAACACCCCTCGCGAGGCTGTTCTTCTTCTGTACTGTTCATCATCAGGAGGCAATCCACCACACCACACACTGGATTAGGGTATTACACCACAACGGTGGCCCAAACCAGTATAAACCTCGTGTCTCTTGTGTTGTTCATCGTGCTAGCTTAGAATCACGGCGAGGTTCTGGGCGTGTTTTGGTAGGGAGAAGATCTTCGTGCGCACCCCAGAGTTCGAACCTTAAGGGTTTTGCCGGAACTCGACATCCAACATTTGGCGCGCCAGGTAGGGGTCCGCCGGAGCTCTCCCTTCCGTCGGCTCGCTCTCCACCAACACCGCGCTTCACCCTCATGGCAGACAACGCACCGCCGGCTCCGGCGGCCGATGCCAGCGCTGGGGCCAGGGGGCTCCGAGCCCTGGCCCCCGCCTTGCGGCAGGTGCAGTGGCCGCACAAGTACAAGCCAGAGATGCCGCCGCGCTACAACGGCGCGGCGGATCCGTTGGCTTTCCTGCTGGCATACGAGGAGGCCGTCCGCAAGGCCGGGGGTGACGACAAGGTCATGGCCAACTGGTTTCCCATGGCCCTCACCGGCGTCCCGGGCGCTTGGCTGCTCAACCTGCCAACATCTTCTGTGGCCTCCTGGGAGGAGCTGCGCGACCTCTTCCTCACCCACTACGCTGCGCCAGCGCCCCCGGTCGTCGCAGCTCTCCTGGGCGGCTCGCAGGCGCCACCCTCAGACCGCCACACCAAGCCGTTCTTCCACCAGATCGGCACCGCCCTCGCGCGGCAAGGAGCTCCTCTGGGTTGGGCGGCACCCAAAGCCGACCTGACCTTCAACTCGGACGATCACCCCATCAACACCGCCTGCTCGGGTGCGCTCCCAATTCTTTGCACGCCCACCATCTGCCAGGTGGACGTCACCAGGACCCTCATCGACGGCGGCGCCGGCCTCAACGTGCTCTTGATGGAGGCCTTCAGCCTCCTCCATGTACCGCTAGAACGGCTCCGACCCTGCAAGCCCTATTCGGGCGTCGGAGGCGGTTCCTCCAGCTCCCTGGGGCAGATCCGCCTTCCTGTGACCTTCGGTACCCACAACAACCTCCGCACGGAGCTGGTCAACTTCGACATCGCCCACATCGGCCTCCCGTACAACGCCATCCTCGGATACCCCGCCTTTGCTCAGTTCATGCCAGCGACCTTGTAACACTCACGATGCGGCTATATCTCCCACGTATCGAGGCACGACTTAGAGGCATAACCGCATGGTGATTTTGTCGCAAGAAGGGTCATCTTCACACAACCCCACGTAATGAACAAGAATGGGATAAAGAGTTGGCTTACAATCGCCACTTCACACAATGAACATATAATTCATACAACATTCAGAGCACACACATAGTCCGACTACGGACGAAGCCAAAAGAAAAGAAGATAACCCAACTGCTAGATCCCCGATCGTCCCAACTGGGCTCCACTACTGATCAACATGAAACGAAACATAGCAACGAGCAAGATCTTCGTTGAGCTCCCATCTGAGCTCGGTTGCATCACCTGCACTAGTATCATCGGCACCTGCAACTGTTGTGATAGTATCTGGTGAGTCACGAGGACTCAGCAATCTCAAAACCCGCGAGATCAAGACTATTTAAGCTTATGGGTAGGAAGTGGTAATGAGGTGGAGTTGCAGCAAGCACTAAGCATATATGGTGGCTAACATACGCAAATAAGAGCGAGAAGAGAAGCAAATCAACGGTTGAGAAGCTAGAAGTGATCAAGAAGTGATCCTGAAACTACTTACGTTCATACATAACCCAAACCGTGTTCACTTCCCGGACTCCGCCGAAAAGAGACCATCACGGCTACACACGCGGTTGATGCATTTTAATTAAGTCAAGTGTCAAGTTCTCTACAACCGGATATTAACAAATTCCCATCTGCCACATAACCGCGGGCACGGCTTTTGGAAGTTTATACCCTGCAGGGGTGTCCCAACTTAGCCCATTATAAGCTCTCACAACCAACGAAGGATATTCCTTCTCCCGAGAAGACCCGATCAGTCTCGGAATCCCGGTTACAAGACATTTCGGCAATGGTAAAACAAGACCAGCAAGACCACCCGAATGTGCCGACAAATCTCGATAGGAACTGCACATATCTCGTTCTCAGGGCACAACAGATGAGACAAGCTACAAGTAAAACCAACCCTCAAGTTTCCCCGAGGTGGCCCCACAGGCTGCTCGGTTCGGACCAACACTTAGAGAAGCACTGGCCCGGGGGGTTAAATAAAGATGACCCTCGGGTTGGCCTGCCCCACAGGGAAAGTTAGTAGGTTGTTAGGCAAATGTAAAACCAATGTTGGGCCTTGCTGGAGGAGTTTTATTCAAAGCGAACTGTCAAGGGGTTCCCATACACCCGGCCGCGTAAGGAACGCAAAATCAAGGAACATAACACCGGTATGACGGAAACTAAGGCGGCAAGAGTGGAACAAAACACCAGGCATAAGGCCGAGCCTTCCACCCTTTACAAAGTATATAGATGCATTAATTAAATAAGAGATATTGTGATATCCCAACATAATCATGTTCCAACATGGAGCAATCGTCAACTTCACCTGCAACTAACAACGCTATAAGAGGGGCTAAGCAAAAGCGGTAACTTAGCCACACAACGGTTTGCTAGGAAAGTGGGTTAGAGGCTTGACATGGCAATATGGGAGGCATGGTAAACAAGTGATAGGTAGCGCAGCATAGCGATAGAACGAAGCAACTAGCAAGCAAAGATAGAAGTGATATCGAGGGTAATGGTCATCTTGCCTGAAATCCCGCTAGGAAGAAGACCGAATCCATGAAGAAGACAAACGGATGTAGTCAAACGAATCCTCACAACTCCGGAACGAAACCGAAGCTAACGAGAGAAGCAAACCGGAAAGAAGCAAACAACATGGTAAACAACCATCACAAGCATAAACATGACATGATGCACAAGCAAGTATGATGCATGACCGGTTTAAAGAGGCATGGCAAGGGCAACAAACAATACTACAAGTTAAGTGGAGCTCAATATGCAACGAGTTGCATATTGATGAAACACCACATTTGTGTTATTTAGTTCGCTCTCGTTTAGGTACAACAATATTAAATGTTGTTAAACATGGCAAGAGGTGAAACATATGAAAACTACCTATCTAGCAAGTTTAAATGAGGCCGGAACAACAAACAACAATTCCGGACAATCCCAATGTGCATAATTTGGGTTTGGTACTGTTCTGTCTATTACATAATTTTAGAGTTGTTAAACATGCAAAGTAAGTGAACCAAGTTAATATATGCATTTTTCCACCCCGTTTACATATAAAGTTTATTAAATTTGGAGCTACGGTTATTTAGTTATGAAAATAAATCATTTTAACATGGCATTTTAGCAAATTAATGCAAACAGCAAGTTAAACATTTTTAACATGGATGAAAGTTGCATATTATGAAACTAGATGAAATTCTAAGCATTTTACGTATATATGAATTATTTACATATGATGCATGGTTAATTAGTTATTAGATGCATGAACACTAGGGGTTTTTTTGAAAATTGGCAGTCTCTGGAATAATTGCTAAAATCGCAACAGAGGCAAAAAACACGCATCGGGCCGAATCTGCAGGCTGCTAGGGCGCTCACCATGGGCTTTGGCCCGATCGGTGGAGCAGGAGGCCGGTAGGCCGATGCAGGGGAGCTGCCGGGCCGAAGCAGAGGAGCGGCTGGGCCAGATCTAGCGAAGGGGAGGTGGCCCAGGCGCGTGCGATCGTTCGTGGGACTTGGCGTGGTCAACGCGAGCGAGGAGGAGAAAATTGGCTATTTGCCATTTTCAATATGGGGCTTCGCACAAATGCCACTATCAAGATTGACTTCGTAAAAATGCCATCCAGCTCATGTGTACTTTGATTAACATGCCATTCCAGAGTTCCCTTTTTCTTTTCCCATTTACAGGCACGGGAAAAGACTAAACTGCCCCTGATGTTATCTACACGTACTTGGCATCTAATCAGCGCACTTGAAACACACGAGAGCGTGTAGCCCGATGAGAATAACGCGCTTGCCGTATCCACATCTTGCATCAATCTCAGCACGCCCCTCCCATCTCCTCGACGCCGCGTGACACTGATCTTCTCGCCGCCGCCGATTTCGTCGACACTGCATGCCGCCGATCTCCTCAGCGACGCTTTCATTGTATCTGTGATTGTATTTGTGGAAGGCAAACATACACTCTCCTCTGACTGCGATTCCTTTTTCCTATCTTTACATACACTATGATTAGATACACAAACAGGTATACATACACTGTGATTAGATACATGTAATTGCCAAATTGCAATGCAAGATTCAAGTAAAGGATTAGAGCAAACGTCACTTATAGGTTGCTTGCATCCCGTCTTCAGAGCATGTACATGCATCCATCTCCTCCAGCCGGTGCTGCCATCACGCCACTGGAGCTGCTGTTCAACGCTGCCCTCGTATGTCTTGGCTCTCGGGACAAGCTACGCCAACGCGCGAAGGGGAGGGCCAGCACCGCCAGCGAGCTATGGTGGCTCGTGCAGGCACCCGCGAGGCTGCGCCGGCACGTGCAGACGTGCACGAGCACCGGCGGCGAGCTGCAGTGTCTCGTGCAGGCATTGGCAAGGCGAGGGTGAGCTGCGCCGTTGCGTTAGGCGTGGGCGAGTACCTGCGGCGACCTGCGGATGTGCACACGGGCGTGGTCGAGGCGAGCTGTGGTGGTGCGCGCAGGTGTGGGCGAGCAACAGCGGCGACCTGTGGTTGCTCGGCCAAACATCAGCGACATGACGAGCTAGCCAGCCCACAAACGCATTGGATAAGGTTGAAAGATCCAAGGGCACTTTGGTCCTTTCAGGTGCTAGAAAGTGGAAAACAAAAAGAAAAGCAATGGGAAAAGGAAAAATGGCATGTTAATCAAAGTACACATGTGCTGGGTGGCATTTTAACGAAGTCAATCTTGACAATGGCATTTGTGCGAAGCCCCATATTAAGAGTGGCAAATAGCCCATTTTCTCAGCGAGGAGTGGGACGAGGCACTGGTTCAGGCGAGCGAAGCAGAGGCCGGCGACACCGTGGACTTGCGAAGGCGAAGCCTCTCCGGCAAGGCGAGGATGGGGCGAAGGCGACCCGTTCCGGCGGCGGGGACGCGGCACCTCGCCGGATCTGGCGGAGACGGCGACGAACGAAGCAGGGCGGCGGCGGGAGCTGCAATGCCATGACGGGGAGAAATTCAGAGAAAACAGAGAGGAAGGAAGAAGAACGAGGGAAGGAGGCGGGGCATGGCGCTGGACCCGTGGCTGCCATAGTCGCGCTCGCCGGCGCGGAGGAGGCCAGGCCGGCGAGGTCCAGGAGACCCTGGGCTTGGGCGCTCGACCTTGGGAGCATCTGGGCTGAAGGGGCTCCGATGAGGCGAGGCAGGGGAGGTCTCGGACGCCATGGCTTGGGGCACAAGGAGAGCTTGAGCGCGGGACGGCGAGGTCCTGCAAGGCGGAGCAGCGGCTGCATCCTGGTACAGAGAGAACGGGAGAGAGAGATGATATACAGATCAGAGGAGGAAAACGGGGGAAGGAGAGGGCACGACGGGGGCTCATCTGCTGGTGGTGCTCCACGGCGGAGGGAGCTCTAGAGGAGGCGCACAAGGAGGAGCTGCTGGAGGACGAGGAGGTGACACGCGAGGTGAAGCTCAAGGCGCTCGTCGATGCGCGGCTGGGCTGCGGAGAAGATGAGTGGAAGGCGCTGGTTGGGTGGATCGATGGATTGGTAGATGGAGGCAGCGCAGTGGTTGGGCAGATCGGTGGATCCGGAGGGATCCCGAGGAAGGTGGAGGCTGGTCGCGGAAGGATCCCGAGGAACAGGGGTTGTGGGTGGCGGCGCAAGGAGGGAATAGGGTTAGGCTAGGGCTGGACTGATTTAGAATGTAGGTGGTCTATATATATACGAAAGGGGGATGATTTGGATCCTCCGGTCGCGATCGGGCGGTCCTGAATAAATGGGTTAGAGAGTCTTTAGGGCATGTTTGGGGATGATCCGGACCCATTGGTAACGACAGAGCGGGTCGGGTTCGGGACAACTTTCGGACGCGCGCGAGGGGTCTGAGTGAAGTGTAGAGAGGGACAAACGGTCAGACAAGAGGGAATCGAAAACCTGGTTGGACTCGGATCGGTCAATGAAGGCAAGGGGAACGCGACAACTACGAACGGGTGCGAGTTTTATGAAAACATGCGGATGCAATGCACATGATGCCATGAGATGAGATGCATGACATGAACAAAATGCAAAACAAAAGACAAAAACCCAACCACGAAGGAAATAATATATCACATAGCCGAAAATGGCAAGAGTTGGAGTTACAATTATGGAAAGTTACGTCCGGGGTGTTACAGACCCATCCGGCCTACAACCTCATGAAGATGCCCGGGAGCAGCGGCGTCCTCACCGTAGCTGGGGATACCAAGGATGCTCTGCTGGCGCTCGAGCTCGCCCTCAAGACAGCCGCAGCAGCACAGCCTGCCGGCGCGGACACCTCTAAGGCCAAGGAGGCTGCGCCGACCAAGAAGAAGCAGTTGTTCACCCAGGACAAGGTGGAAACCAAGCAGGTACTCGTTGAGGAGGACGGGTCCTCAGGCGCCACCTTCACCATAGGTGCCAATCTCGACCCCGACCAAGAGGAGGCGCTAGTGAAGTTCCTGCGCTCGAACAAGGACGTGTTCGCGTGGGAACCCAAGCAGCTAGCAGGGGTCCCAAGGCAGGTGATTGAGCATCACCTGAATGTGTGCCCCAATGTACGCCCCGTGAAGCAGAAAGCAAGGCGGCAGTCCACCGAGAAGCAGGCCTTCATCGTCCAAGAAACCCACAAGCTGGAGGCGGCAGGTGTTATTCGCGAGGTTCGCTACCCCGAATGGCTGGCAAACCCAGTTGTTGTGCCGAAAAAGGGGGAAGGAGCGCATGTGCGTCGACTTCACCGACCTCAACAAGGCCTGCCCTCAAGATCCGTTCCCGCTCCCTCGCATCGACCAAATCGTCGACTCCACCGCCGAGTGCGACTTACTGTGTTTCTTGGATGCGTTTTCGGGCTATCACCAAATCAAGATGGCAGTAGAAGATGTGGAGAAGACGACCTTCCTGACCCCATGTGGGGTATACTGCTACACCTGCATGTCGTTCGGGTTCCGCAACGCGGGCGCAACCTTCCAGCGGCTGATGCACATCGCCTTAGGCCGGTAGCTCGGGAGAAACGCCGAGGCTTACGTTGACGACATTGTGGTGAAGTCTCGGGAGGCGAAGACCTTGATCCAGGACCTGGAAGAGACCTTCGCGAGCCTCCGTGAGGTGGACCTGCGACTCAACTCGGAAAAGTTTGTGTTTGGCATTCCTTCCGGAAAGCTTCTGGGCTTCCTCGTGTCCCACGGAGGGATCAAGGCCAACCCGGAGAAGGTCAAGGCGATCGAAGACAGGAGTCCACCGCAAACCATCAGAGAAATGCAGAAGCTTGCTGGGCACATAACTGCGTTAGGACGCTTCACCTCCAAGCTAGGGGAGCGAGCCCTGCCCTTCTTCAAGCTGATGAAGAAGAAGGGCCCGTTTGAGTGGACACAGGAGGCCGACCAAGCGTTTGAAGACCTCAAGAAGTATCTGACCAGCCCTCCTGTGATGGTGGCGCCACGCCCTCTCGAGCCCCTGGTGCTCTACCTCGCCGCCACACCCTACTCCGCCAGTGCTGCTCTGGTGGCGGTTCGGGAGGAGCGCCAGGTCAAGGCTGCGTCACGACCGGCCACGGCCCCAGCCGCGGCGGCACAAGACCAAGAAGGCCTCACGAAGACCGTGGCCTCGGCAGATGAAGACCAGCCTCAGCAGGAAGACGCCCCTAGGGCTGAACAGGCCGCGCCAGGCGGCCACGCACTGGGGGCTTCGTTGTCTCAGGAGGCGCCTAACCCTCCGAAGGGCTCAGGCCTCGTCAGCACACCCACCCTCGTCGAGCATCCGGTGTACTTCGTCAGCACAGTGTTGCGGGATGCAAGGGCACAGTACCCCATGCCTCAGAAGCTCTTGCTCGCGCTGCTGGTGGCCTCGCGTAAGCTGCGGCACTACTTTCAAGGCCACCCCATCAAGGTCGTCTCGGCTTACCCACTGGAAAGGGTGCTCAGGAGCCCCAACTCCGCTGGGAGGGTCGCCGAATGGAACATAGAGCTGCAAGCGTTTCAGTTGGAATTTAGCACAACCAGGGTCGTCAAGGGAGCTGCACTTGCTAATTTTGTGGCAGAATGGACAGAGGCGCCCATGCTCGAAGCAGGCGAGGACCGGTCACTTTCCCCGGGAAGTGAGGCACCAGATGGCTGGGTCATGTACTTCGATGGAGCATTCTCGCGACATGGCGCGGGGGCTGGCGCAGTGCTTATATCTCCCACTCAGGACAAGCTCTATTACACCATGCAGCTTTGTTTCCAGCAGGGCGAGAAGGTCTCCAACAACATAGCAGAATACGAGGGCCTCATAGCAGGCTTGAAAGCTGCAGCAGCGCTGGGGTGAAGCGTCCCATCATTAAGGGCGATTCACAGCTCCTCGTCAACTTCTCCAACAAGGTGTACGAGCCAAAGGACGAGCACATGGAAGCGTATCTTGCGGAGGCGCGTAGGATGGAAAAACAGTTTTGGGGGCTAGAGTTGCAGCATGTGCCCCGCGGCACCAACCAAGAAGCTGATGACATCACCAAGAGGGCATCCAGGCGGCTGCCTCAGGAGCCTGGCATTTTCGAGGAATGGCTCTTCAAGCCATCAGCAGCACCGTCACTGTCAAGCACAGCGCAACCTCGGGAGGAACTCCCTCAGCCACCTGCCACAGGAGCCCCGGCCTGTGGCCCGACCTCGGGAGCACGCTTACTCCTGGCACTCGAGCCTCAGGAGGGATGCTGGACTACGGAATTCAAGGACTTCCTGATGCAAGGGATGCTACTAGAGAAAGAGGAGGATGCGGAATGTGTGTCCCGGCAGGCCACGGCCTACTGCATCCAAGATGGAGAGCTCTACCGAAAGCGGCCAAATGATGTTTCCCTGCGTTGCATCTCCAGGGAACAGGGGAAGGAGTTGCTGGCTGACATACACGGTGGAGATTGCGGACACCACTCGTCATCACGGACCCTCGTCGGCAAGGAATTTTGCGACGGGTTCTACTGGCCTACGGCACTCAACGACGCAATCAAGCTGGTGAAGGCCTGTGAAGCCTGCCAATTCCATGCCATGCAGATCCATTAGCCAGCTCAGGGCCTACAGACCATCCCACTCTCGTGGCCGTTCGCGGTCTGGGGGCTGGATATCTTGGGGCCGTTTCCTCGAGCGCCTGGGGGCTACCGCTACCTCTACGTCGCCATCGACAAGTTCACCAAGTGGGTGGAGGTGGAAGCCGTCCGCACCATCCTAGCTGGCTTTGCAGTCAAGTTCATCAAGGGCCTCGTGAGCCGATTCAGGGTCCCTAATCGCATCATCACCGACAACGGTTCGCAGTTCACCAGCAATCTCTTCAAAACATATTGCGCTAACCTTGGAACGCAGATATGCTACGCTTTGGTGGCACACCCCCGGAGTAACGGCCAGGCCAAACGCGCCAAGGCAGAGGTCCTGAAGGGCCTCAAAACCAGGACCTTCAAAAAGAAGCTGGAGGCATGCGGCAGGGGCTGGTACGACGAGCTCCAGTCCGTGCTGTGGTCCATCCGCACTACCGCCACCAAGTCGACTGGCGAGACCCCGTTCTTCCTCGTCTACGGAGCAGAGGCAGTCCTCCCTCACGAGGTCAAGCGCCGCTCCGCACGGGTACTAGCGTTTGATGAGGCACAACAGGACGCCATGCGGGGGACGGACCTCGTGCTGGGGGAGGAGCGCCGTCGAGAAGCCGCACTACGAGCAACAAGATACCAGCAGGCGTTGCGGCGGTATCATTGCCGCAACATCCGCCCCAGGACTCTTGAGGTAGGTGACCTCGTGCTCAGACGGGTGCTCTCCAGGGAAGTGCTGCATAAGCTCTCGCCCATGTGGGAGGGCCCGTTCAAGGTTGTCCATGTTTCTAGGCCTGGCGCCACGCGCCTGGAGACTCAGGAAGGGGAGCCCATCCCAAATGCTTGGAACATTCAGCACCTCCGGAAGTTCTACCCTTTAAGGAAGGCCCAGTGCCTGTGAAGAAGGCCCGGTGCCTGTGAAGCTCGCCGCCCAAAGAAAGGCCCGGTGCCTGTGAAGAAGGCCCGGTGCATGTGAAGTTCGCCGCCCAAAGAAAGGCCCGGTGCCTGTGAAGAAGGCCTGGTGCCTATGAAGCTCGTCGCCCGAAGAAAGGCCCGGTGCCTGTGAAGAAGGCCCAGTGCCTGTGAAGCTCGCCGCCCGTGACACTCTCACGTAATAATGAGTTGGGGCTGTACACGCCCCGGAGTCTCCGGAGTGCCGCCCTCGGGCCTCGGGGGCTCCCGCCCATGCCCAGTGGCAGCACTTAGCTCCGCGCTGGTGAGAAGACGTCGAAGACTAGACTATGTGTAGACGCGGCTTTTCATTTGCTTTCCGCAGTTGGCTTGTTCTCCCTTGTTTGAATCTTTATTGAAGTTGCTTCTAGTGTTGTTTGCCGTCTTCTGCCCCTGTTCTCTGTCTTCGGCTTTTGTCTGGCTCGCTCTCTCTCTCTCTCTCTCGCAAGCCTCGCGAGGGGACTGCGCGGCGCCCTCGCGAGCCCTTCTTCTCTTGGTTTTCACGAGGCCCTCTCGTTCGAGTTCACAGCGGGAGCACCCCTCCCGGTCCATGCCCCTCGGGCATCGCGACACAAAGCAACAGGCCTAAGCCGGCAACCCTCGCGACCAAGGTTCGGAAACGATTCTCCCAACTGATCCTTGCAGCTCTTAAGGCGCCCGGCGAGGCCTCGAGCAGGTACCTCGCAAGGCAAAAACTACTGCGGACATCCCGAGCTAAGTTGTTCCTACGCGCAGGCACATAACCATGACACATCAGAGGGACAATAAATGTAGCACGATAATTAGAGGATCATAGTCTAGTGCACACCCCCATGGGGCTCCATACTTCTCTCTCTCAATGCAGGAAAAGGAGAAAACAAAATAAAAATGGCGCGCGCCTTGCGACAGCTCGCGAGGAGGGATCCGTGTCGTCCTCCCGAGCTCAATCAGACTCCGCCTCGCGCTTCATCGGGGCGCGGCAACGGGACGACCCACTACCACCCTCGAAGCGGGCGTGGCGGCGTGGTGGCTGATCGCGGCCACCGCTGGAGGAGCTGTCACCGCAGGAGGAGGCGCTGAAGCTCGGCAAGCTGCGGTCGCCGCCAGGAGCGGGTTCGCCTTCGCCCTCGTCACGGCCGTCGCCAAGGCCAAGTACATCATCGCCGCCATCGTCTTCGGGGCAGCACCCGACACAGCGGCCATCTTCTCCGAACACCCACACGTAGAGGGTCGCGTCGCCATCGTACTTGAAGTGGAGGGTGCATCGCCTGCCCATGCCACGCGCGCGGGCAAACGTCTGCCAACCCCGGGCCAGGGCCACGTTTCCGGCGACGGAGATCTCCACCGCAACCCAGGAGGCCCTGCTGCAGCAACCGTCCGCCTGCAGCCAGAGCCCGCCGGGGCCAGCAGCCGGCAGTTCACCGACGAAGAAGCGAGGGAGCTGGAGCCAGTTGCCAGCCGGGTTGTCCGACCACACCACAAACTCCGGCAGCACCTCTGCCGAATGGAAGCGCGGCCGAGGAGGCCGCGCAGCCATGACACGTCTTCCTCCACCGTTTGGGCTGCCTCGATACGAGCGGCCGCCACCGCGTGAAGGGTCGCCACCGCGACCACGAGAAGCCGCGACGGGAGTCGCGGGATGCTTGCGGGGATGTTCGCGGCCACGCTTGGGCGAAGGAGAGCCAGTCCCTTCCTGGCGAGCCTTCCCCTTCTCCGCGGCCGAGAACCTCTTCACGGGCGCCATGGGACGCTGCAAGCAACAGGAGCGAGGAAGGAGAAGAAGCAGGCGGGGCGAGGGGAGATGTGCAATGGGGGATTTCGCCCCTCCCCATTTATAGCCCAAGGGAGGCCAACCGTCGGCCTCCACGATCACAGGTAATGATGACTCTTTGTGCATGCAGCAGGGACTCATCAAATCGGGCAGTTGCCGAGGCAGCGTGGGGAAGCGAAGACGCCCACGTCCAATCAACCGCCACGCGTCGACCAAGGCCGCAGGCTGTTGGGGCCGGCGGCGCTCCGCACTTGCCCTTTGGCTTCACTGCTAAGCCAAGTCCGAGCAAGCCTTGGGCCCGGGGCCTACTGTCGGCGTCTTGGGAACGGGGGTCCCTAGACTTGCCTGCCTGCGGCCTGCAACGTGGCTCAGCAGTGGCCCAGTACGGCCCGTCTTCATCAACCCAAGTTCAAGACCCTCGCAAGGGGCCAAGCGTCGCGGGGTGGACGACACAAGGCCTCATCAGGGGCGGCCTCACCAGGCAGGCTCGCGAGGAGGCGGAGAGATCAAGGCGAGGGGTACCTCGCGACGTGCTCATGACGCAAGCCATGACGATCAAGAACAGACGGGCACCAGGCGGGCGCCAGCCTGTGCAGTGTCCTCGTTTCCTATTTGGTGCAGAGGGGGCAAGCGCAGGCGCGGAGTACCGAGGCATCAAGCAAAGGTTTCCATATCTGTGCAACGAGATTAAGACCAGCAGGACGGCAGGACGGAGGTCGCCGTGGAGCCCAAGACAGCGTCATTGCCAGTGCTTTTGGCAGCCGAAGACCACCTTTAGTCAGGATAGCTTGTACTAGATGTCCCCTTTCGAAATGGCCGTTGTTGGCTCCCTTCCCGCTCAATATTTGGGAAGAGGACAAGTGCCTCTATATATAGGGCTAGCCACCACAGTAGAAGGCATCTCATCTAGAGCCAAGATTGAATCCTTCCTAAGCAGAGCATCGCACAACCACAAGAACACCCCTCGCGAGGCTGTTCTTCTTCTGTACTGTTCATCATCAGCCCAAGAGGCAATCCACCACACCACACACTGGATTAGGGTATTACACCACAACGGTGGCCCGAACCAGTATAAACCTCGTGTATCTTGTGTTGTTCATCATGCGAGCTTAGAATCGCGGCAAGGTTCTGGGCGTGTTTCGGTAGGGAGAAGATCTTCGTGCGCACCCCAGAGTTCGAACCTTAAGGGTTTTGCCGGAACCCGACATCCGACATTTGCAACTACAACAGGCACATCCTCACAAATACCGACAGGTATAGCGGTTGATTTATCGGCCATTTGCAAAGATATTTCAGTAGGTGTCAACTTATTCAATTCAATTCTACGATATAAAAGAGAGGCATAACACTAACACCGGCTCCAAGATCACATAAAGCAGTTTTAACATAGTTTCTTTTAATGGAGCATGGTATAGTTGGTACTCCTGGATCTCCATGTTTCTTTGGTATTCCACCCTTAAAAGTGTAATTAGCAAGCATGGTGGAAATTTCAGCTTCAGTATCTTTCTTTTATTTGTAATAATATCCTTCATGTATTTAGCATAAGGATTCACTTTACGCATATCAGTTAAGCGCATACGTAAAAAGATAGGTCTAATTATTTCAGCAAAGCGCTCAAAATCCTCATCATCCTTTTTCTTGGATGGCTTAGGAGGAAAAGGCATGGGTTTCTGAACCCATGGTTCTCTTTCTTTACCGTGCTTCCTAGCAATGAAGTCTCTATTATCATAACGTTGATTCTTTGATTGTGGGTTATCAAGATCAACAGAAGGTTCAATCTCTACATCAATATTATTGCTAGGTTCAGCATCAACATGAACACTATCATTAACATTATCACTAGGTTCATGTTCATCGCCAGATTTTGTCTCAGCATCAGAGATAGAAATATCATTGGGATTCTCAGGTGTGTCTACAACAGGTTCACTAGAAGCATGCAAAGTCCTATCATTTTTCTTTTTCTTCTTTTTAGAAGGACTAGGTGCATCTACATTATTTCTCTGAGAATCTTGCTCAATTCTCTTAGGGTGGCCCTCAGGATACAAAGGTTCCTGAGTCATTTTACCCGTTATAGTTGCTACTCTAACAGCAAAATCATGTTTATTATTTAATTCATTGAACAAATCATTCTGAGCCTTAAATACTTGTTCTACTTGAGTGGTAACCATAGAAGCATGCTTCCTAATGAGTTTAAGTTCACCATTAACTCTAGCCATTGATACGTCTCCAACGTATCTATAATTTTTTATTGTTCCATGCTATTATACTACCCGTTGGATGTTTATGGGCTTTACTTTACACTTTTATATCATTTTTGGGAGTAACCTACTAACCGGAGGCCCAACCCGTATTGCTGTTTTTTGTGTCTATTTATGTGTTTCGAAGAAAAGGAATATCAAACGGAGTCCAAACGGAATGAAACCTTAGGGAGCGTGATTTTTGGAACAAACGTGATCCAGAGGACTTGGAGTGCAAGTCAAGAAGCAGCCGAGGCGGCCATGAGGGTGGAGGGAGCCCCCCCCCTACTGGGCGCGCCCCCCTATCTCGTGGGCCCCTCGGGCGTCCACCGACCTAATTCTTCCTCCTATATATACCCACGTACCCCGAGAACATCAGAACAAGCCACGAAAACCTAATTCCACCGCCGCAACCTTCTGTATCCGCGAGATCCCATCTTGGAGCCTTTGTCGGTGCTCCGCCAGAGGGGGAATCGACCACGGGGGGATTCCACATCAACACCATAGCCCCTCCGATGAGTTGTGAGTAGTTTACCACAGACCTTCGGGTCCATAGTTATTAGCTAGATGGCTTCTTCTCTCTCTTTGGATCTCAATGCCATGTTCTCCTTGATCTTCTTGGAGATCTATTCGATGTAACTCTTTTTGCGGTGTGTTTGTCGAGATCCGATGAATTGTGGGTTTATGATCAAGTTTATCTATGAGAAATATTTGAATCTCCTCTGAATTCTTTTATGTGTGATTAAGTTATCTTTGCAAGTCTCTTCGAATTATCAGTTTGGTTTGGCCTACTAGATTGATCTTTCTTGCAATGGGAGAAGTGCTTAGCTTTGGGTTCAATCTTGCGGTGTCCTTTCCCAGTGACAGCAGGGGCAGCAAGGCACGCATTGTATTGTTGCCGTCGAGGATAAAAATATGGGGTTTATATCATATTGCATGAGTTTATTCCTCTACATCATGTCATCTTTCTTAATGAGTTACTCTGTTATTTATGAACTTAATACTCTAGATGCATGCTGGATAGCGGTTGATGTGTGGAGTAATAGTAGTAGATGCAGGCAGGAGTCGGTCTACTTGTCACGGACGTGATGCCTATATACATGATCATGCCTAGATAATCTCATAATTATTCGCTTTTCTATCAATTGCTCGACAGTAATTTGTTCACCCACCGTAATACTTATGCTATCTTGAGAGAAGCCACTAGTGAAACCTATGGCCCCGGGTCTATCTTTTATCATATAAGCTTTCAATCTACTTTTATTTGCATCTTTACTTTTCCAATATATATTATAAAATACCAAAAATATATTTATCTTATCATACTATCTCTATCAGATCTCACTTTCGCAAGTGGCCGTGAAGGGATTGACAACCCCTTTATTGCGTTGGTTGCGAGTTCTTTGTTTGTTTGTGTAGGTGCGTGGGACTTTTGAGGAGCCTCCTACTGGATTGATACCTTGGTTCTCAAAAACTGAGGGAAATACTTATGCTACTATTGCTGCATCGCCCTTTCCTCTTCAAGGAAAACCAACGCAAGCTCAAGACGTAGCAAGAAGGATTTCTGGCACCGTTGCCGGGGAGGTCTTCGCTCAAGTCAAGACATACCAAGTACCCATCACAAACTCATCTCCCTCGCATTTACATTATTTGCCATTTGCCTCTTGTTTTCCTCTCCCCCACTTCACCCTTGCCATTTTATTCGCCCTCTCTTTCCCAATCTCCTCTCTCTTTCGCTTGCCTTTTTCTGTTTGCTTGTGTGTTGGATTACTTGTCGCGATGGTGCAAGATAATACGAAATTGTGTGATTTCTCTAATACCAATAATAATGATTTCCTTAGTACTCTGATTGCTCCTCTTAATGATGTCGAGTCTTGTGAAATCAATACTGCTTTGCTGAATCTTGTTATGAAAGATCAATTCGCCGGCCTTCCTAGTGAAGATGCCGCTACCCATTTAAACAACTTTGTTGATTTGTGTGAGATGCAAAAGAAGAAAGATATGGATAATGGTATTGTTAAATTGAAGTTATTTCCGTTTTCACTTAGAGATCATGCTAAAGTTTGGTTTTCGTCTTTACCTAAGAATAGTATTGATTCATGGAACAAGTGGATGCTTTTATCTCTAAGTATTTTCCTCTTGCTAAGATCATCACTCTTAGGAACGATATTATGAATTTTAAACAACTTGATCATGAGCATGTTGCCCAATCTTGGGAAAGAATGAAATTGATGATTTGCAATTGCCCTACTCATGGTTTAAATTTATGGATGATCATACAAATTTTTTATGCCGGATTGAATTTTGCTTCTAGAAATCTTTTAGATTCGGCCGCGGGAGGCACGTTTATGGAATCACCTTAGGAGAAGCTATGAAACTCCTTGATAATATTATGGCTAATTATTCTCAATGGCAGACCGAAAGATCTACTAGTAAAAAAGTGCATGCTATAGAAGAAATTAATGTTTTGAGTGGAAAGATGGATGAACTTATGAAATTGTTTGCTACTAAGAGTGCTCCTATTGATCCCAATGATATGCCTTTGTCTACTTTGATTGAGAATAATAATGAATCTATGGATGTGAATCTTGTTGGTAGAAATAGTTTTCGAAACAATGCTTATAGAGGAAACTTTAATCCTAGGCCGTTCCCTAGTAACTCCTCTAATAATTATGGAAATTCCTACAATAATTCTTATGGTAATTTTAATAAGATGCCCACTGATTTTGAGAGTAGTGTGAAAGAATTTATGATCTCTCAAAAGAATTTTAATGCCTTGCTTGAAGAAAAATTGCTCAAAGTTGATGATTTGGCTAGGAACGTTGATAGACTCTCGCTTGATGTTGATTCTTTGAAACTTAGATCTACTCCTCCTAAGCATGATATCAATGAGTCTCTCAAAGCTATGATAATTTCCATTGATGAGTGCAAAGAGAGAACCGCTAGATTGCGTGCTAAGAAAGATTGCTTTATAAAAGCATGTTCTTCTAGTTTTCATGAAAATAATGATGAAGATCTTAAAGTTATTGATGTGTCCCCTATTAGATCTTTGTTTTGAAATATGAATCTTAATAATGATGGGACTGGAGATGAGTCAACTTTAGTTAAAAGGCGTCCCAATGATTCGAAGTTTTTAGATCTTGATACTAAATTTGGTAAAAGTGGGATTGGAGAGGTCAAGACTTTAAATAGCATTGAACCCACTATCTTGGATTTCAAGGAATTTAATTATGATAATTGTTCTTTATAAGATTGTATTTCCTTGTTGTAATCCGTTGTGAATTCTCCTCATGCTTATAGTCAAAATAAAGCTTTTACCAAACATATTGTTGATGCCTTGATGCAATCTTTTGATAAAAACTTAATTTGGAAGTTTATATACCTAGAAAACTTTATGATGAGTGGGAACCTACTATAAAGATTTAAATTAAAGATCATGGGTGTTATGCTTTATGTGATTTGGGTGCTAGTGTTTCTACGATTCCGAAAACTTTATGTGATATTCTAGGTTTCCATGATCTTGATGATTGCTCTTTAAATTTGCACCTTGCGGATTACACCATTAAAAAGCCAATGGGAAGGATCAATGATGTTCTCATTGTTGCAAATAGAAATTTGGTGCCCGTAGATTTTATCGTTCTTGATATAGATTGCAATCTTTCTTGCCCTATTATTCTTGGTAGACCTTTCCTTAGAACGATTGGTGCGATTATTGATATGAAGGAAGGGAATATTAGATTCCAATTTCCATTAAGGAAAGGCATGGAGCACTTTCCAAGAAAGAAAGTTAAATTACCTTATGAATCTATCATGCGAGCTACTTATGAATTGAGTGCCAAAGATGTAACTACTTAGATCTATCCTCGCTTTTATGCCTAGCTAGGGGCGTTAAACGATAGCGCTAGTTGGGAGGCAACCCAATTTTATTTGTGTTTTTTGTTTTTGTTTCTGTTTAGTAATAAATTTTTCATCTACCTTCAGTTTAGATGTGTTTTTATGTTTTAATTAGTGTTTGTGCCAAGTAGAACCTATAGGATAACCTATGGTGATAGTTAATTTGATTCTGCTGAAAAACAGAAACTTTGCGCGCACGAAAATAATTTTGTTAATTCACAGAAACGTGCTTTTGCGTTGATTCTTTTTGCTGTAGATCAATAGACAAATTTTCCAGGACTTCCTATTTTGGTAGGATTTTTCAAGTTCCAGAAGTATTCGAGAGTTACAGATTGCTACAGACTGTTTTTTTTTGACAGATTCTCTTTTTCGTGTGTTGTTTGCTTATTTTGATGCATCTATGGCTAGTATTAAGTGGTATGAACCATAGAGAACTTGGAATACAGTAGGTTTAACACCAATATAAATAAATAATGAGTTCATTACAGTACCTTATGTGGTGGTTTTTCTTTCTTTCACTAACGGAGCTTATGAGATTTCCTGTTGAGTTTTGTGTTGTGAAGTTTTCAAGTTTTGGGTAAAGATTTGATGGACTATGGAATAAGGAGTGGCAAGAGCCTAAGATTTGGGATGCCCAAGGCACCCCAAGATATTCAAGAATAGCCAGAAGCCTAAGCTTGGGGATGCCCCCGGGAAGGCATCCCCTCTTTCGTCTTCGTTTATCGGTAACTTTACTTGGAGCTATATTTTTATTCGCCACATGATATGTGTTTTGCTTGGAGCGTCTTGTATTATATTAGTCTTTTCTTTTTATTTTACCACAATCATCCTTGCTGTACACACCTATTGGGAGAAGCCCACTTGATTAGAATTTATTAGAATACGCTATGTGCTTCACTTATACCTTTTGAGCTAGATAGTTTTTGCTCTAGTGCTTCACTTATATCTTTTAGAGCACGGCGGTGGCTTAATTTTGTAGAAATTGTTAGTCTCTCATGCTTCACTTATATTATTTTGAGAGTCTTTTAGCACAGCATGGTATTTTCTATGGTTATGAATTTGGTCCTAGAATGATGAGCATCCAAGTTGGGTATAATAAAAACTATCATAGAAAGTGCATTAAAACACTAGGATCAATTTTATGCTTGATAACTGTTTTGAGATATAAAGGTGGTAATATTGGAGTCATGCTAGTGGGTAATTATGAAATTGAGAAATACTTGTGTTGAAGTTGGAAAGTCCCGTAGCATGCATGTATGGTAAAAGTTGTGTGACAAATTTGTGGCATGAGGTGCTCTTTTGATTGCCTTCCTTATGAGTGGAGGTTGGGATCGCGAGATGGTTAACTCCTACCAACCCTTCCCCTAGGAGCATGCGTAGTAGTACTTTGCTTCGAGGGCAAGTAAATTTTTGCAATAAGTATATGAGTTCTTTATGACTAATGTGAGTCCATGGATATACGCACACTCACCCTTCCACTTTGCTAGCCTCTATTGTGCCGCGCAACTTTCGCCGGTATCATGCACCCATTATTTACCTTCCTCAAAATAGCCACCATACCTACCTATTATGGCATTTCCATAGCCACTCCGAGATATATTGCCATGCAACTTTCCACCGTTCCGTTATTATGACACGCTCCATCATTGTCATATTGCTCTTTGCATGATCATGTAGTTGACATCGTATTTGTGGCAAGGCCACCCTCATAATTTCCATACATGTCACTCTTGATTCATTGCATATCCCGGTACACCGCCGGAGGCATTCATATAGAGTCATATTTTGTTCTAATTGTTGAGTTGTAATTCTCGAGTTGTAAATCAGTAAAAGTGTGATGATCTTCATTATTAGAGCATTGTCCCAAGTGAGGAAAGAATGATGAAGACTATGATTCCCCCACAAGTCGGGATGAGACTTCGGACTTCAAAAAAAGAGAAAGGCCAAATAAAAAAAGGGAAAGGCCAAATAAAAAAAGAAAAAAATGAGAGAAAAAGAGAGAAGGGACAATGCTACTATCTCTTTTCCACACTTGTGCCTCAAAATAGCACCATGATCTTCATGATAGAGAGTCTCTTGTGTTGTCACTTTCATATACTAGTGGGAAGTTTTCATTATAGAACTTGGCTTGTATATTCCAATGACGGGCTTCCTCAAAATGCCCTAGGTCTTCGTGAGCAAGCAAGTTGGATGCACACCCACTTAGTTTCTTTTGTTGAGCTTTCATATATTTATAGCTCTAGTGCATCCGTTGCATGGCAATCCCTACTCACTCACATTGATATCTATTGATGGGCATCTCCATAGCCCGTTGATACGCCTAGTTGATGTGAGACTATCTTCTCCCTTTTTGTCCTCACAACCACCATCATATACCACCATAGTGCTATGTCCATGGCTTGCGCTCATGTATTGCGTAAGAGTTGAAAAAGCTGAAGCGCGTTAAAAAGTATGAACCAATTGCTTGGCTGAAACCGGGGTTGTGCATGGTGGGAGTATTTTGTGTAATGAAAATGAAGCATGGCCTAGCTATATGATTTTGTAGGGATAAGCTTTCTTTGGCTATGCTATTTTGATAGGACATGATTATTTGTTAGTATGCTTCGAAGTATTATTATTTTTATATTTTATAAGCTTTTATCTTGAATCATTTGGATCTGAACAATCATGCCACAATAAAGAAAATTACATTGAGAATTATGATAGGTAGCATTCCACATCAAAAATTCTATTTTTATCATTTACCTACTCGAGGATGAGCAGGAATTAAGCTTGGGGATGCTTGATACGTCTCCAACGTATCTATAATTTTTGATTGTTCCATGCTATTATATTCCCCGTTTTGGATGTTTATGGGCTTTACTTTACACTTTTATATCATTTTGGGACTAACCTACTAACTGGGGGCCCAGCCCGTATTGCTGTTTTTTTGTCTATTTTAGTGTTTCGAAGAAAAGGAATATCAAACGGAGTCCAACCGGAATGAAACCTTCAGGAGCGTGATTTTTGGAACAAACGTGATCTAGAGGACTTGGAGTGCAAGTCAAGAAGCAGTCGAGGCGGCCACGAGGGTGGTGGGCGCCCCCCCCCCCTACTGGGCGCGCCCCCCTATCTCGTGGGCCCCTTGGGCGTCCACCGACCTACTTCTTCCTCCTATATATACCCACGTACCCCGAGAACATCAGAACAGGCCACGAAAACCTAATTCCACCGCCGCAACCTTCTGTATCCGCGAGATCCCATATTGGAGCCTTCGCCGGCGCTCCGCCGGAGGGGGAATCGACCACGAAGGGCTTCTACATCAACAACATAGCCCCTCTGATGAGTTGTGAGTAGTTTACCACAGACCTTCGGGTCCATAGTTATTAGCTAGATGGCTTCTTCTCTCTCTTTGGATCTCAATGCCATGTTCTCCTTGATCTTCTTGGAGATCTATTCGATGTAACTCTTTTTGCGGTGTGTTTGTCGAGATCCGATGAATTGTGGGTTTATGATCAAGTTTATCTATGAGAAATATTTGAATCTCCTCTGAATTCTTTTATGTGTGATTAAGTTATCTTTGCAAGTCTCTTCGAATTATCAGTTTGGTTTGGCCTACTAGATTGATCTTTCTTGCAATGGGAGAAGTGCTTAGCTTTGGGTTCAATCTTGCGGTGTCCTTTCCCAGTGACAGCAGGGGCAGCAAAGCACGTAATGTATTGTTGCCATCGAGGATAAAAATATGGGGTTTATATCATATTGCATGAGTTTATCCCTCTACATCATGTCATCTTTCCTAATGCGTTACTCCGTTCTTTATGAACTTAATACTCTAGATGCATGCTGGATAGCGGTCGATGTGTGGAGTAGTAGTAGTAGATGCAGGCAGGAGTCGGTCTACTTGTCACGGACGTGATGCCTATATACATGATCATGACTAGATAATCTCATAATTATTCGCTTTTCTATCAATTGGTCGACAGTAATTTGTTCACCCACCGTAATACTTATGCTATCTTGAGAGAAGCCACTAGTGAAACCTATGGCCCCCGGGTCTATCTTCTATCATATAAGCTTTCAATCTACTTTTTTTTTGCATCTTTACTTTTCCAATCTATATTATAAAATACTAAAAATATATTTATCTTATCATACTATCTCTATAAGATCTCACTTTCGCAAGTGGCCGTGAAGGGATTGACAACCCCTTTATTGCGTTGGTTGCGAGTTCTTTGTTTGTTTGTGTAGGTGCGTGGGACTTTTGAGGAGCCTCCTACTGGATTGATACCTTGGTTCTCAAAAACTGAGGGAAATACTTACGCTACTATTGCTGCATCACCCTTTCCTCTTCATGGAAAACCAACGCAAGCTCAAGACATAGCAGCCATATAATCACTCAACTGTCCAATCATATAAGCATTACTTTTTAATTGTCTACCAATATAAGCATTGAAATTTTCTTGTCTAGCCATAAAGTCATCAAATTCATCCAAGCATTGGCTAGCAAACTTAGTAGACGGGATTTCAACTTTATCATATCTATAGAGAGAATTTACCTTTACTACCTGTGTTGGGTTATCAAGACCATGTGTTTCTTCAATAGGTGGTATATTAAGGCCATGTATTTATTCAACAGGAGGTAAATTCTTAACATCTTCAGCTTTAATATCTTTTTCTTTCATAGACTTCTTTGCCTCTTGCATATCTTCAGGACTGAGAAAGAAAACACCTCTTTTCTTCGGAGTTGGCTTAGGAGTTGGTTCAGGAGTTGGCTCAGGGAGTGTCCAATTGTTTTGATTAGTCAACATATTATTCAATAGCAATTCAGCTTGATCGACTGTTCTTTCCCTAAAAACACAACCAACACAACTATCCAAGTGGTCCTTGGAAGCATTGGTTAGTCCATTATAAAAGATATCAATTATTTCATTTTTCTTAAGAGGATGATCAAGCAAAGCATTAAGTAATCGGAGAAGCCTTCCCCAAGCTTGTGGGAGACTCTCTTCTTTAATTTGCACAAAATTATATATTTCCCTCAAGGCAGCTTGTTTCTTATGAGCAGGGAAATATTTAGCAGAGAAGTAATAAATCATATCCTGGGGACTACGCACACAACCAGGATCTAAAGAATTAAACTAGGTTTTAGCATCACCCTTTAATGAGAATGGAAATGTCTTCAGGATATAATAGTAGCGAGATTTCTGATCATTAGTGAACAGGGTGGCTATATCATTCAATTTAGTAAGATGTGCCACAACAGTTTCAGATTCATAGCCATAAAAAGGATCAGATTCAACAAAAGTAATTATCTCAGGGTCGACAGAGAAATCATAATCCTTATCAGTAACACAGATAGGTGAAGTAGCAAAAGCAGGGTCATATTTCATTCTAGCATTCAGAGACTTTTGCTTAAGCTTAGCTAATAACTTCTTAAGATGAGATCTATCATTGCAAGCAAGAAAATCTCTAGCAGTTTCTTCATCCATAACATAACCCTCAGGAACAATAGGCAATTCATATCTAGGGGGAGAATCTTCATCATCACTTTCCTCAATAATACAGTTTCAATTATTTCATTCTCTCTAGCCCTAGCAAGTTCTTCATCAAGATATTCACCTAATGGCACAGTAGTATCAAGCATAGAAGTAGTTTTCATCATAAGTATCATGCATAGTAGAAGTGGCATCATCAATAACATGCGACATATCAGAATTAATAGCAGAAGCAGGTTTAGGTGTCGCAAGCTTACTCATAACAGAAGGAGAATCAAGTGTAGAGCTAGATGGCAGTTCCTTACCTCCCCTCATAGTAGAGGGATAAATCTTAGTTCTTTCATCCTTCAAGTTCCTCATAGTGATCAGCAGATATAAATCCCAAGTGACTCAAAGAATAGAGCTATGCTCCATGGCAACGGCGCCAGAAATTAGTCTTGATAACCCACAAGTATAGGGTATCGCAATAGTTTTCGAGGGTAGAGTATTCAACCCAAATTTATTGATTCGACACAAGGGGAGCCAAAGAATATTCTCAAGTATTAGCAGTTGAGTTGTCAATTCAACCACACCTGGATAACTTAGTATCCACAGCAATGTATTTAGTAGCAAAGTAGTATGGAAGTAACGGTAACAGTAGCAAAATAACAGTAGAAGTTTTGTAGTAATTGTAACAGCAGCAACGGTAAAGTAAATAAGCAAAGAGCAATATGTGAAAAGCTCGTAGGCATTGGATCAGTGATGGATAATTATGTCGGATGTGGTTCCTCATGTAATAGTTATAACATAGGGTGACACAGAACTAGCTCCAATTCACCAATGTAATGTAGGCATGTATTCCGAATATAGTCATACATGCTTATGGAAAAGAACTTGCATGACATCTTTTGTCCTACCCTCCCGTGGCAGCGGGGTCCTAATGGAAACTAAGGGATATTACGGCCTCCTTTTAATAGAGTACTGGACCAAAGCATCAACACTTAGTGAATACATGAACTGCTCAAACTACGGTCATCACCGGTAAGTATCCCGATTATTGTCACTTTGGGGTTAACGGATCATAACACATAATAGGTGACTATAGACTTGCAAGATAGGATCAAGAACTCACATATATTCATGAAAGCATAATAGGTTCAGATCTGAAATCATGGCACTCGGGCCCTAGTGACAAGCATTAAGCATAGCAAAGTCATAGCAACATCAATCTCATAACATAGTGGATACTAGGGATCAAACCCTAACAAAACTAACTTAATTACATGGTAAATCTCATCCAACCCATCACCGTCTAGCAAGCCTACGATGGAATTACTCATGCATGGCGGTGAGCATCATGAAATTGGTGATGGAGGATGGTTGATGATGACGATGGTGTCGAATCCCCCTCTCCCGAGCCCCGAACGGACTCCAGATCAGCCCTCCCAAGAGAGTTAAGGGCTTGGCGGCGGCTCCGTATCGTAAAACGTGATGAATCTTTCTCTCTGATTTTTTCCTCCTGAACATGAATATATGGAGTTGGAGTTGAGGTCGGTGGAGCTTCAGGGGGCCCACGAGGCAGGGGGCACGCCCTAGGGGGGCGCCCCCCACACTCGTGGACAGGGTGTGGGCCCCCTGACATTGATTCTTTCTCCAATATTTTTTATTAATTCCAAAAGGTTGCTCCGTGGATTTTCAGGTCATTCCGAGAACTTCTATTTCTGCACAAAAATAAGACCATGGCAGTTCTGCTGAAAACAGCGTCAGTTCGGGTTAGTTCCATTCAAATCATGCAGGTTAGAGTCCAAAACAAGGGCAAAAGTGCTTGGAAAAGTAGATACGACAGAGACGTATCACTAGCTACAAAGAGAAGAGGATCGTGAAGGTGTAAAACACGAACAGAGATCATAATTCATTATAAAAAAGTGGATTCAGATATTTGAAGAAGATATCATAGTGTTTTAAACCGACGCATGCATGAATGGATATATATAGTGGTGATACACATGGTGTGGTTATTAACATGTTATACTACATATAATATATAGAACATTGATTATAATTTGGGATAATGTGTGGCTTTTGCAGCTCAGGGCTAAATACTTGTGATAATGTAGGGGGCGGGGCACTATACTTTGTGTGATAAACACGGGGTATGTATGGAACATGGTTTAGATTACGAATATCTTGTTAGTACATAAAATGTACTATTATTTGGAATCAACATCAACTGTATTCAAAAAATTGAATTCAAGTTCATATAGTACACATAGTTCACATCTATCTCTGTAGTAATCATGTGGTGTGTTGTTAATGTAATACACGAATGATGGTTTAAGTTGGCAACAATCATGATTATAGATTCCTATTCAAATATAGAAACAAATTCAAATTTAGTTTGAATTGCAGCGGTAGTATAGAGATTTGGAATGCACTAAAATGTTGGTATGAGTAGGTTACATGCATTATACAGCCAGCAAAAAATTTAATTGGACATAACATGGATTCATAGCTTTGAATAGCATTTGTACAGTAAAATGGGAAAAGACTCTCTCTTTGTGTGGTGTGAATAGTTTTATTTTTTTCATTGAGGGAAGTGCGAATTGATTTGGTACGTACAATATTACACATTAGGCTTGTCCCTAAAATTCAACCCGCGCCTTGTTATATCCCGAAAATTCAGATATTGTGCTCCCAAAACTCGCTCCTTCACAACCCGCATCTTGCTATCCCGAAATTACAACGCGCGCGAAAACTCCTTCCAGCTGCCAAATCCCGACATGCAAACTCCCCCTTCTAACGCTGAGCCGAAAGGGCCGCTAGTTCAAATCGGTGGGGGTACTTTTGTAACACACCCTACATTTTGGACAAGCGTGTCCCTAAGTCATGGTTCCCCCCTCCCATTGCCTCCTTTTCGCCATTCGAAATCCCAGGCCCCATAACCTCTCTATTCTAGTCGCGAAACCCCACCCTCCTTCGTACGCCACCCCACCACTGCCCAGCCGGAGCCTCTTCCCCGATGACGTCGTCCACCACAAATGCTCGATGTCCCTCATCCATCTCCCCGGATGCGGATCCGTCGTCCCGCCAGTTCAGCCGCCCCATCCTCCACCTCCAAGTAGTTGCTCCGATGATCGCCATGTCTATCACGGCCGCTCCATCCCCACAGCACCGCCTTAACCTGCCCCACCGGAACCGCAACATCCTCACTGACTCCTTGGACGAAGCCAAGGCCTACTCGGCGAGCACCAAAGAGGTTGTACACTCTTTGCATCACACCTTTCTCCTTAACTCGACCTCCCGACGCCGATGGTGCTCCATCCCGCACCCCATGGTGCGGCTACCTCGAAGCCGGCGCCGCGGGTGACATCGCCATGGCGGCTCTCCCCTAGTGCGAGGCCCCTTCGGTGGCAGCGTCCATACTAGCCGGATCTGCTACTGTTGCTCCGGCCCTCGCTCGCGCTGCTGCTGCTCCAGCCCTCGCTCGCTCGCTCGCGTTGCTGCTCTGCTCTCCCCCTCACTCATGCTGCTGCTGCTGCTGCTCAGCTCTTGCTCTCGCTGGCGCTACTGAGGCTGGTACACGGGCTGCTGCTACACGAGTTGTTGCTCTGGCTTTAGTTTGCGCTGCTCCTCCAGACGCTACTGCTCCGGCTGCTATCTGCTACTGTGTTCACCGTCGATCGCCTGCTGATTTAGATCACTGATTCTGTACTACTAGTGCTCGAGCAGCCTAAACTACATGTGAAGTGCCTCTCTGCTACTAGTGCGTTCAGTTTCGACAGTAACATTCAGATTCCACAGTAAATTTCAGTTTCAATAGTTAAGTCCAGAGTCAATAGTTTTTACCTCATCTGTTGTAGTCAGGTGTTCTTTGGTGATGTAAATTCTACATCTATCTCTTTTTGGTAATGTATTTTACATCATCTATTGGACATGATATTAGAATCCCACTTGAGATTAACAATGTCTGTCTTGTACAGCTTCAGCCTCGACATCTTACGGCTCGCCGAAGCTGCTGCAACGACGAAACCATCCATCACAACGGAGCAGTGCCCTAGACGCTGATACGTCTCCAACGTATCTATAATTTTTTATTGTTCCATGCTATTATATTACCCGTTTTGGATGTTTATGGGCTTTACTATACACTTTTATATCATTTTTGGGACTAACCTACTAACCGGAGGCCCAGCCCGAATTGTTGTGTTTTTGCCTATTTTAGTGTTTCGAAGAAAAGGAATATCAAATGGAGTCCAAACGGAATGAAACCTTCGGGAGCGATCTTTTTGGAACAAACGCAATCCAGGATGCTTGGAGTGGACGTCAAGAAGCAGCCGAGGCGGCCACGAGGGTGCAGGGTGCGCCCTAGGGGGGTGGGCGCGCCCCCCACCCTCGTGGGCCCCTCGTGGCTCCCCTGACTGACCTCCTTTGCCTATATATACTTGCATACCCTGAAAACATCCAGGAGCACCACGAAACCCTATTTCCACCGTCGCAACCTTCTGTACCTGTGAGATCCCATCTTGGAGCCTTTTTTGGTGCTCCGTCGGAGGGGTAATCGATCACGGAGGGCTTCTACACCATCGCCAAGGCCTCTCCGATGAGTTGTGAGTAGTTTACCACAGACCTTCGGGTCCATAGTTATTAGCTAGATGGCCTCTTCTCTCTCTTTGAATCTCAATACAATGTTCTCCTCGATCTTCTTGGAGATCTATTCGATGTAACTCTTTTTGCGGTGTGTTTGTCAAGATCCGGTGAATTGTGGGTTTATGATCAAGTTTATCTATGAGAAATATTTGAATCTCCTCTGGATTCTTTTATGTATGATTGGTTATCTTTGCAAGTCTCTTCGAATTATCAGTTTGGTTTGGCCTACTTGATTGATCTTTCTTGCAATGGGAGAAGTGCTTAGCTTTGGGTTCAATCTTGCGGTGTTCTTTCCCAGTGACAGCAGGGGCAGCAAGGCACGTATTGTATTGTTGCCATCGAGGATAAAAAGATGGGGTTTATATCATATTGCTTGAGTTTATCCCTCTACATCATGTCATCTTGCCTAATGCGTTACTCTGTTCTTATGAAATTAATACTCTAGATGCATGCTGGATAGCGGTCGATGTGTGGTGTAATAGTAGTAGATGCAGAATCGTTTCGATCTACTTGTTGAGGATGTGATGCCTATATACATGATCATGCCTAGATATTCTCATAACTATGCACTTTTCTATCAATTGCTCGACAGTAATTTGTTCACCCACCGTAATACTTATGCTATCTTGAGAGAAGCCACTAGTGAAACCTATGGCCCCCGGGTCTATTTTCCATCATATAAGTTTCCAATCTACTTTATTTTGCAATCATTACTTTTCAATCTATATCATAAAAATACCAAAAATATTTATCTTATCTTATTATCTCTATCAGATCTCACTTTCGCAAGTGGCCGTGAAGGGATTGACAACCCCTTTATCGCGCTGGTTGTGAGGTTCTTGTTTGTTTGTGTAGGTACGAGGGACTTGCGTGTAGCCTCCTACTAGATTGATACCTTGGTTCTTAAAAACTAAGGGAAATACTTACGCTACTTTGCTGCATCACCCTTTCCTCTTCAAGGGAAAACCAACGCAGTGCTCAAGAGGTAGCAGATGCCGTCTACAGATTCCTTAGCTCTTCCTCCACACCTCCGACAGCCACCTCTGCATCAACTTCTTTGGTGACCAACCCAATGATGCTGAGGTTGACATGTCTACGGCAAAGAGGTTGCGCACTTGTTGCATCACTTATTACTATACATTCATGTCCATCCATTAGGGCTATTTTGGTTCAAAGGAAAAACTGAAGGAAAAACATAGCAATAGGAAATTTTCCTATGGCACTCTACTATTCAATTGTTCATGCATTTTCTTGAAAGGAATGGAGAAAAACATCCACCTGGACCTACTTTTCAAAATCCTATGCATGAAAACAAGACCAAGTGCATTAGTGGCAGAATAACATTCTAACTGTACCCGCTTTCATGTGGTTTCACTTTAATTTGGCCATGTTTCTTTGCATTCCTCTGCTCTTCCAATTCTTGTGAACCAAACACCCAAGTTGACAGAAATCATGTGTTTACAAATGCTCTGTTTCCCACATGCATTCCTATCCTATTAGGGTGTTTTTCCTATCCCTACGTTTTTAGAATCCTGCAAGCCAAAGGAGCCCTTACAAAATTACTTCAGTTACAGGTAGGTGTCGAAGAAAACTTTGTGTGGTTTGTCCTGCTCCTGCTGCGACATCGTCCACCTCACCCGAGCTACTCCATCGACAGAAGCATCCACCAAACTAGACATCACAACTCCTGACCGTCTTTCGCCGCCTCATATCTCCTTCCCTGCCGCCGGCACCCACCACAACGGCATCACCATCATCGACTCAGCAGATGAACCTAAGGAGTACACAAGTCCACAAGAGAGGTCGCACTCTTTTGTTTTTTCTTATATTATGCATTGCTTAATATTACTTGCTACTTTATTATCATGTTCACCTCTTAGACTCCAAGTCGGGTCCAAATTAATGTTCAAAGTTGAGTTTTAAAATTTGTTGTGGGGTACATATTGAGGCAGCAATGAATAGTATGTCTGTCTATTATCTGGCACATATCGAGGCAGCAATGAATAGTATATCTGCCTATGTTGTTCATCTTGGGTGGGAAAGAAAGAGTAAAGCAATCATCATCTGTCTTTTTATTAAATTAAATCTATCAACAGACTACTATCATTATTTTTGGATCCATCCACTGGTTGTTACCATCACTCTAGATTTCCGCATACTCTCCTTACATAATATCACTATATTTTTTTCGTATGCATGTCAGATATTTTACACAGTCATGCTGAACATGTAGATAAAAAGAGAAGAGTTTTGCGCGGCATTACAATGTCATGCAGACATTGCTCCATGGCGTGTTCAATGGCAAACACTCCCCCCTCCCCAGATTGTAATCCAGATGAAGATATCTGTTTTGAGGGGGATTTAGATGCAGCTGACCACTCCTATTTACCCCCCAAGGTGTTTTCTCTAACTTGGCATGATGTTGTTAGTCATATCATGCATATGTTGCCTTGCAGTGCCTACTTTCGACATCATATATGTCATCTTCTTAGTTTAGACATGTTCTGTAATGCCACCTGTTTAGTTTCTATATCATATATGGGAATTATGCAGTCTAGGGGTGGGCATTTGGTAGAAACAGAAAAATCGGTTTTTACCGTTCTTTTTTTCTAACTTCTCTTATCAAAACCAAAAATGACAGTACAAAACAACTAACCAATAGTTCGGTTAACCGACCAATTCGATTCGGTTCCAGATTATACCGATTGGTTGCATTGTTGCTGAAAAGTTATTGCGAACGCTTCTTATGTGAAAACCCTGACTTCTGAGCACCTTATATAGCTGAGCCCCTTCTCCATTGAAGCATTGCTAACCGATGTGGGACTAAACAACTAACACTCCAGCCGCTGCACCCTCCATCAGTCAACGGAAGTAGAAGTACTGGTTGTTATATTTGGGCCATGAAATTCCGTGGACGGGCCCTATCAGCGGCTGGAGTATATGGGCCATGCATGGGCCGTGGACACACTCAGCTGCCGTGAGCGGTTGGCGCCTGCCATAAAAAAAATTTGGCGAGACGAGCGTCCGAGCGGGAGCCTCGACTGACATTGTGTGTACTTTGATTTTTCCATCGGTATGCAGTTAAATACCAAACCTGCCGAATCCAATTCGGTTATTAAACATAAAAACCGATTTTAAATATACCAGCAGCAAAAACCAAAAATTCGGTTTTTTTGGTTTCGGCATTGGTTCGGTGTTCGGTTGGTCGGTTTTTATGCCCACCCCTAATGCAGTCTCATCTCTTTTAGCCAGCCATAATATATGTGAAATATACAATGCCATCATGTTTAACTAGGCATCATATATTTCAAAGATATATTTCCCATCCTTTTCTTCATTACATTTCCATTTGTCGATAATGTTTGTAGATTAAACTACTCTTCCTGTGAATCAACCATTTGAGTGGGTGATGGAAAAATCTGGAGTGAAAAGAAGGTCTTCAGAGCAGACAGTGCTACCTGTCGAAGCAGATCTCTTGCTGGGTCATGATAGCTCCTCGGAGATGGATTCAGAGACAGATGACAAGTCCTATTCCCCCACCGAGGTGTATGCTCTAACTTGGCACGGTTATACTGCTCATATCATGCATATGGTGTCTTGCATTGCATAGTTTAGACATCATATACACAATATTCAACACCATGTTCTTAGTTCAGACATCATATACGCGAATGCCCTCTACTTAGCATATAAATCACATATGTGAATTAAATCATGCGATCCTGATTACTTAGATAACATGTATGTGAATTATCTCATGTGAACCTGTTTACTAAAGACATCATATAATTATCTCATGCCATCCTGTTTAGTTAGTCATCATATCTTTGAATTATGTCATGCTATGCTATCCAGACATCATATATGTGAAATTATGTCATGCTATCCTTTTTAGTTAAACAATATACATGTCAACTATTTCATGCCCTGTTTTTTCCACACTATCTATTGCATCTATCTCTCATACAATGTCTGTACATTCAACTATGCTTCCTGTTTATCAGCCATTTGAATTGGAGCGGGTGATTGTAGTATCTAGTGGAGTAAAAACACGGTCTTCAAATAAAACAGTACTACCTCTTGGTGGAGATAGCACCCTGGTGTACATGCACGAGAACCAGCCCTACCACACATAACCCAGACTCTCGCAGATTGTACCCCTACTACGATGGATAGAGAACCAGCTTCACCCTATCTAACCCCAACCCCAGCAGATAATAACCCAGTTCCTATTGACACAGCACCATCTCCACCACAGAGCTCCCAAACAAGAGCAGTTAGTAAGGCAGCTCCACTGCCCAAAGTGCCAGTACTACCACAGCAAACCCCAACTCCGCCAGTTAGTACACCTATTCCTGTGGAGGAAGCACAACCAGCCATTCGTATTTTTAGCATCTATCGCATTTGATGTTGGTAAATCCTATGTGCGTTTCTTCCCATCATGGAAATATTATACTGAAGAAGAAGGAAAATGCCAGTTGCAGGTGTTTGTCCAAGAGTTATGTGTAAGTAATGTTATTCATGGTAATTACTTTGCTTTGTCCCAAAAATTCTACCTCCATGATGGTTATAATATAGCAAATTTTCCATTTTTCTCCATAGAGAAGGACCGATTTGGAAACTCAGGATGAGGTAACCTGTGCAAATACCTCTGCTATCTTCAAGAATGCTTGGTGGCAGTATCGGAATTACCTGAAGAAAATGTACTTCAGTGGCAAAGAAAATCATCAAATTCCCTTATGTTCTCCTGAGACACATTTACTGGACGATGACTGGGAACGCCTTGTTCTGTACTGGTCCCGAACCAAGAATGTGGTAAGGTCTATGAGCTCATTTTTTATTTTTAAGTACTATATGTCTGCGTCTTACCATACTCGGTTCATGTAGAACAAGTGCTTAAACCTGAAGAACAAATGTTCTCATTTAAGATTCCATTGCTATCGTGCATACTGCTTTGCTCTTGTATCACTGTATTTACTCATACAAACTTATTTTTAAATTGAAGGATCCAATCGAAACTCCAATGGCACAACAGGTATGTTTACGCATGTTTCTTTAACAGGTTTGCTCTTAGAAATAGCTCTGTTGATTTCAATTTCAATTGTGTATACAGTTGACTTCTCATATCATGCACATTACTAGTATCACAACAGAGCCAATAGTGTTGTTGTACATGTAGACCCGTGGTACCCATCTTAAATCTTGTTGTGCCGTGTAGTTTCCCATGCTTTGTATTCTTTCAGTGTTGCTTTGTCTTAAACTGATATGATTTGAACCGTGTCTCTATTTTGATTTGGCAAGACAATGCAATGAGCATAGGACATAGATATATGTTTGTTTGATGCTTTTATTATGTACTACTTGGCAATAGAAGACTTGGTAGTTTAATCATGTCCACCTTACTAATGAACTGGTTCACCGAAATGAGTTTCATATACTAGTACATGCTAAACCTGTTATGTGTCTGCTTGTTTCTTCTTTGAGAGTGCTGACAGAATATTGGGGAAGAGTGCCTTATTAAGCAATGGTAAAGGAAGTAATGCATATAAGGTTCAGGATAGTGAGACATCCTTGTTGGTGTCCAGCAAAGCTGATAAAACAGCTAAGGAAAACTATCTTGAAGACAGTGAGACAACCCCAAAGTCATGTCTTGGTTTAGTGTTCGAGTTACTGGCCACTACCACTGGCACAAGCTATTCAAACTCACAGTCTGAATCAGCTCAGTTTCTTGAGTCTCAACTACAAGCTGAAAGACATCGATCAGTTGTGCTACGACAAGAAGCCGAAGGACTGTGGAAGTCCCTGGAGCATTCAGATGCATACTTTCTGGTGCAACAGCAAGCGTTGGAGGATTTTAGCGCCCAACAGGACAAAGCTAATAAGCTTGCTAAGCTTATTGCCAGCATGGTGGATACCCAGGATAACCTTTCTTGAGCTCTTCTGAAGTTGTTTCAGTTATGGACTTGTTTTGCTGCCGCATTTATTTGCACTGCTGGCCAATTTAGACGGCCAGTGTATTTAATATGCTGCTTTGTTCCCTATATTTGCACTAGTGGCAAACTTTGATGCGCAGTGGATGTAATATGTGTAATAGCCGTAATAGCCTAGCGCTAGTTGCTTGCTTATTTATTTCCTTATTGTCTTGTTTAGTTGTTTTCTTGTATCACTGCGGTTCTTTTTCGCGTTTTTCTAGTGGCCACAATAACCTATTTTTATAACTAGGCCACAGTAACCATGGCAACACACGGACTGTTGTAACCATGGTCCTGCTACCTTTTGTAGTGACCATGGCCCTCCACGGGCTATACGATCCATGGGCCTTCGACGGGCCGTAGGATCCATGGGCCTTCTACGGGCCGTAGGATCCATGGGCTTTCTAGGGGCCGTAGGATTCATGGGCCTTCTACGGGACGTAGGATCCATGGGCCTTCTATGGGTTTTCTAATCTATGGGCCTTCTACGGGCCGTATAATCGTTTTGCAAAACATGGGTCGTACTATTCATGGACCAATAACGGTCCACAAAATGGGCTCTAAACGGGCTAGAGTGGAAATAGTACGTTAATAGGCCGTATTTGATGACGCTATGAAAATACCCCAATGGGTTAACGTGCCACAAACAAGCCGACTGTAACCATGGGCTGAATTTGGCCCACAAGCGGAACAGGCCAGTAACGGGCCGTAAGTAATCGAATTCTGGAATAATGGGCCGTTACTGGGTATAAAGTGATACACTATTCATAATGGGACAGTTTCATCTCAGGCCTTTAATGGGCCCAGAGTTACAAAGGGCCTCCTATGGGCCGAAAGAAATCATTGGCCATACATGGCCCGGAAGTTACAATGGGCTGGAATCATATTGGACGGCCTAGATGACACTACTCGACCAAATTCCGGTAGGCCGTAACGGGCCGTGAGTTAGCATGTTGTAAATGGGCTATATGCGAACAGGCCGTTAACAGGCTTTCGGTGGGCCAGCCCGCTACCTTTTGACCAAGTCAAAGGGGCTGACCTTTTCACTGGAATGGGCCTCTGTTGGGTCGTGCCACGAGTCGACGTATCATAGGCTCCTTCCGTCCAATGAATGGATGCCATCTGTCCCAATGGTGAGCCGACACGTGGTTCCTCACGCCATTGAGAATTTTACACATGGAAAATCCCCATTGGTCACGACTGTTAACGGGTTATCGGATCCAAACCGGAACCCGATAGCTTAATAGCGACCTGTTATGGTGGATGACATGTGTCAGTCACCCTTGACGAAAGCACTTCTATGACGCGCACTTTATCATCATGGCGTGGACACTTCCGTGATGATAATTTTGGTAATGTCATGGAACACTTCTACGCAGCACATGTATGACTATCTTGATTCTGTCATAAAATCGTCATGGATGTACATGCATGATAAAAAACGTGACCTACTGTGACAAACACGTATAATCACGCAAGTGTATTTTTTTTGTAGTGACATGCCTTTGTCTCTCTTTGACACACATGTCACACCATTCCCCCTTCCCTATACTAGGTTTACATCATTAGTGGCCTCTCTTCTCCACATACACTCACTCCCTCTCACACACACACGCGCGCACAAACACACACAGACACACACAAACACCCATCTATCTGGATCATTCTTTTAAGACACACACCCTTGCATATTCTCTCCAGCTCTAGGTATGTATATATCCCCCCTCTCTCTAGCTCACATGCACACCAAAATTCTCCATCTCTCTAACTCACACATTTCTCCCCATGTCCGCATGTGTATCTCACACACTCACTCTCTGATTATTTCTATGTGTCTCCACGTTACACAACACAAAGCCCCATGCACATGTCTCTCTCTATCCTCTAAACACAGAGACACAAAGAATCTCATTCCCTTAGTCTCTACACATATCACACATGCATGCTATCTCTCTCTCGCACACACATGCTCAACAAAGGTTTTCCTGTGAATAACTTACCGTCTATTCATTAACAGTTGTGGCAGTACGGCGAACATGAGACGTGAAAAAGAATAAATCTACATGTGCATAGACCGCCTAGTATGACTATTAGGACTAGAGCAAGCCAAAAGTGCGCCGCCGTCACCCCCTCCTTATCGGCGACAGGAAAACCTTTGTTTTACACAGTTGAGAAGTCATCGTGCTAAGGCCCCACATGCTCAGCGGTTGAATAGAATGTAGATCCAAGTTTATGGAAACAAGTATAGATAATATGTTTGTATCTCCATACTTATATCTCTTCTCTTATAAAAAAACCGAGTTGGTGATGATGGTATGCCTGCCAGCTTGCAATATAGACCATCCGATCTATATCAGACGGATAGAAATTAAACTAAAAGATACCCGTACCTCTCTCCACATTTGCAGAAAAGGCCTTCCCTCATTCATCCTTATCTCCCACAACCTCATTGTTGAGAAATTAAAACAGGAAGCCTCTAGAAAAAACTGGCATGGCGGTCACTGTTGGCGCCGTCCATCCCCATGCCTCCGCTCAGCCCAACCACCAATCACCACCACGCCCCACTCCTACTCACCTTATCTCTCCTATTTCTCGAGATATTATTAGTTTTTACATACTCCCGCATGGGTCAATCACAGCAGGTGTTTTATAAAAAAATGCATCTTGATGTTCCGTGCAATGCACGGGCATCTTGCTAGTACTCCTATAGAAGACTTAGTTGGTCATGATGGTGTGTCTGCCATCCGTCATTTCTGACCATTAGATATGCATATAACGACTGTGAGGTAAGTTGTTGCCTTTTCTCAACAACATCCCACTTCTCTACCAATTTGCCGAAAAAACCTTAATTAGTATCTTAAAACCAACCACATCCCTCCCTCACCTCACCACAATAGCCCACGGAATATATTCTGATTGAAACACAATATATTTCTAGTGATATATGTATATCACAATTAGAGTGTTTTCTATCAAGTTTTTGAATAAGTATTATTCTAATTATGATCCATTGCAATGCACGTGAACATTGCTAGTATTTCCAACCATGCAAAAAAATGCCAGTATTTCCATAGTTTCGAGTTTTCCTTCAAGATATTAGTCACTCATGGTTGAAATTTAGTTTGAATTACGTAGACATAGGCACTATGTAACTAGCCGTGCTTATTGGCTTCCAAAGCTTAACTTTCACTCCTACTTACAGTATGTAGAGTATTTAAGAAAAAGCTACCACTTTCAACCAGCCCTAGGAAGAAACTATTGTACAAAAAATAGCAAAAACATACCCAAAATTTCTTAATATAAGAGCGTTTTCTACACTAGTCTAGTGTCAAAAACACTCTTATATTATGGGACGGAGGGAGTACTACCTAGTGCCGATTAGGCTCGTTTAAACCCGTTTATGACAGGGTTTGCCCACATGTCCATGCTGACAAGGTAGCTTAAACCAACACATTTTGTTTAACCATTGACACGAGGGACCCACATCTGACCTTCTATCCTGGTCTTTCTCCTCCAATCATTATTTTTCCGAAACATTACTTCAAACGGTTCTTATGTGTGTTCATCGGTGGCGCCGGTGATGAGTGAGCTGCCAGCCGCTCCGCCGGACAGGCCGGACGCCGTGCTGGCCTTCGCATGGGTTGGCTGGCTAGCCCGAGCGAGGCTCATGCGCGAGCAAACCGCCGCGCTGGCCTTCGCTCGAGCCAGATGGCTGGCCTTCGCGCGGTGCGCGCGAGCAAGCCGCCGCACCGCCGTGCCAACCTAGCTAGCAAACCTTGTAGACAAGCAGTTGGATGCATCCGGCAGGGTGTGTGCTATGTTGGCTAGCTAGCGGCCGCGAGCGCCAGACGGAGCTGGCATCCGGGTTGCCGCAAGATGGGTTCCGCGCCGCCGGAGCTTTTGACCTAGCCTTCTGCCGGCGGCGGTAGCTGCGTTCCATGGCCGAGGATGACTAGGTGGACGGGCCGGAGGTAGGAGGTCACTCGGGGATTTTTGTCCAGACTGACATGTAGGTCCCACAAGTCATAATGCCTAACTTGTCGGTCGAATAGAAGGCGTTGACTTAAGGGGCGACATGGGTTGAAACATGCCTATAATGGCACTTTGTCGAGTAGCCGTTTCTTGGTAGGGCTGGTTGGTAAGTGGTAGTAGTTTCTTGGTATTAGTGGTTTCTTGTAAGGAACAATTTACTAGCAACACAAGGCGATTCTAGGTTGCATTGTACTCCAACGAGTAGTAACAGTGGTCCTGGGAGTGTATAGCTCATTTTGTGGGTTCGATCCCAGCTAAATGCACGGCGGCCTTTTCTTAAATAGTAACCTTACTGCGAGCCAATATTGTACACTGGTAGCTTGACTTTTGAAGTCGAACGGACGTGTCGCGCCACAATCTGGGTGCACTGGATAGCCCAGCCACGTGAACGGGTTTTCCCCCCCATCATCGCGTGGCTCGCGTACTAGAGTAGTACTCCTATATATCAATTCACACCATGCAAAGTTTCTCGCCTGCGTGCTCGCCCTAGTCGCACCTCGCTTGCAGCTTCCTCATTAGCTACCATATTTAAACTAGCGCCTCCCAATTAAGCCCGAGGAGCCGGAAAAGCCTAGCGCGGCATTGGGAACTGTGCAATATGGATATGTACGTAAAGTGCAACTCTACTACTCTGTAGCTTGTGGCGTTGCACGCATGGACTTCACTCCATTATCGGCTCTATAAAAGAAATTCCTCTTGACGTGATTTTTTGTTTTGAAACGGAGGCAAAAGCTTTGCCTCATATCATTCATAAAGAAGAAACTAACAAAGTTCGACGAGATCCATTACACCTCCACAAATGGAAGCAAAAAGCCTAGTCTCACTGTATCAAAGAACACAAATGTTCAGCCCCCGCAGTAACCTTCGCTAATTAACAGGTTGCTAGTGTGTGCATGAAGGGAGCGGCTGAGTATGCCAGCTATGAGCTTGAATAGACCACGGAGAGTACACACTAGGCAGGCGTACTTTCCCTGCATTGATAGTACATCGATGGTTCTAGAGAACAGTAGTACCCTCCACTTGCAACTGTAGCTCCATGGCCTTGAGATTCAAGAGTTCAAAACTGGTGCACTATAGAAGTACAGTACATCGCACTACTAGTTGAGAAAGTAGTACTACTACTGCTACAGTACTACACAGTAAATAATAGCCTCACCATCGCGGGGCAGGAGGCACTACCACTATGCATGCCCGCATAATTTCTTTAGCGAAGGGACGAGGCCCTGTGGTTACACTCTTATCTCCTCCTCGCCAGTTCCCCTCCCCCCGAAGACACCAAGGCAGTTTGTCGCTGCTCCCATGGATTTGCCAGGCGGTTTTCCTCCTCGTCGGGGCTGGGAGACCTTGAACAAGGATCCTCTAGGAGAAATTGCACGCCGCTCCGACGTCCTCACCGCCGCAAGACTTGGTGCTTCCTGCACCAACTTTTTTAAGACGGTACTTAAACAGGCTTGGGAAAAGGCCATGCTTGTTGGTCTTCCATGCGTCCTCGAGGAGAAGGTTATTCTATGGGACAATCCGTCGAACAGTCCACCGCTCCCTGGCCATGGTTGCACGTTGACTCCGCTAGAGTTGCCGATGTTGAGAGGTAGTCGGATTTTGTCCGATGAGCAGGTCAGTCATGGAGTTTGATCATGTAGTGTATATTCTAAATATAGACTTTGTTATTCCATGCCGTAATTTCTCCGCTGCCCACCGTCTTATATATAGGTCTGGGTTGGTGCCACCAAAGATTGGCTTGCATACCTCTAGTCGGATACCACCATCATTTTGCACAACATCCACAGCAGTGCGGCCGTTCCCGTAGACCCCTTCTACACCATTGGGATCGGCCTTCCGGACTGGCTGGGCTTGAATACGTATGATGATTCCTACATGAGATTGAAAAAGATAGCAATTGCGGACCCGCCGACAAAGCGACGCGGCTACGATGATTACTATCTCATCGCGGTGTTTGACATAAGGATTGCCATCAATACAAGAGGCAGTAACGACAGAGGCTGGCACATGTTGGCCGTGGCAGATTTGTACCCCTACACCTTCGAAGACTCCGTGTGCCATGTAGGCCGCTTCTTCGTGGTGACAAGCCAGGGGACTTGTTTCATCTGATTGCCATCCTACGGTACGGGAGATTACAAACGGAATGCACAAACCATCATTTGCATCCCTAATGGTACTCCATTATTTTGCAGGGACCAGTCATCCCCCGATCAAAATAAGATCACCGATCCTGGTTGTGCATTTGGATCCGCGATTCGGTCTAACCTAGAACCGTGTAGCTCACTTTGGTATATTGGGATCAACTATCTTAGCAGTCGTTACCCATGGTACCACTGATGTGCAACATGGTCACACAATCTACCACGATTGGACCGTCACCATCTACCCAAGTATTCCATTTTCTCATTGCTATGTGTTAGGGTAGTAGTACTTGTTAGTTATTTTCTTTTCTTGACTGGGACATTGATTTTTGCTTGAACTACGTCGGTATTTCCAAAAGAGGAAGGGATGATGCAGCACATCAACGGTAGGTATTTCCCTCACTGACAAGACCAAGGTTATCGAACCAGTAGGAGAACCATGCAACACAACGTAAACAACTCTTGCACACAAATAACAAATACTCGCAACCCGACGTGTTAAAGGGGTTGTCAATCCCTTTCGGGTAACGGCGCCAGAAATTGGCACGGAGATGGGATAAAGTTGTAATAGATTGGAAAAATAGATCGCAAATAAAATAAAGTGCAGCAAAGTATTTTTGTATTTTTGGTTTAACAGATCTGAAAATAAAAGCAAAAGAAAGTAGATCGCAAAGGAAAATATATTAGACAAGAGACCCGGGGGCCGTAAGTTTCACTAGTGACTTCTCTCGAGAAAAATAGCAAACGGTGAGAAAACAATTACTGTTGGGCAATTGATAGAACTTCAAATACTCATGACGATATCCAAGCAATGATCGTTATTGTAACACCCACGATGCGGCTATATCTCCCACGTGTCTAGGCATGACTTAGAGGCATAACCGCATTGTGGTTTTGTCGCAAGAAGGGTCATCTTCACACAATCCCATGTAATGAACAAGAATGGGATAAAGAGTTGGCTTACAATCGCCACTTCACACAATACATAAATAAATCATACATCATTCAGAGTACACACATAGACCGACTACGGTCAAAGCCAAAAGAAAAGAAGATAACCCAACTGCTAGATCCCCGATCGTCCCAACTGGGCACCACTACTGATCAACATGAAAAGAAACAACACAACGAACAAGATCTTCATCGAGCTCCCCCTTGAGCTCGGTGGCGTCACTTGCACTGGTATCCTCGGCACCTGCAACTGTTTTGGTAGAATCTGTGAGTCACGAGGACTCAGCAATCTCACACCCGCGAGATCAAGACTATTTAAGCTTATAGGAAAGATGAGGTAATGAGGTGGAGCTGCAGCAAGCACTAGCATATATGGTGGCTAACATACGCAAATAAGAGCGAGAAGAGAAGCAACGGAACAGTTGTGAAGCTAGCAATGATCAAGAAGTGATCCTGAAACTACTTACATTCATACATAACCCAAACCGTGTTCACTTCCCGGACTCCGCCGAGAAGAGACCATCACGGCAACACACGCGGTTGATGCGTTTTAATTAGGGTCAAGTGTCAAGTTCTCTACAACCGGATATTAACAAATTCCCATCTGCCACATAACCGCGGGCATGGCTTTCGAAAGATAATACCCTGCACGGGTGTCCCCACTTAGCCCATTATAAGCTCTCACGGTCAACGAAGGATAAACCTTCTCCCGGGAAGACCCGATCAGTCTCAGAATCCCGGTTTACAAGACATTTCGACAATGGTAAAACAAGACCAGCAAAGCCGCCCGATGTGCCGACAAATCCCGATAGGAGCTGCACATATCTCGTTCTCAGGGCAACACCGGATGAGACATCCTACGAGTAAAACCAGACCTCGAGTTTCCACGAGGGGGCCCCGCGGTCTACTCCCTTCGGACCAACACTCGAAGGAGCACTGGCCCGGGGGGTTAAAATAAGATGACCCTTGAGTCTGCAGAACCCAAGGGGAAAGGGGATAGGTGGTAGCAAATGGTAAAACCAAGGTTGGGCCTTGCTGGAGGAGTTTTTTTCAAGGCGAACTGTGAAGGGGGTCCCATAAATCACCCAACCGCGTAAGGAACGGAAAATCAAGGAACATAACACCGGTATGACAAAAACTAGGGCGGCAAGAGTGGAACAAAACACCAGGCATAAGGCCGAGCCTTCCACCCTTTACCAAATATATAGATACATTAATTAAATAAGAGATATTGTGATATCCCAACATATCCATGTTTCAACATGGAACAAACTTCATCTTCACCTGCAACTAACAACGCTATAAGAGGGGCTGAGCAAAAGCGGTAACATAGCCAAACAACGGTTTGCTAGGAAGGGTGACAAAGTTAGATGTTCATGGCAATTTGGGAGGCTTGATAAGCAAGTGGTAGGTAGCGCGACATAGCAATAGAGCGAACAACTAGCAAGCAAAGATAGAAGTGATTTCGAGGGTATGGTCATCTTGCCTGAGATCCCGCAAGGAAGAAGAACGAGTCCATGAAGAAGACAAACGGATGTAGTCGAACGAATCCTCACAACTCCGGAACGAAACCGAAGCTAACGAGAGAAGCAACCCGGAAAGAAGCAAGCAACATAGTAAACAACCATCACATAAACATGGCATGATGCACAATCAAGTATGATGCATGTCCGATTTAATGAGCATGGCATGGCAAAGTGCAACAAATAATACTACAAATTAAGTGGAGCTCAATATGCAACGAGTTGCATATTGATGAAACACCACATTAATTATTTAGTTCTCTCTCGGTTATGTACCCAACAATATTAAATGTTGATTAACATGGAAAGAGGTGAAGCATAAGTAAACTAACTATTTAGGCAAGTTTAAATGAGGCCGGAACAACAAACAACAATTCCAGAAAATCCTCATGTCCATATTTTAGATTTGGTACTGTTCTGCCATAAACACAATTTTAATGTTGTTAAACAGCAAAATGAAGTGCACCATGTTAACTAGGCATTTTTCTACCCCATTTACATATAAAGTTTATTTAAATCCGAGCTACGGTTATTTAGTTATGGAATAAATCATTTTAACATGGCATTTGAGCAAATTTAACAAACAGCATTTTAAACATTTTAACATGGGATGAAAGTGGCAAATTATTCACAAAATTCTAAGCATTTTACATATATAAATTATTTTAATCCGATGCACGGTTGTGAAGTTATTATATGCATGAACATGAGGGTTTTTCTGCAAAACTGGTAAATCCTGGGATAATGCTAAATTCGCAGAACTGGGAAAAAAACATCTACGGGCCGAATCTTGCTGGGCCAACAGTGCACAGGAGAGGGCACTGGATGCTGCTCACCATGGGCCATGGCCCAGCTGCAGAGGAGGACGCCAGGCAGGCCGGATCTAGCGCGGCCGGGCCTTGGCCAAAAGGAGAAGGGGAGGCAACCCATGTGCGTTTGGTCGGTCGTGGGACTTGACACGGTCAACGCGAGCGAGGAGCGAAACAAGGCGCTGGTTCAGGCGAGCGAAGCAGAGGGCGGTTCGATCGACGCGAGCGAGGCGCTCGATCTGGAGCAGGGGAAGCAGAGGCCTGCGACGCCGTGGACTTGCGGCGGCGCGGAGCTGCAGCAAGGTCATGGGGGTGCGGATCCGAGCGGGAGGCGCCGAATCTGGCGGAGAACAGCGAGCTTGGGCTTGCGGGCGCCATGGCTGACGAGAGAAACTCCTGTGAGAGAGAGAGAGATGTGTGTGTGAGAGAGAGAGAGAGCGAGGAGGAGGGACCGAGGGAGAGGGCGCGATGGGGCCGGCCTGAGGTCGAGGTCGCCGGCTGACAGGCTCGCCGGGGTGGCGTGGTGCCGAGGGGCTCGTGCTCCTAGACGAGAGGATGCTCGGGCCTCGGAAGCAAAGGAGGTGGCGGTGGAGGCTTCGGTTGCTGGTGGCGGGTTCATGCACTCGAGGAGCTCCTCTCCTCGGGCGCTCGGGTGTGAGTGGATCGGGAGTAGGCTACCGGTTGGGGTGATGCATACACGAGGGAGGTGGGGTGGCGCTGTGGATGGATGGATTTGATGGGTGGCGGCTGAGGCTGATCCGAGGAGGAAGGAGGCCGAGAGGAATTTTTGGATTGGGGGCTCGGGCATCTGGAACGAGGAGGAGGGAGAGTGCTGGTTGGGTGAATCGGGCAGGGAGATCCCGAGGGGGATTCGGTGGAGCTAGTGGCGGCGGAGAGGAGAATGGATGGGACAGCTCCCTAGAAATTAGGGTTAGACTGGTTATATAGGTAGGGGGTTAGGGTAGGGGCTATCCCGTCCCTCCGATTTAAATCGGACGGCCAAGAAAATAAGCTAGGAGAGTCCAACAAAGAAAACGGTGATGTTTTATAGATGTTTGGGGATGATCCGGACCCAACGGTAACGATAGCCCGGCTCGGGTTCGGGGAAGTTTCGGACACGGGCAAGAGGTCGATGCACCATACAGAGAGACTCCGGTTTTGGCAAGAGGGCAAACGGATAACAAGGTTTGACTCGGAACGGTCACCGAAAGCAAGGAGGAACATGGCAACTACGAGCGTATGCAAGTTTTAAAAACATGACGGCAACGGAGTGCCGATGCAATGTGAATGATGCGATAATGAATGCAACAAACAAACGAGACACATGACAACAACGAAAAAACTGGAAGGCTTCTGAAGCGTCGGTCTCGGGGCGTTACAACAGTCCACCACTACGAGAGGATCTCGTCCCGAGATCTAGGATGGCACCAGAGAGAAACGTTAGAGGAAGAGAAGAGGTAAAACTAATTGCTTCTTAGACAAATGAGTGAAACCAAAGAACCTTGAGAGATTGAACGAACGAAAAGAGAGAATACAAGGGAGATGAACGAGATTGAAAACACTCCGTTATCAAAGAGGAACAAGGAACATTGCGAGAACCTTTGTAGGTCGAAGAATATGAAACAAGAGCTTAACGGATCAAAAGGAATATGAAAGCACACCAGTAGAAAAGAGAAACAAGGAACACCATGTGAACCTTGGGGTTTGCAAAGCAATGAATGACGAGAACAATGGACGAGAAGTACATGCAAGCACTCCGGTTGAAACGAGATGTACAAGGAACGATAATGATCAATTACGATAACGCTCTGGTTGGAAATGAAAATAATAGAATTTGAACTTGGCAAAATGAAAGCACTTGGATGAGACTCCGGTTAGAAGAGGAATGATAGACATAACACTGCGGTTAAAACAAGATAAAGAAGGAATAAGAATGATATAATTTTGGCAGCACTTCGACTGTAAATGGAAGGAATTGAACATGATCTTGACAAGATGAGAGGATACTCGATGAAATTAACAACACATTGCCTCCGGAACTAATGAAAGAATGGCACAAGGGGTAAGAAAGATTTCAGACAGCACTCCGGTTGAGGAAGGAGACAAAACTTGATAAGATGAGAGAACTCGAATGAAAACACGACACTCCGGCTAAACGGATAAGAAAGGAAAAATTACATGATGTTGACAAAACAAGATGATTGGTCGAAGAGAGCAACATCACAAAGCCTCCGGAAACAATGCATGATAGTTAGATAGTTGGAGTGAATAGAATGAGGAATGAAACCAACATCTCCTACCATCAATGAATTTTAAAGAGCGTCCTTATGAAGTAGGATTGAACGGAGTTGTTGGAAAATCAACAACGAAAAGACGCTTGTTGTGGGCTTATGGAAAACATCCAACTTTTGAGGTTATAACCAGCCACTAGCGGTATCAATTAATTAGATTGAGAACACCAAAGAGATGAAAAACTTCTTCCACCAAGATGAGAAGGAGAAAATTTGATCATTGATAGACACCACAATTAGCAACATTCCTTAGGGAAGACTTTAGGTGAAATATAACACAAGATAACTCCAACAAAGAGATTGGTGGATTTAAAATATCTCGTTCTTGACAACATGTGAAACATGGAACAAGGATGGAAATTGTCAAGAAGGACATAACACCATCTCAAGAGATAAGGTAGAAAGAATTGCACTTCGGAATGCAAGATGAAGAATGCTTGAACTCCTCAAAACAAAACATGTGTTGAACACCATGTTTATTTTAGAGTATAGCTTGGCGGATCTTAACTTCGAGAAAAAACTTGAAGAACAATTGAAGAATGAAAAGAAACCTTGACGAACCACCATGTTGATCCTCCATGAAGAACTCCGATAATAAAAGAATGATCAAACGAAAGGGAAAGTTGAAAAGAACTCCGGGAGAAGCCTTGCAATGATTAGATGAAGCTTTGAAATGATATAATTGAAATAACTTGGAGCTCCGGAAAAGGAAGATGAGCACTTGAAACCAAGAATTTTGATGAACCTCCGGAATAAGGAATTAATCACTTGGATGAAACAAGAATAAGAATTACATTATGCTTAGCCTTCACCAATTTAGATTGATGACAAGCAACGGATTTGGCATACTGCTTATACTTGTAGAAAGGATTAAGAGAGATATAGCGTAAATTTGAATAAGGTCTTGATGGAACCACCGGTGGGATTGAAACAACGAATAAATTGATATGATAACGAAGGAGGAGAAATCTTGAACGAACCACCGTAAGAATTGAAAATGAACGAAGAAAAGATCAAGAAACACCGGGAAGAATTAGAAAATGAACGAAGATACTTGACAGAATTTAGATACATGAGAACGAAGAGATCATGAACTGATTTGAGGATATTTGAATGATGCACCGGTAAGATTTGGAGAATGAGATCTGAAAGCTAGAATGAATAATTATGACATGATGGCCTCCGGAGAATCAAACTGAAAAGACTTCTGAAATGCTCTGGATGGGTGAAAAGAATACTCGCAGTCAAAAACAATTATGAGAGGATGGCAACCAGTTAGAACCATGAATCTTGAAGAGAATGGAGCAAGATTTAAGAGAAACTCTTCTTCGGTCTTCAAGTGTTGAGAATGACGATGAGAAACACCACCATGAATTGTGGAGCTACTTCGGGATGGAAATTAGAAAGGTTGAACCAGCAATGAAAAGAATTTGAAAAATCTTGGAGAAAGACATTTGACTGATGATAATTCATTCTTACTTCAAACTTTGCAATGAATTTTAGAAGCTCCGGGAAAATTACAAGAGTCAGGTAAGATCCTGGGAAAAGACCTGTGGGTTAGGGCCCACTCAATAGAAACAACGTTGAAATGATTACTTGAAATGGAGATTGCACCGGTTGAATTAAATGGCTTGAATGAGGTAACAACCTCGAAATAGTAAGAATTGATGCGGAGTGGAAACACGAATCTTCAGAGATATCTTCAGCACTCCGGAACAATTGAATAGCAAGCGGGGAATGATTAAGAGATATACCAGCCTGAGAAAGCATTTGAAAGGAGGAAATGGCTATAATCAACACTGAAAGCTTCAATTGAATCCACCGGAAAAGAATACGAGAATGAAGAATGATAAACTTGAAGCTTCGTGAGCATCTCCATGAGAAAACACCGGTTAAGAACATGGAGGAAAAGAATGAAGAGACTTCACATCCATAAGATGGATACTTGATTAAGAAATCTGAGTGTTTCAGGAAAAAGGGTGGGAGGGCGGGAAAAACAAAGGCAACTTGGGTCAGATGAAACGAACACCGTTGAGAAAAAGCTTAAAATTGATCTTGCGGATGGGGAGAATGATGGGATCATCTTGAAGAGAAACGCACCGGTTGGAAATAGAATTAAGATGGCAATCTCGATGGTCAAGAAGGATTAGTATTCACATAGCAATATGAGAACACCGTTTAGGAAAAGTATGGTTTCAACATTTGACTTCGAAGCAACTCGAATATGACAAATAAAACAAAACAAAGGATTTGGCTTGCAGAATAAGCCGGAACAAACATATGATAGAGATTTCGTCCGAAGTTTTTGTGGTGGGGCCCACACGGGCTCGATCGTACAACACCATCATGTACAAGGCAGTGCACATGACATACGAAGCTTCCCCGAGTCGGCATAGCCAAGGACTCTTTAAGACACTACGAGAGCACTGTAAAACCAACCGTGGAAAGGCGGACCACTAGACGTCGAACCCCAATCTCATATCATGCGTCTGTCGGAAAGATATCCTAAGAGCTACTTGAATTCCCACTTATAAACTCCCGAAACTTTCTGGTTATGCACTCAGGTGTTGGGGATACAGGGGACACAAAATATATCACCCAAACTAACAATACCTAGATCCAGCTGTATCCATCCGTCAACACATAACCAAGAAACCTTCGGAAATCATTTACCTCAACCTTCGAAAAGCATCCGTTATACGAGTTATGGAAATACTCCCGAACTCCCGCCCCAGTACTGGGTGGCGTCGAGGTGATCTCACCAACAACTGCATAAAAGAGATTTTCGATGTCGGCGAAACTCAGGTATTCCAGAACTGCAACGATAAAATTGTGACGACAACACCTCGGAGCTCAACTCCCCGGGACACTGCCACAACCCCTAAATGTCAGGAGGCACCAAGAACAATGTTCTCGTCACAAAACCATCGGAACGATTCCAAGATACCCGCGTGATCCTAAAAAAAATTTAGTTAAATTTGAGGAGAGAAGAGTCAAAACTTCTACGTCAGGAGACCTCACCAGAGCGACGAAGGGACTGAGGAGTAAAAAGAATCCTACTCTCCGATATATATAATCCTAAGACTCAAAACATTTTTTTTCTAGACTCAACAACGCCAGCGATTCGATCAAGCAGGGGGCTCCTAAGTCGGGGATGGCTCTGATTACCAACTTGTAACACCCACGATGCGGCTATATCTCCCACGTGTCTAGGCACGACTTAGAGGCATAACCGCATTGTGGTTTTGTCGCAAGAAGGGTCATCTTCACACAATCCCATGTAATGAACAAGAATGGGATAAAGAGTTGGCTTACAATCGCCACTTCACACAATACATAAATAAATCATACATCATTCAGAGTACACACATAGACCGACTACGGTCAAAGCCAAAAGAAAAGAAGATAACCCAACTGCTAGATCCCCGATCGTCCCAACTGGGCACCACTACTGATCAACATGAAAAGAAACAACACAACGAACAAGATCTTCATCGAGCTCCCCCTTGAGCTCGGTGGCGTCACCTGCACTGGTATCCACGGCACCTGCAACTGTTTTGGTAGAATCTGTGAGTCACGAGGACTCAGCAATCTCACACCCGCGAGATCAAGACTATTTAAGCTTATAGGAAAGATGAGGTAATGAGGTGGAGGTGCAGCAAGCACTAGCATATATGGTGGCTAACATACGCAAATAAGAGCGAGAAGAGAAGCAACGGAACGGTCGTGAAGCTAGCAATGATCAAGAAGTGATCCTGAAACTACTTCCGTTCATACATAACCCAAACCGTGTTCACTTTCCGGACTCCGCCGAGAAGAGACCATCACGGCTACACACGCGGTTGATGCGTTTTAATTAGGGTCAAGTGTCAAGTTCTCTACAACCGGATATTAACAAATTCCCATCTGCCACATAACCGCGGGCACGGCTTTCGAAAGATAATACCCTGCAGGGGTGTCCCAACTTAGCCCATTATAAGCTCTCACGGTCAACGAAGGATAAACCTTCTCCCGGGAAGACCCGATCAGTCTCGGAATCCCGGTTTACAAGACATTTCGACAATGGTAAAACAAGACCAGCAAAGCCGCCCGATGTGCCGACAAATCCCGATAGGAGCTGCACATATCTCGTTCTCATAGCAACACCGGATGAGACATCCTACGAATAAAACCAGACCTCGAGTTTCCACGAGGGGGCCCTGCAGTCTACTCAGTTCGGACCAACACTCGAAGGAGCACTGGCCCGGGGGGTTAAAATAAGATGACCCTTGAGTCTGCAGAACCCAAGGGAAAAGGGGATAGTTGGTAGCAAATGGTAAAACCAAGCTTGGGCCTTGCTGGAGGAGTTTTATTCAAGGCGAACTGTTAAGGGGGTCCCATAAATCACCCAACCGCGTAAGGAACGCAAAATCAAGGAACATAACACCGGTATGACGGAAACTAGGGCGGCAAGAGTGGAACAAAACACCAGGCATAAGGCCGAGCCTTCCACCCTTTACCAAATATATAGATGCATTAATTAAATAAGAGATATTGTGATATCCCAACATATCCATGTTCCAACATGGAACAAACTTCATCTTCACCTGCAACTAACAACGCTATAAGAGGTGCTGAGCAAAAGCGGTAACATAGCCAAACAACGGTTTGCTAGGAAGGGTGACAACGGTTAGAGGTTCATGGCAATTTGGGAGGCTTGATAAGCAAGTGGTGGGTAGCGCGACATAGCAATAGAGCGAACGACTAGCAAGCAAAGATAGAAGTGATTTCGAGGGTATGGTCATCTTGCCTAAGATCCCGCAAGGAAGAAGAACGAGTCCATGAAGAAGACAAACGGATGTAGTCGAACGAATCCTCACAATTCCGGAACGAAACCGAAGCTAACGAGAGAAGCAACCCGGAAAGAAGCAAGCAACATAGTAAACAACCATCACATAAAAATGGCATGATGCACAATCAAGTATGATGCATGTCCGATTTAATGAGCATGGCATGGCAAAGTGCAACAAACAATACTACAAATTAAGTGGAGCTCAATATGCAACGACTTGCATATTGACGAAACACCACATCAATTATTTAGTTCTCTCTCGGTTATGTACCCAACAATATTAAATGTTGATTAACATGGAAAGAGGTGAAGCATAAGTAAACTAACTATTTAGGCAAGTTTAAATGAGGCCGGAACAACAAACAACAATTCCGGAAAATCCTCATGTCCATAGTTTAGATTTGGTATTGTTCTGCCATAAACACAATTTTAATGTTGTTAAACAGCAAAATGAAGTGCACCATGTTAACTAGGCATTTTTCTACCCCATTTACATATAAAGTTTATTTAAATCCGAGCTACGGTTATTTAGTTATGGAATAAATCATTTTAACATGGCATTTGAGAAATTTAACAAACAGCATTTTAAACATTTTAACATGGGATGAAAGTGGCAAATTATTAATCTACACAAAATTCTAAGCATTTTACATATATAAATTATTTTAATCCGATGCACGGTTGTGAAGTTATTATATGCATGAACATGAGGGTTTTCCTGCAAAACTGGTAAATCCTGGGATAATGCTAAATTCGCAGAACTAGAAAAAAACATCTACGGGCCGAATCTTGCTGGGCCAACAGTGCACAGGAGAGGGCACTGGATGCTGCTCACCATGGGCCATGGCCCAGCTGGAGAGGAGGACGCCAGGCAGGCCGGATCTAGCGCGGCCGGGCCTTAGCCAACAGGCGAAGGGGAGGCAGCCCAGGTGCGTGTGGTCGGTCGTGGGACTTGACGCGGACAACGCGAGCGAGGAGCTTAACAAGGCGCTCGTTCAGGCGAGTGAAGAAAAGGGCGGTTCGATCGACGCGAGCGAGGTGCTCGATCTGGAGCAGGGGAAGCAGAGGCCGGCGACGCCGTGGACTTGCGGCGGCGCGGAGCTGCAGCAAGGTCATGGGGGTGCGGATCCGAGCGGGAGGCGCCGAATCTGGCGGAGAACGGCGAGCTTGGGCTTGCGGGCGCCATGGCTGACGAGAGAAACTCCTGCGAGAGAGAGAGATGTGTGAGAGAGAGAGCGAGGAGGAGGGACCGAGGGAGAGGGCGCGATGGGGCCGGCCTGAGGTCGAGGTCGCCGGCTGACAGGCTCGTCGGGGTGGCGCGGTGCCGAGGGGCTCGTGCTCCTGGACGAGAGGACGCTCGGGCCCCGGAAGCAGAGGAGGTGGCGGTAGAGGCTTCGGTTGTTGGTGGCGGGTTCATGCACTCGAGGAGCTCCTTTCCTCGGGCGCTCGGGTGTGAGGGGATCGGGAGTAGGCTGCCGGTTGGGGTGATGCATACACGAGGGAGGTGGGGTGGCGCTGTGGATGGATGGATTTGATGGGTGGCGGCTGAGGCTGATCCGAGGAGGAAGGAGGCCAAGAGGAATTTTTGTATTGGGGGCTCGGGCATCTGGAACGAGGAGGAGGGAGAGTGCTGGTTGGGTGAATCGGGCAGGGGAGATCCCGAGGGGGATTCGGTGGAGCTAGTGGCGGCGGAGAGGAGAATGGATGGGACAGCTCCCTAGAAATTAGGGTTAGACTGGTTATATAGGTAGGGGGTTAGGGTAGGGGCTATCCCGTCCCTCCGATTTAAATCGGACGGCCAAGAAAATAAGCTAGGAGAGTCCAACAAAGAAAACGGTGATGTTTTATAGATGTTTGGGGATGATCCGGACCCAACGGTAACGATAGTCCGGCTCGGGTTCGGGGAAGTTTCGGACATGGGCAAGAGGTCGATGCACCATACAGAGAGACTCCGGTTTTGGCATGAGGGCAAACGAATAACAAGGTTTGACTCGAAACGGTCACCGAAAGCAAGGAGGAACACGGCAACTACGAGCGTATGCAAGTTTTAAAAACATGACGGCAACGGAGTGCCGATGCAATGCGAATGATGCGATAATGAATGCAACAAACAAACGAGACACATGACAACAACGAAAAAACTGGAAGGCTTCTGAAGCGTCGGTCTCGGGGCGTTACAGTTATATAGGCATCACGTCCAAGATTAGTAGACCACTCCTGCCTGCATCTACTACTATTACTCCACACATCGACCGCTATCCAGCATGCATATAGTGTATTAAGTTCATGGAAAACGGAGTAATGCAATAAGAACGATGACATGATGTAGACAAGATCTATTTATGTAGAAATAGACCCCATCTTGTTATCCTTAATAGCAACGATACATATCGTTTCCCCTTCTGTCACTAGGATCAAGCACCGTAAGATCGAACCCATCACAAAGCACCTCTTCCCATTGCAAGATAAATATATCATGTTGGCCAAACAAAACCCAAATATCGGAGAAGAAATACATGGCTATAATCAATCATGCATATAAGAGATCAAAGAAGACTCAAGTAACTTTCATGGATAAAACCATAGATCTGATCATAAACTCAAAGTTCATCAGATCCCAACAAACACACCGCAAAAAGACTTACATCATATGGATCTCCAAGAGATCATTGTATTGAGAATCAAGAGAGAGAGAGGAAGCCATCTAGCTACTAAGTACGGACCCGTAGGTCTAAAAAGAACTACTCACGCATCATCGGAGAGGCACCAATGAGGATGGTGAACCCCTCCGTGATGGTGTTTAGATTTGATCTGGTGGTTCTGGAACTTGCGGCGACTGGAATTGATTTTCGTCGACTCCCCTAGGGTTTCTGGAATATTGGGGGTATTTATGGAGAAAAGAGGCGGTGCGGGAGGCCACCGAGGTGGGCATAACCCACCTGGGCGCGCCTGGGCCCCCAGGCTCGCCGGCCCCCCATGGTGCGCCCTGGTGGGTTTTGCCCCCTCGGGGCACCCCTCTGGTACTTCTTCGGTCCATCTTGTGTCTTCTGGTCCAGAAATAATCCCCAAAAACTTTTGCTGCATTTGGACTCCGTTTGGTATTGATTTCCTGCGATGTAAAAAACAAGCAGAAAACAACAACTGGCACTGGGCACTATGTCAATGGGTTAGTACCAAAAAATGATATAAAATGATTGTAAAACATCCAAGAATGATAATAGAACAACATGGAACAATAAAAAATTGTAGATACGTTGGAGATGTATCATCATTCCCAAGCATTCTTTCTCGTCCTTGAGTAGGTAAATGATAAAAACAGAATTTTTGATTCGGAATGCTGCCTAACATGTTCATCACATATTATTTTGTTTATAGCATGGACATTTGGAATTTTATATGGTTCAAAGCAATAGTCTAGTTTTGACATGAAGACTTTAATACTCAAGCATATCAACAAGCAAACATGTCTTTCAAAATATCAACGCTAAAGCAAGTTGTCCCTAGCCCATTATGCTCAATCATTGATCCGTTCATGAAAAACACTTGAATACTAGCTATACCCAATGCTCAAGTACGATCATAGTGCCCTTTAGTTGGTGCTTTATAAGAGAAGATGGAGACTCAAGTTAAAAATAAAAACATAAAGTAAAAGAAAGGCCCTTCGCAGAGGGAAGTAGGGATTTGTAGAGGTGCTAGAGCTCAAAGCAAAAATTTAGAGATAAAAACATTTTGGGAGGCATACTTTTCCCACCAACGGAAACGACTTAGAGTTCCCAACACTTTCCATGCTAGATATATCATAGGCGGTTCCAAAACAGAAAATAAAGTTTATTCCTTTTTCCACCATACTTTCACTTTCCATGGCTAACCGTATCCACGGGTGCCCTCCAGACCAACACTTTCCAAGGAATTTATTATTTGACAACACAAAGTAAATACATTTTTCATTTCGGGACTGGGCATCCCTAATACCTTTGTCGTACTCTCGTGCAATGACAAGTTAATAAACACTCATCGTGAGAATAACACATCTAGCATGGAAAACATCGGCCACCCCTCACCGCCTCGCGAGCGGTACGTGCACACAAAAGAGAAATTTGTTTTCAAAATTAGAGATGGCACATGCCAATTTGCTTAGAACGGCACGGAAATACCGCATATAGGTAGGTATAGTGGACTCATATGGCAAAACTGGTTTAAAGGGTTTTTGGATGCACAAGTAGTGATCATACTTAGTGCAAGATGAAGGCTAGCAAAAAGATTGAGAAGCGTCCAACCAAGAAACAAAAAATCTCGTATCCGAACATTAAGCATAAGTAACACCGAATAATGCACCACAAGTAGGATATAACTTCATTGCATAACTATTGACTTTCGTGCTTGCATAGGGAATCACAAACCTTAACACCAATATTCTTACTAAGCATAATTACTCATCAACATGACTCACATATCATATCATCATATCTCAAAACCATTACTAAGAACCAAGTTTATTTTGTCCAATGATCTTCATGAAAGTTTTATTATATATTCCTTGGATATATATCACTTTGGGACTAATTTCATATGCTGCTTTTAATAAGCTCAAACAAGTTTAAGTGAAGAACATGAGCATAATATTTCTTTCTCTCAAAATAATTTAAGTGAAGCAAGAGAGAATTTCTTAAAAAGTTTACTAACTCCCAAATAAGTTTAACTGAAGCATGAGAGCATTTCTTCAAAAATAACAAAGCACACCATGTTCAAAAAGATATAAGTGAAGCACTAGAGCAATTCCATGGCTCTAAAAATTTAAGTGAAGCATAGGAGCAAGCATAGCATAATTTTTGGCTCTCTCAAAAAGGTGTGTCCTGCAAGGATTCAAGACTTAAAATACAAATCAAAACAAGTAAAGACTCATATCATACAAAACGCTCCATGGAAAACTCATAATATGTGACGAATAAAAATATAGCTCCAAGTACAATACCGATGGTTGTTAGAAGAAAGAGGGGGTGCCACTCGGGGGCATCCCCAAGCTTAGATGCTTGCTACTTCCTGAATATTATCTTGGGGTGCCTCGGGCATCCCCAAGCTTAGCCTCCTTATTCCTTCTTCCATCGTAATATCACCCAAAACTTGAAAACTTCAATCACACAAAACTCAACAATACCTTCATGAGATCCGTTAGTATAAGAAAGCAAACCACTACTATAAGTATTGTTACAAACCCATTCATATTTTATTTTTGCATTATATCTACTGTATTCCAACTTTTCTATGGCAAAAAATATTCAAAACAAAACCATAGAATCATCAAAACAAGCACACACCGCAAAGAAAACAGAATCTGTCAAAAACAGAACAGTCTGTAGTAATCTCACTACTTCGAATACTTCTGTAACTCCAAAAATTCTGAAAAATTAGGACAACATGAATAATTTGTTTATTAATCTTCTGCAAATACAATCAACTCAAAATCACTCTTCTTTAAAAATGGGAATTATTTTCGTGAGCGCAAAAGTTTCTGTTTTTTAGCAAGATCAAATCCACTCTCACCCAAATCATCCCAAAGGCCTTGCTTGGCACACACACTAATTTAAACCACAAAAACACATCTAATCAAAGGCATAATTGGGTATTTTTATGAAAACAGCAAGAAAACCAAAAAGCAAAAAGATACAAGTTGGGTTGCCTCCCAGCGGGCGCTATCGTTTTACACCCCAAGCTAGGCATAACGCGAAGGATCTAAGTGTTGTCATCTTTAGCTCTAGATCCATACGATGCCCTCATGATTGATTCATATGGTGGCCTAATTCTTGTTCTAGGGAAGTGTTTCATACCCTTCCTTAGTGGAAATTGAAATTTAATATTGCCTTCTTTCATATCAATCACGGCACCAATAGTATGTAAAAACGGTCTACCAAGTATAATTGGACAAGACGGATTGCAATCAATATCAAGAACAATAAAATCTATGGGCACATAATTCCTATTTACAAGAATAAGAACAACATTAATTATTCCCATAGGCTTTTTAACAGTAGAATCCGCCAATTGCAAATTTAAAGAGCATTCTTCAATATCGGTAAGACCAAGCACATCACATAAAGATTTCAGAATTGTAGAAACACTAGCACCCAAGTCATATAAAGCAAAACACTCATAATTTTTAATCTTGACTTCGATGGTAGGTTCCCACTCATCATGTAATTTTCTATGAATTGAAACTTCTAATTCCAACTTTTCTTCAAAAGCTTTCATCATAGCACTACAAAAAATGCACTTTCGTGATGATACGTGTTTGTCACAGTAGGTCGCGTTTTTTGTCACGCATGTACATCCATGACGATTTTATGACAGAATCAAGATAGTCATACCTATGCTATCGTAGAAGTGTTCCATGACATTACCAAAATTATCATCACGGAAGTGTCCACTTCCATGATGATAAATCGCGCGTCACACAAGTGCTTTCGTCAAGGGTGACCGACACGTGGCATCCACCGTAACGGAACGCGTTAAGCTATCGGGTCTGGTTTTGGATCCGATAACCCGTTAATAGCCCCGACCAATTGGGATTTTCCATGTGTAAAATCATTATTGGCTGGAGGAAACACGTGTCGGCTCACCGTTGGGACAGATGTCATCCACTCATTGGACCCAAGGCGCCTATGATACGTCGACACGTGGCACGTCCCAACAGAGGCCCATTCCTGTGAAAAGACCGACCCGTTTGACTTGGTCAAAAGGTGGCGGGCCGGCCCATGGAAAGCCTGTTAACGGCCTGTTCGCATATAGCCCATTTACAGCCCGCTAACCCAGGGCCCATTACGACCTCTCCGAATTAGGCCCAGTAGCGTCATCTGGGCCGTCCAATATGATTCCAGCCCGTTTTAACTTCCAGCCCATGTATGGCCCATGATGTCTTTCAGCCCATATGAGGCCCTTTGTAACTCTTGGCCCATTAACGGCCCGTGGTGAAACTGGCCCGTAATGAACAGTGTATCACTTTATACCCATTAACGGCCCGTGGTGAAACTGGCCCGTAATGAACAGTGTATCACTTTATACCCATTAACGGCCCGTTATTCCGTTGGGCCATTTCCAGCCCATGTTATCTTTCGGCCTTCTCAGGGCCCATTTATTCTTGGGCTCATTTCCAGCATTCGTTTACTTATGGCCTGTTGTTGTCATTTTCTGCTTGTGGGCCAAATTCAGCCCGTGGTTACAGTCGGCCCGTTTGTGGCCCGTTAATACGTTGGGCCATTTTCATAGCGTCATCAAATACGGCCGATTAACGACGGCCTGTTATGGTCGGCCCATGAACAGACGATTCCAACTCTGGCCCATTTACGGCCATAATGCGGTCTGTTATTGGCCCATGTTTGGCCAACCGATCATACGGCCCGTAGAAGGCCCATTGATGATACGACACGTAGAAGGCCCATTGTGTCTACGACCCGTATAAGGCCCATTGTTTCTACGCCCCGTAGAAGGCCCATTGTTTCTACAGCCCATAGGAGGGCCATGGTAAATACAGTAAATATGTAGCCCATGGTTATTGTGGCCTAGTTTTAAAAAATAGTTTATTGCGGCCACTAGCAAACTGCGGAAAAAGAACTACACTGACTACAAGCAAACAAATAAACAAGACAATAAGGAAATAAATAAGCAAGCAACTTATGCTAGGCTATCATGGCTATTACACATATTACATCCATTGGGCATCAAAGTTCGCCACCAGTGCAAATGTAGGGAACAAAGCAGCATATAAACGCCGCAGCAAAACATGTCCAGAGCTCAAGAAACAATATCCTGGGTACCCATAATGCTGGCAAGATATTTAGCAAGCTTATTAACTTTCTCTTGTTTGGCGCTTAAATCCTCCAGCACTTGCTGTTGCACCAGAAAGTATGCATCTGAATTCTGCAGGGACTTCCTCAGTCCTTCGGCTTCCTATCGCATAACATATGATTGATGTCTTTCAACTTGAAGTTGAGACTCAAGAAGCCAAACTAATTCAGGCAACAAGTTCGAAGAGCTGGTGCCAGCAGTAGTAGCCAGTAACTCAAACACTACATCAAGACAGGACTTTGGGGTTGTCTCAGTGTCTTCAGTATAGTTTTTATCAGCTTTCTTGGAGACCAACAGGGATGTCTCACTATCTTGAACGTTATCTGCATTACTTCCTTTACCATTGCATAACGGGGTACTCTTCTCCAATATTTTATCCGCGTTCTAAAAGAGAAACAAACAAACACATCACAGGTGTACAATGTAGTATATGAAACTCATTTTGGTAAACCAGTTCAGTAGTAAGGTGGACAGGATAACAGGATAAAACAAACATATATCTATGTAGTATGGTCACTGTATGGTCTACATCATTCTAGTTTATGTTGCCAAATCAAGATAGATATAGTTCGAATCATATCTATTTAAGACAAAGCAGCATAGACAAAATATAAGTGTGGGGAACTACACAGCAATAACAACACTTGTAATGTGCATGGCATGAGAACATAACTGTTTATTCAATTGAAACTGAAATCAACATAGAGCAAGTTACAACAGCAAACATGTTAAAGAAACAGGTTCAAAACATACCTGTTGCGCCATTGGACTTTCAATTGCATCCTTCAAATTTGAAATTAGTTGGTATGAGTAAATACAGTGATGCAAGAGCAAAGTAGTATGAACCATAGCTACGGAACGTGACCTGAGAACAATTCTTCTTCTGCTTTAAGCGTTGACTTGGGGTTCGGAGTGGTGGTCCTCGTGCTTTGGGCACTGCAGTTGCCTTACTAACTGCTCGTGTTTGGGTGCTCTATGGTGGAGACGGTGCTGTGTCAACGGGAACTGGGTTACTATCTGCTGGGGTTGGGGTTAGAAGAGGTGTAGCTGGTTCTCTGTCCAACTGGGTAGGGGTACAATCTGCGTGAGTCTGGGTTATGTGTGGTGGGACTGGTTCTTGGGCAAGTACAACCGTGGTTCTATCTGCATCGACAGGTAGCATGATCTTTTCTGAAGACCGTGTTTTTACTCCCACAGATACTGCCATCACCCCCTCCAATTGAAATGGCTGACAAACAAGAAAAGTACTTGAGTGTACAAACATTGTAAGATAGACAGGTGCAATGGATAGTAGGGAAGAAAACAGGGCATGGAATAATTCACATTTATGTTGTCTAACCAAACAGAATAGCAGGACATAATTTCACATATATGATGGCTAATTAAACAGGATAGCATGACACAATTTCACATGTATGATGGCTAACTAAACAGGATAGAATGACATACTTCAAAATATGATGACTATGTAAACAGGATGACATGATATAACTATACGATGTGTCTATTAAAGTGGTTGGCATGCCATAAATCACAAACATGCCGTCGATGGAAACATGATGGCATGATATAATTCACGGATAGAATGACATAATTTAAAATATGATGACTATGTAAACAGGATGAGATGATATAACTATATTATATCTTTAGAAAATGGGTTGGCATGCCATAATTCAGATACATGTTGTCTATGTAAACATCATGGCATGATATAATTCAAATATATGATTTATATTCTAAGGAAGTGAGCAGAGGGCAATCGCATATATGATGTGTCAATTAAGGAGATGGCATTCAATATTGTGTATATGATGTAAAAACTAAGCATTGCAATACAACATATGCATGATATGAGTAATATAACCCTGCCAAGTTTGAGCATACACCTCAGGGGCATAATAGGACTGGTCATCTGCCTTTGAATCCCCCTCTGAAGAGCTATCTGTAACTAGCAAGATATCTGCTTCCGCAGGTAGCATTGTTTGCTCTGAAGACCTTGTTTTCACTTCAGATTTCTCCATCACCAACTCAAATGGCTCATGCACAGGAGGAGCAATTGAATATACAAACACTGTCGACAAAAGCAATGAGAAATACAAAAAAAGGACGGCATGATATAATTCACATATATGACGCTTGGCTAAACAGCATGGCATTGCATAATTCACATATATAATGCCTTGCAACAAGATAGCATTGCATAATTCACATATATAATGTCTTGCAACAAGATGGCATTGCATAATTCACATATATGGTAATTAGACACTAAACAGGTGGCATTCACACAAAGCATGTCTAAACTAAGCAAATGACATAGCAATGCAAGATACCATACGCACGATATGAGCAACATAACCCTGCCAAGTTAGCGCATGCACCTCGGGGGGGGGAATAGGACTGGTCATCTGTCTTTGAATCCTCCTCTGAGGAGCTATCTGTAACTAGCAAAACATGCGCTTCATCGGATAGCGTTGTCTGCTCTGAAGACCTTGTTTCCACTCCAGATTTTTCCATGACCGTGCCGAATGGCTGATGCACAGGAAGAGTAATTGAATGTACTAAAATTGTTGACAAATTTAACACGTAATAAAAAATGATGGCATGATATAATTCACATATAAGATGACTGGCTAACCAGGGTGGCATTGCAGAATTCACATATATGATGCCTGGCCAAACAAGATGGCATTGCATGATTCACATATACGATAAAGAAACTAAACAGATGGCATTGACGCAAAGCATGTCTAAACTAAGCAGATGACATCTTTGATGTATACAGTAAGCAATGCAAGGCACCATATGCATGATATTACCAACATCAGCATGCCAAGTTAGAGCGAAGACCTCATGGGGTAAATAGGAGTGGTCTCCTCCTTCTGAAACCCCCTCGGAACAGTTATCTTCCTCTTGATTACGATCCGAAATGGGTGGAGGGGGGCTACATTTGTGCCCACCATGGAGCGACGTCTGCATGAAATTTTATTGCCACGCAAGGCTCGTCTCTTTTGCTCTAGATGATTAGTTCCATTGTGTACAATAACTGACATGCATAGGAATAAAACATAGTGAGATTATGTAAGGAGTGCATGCACAAATCCAGAGTGATGGTAGCAAACTGTGGATAGACCCAAAACCAATGATAGCAGGCAGATAATAGCTTTAGTTAAAAAATACAGATAATGGCTCCTTTAATGTTTGTTTGCACCCAACATGAAACTCATGGTAGACACCCGAGATTAACCAGATAGTAGACAGATAGTACTGATTGCTGCCCCAATATATGTACCCCACAACCATTTAAAAACTCAAGTTTCAGCATTAGTTTGGACCTGACTCGGAGTCTAATAGGTGAACACGACGATAATGTAGCATGTCATCATATTAAGCGATGCATAACATAAGCAGACACGGAAGAGTGCGACCTCTCTTGCGGATCCGTGTAGTCCTCAAGGTCATCTGCTTAGTTCATGATGGTAATGCAGTTGTCGTGGCTGCCGGCGGCAGGGAAGAAGATCTGAGGCAGCAAAAGATAGTCTGGAGAGCGGATCCCCTACTGTGGTGAACCCTTCTGTCGTTGGAGCAGCTGAGCTGGGGTGGAACACAGCGCCGCAGGTGCAGGATAAACCACACAATGTTTTCTTTGACACATATCTGTAACAGAAGTAATTGTGTAAGGGCCTGTTTGAATTTGAGGATTCTAACAATGCAGGGATAGGAAATAGACAGGAATAGGATAAGTTAGCACGTGCAAAACAGAGAATTTAAAAACACGGGATTTTTGCCAATCTGGGTGTTTGATTCACAAGAATGGGAAGATCACAGGATGCAAAGAAGCATGGCGAGATTAAGTCAAACCATAAGAAAATGTACGGTTATAATGCTATTATGCTACTATCTCTTACTCTTGTGCTTCATGAATAGGAATTTGAAAAGGAGGACAAGTGGAAATTAAAATTTCTATGGTTTTTCTTTCAAGGAGACACTAAAGGAACAAATCCTATAGTTTTCCTTTGCTCCATTCCTTTGCACCAAATTCATGAAAAGTAGTACCATAGGAAACTTTCCAATTCCTATGTTTTTCATTCACTTTTTCCTTTCAAGCACTGGCGATTCTAGTAGGCAGGCTTGAGCAAGGAAAAGCCTACACTAAAAAAATGTTTTTGTCCTACTTCTATTACTTTGGACCCAGGCCACTGCCCTACTAGCTCAACTCCCAGGCCCATCAACAAATGCACAGCTCAAACGCGCAGAGATAAATAATGATTGCGTTCAAGAGAGTCCATCATGGATAGCTAATTTTCCTGGTACCTCACTGCTTTTCATATAGTAGGATAAAATAATCATATTTCATGTTACTACGTGTGCTCAATGGACAATATATATAACATGTAGAGTAAAAAAGAGATGCAACAAATGTACAACCTCTTTGGCGAAGCCATGTCGATCTCGGCGTGATTGGGTTGGCCGGTGAGGATGCTCCGGCTGACTTGGCTGTCGGAGGAGGGGAAGAAGATCTTAGGCGTCTAGAGATGGAGCCCGAGGTACTGCTCCGCTGTGATGGAGGGTTGCATTGTTGGAGCAGCTCCGGTGAGTTGTACGACGCCGAGGCTGAAGCAGGACAAGAGAGAGAACATTAACCTGAGTGGAATTCTAATAGCATATCCAATATATGACGTAAAATACATAACCACAAAGTGCTAGATGTAAAATACATCAGCCGCTCATCTCTGAACTTAACTGTCGAAACTGAATTTAACTGTCAAAACTGAACTTAACTGTCGAAACTGAATTTTGTTGTCGAAACTGAATTTTACTGTCGAAACTGAACGCACTAGAGGTGAGGCTACTCGTCAGTCGACTGACTTTTTCATCTCTGGTCAGTCGATTTTGCAGCCATTGGATACGAAATCAAGGCCTGCAGTTCATCTTCAACCTCCACCCCCCAGAGCCGCCAGCCACCACCGGCCAAACAGCCGCCTCTCGCCGCCCACGGCCGGCAGTGTGCCGCCCCGACGGCCCCGAAAACACTCCCCACCGCCTGTCCGCCGCTGCCCCGGCCATCCCTCTAGCCCCCCCCCCCCCCCGTGCCGACCTTTTTCTCTGGCGATCCCCACGCCACCGCCCCACCACCGCCGGCGACCACCGCCCCCACCCTGAACCCTATGATAGATAGTGGGGTACCTCTCTGGCGAGTCCCCCTCCCCGATGCGGCTGGTTCTTCCTTAACTCCGGCGAGCCCCCCCCCCCCCACCCCTTGCGGGCTAACAAGGTGCGGGTTGAAGAGGCGGGAGTTTTGCAGCACGATAGACAGAGACGCTAGCTTGAAATTTCGGCATAACAAGGCGCGGCTTGAAATTTCGGGAGAACAAGCTTAACGTGTACCCAAAAAAAAGACAATTCGCACCTCATCACTAGAGAGAGCCATGTCCCATTTTACTATATTACTAGAAATGCACTCAAATACAACAAAAAAACTTAAAAAAATCGGGACAACAAACATAACGTGTACAGTACCAAAACAATTTGCACTTCCCTCAACAATAAAAAACGATGTGTGTTGTCTAGCATATGGATTAAATTTGAGTAAATTTTCCCTGTTTAAACGGGATTGTCCTCGGGTTAGTTATACAACCATCTAAATATTATCTTCACAACACATGACATGAATATAGGAGAAGTAAATTCCTATATAAATACGAACTACATGTACATACGATCTCAAATTCAAATATATGTATCCATTTTGTGTTGAATTCAAATCATAGTACATGTATGCTCTAGCTAGATCTTCGGAATCTAAACCATGTATGATATACTATGTACAATGTGTTTAACACGCACAACACACACAAACACCATTTAGACTAGTAAGGTACACGTGCATTGCACAGATGAGATTTGGCAACCAAATTATGAATAAATACCACATTATAGCATGTAAGCTTTGAGTCATATATGCATGATGTAGATGTTCGTTTAATTCTTATAGTTCATAACATTCAAAATCATCTTGTTTTTATAAGAAAGCTAATCTATTTTAAGATTCATGGAATTGTGCGTTGTAAGGCATAAAGTAAAAAACAAATAATGGCAAATCATGTAGAAAAATATTTGGGCAATTCTGATATGGAAGATTCTAGAACAAAGAAGAAGTGCTTGTGTTTTGAGGTTTGTGCATTATGCTTAAGTTCAACCATGGAGTCTTCTAGATTGTACATGTGGCAAAATCTGGTGGAATCTAGATGATATCCAACAGCCAGTAGTGCTCAAATTTGCCATCTCTGCACCATTGGATTGGCCTCATCCAACGACCATCTTTCAAAGTTAAAGTTACCCGCACACTATATAAAAAATATATAATATATATATAGGGGTATAGACATAGATATGTGATGCAAAAGCCACCCATCATCTCCAATTAGAATAGTGTGTTCATGCACGGATGCAATGTGGCCAAACGATGTCTGCCATCGGTATCTCAAATTCAAATCAGACTGGCCTTGTTCAATGTGTATACATTACAACATGCTCGTTTCCAAACCACACCGCGCAGATCTCCGTTATATTCATGCGTGCATGGGTTTCAAACATCATGATCTCTTATTCAAATATTTGAATTCAACTTTACATTGATTATGACCTCACCTAGTCTTTTACACCCACATAGTCGTCTTCTCTTTATAATCGTACGACTAACTTTCTCTTGTGCATGCATGCACACACACACTACCAGTCGGCATTATCCATCGCACACATGCAATCCTTTTCTCAGGTCGGTCTCCCATGAAGGAACACACACACATCCCCCTCTCCATCATATCGGGCATTCTTTATCTCTCACGTGCATGCGCAACGATCGATGTTCCTCTATGTGTGTGTGTGTATATAGCTCGGTCTTTCATAGTTTTCCACACAAACTGATCAATCTATATATCTAGTGAGGTCTCACCCTCTTTCCCACATCTACATCGATCAATCTATACCTCTCTATATAGGATTACATATATAGCTAATACACCCACATTAATTATATATCCAACGTCCCCCTCTCATCATACATGCCTTCTGCTTCATCTCTCAGACGCGCGCACAATGGCGAAGACAGGGGGCAACAAGGGCCCTGCCCCCCCCCCTAACATCACTATATATCAAGGCTAATATGAATGTGATTGTTAGACAATTGCTGGTAAAAATGGTTCAAGTTCATGAATTGGCCCTCCTCGTAAAGGATTAGCAATGCTTGGCCCCCTAGCTCATTTATTTTTCATGGCTCCGCCACTGCGCGCAACAGCGCACATTCTCGCCCCCTCTCTCTAAATATCGATCTCGCACTTGTGCACTCCTTCATAGTCCCACTCGGCCCCTCGCACCATCTTCTAACCCCCCCACCGGATTTTTCCACATGTACAATCTAGCAGACTCCATGGTTGAACTTAGGCATAATGCACAAACCTCAAAACAACAGTGGTTCTCCTTTGTTCTAGAATCTTCTGTATCATAACTGCCCAAACTTTTATTCTAGTTGAATTGCCATTATTTATTTTTACTTTATGCTTTACAACGCACAATTCCATGAATCATAAAATAGATTAAGGGCTTCTTTGATTCAAAGGATTCTCAAAGGAATTTTGGAGGATTCTAATCCTTAGGAATTTTTCCTATCTTGGTTGTTTGATTCGTAGGATTGTAAACCATAGGAATTTTTTCATATGATTCATTTGCACTAGATTTCATAGGAAACATCCCATCCACTCAAACCTCTTTGAAAGAATTCTGCGTTTTTTCTATGCACAAGCAAACACTCGTACAATCCTGTAGGATTCAAGACGACATTCCACTCTAATCCCATGTTTTTCCTATTCCCGCGTTTTGGGAATCCTACGAATCCAAGAGGCCCTAGCTTTTTTATAAAAACTAATTGATTTTGAATGAGATGAACTGTAAGAATTAAAGAAGGTCTACATCATGCATATATGACTCAGAGCTTACATGCTATAGTGTGGTATTTATTCATAATTTGGTTGCAAAATCTGATGCGTGCAATGCACGTGTACCTTACTAGTACTTCGAGTATGTGCAAAACACGTAAATTAGAATTCCAATGGCACGCTACACAGTGTCTCTCTTACAGTTCATGAAGCCACATGGCACATGTGGAGGTGTTGTCGCGAACTCCTTGTGTGGATTGATCACAGTGACGTGCTGCTGGTTCCAGAAGAATGTACTCGTCCTCCCTGAGCCACACTGGCGGTACATGCACGAAGCGAAGATGTGCACGCATGCCACGCACGGACTCATTCCCTCGCACGCACACGCGGGTACACGGGCAGACGCAATTTTGTACCAAGATCGACCCCATGTGATAATTTGACGCGTGTAAAGTCCTTCACTTCATTGATGGTCAATTAATACAGCGCATGCAAATTGGGTGGACGTGAGGGTGGAAGAAAGACATTACTACTCCACTGTGCGCATGCGAGTAGTTAAGTCATGGGTTGCTAGTAGTACTTCCATTGGTCTCCTTCCTATTTTGTGCCAATTTTTGATAGTAACATAATATTTACGCATTTGAGCAGTGTAGTCTACTTGAAATTTATGTTCCACTAAACTCATCGGGAGCAGTTTCGGGCCTCGAAACCAAAACCATCAATTAATCTTTACCTTGTTCCCATCACATTCGAAAGTCCTAGTGCTACAATTAAGTGCAAGCCTGCTCACACCTACTAGTACGTACCAAACCTGAACGTGTTCCCACTATGCAGGAATTAGTACTAGTGCTAGTACTTAGGTTATAAAAAGGGGAACTACCTAACCGAAAATTACTCTACCTTTCCTCCTCATAAGTGCTTCTTCTTCGTCCATCCTTGCCATGGCCGGTGAGCAGAGCTCTAGGTCGAGAACTACTCGTAACAAGGGACTGGGAACCAAGGCTGCGAAAAAAAGAGGGCTTGCCGCCACGCAGAGACCTCGAAAGATCTCTCACGGGCAGGCGATGGCTCCCAGGAGCGCCCTAGCCGCGGAGGCGAACATGCCGAGCTGGCGGCGCTGGAGTCGTTATCCCTCGACGGCATGCCCGATCAGCTCAATAAGCACCTCAATAAGCAGAAGGAGTTCATCCACGACTTGGTGGAGCTGCTGAAGGAGAGCCTCGATGACATGCCCGCTGAGCTTAATAAGCAGGGGGAGTTGACCGTCGGCTTGGTGATGCTGCTGAAGAAGAGCATTGCCTCGGAGAAGAAGGTGACCGGCAAAATCCTGCAACTTCAGGAGGACAAGGCGAAGCTCTGCCATGAGCTCGACCTGCTGAAGGAGAAGAACGCCGGCTGGAAGAAGCTGCATGAGAATAGTAGTTCCTCGATGAAGATGCTGCAGGCCCTCATCATGGAACAGAAGGAGGAGTTGGCGAAGCTCCGCATCGAGCACCCAGCTGCTGTCAAGGTACATAATGCGACCGTGGAACAGATGATGAAGGCTCGCATCGAGAAATCCCGCATCATGGACAAAATGAAGAAGATGGCGGAGGAGACGCGCAAGGAGATGGAGGTCGTGGAGGCGATGAAGAAGCAGTTACGACTCCGCGGCGAATTAGATCATTTGGGGTGATAATCTTCCTTCTTCTTTTGCTCCTGTGTTTCTTCTTTTGCTTCGGGTGTTTTGCCGCACGTGCCATGTTCTCTGCGAGGCATGAATAGAACAATGCTAACAATGAGATGACTAGCAAATTAGATCATTTTTTATCGCCATATGGCACTGGGCTGCCGTGTTTCGTGCTCCTCCGTCGTAGTACTACTCTAGTGGAAAACTTGAGTATACCGCACGGTTCTTTGCTCCTCCTCAGGTCGTCGACACATTTATACGAGCAGTCAAATCACAAGGCCCCGCCTTCCATCAGTAATGAGCCGTCAAATCACAAAGGCCCTCGCCTCTCGTGAAAACGACCAAGCTAGACTGCCCCGCCCTCTAGCCTTTTAAAAAATGTATACTTTTGTACAGTAGTAGTATCGATGGATTGCGCCATGGAGCAAAACTAACAAGAAGAAATTAAAGAAAAAAGGTGGTACATATAGAGAGCGCTCGTCGCCAAATTATGCATATAGTACTATTAAAGAAATAAAGAAATTAGCATACCTATTTAATTCTTGGGTTCTTATTATTTATTCCACTAGTTGGGTATCACTACTCAGTTTTACCATTAGAAGTTACTACTACTCAAAAATGCCATTGATCCGTGAGATGCCTACTCAAAAATGCAATTAGATATCTCAAAAATGCCATCGTTAAGTTAGATGTTTTCTCAAAAATGCCATTAGACATTGTTATTTTCACGTCAAACCCGTTGACCATGTTGCATGAAAAAAATAAGATGATTCTCACAATGATAAGTGTGGCCCCGCTTATCAGGAGTAACCAAGTGAATAATTTTGTAGGAAAATAAGAACGCTGTTGGGATCAAGTAGGCCCCAAACTTTATTTTGCTGTAGTGAGATAGAGGGAGAGCTGGCACGTTGGTCCATCCGTATTTATGTCATTATAACATGGCAAAAGAGATTTGAGTCACAATAATGGTGTCCAGCACAACACACCCCTCAAATAAAACTAAGCACCCTGGAATTCTTTGACAAAACTAAGCACCCTAAAATTCTTTGACAACTAAACTGCTGGCTATATGATGTTGGCCATATATATTGTACGTATATAATGTGAAGAAACGAGTGGTAGTACTATACCAACTAAAAGATCAAATGTAAGAAATACTAGTATGTACGTACTGAAGAGTTAAAGTAACGAGAAGAAACATAACATAGTTCTGTTGGGGGCTCAGCACAACACACCCCTCAAATTAAACTAAGCACACCTGAAATTAAACTATGCAACTAATCCGGTAGATACTGCATTAGAACCACCATGAGCAACGACACTGCCACCTTACTCGGAGTCCTCGTCCACGTCCTCGACTTCGTCCTTGTCCCTCTTCCTCTTGGCCGATAATTCTTTGCTTGAACCGCACACTTGGCTCTTGCTCTTCATCCAACCCTTGTGGATATTGAAACAAAGGTAGCCATCCATTGCAGCGTAGTGGATGTGGTCTATATCTAGTACATTCCACTGCCATGCATGACGATGAAACGTGTGCGGAGGTTTCTCAAGTTTACCGTACGAAGGATGAACCATGGCTCCTGCCAGGGTCAGCATTGAAGACTGACCACGGGAGGGCAGCAGCCGATTCTTCTGGAGGTCGAAGGGGTTGCCTACAACGAGGCCTATCCGACCCAGGACTCTTTTGTCGTCCGTAAAGTCTATAGTAATGAATTTGACTAGGCCACTCTTGAGGAAGTTCTTAAATTCCTCACACTCAACGTCGGCATGGCATATGTGGTAGACCAAGCATAAGTCATGCACGCAAACCTGGATCACGTCGGGCTTCTTCTTCTCTTCCTCCTTTAGATCCTTCTCTTGTCCCAGGACTGTGGTGTACTCAACATCTAGCCCAGCGACCCACTCATCATTTGAGTTTTCGAACATGCGTCTGAAGCGAGAAAGGCATCCTTTCACTGTTGCGGGAGAACGGGTGTAGATGACGTCGAACTCATCGCCGGTGATGGTTCTAACCTTGTACTCACCGCCGATCATGGAGATTTGGGACACCATGGATTTGGGAGGAGGGTTACGATTAGTGGAACTGCTGTAATGTGAAAGGACGGGACGACTAGGAGCGAACTGCCTTAATGTTAAAGGACGTCTGGGACGAGTAGGAGAGAACTGCTAGCGGTTTTTTGATTGTAAAAATGCTGAGTGGGGCGTGCAAACGGCAGGGTAGTGGCTTGCCTGGTGGATAAATGGATTCATGCACAGTACTATGGGGGCCAAATTAGATGTCATGTCTACTCGACACCCAATTAAATGGCTTCGATGTCATGTCAAGCATCGGGAAAATTTCAGGTGATATGAAGCTTTCCATTCTCCCATGATCCGGGCTTCCGAGAGCCCTTGGATCTGAGATCGAACGGTTGCATGGCGTGATTCTAGACCTATGGGTGAATATCCTATCCTGGAGGGTTATTCTGCAAATTTTCAGCAACTTAGCATGCGACCATTCGATCTCAGATCGAAGGGCTGCTAGCAGCCTATATCATGGTCGCGCCTACCACGACCGTCGCCTCGCTCGCGCGGTCGCGCCCTTGGAGATTTAACACGGTGCGTTAGGCTATCTGATGTTGGCATGTCATATATAGTCATCACTTAGTCACTCATACTACAACAAGGTTAGCTATAAGGTTAGCTATAAGGTTGGCTATAAGAGTATTTTTTTACTTCTCTCTATCTCTTTCTTCATAGTATTTATTGCATTTGCCAAGGAGTGACCTCTTCCAATGAAATGGTGCTTAGATGAGGAGCTAAGGGCATTAAAAGGTTTAGCAATCAAGTCCCCAATGCATAGGTGCTTAGTTTTTTGTTGCTAAGTTTGCTTTATTTAATTAGCTATAGACTCAAAATTGTCTTTTCACCTAGGTACACGCGCTTAGCACCGTTTCTTCCTTGGGTCACCAAACTAGTCTCTCTCTTCTTAATTAACTTGCCACATCAGACTTTATGCCTATGTGGCAAGCTTAGCACCTGTAGGAGCAAGTAAGTACAATAGTGGGCTATAAGCCCGCTTTACATGGCATTTTTGCATATGTGGAGGAAAGAGGCAAGGAAAAAGTGGAGGAGTGGGCTCTGATGCAAGAGCCAGCCTCTACGGGTGTGTTTGGTAGGGTGTATGAAGGGTGCATGAGCCCAAGAGTTCCCTTCTTGACCCACTTTTGGGTGTTTGGTAGAGTGTTTGGAGGGTGCATGAGTCCACACTAGCTTAGCACAAATACACTAGAAGCATGCATGAAGAGGGGTGTTGAGTTGAGCATGCATGAACAGGGAACAACTATGCTGAGACGAAAACGCAACCAAACACACCCTACATTGTGGAGCATTGGGATAGGCACTTGTATGGAGGTGGTCAGGAGTCGGGAGACTCACGCCGGTCGTAGCGCCGCAGTTAAAATGATAATGGCAAGTCAAATCACGGGGACCCACCTGTCCAGCAGTACTCGCTGTCAAATCACACAACCCTACGTTTGCAGCAGCCTACTCCATCATCTTCTCGCATCTCTATCGAACCGACTAGGTGGAATGTCACGACCAGATTTTTGGGATATAAATTCCCAAAAAAACGGCCTGTGTGCTCACCAGCCCCAGGATTACTGTTAGCTGATGAGGTACCAACTTGATACAAGAATTCCAAGCAAGGAACAAAAATATGTAGTACAAGACCATTTAGGCCTGGGAGTACAACATTTGGTTTCTAATGGTTGAGGGCGGAAGCGGTTGGAAACGTCTGCGTCTATGGGACTCCATTTCCCACAAGAACGACTGACCAGGATAACTCCTATCTTCGCGAGGCTGCAAATGTCAACACGTAGGCTCCGAGGTTGTCACCGCGATGCATACCTCCACGCAAGGAAATCTGGCCAAGACAATAGCCAGGGACAAGCCAGTGAGTACGTTTGAATGTACTCGCAAACATTAAGAACACGGGTATAATATATCCAACATACTCCAGATTTAATAGACGATCATACATCCGTCACGAAAATATACGAAAAACCATGATGCACACATATGGATAAAAATATACCAAAATAAAATACTGGGTGCCAAACGAGTGTCTGAATGACTCCTCGAGCGGAAAATGCAGAAATAATAATACTGGTGCCAAACGAGTGTCTGAATGACTCCTCGAGCGGAAAATGCAGAAATAATAATACTGGTGCCAAATGAGTGTCTGAATGACTCCTCGAGCGGAAAATGCAGAAATAATAATGCCGCAGTCGGGCGTCGGGGCGACACCACATAAAGGGCTTATAAAAGATAAAGGAACAACAAGCATGCCGCAGTCGGGCGTCTGAGCGACACCACAGAAAGGGCTTATACGAGAATAATCACAGTGAATATCCAGGAGGTAGAACCATCCCAGGGATACTCAATAAAAATGCATGATATAAATGGTTAGTCCACAATAATAAAGATCACAATCCAACACGGGCCACATTCATAAATAAAATTAAAGTACAGTCGTTCCTCCATCCGAAAACCGATAAACTAGTCAAGTCGTATCTCCATCCGATTACCGTCGCAGAGTTCTAGTTAAATCGCTCTCCATCCGAATACCGTTACAGAGTTCTAGTTAAATCGTTCTCCATCTGAATACCGTTATCAAGATTTAACTCAGACTGTGGTCCTACTCAAGAACATGACTATCCAACAGGATGTATCCTCTGCAGAGGGAGTACCACTTTCCACGAGTAACGGGATTACTCAGTCCCTTAGGACTAATTCCGTCTACGGTCTTTTGATTGAAAACACGCCTGACCTGCACACACCAGCTTAACTCACCAGTGCCTGGAATCACCCATGACACCTGCCAAGCAAAACTCTAAGTGGGGAGGCTACAACCTCGACGTAGCATGGGATCACAAAATTTATACCGCGCGCAAACTGGGGAAGCTATCCCCTTCGGCTACAACCGAAAACACCCATGCCCCCGGACCGAATGACAGGCTTTAATCCGTGGCCACGGGACCTTCATCACGGCCTCTCTGTACGGTGTGTGCTTTGGAAAGGGGTTGACAACCTACTGAACCATACCATGTCCCCTGCAGGGACAAGTGGTGGTACCGACAAAGAAGGAAGCTATTGAACAAGACCCGGTCTACAACCGACTCAGGTGATCCAAGTATCCACCAACAATATTACCACTAGCGAAATAAATCACCACTCCTTGAGCCTCACCATGCTATGCCGGGCATACTCGTCACAACGAGGGATTAGGGACAAGCTCGTGTCTACCCAAGACCACGACTTTCCCGCTTCCTACCGGTGTGCAAGAGAAGCTCACGAGGGCAATCCAAATCCTTAGGGTATCCATTGCTGGCCACAAACAAATCCAAAGTGCACTCATGCACGAGACTACATTGATACATAAACTGTCACAATACTCCAAGACAAAAGGTGCTGTGATCGCATCAAAACACCACAACAAATATTATGCCAGAGTTCTGAAATGCTTGCCTTCAAGAGTATGCAAAGGATGCACTTATTGGAAGCTTTCCTTTTCCTCCAAAAATCCTATTTTGCAAAAATACACAAATACAAATATTTCAAATACAGTACCAAAACCTGTCTCAAATATTTTTGAAATAAACCTTAAAATAAACTAGATGAAATTTGAGAGAGGTAGGAAAAAGAATCAACTCATTTGGAGTTTTATTTTAAAAGTTATAGCCAGTCAAAGTTTGGTCAAATCTGTTTTTAAATAAAACCAGAAAAAGGAAAACGCTTCGAGTGAAATACGCTTACGCAGCAGGGAAAACGCACTCGGGGTTTTGCGCCTCCACTTAAACAGAGAGAGGGCACTGCGCGGGTAGCTGACAGTGGGTCCAGAGGGCCCACTAGTCAGGTTTGACTGGTCTTCCCTCCATCTCCTTTCTTCTGCCCGACGGGAGCGGGGCTCCGGCGATCGCCGGCGACGAACGGCGGCGCCTCACGGGCATCCAAGGGCGGGGATGGAACGGCTAGACCGAGGCGGTCCTTTAGGTGGTGGTTGGGTCGACGGAGGTGACAGGAATCGCCGACGGCGATCTCCGCGGCGGGGGAAAAGCTACGGTGGTGAAGTGACATTGTTGCTCCGGTGGCCTCCGATCGAGTTGGGGCAGCTGGGCAGCTCCGCAAGACTACGGGGAAGATCTTGGTGGCACTGGATTGGCAAAAGGGTGGCCGGTTGCGACGAATCGCACCGGGGCTTGGCGGCGGCCGAGCTGGCCGGAGTTGGGGGAAACGGTCTCCTCCGGTCGATCTACTGCGCGGGAAGCTCTATGGGGGAAGTCTGATGTCGCCTGAACGCTCGGAGGGGCTCGGGGTTCCTTTATATAGCGCGACGAGGCGGGCTCCGCGGCGGCAGAAGATAAGATCGCCAGCGACAGCCGTTGCTGTAGGTGCAGGGCATCGCAGCAGCGACGAGAGCGTGCCGACGAGCGGGAGGATAAGCACGAGCTATTCACAGGGGCAGCTGGCGTGCGCTGGTGGTTTGGGCGGCGCCGTCCGCGGCGGAATCCACTGCCGACGCCGGCGTGCCGCCAAGGGCGCGGCCAGCGGCGCAGCAGGGTGCCAGAGTGATCGTGGAGCAGGGGGCGACTAGTGCGGGGCTCAGCGGTGCAGAAGGAGCCAGGGTCGGGTCATGTCAAGCGCGGCAGTGCGGCGTGTCGGCGTAGTGCGCGCGCGTGCAAAACGTGCGCTCTGGGCGCGCCCAGAGCACGCACGGCACCTGTTCGACGCAATGCCAGCGCGCTCTAGAGCTCGAGGGTGGAGCTGGCAAAGCACAGATCGAGGGTAGGGGTGGCTAGGCACTCTGTGGACAAGGTTGAAAGGCCAGGGGTTCAAGTCCACAATGCAAACCAGAGAGCTTGCCAAAACTGACTGTGCACACTAGGTGTTCGACAGAATGTCAAGTGCACTCAGGCAACTCTTGGAGTGGCCAAAGTCTCCAGATCAGTGTCTCTTTAGATACAGGAGATGGTGGTGAGATTAGTTTGGCAAAAACAGAAAGTTGATAGTGCAAGTTTTGCAAAACTCCAGTTCTGGACAGAAAACAGAAGGTTTAGGGCATGCACTTAAAAACCTCCAATGAGCCCAATCTCCTGGACTTAAGAGTTTGGTAGGGGGGGCTACAAGTAGGAAAAAGCTCAGGGTCATTAGAGCAAGGAAAAATATGGTTGCAGTACAAATCACCAAATTGGACCAGAATGCAAAAGAGGTTGATCCACTCAAATTTTCCCAAGAACATCATTGGGTTTTTGCTTGAAGATGAATTGTATGCATCCACTGTCATCTCCAAACACTTGGAAGAATTTTGAAGAAATATTTAAATGGGTTGCAGTGCAAAAGTGCCTACTGGACCAGATTGGGAAAATTGGTGTAGAGCTCAAAATCTCCAATGGCCAGAAGGTATCTTTGCATAAAAGTGATGTGGAAACATCACATGACATCCCCAAATTTTGGTGGAATTTTTAAAAGCATTTGTCAAGTGGTTGTAGTGCAAATAGACCCCAAATGCAAAAGGAATCATTTTAAAGAAAGAAAGCTTTTTGAATAAATAAACCTTGCAACATTTAAATCCACTGATAAATAAAGGTTTTATTATGGAGAGAAATCAAGTCCAACAATACCCTTGAAGGTTTCTCCCACTAGAGGCAAAAATCCAAAATCACAAAAGGTAAAACTTGACAAATTGGAAAAGTTTTATTTTCTGGCAATATTTTAATAAACAAAACAAGGCCAAAAAATTTGGGTGTCACATGGAACTGCCCCGCCTACCGCACAGGAAAAGCCCCGCCCTCGACTTTTAAATAGTACAGTATACTAATTTTGTATCCATGGATTGCGCCATGGAGCAAAGCCTCAAGAAAACGGCAGTACACATGTACGGAGTATACAACACGCCTGTCGCGTTCGCGTCGCACCCCAGACGGTCGGTCGGTCTGGCACGCCGCTCTTCGAATGGAACGCACGTCATATTGCGTTTGCACACACATGTGGGACCGCAATTGAGAACCGACCATAGGCACACTCCCTGCAAGTACTAGAACAGAGAGACGAGCGATAGTACTAGAGAAGTGTTGTACATACGTTGATGCCTGGACGATCCCTGCAAGACACCGAAGATCAGTTCGTCCATGCATGTGACCAGAGTCTAGCAGACACGCCTGGATTGGCTATCGTCTACATACCGTGCAGGCTGTGTTGTACAGGGCTGTAGTTCTGGTGAGAAATCTAAAAAAAGGTTTCTTGTCATCTCGCACAATTAGGTGTCATGTGCTTCGGATCACTGCAAGCGTTGAACAGTGACAACTGAGTTGGGCTAGTCATTGGGGGCACATGCACGAAGACTACTCGGTTGCCATCTAGGTCAAGCCGGCTATGTTAATTAGGACATCTATCGACAGACCCCGTTTCTACGAGTTTATCTTTAATTTGAGCTTTGATCCTCGTCTAGTTTGTCCGTCGGGATTCATGTTGTCTCCTTTGGGCAGTGAGGTTATGATTTCTTGTCATGTGGCATTTTTCGTGTTATATGTTATAATCCGGTGCTTCAGATCAAAATGACGACAACTGCGTCTCCGGGGCATGTGCATGAAGACTTCTCGACAGTCATTGACGAGGTCAAGCCGGCTTCGGTACACAAAAGAAAACTAGTACTCCACTATATAGGCAGGAGCCTCCGTGCTTGCTTGCTAGTGTTGCTCTCTTCACACTGTCTCGTCCTCTCCAGATCTAAACACAACAGCGGTGGCCACACTCTCTCTCTCTGCTCACCGCTGGTCACAAATCCAGCCGGATCCTCTCCGCCGGGGCAGGTGAGAAGGTGCAACGTTCACGCGGTCGTCCTCGGCGACGGCTCTTACCCACTGCCGGCGCGTCCCAATCAGCGTGCCTTGCCATTCTCCCCCAAGCACCGCTGGCGAGGGAGGGCCTCCGACCCCTTCTTCCTCGCTGTCGTAGTGTGGGCAGATCCGGCCTCCCGCCGCCCACCTAGCGACATCCCGGCGACCCTCAGGTATAACTTCCTTCAAAAGTGGCCTTGCTCTACTTCCCGAGCTCCTGATGTCGCTACATTTGTATCTTTTACTATTTCTCAGGCCCCCTCGTAGATAGGATCAATCGGCTGTTCGAAAACCACCTAAATTTTTACTGTTAAGAGGTAAAACTAGTTCATGCACTTGAATCTAGTACTACTTGGTTCAAACAAGGAAGAAAGGGGGTGGGGTGGGGGAAGATTTGTTACCAGAATCTAGGACTTGGTCGAAAGAGGAAATAATGGGGGCGAAGAGTAGCAGAGACTGTCTATCCAACTGGTCTCTAGGTCTAATAGGGAAATAAAGGGAAACACAGTACAAACTCAATATAAACCCGATCTATTAGTTGAAAAAGGAAAGAAAGTGGGGACTGGGGGACAAGTCAACAAAGTAAGTCCAGCACTAGATTTGCTAGCCTCACAGAGTATAAGGTGGCTATACCGAACAAAAATGGGACCAACCCAGATATCCTGTTCTGATGTTTGTTGCCCCGATCCACTCTTATGTAATGCCACTGGTAAAATGTAGCAGTCGCACTATTAAAAGTAAGGACACGTTAAACCAATGTTGTGTTTCAATGTAATGCCTCCAGTAATATGAATCAATGGCACTTTTTTTCATGTCCTGCTAAATTTTCCATTAAGATAAGTTGCTTCTTTTCGTTAGAAATGCAACTGTCCTGGTCCGCCTACTCTCCCGTGCCCAAATACCGACTCTGTAGCAGCTGTTAATGTAATGTTGCTGGTAAAATGAAGCAATGGCACCATTAAAGTAATGTCGTATTTAATGGTTGTCATAGTTAATCCTAATGCCCACACTAATATCTAGCAATGTTGCTGCTTTAGAAATTGCTACTGTCCTTGTAGGATTGCCATTCAAATAAGGAACATGCTTCTTTTCATTTGATGCATGTTTCATCACTTGTTAGTCACCCTCCTTTCCACCCTTTTTTTTTGCAAACAGAGATATACATTTCACGCTCGATCTTAGTTGAACTGCATAAATGATATCCAAATTATAGTTGAACATTCCAGGAGCTTCACAACCAGCCTTGATGTTGCTCAATTTTATTGAAACTAATGAAGAAGAAGCTCTGTGGGTTTTGTTTTCTGATGGAAATGGAACCGGGGCTGGAGCCCTTTTCTTAAAAAAGAAGAAGAAGAAGGTGCTAGCTCATGGGACATTGCTTCATTTTAGGTGAACTGCACCAAAAGGTCCCATGAATTGAATCATCCATGTTGGTGACTGGTGTCATCCCTTCTATGATGGCGTTGACTGCAGAAATGGTTCCCATCATGAGGTATGTTCCTTTTTGGTCTGACTGTTTGCCAAAGATCCTGCATGTTAATCCCGCTCTTGTGCTACTGTTTTGGCACTGCCATGATAAAGTAGTAATGTTATTATTTTGCACCTTAATCTAGTGGCACTATTAATTTGAGGCAATGTTTTGGCACCGCTAGTGCCACTATTTTTTATATATATTGAAAGAGGGGTGTTCCCTCGGATTTCAAAGAAATCCAACCATAGAGAACCATTATCCGACAACATCTCAGTGTAAACGGGCAGTTATGCAACTACTACTAGAACGGACTGAGTACTAGTAGGAGACAAGTTTGCCACATAAGCTAGGCAGGTAGGGGGACGCAGCACCAGCTCGACCCTAGTGTCACTGATAAAATGAAGTAATAATACAGTTAAAATAGAGCGAGTGTCCTCTCTATCATTTCATTTCCAATGTAGATATAGAAAGTGCTTATCTTTGTTAATGTATGTTTCATCAACTAGTCCCATTATTAATGTTTAAGCATTTCTGCAAACTGGGGTGCTTAATTTTAGTTGATCTGCACAAAAATAGAGATTTGAATGTCTCAAGGCCCCTCCTTGTACTACCGTTGTACACTGATGTTCATCACTGGCATAAGGTGTATCTGGGAGACTTGGGACGATTTCTAGTATGAGGCGTACCATATTAGGCGTCGCAGGGCCCATCTCGCCCTCGCAGCATGGCATACTATGATACTATCGCAATATTTTCTTCTATTTATTTTGTGTGTTTCATCAACTAGTGCCACTATAATGTAATCACGCTTTTTCATTATCTGTGCAAACAGGGTTATTCAGCTGCATTTTGGTGGAACTGCACAAATGTACGTATGGAACCGGCATATATGCAGAGTGCGAGGTGTGCCAAGTAAAAATTACCGACACCAACCATGCTCCATGCACGCATTGGCATCCACCACCACCAGTGGGATGTGTGGCGCTCTCTGTGGACAGATCTTTCTCGGCAGCAAATCCTCTAACCAAATACTAGTACTCCTCCATTTCTTTTTAGTCTGCGTATAAGATTTGCTCAAAGTCAAACTTTGTCAACATTGACTAAGTTTATAGCAAAAAATATCAAGATTCACAATATGAAATCAACATTTTTAGATGCATCATGAAATTAATTTTCATACCATATAGTTTTAGTATTGTAGATGTTGATATTTTTTCAACCAAAGTTGGTCAAACTTTACAAAGTTTGACTTTGACTAAATCTTATATGCAGACTAAAAAGAAACGGAGGGAGTAGCTTATATTGGCAGTTTTCTAGGGAGTACCCTTTTCCGAAAGAAGCACCAATCTATTTTTCTTTATTTGTACACAGTGTCACAACTTTGACCCAAAGGCCCAGAGCTATTTTAGGGTGATTGGCGTAGTACTCGGAGACTGATTGTAAGCATGATTTTCATTAGCTGTCACATAGATTGTAAGCATGAGCAGGTGGAAGATTAGGTTAGTGCGAAGCTTACCTTAAACCCTACCGCCGCCGTTGAAACGAGGCGAGCGTCGAGGAAACCGTGGAGAACGGCGGGGAAGCGACGTCGCGCCATCCGGCCTCCTCTTGTGATGGGAGAACGAATACTCCTGTGGCTCTAGCTGGCTCTGGACCCTCACGAACGGCACACCGTACTCGATCGATTCGTTATCCTATGGGTGGTCGACCTTCGACCTGTACGCCCACCACCTCCGCCTAACTGTCACCTCGGGCGAATCAGTCTGCTCCATCGCCCAGAGGAGATACTCGATGAACTCGAAGGACTGCGGCGTGACTGCCGCCGAGGAGTACATGTACATCGCCGCCCTCATCATCGCCGCCCTCATCATCGCCCTCATCGTCCTTGAAATCTCCCACTCATTGTCAAACCAAGTAAGGATCTCCTTCAACTTGGCTAACTTTGTCTGGTCGCCGCCAGCGATCTGCCTGATTCACTGCTGCATCCTCTCCATAGATGTCCTTTTGAGTGGTCTGGTGCTAGCTTTGGAAGATGGGAGGAGAGACAGTGGTCTTGCAATAGAGAAGAGGGAGAGGCGAGACGGTGGTTTTGGAATGGAGATGATGGAGAGGAGAGGAGGTGGTTTTGCAATGGAGAAGAGGGAGAGGCGACATGGTGGTTTTGGAATGGAGATGATGGAGAGGAGAGGAGGTGGTTTTGCAATGGAGAAGAGGGAGAGGAGCGTGCAGCAGCGATTTAGGATTGGACGAGAGGGCCGGTGCGCTGTGCTTGATCAAAATCAAAATCAATTTACCCTTCAATTAAGAAAGCAACCCCACATTAACTAGTCTCCCTTTTATTCTGGGTCATAATTGACCATGATTTTCGCAAATAAAATATATGTTATACGTTGCAAAAATAATATAATTTGAAAGTACATTCAGATACGAACCAAACGATACAATTTTTGGTGACATGCATTCACATTTTGCTTGTCAAATACAGTACGTGGTCAAACTTTGACCCAAAATACGCAAAACAAAAAAAATACTTCCAAGACCAGCGTCGCTCTTCTGCTCTTATCCTCTTAAACCACCGCCGCTCCTCTCCTGTTCCAATCTAAATCCAGCGCCGCTCCTCTCCTCTTCCATTTCAAAACCACTGCCCCTCCTCTCCTGTTCCAATCCAAAACTAGCTTCGCTCCTCTCCCGTTCTAATCCAAACCAGTGCTGCTCCTCTCCTCTTCCATTCAAAAACCACTGCCGGCGAGTGAAGGTGATGTGGAGAAGTAGATCGATGGAGGAGTACAACTGATACGTGAGGATCGCAGACGGCGACCCTGTGAAGCTAGCTAGGATGTTGGAGATACAGTCTTGGTTTGACAACAAGGACCAACTAGCTGCGACGGCGACATCCATGGCCAAATATCTGCACCAGAGTGAAAAGGCGGCGATACTCCCGGAGGGAGTCGCGCGGGAGTACATATAGCTGCTCCTCTGGGCCATGGAGCAAACAGATTCACCGAATCCGATCGTGAGGGAGCGGTGGTGGGAGTATCGATCCCAGATGGAGCATCCACCAGAGATTGAAGGATCGAGCATCCACAGGGTGCCGTTTATGAGGGTGTCGTGCCAGAGCGAGCCGGTGGAGTCTTCGTCGATCGAACCCAACTGCAAGAGGAGAAAAGCAGTTGGCCCTACGACGCTTCCCTGCCATCCTCTCCCTCGCCGTTCACATCGTCTCATGGGACGGCTGTCTGCCGCCGAGGAATAGGAGGGGACTGCCCCCCACCCAATAGTCGGGCAGGTTGTGAATTGTTAGGAGGAGCTTAGGGTTTTCAGTATTTGCTGGTTGTGAATTGTGTTTTGTGTTGTGTATTTTGAGAGTACTTTCAGATATGAATGTCTTTAGAATTTCAGATTTGCAGTATTGAGCATATGAAGTATTTTATGAATTCTAGAGATCTATTTTTGGCACTTAAAAAAATGTAGTTTCATAGGAGTATAAAAGTGTAGACAATGTGATTCTCAGAGAAGAAACTACAAGTTTCAGTTTCAGATAAGAAACTGCAAGTTCAGTTCCAGATAATAAACTGCAACTTTCAGAGGCAGAGCATTTATATTAACACAGCCTTTTCAAACAGGGTTAACATCATGTTGGAAGTTTTATTCATGGTCAAAAATGGAACTACCAGCCAGTTAACATCATGCCGATCAACATTCCTGCATAGCACATCTTCATATGATGCACAGTCAAAAAGATATGCTATTTTCAAAATGCTCACACAATGTCGAGTGTGCAACAAACAGAGAAAACGAGGGACGAAGTTTTAGCAAGTGTTGGACATGGTGTGCGTAGATGACAATGGGGACCCACATGTCAATAAAGGCAGAGGCAAAAAAATTGGAGATATTTTCCCTGCACAGGTGGAATCGAACCCGACCGGAATAGCTGTCGGGTAGTGTCACTTCGCCACTAGGCTAGTTCAGTAGTTTCGTTACTAATAAGGCACTTCCTCAGGTGGTCGGATCTGCTCATGCGCCTTTGTGCGCTCGCTGCGATGCCTCTATCTGCCGTTGTGAACATGCTGAACAAAAGAGAGGAATCTGGAGAGAACTGTACGTTGAGAGGCGGACAGTCGGGACCCACCAGGTCTATGGCCGTACGCAAGCAAGTGCCTCATCGAAAAAATACTTCCTCCTAATGGTATACTAACGTTGGGGCCCACGGATTTGTCAACATAGTTACATTTTTTTAGGTACTTCAACGTAGTTACTATAGGAGATAAATTCACAACGAAGCTGGGGAGCTGGCAGGTATCCTTTATTATCACTGGGGCAACAAGTATCAGCTGGGTTTTGGGCTGCCCCGTCTAGGCTTTCTTTGTTAACATGCGCAGCCCACAACATGCTGGTTTTTATTTTCTTTAGGGCCGTGATGTATTGACCGGCCTATGGACCTCCCATCCGAGGTTTTATTTTTCCTGAAACATCGGCAACCCAATTTATGTATTTTTTTGAAGAAAACGCAGAGGTCTGCTCTATTTTTCTATATAAGAATAGGAACGCCTGGTCCAACTTATGTTTCCCTTCTAACTATATTATATATATTTAAATTATTTTATATGTTATTATATATTATTGTTATTGTCATCATATATTTAACATATACTTACATATGTTAGAAAACAATATGCCACATCTTATTAACTTATAAAAGTAATTTCTTAACAATATAATCCTGGATTTTTTTGGCAACGAAAATCCTGGTGATTGTGTACAAAAGCTTGGTAAGATTTAAGGACCAATTTAATAATAAATCACTTATTATTTAAATATATTTATAACAAAATGCTCAGCCCCTGTTTGTTTTTAGATAAAATTGCTGGCCCAACCCAACATTATAATTAGAATCAGCCCAGCAAAATCGTGTATTTCGAGAAAGTGCAAATGGCCTGTAATTTTTTAGGGAAAAAATAAATGGGCCGCATGGACGCTACATTATTTGTTCACCCAGCCCAGCTAATGGACTGTAATTCAAAAAAAAGATCAAATTGACTGTAAATTCTAGCCCGAAAAAAAAAGACTGTAGATTCTGAAAAAATGGGTTGAATACGTGCCACATTTTTGGATGGTGAAATGTGGGCCAATAGGTCGAAGCCAACGCAAGTCATTGTCAACGTAGTCAACAAATGATTCTGACATCATTAGCCGTTGGATTTACATCCAACAACCGGCATCCATCTTCAATCTCTCGTCTTCTTCCTCCCACGCCACTGGGACCACCTCCTCCCGCCTCCTGCTGCTACCAGCTCTGCTTAGCACGCTTTGCTGTGAAGCGCTACTCCACCGTTGGCCAGGCCATCCCTTCACCCCTCCACACCTCCTGTTCTTCTCCACCGACTGTCGAACCACACCGCACCAGAACCAGTTAACCCTCGTACACCTCTTCGTCTGCGACTCTACTCCCGCGTCTTCCCATCTCCGGCTCGTTGCTGTCCGGGGCCTCGCCGTCGTCCACCACCTTGGATGCCCTCGGCGTGGAGTGGTCAACGTAGTCAATGGATGACACCATCGGAAGTAGACTGTGCGTGGAGAGGCTGACAGCTGGGTCCACGGCCGCACGCAAGGAAATGCCTCCTTATTACGCGCAAAATAATGATTCATCCACCTGACAGCTGGGACCCACCAGAAGGGCCTCTGTATTTCGCGAAAAAAACATCCCCCCCCCCCCGCTGACAGGTCTGACCCACCAGCTATATCTTCGCACGCAAGGAAGTGCCTCCTTATTACGCACAAAAAAATGAATATCCCCTGCTAGTTGGGACCCACCATAGTGGGAGGCTGACTTGTGGGCCAACTAAGTTGACGGGGATGGAGGGCTTTGTCAACTTAGTCAATATGAATGATTCTAGCTCCAGTGACCGTACGATGTCCATCCAATGGCCGTAGTGCTTCTTCAACCTCTGGCCTTCTTGCTCCAGCCGCCCAAACCAGCGCCAGTCATGCCGCGTGCTCCTGCCTCTCGTGGTCGTCTGTGATGCCGCGGAGGCCTCACCGCCTCCTACTACTCCCACCTCTGGCCAGGCCATCCCTCTACTCACCCACACCCCCTGTTATTCTGCGGCGACGGCAGCCTCACACCGCAGCCGAACCAGTGAACCCTCATACTCCTCTACGCGTGGGCATCCACTGCCGCGTCTTCCCGAGCTCCGCGTCGTCCCCTTCCTAGGCTTCGCTGTCGTCCACCGCCCTGGTGCTCTCGGCACGGCGTGGTCAACGTGGTCAAGGAACGACTTCCATCGGAAGAGTACTGTACGTTCATAGGCTGACAGCTGGGTCCACGGTAGCCGCAAGGAATTGGCTCCTTATTACCCGCAACTATATTTCGCGAAAAAAATGTTTCCCCCTGACTGCTGGGACCCACCAGCTACATCTTCGCATGCAAGGAAGTGCATCCATATTACGGGCAAAAAAACGATTCGCCCCCCTGACTGCTGGGACCCACTAGCTACATCTTCGCACGCAAGGAAGTGCCTGACAGTCGGGACCCACCTGGTCGAAGCGTACGTAGCGTTGTCATTCTGGTCGCGAACGTGTACGTACATACTAGTCGATGTAGAGGCGCACACGTGTCGTACTAGAGGCGCACACGTAGCCTATACACGTACGTACAGCGGCCAGTGTGCAAGAAAGATAATACGGCCATGTACTTACATACGGGCGGAGTCTCGAACGCCTACTCGCGCATACGTACGGCCAGGGCTTGTGTACATGGCTGGGTTGGAACGGAGAAACAACGTCATCATCGTGTTCATGGGGAGCCAACCGGCTGGGTTGGAACAGAATGCGTTATCATGTTCATCGGGAGGGCTTGGATGGAACAGCTAATGGAAATGAGGCCTGGCGTACCGCACAATGGAGGAAACAGCCTTGTGTTCGACCAGCCACGGTCGAAACGGGATCCTGTTCATCGGGAGGGGTCTGGCGTACCGCAAAACGGGACTCCACGGGATACTGTTCATCTCCACCGTCGACCTCCTCCGACCTCCATGGGCTACTGTTCATCCACCGTCGACCTCCTCCAGCCTCCACCTGCGACTGTTCATCCACGGGCTCCTGTTCATCCAGCCTCCACCATGCGCTACTCCACCGGCTACTGTTCAACCAGCCCTCTCCACGGGCTCCTGTTCAACCACCCCTCCACGGGCAACTGTTCATCCAGCCCTCCACGGGGTCGTCCTGTTCATCCAGCCCCAACCGGCTCGATCAATCGGGGTCCTGTTCATCCAGAGGCAACATCACGGGGTCCTGTTCATCCACCCCCACCTGGAACTGTTCATCCGAACCCCCCCAGCAACGCTCGATGTTCATCCAACCCCCCAGCAACGCTAACTATTCATCCAGAGGCAGCATCGATCGGCTTCAGTTAGCAGCAGTAGCGAAGGAATCGCTTGATCGCTCGGGTTCAGTAATGCGTAGCCTGCAGTGCAATCGCTCGAGTTCAGTTAGGTGAACGCCTCGCTCGGGTTCAGTTAGAGCCCAACGCCTCGCACCCACGCGTGTAAGTGTACGAGAGAAACGTGCATCGCTGGCCCCCGACCACCCACTGTAACCGGGAACTCCCCGAAATTTTCCTCGCCCTCGCTTCTACCATGGTTTTTCCGTCATGGACGGCCCAAAGAATGTCATGCAGCTGCGTCTCCGGCCCACCCAGGACGAAAAGCCCATTTTCTGTCATGATTTTTTGTCATAGAAGTAGGAGCTCACCACATCTATGATGATACCGGGTTTTGTCACAATTATCGTCATAGAAGTGTCATAAGTATGACAGAAAAAAATTCGTTCGGCCCAAAATGTCACGGATGTGTGTTTTTTTTGTAGTGTAGCATCAACAATATGTTTAGTAAAAGCTTTATTTTGTTCATTAGCACGGGGTGAATTTATCATGGATAGCAACAAAGAAATACAATCAACCAAAGAGCAACTATCATAATTAAAGTCTTTGTAATCCAAAATAGTGGGCACATCACTAGTTAAAGTTTTGACCTCTGCAAACCCACTTTTATCAATTTTCTCAACAAGATTTTCACTCTTTGAATTATCGGGACGCCTTCTAGCTAGACTCTTCTCCAGTCCCTTTTTCATCAATCTTAATTTTACTAAACAAAGAATCAATAGAAGAAACACCAATCATTTTAAGATCTTCATCACTTTTATCTTCTAACGAGATTGGTATGGCGGCTATTTTATTTACTAAAGTAGCTTCTGCATCAGATATTTTTCCTAGAAAACTTTCAGCAATAGCATACTTAGATTGGGGATTGCAAACTTCTCTACTAATATCGTCAAATTGTTTTGTTATAGCCTCTAACACAATGGAGTGCTCCTTAAGTTCTTCAGTAAAATATTTATTATGCTCAAATTGTGTAGTCATATATTCCTTGGTACTTTTCTCAATTTCAAGAAAAATATTTGGGTAAGGAACATCATAATATTTTCTTTGAGACATCATGACTATGCAAACAAGAACGCACTCAAAAAATGGATCTGACGAGAAAACGATGAACGAAAAAGAGGGTGAATAAAATGGCAAATTTTTGTGAAGTGGGAGAGAGGAAAACAAGAGGCAGATGGCAAATAATGTAAATTGCAAGGAGACGAGATTTGTGATTAGGAACCTGGTTGATGTTGATGATGTCTCCTCGGCAACGGCGCCAGAAATTCTTTTTGATGTTTGCTTGAACTACGACGGTATTTCCCCAAAGAGGAAGGGATGATGCAGCACAGCAATGGTAGGTATTTCCCTCAGTGATGAGATCAAGGTTATCAAACCAGTAGGAGAACCACGCAAAACAACGGAAACAGCTCCTGCACACAAATTTATGTCAATCCCTTTCGCGTAACAGCGCCAGAAATTGGCACGGAGACGGGATAAAGTTGTAATTGACTGGAAAAATAGATCATATATAAAATAAAGTGCAGCAAAGTTATCTTTGTATTTTTGGTTTAATAGATCTGAAAATAAAAGCAAAACAAAATAGATCGCAAAGGCAAATATACTAGAGAAGAGACCCGGCGCCGTAGGTTTCACTAGTGGCCCCTCTCGAGAAAAATAGCAAACGGTGGGAAAACAATTACTGTTGGGCAATTGATAGAACTTCATACTCATGACGATATCCAGGTAATGATCATTATATAGGCATCATGTCCAAGATTAGTAGACCGACTCCTGCCTGCGTCTACTACTATTACTCCACACATCGACCGTTGTCCAGCATGCGTCTATTGTATTCAGTTCATGGAAAAATGGAGTAACGCAATAAGAACGATGACATGATGTAGACAAGATCTATTTATGTAGAAATAGACCCCATCTTGTTATCCTTAATAGAAACGATACATATCGTTTCCCCTTCTGTCACTGGGATCAAGCACTGTAAGAGCGAACCCATCACAAAGCACCTCTTCCCATTGCAAGATAAATAGATCAACTTGGCCAAACAAAACCCAAATATCAGAGAAGAAATACGAGGCTATAATCAATCATGCATACAAGAGATCAAAGAAGACTCAAATAACTTTCAAGGATAAAAACATAGATCTGATCAAAAGCTCAAAGTTCATCGGATCCCAACAAACACACCGCAAAAAGACTTACATCATATGGATATCCAAGAGATCATTGTATTGAGAATCAAGAGAGAGAGAGAGAGGAGGCCATCTAGCTACTAACTACGGACCCGTAGGTCTACAAATAACTACTCACGGACCATCGGAGAGGCACCAATGAGGTTGGTGAACCCCTCCATGATGGTGTTTAGATTCGATCTGGTGGTTCTGGAACTTGTGGCGGCTGGAATTGATTTTCGTCGACTCCCCTAGGGTTTCTGGAATATTGGGGTATTTATAGAGGAAGGAGGCAGTACGGGAGGCCACCGAGGTTGGCATAACCCACCTGGGCACGCCTGGGCCCCCATGCAGGCCCTGGTAGGTTGTGCCCCCCTCGAGGCACCCCTCTGGTACTTCTTAGGCTCATTTTGTGTCTTCTGGTCCAGAAAAATTCCACAAAAAGTTTCGCTGCGTTTGGACTCCGTTTGGTATGGATTTCCTGCAACGTAAAAAACAAGAAGAAAATAGCAACTGGCACTGGGCACTATGTCAATAGGTTAGTACCAAAAAATGATATAAAATGATTGTAAAACATCCAAGAATGATAATATAACAGCATGGAACAATCAAAAATTGTAGATACGTTGGAGACGTATCAGACATGTTTACTGTACTAGTAGTACAATTTAGTATTATATTTTTTTAACCCGCTCACCTTCTCTTTCATTATAGTACTACTTACTAGTACTAGTACTTTTTACCTTGGAGGACGTGTATAGCTAGCTAGGCCCTTGAATACTTGAACCCACTAGCTCCCATCATTTTTGTTTTTCCATGTCTTACTATCTCATCCATGTAGCCAAGAGTGGCTATATATAATAAGCCAGTTATTTTACTTCCTCTATACCGGAGTAGTACTATTTGCTGCACAATATTACTAACCGCCATATTTGAGCACATCATGATTATGCATGGACCTTGACCATGTACGTCACCATGTGTCCAGATCTGAGATGCCACGTGTACCAGATGAACGACGCCGAGTTCGACCCCCGTGATGCTATCTGGGTGCCAAGGAACACTCTTGGAGAGTACTTGCTTTTCATTGGGGACAGCTACCCCATTGTGAAGTGGATGCCAGCTTCTGTGCACAACACCGAAGGCCTGCCGTTCATGAAGCATGGTTGTGTCTTCAGTGTGCACTGCCGGATGATTGACATGCTGGGACACGCTATCCCTGATTTATACCGCTTCAGCTTTGATGAGTCTCCATCGTGTGTAACCAGACTAGAAAGCTACGACAATGATTCCCGTTGCCCACCACTATGGATCGTGCCATCCATGAAAAACACCTGGGACTAGAACCTGGAGGAGGACATGGAGCCCACTTATAACATGCAAGTGGAGTATGGTAAATTGTGAATGGTAGCATTGTGGATATATGTAGACTAGTCGTGCACAAATTTATCACATGAAGTGGAGATGAACTTGTGTGGCATACTGGCATTTGTCCTTTAGAATTTATTACTAGTAAATGTGTTATGTGTACGTGCAACTTGTGTGGCTGTTGCACGGGATCCAACACGCTCTGTGAGAAAAAAGGTGGCACAACTTTGGATATAAGTGACGTGGCGGCATCATACAGTAGCATCGTTCGCTATAGTTGTAGTACTCCTACTAGGAAGACAACTCTTATAAAACCTTGCGCTTGGCTCTTTGCCTCTTCGGGAGGTTCAACACTTCGTACACCTGTGAACCTTGCACTTGGCTCTTCGCCTCTTCGTAAGGTCAAACAATGATGATACTACAGTACAATATGCTTCTGGCAATCTGACACCGAATGAACTGTTGCACGTCCACCGCGAGGGTGAGGGTGAGGACGAGGGAGAGGGCACTGTAGTCAAAACCCTCTCCTCGTCCTGCGAACCATCGTGTGTGTGGGCGAGGGAGAGGGCGTAGGCGTAAGTAGTAAGCAAGCTTCTTCTCGTCCTGTGAGCCAAGGCGCATGGGCGAGGGAGAGGGCGTAGCAAGCTAGCTTCTCCTTGTTCGGCAAGTTGGCGAGACACATCGAATCAGTACTAGTCCATACTACGTCCTTTCCGATTAATATGGCTTAAGTTGAAACGATAAAAATACACTGGCGGTCAACGTGTGTAACATACGCTCATTACGGTTACTATATAGTTTTGCGATGATTATACGGTCACTAGCACACCGTAGAGTACCGTATAGCACCCTACTGACATAGTCAACGTGGTACTTTGTTGACTGGTTAAATTGACACCTGGTTTCTGGGTCCCACCTGTCAGTTGGCAGAGCAAAGAAATCAGTTAAACAAAACTTTACACAGGCGCGACAGGAGTCCAACCCTTGCGCATGAACCACGGCTGTGTATGTGAGTGCATGCACGTGTACTCCCTCGGTCCATGAAAAAATGTACATCTAGCATTAGAAAATTTTCCAACAAAGAGTGTACATCTACACTTCCAATACACTTAACCTTTAATCTAATCGATATTGATTGACTAATGCACCAACTTGTGCTCTCGCTATAGGCTACATGTCTATCCTTAATTACAGCATGCAACAACCTTCATTTAATCTTCTTCTCTCAATGGTCGCATGCACACATAAATCTGCTACTTTTGGGCGTTAATTATGCCATGAAGTTCCGGTTGCTCTTGGTCAATGTGTAAATCTCTATATGTACAGTCTTTCACGGACGGAGGGAGTAGGTTGAGCACTTATGCGTGAGCGTGTGTGTTGCGTCGTGTGCTATGTGCCGCATGGATGCATGAGTGTTGTGTGCGTGCATGTGTTCGTGTGAGTGTTGCATGTTGCATGCATGCATGCATGATGCTTTTACTCCCTCCCATTGACATGTTCATATTTCAAGCTTCATTAAAACGTTGCATGCAAGAATTAAGAGAAAACTCACCAATGCGTGTAAAACTTCTGGTCATTTGTTCCTCACGCATGCATTCCAATTAATATGTTCGTAAACACAATTTTCTTGAGGAAAATGATCCCATTATTGAGTACTTCCGGAAAAAAAATCTTCGGGCACTCATCATTTACTACTACCTTGGTTGATGATTTTTTTTATTGACCTGTATATAAATCTCCGTCCTGGTTTAATGGTCCCCTCCGTACTTAGTGTAAAAGTTTGACCGTAAATTTAACTAACAAAGTGTCAATGCATGTCATAAAAAACTATACCATTAAAAACTATGTTCAAATACGAATCCAGTGATATAATTTTTTGTGACATGCATTAACATTTTATTAGTTAAATAGATGGTCAAAGTTTGACACAAAATACTACTCCTACATTATTGGCGTCGGGTGCCTTGGCCAATGTTTCATCTTGTTGGACAGGATGAGAGTAGAGGCATAGGGATACTGTCGATAGGAAGTCTTGGCGATCCATTATTCCGCATCTCGGTCAGAGAGAACTATTCAACTAGTCTTCACAATTAAGTGACAATACACGCTACAGCAGATGGGACACTTAATTAATAAGCTGAACCAGCGTATTGGTGTTACTAAATCAGCCTTACCCAGTACTTCCATCATGTTTGCCAGTGGAGCACGCTTCCGTAAATGCGCCTATGCACCTCTCTCTTCCATTAATTGACATATGGCCCTCTTGAGGTAGACCCACATGTCATCGGCTTAACTAATTACACTCTGAATGCACTTTCTTCCCCGTCTTTCCCTCTTCTTCCTCCTCTCTTCTTCTTCCGCCTCTCTTCTTCTTCCTCCTCTCTTCCCCATCGTCGACCGCACACCATTTGCCCCCGCTCACTGCTCGCCTGCCCGCGCCATTTTCCTTGGTAGCTTGCGTGTACCATATCCCCCCCCCCCCGCTCACTGCTCGGCCACACACGCCATCTTCTTTGCTCGCCCACCCGAATCTACTTCCCCACTCACTCGCAGGCACCAAAAACCCCAATCACTCAGCGCCCTAAAAAAACCTTTGGCAGAACAGACTGACACGGAGAGCCATGATTGGAATTCCCTCCCCGATGTTCTCTTGGAGAAGATTTGTAATCGTATGGACCTGCTCAGCACCATGCGTCTAGCCGCATGCTCGGTGTCTTTGTACCGTCTACTCGTCTGCAACCGGCCGTTCCTTTTCAAGACACCCTGCTTGTTGATGCCCGATCCTCGCAGGTGGCCCAGACACTGACTTGACGGTCCTATGGAGGTTGTCGTGGTGCCCCTCGACATGCTACCACAACCCGTCCACCTGTCCTTCATGCGCGGCCTCTACTGGGCGGGCATGAAGGCCAACTGGATCGTCCTCGTCCACCAATCCGGTAGTCCATGGCGTCTCGTGGATATCTACACCCAGCGAGAGATCACCCTTTCATCATCGGATACCGCCGCCATCGAGCCTCGCAGCCCACCGGACACTCCTACCTACTACGCATGAGACGCGTCGAGCTTTTGGTGCGACCTCTGTTTGCTGAACGTTGTAATCTGCGAAGTGCCCAAACCATCAGAAGACTACATGGATTACAACCTCATTGCCTTTTTCGACATGGGATTAGTCTATCTGGAATCCGGTCGCCATACATGCTTATGGCTCATCATCAATCCTGTTGAGCCTCCATTTCTGTGTGATGCTATAGTGCATGATGGCATCATTTACGCGGTCGACGCACAGATTGGCTGCCTATACTGGTGGAATCAATCATCATGCAATTGTTCTATCTCATCTCATCTTTACCTTATGAATACGACTGCCTGTTGATTGTTAGAAATTTAGAATAGATTGATGTCTGTAACCACATCAGTGCTATATGTTCCTCTCATTTCCTAGGTTTTTATGACCACACATGTTATTGTTAGAGTTGATATGGGAACAATTGGAATCTAATGATTGTTAGAATAGATATTATGAGTATAACCTCATGATTGCTATATGTTACTCTCATTTCCAAGATTTTTATAACCATGCATGTTATTGTTTAGAGTTGGTATGAGAACAGTAGTAACTGCTATGGTAGAATATGAGTAGCCCCTGTCATAGCTGTTTTCCTCTCATTTTTACATGATGTTTGAACCATGACATATTGCTAGAATATGAAAGCCATTGGCTTATTTTTTTTAACTTGGGGTATGATTATGACCACGGCATTGCAATTCTCTATCTATGATATGTGTCACTATTATAATAATCTTAATTCCACACCTACTCAGAACATGATTTTATATTTTTGCCCTTTTGGTCTCCAATTTGATTTGTTGCAGCAGACGCAAATGCGCTGGCCTTCATGATTCTAGGACCTGGAAATAAACAAGTCAATGGGTGGTGGTTTCGCTCGTTCAACTGACGGCGGTCATTTGGTGCTCATTCACACGTACCAAATTGACCAAACCATTTCATCAAACCACATGCAGTACAATGACTGGGGCGTTCGTGACTGTGATGGCCATGGCTGCTTCGTGTTCGAGAAAGATCCCAGCTCTGTTGGGCCAGGCATATTCAACTAGAGGCAGGTTTACAGCCTCTGCGACCATGCTACCTCTTGAGCTTGCGTTGGTTTTCCCTTGAAGAGGAAAGGGTGATGCAGCAAAGTAGCATAAGTATTTCCCTCTGTTTTGAGAACCAAGGGATCAATCTAGTAGGAGACAATGCACAAGTCACCGAATACCTGCACAAACAATCAACAACTTTCACCCAACGCGATAAAGGGGTTGTCAATCCCTTCACAGTCACTTGCAAAAGTGAGATCTGATAGAGATAGATAAACGGTAAAGTAAATATTTTTGGTATTTTTGGTTTATAGATTGGAAAGTAAAGATTGCAATTTAAGGGAACTGCGATAGAAATTGGCAAGTTGACGGGAAACTAATATATTCAATATAATGGAAAAGAGACCCGGGGGCCATAAGTTTCACTAGTGGCTTCTCTCAAGATAGCAAATATTACGGTGGGTGGACAAATTACTGCCGAGCAATTGATAGAAAAGCGCATAGTTATGACGATATCTAAGGCAATGATTATGAACATAGGCATCACGTTCGTGTCAAGTAGACCAAAACGATTCTGCATCTACTACTATTACTCCACACATCGACCGCTATCCAACATGCATCTAGAGTATTAAGTTCATAAAGAACGGAGTAACGCATTAAGTAAGATGACATGATGTAAAGGAATTAACTCAAGCAATATGATGAAAACCCCATTTTTTATCCTCGATGGCAACAATACAATACGTGCCTTGCTGCCCCTACTGTCACTGGGAAAGGACACCGTAAGATTGTACCCAAAGCTAAGCACTTCTCCCATTGCAAGAAAGATCAATCTAGTAGGCCAAACTAAACCGATAATTCAAAGAGACTTGCAAATATATCAAATCATGCATATAAGAATTCAGAGAAGAACCAAATAATATTCATAGATAATCTGATCATAAATCCATAGTTCATCGGATCTCGGTAAACACACCGCAAAAGAATATTACATCGAATAGATCTCCAAGAACATCGAGGAGAACATGGTATTGAGAATCAAAGAAAGAGAAGAAGCCATCTAGCTAATAACTATGGACCCGTAGGTCTGTGGTAGACTACTCACGCTTCAACGGAGAGGTAATGGTGTTGATGTAGAAGCCCTCCGTGATCGAATCCCCCTCCGGCGGGACGTCGAAAAAGGCCCCTAGATGGGATCTCACGGGTACAAAAGGTTGCGGTGGTGGAAAAGTGGTTTCGTGGCTCCCCTGGATGTTTTCAGGGTATAAGAGTATATATAGGCGAAGGAACTAGGTCAGGGGAGCTACGAGGGGCCCATGAGGTAGTGGGCACGCCCTACCCCCTGGGTGCACCCTCCTGCCTCGTGGCCACCTTGTTGTGTCTCCGACTTCGTCTCTAAGTCTTCTGGTTTCCTTTCGGTCCAAGAAAGATCATAGCGAAGGTTTCATTCCGTTTGGAATTCATTTTCTATGAAACTGTAAAATAGGCCAAAAAAACAGAAACTGGCACTGGGCCCTCGGTTAATAAGTTAGTCCCAAAAGTAATATAAAATAGCATGTAAATCCCAACTAAACATCCAAAACTGATAATATAATAGCATGGAAGAATAAAAATTATAGATACGTTGGAGACGTATCAAGCATCCCCAAGCTTAATTCCTGCTCGTCCTCGAGTAGGTAAATGATAAAAACAGAATTTTTGATGTGGAATGCTACCTAACATATTTATCAATGTAATTTCCTTTATTGTGGCATGAATGTTCAAATCCAAAAGATTCAAAACAAAAGTTTAATATTGACATAAAAAAATAATACATCAAGCATACTAACAAAGCAATCATGTCTTCTCAAAAAAACATGACCAAAGAAAGTTAGCCCTACAAAATCATGTAGTCTGGCTATGCTCATTCTTCATCACACAAAATATTTAACTCATGCACAACCCCGATTTCAGCCAAGCAATTGTTTCATACTTTAGTATTTTCAAACTTTTTCAACTTTCATGCAATACATGAGCGTGAGCCATGGACATAGCACTATAGATGACAAAACGGAGAAGATAGTCTCACATCAACTAGGCGTATCAACGGGCTATGGAGATGCCCATCAATAGATAGCAATGTGAGTGAGTAGGCATGGCCATGCAACGGATGCACTAGAGATATAAGTGTATGAAAGCTCAAAAAGAAACTAAGTGGGTGTGCATCCAACTCGCTCGCTCACGAAGACCTAGGACATTTTTAGGAAGCCCATCATTGGAATATACAAGCCAAGTTCTATAATGAAAATTTTCCACTAGTATATCAAAGTGACAAGATAGGAGACTCTCTATCATGAAGATCATGGTGCTACTTTGAAGCACAAGTGTGGAAAAAGGATAGTAACATTTTCCCTTCTCTCTTTTTCTCTCATTTTTTTATTTGGGTCTTCTCTCCTTTTTTTATGGCCCCTTTGTTTTCTATTCTTTTTTTCGTTCGGAGTATCATCCCGACTTGTGGGGGAATCATAGTCTCCATCATCCTTTCCTCACATGGGACAATGTTGTAATAATGAAGATCATCACACTTTTATTTTCTTACAACTCAAGAATAACAACTCAATACTTAGAACAAAATATCGCTCTATGTGAATGCCTCCGGCGGTGTACCGGGATGTGCAATGATTCAAGAGCGACACGTATGAAAGAATTATGAATGGTGGCTTTGCCACAAATACGATGTCAACTACATGATCATACAAAGAAATATGACAATGATGAAGCGTGTCATAATAAACTGAACGATGGAAACTTGCATGTCAATATATCTCGGAATGGCTATGGAAATGCCATAATAGGTAGGTATGGTGGCTGTTTTCAGGAAGGTAATGGTCGGTGTATGGTACCGGCGAAAGTTGCGCGGCACAAGAGAGGCTAGCAATGGTGGAAGGGTGAGAGTGCGTATAATCCACGAACTCAACACTAGTCATAAAGAACTCATATACTTATTGCAAAAATCTACAAGTCATCAAAACAAAGTACTATGCGCATGCTCCTAGGGGAAGGGTTGGTAGGAGTTAACCATCGCGCGATCCCGACCTCCACTCATAAGGAAGACAGTCAATAAATAAATCATGATCAAACTTCATCACATAATGGTTCACCATACGTGCATGCTACGGGAATCACAAACTTTAACACAAGTATCTCTCAAATTCACAATTACTCCACCAGCATGACTCTAATATCACCATCTTTATATCTCAAAACAATCATAAAGAATCAAACTTCTCATAGTATTCAATACACTTTATATGAAAGTTTTTATTATATCCATCTTGGATGCCCATCATATTAGGACTAGTTTTATAACCCAAGTAAATTGCCATGCTGTTCTAAAAGACTCTCAAAATAATATAAGTGAAGCATGAGAGTTCAATAATTTCTATAAAATAAAGCCACCGCCGTGCTCTAAAAAGATATAAGTGAAGCACTAGAGCAATATTGCCTCGCTCAAAATATATAAGTGAAGCACATAGAGCATTCTAATAAATCACGATTTATTCATGTCTCTCCCAAAAGGTGTGTACAGCAAGGATGATTGTGTTAAACTAAAAAGCAAAGACTCAAATCATACAAGACGCTCCAACCAAAACACATATCATGTGGTGAATAAAAATATAGCCTCAAATAAAGTTACCGATAGACGAAGACGAAAGAGGGGATGCCTTCTGGGGCATCCCCAAGCTTAGGCTTTTGGTTGTCCTTGAATATTACCTTGGGGTGCCTTGGGCATCCCCAAGCTTAGGCTCTTGACACTCCTTATTCCATAGTCCATCAAATCCTTACACAAAAACTTGAAAACTTCACAACACAAAACTCGACAGAAAATCTCATGAGCTCCGTTAGTATAAGAAAATAAATCACCACTTTAAGGTACGGTTGCAGACTCATTCTTTATTTATATTGCTGTAATATATACTGTATTCCAACTTTTCCATGGTTCATACCCCCCGATACTACCCATAGATTCATCAAAATAAGCAAACTACACGCGAAAAACAGAATCTGTCAAAAACAGAACAGTCTGTAGTAATCTGTAACTCTAGAATACTTCTGGAACTCCAAAAATCCATCCCAATTAGTAAAACCTGAGAAATTTGTGTACCAATCCATCGCAAAAATAATCAGATGAAAAGCGCGTTTCTGTGAATTTTCAAAACTAATTTACTAAGCGCAAAAGTTTCTGATTTTCAACAGGATCAACACAATTATCACCGTAAGCTATCCTAAAGGTTCTACTTGGCACAAGCACTAAATTAAACATAAAACCACATCTAACCAGAGGCTAGATGAATTATTTATTACTAAAGGGGAGCAAAAAGCAAAGAACAAAAATAAAATTGGGTTGCCTCCCAACACGAGCTATCGTTTAACGCCCTTAGCTAGGCATTGATAATTTCAATGATGCTCACATGAAAGACAAGAATTGAAGTGCAAAGAGAGCATCATAAAACACGTGACAAACACATCTAAGTCTAACATACTTCCTATGCATAGGCATTTTATAATCAAACAAATTATCAAGCCAAGCAAAAACTAGCATATGCAAGGAAGAAGAAATAGATGATAGCAATCTCAACATGAAGAGAGGTAATTTAGTAACATGAAAATTTCTACAACCGTATTTTCCTCTCTCATAATAATTACATTTAGGACCATAAGAAAATTCAACAATATAGCTATCACATAACATATTCTCAACACGATCTACATGCATGCGAAGTTGACACTCTTCCAAAATAGTGGGATTAATGTTAACTAAAGTCATGACCTCTCCAAACCCACTTTTATCAAAAAAATCATAACATTGAACATTCTCCAAATATGTGGGATCTAAAGTTGACACTCTTCCAAACCCACTTTCAATATTATTTCAAACACTAATATCAATCTTATATTCATCATGGGGCTTAAATAAATTTTCAAGATCATAAGAAGAATCACCCCAATCATGATCATTGCAACAAATAGTATACATAGCAAAACTAGCATCCCCAAGCTTAGGGTTTTGCATATCATTAACACAATTGACATGAATAGAATTTATAATAACATCATTGCAATCATGCTTTTCATTCAAAGAGCTATCGTGAATTACTTCACAAAGCACTTCATCACAATTTTCAAATTCACGAATTTCAAGAAAAACTTCATAAAGATAATCTAGTGCACTCAACTCACTAGCAATTGGTTCATCATAATTGGATCTCTTAAAAAGATTACCAAGTGGATGAGGATCCATAAACTTTTAGCAAGCGAAGATGCAAGCAAAAGGAAGGTACATGGTAACACAAGCGAACAAAAGATGGAACTAAAGAAGGGCGAAGAAAACGGCAAATCTTTTTGAAAATCGTTTTAGAAGTGGGGGAGAGGAAAACGAGAGGCGAATGGAGAATAATGTAACGCAAGAGAGAAGAGTATATGATGGGTACTTGGTATGGCTTGACTTGACGTAGATCTCCCCGGCAAGGCTGCCAGAAATCCTTCTTGCTACCTCTTGAGCTTGCGTTGGTTTTCCCTTGAAGAGGAAAGGGTGATGCAGCAAAGTAGCGTAAGTATTTCCCTCAGTTTTGAGAACCAAGGTATCAATCCAGTAGGAGACAACGCACAAGTCACCAAATACCTGCACAAACAATCAACAACTTGCACCCAACGCGATAAAGGGGTTGTCAATCCCTTCACGGTCACTTGCAAAAGTGAGATCTAATAGAGATAGATAAACGGTAAAGTAAATATTTTTGGTTTATAAATTGGAAAGTAAAGATTGCAATTTAAAGGAACTGCGATAGAAGTTCGCAAGTTGATGTGAAACTAATAGATTCAATATAATGGAAAAGAGACCCGGGGAGCATAGGTTCCACTAGTGGCTTCTCTCAAGATAGCAAATATTACGGTTGGTGAACAAATTACTACCGAGCAATTGATAGAAAAGCACATAGTTACAACGATATCTAAGGCAATGATTATGAACATAGGCATCACATCCGTGTCAAGTAGACCGAAACGATTCTGCATCTACTACTATTACTCCACACATCGACCGCTATCCAGCATGCATCTAGAGTATTAAGTTCATAAAGAACGGAGTAATGCATTAAGTAAGATGACATGATGTAAAGGAATTAACTCAAGCAATATGATGAAAACCCATTTTTTATCCTCGATGGCAACAATACAATACATGCCTTGCTGCCCCTACTGTCACTGGGAAAGGACACCGCAAGATTGAACCCAAAGCTAAGCACTTCTCCCATTGCAAGAAAGATCAATCTAGTAGGACAAACTAAACCGATAATTCGAAGAGACTTGCAAAGATATCAAATCATGCATATAAGAATTCAGAGAAGAACCAAATAATATTCATAGATAATCTAATCATAAATCCACAATTCATCGGATCTCGGCAAACACACCGCAAAAGAATATTACATTCAGAGGAGAACATGGTATTGAGAATCAAAGAGAGAGAAGAAGCCATCTAGCTAGTAACTATGGACCCGTAGGTCTGTGGTAAACTACTGACGCTTCATCGGAGAGGTAATGGTGTTGATGTAGAAGCCCTCCGTGATCGAATCCCCCTCCGGCAGGACGCCAGAAAAGGCCCCTAGATGGGATCTCATGGGTACATAAGGTTGCGGCAGTGGAAAAGTGGTTTCGTGGCTCCCCTGGATGTTTTTAGAGTATAAGAGTATATATAGGCGAAGGAACTAGGTCAGGGGAGCTACAAGGGGCCCACGAGGTAGGTGGCGCGCCCTACCCCCCGCGGCGCGCCCTCCTGCCTCGTGGCCGCCTTGTTGCGTCTCCGACTTCATCTCCAAGTCTTTTGGTTTCCTTTCGGTCTAAGAAAGATCATCGCGAAGGTTTTATTCCGTTTGGTATTCCTTTTCTGTGAAACTCTAAAATAGGAAAAAAAACAGAAACTGGCATTGAGCCCTCGGTTGATAAGTTAGTCCCAAAAATAATATAAAATAGCATATAAATGACTATTAAACATCCAAAACAGATAATATAATAGTATGGAACAATCAAAAATTACGGATACGTTCGAGACGTATCAAATAACTCCATGTTCCTCGGGCTCAATTATTTGATCATCCAACCAATCATCGATCATATCGCCGGTGATGATTACTGTGCTATGCAACTTCCATTCGCCAGGGGGGCTGTGTTTACACATCGTACCATGGGTTTCATGAATCACCATATCTAGAGATTCGTCGACACAGCTTGTTGCCAGATAATCTTTAGTGTGTGAAAGGCATCAAGCTTCCATGCGATGAATGGCTTTTGCAAACCCGACATGCAGCGATGTGGTTCATGCCAACAACAAATATGCACAACCTGATTCGTAGTGATATCTAGACTGAGCCATGTATCCTGCTGCTGTAGCATGACCCTCTTTTGTTGGATATTATGTACTGTAGTTAGTTTGAAGGATAGATACCTTTCTAGGATCAAGTGCATCCTAACTCACCTGCGTAGGATGATGGGGATAGATACCTTTCTAGGATCAAGTGCATCCTAAATCACCTGCATAGGATGCACTTGTTCTGCACACTTGTTCTGCGAAGGATAGATACCATATGGCTTCTGCACACTTGTTCTGTACGCACTTATAATGGCTTCCTTCTGCACACTTGTTCTGTATGCACTTGTTAAGTGCGTAGGATGTAACTCAATACACTTGCTTCCTTTATGCGCCATATATATACATACATACAATTAGGCTTCAAGTGCGTACTTGTTGGTCAAAGTGTTGTCCAATGGGAATTATGTTTTGTATTACTCATGTAGCCTACAAAGTCTGTTGCACATCCTTGTAACTTCATACTCCATTTCTAAATTTGTACTAGTCCTCTATACCGTATATTGCGCTACTCGTAATATTACCTCCCTCTTGGTTTATTGGCCCCCTTCTTAAATTGGATCAAATTTTAAACATAAATTTAACTAACTAAATGTTAATGCATATCACAAAAAATTATGTCGTTGGATTCGTATTTGAACATAGTTTCCAAAAGTATAATTTTCGGTGACATGCATTGACATTTTATTAGTTAAACCTGTGGTTAAAATGTGACACTAAATACGACTAGTAAGTAGCACAGTACTAGTACTTGTATATGTCGGTCAAATTATTCATCATGTCCTCACATTGAATTGATGTGAGAACACGTTGTGCGTGAGGTGACAGAAGAGTCCCGAAGGCGTGTTCCGTTCACCAAAGTGAGCCTCGCCCATCTTGTACTACAACAGCACTTTTGCATTCTCTACAAAATCACTCTCCCATTCTCTCCTGGTCTCCCCGCCTCCCAGCCGCTGCCTTGTTCTGATGCATTTGGTATGATGAGCAGTGAGCTACTAGAGTTTCTATACTTCATTGCAAGTAGTCAAAAGGAAGATGCTGAAAAAATCGATCTCAACAAGGATGCTCTTCAAGCTAGCCGGATGAAGGAAGGAACCAGCGAGGCCGCTCCTGTGAGTATTCGTCCCGTCGCCTTGTATTATGATTTCGATCTTTATGGGGGTTTTCAAGTCTTTAGAGTCTACATGTAGTAATAAAGCCGAGACCCCAGTTTGTTCGGGTATTTGGACTTCAGATTTGGAGTACCACTTATCTGTCGAAATCTTTCATCATTTACTTAAAACAGTTGATTGATCATACATTGAGTACCATTTAACTGGAATTAACTTATGCAAGTCCAAGAAGGATTGGTAGGTGCTGCCAGCTGGCGTCAAGTTCGATCCCACAGATCAGGAGCTGATCGAGCACCTTGAGGCCAAAGTGAGTGCTGACAGCATGAGATCTCACCCTCTCATCGATTTGTTCATACCAACCATCAACAGCGAGCACGGCATATGCTACACCCATCCCGAGAAACTTCCAGGTGAGACAACGATCGGCCGTCTACTTGCACAAACATATTCCTTTGTTTATAGCTCTATTTTTCTTTTTAGACGCAGACCTAGTGAAGCAAATACAATTTGACAGTTAATAAAAAGTGAAACAAGTGACTGCAACATGCCAAAGATGTTATGAAAATGCCAACTACGTACACTAAAACTAGTATTTGACCATACTGCAGGTATCACACTGAGTGGCCTAAGCAAGCATTTCTTCTAGCACAACTCTAGGGCATTCAAAAGGGGCACGCGGATGCGTCGCAAGATACAGTCAGAGTGCGGCATGCACGTGATGTGGCACAAGACCGACAATACCTTGCCGGATGGTCAATGGCCGGCAGACGGGCAGCAAAAAGGTTCTGGTGCTGCACACCAACAAGAACTTCGACCAGCAAAGGACCAACTGGGTCATGCACCAGTACCACCTCGGGGACCTGGAGCAAGATAAGGAGCGGGAGCTGGTCCTCTGCAAGATTTTCTACCAGTTGAACACTAGGGCCAGGACTAAAAAGATTACAAGTTAGTTTGGTTGTGGTACTTGTACTACTTGGTCGTCTGCAAGTTGGTATTGTTGTTAAGGATCTTACGGTATAAACTTGCCATTTTCTTCCAACCATCATGTCGAGGGTCAACGTGGATATAAAGTTGAATCATTTGTTTCAAAACAAATTTTCAGGCACCTGATTTTTATTTGATGGGTAGCATAAGCACCTGCCGTTCAAATTCCCAGTTTCCAAATTTTTTACATCTTGAAAGTATGCAGGGGATCCATCCGGTTCACAGGCTGATAGTTTGACGTGGCACATCAGAACTAGGCTGTGGCATGCCAAGCCCAGCTGCAAATTGTTAAAAGAGAGGGGCGATGGATTTGGGCCTTCCAGAATAGTTAAGTGTCGTGACCTCGATCGTGAAGCGCCTCCCATGGACTACAAAAGGCCTAGTCTGTTATTATTAGTTGAAATATGTAAAATATTCCATAATGAAAATAAATATGTAAAATGCAATGAATTTAGTCCGCTTGAACTGAAAACCATCCGATTTGCATGAAATTCGTCCGTGGAACCACAAGACGGCTGTCCATATAGAGCCTAACCGTACGGAACCAGCAGGTCCATGGCCGTATGCAAGCAAGTACATGCACTTATTATCACGATGGAAAAATAATGCTGACGTCTGAGACGGTGAAACCCATGAAGGTTTCAACGTAGTCAATAAACGAGAGAATTCTGCAAGTACAGACTGATAACTGGGATCCAGCAGCTATATTGTTTTTTCAGGTCGAGCAAGTTTCAACTGGGCTGAAGACTGCTCAGGCTTGGTTTTGTTTTTAACAGGCCGAGCCCATGACGACAACGGGGCATAAAGATCCAGCAGGTATCAACTGACCTCTGGCCTGCCATCCTTAGTTATATTTTGTCTTAGAACATCCGCTGGTAGTTTTTTTTACTAAATCAAACACACAGCTCAGTTCTATTTTCCTCTTGAAACGCCATGTCCTACTTCCGTTTTCTAATCTATACCTATAGTTTTACTAGTTCATATAAAAGTATTATTATATTCAAAATACATAAATTTCCCTTTTTCATCTGTACACCCTCATTTTTTTCCTCCCAGCGCTGATTTTTTTACCATTGGTATTCCCTAAAACCAACTCAATTGTCCCACACCTTATTAGCTTACTAAAACAAAATGATATTTTATTTGGCAGACCAATAAGTTCTTAAAAATTAAATGTTTATCATTTTTGGATTAAAACAATTCGGACTCCATCGAAATATGCAAAATAAAGTTGAACTTTTTTACCGTGGTCCTGGGCAGAAAATGGGCTGTAATAAATTCCTTAAGAATTAGCAAATGGGCTGTAAATTATTAAGAAAAATAGAAAATGGGCTCTATGTTGTCTGCCACAGATTTGGAGGATGACTTGTCGGCCTACTAAGTTCATGCGTACACAAGGTTTCTCAAAAAAAGAAGCTTAGTCAACGACTCTACCAATGTCACACCGTTAGATGTCAATCTAACGACAATCATGCTTCTTCAATCTCTGATCTTCCTGCTCCAGCCGCCCAAACCAGCACCGGCGAAACCGCCTGCTCCCGCCTCCCGTGGTCAGTTGTGCTGCCGGTCAGGCCTCATGGCCCCACCATACTCGCATCCCTGGCCTGGCTGTCCCTCTACTCACCCACACCTCCTGTTATTCTCCAGTCGAACAAGTAAACCGTCGTACCCACTCTGCGTGGGAAACAACTGCCGAGTCTTCCTCGGCTCCGGGCCGTTCCCTTACTTGGCCTCGCCGTCGTCCACCGCCTTTGTGCTCTCAGCACGGCGTGGCCAACGAACGACATCCATCGGAAGAGGACTGTACGTGGAGAGGCTGACAGCTGGGTCCATGGCCGCACGCAAGGAAGTGCCTCCTTTTTTTGCGTGTAGGAAGTGCTTTCTTATTACGCGCAAAATAATGATTCCTCCTCCTGACAGCTGGGACCGACCGGAAGGGCCTTTGTATTTCGCAAAAAAACATCCCCCCTCCCCCCGCTGACAGCTCGGATCCATCTATTACGCACAAAAATAATGAATACCCCCGCTGCTAGGTCGGTCTCACCATATTTGGAGGCTGACTTGTGGGCCTACTAAGTTGACGCGGATGTAGGACTTTGTCAACTTAGACAATATAAACGATTCTAGCTACGGTGACTGCACGATGTCCAGCCAACGGTCGCCGTGCTTCTTCAACCTCTGGTCTTATTGCTCCTACCACCCAAACCAGTGCCGGCCATGCCGCCTGCTCCTGCCTCCCGTGGCTGGTTGTGCTGCCACGGAGGCCTCACCGCCCCACCCTACTCCCACCGCTAGCCAAGCCTTCCCTCTACTCACCCACACCCCCTGTTATTCCCAAGAGACGGCAGCCTCAAACCGCAGCCAAAGCAATCAACCCTCGTACTCCCCTCCGCGTGGGCATCCACTGCTGCGTATTCCCCGGCTCTGGGTTGTTCCCTTCCTAGATCGCGCCATTGTCCACCACCTTGGTGCTCTCAGGCGGTACAGCGTCGTCAACACGGTCAACAAACGACATCCATCAGAAGAGGACTGTAAGTGGTGAGGCTGACAGCTGGGTCCATGGCCGCACGCAAGGAAGTGCCTCCTTATTGCGCGGAAAATAATGATTCCTCCACCTGACACCTCGTACCTATCGCAAGGGCCTCTGTATTTTGCGAAAAAAATGTTCCCCTGACAACTGGGACCCACCGGCTTTATCTGTGCATGAAAGGAACTGCCTTCTTACCCCCTGACAGTTGGGACCCACCAGGTTGAAGCGAAGGTAGCATTATCTGTCCAGCCGCGAACATGAACATACATAGCGGTCGATCGGCCTCTCTGAAGCGACGTACCGTGGCTGAGTTAGTAGCGCACGTCTTGAAGTAGAGGCGCCGACGTAGCATGTCACGCAGTCCCGTCTATATCATGTACACGTACATACGACCACGCTGCAAGATAGAGAATACGGCTACGTACGTACATACGGGCAGGGTCTCTAACGCGTACAACGACGTCGTCCTGTTCATCGGCAGCCAACCAGCTGGGTCGAAACAGAGTAAACAACGTCACGTGTTCATTGGGAGCCAACCGACATGGACGAAACAGCCGAAACGAGGTCTGGCGTACCACAGAACGGAGGAGACTAGCCTTCTGTTCGACCGCGTACGATCGAAAGGGGTCATGTCCATCGGGAAGGGTCTGGCGTACCACAAAACGGAGGAAACGGACTTGTGTTCGAGTACCTATTGTCGAAACAGGGTCCTGTTGATCGGGAGGGGTGTGGCGTACCACAAAAAGGAGGAAACGGACTTATGTTGGAGCGCTTATGGTCGAAACGGGGTCCTGTTCATCGGGAGGGGTGTGGCGTACCGCAAAACGGGACTCCACGGGCTACTGTTCATCCACCGTCGGCTGCCTCACTCCAGCCTCCACCTGCTACTTTCATCCACCCTCGACTTCCTCCTGCCTCCATCAACTACTGTTCATCCACGGGGTCCTGTGCATCCAGCCTCCACCGGCTACTGTTCAACCAGCCCTCCACGGGGTCATGTTCATCCACCCTCCACCGGCTACTATTCAACCAACCCTCCACGGGGTCCTGTTCGACCAGCCCTCCATGGGGTCCTGTTCAACCAGCCCTCCAAGGGGTCCCTCCATCGGCTACTGTTCATCCACCCCCACCTCCTCGACCGGGGTCCTGTTCATCCAGCAGCAATGGCCTCTACTACCACGGGATCCTGTTTATCCAACCCCCACCGAGAAGTGTTCATCCGACCCTCACCAGGGACTGTTCATCAAGAGGCAAGTTCGATCAGCTTCAGTTAGCAGTAGTAGCAAAGGAATCACTCAGATTCAGTTAACAGCAAGGGATCGATCGGAGTTCAGTAATGTAGCTAGTGCAATCACTCGGGTTCAGTTAGAGCGAAACGCCTCACACACACGCCCGTACGTGTACGAGAGAAACGTGCATCGCTCGGCCCCGGCCACCCACCGTCACCGGGAACTCCCCTAAATTTTCCTCGCCCTCGCTTCTACCATGATTTTTCCGTCATGGACGGCCTAAAGAATGTCATGCAGGTGCGTCTCCAGCCCACCCAGGACGAAAAGCCCATTTTCTGTCATGATTTTTTGTCATAGAAGTAGGAGCCCACCACATCTATGATGATACTGGGTTTTTCACAATTATCGTCATAGAAGTGTCATAAGCATGACAGAAAAAAATTCGTTTGGCCCAAAATGTCACGGATGTGTCTTTTTTCGTACTGATGGCATACACTATAGAGCCTATGGCTAAGGCATAGGGGATGACTTTCATCCTTTCTCTTTCTTCTGTCGTGGTCGGGCTTTGAGTCTTACTCAACTTCACACCTTACAACACAGGCAAGAACGCCTTCTTTGACTGATCCATTTTGAACTTCTTCAAAATCTTGTCAAGTTATGTGCTTTGTGAAAGTCCTGTCAGGCGTCTCGTCTATAGATATTAATGACCAATATGTAAGCAGCTTCACCCAGGTGTTCCATTGAAAAACTCTTGTTCAAATAACCATTTATGCTTTCCAGAAATTCTATATCATTTCCAATCAATAATATGTCATCCACATATAGTATTAGAAATGCTATAGAGCTCCCACTCACTTTCTTATAAATACAAGCTTCTCCATATGTTTGTATAAACCCAAAAGCTTTGCTCACCTCATAAAAGCGAATATTCCAACTCTGAGATGCCTGCACAAGTCCATAGATGCATCATTGGAGCTTTCTTACTTTATTAGCATCCTTAGGGTTGACAAAACCTTCTGGTTGCATCATATACAACTCTTCCTTAAGGAAACCATTAATGAACGATGTTTTGACGTCCATCTGTCAGATTTCATAATCGTAATATGCGGCAATTGCTAACATAATTCTAATGGACTTAAGCATCACTACGAGTGAGAAAGTCTCATCATAGTCAACATCTTGAACTTGTCAGAAACTCTTTGCGAAAAGTTGAGCTTTATAGACGGGACATTACCATCACTGTCTGTCTTCTTCTTAAAAATACATTTGTTCTTAATGGCCTGCCGGTCATCATGCAAGTCCACCAAAGTCCATACGTTGTTTTCATACATGGACCCTATCTCGCATCTCATGGCCTCAAGCCATTTGTCTGAATTTGGACTCATCATTGCTTCTTAATAATTCGTAGGTTCGCCATTGTCCAACAACATGACTTCCAAGACAGGATTACCGTACCACTCTGGTGCGGTACATGTCCTCGTCGACCTACAAATTTCAGTAGTAGCTTGATTCAAAGTTTCATGATCATCATCATTAGCTTCCTCTCCGTCTAGTATATGCATAACGGGAACTTCTTTCTGTGATGTGCGACTTTGCAATTCGTGAGGAGGTATGATTACCTAAGGAAGCTCTACTTTCCTCCCACTCACTTCTTTCGAGAGAAGCTCCTTCTCTAGAAAGGACCCATTCTTGGAAACAAAGATCTTGCCCTTGGATCTATGACTAGGGTATCCTATGAAGACGCACTTCTCCGCTTTGGGTTCGAGCTTATCAGGTTGAAGCCTCTTGACATAAGTGTCGCATCCCCAAACTTTAAGAAACGACAGCTTAGGTTTCTTGCCAAACCATAGAGTGTCGTCTCAACGAATTTAGATGATGCCCTGTTTAAAGTGAATGCGTCTATCTCTAATGCATAACCCCGAAAAGATAGTGGTACAATAGTAAGAGACATCATCATAAAATGCACCATATCCAATAAAGCACGATTACAGCGTATGGACACACCATTACGCTGTGGTGTTCCAGGTGGTGTGGGTTGTGAAAAAATTCCACATTGTCTTAAATGTGTGCCAAACTCGTAACTCAGATATTCACCTCCATGATCAGATCGTATAAACTTTATTTTCTTGTTACGATGATTCTCCACTTCACTCTAAAATTCCTTGAACTTTCCAAATGTTTCAGACTTGTGTTTCGTTAAGTAAATATACCCATATCTACTCTAATCATCCGCGAAGGTAAGAAAATAACTATATCCACCGCGTGCTTCAACACTCATTGGACCGCATATATCAGTATGTATTATTTCCAACAAGTCACTTGCCCACTCCATTGTACCGGAAAATGGGGTTTTAGTCATCTTGCTCATGAGGCATGGTTCACATGTTTCAAATGATTCATAATCAAGTGATTCCAAAATTCCATCAGCATGGAATTTCCTCATTCGCTTTACACCAATATGACCTAAGCGGCAGTGCCACAAGTACATCAGCATGGAATTTCTTCATTCGCTTTACACCAATATGACCTAAGTGGAAGTGCCACAAGTATGTGGTACTATCATTATTAACTTTGCATCTTTTGGCATCAATATTATGAACATGTGTATCCACTACTGCAGGATGCTGCTAACGAGACACTATGATCAGAGACCCTTTGACGAAACTGTGTGTGATGCATTAATCGCAAACGGGGATGTAAAAAACCCGTCAAAAAGATGCAAAACGTTTGTGATGGCGTAGACATCAAACGCCGTTCAGATTTTAGTTACGTGTGCGATGCTGGGCATACGGTTGATCCAGCAGAACTGTTTGCAATGAGGAAGAACAACAGAAACGGGCGGCCATATCAATGTGTGTGCGATATACGGCATACAGTTCATTCCGATGAACTGTGTGCTATTAGGGAATGCAACAGAAACGGTCAGCCAGATCAAGGTGTGTGTGATATACGGCATACGGTTCACTCTGACAAACTGTTTTCGATTAGGCAAGAGAATGAAAATGGTTCATCTTAACAAGATGTGTGTGATATGCAGCATTTGCAATGAGCCAAAAGAACACAAACGATTTGTGTAAACCAGATGTGTGTGATACACAGCAAACAACCCACTCGGATGAACTGTTAGTGATGAGAAATTATAACACAGACGGTTACTATAGTAAGTTCGTGTGCGATTCTGTTCGTAGAAAAAACTTTGAAAAATGCAAACTAGTAGCTTGCGGTGGCTAGGAGTATCGCAGACGATGCGTCTGGGAGTACTCGTGTGCGATGATTAGTAAGTTAGACATAATGAACGGCCGCAAGGGTGATATGCTGATCATGGAGTCCGGGAAGACCGTCGTCGGAAGTCCGCCGGCTCAGCCTTTTAGCCTATATTTTATTATAATTGTATGCATAAGTAGGTCATGATAGTTTTGTGCCTTGCGGCATGTGGCATTTTAAATTATCCTGAATATGAAAGACAATTATTAACCATTGCCATTGTAAATTTGCCTCAACGGTGAGCAGAGCGCGTGCAGGAACGCCACGGCGAGCAACCACGTGGTCAACCTTCTGGCACCCCATGGGAGACGTGACGACGCATACATAGGACACGATGTTGATATCATGACCGTGTGTGATAGTGGGCAGACACGTACACGTACATCCGAGAACAAGGGCCCACGTTTCGGGCTTCCGATGCATGGCATACGGATGATCCAAAAGAACTGTTTGTGATGAGGCAGAACAACAGAAACGGGGCTTTGTAGGCCTAGAACCATCAATAATTTTTGACTTTGTTTCTCGTCACATTGCAGATTACAACGCAATAAGTAATTGCACATCTGTTCACTAAGATAAAACTACTATGTGTTCACACCGATCAAACTAATATGTGTTCACACTTAACACCAGGCTATAAAAACTACCCACTCGAAAAGTACTTCATAGTTCCTCTCCTCATCACCCACAAAACTGGTCTTCTTGTCAAGTCGTTCCGCCATGAAGAGTAGGAGGAGTTTCGGGTGGACATATAACCAGGCAGCAAAGACCAAGTTCGCGGAAGCACTAGAGAGGTCCCGCCGCGAAGTGGCACCCGCAGCAGAGATGTCCCGGCGTGATGTGAAGCCCTCGAACGAGGTCTCACGGGCACGCGAGGGCTCTCACAAGCACTCTCCTGTGTCAGCAATCGTGACGAGCTGGCGTTGCTGAAGTCCTTGACCGGCAACAAAGACATTCTTGCTGGCCTCATTAAGCAGCAGGAGCTGGTCGACGGCTTGATGAAGCTGCTCGAGATCAGTGATGCCTCGGTTGACAAGGCGATCGGCCTCGTCGAGCAACTCATGGGTGACAATGCGAAGCTCCTCAAGGCGCTCGCCGAGACGGAGGAGGAGGCCGCCGGCTGGAAGATGCTCCATGAGCAGAGTAGTGCCTCGGGGATTAATAAACAAATTCCTCACGTCCACCAATTTATTTTAGAATTTTTGGAGTTACAGAAGTATTCGAGAGTTACAGATTAATACAGACTGTTCTGTTTTTGACAGATTCTGTTTTTCGTGTGTTGTTTGCTCATTTTGATGAATCTATGGGTAATATCGGGGGGTATGAACCATGGAGAAGTTGGAATACAGTACATATGACACCAATATAAATAAAGAATGAGTTTGCAACAGTACCTTAAAGTGGTAATTTATTTTCTTATACTAACGGAGCTCATGAGATTTTCTGTCAAGTTTTGTGTTGTGAAGTTTTAAAGTTTTGGGTAAGGATTTGATGGACTATGGAATAAGGAGTGGCAAGATCCTAAGCTTGGGGATGCCCAAGGCACCCCAACATAATATTCAAGTACAACCAGAAGCCTAAGCTTGGGGATGCCCGGAAGGCATCCCCTCTTTCGTCTTCGTCTATCGGTAACTTTACTTGAAGCTATATTTTTATTCACCACATGATATGTGTTTTGCTTGGAGCGTCTTGTATGATTTGAGTCTTTGCTTTTTAGTTTACCACAATCATCCTTGTTGTACACACCTTTCGGGAGAGACACGCATGAATCATGATTTATTAGAATACTTTATGTGCTCCATTTATATCTTTTGAGCTAGGCAATATTGCTCTAGTGCTTCACTTATATCTTTTTAGAGCATGACGGTGGCTTTATTTTATAGAAATTATTGAACTCTCATGCTTCACTTATATTATTTTGAGAGTCTTTTAGAACAGCATGGTAATTTGCTTGGGTTATAAAACTAGTCCTAATATGATGGGCATCCAAGATGGATATAATAAAAACTTTCATATAAAGTGCATTGAATACTATGAGAAGTTTGATTCCTTATGATTGTTTTGAGATATGAAGATGGTGATATTAGAGTCATGCTAGTGGAGTAATTTTGAATTTGAGAAATACTTGTGTTGAGGTTTGTGAGTCCCGTAGCATGCACATATGGTAATCGTTGTGTAACAAATTTCAAGCATGAGGTATCTCTTTGATTGTCATCCTTTGTGTGGAGGTCAGGATCGCGCGATGGTTAACTCGTATCAACCCTTACCCTAGGAGCATGCGTGTAGTGCTTGGTTTTGATGACTTGTAGATTTTTGCAATAAGTATGTGAGTTCTTTATGACTAATGTTGAGTCCATGGGTTATACGCACTCTCACCCTTCCACCATTGCTAGCCTCT